>NC_137834.1:61439330-62715163 GCF_948465745.1 Chenopodium album | reverse complement strand
AAATACCCCTAGGTGTTTTAGAGGATGTTCCCGTCAGAGTAGATAAATTTTATATACCTGTGGATTTTGTTGTTCTTGATATGGCTGAGGATATGCAAACCCCAATTATTTTGGGTAGACCATTCCTTAACACTACAGGAGCAGTCATAGATGTTAGAAGTGGTAAGTTAACACTATCAGTAGGGGACGATAAAGTTGTTTTTAATCTGAATAATGCCCCCAAAAGCTCCATGACTGAGGAGAAATGTTTCAGTGTTAATATGGTTGTAAATTATTCTAACAAGCCCCAAGCTCTTGAAAAAGATCCCTTGGAGGCGGTATCTTGTGTTGCATCCTTTTCAGATGAGATAGAAAAATGGCAAAAGGAAGTCGATGCAATAGAAAGAGCACTCTATAATGTTGGTCTTGATTTCGAGGATGAACAAGCGGAACCGATCGAGCAAGTTGTGCGAATCGAGCCTACGGTAAGTGTTTCACTAGATCGAGTTGCAAGTGTTGAACGCAATGACAATTTGAAGCAACATTCGATCGAAGAAGGGTTTTTAGTGCGGAGCATTGAAGAACTCCCAATCCAAGTCAAGGAGGATCCACCAGATAAGGCGACTTGGCGTCCCACAGGTTATGTCAGGAAGCCGCATCGCAGCCTAAACATCGCTAGACCGGGTGGGAAACCACCCGATCAAGCGTTAGGCCAAGGATCCTAGAAATTGTACTTGGTAAAAAGGTCGTGCGGGACCTAGATAAACCAGCGCTTTGCGGAGGCAACTCGTATTTTTATTGCTTTTTAGTCTAGTTTTTCTTTTTCCTTTTTCTTATGAGAGGAGAGATGAGGGAATTTAATGAGTTTTATGAGTATTTGTACAGATTTGGAGGAAAAGAGTTAGCCAAATTTTGGAGAAAGGAAGAAAATATCGATTGGACAATTTAGTCTCGGGCCCGATCGGGCGAAGCTCGCCCGACCGGGCGCGAGAGCATGGTTCAAAAATAAAGAAATTTTGCCCGACCGGGCGCGAAACTTGACGTTTATGGACTTAATTGTCTGCTCGATCGGGCAAGCCTCGCCCGGCCGGGCGCGAGAAGGGAAGAATTATGGCCTAAAATTCGCCCGATCGGGCGAATGGCGCCCGACCGGGCGCGAGAGCAAGACGAAATCAGGTAGTCAGATCGCCCGACCGGGCGAATGGCGCCCGACCGGGCGCGAGAGGTTACGGACATTAGTACATTCAGATCGCCCGACCGGGCGCGAGAACCAACCTCATGTTTCTTCAGATCGCCCGATCGGGCGACCCACCGCCCGACCGGGCACGAGTGACAAACGTCCCTTTTCTTCTTCTTTCTTTCTTCATTTCTTCTTTCCTCCATTACTTTCTCTCTCTAAAACTCAAATTTTCTCTAACTTCTCTCTAAGATTTCTCCTCCATTACCAATCCAAATTCAAAACTTTTTATATAATTGTGATCCTCTCTTCATCCTCTTCACTCTCATACAAAAATTTTTCAGTTTTAATTCAATAAATTTTCGACCCATTTCTTCCACATGGCTACAAAGAGGGCAAGATCCATTTTTGGTAGGAGCTCCAGCTCGAGGGAGGAGTACGACCCAGACTTGCAGCTCCCATATTGGCCGACGATCCGGATCGTGAGCCGGGAACAGAAAGAACTATTGGAGCATTTGGTCGGTCGTGAGGTAATCCCTTCTCGGTGGTTACACCGCCCTACCCTAGAATCATATGGTTTGTTTGATTATGTTAAACGATTTTTGAATGATATTGGCATGAGAAAATTTGTTGACATGCATTATCCTACATACCGAGAACTCACCTGTGAATTCCTGTCCACTTTTCATGTTGTTAGTAGTAGGAATGGGCCTAATTTATTTTTCAGGTTAAATAATAGAAATATTAGTTTAACTTTTGTTGAATTTTGTAAAATATTTGAATTAAATTCTGAATTATCTCACCAGTGGCATGCAGATTATAAAATGGGTGATTTATATTATGCTTTGACTGGTTTACCTGCCCCTGACCCCCAACATGCTAGTACCAAACCCATTCACCACCCTGTCCCGAAAATCTGGCAAAGATTTGCGGGATTGTGTTTTTTGGGTAGGGCCGAGCCTCATAACGCTCAAACCAACGAACTAGCCATCATAGGACACTATGTATACGGGTTCGGGAAATTGAACATAGGCAGGTTTATAGTTCACCACCTGAGTCGGCATGCCACAGCCAGCACCACTTCCAAGTCCCTTATCCGTTTAGGTGGCCTTATCACTCGAATAGCGGTGAAAAAGGTCGGTTTTGTAGTAGACGGACCCCACCAGCTGACCAACTGCGGACCAGATACCTACATGACTGCTAGGTATTTTGAGGATGTGGGGTGGGTTCGACCGGATAGCGATCAGACACCCTTTTGGTGTATTCGGACTGGGAACGAGCAACCTTTGCCCATTTTTCCCCTTCCCAGTCCAGACTTGACCGCCTTTCCCCCAGGGCAACTTTCTTACACCTATGATGCTTTAGTTGCCAACGCTAGGGGGCAGGCACCACCACCACCAGTTCCACCACCCCAGCCTCAGCCCGAGGTGGCTTTCTCGCCACCTCGTATGTCCCATTCCGTCCCTCACGTTGACTCTGACCTAGTTTGGGATTTTCAGAGCATAGGTCAGGCCCTAGGACGTATTGAGCATTCACAGACTGACCTTAGGAGGATGGTAGGCTCTATTAACCAGAGGTTAGGGTACCTAGAGAGGAACCAGGGTAGAGCTCTCTACCCTATGTACGATGATTATGCTCGTCGGGGCAACATTCCCGACGACGCTATCCACCCTGACTGGTTTCAGCCTCCACCCCAGGGATACGATAGGGATCCCACTGCCCGTGGTATTTACACTGACTATTCTTCCTTTTTCGGGTACGGGCAGGACATTCCTTTCGGGGGACCGGCGGGGGGGGGGGGGGGGGAGTTTTCACGCTGACTATTTTGGTGGTAGCTCTTCTGGTGCAGGTGGTGCAGGTGGCAGTGGAGGTGCGGGCTTCGGCTCGATGGACGAGGATGATGAGGACTAGCTATGCTGGGCTAGTTTCCGAGCCAATGAGGACATTGTCTGATTCTGGCTTGGGGGAGATTTTGGTTTGGTATTTTTCTTTTTCTCTTTTCTTTTATTTTTTGTGTGTTTTCTTAGGTTAGATTTTTCGCTTTCTAGGTTAGTTTTATTGCTTTCTTTATATTTAAAAATAAAAAAAATTGAAAAATAAAAAAAAATTCAAAAATACGTTCCAATGAATTATAAATTATGCTTCCCTGTGCCCCTTACTTGAGAAAATTGTTTTGATTCCTGGTATTTGATGATAAGCATTGTGGATTAGTTGATCATGATTTGATGTTTGATTGCCTTGAAACCTTAACATGCGTCAATTTTGCCCAACTACATGTGAATATAGTGCTTGACTAGTTGATTTGGTAAGGAATGTGTGATAGTTCCATAGTTCCTGGTATGTCAATGAATTTGAGTATTGGTTTGCAACTATTAGTAATGTTTATATGATTCATTATTATGCACATTGTGGAGGACGAAGGCATTTGTTCTTTTAGGTAGCCTCCAGATATTGTAGATACATTTGTTCCCTTCTTGCTACCCATGTTGTTGCCTTAACTTTTTATTGTTTATTAGCCACATTACAAGCCTATTTTGCCCCATTGGTTACTAGTCCCAAGCTTGGCTTGGGGGAGCTATTAGTGAGTGAGGTGAGGGAGTTTGTAGTGTGCTATTTATTTGCACAGTTTGGGTGGGTTTCTGAGAAGTTGTTTCGTTGTTATTCATGTTTATTTTTGATGAGTTTGAGAGCTATATTTTCTTGAAAAAAAATAAAGCATGATACTATGAAAAAAAAAAGAAAAAAAAAAAAGAAGTTCAAAGAAAAAAAAATGTGAAAAAATAAGTGAACTTCAATAGAAAAAAATGTTCTAATGTTCTATTTGGAGGTTGATCAAAAGAAAAATAATTTTGAGCCTCAATGAAAAATTCAAGTTGAAAAATAAAATTTGTTTATTCACTCTACTTCTTCATTGTTATATCTTATGAGTGAAATTGTAAGTGTTGGGATTGTTTATATTGTTTGGAGTATATTTGGTTGATGTTAGAGTTGGTTATGTAGGAGATGTATGATCATTATTTATTTTTGATCATGGGTGTTATTAGGATATGGCTCCTTTAAGCATAGATTTTCTCTCACTTAATCCCAAATTTATCCTACCTTTACCCTATCCTTACATTACAAGATTTAAAGACCTTCCGACCTTTGTGCATAGAATTGTATGAATGTGAAAGTGTTGTTTATCAATGCAAGTTATGATTTGACATATTTCGAGTCGACTAGTAGGATTGAGCGTTCATTATTTTATACACACGAGAGTGTGAGTTGGGAGGGCATTGTTCACATTAAAGGGGTTGGATGGAGAACGATCGAGTACATCTTTTACTCGCCACAAAAATGAGAGTCGAGTGTGTGAGCACTAGTCTTGAATTCTATATGCTCTTGTGGTTTGCTATATTGACAATTGTTAGGGAAGAAAGGTAATTGGATGGATTTGATTGGTTGACTTTGAAGCATGTTTATTTGATTTGCCCTGGATCGTTTGTGCTTGATTTGTACTTTTGGGGTGAAGCATATTTATTGATTCATTGATGAGATCTTTGCTTAGGGACAAGCAAAGGTTTGGCTTGGGGGAGTTTGATGTGTCTATTTTATATAGTATTTTACCCCCGTCCCTCGGTCATAATTAGTAGTGTTTTTGGCTCTTTAGAGCCACTTTTATTACTAATTGGTGTTTTCCAGTGTTTTCGTAGATTTGGTTGACTTTTGCAGGGATTTATGCTTTTGGAGTATTTTCCCGAGATATTTTGGAGCAATCACGAGCATTTGAGAAACACGACAAGATTTTATAGCCCGGGGCCGGTTAGAGCCATCGAACCGGTGATTAAGGGCTCGGTATAGGTGATACTGGGGCATTTGGACCGAGTATTCAAGACCCAAAGAGGAAACCCAGATTGGCCCGAAGAATTGGAGCCCAATCGAAGTCCAAATATTGGCCCAAATGAGCCGCCCGGCCAAAAAGGCTGGCGCCCGGAGGCGCGCCCGGCCGGGCGGGAGAAGCTTGGTCTGGCGCCCGGTGACGCGCCCGGCCGGGCGCGAGATTAGTGTTAGAGTCAAAAAGGCGCGCCCGATCGGGCGGTGCCTCGCCCGATCGGGCGCGTGTATTTTTAGGAGACGATTAGCGTCGTTTTAATTTGTTTTAGTTTAGGATTTTTGTACGGAGTATAAATACTCCTACGTAATACGATTTTAGTATCTCTTCTTTTTTAGACTTTCTCTCTCTACTTAGTTCTCTCTCTCTTAATCTCTCTGTAAACCTTTGTTCTTATTTCTTTGATTAATTCCAGATTTATTTTTGGTAACGATTTCTCTTCCCTTAATCTTAGTTATTTATTTTATTCCTTTCATCATGATTTATTTTATCACCTTGATTAGTTTAGTTTTTAATATGTGTGAGTAGTTTAATTTCTAGGGTTTATGGGGATCTAATAAATAATATGAAGGGGTAATTTATTGTTGTTGATTGTCAATGCTAGATTAATTTCCTATTGATTGGATTAATGCTCTGTGACTAGATTAGGCTTATCTTTTATGCATGAGTTTGACAATATTGATTCAAGAATCGAGAGATGAGAATTAATGTTTAGGTCTAGTTTCAATAGGCAAGTTAATTTATAAATGGTTAAGTCAAGATTCGAGAGATGAGATTTAATACCGGTAAATTAATTGTGTGATTGTAATACATAGCGAGAGCCCTTTACAATCTGGTTAATTGATGCATTGATGATTGACTATTATTGGTTATTGGTATTGCATGATGATTTCTTATTGGATTGTTTTAATGTTTTACAATTGCGGCTTGTAAAAGTATAGCAATATTAAATTGATGAATCGAGCAGATGTTAATTTGATATTAAAGGCTATTTCCAATAAGAACTTAGATCTAGTAAATTGCGAGAGCCTGTTAGATCTATGTTGATTAATAAATTGCGAGAGCCTGTTAATCATGTTATTTATGCAATGTCAATGATTGATTACTATGTTTTACCCTGGAGTATTATTTATTGGTGAACCTATGCCCTAGATCCTTTCATATATTGTTTTCTTCCTATTCTCAACCTTAGTAGTTTAGTTTCTTGCTTAATTATAAATATTGGTTACTTAAATAATTTAGATTATAATAATTAATTAGGAGTAAAAAGACTTGTTTCCCTGTGGAGATCGACCCTACTTCCCTATCTACCTTAGTTAGTGATTTAGGTAATTATTTTTTATTAGGGGATACGACTTTACCCTGTCACCTTGGTACGCCAGTTAGCCCCTATAAGCAATTTGACATGATTAAGTAGTCAGTTTGATTACAATCGCAATAAGTGATTGACCTGACGAAAGATCGTCTCACTTAGTTTAAGCGCCTAAGTATTGGCTCATTACAAGCACCAAAGCATCGGTTCAAAAGCAAGCACTCAAACGACAATGTTTCCAAATATGGATTGTCGCGCATTCTTATTAAACGACAATATTTCCAAAAATGGATTGTCATGCAACGACAATTTTTCCAAGATTGGATTGTCATTTTTGGCAAAGTTTCCAAGCGTGGATTATCGTGCTCCTTCTCTGTTTGGCAAGTTTTTCCAAGTTCGGATTGTCATACATTCATAGATCGCTGGCAAGTTTTCCGAGATTGGATTGTCATACACCTAGTTCCCTATGGCAAAATTTCCCAAAGGATTGTTGTAGGTCTCTACTCATCATAAATTTCGACAAAAGTTCCTCAACGTGGATTGTCATTCATTCATCCAAGTGGCAAATTTTCCCGAAGTAGATTGTCGGTCGACTCTTTTTTGCAAATGTTCCAAGACGCGGATTGTCAATAGTGGCAATATTTTCCCAAAAGGATTGTCGCAAAGCGTTGGCAAATTTCCAAGGTGGATTGCTTTCAAGAGTTATATTCCAAGATGTGGAACTTTTGATTAGGGGATACGACTCTACCCTGTCAGCTGTCGGAGCTCCGGCGACCTTCATAATTGCCGTGACACGGGAATTAATCCCCGTGACACGTCACCCTTAAACCGAGCCGCGGCGTAGCTCGACCGTGTCATGGCGGCTGCACTGATCCTCGAGGTTTTTCGAGCTTTAGGAGCTCAAATTTTCACCAATTTTGCTCTAATTTCTTGCTACTTTCCTCATTTTCGACTTTCTACAAGGATCCATGTAAGTTTTTCTTGATTTTTGTCTCGAATTTGCTTCAAATAAGTAATTTCGTGAAAAACCCTTAAAAATCAATTTGGGGATTTTTGATTTTGAGGTTTTATGTTGAAATTCTTGCCATGATTTTACTTGTATATGTATGTATGTGTGTTTGTGAGAAATTTGAGACAAAAATTGCATGATTTGATGGAGAATTGAGCAAATCACCATTTTTGGGTACTACTTTTGTGAAATGATGTTCACGTTACTTCTTTGCACTTGAAACGGTGAAAAAATGGTGGTAGACCTTGTGAAATATTTCATGATGTGTTGATTCATTGTTTTTATGCAACTTCGAAACATATTTTGCGTATGTACTATATTGTCATGGAGAACATAGTATCATGCGGCTAGGAGAACTGTAGTATTAGTTTGTCATGGAGAAACTAAATACCATAATTTTGCCAATTTTTTTCCTAGAGGTAAAAATTTAGCGTATAATTCGATAAATAACTAAATAACTTAGGAAATGATGCTAAGTATTTAGATCTTTATTTTTATAAAAATGCAACTTGAATTAAATGTCTTAGGAAATGATGCTAAGCATTTAGATCTTTATAATAGCATGCCTAGGCGACGGGATCACGATCTTTCTACCCAGGGCCAGCGTCAGGCTTTTCGGGAGGACACTCCCACTATTCCTGAGGGTATGGACGACGATGCCTTAGAGTCCGAGCCTCGGGCTTCTACGAGTAGAGGTAGGTGGGTTCCACCTCTGTGGACTCCAGACCAGTTGGTTTTCTGCCGTGAAAACCATGTTTCTCATCGCCCACTCTCCGGCATAGTCGACGGCACGCTTCGCCACCATGGTTCTGGAGCCGGCGATTTGATTCCTCGACTTCACCAGATCATTACGAGGGATCTTGCTATGAACGCCCTATGGGAATCGACTGGTTTAGTAGATTTCTATACGGCGGTTGTAGGGTTTTGCAGCCCCCGGGGTTGCGGTGCGACGGTCGTTCGCGCATTGTTGGAGTATTTCTGGGATACTACCAACACTTTTCATTTTGCTTGGGGGGAGATGAGAGTGACCCCTCTGGACTTCAGTATGATTAGCGGGCTGCGCTTCACCGACCGGGCTGTAGCTCAGATGCCTGATCTGTCTTGGGGATCGGCTGAGGTAGCTGATTTGCTAGGTCCAATCGTTCAGCATATCAGGACCCGACCAGTGTATCGAGGTGGTCCTCGGAGCGGCCGATCGGAGCTGGCTTCAATTTTAGCTCGTGGCTTCGACATGGAGGATACATCGGCTTAGCAGCGAGTGCGGATCTTCGTCCTGATTCTGGTCTCCATGACTCTTTCTCTTGATAGGAGTTCACGCGTACTCATTTGCTACCTCCCCTCTTTGGTTAGGATCCATGAGATAGGATCCTATAGCTGGGTGACAGGGTAAAGTCGTATCCCCTAATCAAAAATAATTACCTAATTCACTAACTAAAGTAGATAGGGAAGTAGGGTCGATCTCCACAGGGAAACAAGTCTTTTTACTCCTAATTAAATATTATAATCTAAATTATTTAAGTAACCAATATTAAAAGTTGAATATGAAACTAAACTAAAAAGAGTAGGAAAAGGGAGAAAATAATATATAAAAGGATCTAGGGCATAGGTTCACCAATAAATAATATTCCGGGGTAAAATAGGGTAATCAATTATTGACATTGCATAAATAACATGATTAACAGGCTCTCGCAATTTATTAACCAACATAGATCTAACAGGCTCTCGCAATTTACTAGATCTAAGTTCTTATTGAAAATAGCCTTTAATATCAAATTAACATCTGCTCGATTCATCAATTTAATATTGCTATACTTTTACAAGCCGCAATTGTAAAACATTAAAACAATCCAATAAGAAATCATCATGCAATACCAACAATAAATAATAGTCAATCATCAATGCATCAATTAATCAGATTGTAAAGGGCTCTCGCTACTTATTACAATCACACAATTAATTTATCGGTATTAAATCTCATCTCTCGAATCTTGACTTAACCATTTATAAATTAACTTGCCTATTGAAACTAGACTTAAACATTAATTCTCATCTCTCGATTCTTGAATCAATATTGTCAAACTCATGCATAAAAGATAGGCCTAATCTAGTCACAGAGCATTAAATCAATCAATAGGAAATCAATCTAGCATTGATAATCAACAACAATAATTTACCCCTTCATATTATTTATTAGATCCCCATAAACCCTAGAAATTAAACTACTCACACATAATTAAATATAAACTAAGCAAAGCAATAAAATAAATCATAATCAAAGGAATAAAATAAATAACTAAGATTAAGGGAAGAGAAATCGTCACCAAAATAAATCTGGAATTGATCAAAGAAATAAGAACAAAGGTTTAGAGAGAGAAAACTAAGTAGAGAGAGAAAGTCTAAGAGAAAAGATTAAGAGAAGAAGAAGTCGTGAAGAAGAGAGAAGAAGATCTCCCCAAAAGAAGAGACGATCTAAAAACGTATTACGGAGGAGTATTTATACTCCGTACAAAAATCCTAAACTAAAACAAATTAATACGACTCTAATTGTTTCCTAAATAAACACGCGCCCGATCGGGCGAGGCACCGCCCGATCGGGCGCGCCTTTTTTCACCTCTAATAACAATCTCGCGCCCGGCCGGGCGCGTCACCGGGCGCTCCTCCCGCCCGGCCGGGCGCGCCTCCGGGCGCCAGCCTTTTTGGCCGGGCGGATCATTTGGGCCAATATTTGGACTTCGATTGGGCTCCAATTCTTCGGGCCAATCTGGGTTTCCTCTTTGGGTCTTGAATACTCGGTCCAAATGCCCCGGTATCACCTATACCGAGCCCTTAATCACCGGTTCGATGGCTCTAACCGGCCCCGGGCTATAAAATCTTGTCGTGTTTCTCAAATGCTCGTGATTGCTCCAAAATATCTCGGGAAAATACTCCAAAAGCATAAATCCCTGCAAAAGTCAACCAAATCTACGAAAACACTAGAAAACACCAATTAGTAATAAAAGTGGCTCTAAAGAGCCAAAAACACTACTAACTATGACCAAGGGACGGGGGTAAAATACTATATAAAATGGATACATCAAACTCCCCCAAGCCAAACCTTTGCTTGTCCCTAAGCAAAGATCTCATCAATGAATCAATAAATATGCTTCACCCCAATAAGTAAAAATCAAGCACAAGCGATCCAAGGTAAATCAAATAAACACGCTTCAGATTCAACCAATCAAATCCATCCAATTACCTTTCTTCCCTAATAATTGTCAAACAAAGCAAACCACAAGAGCATATAGAATTCAAGACTAGTGCTCACACACTCGACTCTCATTTATGTGGCGAGTAAAAGATGTACTCGATCGCTCTCCAACCACCCCTCTAATGTGAACAATGCCCTCCCAACTCACACTCTCGTGTGTATGAAAACAATGAACGCTCAATCCTACTAGTCGACTCGAAATATGCCAAATCATAACTTGCATTGATAAGCAACACTTTCACATTCATACAATTCTATGCACAAAGGTCGGAAGGTCTTTAAAGCTTGTAATGCAAGGCTAGGGTAAAGGGTAAGATAAATTTGGAAATACGTGAGAGAAAAGCTATGCTTAAGGGAGCAATATCCTAATAAAACCCATGATCAAAAATAAATAATGATCAACATCTCCTACATAACCAATTCTAACATCAACCAAATATACTCCAATCATAATAAATAAACCCAACTCTTACAATTTCACTCATAAGATATAATAATGGAGTAATAGAGTGAATAAACAAACTTTATTTTCCCAACTTGAAATTTTTCCATTGAGGCTCAAAATTATTCTTTACAAACCTCCAACTAGAACATTTGAACATTTTTTTCTTTTGAAGTTCGCATATTTTTTTTCACATTTTTTTTTCCTTTGAACTTCTCTCTTTTTTTTTTTCATAATATCATGCTTTATTTTTTTCAAGAAAATATAACTCTCAAACTCATCAAAAATAAACATGAACAATCAACAAAACTACTTATCAAAATCCCACCCAAATTGTGCAAATAAATAGCACACTACAAACTCCCTCACCTCACTCACTAATAGCTCCCCCAAGCCAAGCTTGGGACTAGTAACCAATGGGGCAAAATAGGCTTGTAATGTGGCTAATAAACAATAAAAAGTCAAGGCAACAACATGGGTAGCAAGAAGGGAACAAATGTATCTACAATATCTGAAGGTTACCTAAAAGAACAAATGCCTTCGTCCTCCACAATGTGCATAATAATGAATCATATAAATATTACTAATAGTAGCAAACCAATACTCAAATTCATTGACATACCAGGAATTATGGAACTATCACACAATCCTTACCAAATCAACTAGTCAAGCACTATATTCACAAATAGTTGGACAAAATTGACGCATGTAAAGGTTTCAAGGCAATCAAACATCATATCATGATCAACTAATCCACAATGCCTATCATCAATTACCAAGAATCAAAACAATTTCGAAAAATTTTCATCAAGGGGCACAGGAAAGCATGATTCATAATTCATTGGAATAAAACTAACCTAAGAAAACAATAAAATCTGTACTAAGAAAAATAAAAGTAAAAAGAGAAGAGAGAGAGTGAAAGATGTACCATACGAACACGAGAACCTCCCCCCAAGCTAAATCAGACAATGTCCTCATTGTCTTAAAGGGAAGCTAGTAGTCAAGGTGACTACTCTTCATCATCACCACATAAATGTCACCAAAGTCTCGAGGATTGCAATACATCTCTTTGGAACAAAATTGGGCAAGAAAGAAACAAAGTGTTAGTGGGAAAAAGTTCAAATTTGAGTCAGGTGCACGATTCTGATCATAACTTTTGATATATAAATGATAATGCAGTTATTCCAATTGCATTGGAAACTAGACTTGAATAGCTTTCCAACGACAGGTCACACGCAAAAATCGGATAAGAAACGCAAAAGTTATGGCCTGTCGAAATTGACGTAGTTTGCTGACGCGTACGCGCGCCCGATCGGGCGAGCTCTGCCCGATCGGGCCCGTGCTACTGATTTGACGGGGCAGCTTGCTGCTGCTAATTGGCCCGGGATTCCTTTAGCCCTTCGATCTTTTCTCAACTTTTCTAGTATCTGTGCACAAAATCACACTCCCACAAATATAAGATATACTCTCCTCTACCTCTCTAAAACAAAACAAAAAGAAAACACACAAACAAATAAATAAATAAATAAAAAGCAACAAAATACGGGTTGCCTCCCGCAAAGCGCTAGTTTATCAAGGTCCCGCTCGACCATACTCCTTCTCTCAATCGGAAGAATTCAATGCCTTGAGTAACTTATCAAACGCTCCTGCAAACATTTCATTAAGCACTATATAGGGCTTAATAGCAAGCACATTTATCCCTATAAAGAAAAAGTTAGGAGCACATAAAGAGAACTCAAGGTAGAAAGAAAAATCAAAAGAGGGAGATGAAAATACACCACAACCTTCTACTTCCTCCGCGAAAAATTTAGAATTAATAGAACGAACATGGAGGTAGTCATTGTCTTTATCATCCAATAATGACTTTAAAATTTTACCCTCACAAATAACCTCATCATCAACAAAGGAATTATCAACCACCGTTTCTACAACTAATGATTTTTCAATCACCGATTCGTCAACCAATGATTTTTCAACCACAAATTCTATAACCGATGGTTCTTCATCCTCAATAACATTCATATTATTATAGTGTCCATAGACTTTTTCATCAAGAGCCTTCCAATAACTTTCATTAGCAACTAATCGTTTCCGAATATGATCATATGTATATGGAAAGACTCTAAAATCATCCGGAGCACGCACAAAAAACTCACTATAAGGGCATTCAGGATTTTCATGACAAAGACGTTGACAACTACAGTAGTTAGGTGCTGCATAAAAATTATATAATTCTTGTAGTGACATAAGCATGGATATTTTCAACTCATAAAAAAAAAAAAAAATTAAAATTAAAAAAATAATAATAATAATAAATTAAAAATAATCTAGACTCTAATAAAAACTAGAAATAAAAATAAAACCGTTTCCCCGGCAACGGCGCCAAATTTTGACAGGGTAAAGTCGTATCCCCTAATCAAAAATAATTACCTAATTCACTAACTAAAGTAGATAGGGAAGTAGGGTCGATCTCCACAGGGAAACAAGTCTTTTTACTCCTAATTAAATATTATAATCTAAATTATTTAAGTAACCAATATTAAAAGTTGAATATGAAACTAAACTAAAAAGAGTAGGAAAAGGGAGAAAATAATATATAAAAGGATCTAGGGCATAGGTTCACCAATAAATAATATTCCGGGGTAAAATAGGGTAATCAATTATTGACATTGCATAAATAACATGATTAACAGGCTCTCGCAATTTATTAACCAACATAGATCTAACAGGCTCTCGCAATTTACTAGATCTAAGTTCTTATTGAAAATAGCCTTTAATATCAAATTAACATCTGCTCGATTCATCAATTTAATATTGCTATACTTTTACAAGCCGCAATTGTAAAACATTAAAACAATCCAATAAGAAATCATCATGCAATACCAACAATCAATAATAGTCAATCATCAATGCATCAATTAATCAGATTGTAAAGGGCTCTCGCTACTTATTACAATCACACAATTAATTTATCGGTATTAAATCTCATCTCTCGAATCTTGACTTAACCATTTATAAATTAACTTGCCTATTGAAACTAGACTTAAACATTAATTCTCATCTCTCGATTCTTGAATCAATATTGTCAAACTCATGCATAAAAGATAGGCCTAATCTAGTCACAGAGCATTAAATCAATCAATAGGAAATCAATCTAGCATTGATAATCAACAACAATAATTTACCCCTTCATATTATTTATTAGATCCCCATAAACCCTAGAAATTAAACTACTCACACATAATTAAATATAAACTAAGCAAAGCAATAAAATAAATCATAATCAAAGGAATAAAATAAATAACTAAGATTAAGGGAAGAGAAATCGTCACCAAAATAAATCTGGAATTGATCAAAGAAATAAGAACAAAGGTTTAGAGAGAGAAAACTAAGTAGAGAGAGAAAGTCTAAGAGAAAAGATTAAGAGAAGAAGAAGTCGTGAAGAAGAGAGAAGAAGATCTCCCCAAAAGAAGAGACGATCTAAAAACGTATTACGGAGGAGTATTTATACTCCGTACAAAAATCCTAAACTAAAACAAATTAATACGACTCTAATTGTTTCCTAAATAAACACGCGCCCGATCGGGCGAGGCACCGCCCGATCGGGCGCGCCTTTTTTCACCTCTAATAACAATCTCGCGCCCGGCCGGGCGCGTCACCGGGCGCGCCTCCGGGCGCCAGCCTTTTTGGCCGGGCGGATCATTTGGGCCAATATTTGGACTTCGATTGGGCTCCAATTCTTCGGGCCAATCTGGGTTTCCTCTTTGGGTCTTGAATACTCGGTCCAAATGCCCCGGTATCACCTCTACCGAGCCCTTAATCACCGGTTCGATGTCTCTAACCGGCCCTGGGCTATAAACTCTGGTCGTGCTTCTCCAATGTTCGTGATTGCTCCAAAATATCTCGGGAAAATACTCCAAAAGCATAAATCCCTGCAAAAGTCAACCAAATCTACGAAAACACTAGAAAACACCAATTAGTAATAAAAGTGGCTCTAAAGAGCCAAAAACACTACTAACTATGACCAAGGGACGGGGGTAAAATACTATATAAAATGGATACATCACTGGGCCAGCCTCGGATACGCCGATCTTCTCTTATCACTACGTCATGGCTGTCGACAGCTGAACGACGAGTCTCCCATCACTGTCTATGGTCTGTGGAGAGTCGTAGAGGTGATGACCTTTTCCTCTTTTTTTTGTTTCACTTTAACTTGTTTGACTCATGTGCTAAAGATTACTTTTCATTGCAGCTATGGTTCTACGAGTACTTCCCAGGCTTGGCTCCTCGCCGGCGTCGTGGAGCGGTCCATGATTTCCCTGTCGGGGCCAGCTGGCGTGATCGAGGAGAGTCGCGGGTGGAGTCTGTCCCTGCGCTGCGTGGGCTGCTACGCCGAGGCACCTCTTCTGTTGGCGTAAGAATTAGTTTTGTTGCCTATTATTTTCCCTCTGACGTTGTTTCCGTTGTTTCACGCCAACTTTTTATGGTTTTCAGGTTGTCATTGATGTCCAGTATCGTCCTTGGGCCGGGATGATTGATCTTCCTGAGATTCACCGGCGTTCTCATTCTCAGCGAGAGCCACAGACTACTCAGCCATTTCAGGAGGCTCAGTGGCAGCAGCCTCAGTCTTCCCAGTGCTTTCTGGGCCAGAGTCAGAGGCAGCGGCAGTCGTTTTCACAGCCTCCACAGCCTGAGCTTGGGTCTGTTTTGACTCCCTTGGATCCTGGTTCATTTTCAGCTCCATTTTCCGGGATTCCTCCACCGGTGTCGGGCTTGTTCTCAGTTCCGATGTATGGGACGATGCTTTCACCGACGATTCCCGCGTCTTTGAGTCAGTCTACACCGTTTGCCGGTTGGACGGGTCCTGCCTTGAGTTTGACTACTGCTGGGGTCACAGGGACTAGTAGGGACACTACTCCCCATACTCGGATGATGGAGGGACTCTTTGGCTCATGATGAGTGACATTTATGTCACTCTTAGGAAGTATTTTTAGAGTCATTTTCGCGTTTATTTTATCTTATTTTCCCTTTCTTTCTCTTGTTTTCTCTTAATAACATTTCTTGTTTATTTTGGTAATTTTGTCGTGTTTTAGTTCTTTTCGTAGTTTTTATTAGAATTAGTTTATTTTCGTATTTTATTTGCTTTTGATTTGTTATATTTCGTTCTTTATTTTTCCTTGAAAGTATTCTAATTTACTTTTATTTATTTTAATTAGTTTTGAGTCTATTTTATTTCACTTTCTTTACTTGTATAGTTTTATTTAATTTTTATTAGTTTAGTGTTATTTATCTTATTTTATTTTACTTTACTTTACCTTTATTTTATTTTATCTCTTAGTAATACCCTCGTGTTGTTGGTTGTAGGTGTCCCGGGTTTCAAGGTCATATTCGTGTTCGGAGGTCCAAGGTTCGAGGCGCAAAACTTGAGCCAACCCATGCTGCCAACATTATCCTACACCCCACACCTTATCCTCCACCACACACACACCAACAACACAAGCAGCTCAATTCCCCTGCTCCCCTCAACAATGCCAAACCCCAACAACACAACTCCACTCACCCATACACTCTTCCCTTGCTTCACCCCGCAACACCACCAGCCACAACAACAACCATACCTCCAGCCTGCATCCCACAAACACCACACACACCAGCACCAACCACAACCGTACTCACCTGCTGCCACCCTCACAGCACCACCAGCCGTAACAGCAGCCGCACCACCACAACCCAAACCAAACCCGTATCAACCACGCAGCCACATCAACCAAACCCACACCAATACACCACCAATTTCACCCCTGAACGCAACTCCCTTTCTGCCACCATAATACACCTCCCCTGCCGCAACCAATACACCACCATTCGACCAACCAAACCAACCCGCAACCCCAACTGCAGCAGCAATAGTAGCCGCACCTCAACCACCACGCCTACAACCCAGAACACCGCAATAAACCGCTTTTAGCCACCCAAAACGGCAGCCCTTCACCACACCTGACCCGCAACTACTCAAACCACCAATTAAGCAACCAATCGACCCCTCAATTAAGCAAAAATCAGAGTAAATTGCAAATTAATCAAGTTAGAGCAAACCATTGAGGGTTCGGCCGAACGTCGAGTCAGAGACTTTGGGGGTTTTGTTATTCGAAGAGGAGTGGTCAAACATACCCATGGTTCGACCGAACCAACCCCGTAGTTCAGCCGCACCAACCCGTGGTTCGACCGAACCACTTCACGAGCTTCTCAAGCGAGTTTTAATGAAAATTGAACGGCCTTGATTGATTGATGGTTGATGAAGATGTCGGTGATGATTGAGCCATTGATGATGGTTGTTCGATGATGATGATGGAGCAGCCATGAATATCGAAGAAGAAATGGGGGTAGCTGATTGTTTTGGTGGGGATTTGTGGGTTTAGTTTATTATTTCATTTTCTTTTTCTTTTATTTTTATTATTATTTCTTTGTTTTCTTTTCTCTTTTCTTATTTTCTTTCTTTTATTTTTATTTTAGTTTCTTATTTTTACTTTTCCTTTTTAATTTATTTTATTTTCTTTTCTTTTCTTTTCTTTTTCTATTTTTCCTAGCTTAGTATAAATACCCAATTTTGGGGGTAATTAAAGAGAGATTCCATAACTATCATCTATTCTTCTCTCTAATTAGTTTTAGGTTAGGTTAGGATTAGTCTTCATTGGTAGAGAGAGAAAGTGAGGTTTTCTTCATTAATGAACTTGGATTTTGAAGAAGGAGCTTGTTCAATCCTTTGTAGACCTTCATCTTCAATTAATGAGCAATCTCTTACTCTCTCTCCTCTATTTTTATTTGTTTTATTTTGATTATTATTTTAGTTGTTGGTATTGCTTGTTAATCATGTTTATCCTTGATTGTTTGTTAATTAATCTTGTTATTAACATGATTAGTGAGTAATTTCCCCATTAAGGGGATGTTTGTGGTGTAGTTGGACCTTGAGCATGTTCTAGGGTTTAGCATTGATTTATTTGTGATTAAAGTCTTTATATGCTTGATATTCTTTAATCTTCTTGCAAGTGCACATTGTTGGTTGATTAAAGGTGAATCTTTGCTAACAAGAAACGGAAGTTGACTTAGTTAAGGTTCATTACTATCGATTGTTATTTAATAGTACCTCCTAGTATATGGTTCTAATGTGGAAACATAGAGGCTATGTTAGGAGAAGCCAATTGACCCCGGAAGGCGGCTAGATTGGATCCTTTATTTCGATATTCGAGCATGTTTAGTTCATAATTAATTCAATTTCTATGCCTTTGTTTATGTTCAAGTGAATGCTATACCTAAACCATTTTCCTTAATGTTTTATTTCTTGTTTTAGCATCTTTAGACTTTAGTTTATTTATCCCCTATTCCGGACTAGCTTAATTGTCGATAACATTTGGTGGTGTTTATCCGTTCTCTGTGGTTCGACCCCTATGCTTGCCTTATACTCGTATTAGGTTTGTTTAGGTTGTATAAATTGTATTTGATCTAGGGATAGACAATTGACGACGCGTTTATTTCCCTTGTCAGCTCACCGTTCCCATATTCACAGGGTGGAGATGATACTGATTCTGGCTCTAGAGACTTTTGACCGAGGGTTTTTATTTGTACATGCTATGATGACACTTGACATGTTTCTTTATTACGACTGTTTTGTACATTATTCACAGTTTATGTATTTATTATTGTGTGTTAGTGTGTGCTTGAGACTCATTGTGTGTGATCGTGTATTTATTAATGACGCGACAAAAACGTAAGTGGAGTAATGGAGGGTACCGACCTTCCCCAAAAGAAAAAGAAATAAAAAAAAGACAAGTATGAGAATAAATAAAATGATAAAGAGAAATAAAATAAAATAAATAAAATAAAGATAATAATAATAAAAAATAAAAAATAAAAAAAAGTCGAGAATTTTATTAGAAATAAAACTCTCAGAAAATTGAAAAATAAACGGTGAAGATAAAATATTAAAAAAACTCCGGATAGATACGGGAAAAGATGAAAAAATAAAACGCGTGAGGTGCCATGACACGGCACTGTACACCGTGTCACGACAAAAGTTCCCGTGACACGGTGGGACGTCCCGTGTCACGGTACGCGTATTCCTCAGCGGTATGTTTTACGCGTATGAAAAGATAATTTCAGGGCAGTGTCGAGCACTTTTGCTATAAAATAAGGCAAGTATATTCATGATATGCATAATTACGAAACACAAAATAATTTAGAATTTCATATTTCAATAATCATGTCTCAGAATTTTGATAATACATTGCGCGACTGGTCTTATTCTTTGACCAATGCTGAAAAAAGAGAGTTAGAACTATTTCATGTCAGGGGTTTGCTAGCCCTGCGACATGTAGCTATTGAACATGATTTTCTTAGAGCAGCATTAGATTATTGGAGTCCAGAAACACACTGTTTTAAATTTGATTATGATGAAATTTGTCCCCTGCAGGAGGAATTCGGTGCAATCTTTGGATTTCCTGCTAGAAATCTTATTGCCATGCCTACCCTACGTGAATATTATTACCAAGATTTTGAACGCCATCTGAATCTAACAGATCCAGATTTAAATAGAATTGTGTGTGGTAATGAGGTAGACTTAGAAAAACTTGCAAAATTATATTTTAATCGCCCTATCTCTGAGTCTTATCATGTATATCGTAGAAGGGCATATATTTTTTGCATGTTTAGCAAGCTTTTATTTGCAAACGGTAGGGTAGGACATGCTTGTCTAGCGTCTGTGCTTGAACATGTCGAATCTGGAAGATCTCCTATGCCGACGTGCCTTGGAGAAACATTTCGTGGCCTTGACGAAGCAAAAGCTGACCGGAAAGCCATCAGGAAGGGCTCTCTGGTACTGCTGCAGGTAAAACTACGCTCCGAGTAGCCCCCGTGACACAAAACAGGCACCATGTCACGGTGGTTATCTGCCGTGACACGGTGAGATCTGCCGTGTCACGGGAATCTGTACCCCTTTTTTTAATATTTTTTTTATTTTTTATTTTTTTTATTTTTTATATTTTTTATCAACGACTGACTCTTTTTTTTTTTTTTTTTTTTGCAGATTTGGTTGGTGGAGCGATTAGAACTATTTGAAGCCCCCGACGATGTTGAAAAAAAGGGCCCTAACGACCTAGTCCGCAGGAAAAAGAATTATTCTGCGAGCATGTCGTATGAAGATTGGAAAAATTTCTTTGCAAAGAGGGAATTTTCCATTCGTTGGGTGGTGCCTTGGTGGAGGCTTACTAGGATGGTTGGCACGACTGATACTCCATATTGCCGTGTTCCTAGTATCTCAAAACTGACCTTTTATTGTCCTTCTCGACTGATGCGGCAGTATGGACTTGAACAAGTAGTTCCACGCTATAACGATAGTCCTCGTGAAGTATCGTTGCATGAAAGTAACGTTCACAAGTACGAGACTTATTGGATTGGAAGACCTTTGTGGACCGTTTCTGCAAGTGACCAAGCTCCTCCTCCTTTATCTAGTGCATACAAGGCATGGTTGAACCCTAGAAGTAGGAGGGAACGATTCGGATCACGCAAGTCTGATGTGAAGAGTCGTCTTGGAAATAAGAAAGCACCTCCTAAAGATCGTCTAGGTCCAAGAACACAAGGGATTGAGTTTAAGACTCCTATAATGCCGAAAAGGAAGAGTTATGTGAAAGGGAAGGGTAAAGAGAAGATGGTTTATAGAGAGAAACAACCAAAGAAATTCAAGAAGGGTGAAAGTTCGACTAGGGGCGTGACGGTTCGGGCTACGAAAGACACACTAATGGTGAAGGCCGACCTAATTGACCAAGAGAAGGATGTTCCTAAAGTGAAGAGAGATTAGATCAATATTGCTTTGCTTTTTATAATTTATAATTTTTTATTTAAAATAAGGCGTATGATGCCAATAATTATAGTCACATTTATTTCAATAGCATATTTATTTCAGCCTTAAATAAAAAATTACAATGACCTTTATTTATTTATTTATTTATCCGAGTCAAGGAGTCGGACGCAATGGAAGAACGAAAATAAAAAAACCTCGAACGAACAATGAATTCGCAGTTGCATAAAAAACGGAAAACCTAAAATTCCACCGTGTCACGGTGAAAAATCCCGTGACGCGTTACAAATTCCCGCGTCACGGCAATTCCTTTTTTTTTTTTTTTTTTTTTTTTTTTTTTTTTTTTTTTTTGCACTCAGGTCCACCGCGCCACGGTGAACTGTACCGTGACACGGTGGAATGTCCCGTGTCGCGGCAAACCCCCCCCCCCTTTTTTTCATTTTTTTTTGTCGTGACGCAATGCTGAACTGACGCGCATATTCGATCAACAGAGGGAGGATTTTTATTTTTTAAAGTGGTCGGGCCCCCTTGAGGGGTTGCCTACGTATCCTAAAAAGGAATCAGGCCAAACGTAGCTCTATTGGGTCATGAACCCATGCGACAAGGCATAGAATTTCTTGAGTTGATCCAAGTTGGTTAAATTGTGGAAACCATTACCGTCCATGTCTACCAATTGTGCCGCTCCGCCAGACAAGATGGTTTTAACAATGTACGGGCCTGACCAATTCGTTCTGAATTTTCCTCTTGGATCTAACACATTTTTATGAAGTGCCTTAAGCACTAGGTCACCCTCTTTGATTTTCCTGGTCTTGACTTTTTTATTAAAATGTCGCGCCATACGCTGTTAGTAGGTTTGGACATGATGCAAAGCTGCCAAGCGTTTTTCATCAAGTAAGACCAGTTCATCGTATCTTGCTCTAATCCAGTCGAGTTCATCTAGTTGGCTTTCCAATGCGATTCGAAGAGAAGGGATTTCGAGTTTGATTGGTTGTACAGCTTCAACTCCATAGACCAAAGAGCAAGGGGTAGCCCCCGTTGATGTACGAACAGAGGTTCGATAACCCCAAAGGGCGAAATGTAGCTTACTTGGCCAATCCTTGTAATTTTCTCTCATCTTTTCGATGATAGTTTTCACATTTTTGTTGGCCGATTCGACTGCACCATTTGTTTGTGGTCTGTAAGGTGATGATCTGTGATGCTTGATATGATATTTCTGTAATAATTCCGCGCATTCGGCTTGGAAATGTGTTCCATTATCACTGATCATCTCATGTGGTACCCCATAGCGGCATATGATATTTTTCTCAATGAATTGAGCTACATGTTTCGCCGTCAGCTTAGCATATGAGGCAGCTTCGACCCATTTGGTGAAATAGTCGATTGCTACGAGAATGAATTCATGCCCCCCTTGTCCTGGTGGTGTTATTTTTCCAATGATGTCGATGCCCCAAGTGGAGAAAGGCCATGGAGAAGTATATGTGTAGAGAAGCGAAGGTGGAACATGCTGTAAATTTGCGTAGACTTGACACTTCATACATTTCTTGACGTATTCGTGACAATCTCTCTCCATGGTAGTCCAATAGTAACCTTGTCGTTGAATCTTTTGGACTAACATCTTTGCATTCATGTGTGTTCCACATATACCGACATGCAGGTTTTCCATGGTTTTATGTGCTTCTTTCTTGGCTATGCATAAGAGATTTCTTCCCATTGCAGTTCTCTTGTGGAGTTCTCCTCTGATGAGCACATGTGTGTGAAAGTGACACTAAGGTTAGGCCACAATGGCTAAGTGTGTGTGGAAAAAATATTATTTCAAGAAGAGTCAAATGATGGTGATTTGACTCTTAGGCTAGGTAAGCTAACAATGTAGGGATCAAGCCCCCAAGTCTGGCTCTAAACGGAAAGGGATGAGCATTGGAGATCTCTTGATATGATCAATTATGAATGCATTTTTATTACGGTCGCACCCCAATGTGAGGTTGCCTACGTATCCATTAGGAATCAGGCCAACCGTAGCTCTAGCCGAACCTCGCACAAGTGTGTATACTTCAAAAAGGTCTTTTTAAGGGTTGTAACGTGGTTAGGCTAAAGGTTGAAGAAGAAAGGGATAAAGGCTCAAGACCCTAGATAAGCCCCTAAGGTGTGCAACCTTGCTTTTGAATCTTTATATTTTTATGCTTGAGACTTTTAACTCTTTTTTATCTCTCTCTTTTGCTTTAGCATTTATTTAATTTTTATAAGTGTGGGAAATCCCGATCATGTGGTCTATCACTCACTTGGCATTCGTGTTTCTCAAGCACGGTACCGAGCACTCGATAAGAAACGCAATCTGAGACGTGTTCATATCAAAGACATTTTCATATCAAAGACATTAGAACACTTGCCCTTTTGTACACTTTTATTGTTTTTGCTATTTTATTTATTTTCATCTTGTGAAATCACTCAAGCTTTGTAAAATTGCATAAGTTGCACACTGCCCCATCCCAAGGTTAGGTATATGAGGGTTGAAGAAAGAAAGGTATATCGTTAGACGAGGCTTAAAGTGGTTTATCAAGAAAGGATTGCATATTTGAAGGGTGATATGATAGGCTACAAGGGGTGCCTCAAATCACTGGTATATCTTGTGCTTAGTTCGACATTTTTTTTAAATGCGATGTAATTGTCGCCAGGCGACAAGGCCATTTTTCAGGCGACGATCGCTGTTTTCTAGACGCTAGTTCCTACATGCCTCAGCGGCTTTATGTGTTCTTAGAATTTTCCAGTTTTCACAGTATTATTTCGATTCTAGTTGTAAAAGATATTTCTCAAATTTCCTACGTGTAAAATCCTATGTTTTTTACTCATTGCGGATGGTCGTTCCAATGAGAACCTTTTTTATGCATATGACAATAATGTTAATCAAAATTACGCACATGAAATACTTAGAACTTTTCGAGTCTCATCCACTCATTCTAAATAATTGCCAAAATAAATTTTAGGAATTAAAATAGAAATCCTCCCTAGTGGAGTCGCCAAAAAAACTATAGGGAATAGTTCAAGCATTACCCCAAACTTGAACCCCACTGTGATTATACACTTAAGTATGGTGGCGTCCAAAGGGAAGGAAGCTAGAGCAAAAGAGTCGTCAACAAGTTTTAGGAACTTGTAAACTGTTCACATGGTGAAGGTTACACCCCTTAACGATCCAGGAGATTGTTAACTCCAATAGGTCTGGAACCAAGACTGGAAGTTCGGGGATGAAGGTACAAATCCAATCTAAAAGAGAAAGAACCTGCCCTAATAATAGGCCTCTACTTTATTCTTCTCATATTCATGTGCGCTTTCTGACTAACATGCAATCAATAGGTTTAACCCTAAACCTGTTTAATCTATGTTGGTTGAATATTAAATGCACAAATAAATCTATTATTGGCGATCACTTGAATTATAATCAAATTAACCCTAAACAAGATTATTAATTATCTTATTAAGCGTGATTACAAGTACCAATTCCCTTTGAACATGCATAAAAGGCGTGATCAAGCAATAATAATAAATATAATCAAGCAACATAATAATAATAATTAAAATAATCATAATTGATATAACAGTTATAATAATCATCATCATAATAATAATAAGGAAATTTTGACTTTTACCACCAAAAAATTTGGACAAATTGTTTTTTACTACCTACTATTTTAAAAGTTGTATTTTACCACCAAATAAAACTCAAAAAATTGTTTTTTACCACCTACCGTTTAGAAAACCGTTAAATCTAATGGAATTTTTTAAAATTCTTCGATTTTCGTGCCCAAAATATGTTCTTCATAGGTTTAGGGGGGCATTTTGGCCCTATGGGTCCATTTTGAGGTCAAAATTGATAAAAAATGATCGGAAATACCTCGTTTTGCGTGTTTAAAAATACATCGAATTGCGTGAACACGCAAAACGAGGTATTTCCGATCATTTTTTTATCAATTTTGGCCTCAAATTGGACTCGAAGGGCCAAAATGCCCCCCTAAACCTATAAAAAAACATATTTCGGGCACGAAACTCGAAGAATGTTTTTTAGCACCGTTAGATTTAACGGTTTTCTTAACGGTAGGTGGTGAAAAATAATTTTTAGATCATTATTTGGTGGTAAAATACAACTTTTAAAATAGTAGGTGGTAAAAAACAATTTGTCCAAATTTTTTGGTGGTAAAAGTCAAAATTTCCTAATAATAATCATGTTAACAATAAAGCATAATAATAATAGAAAGATCTTAGGCATGATACTAACAATATTAATAGCAAACCCTAGCATGTCACTAAACATCAAAGATCAAAGCTTTAACCCTAACATGATACTAACATACTATTAAGAAAGAAATAGGAAGCATCATCATAATCATAATTGATATTAGAAACTTATTCTTTAACCTAAACATGATACTAGGAAAAGCATCCGAACATGATACTATGAAACAAAATAACAACCTAAACATGATTTTTATATCAAAATATCATTTAAACAATTAAAGCACTTACTTGGATGCCTCGTATCTCTTTCTAATAACAAAATACACACGTTAGTAACTTCAAGGAAAATAATAAAATTAAAGAATTAAATTAAATAATTGAAATAGAGATTTGGGACCAAACCCTCAGAAATATCAAACCTTTCATGTCTAGGGCGAAGGCAACTTCGAACTTGGCTAGGTGTGTCTAGTGCTAACGTATGAGGAATTGTGTTTGTAAAAGGCTAGGCTAGAAAGAAAGGGAGAGAGAATAAGCTTTAGTTTAGAGAGAGAGAAGAATTAGAGAATTCTTGTTATTGAAAAATGGAGGTCCAGGGACCCTATTTATAAGAAAATAGTCTGAAATCGATAGAAAAGAATCAAAGTTCGAAAAAGAATAAAACACACCCCTGTCGCCAACGACAGGGCTTGTCGCCAGACGACAAACCTGTCGTTTGGCGATGCAAGACAGTTTTTGCAGATTTTGTTTTTATCATATCTTTTGATCCAGAAGTCTAAATTAGTCATATAATATGTCGTTGGAAAGATATTGAAGTCTACTTTCCAACACAATAAGATCAGATTAAAATCTTTTGTAGATAAAAAGATATGGCCGAAATAGTGGAAGGGTGTCAGTTTTGGATAGAGTTTCGTATTCCATTCATATCTTTTTCGGTATAGCTAGGAATTAATATTATAATGTATCATTGGAAAGATAATTTCAAGATCTATCCAACCATATAAGAATTGGATAAAGACTATGAGGCACAAAAATAATATATGACTGTCTTTGAACATCTTTAAATTCGATTAAAATTAGGATTAAAAAAAAGGAAAGTTTTATTCAATTTCAAACTCTTTGATTATTTTATCTTTTCAAAAAGGATAATTAAGATCTTTTAGAAACTCATAGAAACTTCTAATACATCCTAATAAGTTTCGGAATAGGGTTAAACCTTTGGACCCTCCACATGATCATTGGGTCGTAGGTAAAATCCTGTTTAGGCCCAGTTTGATATTTTGGCCATATAACTTCCTCATTATTCATCGGAATTGGGCTTATAATATATAGTTGGAAAAAAAATTTCAAGCCCCATCCAACTACACTATTATTGGACTCATATCATGGACCAAACTAAACTGGATTAGCTATTTTCATAAAATGGAGTAGGTTTTCGAAAACAGAAAGAAAGATTTTTAATAAAAACTAACCACAACATTAGACTTTCCACACTTTCACTTCATTCGATTATGATTCGACGCGAAAGGTATTCATTGCTGGGTTTGGTTTTGGGGAGACACAAATGAGTGTCTACTGTAATTAGTTTGATTTCTTAATTCATATGATAATGAAAAATGAAATAAATAAATATATATATATATATATATATATATATATATATATATATATATATATATATATATATATATATATATATATATATATATATAGGGTCAGGTTATAACGAGAACCAATCCTATAATAGGAACTAGGAACTAATCTGGACCGTCTGATCTAACACAAAAGGCGCGTGATCTAACGGCCCAAATTTGCCCAGACATATTCAATTCAATTCCCCAAAATAAACGCACTTTCTCTCCTTTCTCTCTCCTCAAGCATTTTCTCTATCCTCTATTACAACGGCATTCGAGCTTTCTCTACTCTATTGAAGGGAGTTTCGTGCTTTCACTACTCCATTGAAGCGGCTTCTTAGCTTTCTATATTCAATTTGAAGTAGTTTCTTAGGTAAGATATTTATTTTGTAGAACACCGATTTTAATTTATTACTTTTACATCCTGTATAATCGATTTAGGGTTCTTCAAATTCTGAAAATTATATAGCAAAATTAGAACAATTTGCTGTAAATTCATCAAGATCTTGCTAAAATTGAAGTATGCTCGTTTAATTTGATGAATTTTGTTCGTATAACTTTTGCAACGACTCTCAATTATTCGCTCGAGATGCAAATTGAGTTCAAAATAGGTATAATTGCGATATATGGTTGTTTAATTTGTTTAATTGTTTACTGCAAAAATTGCAATTATTTTAAATAGTTAGTTGCTTGTTACTGCTTGTTAGCCATAATTGCTCTGTATAATTTAGTTATTAGAATTGAAGCTTGTAGGGAATATTTCAAGCATTACCCCTGGCTTGAACCCCACTGTGATCATACACTAAAGTACGGTGGCGTCCAAAGGGAAAGAAGATAGAGCAAAAGAGTCGCCAACAAGTTTTAGGAACTTGTAAACCGTTCACGAGGTGAAGGTTACACCCCTTAACGATCCAAGAGATCGTCAACTCCAATAGGTCTGGAACCATGACTGGTAGTTTGGGGATGAAGGTACAAATCCAACCTAAAAGAGATTGAACCTGCCCTAATAATAGGCCTCTACTTTATTCTGATCGTATTCATGTGCGCTTTCTGACTAACATGCATGCAATCAATATGTTTAACCCTAAACCTGTTTATCTATGTCGGTTGAATATTAATGCACAAATGAATCTATTATTGGCGATCACTTGAATTATAATCAAATTAACCCTAAACAAGATTGTTAATTATCTTATTAAGCGTGATTACAAGTACCAATTCCCTTTAAACAAGCATAAAAAGCGTGATCAAGCAATAACAATAAATCAAGCAACATAATAATTATAAATAATAACGATTATAATAATCAAAATAATCATGTTAAAGCATAATAATTGCAAGATCCTAGGCATGATACTAACAAGATTAATAAAAAACCCTAGCATGTCACTAAACATTAAAAATCAAAGCTTTAACCCTAACATGATACTAACATGAAAATTAGGAAGAGAATAGGAAGCATCGCAGGAAACACAATTGACATATTTAATATAAGCAAATCACCCTAAATATCATACTAGGAAGATCAAAGCGCCCTAACATGACATTAGGAATCATAATAACAACCTAATCATGATTTCTATATCATAAAATCAATAAATCAATTAAAGCACTTACTTGGATGCCTCGTACCTCTTTCTAATAACAAAATACACACGTTAGTAACTTCAAGGAAAATAATAAACAACAATTAAATTAAATAATTGAAATAAAGATTTGGGACAAAACCCTCAGAAATTAAAACCTTTCACGTCTAGGGCGAAGGCAACTTCGAACAATGCTAGGTATGTCTAGTGCTAATGTATGAGGAATTGTGTTTGTAAAAAGCTAGGCTAGAAATAGAGAGAGAATCAAGAATTTCTTGATGAGAGTTGGTGATTGAAAATGGAGTTTTTAGGAGGCTATTTATAGAGAAAATCAGCCAAAAAGATAGAAAATCGAACCAAAGTTCTAACGTGAAAAAACGGAGTTAGCGCCAGACGCTGACATTAGCGCCAGACGCTAATGCTAGCGTCAAGCGCCAAGCTTAGCGCCAGACGTTAGGCGCTAATCAAGTTTTTGATGTGTTTTCTAAAATCAGATAAAATTTAACCGTACAGGAGGATAAAATCGTATTTTTCTCAAAAACACTCTTTTATTCTGATTAAAACTCTAAAAAGTCAACAAAAGTCAATTTATCAATGCTAATTGAATTAGGAATGAAAAGAACCTTCTAGAAGAATCTAGAAGACTAAAACCATTTCTAATTGCATTAGGAATGATAAATCCATATTAGGCCCTCCTCTAGATCATTGGGCCGCATATGAGGCTCAAACCGGGCCCAGTTTAGTAATTTGGCCATAACTTCCTCAATATTCATCGGAATTGGGCTTATAATATATCGTTGGAAAGCTCTTTTCAAGCCCCATCCAACTACACTACTATTGGACCCATATCATGGACCAACCAAACTGGATTGACTGTTTTCTTAAAATAGGTTTTAAAAAACAGAGAGAAAAGAAAAGAAATTAAAACTATCCGCAACACTAGACTTTCCACACTTTCACTTTATTCGAGTATGATTCGACGTGAAAGGTACTCATCACCGGGTTTGGTTTTGGGGAGACACAAATGGGTATCTACAAAGCTGAACCTAAGCTAGTGTTACTTGCTTACAAATTGTGCTTAAATTTTAATTGAACGATTAATGTTTCCTACTATATCCAAATAGAAGTAAACTAATTATTTTCTGAAGTAAATTAAAAATGTAAAACTATCTATACATATGAGCAATAAAAAATTGTAGATTTTATTTTCTCTTGTTAGAGAAGAAAAAAGTGACTGACTTTTCCAATGGAAATCTGATGTGATACTAGTTATACTTCCAAGTTTCAACTTTTCAAGTACATGTAATGAATTTAAGATTTTGTATGGTTATCAAAGCAGCAATAATCAATATAATTTTTGTTTCCTAGGTGTTGGCACCTTTACACGAGTTATAAGTAGTTGTGCTTACAACTTACAAGATATGTATTGTATGGACCATGTTATTTTAAAGTCTTAGCTTATCTCCATGTCTCACCTAGAAGGTTTAAACCAGATTCTCAATCTTTAAAAGACATGAAAGTAATTTTACTGTGGGTTTTCCTAGAGCATCTGAGATTACTGCTTTTAGAATTTAGAAAGAGGCAGAAGGATAAAATTGCAAGAGTGAGAAAGGAGAAAGATTGAAGGATTTGGAGAATGTTAGATGGAAGAAACAGGGAGTATGGGAAAGTGATGAAGATCAAGTCAATCATGTACTTTTGTAGCTTGTCAATAGCTTGATGCTAAGTTCTGCTAGAGTAGGTTTGTGGCAACTTGGAAAGTTGGACCATGGGAGATGAAGGGGATAACTTTGGATTTGTAGTCACTATATTTACCATTTTGTGTTACACGTTGACCTCCTCTTTTGTCTGATCTGATGCTCCTCCTCTTTAATCACCGCTTATGTTGGATTGTTGATCGTGTTAACAGGAAGGAATTTAGTCACTTTTGTATGCTTATTTGGGCTTCGTGGTTCTGCAGAAAAGTTAAGAAACGTCAAGAACCTGTCGATGACCCTGTACAGGTTGCTGCAGGCTATTCAAAAATGTCGTGGGATTATATGGAATATACTGGACGAGTTTTTAAGCCACTGTCAACAGCTTGTGGGATGGGGAGTGATCGCTGGAATCCTCCTGCAGCTGGCCACATCAAAATAAACTCTGATGCACAGATAGAAGCAGGAAGATGGGTGGGTTTGGGTGTGATCCTGAGGGACAATGCTGGCAAAATTGTTGTTGCTGCAACAACGAGAATTCAAGCTCGATGGGAGGTGGAAATGGCGGAAGTTGCTGCTGCGAGGTTTGGGGTTCAAGTGGCTAGGCAGTTGGGATATATGCACATAGAGCTGGAGTGTGATGCATATTATGTGGCTCGAAAAATCGTCCAAGATGCAGTGGACGGGTAATACTCTTGCATAACTTGTGGCAAGATATAGTACTAGTGAGTCGATTTTTGTATGGTCGGACAATTCTCCCCAAAGTTTTACAACTTTGGCGGAACTTAATTTAATTTAATAATATAGCCCGACTAACGTTTCCTCAAAAAAAAAAAAAAAACAAAGACTTTAAATTAAACCTATTAGCTCAAGTGGTAGAGCACTATGCAAATGCATAGAGGTGTAGGTTCGATTCCTACACAGGTTATCTCTAAAACTAAATATAAAACACTATAAAGTTATTCAAAATACCTCAAAAGTAAAGTAAAATAACCAAAACGTAAATCAACTTAGCTTAAAGGTGTATTGAAAATTAATTGGCTTTGGATGTATTTTGTCATTATTAAACCTGAAAACTTCAAAAAAAAAATAAATAAATAAATAAATTCACAGTACCAAGATTGATTAGAGACCTAGCTTCAGCTCTATTATTTCATCCTCCAACTTGAAGTAAATATGAAACACTTTAAAGTTATTTAAAATGTCATAAAAGTAAATAAAAAAATAACTATAAAATTATTTCAAGTTATGTGGGATTAAACCTACGTGGGATTCGAACCCACATCCTTATGCTCTACCAATTGAGCTAGTAGATTAGTGTTATTAACATGTTTATGTAGTACCAATTCTAACAAAGAAAACAAGTCATGCAAATTAATTCAACATAACAAATTGAGCTAGTATCCAAAACATTAATAGTAAAGAAAAATTACTTAAAGGTAAATCAAAATATCTTAAAAGTAAATGAACTAATCTATCAAAGTAGGCTAGTATATATTAAACATTCGAAGTAAAGGTAAAGGAAGATTAAATAATTTTTTTTTAAAAGTAAATAAAATCATCGCGTAAGTAATAAAAAAATATATATAAATTCGGATTTTTTCAGCAAGCCACGGTAGTAGGGTAGCAGAACTCAACCACTACCCTAATTCATAACTCCTCCACTAACCTATTAGATCAAGTGGTAGAGCACTATTTTGGATGCATAAAGGTGTAGGTTCGATTCTTACATAGGTTCTCTATAATAACATATAAAAACACTTTAAAGTTATTTAAAATAGCTCAAAAGTAAATCACATTAGCTCTTAACTATACGAACAATAAATTAGCTTGAAATGATAAATGATTACGAAACTTTGTTAATTATATCACAAAAACTCCAATCATTGACTTTCAAATCATTATAAGATGAGTCAAGTTATAAGAAACAAATATATTGAGTTTAATGTAGAGGTTTTCAAATTTAAAGTAAATAAAACAATATCGAAAGTAAACAAAAGAGGAAAAAAAATAATAAAAAAAAAAGGATTCTAACAAAACATACAAATAAAGTAAACTTTAACACAAAGTCTTTTAGATTACCCAAAGGAACCTACGTGGAATTTGAACCCACATCTTTTGTGCAATTGCACAATGCTCTTCCTATTGAGCTAGTAGGCTAATTCAAAAGTAAATAGAAAATTGTAAAAAGTAAATAATAAAAACGTAAAAACCAACTGTTCAAATGAGATTAAAGGCACCGATTTTATCCGATTATAAATACTTACTACACCAGTCAATTAAGACAGTTTTATATTATATTCCTTGTTGTTTATGCTACTTTTTTTTTCTGAAAACTTGAACATATACTTGTACATATGTCAAATAACCATCAAAAAAGCGAAAATTCTACTATGGTCTTTTTCACTATGACCACCACTATGCTTAATTTTCATTGGATGTTTTTTTCATTTTTTAAAACCTTAGTCAAACACTATTTTTGGAATTTCCCCTTTTTAAGTCTTTTTTTAATTTTCCTGCATATAATTACTGATTTTCCAAATATTCATTCTATAATTTTCGAAAATCATTTATTAAAATTAGTATTTATTTTAATAAAAAAAAGATTAAATTAATATAAAAAAAATTAAAAATTGTAAATCAATGTTCTTCACGTTCATCATTGTTCTTCGAGTTCTTCAATGTCCTTCAACTTTGTTCATTATATGACTAAATTTCCCTATTGATTAAGATCCTGCGCGTAATAACAGTTTTGTGTCACTGTTCATCGACAAAATTCACAATCTTCAACATCCTTCAACTTTGTTCAAAAATCGAATTTGCAGAATACGGGGTCATAAAGCATATTGGTGCAAATATAAGATTGTTGGAAAATATATTTCAGTAGTATAATATCAATCAACGGTGGCAAAAACATGAAATTTATTTATTCTATGTCAAAGAATTTGAGGTAATTTGGTCATTTACGTTCTACAAAATAATTTGATAAAAAACGTCTGATTTTTCTTCGAAACGTTGTTTGATCAGAAAAAAAGGGAGACAGAATTAGAAATCGTGTTTGTGTGTAAGGTAATTACCCACTTACATATAGGATATTACATATGATAGACAATTTAAATGTTAAAAGGTTAAGCTCATAAGGTATGTTGGACATTACCAATTGTATTAAAGTACTTTACGATTGGACAAGACAACCATATTTTGTCTTGTAATACTATTTTAATCCGAATAAAAAAATATATGGTTTTCAAATCTGTTTGCATATAAAGCATTACCACAAATTAAAATTGGTCATTGCCTGGTTAATTCACTATTTGATTAAAAACATATAACCGCAAGTTCTGTTGGACATTGTCAATTACTAATTTATTATTCATTAATATATTGTTATCTGCTTAATTGGTAGTAAATATGATTTTGGTCATCACTGGAGAACCACAATTTACGTTAACCAGGGTTTGGTATAAATGGTAACTAATATATATTTATTGTAATTTACTATTGTGGTTTGTTTTCTGTATGCATATACTTCAATATTAGATTAAACATTCCCTTGTTTGAAACCAAAAAACTAAGATTAAAATTTTAACTGAGAAATCTAATTAATTGATCATTGGATATGTCCATTACATGTTCTGGACATTACCAATTTTTAGATTATAATTTGTCAATATATTGATAATTAGTTTGCCAAACATGATTTTTACATGATGATAGTTGGACCTAGAGTATGGCCCAAATGGTTATGTACTTTATAGTTGTACCTAAATTATGGCCCAAACTGGCTTTTACTTTTCAAATATTATTGAATGATGTACCTATTGCTAATTACAATTGAATAAGGCTCATTGTCGAATCACTTGTTTGGGATTTTGTTATTGCTAAATATTATTCCAGTTATCTACAAAGTATATTAAAATGTGCCTTTTATACACCAAGTTAACATACAAAAATTGCTTATTATAATAAGTGCATATCAATGACCTTATATAGTTGTAGAATTAATGAAAACATTGCATATTGAAGTTAAGTTCATAAGATGGAGACATCATGTTTTCCATATAAAACACATTTTAATTTAAATTGGTAATAAACTTCATAAAACATACCATACGTAAGTACTTAATAAGATTCTTTTTTTTAAAAAAACAACTTAATAAGTTAAATACCATACGTGCCATCAGTAGAATTTTGCCACAAAGGGCCCAAAATATTTTTAGACCTAGAGTACAAATGACTTAAATTGTCTTCACACCAAACTTGAAACAACACAAATATTACAACCAAAAATAAATAGTTCCCAGGTATAGATAGCTTAATTATCACCGAAGTCTCCTAGTCCAGAATCAGAATCAGAATCATCACCATCATTAGTAGGTGCACCATCAGTAGGCCCTTCTCCCCCAATGTCGTCTCTTCCACCTTCCTCAACAGCTTTCCAAAACAGAAGAAAAGTAATACAATTAGTTTTCTGTACTTGCTAGTATTAATAAGATAGGTAATAACCCGATTTATAGTATGTCAGTACATATTAATGTACACAACAGTACTTGCTAGTATTAATAAGATAGGTAATAACCCGCTTTATAGTATGTCAGTATATATTAATGTACACAACAGAAAGTAGCTTACCCCTGTTCAAACATATAGGTAATTACCAACATATTCATAACCCATTGCCAGTTTAATATAAATACAATTCTGTAAATTAAAGAATTTTACGTACAATTAATAATAGCAGCCCGTCTTTAGAAAAAAAAAAGGGTACCTAGAGCGTCATTACGAGCGTCTATTATAGACTGTGCACTCTCTCGGATGTCGCTCATAACATCGTCAGTGAATAGGTCTGGCCTCATCCGCTTAAGCATTTGTTGCACAACGATGCTCTCAAGCATGACAGCGTTAGATGATGCTTGATGGCGTTCTTGATCATCTTCCTCAGCATCTCCAATATCTGCCTCATGCACTTCAGGCTCGCGAGCGCGTTTAGGTGCACGCTTTACCCCTACATTAACCCACTTTTTTGCCTCGGTATCATATGTGTACCCCAAAGCATTAGAAATGGTATTATCGTTGAATGGTTGCTTTGCAGCTATCACTACTTCATCAGATAAGTCAACTTCAAAATGCTTAAAAATCTTTGTTAACCACATCCCATAAGGAAGGAATAGACCTTCCTATGTTGATCTTTGAGTAGTAACCATGTAGTCAATCATCATCCTCGGCATATTCATTTTAATACCAGCAAGTATAAAGTACATGACCATCATGTCTAGGTAGGTTAGTGAGGACAGTCTACCATTACGGCAATTAAAGGACCTGAAGAGAATCAGATGAAGAAGACGCGTAGGCAGTGGCAGTTCATAAATTTCTGGTTTCTTAGTCCTACCACAGTCTTCTTCTTCAAGCACAGAATTAAGACTTTTTTGAACATCAAATTCCGTAACAGTGCTCCATTTCTTACCCGGGAGAATGGCACGCACTCCTCCTCGAGGGATCTTCAAGATTCTGCTCAAAGAATGTTCATCCAACTTTATCTCTTTTCCCTTTACCCAAGTGAATATTACTCCTTCCGTTGTGTTTGCATGGTCAAAGTGAGTGTAGAACTGGCGAACAAGATCGGGGTATATAGGGTGATTTTCCATTAGCAACTTGTCCCATTGTTGGTGCTTAAACCACCGTCGTAAAAAATCAGCGTGGACTTGGTCAAGTGAATCGAAGTCTACATGTCGGCATTCACAAATTGTCCTACTAGTGAATGTCTTGTAGTACAACTCACGGTAAAGGGTCGACTTGAACCGTGGATCTGCGTCTATTGCTTCGTCGTCACTGCTAGTATCAGCAACATCTGGAGAGGGTGGTGCAGCAGAAGTGGAAGCTTTCCTTGTTGATTTTCTTCTAGAAGTGGTTTGTTCTTCTTCTTCAAGCCCAATGATACGTGCCCCTCTTCTGGGTTTCTTGTTAGGTTTCCTTGCTACATGCTTAACTCTGGCCATTTTGCTACCAAAAAAAAAAAAAAAATAATCACCAAAACAAAAATTACATTAAGAAAAATCAAATCAGAATACATTTTGAAATTCCCAGACACAGGAACAAAACCAAGTGTCAAAAGTACACAAACATATATGAATAGACCTATTATCATATTTAAATAGGTAATAACCAAAACAACAAAGGGATTTTACATAAACAACTAAACAGAACATTATGTTATATCCCAAATTAAAACAGAAATAACTAGCTGATTGCATTCCATCTAAAATAATCATATGTATTCACCAATCTAGAAAATGGATAATACAAATTCATATTAAAATAGGCCACGCATATTGACCAAAAATAAGGGTCACATAAGCAGCAAAAGATTAGAGCCACTATCATATTAAAATAGGTAATAACCAAAACAACAAAGGCTTATTACATGTATATTTCAACAGAACATTATCTTATATCCCAAAGGAAACCCAGAAATAACCACACAGAATGAACTAAAATAAGGGTCATTATATCCCAAAGGAAAACCAGAAATAACCACACTGAATGAACCAATTAAACAAAACATTATCTTTCATCCCAAAGGAAAAACAGAACATTATCTTTTATCCCAAAAAGAAGATTTCAACTTAATGGATAATGCAAATTCAATTTAAATTTTCATATGAAATGGCTAGACACATTGAGCAAAAATAAGGCTCATAGGAAGACAAAAACTTAAGCTTAGATGAACTGTCTAATTCAAGAAGGGTCATCATGGATAGACAAAAACCAGAAGTTTTGACCAACTATCCTAACAAAATAGGTAATAACCACAATAGCAAAGAGTAATCACAAACCCAATACAACATGACATTAGATTTTGAACATGTAGGTAAACTTCAAAAAATCCCAACTGAATAGATTTTCCTTATAAAAGCAGTTTGGTTTTAAACTATCAAATGAATGGTCATTGAAAAATAAGTTAAAACAGGACATTTTGGTATCTCACATACGAAAACATGAAAGAAAAAATATATAATTATTGGTGATAGCCAGTGTAATAGATTGCCATTACAACTAAATACAACAGAGATAGAGGTTAATGAAAAAAAAAAACAGAGTGTAACCACAAAATAAAGCATACAATTTAAATATGCATTTCACAAAAGAATTTCTATAAAATTAGAGTTCAACATCATAATTATACTTCAAGTTCCCAACTTATAATTGAAATCAACAATTTCAACAAGAATCGCAAAGTAAATTGAAATATGGAGTACTTTTTCAAATATATGAAACTAAACAAATTAACAAAAAAAGAAATTGATTTTAGATATCATGAGAACAATACCGAAATCCGAACAATACTAGTGTTGATTCTAACCATACACAAAAACACCCAAAAAAAAAAAAAAACAAATCCAAACCCTAATAAACTAAATTAGACATGCGTCAACAAAAAATTTAAAAAAATAAAGTAGTTTTAGTACTAATTAACACAAACAAATCCAATCACATCAAAAGCCATTATTACTAACACAGTCATTGCAACCATGCAACAAAAATTTAGAAAAAATATTAATTAAAAACGTTAAATAATTAAAGAGTTATTAACTTACAAGAATTTTGGTTAGGATGTGGACAATATTGTGTTTTTTATTGGAGTTGGAGAAAGACGGTTTGGAGAAGAAGATGGAGACAATTTTGTGAGAATGACGGTTTATGGAGTATTGGGGTCTTGAGAGGCGGATTTGAGGGGTTTTTATTTAAAATTATTTTTGTCCTTAATGAGTAAGTTTAAATGGCATTGATTTGAAATTTGATTTTTTTTTTGTTCACTTTATACGAGGCAAGTAATATTGTGTGGATGGGGATGGTGGAGTGTCTTGGTTGATGTGATTATGATGATTACATCACCTTTTAATGTTTTTGTATTTTTTTTTTAACCATAATCTATGCATTTAATGATTTATGGTTTGTTTTTATATATATCATTATTACTAGTTTATGTAATTACCCATTACAAGTTTATCTCTATTTTTTATATTATATGTAAACAAATTTTGTATAATATGTAATGTCAATTACTGTGCAATTTGCATGTAGTATTCAACATTATTTGTTACATCAATCAAGTACTTGTAAAAAATTATAGATTTGTAATTACTTATAATATACTATGTCAATGCCAAATAAGTATTCAAACCTACTAATGTTAATATAAATTGGTGATGTGTAGTTTAAAATGTTTTTGAATTTAATAATGTATTAAATGTTATGTTAACACTAGTAATAATTTAGTTCACTAACATTATTAGTATAACTGTGAATTTATTTTATTTTATCTTGAAAAGAAATTTGTCAAGTGTATTAGTTATTGATTGGTAGTATTAATTATAAATTTATCACTTAAAAAAAGAACAACTGCTAAAAAAGTACTCCTTATATGATTTTAATTGACATATCATATGGTAACAAATTTCCAATATCAAAAAAATTACTTTAAAAAAATATTATTATATATGAAATCCTATTTTATACATTGTAGGAAATAAAATATTCTGAGCAATTCCCTAGTTTATACCAAAAATTAAAAAAAAATAAATTAAAAAAAAAAAAGATAAAACGTGATCTTACAATTCCTTGATAAGTGGCTGTAATCATGGTCAAAATATATCCTATAATATCACTTATGTATCCGAATAATATGATTATTTGAATTTCTATTGTTATCTTTTGTATCTGCTTCAAATACAATATCTTATCATTTAAAAACCAAAAATATATCATCAAACCTTTTTTAAAAATTTGTTCACATTAAAAATCTAAAATAACCGTAATTGTTACGTAAATGTATTAACAGCACTTAAGTTTAGCAGCATAACCTGAATAATCCACAGTACGTGCCTATAATTATGGCATAACTATATCCACCCCTAGCACTCAATAATTAGTTGTTACCAATTAAATATAATCCTTTATTTTTTTTTTTCTGAGAAAAAATAACTATTTTTATCACCTAAAAAAGTTTAAAAATTTAATAAAAACCAATTGTACCCTTTAAAGCTCCAAATAAATATATATATGTGATACAAACTTGGTATTTAGGTCAATACCAATAATTCGATATTAGTTGTTAATATATACTAGTAGTGTGTGTGTGTGTGTGTGTGTGTGTATATATATATATATATATATATATATATATATATATATATATATATATATATATATATATATATATATATATATATATATATATATATATATATATATATATATATATATATATATATATATATATACTTGGAACGAGCATGAAGAAATTAACGATACTTCTTTATCTTTTGAGTTGTTCTGCCGGATCGGTCGCTCAAGATCTTTGGTCTCTACCTGGACCCGATGAAAAAAACGGGATCACTTCTTATGGACTCGTTGAGAATGATTCTTATCTAGTTCATGGCCTATTAGAAGTAGAAGGCGCTCTGGTGGGATCCTCACGGACAGAAAAAGCTTGCAGTCAGAGTGATCGAGTGACATTGTTTCTTCGGCCCGAACTAGTATTGATCCAATTCAATTTCAATACAATTTTCTGTTTCTTAATTTCATAATCCAAAAATTCCACTTTTAATTGACTTTTGGATACAAATTACGAGAATGTATAATTTTCCTCAAACTTTTCATTGAGAGGGAAAGGATTAATTCCTTTTAAGAAATAAAGTTTTTGATCGGAATATTAATCAAACCGGCAGACCCCTAACTATTAAAGGGTTATATAAAACGAATCACACTTTTACCACTAAACTATACCCGCTACAGTTGGATTATTGTATCCAAATAGAACTTTTGTCGAACATTCAAATTAGACGTAATTAAGACAGGATTATAAAAGAATCATGAAATTTGGAGTATTGGCATTTTTGTTGGAGGATTTGATGAGATTATGAAAAGATAGTTGAATAACTAAAAAATAGAAGAAATAGATAGAATAAATGGGGACCAAAAGATAAGAATAAATAGCGTGTTGGTTCTATTTTATTATTGTGCTTTTGTTTTAATAACAAGCATTTTTTTTATCATTATCAAAAATCAAATAAATAGTTTTCTCCAACAATTCGATATTAGTTGTTAATATATACTAGTAGTGTGTGTGTGTGTGTGTGTGTATATATATATATATGTATAAACAATAATTTTCTCAAAAAATAATAACAATACTTAAACTATATATGTAATGTCCATATATTATATATGTTATTACCTAATGCTAATTTATTTAATGCTTCGTGGGTTATCAGGTACATTTGATCAATGTTCCTTATACAGCCATAAATGTGTTTATTTGAGTTATAACATTATATAAATATCGTAACTATAATCAATAAAGTTAGTAAAGTTAATGACTTAATTTTTTTTTAATTATATATACTTTACTAAGTAATTATTTATTTGATTCATAAGGATTTATTCCATATTTACTCAAAGCAATCTTATATTAAACCACTAATATTTAGAGGGACATAAGTGAATACATTTTGGCGTCACAATTTGGAGGGAAAATCAATGCATTTTGGCGCCATTATTATGCTATATATACTTAAGAGTTAAACTAGATTAAAGCACCACAATTATTCAATTTATCTTTTAATACTTCCACGATTTATTTTTCTGTGTTATCATATAAGTTTATTCACAAATGGCTCCTAATCCAGATGCAGTGTTTGATCATTTGTTTGATATTATACACTTTAGTTTATTTATGTCCCATTTACTTTACACTATTGGGGAAAAAAATTATTGACATCTTGCATACTTGTGGCCAACTACCAACGGTTCAAATGATTTTTGATGATCAAATTGCGGTGTATCGTATGGATAATGGTATGTCATTCGATGACAACCCTAATGGTGGACCTCCTCCTGGAATACTTGGTGATGATGTAGGTCAAGCTAGAGATTTCATCCAATTTCAAATATTTATGAAAAGACTAATCATCGCTTGTGGTGTTTCACAAGCGGAGTCTTTGATTGTAGGTCAACCAGAGTTTTTGAAAAAAATATTTCGTCTCGAACGTAACTCTTATAATAAAGAGCAATATATGTTCGAAAAGTTGTCTTTGAATGAAAATGGAAAACGTGTACTTGAGGTTGCGGAAACGCTATATGATATGGTTTCAAATGAAGAAACATGGAAGCCGAATGCCTTCACCAAACGTCTTGAGAAAGTACCCAAGATTACAAAACTTATTGATTTTGTTGATCTTACGGTGGAGGATTAGATGTTTCGAATTTTTAAACTTCGCTTTCTAGAATTTCTGTTTTATTTGGTGTTTGAATATTTATTCAATATTGATTTAAATCATTAGGGTTTATATCATTAATGTAATTTTTATATTTTAATAATATATTACTTACTTTGTTTGTTTTATTGAGATTAATTTTTTTTATGCAATAATCAAGACAAGCGCAGTATTTATGTGTATAAAGAGTAATTCCATTTGTATTTAATAAATTAACATAATTAAAAAAGTTACAAAAATTAAATTAAGATTCACTTAAAAAATAAAATCATGGCCAATATTATTGCTTAAATTGCGACATGCATAACTACATTGGGCGTTTATTAAGGAGTACATTAACATTTAGTTTGTGGCAAGTTTTTAAATTACATTATATTTTTTGGCAAGATGCACATAAGGTTTTTTAAATTACTTTGTAGAATGGTGTCTACCTCTTATGTTGTTAAATCTTTTTTATTTTTATTTTTTTAACAAAAAAAAGACATTTACTCTTATTTTTTATTATTGTAAAATATAAGTACCAAAACTATCTTATACTATATAAAATTGATTCAACCATGGCAGACCTAATCCAAAAATGGAGTAACCATAATAAATATTGTGTTGAACAACATATATCAGACATATGTAATGAAAAATGTCCTGAATGGTGATTACAAATATTGAGGTTATAAAAATTTCTATTGCTAATGGAATATTTGACAACATATGTTTATTTTATAAAATATTTCCCTTTTAAACAAATATCACCGATTAGTTTTTGTTTTTTTTTTATGTACCCACGTTCATATTAAAAAAAAAATTAAAAAAATTGTAACTGTTTTTTTTTTTAAACACGTTCATAAAAAAAAATAAACAGGGAAAAAAACTGACATTAACAAGTTCTTATCTGCAAAAAACAGTTATAATATGACACCATAATAAATAAAAAATTTAAAAATATTGTGTTAAAAATAAAGAACGGTTACAAGTTGCATCTATATAAATCATTCTACTGTCCTTTTACTTATAATACAACAAAAAAAAAAAAAGAAGTTAATTAAGATACAATGGAGATCAAAGAGAGCAGTTCACACAAAATGGATGAGGAGTACAGTGTATGTGTTATATATTGTTATATAAAAGATATCAAACAATTTTTGTACATAGTTAGCCTTTCTTAAAATCTGCATTAATATAGGTTTTTTTTTTTTTTTTTTTTTTTTTTTGGTGCAAGCATTAATATAGTAATAGTATCTTTCATGTTGTTTTATGAAGTATATGATGCATGTTCTATATTTTGTGCATTTCGTAAAACATATACGAAGTAGTATATAAATAGATATCATATAATGACTTGTAAAAATGTTCATTACTTGCATTTTTTATATTTGATGCTTTTTCCAAAGTACATGGTAATTTAATTTTCTGACACTATTCTTTAATGTGATACTATTAGTTACTTTAGTAGTTTATGATATATTGAACGCTTTTAAGTGTGGAAGTGTTCGTAGGGAAAATGGATGCATGTTTTGATCTCATAATGTGGGATGTCATATCCTGTCTCTGGTTATTACATATGCTGAATTAATCATTATTTTCATCATTAATTTGATTGTCAGGATTTGCCTAATGAAGGCAAAAGGCCATTACTCATTGAAGGATGCAATACATCTTCTAACAAAAAACAAAAGACACATGATGCTTCCAACTATGATGAGTGGCAGTTACAAAGACAGAGGATAATTGATGACCAACAAGGACAACCAGACACTAAAATTTGCAACTGTTTACAGAATATAGCGGAGGATAAAATGAGGGACCCTAATTGGTCTGTTCCTCCGTTGCCAAAAGCATTGTACTTTCAATTGTGCACATTTCATGATGTCTTACCTATTGATCTAAAAAGTCCTTGTATTGGAGGAGTACAGCCCGTGATGGAGTTAATTTGGTCAAAAATGAGTAAAAAAAGGGTTGCTCAAGCAATGCTTGTCTGTCGTGAATGGGGGAGGGCTATACCCTTCTTTGTGAATGATTCTATAGTGCGTCGGAAGTGGTCTTGGTTTCATGACAACCCCAATCAACACCGAATCAAGAGGCCAAAGCCTGATTTCGTGAATTATATGACTCGTCTACGTCAAAAAAAAAAAATTCTTCTAAGTAAGTATTATGTGTTAGTAGTTTTAAATTTATGTACTAAATAAATATTATGTGTTATTAGTATGTTATCTTACTAAAATTTCAATTAGTAAATTTACTGTATTTGTGTTGAACAATTACCATGTAATGAAAAATGTTCTTAATTGTAATTACAAATATTATGTTTTATTTTTATTATTTATTTATTTTTTTGGTGTATAACCCCGTTTTGAAGTGTAGTTGTACTTTTGTTACTCAATGTTTTTTACTAGAGTATATAGTTTTATTTTAAAAATATATCCTTTGATATCATGGCACGACATAGTTGTTAACAAAATCATGTGAACATGTATTAGTAGTTATTTTTAACTCTCAGTTATAATTTTTGTGACACCATTCTGTTTTAAAAATATTAGGAAAGAAATAAATTTATGGTATACTGTGATCCTTCAATTTCTTAATAAGGAGCTATAACTATGGTAATAAATTATCCCTAAAAAAAATAATGCAAGTGTTTGGCTACGCAAATTTGTAGGTATATATTTTTTTAAAAAAATTACATAATTATTTACCTAGAATGAAAATTATAAAGGACATCATAGGTTGAAATTACTCGTTTAACAGTATTGAAAATAATAGGTAATAAAACATTTAATAATTGGATAATGCCTGTTATATAGATTGAAAATACTTATAATTGTGTAGGTTAAACAATTGGAATGAAAATATGAAATCATTCGTCCGGAATTACTAGATTAAACAATTGGAAACAAAATATTAGGTAATCCTTTATTACATAATAGGATAATGCCTATATAGTTTGAACAGTAACATTAAAAGTACCTAATTTTGAAAATATTCCTAGTAGCCGACATTCGGATCCCAATCGAAAATGGTAGGCATTCTCTCGAATATGCTAATCTCATAACTATCAGTAGCTCTAGCAACATCACCCGTGAGGTATGTTCTTAGCATTAACTGTATTAAGAGGTCAACAAAACCACCCCGTTTAATAACAGTAGGATGGGCAGTTTGTGTCGTGCCATCAATATCAGGAACCTGTTCACCTATGTCATGACCCTCCTCACCTACATCGTGCCCATCAAAACCGTAGGTTTTCTCGTCGGTGGGTCCTACATCATCGAACATACGCTTGGGTCTACCCCTTCCATTTTTTTTAACAAACTTTTGCTCAATAATAATGTCCTTTTCCTTCGGAAATGTTTTCTCCTTCTCAACTTCCAAAATCATCTTTGCCAGTTTGTCCTTTAAAGACATTGATCTATCATAAGAGGTAGACACCATTCTACAAAGTTGGCTGCTCAAAGCACTTAGAAATGCAAAACGCCCATTTGCTGATGTTTGATCGTTTGTCTTCTTAAGTTGCACTTGTTTGAAATTGTTATCAAGATGTGTCTTTGCTCTAATTGTCCATCTACGGAGAATTACACCCACTGGTAACTCCACCATTCCATAATATTTCATGCATGCAAACATATGGCGACATGGAATGCCTATGGACTCAAGCTTCATACAACAACATACCATTTGTTGTAATTTCTTGTTGAAACAGACAACGTACCTACACTCTTTCACCACACAGTCATTTAACCAAAAGGTAACAGAATCCCCATCAACATGCATATCGTCCTCCTCTATTTTAGTAACAATGTGCCTTGATTCATAACTGAGTTCCTTACAAAACAAATTGTAAGTGTTCCTTGTATAAGTTCGCGCAGCTTGAGTTTTTATTTCGGTCAAGACACCACCAATAACAGGGAACTTATGTGTGGATATGTAATCATCTTTATCTTCTTCAAACCGGATAAGTTCAAGAACTTGATCATATAGCTCAACAAACCGGTACAACATTATTTTTGATGTTATTACCGTTTTAAATGTGCTATTCATGGACTCACATCTTTGGGTGCTTCTCATACCTACAAAAAATAATAAAAATGGTTACAAGTTAAAAAAAATAAAAAAATAAAAACAAAAGGTGTAGGTATACAACATGAATGTAATATACTATTACATAATTGGGTAAAACACGTATATCTGATTATCAAAACAGCAGACATATATTTTTTTGTAAGGAAACAAGTAATTATTATAAAAAATAAATACAACAAAAACGTTCTTAAAAAATAAAATATGTTGGTAATGACCCTTTAATATATTAGTTATAACATATAGTTTTAATTTTCTTCACATGAAACATAAGATATGATTCATTTAAATGAATATACAATATACTGGTAATGTCCTTCTCATATGTGTGCTAAAACATATAGGTCTAATTTTTTTCACATTGAACAAAAGACATGATTCATTTATAGGAATATACAATATACTGGTAATGTCCCTTTAATGTATTAGTGAAAGCATATAGTTCTGATTTTATTATCATGGAACATATGATATGATTCATTTATATATAGGTTATAGCCTATCAACATAACAGTGATTACAAATACATTAAATTAGAATTACCTGCATAAAACTGACCAACCATAAAAGCCTCAGCCCATTTGGTTTTGTCACTGTACAAATCTTTAGCCCACTTTTTATCTTTGACTTTAGGATATGATGTCATTAAATCTTCCCACGCCTCCTCGAACTCAGTAGGTGTCTGCGCACCATCCACACATTTCATGAATCCATTGCAAAACTTTCTGTTTGTGTGGCCTTTGACGTTGCGCATTAGATGCCAAAGACATAGTCTATGATGAGCCTTTGGGAATACAGCCTTAATTGCTTTTGCCATTGCCTTGTCTCCGTCTGTTACAACAGTATGGGGAGCGACATTCCCACCAGCCTCAAGTAATTGTCGTAACACCCATATGTATGTATCTGTTGATTCATTTGCAATAAGAGCAACACCGAATGGCACAGTCTTCCTGTGATGATTTACACCCACAATCACAACAACTGGTTTATGGTAGGCGTTGACTTTGTAAGTCGTGTCAAACGCAATTACCGAACCGAAAGCCTTATAATCCCCTTGGCTAATCCCATCACACCAAAACATTTTTTCTATCCCAGTAACCTTATGTCGTGTGTATCTTAGAAAAAAGGATGGGTCCGAGGCTGTTTTACCAAGTAAGTACGCCAAGACGGTTTCTGAGTCGCCGTCTTTTATCTCTTCTTTTTTGAACTTCTCACAAGTATTGTACAAGTCTTTCGCTAAGAATCCTACTCCACGGATTCCCCCAGCATTACGCGCCAAATTTCTCATAGTGATAGATGGTTTCACTCTAGAGTCAATCAAAGACTTCATATAAATCTGATCGGCTTCGGTTACATACGTCTCTGAATGTCTTGTGTATTCCGATTCAAAAGAAACAATTACACTTATGCTCCATAAATCGTATAATTAATTATTTAAAATATTAGTTGGCAATAAAATTTAAATCCGACCTTTCAAAATAAACCTGGTTCATGGGTATTAGGTTATGGTTGTGCTCAGCTACAAAATCTTTCACAAACCATGAATCGTAGCGGTGGTCCCACTTAAAACTAATCAGTGCGTTACAACCGCATCGAGTTATTGGTTTTTCTCTACGCCTCCTATCAGGTCTTAATAGGTGTTTTGCTTCCCGAAAACCTCGTCTGTTGCACCAAATGACTTGGAAGGTCGGATGACCATCAATTTTGCTTAGTGTTGCATGCTTACGCCGTATTCCAAACCCCGTACACTTGGCATACATCTTATAAAAATCAATGCATGTTTGATGGTCTTTGAAGGATAATTGTTGCATGTCTTCCAATGTAAAATCCTCTAGTCTCTTGCCAATTTCTTCCCAAACTTCTAAACCTCTAAACGTTTGTGGTATCTCATAGTTGACATCATCTTCAATGTTATCTAGGTGGTTGTTGTCATCATCTTCAATGTTATCTTCTTCTCCATTGTCACCATCTCCATCGTTATCATCTCCATTGCTATCATCTCCATTGTTAGTATCCTACATAATATAAGACAGATGTCTATAGTAAGCTTATGCTACGTAGTTATACATAATGTATCAAAATATAAAGTAATGACCAATTATAATAAATGTCAATGCCAAAGGTTTACAACTAATGTTTACCTGAAGATCTTGTATCTCAATAAGCTCTTCCTCTTCCTTGGATAACTCTTGATTATTAGTCTTGTGGAAAAATTTTAAAATACAATTAAAATGAACCAGATGTTAGTTCGTGGTATATAGATTAGTTATCTTATGAAAATTGAAATTGTTATGAACAATGTACCAATTACGCATAATAATTTAGTAACACAAACCTTAGAAGCAGAGGGGCAGCCATCAATTTGATGTGGATTAGTTTCCTCCATATCAGAAACGTCGTCTTCTAAGGAAAAATCCATTATGATATACAAACTCAAGAATAAAAAAAATAACAATGAAATTTGATATTCTTGATCAATGTTCGAGTTTATAATTTAAATTTTAAAATGATATGTTATATGTGAAGTGCTTTAAATACGTATAACTAAAATAGTTAACTACGTACCATAAATTTTGGAATATATATATTATTTCATATAAAAAAGGATAATAGAGAATCATTTATTTTAGAAAGATATCAAAAATTAGGTAAGCACACATAATTTCCAATTGATAGAGATTAGTTATTTTCAAAAAAATTTAAAAATATAACTGCAACATATTATCTTCCCTTTTTTTTTAGGAATAATCTGTAACATATTATCTTTAAATAACTAAATTATGGTTATTTAAAAAAAAAACTAATTTTTTTTTGTTAATTAAATATTTCATATTAATTGCTGTCTGGCAAAATATTTTATTTTTTATTTTTTAAAAAAAAAAGAAAATACAAAATTTACAACCGTGCAAAGTAAAAAATTGAAAAGCCTACAAATATCAAGGAAGGTGAGTTTGGCGGTTACTATTCATTATGTTCTCTATTTTCACATTTTACTATTTCTCTCTCTAGTTTCCTTATACACTAAACATTCAACTCTACCATCTTGAAAAGCACGGTGAAAGAGGAGGCAACAACGAAGACAACCTATTCTCAATTAATCCGGCATTAGTGTTGTAAGTACCATTAACTCATTCTTTTTTAAAAAAATCTTCCATTTTGTGTGTGTGTTTTATTTTTTCGTATGTATTCTTTAATTTGACTATTTGCTTATTCCAATAATTCCGACGATTAATGGAAAATATTATGTTTGGGAACTAAATTGGGGTTTTACGATTGGGGTTTAGACTTGAATTTGTTGATTTTCGTGGTTTAATTAGATGTTTTTGCTTTACTCTTTCAAGTTCGAAATGTTATTAGTGGCGAATACAAACTACTATTGTTCAATTGGGTGCCCTTGTAATTATTTTTAGTGTTGGTGAATAATTATGGTGTGACTATTTTAATTTAACTATTATGGGGTTTAGACTTTAATTTAAATATTTTGGGGTTTAGACTTTAATTTGTTGATTTTCGTGGTTTAATTAGATGTTCTCGCTCTAATTTTTCAGTTTCGAAATGTTATTAGTGGTGAATTAGAGATACCCAACTACTACTGTTCAATTGGGTGCCTTTGTTATATTTATAGTGTTGGTGATTAATTTAAAAATTATGGTTTGCCTATTTTAGATATATGTACTTGGTTAATATTTATAGTGTTGGTGATTAATGTTTAAGGGGTCGAATGTAAAAGGTGTAGCTAATTTCTTTGCGATATGTGGTGTTAAAAATTACTTATATTTTGTATGAAGAGTGTTTTTTTTTCCTCTAGAATTTTACAGTTTTCATATTTTTTGTTGTGTTTTGGTGATTGCTAATACAATGCTTGTGATTTGCATTGTATTAGGTAGAAATTAAATCTGATTTGAGACTAAATGTGTAACTTATATTAATGGAATCGAACAGAAACAAGGACAAGAATGTCTTCCCGAAAGAGAAAGCTAACCGAAAGTGCTGAATCTCTATCATTAGAGAAAAAACTTAAACCATTCCCCGTGAGAAGTTCATCAAAAACAGGGGTAAAGTTTGTATATGTGGAATTTTGTTTTTCCTTTCGAACAGAAATATTTTTGTACTTATCATAATGAAATATTTCTGTTTTATTTTGGTAGGTAACATGGGAAGCATTGTGTAACCTAGAACAATTTACTTCACTTGTTAAAGGCTTTCCAAGGGATAAAAAGGAGAAAGTGGAGGCCATGGGATTTGGTTTCCTTTTGCATTACAACACAAAAACAACAAGGAAAACGATGTGCAAGTGGGTTATTGATCACTTTGATCCATCCACAAGAACCCTTGGGTTGTATGGAGACACATTAGAAATCACACCTAACCATGTAGAGTACCTGTTAGGTTTCAAGGATCATGGTTTTGATACTGATAGCGCAGAGTTGGATGACACAAGTGCCATAGATGAAGCCTTACATAGGTTTACGACGCTGAAAATTCAAGGAATGGCATCTGAATTGAAGAAAGTTGCGCATGACGACCCAAACTTTGGTCAAATGTTTACGATATTTGTCATGACGACTTTAGTCTGCCCAAACGTGGAAGAAAAGCCAGATGCAAAGTGGCTTCATCTTGTTGTTGAAGAAGATTGTATAGAAAACTGGAATTTTGCAAAATTTGTGCTCGATTGTATGGTTAAAGCCATTGCAGAATTTAAGTCTGATGAATCACTTGTGCATTTGGGTGGTTGTACTCTGCTGTTGATGGTATGTTTATGTTCTTCATTTTAATAGGTATTTACCAATGAGCGTATCAAGGATAACCAAACCATAAAAGATATTTTGTTTATTATATTTTGTGTTTGGAAGGCAGTTGTTTTGTTGATATGCGTTATACCCACTAAGTGATTTTGTGATTACATATCTTATGACAAAACTCTTGTACAATATTGTGTTATTTATATATGTCACCAGTATTAACCAGTTAACTTGTGCTATACTAGTGTAATGTATGTAATGACCACTTGTTATGTGTGTGATCACCTGAGGATGCTTTACCATTGTAGTGTTTATTGCTAATTTTGGTATGTATGTTATAACAAATTAGTTATTGTGTCATTACATATACTTATTACAGGACAAAATTCCTTAAATTGTTTGGTGTTCCATATGCAGGCAATATTCTGTGAGTATTCTCCTCGGGATGGGCTGTACAGCATATGGAAGTTTGACTTGCCTAGGATTAGGGACTGGACTGATGCAAAGATGAAGAATTTGCACTATTTGATCAACGGGTTAAAAGATGGATACATAACCAATAAAGTAAGCGCCCTTTTTTTAAAAACAATGTGTAATTATTCATCTTTTTATTAATTACAATAAAATGACTATGTTTTTGTTGTAGTTGATGGGGGTTATTGACAAGGAAAAGGCTCAAATAGTCGGAAAGTATCCACCAGACCATATCCAGACCGTCGAGAAAGCATTTGACCTCATTCAAGATAAGATTGGTAGATGGGGTGCTGCCATGAACCAGATGTGGAGGTTGATGGGCAGCTTTTTGGCAGACATACATGGGGACAATGACAGCGATGTTGATGAAGCGAGGACAAAAAAGCAAAGAAAGGGTAAAGGAAAAATTGACCAAGAGGAAGATTACAGTGACTATGAGGACGATGAAGACGTTGGTGACGATCATTCTGATAGTGAGGACAAAGGAAAAAAAAAAGGGGGAAGAAACGCTTGAGGGAGGTAATGATCAATATTATAATATTTATTATTTATTCGTAAGTTTATGCTATAAAATTGTGTTATGGAATGGCACATATCTGGGAGTGTATTAACCTATTAACATGTTTGTCAATACAAATTTGTGTTAATGGTGTGATGCCAGATTGTTTTGACATGTTTTAAATTTCTCATTGTGTAACCTTATGAATATTGTCCTCCCTTCTCAGAGAGCAGTCATGGAAGCTGAAGTAGTAGAGGAGGAAGACGTAGTGGAGGAAGAAGAAGTGGAGGAAGTGCCAAAGAAAAAAAACAAGGGTAAAAAAAGAAATGTGGAAAAGACAAAGGATGTTTCTGAGAGAAACCAAAAGGGGAAGAAGGAGAATGTTGTTGTGGCCCCTGTAGTTGATTCAAAGGTAAAGCGGAAGGAAAGTAACAACAAAAAAACTGAACCAGTGACTGAAGAAGCCCAGGATGCAAGTGTGGATACTGATAAAGACGAGGCCAAAGGCGAAGATTTGAATTGAACCTTGTTATTGCACGCCTTTCATCTTCAATTGAAACTCAATACATTCACAATGTTTAGGAGCCGCCGCATGTTGTAGAGGAAATTCTACCAGAAACAACAAATTTCCCCACACATGATGACGCTGAGAAAGTTCTTCCAAAAAGTGATGTTGATGTCCCCGCTGTAAAAACACCAGAAGAAATCGAAGATGTTGTGGGCAGTGGTCCTGAAATAGCTAAGAAGATCGATTTTGGGGACGTTCACGAAAAAGATACCAAGGAGAAAGAGGTTGTTCATGAAGACGCTGCCACATTTAAAGATATCAAAGCTAATGAAGCGGAGGACAGTGACAATGGAGCTGAGGGTGAGCATGGTGGTGAACACGCTGTCTCTGCTATCACCACACAGGTTGCAGATCCTGCTATCCCTGTTACCACCACACAGGTTGCTGATCCTACTGTCCCTGCTACTACCACACAGGTTGCTGAAAATGTTGGAGGTTTTGTTGTTAAGCATGGTGAAGATATTGGTGATAATGCAGCCGATCAAGGTGGTGATGGCCGTGGTGACTCTCCTACTTGAAGTTTCTGATTTAGATTGGCTTTAACATAACATATTGAATATTGCTGATTTTAATTATGGTTTGTTTGGACAAGTTTATGTTTTTTATTTGGACAAGGTTTATATTTGGCAAATATAACCAGTAAGTAGTAATATTATATTTGTAGAAACAGTATATATTTTTATGGTTTAAATTTATTGTTAATATTTTTGGTTATAGTACCTTTGATTAATTTATATCAAAAAAACAAAATGGCCTAAAAATGTTGACCAAAGGGACTAAAAATAAATAAGTAAGCACAACTCTTTCTTTGTTTTACATGTTATTTTGGTATTGTCTGTTGTATTTTAAGGAAATTGCCTAAGTTTGTAAATTAGAATGTATATATGTTAATTTTTTACAGTTTAAAAAATAAAAAACAGGCCCCGCTTTTTTTTTTTAAATTTTTTTTATATAATGTAATTGTGGTATTCTTAAAAAATAAAACAAAAAAAACAAATTGCAGGTCTTCACTAGTGTTTGTTTATTTGTTTTTTAAAACTCTTCTATTTTTAAAACTATGGTACTGTCTTTAAGTAACGTAGGACATTGCCTACTTGTCAACTCTTTTATTTTTTAAAATCTTTTATTTTTTTAAACTCTTTTATTTTTTATTTTTTTGAAAGAAACAATTATTTATAAAAATTAGGCTTTTACTACTGTTTTGTTTTGGTATTGTCTTGTGTATTGGTAACACATGGCACTGGGACATTGCCTATTGTTTTTCCAAATATGGTATTATCGTTGAATATAATTGGACAATGCCTATATGATTTGGTATTGTCTTCAATTAAGATAGGACATTACCTATGAATTTAGTTTTAGGATTGTGTTTTATTATATGTAAGGCAATACATATTAATGTAAACAATATTTGCTAATGTCCTAATCTAAAGTGATATGAAATTGGTACCAAAAAAGAAAAATAATATATATATATATATATATATATATATATATATATATATATATATATATATAACTCATTGATTATTGAAGAATGATCTTGTTACAATAAAAATTTGACTTATGTCCTGCCCAAAATGCAAACATGTTCGTAGACTAAACAATATAATTAAATGCTATTGTAACTAACAAGATAAGTAGCACCGCTCAAACGGAATTATCACCGCAGAACCTCTTGATGTTGTCATCATTATTATGCTCGCTAATAAGAAGCTTTGCCAGGTACTTTAAACGTTCAACACGCATTTCAATTGTTTGTTCAATAACAAAAGTAAGAAGGGAGTGAGTAACAATTACTGCGATTATACAATAGTAATAATGTCACAACTAATAAAGTTTAAATTATACTGTATAGGTAATGTCCTTCATGGCATTGATATCACCACACTCGATGTAGTTCAAGATATACATTCCACAATCACGGCTGAAGAGAGATAGAAAACAATTAAAATTAGCAATATAAATTAAACAGGTTCATATATAGGTTAATGGTTATAGTGTTAAATAGATATACCCGTGTGGTTGCTTATGATGAACATCTACAAGTTCATGTGAAATAACAATATAGTCTTTGAAAAATCGACCCAATGGATTTCTCCGCATAGCAATGCTAGCATATTTCATCTATTCACAGTTTCAAAAATTAATTATAATCACACAACAAATGTTTATAAGGCTAACACCAAGTCAGGTAGTTACCACATCCATAGAAAGAACGAATCGGCTGTTAGTACACTGTTGCGGATCGACAATGTGCACCTTTTTATCAAAGACATTATAGACCAGAAGGAACCAATTAGGTGCGCCTAATTCCGTAACTGGGATGAATATCTGATGAACATACATCATTTTATTACAAACATATCATTAAACACATATGAAAAGTTAGACAAAACATACATAGCTCAAACCTGTTCAATCTTGTTTAGATCTCCACACGGTATAAAGGGTTCAAACACTTTGTGACAGTAATTAAGAGTCGATTGATTTATCATATGCGGGAACCGTTCATCTGATCTCATTACTATAGTCTGGGCGAAGCATGTAAATAAAGTATTGTTATAAATCATAATCAATTGGCATGTTTGGACATGTGTAGTATCAAGTATTGTAAATACCTGAAATATTGCCGGCAATATGAGCTTAGTTGGGTCATTTAATCCCATTACCATATCATATAAGTACACATTTATCAGCTGCATTTGAAGAAAATAAATAAATAAAAAAAAACAAATGTCATTTAATATAGGTTAACATGTCTATTTACAATAAACTAAAATTGGTTGGAAGATTACGATATAGCATACCTGATTAGATATAAATCTATCTGGATACAAAGACCAAGATTCACCAACGGTCAACCTGATAATTGGTTTATTTTTGGCACAATAGAATTCTTCAGAATACCGTTCTTTGTGAACCATGATACATATATTTTTCTCCAAGGATGTTAATTGTGATACATATTCAAGAAATAGGGGAGTTGGAGAATGCTGATCTTGAAAACGTTTCACATCACCATTGTCATCACAGCTTTGTACTTTAACCTTATTACTTGGTTCCTGCGTTTTATGCGTAGTAATTTAAATAACAAAGAACATAGGTTTTAACCAGTACTGTGTTTAGTCATTGCTATAACCATAGAGACATAGGGTAATAAAGTACTTAGGCTTTCACCAATATTGAGTTTAGACATTGATATATAAACAATTTATTTAATACAACATCACCTCTCCGGTAATTGCATTCGTAGTGCATTTCTTCTGCCTCTTTGATTTTGATAATTGGGCCTGCATATAATTGTTTCTACGATGTAACTTGCTAATCACATAGAGTAGAATAGTAAAATAAAAAACATAATGGAAATGTGATTACCAATTCACCAAGAGTTTGGTTTTCCGTCTCGAAATAACACGTCGATGTTTTTTCATGATCATGCATGTGTTGCTACAATACACCGTTAGCAATACTCAGTACACAAATTTAATTGTTGTGATGAATAATTCATCTCTATTACCTTTTTCAGTTGTTCTTTTGATTTGCTTTTATTTCCTTTGTCTGGCTTTGAGGACGGTGAATCCTTTATTAAATGTAATGACCATAATATTAATGAATGTTTACCACAAATCAATATTATATTTATTAAATGTTATGACCAATAAAGGAATGAGTGATTACCTGTGCTACAATCACAGAGTTATCTATTAATTGACTTATTGCTCTTGTCCTTGGCCTCCTATGCGGCCTCCTCTCTGAATTTGAATCTGAGGAAATCATGTCACTTTCTTTTTCATTAGGAGTCTTTGGTGTTGCTTTTGCCTTTGGAGTTTTCACTTTGTTGTCAGGGCTTTTCGCCTTCTCTTTTTCTTTTGTGTCCTTCAGTGTTTCCTCCTTCTCCATAAGGTCCTTTAGCGTTTCAAGACCCGGAGGAAATTGAGGCTCAGTGAAACGGATATTGCGAATGCTGAATGAATCAATATCGAGGCTTTTAACTTGTTCTTCTTCTTCGTCGGCATTGTGTTCCTCATCTAGAGTCTTTTCCACCTCTAAAGTGTTACCCACATCTAGAGTGTTATCCACATCTAGAGTGTTATCCACATTGAGCTTTCGCTTAGTGGTTGAGACTTGTGAACTAACAATCAACTCACCATTGGGGCTTAGGAAAGGAGACTTTGAGCGATTTACAAGTGGTTGATTCGCAATGGTACCAATTGATTCTGGAACCTTGGAGATATTATTGGATAAACTTTTGGTTATACTAGCAACATTGGTAATTAGTGCAGCCAATGATACCTCCATTTTTGACACTTTGGTGTGAATGTCTTTTATCATTTTCTTATCTTTCTACAAGAAAAAAGCAAGAATATTTTAAATTTAAGCTACTAATATCCCAAGAAATTACAAATCGTTCAAATACATACTCATGACAACAAAGGTTATCGTCATGATTCAAGAAAAAACCCTATATATATGATATTAATTTGTACAACATACTTCAAATGCATAAACCCTATATATAAACATATGTGCAATTGGATTTCGTATGCAATTAATGTTGAAAATCGAATATGAATTACACAATTTATTAATTAAATTATGTTACAAAAACATGTAAAGAAATATGTTTTGAGTACACTTACATCTGCTTTCTTATTAACCATGGTTGGTGTTCAAATCGAAGTTTGAATACAATATTCAGCGACCGTATACAATTTTCCGTGAAGAACGATGATGATGAGCAGCGTAATATATTTAGAAAATATTATAATACAATCATTTTGAAATTTGAAAATTATACTTATTGTAAAATATTCTACACAATAACAATAAGATAAGATATTAGGAAACTATCCTTATTATAATTGGTGATTGAATTGTTTTTAAATAATATTTCTAATATTAAAAGATATCCTAAAGATATTGATTCCATAATTATTTTTTTTTTATTTATTTAATCATAAAAATAGATTCATTTAAATTTTTGAACATGTCTAACAACTATTTTGCAGAGGTTGTAAAGTACTTTCATACATTAAGTAATGTCCAATATACCATATGGTCTTAACCTTTTATCATTTAAATTGTCTATCATATGTAATGTCCTATATGTAAGTGGGTAAATCCCTTACACACAAACACGACTTGTAATTCTGTCTCCTTTTTTTTCCGATCAAACAGCGTATCGAAAAAAAATCAGACGTTTCTTATCAGATTATTTTACAGAACATAAATTACCTATTTACCTCAAATTCTTTTACATAGAATACAAAAATTTGATGTTTTTGCCACCGTTGATTGATATTATACTGCTAAAATCTATTTTTCAAGAATCCTAAGTCTGTGCCAATTTGTTTTATAACCTCGTACTTTGCAAATTCGATTTTTGTTGAAGGACGTTGAAGATTGTGAAGATTGTCGATGAACATGACGCAAAACTGGTATTACGCGCGCGATTGTAGATCTTAATTAATAGGGAAATTCGTCGACTGTTGAACAAAGTTGAAGAACAATTATGAACATCAAGAACATTGATGAACATTGATGAACAATTTTTGTTTTTATTAAATATAATCTTTTTTTTATTAAAAATAAATACTAATTTTAATAAATTATTTTCGAAAATTATAAATTGAATAATTGGAAAATCAGTAATTATATTTAGGAAAATTAAAAAAAGACTTAAAAAGGGGAAATTCCAAAAATAGTGTTTGACTAAGGTTAAAAAAAAATTAAAAAAACATCCAATGAAAATTAAGTATAGTGGTGGTCATATTGAAGATGACCACAGTAGAAACATCCTCAAAAAAGGGATGTAGAGCAAGTAAATCATGAAAGGAAAACAAATCTTAGAGCTGTTGCTCCCACAACATAAGCATGTCCAAGTTATGAGTCTCACTGCCCCATATATGCGTTTGTTTTAGAGCCCAATATATTCGGCAACCAATTAAACAAACAACTCTATAACTGAACTTCATGTAGTGCATCCTCTAAACTTCAACTTCATAATAGATCAAGTAGGCGGTAAATTCTAGCATTTGTAGGAAAAGATGCAAACTTCCATTACTGATAATAGGTCAACCATATAATGCACAACCAATAATGAGCATAAAATATCCTGAGTCATTGACTTTTATCACACATAAAAGGAGCCAAATTATAATCTATTCTACCATTAACAAAAACAACCAAATAAGTAGTATAAGAGGTCAAAGTAAATGGTTTTGAGTTAAGAGTAAGAAAAACTATACATAAAGTAAATAAACTATGATTACCTCTTTGATATGGCTCATTAATCAGGTTAAGATCCTCATGAAGGGTATGTCCTTTGTACCAGTCAAGGTTGTTAGACCTATTAATCATGTTGTTACCCTCAAAATAGAAAATGGGAATAAATGACAACTAATAACACAATCAAGAAAATAACAAGAAGTTCAATCACAAGGAGTTCTTCATGACAACTGATAACATAATAAAGAAATGCTTAAAATTAACTATATATCAGCCTCAACATCTCTAAGGTTAATAATGCAGCAAAGACATAACCAACATCAAAATTAGAGTGACCAAAGTTTTAAATGGCAGGAATCGACAATTTCCATAGAGTACTCGTTATAATCATGCAGTAGCTTGGTATAATTAATTGCTAGACTTACAGGACTAGTCACAGGGTCCTGGGCTCATCCCTACAAAACCAAGCAACCCAAGTCAGAACACAGATCAAACCCAAGTCATTGGAACAAGGCATGAATGAAAGATTCACACGAAGCCCCACATATCTGACAAGTGCAATCCGTTGTGACATGACAATAGTGTCAGCTCTAGGTCAGCATTTAGATGGTGTTAGCCAAGAAGAACAAAGTTATCTACTCAAATCAGTTTTCAAGATTAAAATAGCAGTGCAAGCAACACACTGAATTTTGGGTTGTTTTTGATGTGTGTGTGTGTGTGTGTGTGTGTGTGGCTATCAGTGTAAGAGGAAACATGCACTAGGCAAAGGTCTGCTGCCTTTGTAGGTTGGAAGTCACCTGCTCCATATTAAAAGTGTAGTCTACTACTAAATAATCCATGCACACAATTATATACCAAACTCAGTCCCTAACATCAACTCAAAAGTAACTACCATTAACTCAAAAGTAAATAAGACTAACTCAAAAGTAAATAAAACTAAATAATAAAATTCCTCCATGAATTTCACAAAACTAAATAATAAAACTCAGAAGATGTGCAGGAATCCAAAGAGTTTTTTTTTTAACATAATCAATTCTTGAAATTCACTTAAAGATTTAACGAAAATAACTCAAATATCAAACAAAATAATTGAATAAATTGTAAATTGTGGGAAACTACAACAACAACATAGTAGTATTATACAAATTCTTAGGATACACCCAGGAAAATCACAACAACAACATAGTAGTACTATACATTTCAAGCAAAAATCCTAATCAAAACAATTGAATCAACCAATTTAAAATAGTTAAATAAATCGTAAATTCAAATAATTACTTTATACGATGTCGGCAACGCTTTAGGATAGCTAAGATCTAACTCCTCCTTTATATCATCATTCAACATGATTCTTCAGCAATCTAATAATCAAAATGTTTATCACTTTTGGTCGCAGGAATTTCAATAAACTTGAATCAATCAAAACTACAAAGCATAAACCCTAATCGAATAAAAAAGAAAGAAAAAACACAAAACAAACAACTTACTTGTCCAGATTTAGTCACAGTATCAACAAAGATCGAAAAACAACTTCAAGAATTCACAAAATCACAAAATTATAATAAATAAAAAATAATTGCCTTAAAAAATGACGAAAATCAAAGATTCACAGCGAAAAAATTGATCAGCAAAGAAAAATCCCGATTTGAGAATGCAAAAGAGGAGAGATTTGAGAGTAGAGAGAGAAAGTGCAAGAGAGGAGAGAGAAACAAATGAGCTGCGAAAAGAACAGGTGAAAGGTCATTCAACTGGCAAAATTACCAAAACGCCCTTAATGAAATTGAAAAAGGCGGGTGAAACACAAGTCGTCGGATTAAGAGCAATCAACGATCACGATGAGTTCCTAGTTCCTATTATAGGACTTGGTTCCTATTATATATATATATATATATATATATATATATATATATATATATATATATATATATATAATATCAAGTATATATAATATCAAGTGTTACCATGAAATTATGTTTGGACAATGTGATCAATTATTGATCATCATTTTGTAGTATATATGACCTTCAAAAGAAGGCATACATCTAATTGTTCTGATAATTCAAAACAAAGCTACCGAATGAAATAGTGGTTAACACTTGTATTTTTCCACAAGTATGAAGAAATGAAGATGGCTCAATAAGTCCATGTGAAGATTTGAAGATTCAAGTTCAATTTGAAAGAATCAATCATCAAAAAGTGTTGTTCTGCTACATGGAAGAAGTTACCCAACCATATCGCGTCGGATTTATTGCACTGGAAGATTTTACGTTAATATGTTATGTATTCATCAGGGGAGGAAATACGCGCCGCACTTTTTTTTCCTTGACCATGGTTTTATGCCACATGGGGTTTTCATGGTAAGGTTTTTAATGAGGCACCAATGCAAGCGTATTACGAAAAATGATGTACTCTTTTTCCTTTACTATGTTTTTATCCCATAGGGTTTTTCGTAGTAAGGTTTTAACGAGGTACAATCTTCGATAATGGACATCCAAGGGGGAGTTTATGGAATATTGTGTGGATGCTTATTATATTTCTTGTATCATTCTAGAATATTCTACATAGATGTAGAGTTTAAATTCTTATTCAAGCAAACCATATATATATATATACTACGTATATACCCCATTAATGGAATAGAAATTAATGGAATAGAAATATACTGATCGATTCTCTCCCAATCTCTCTTATATTCCTTTATTTTACAACACTATGAGCAATTTTTTCTTTATTTTATTTTTATTTGGCTTAGGGAGTTTTGATGTCCACTATTTTTTGATCAACTGAATACTATACACGGAGTATACTTCTATCATTAGTTATAACCCGTACATTAGCATAGCTGCATGGGCATATATGAGTATTAATTTTTTTTGTCGTTTTTTTTAGAGATATGTGTTTTGGGTGTTTTTGTCCCTCGGGAGAGTTACGTCACGAAGTCTGGTCCGGCTGAGTTGTACCTGCAAAACAACGGAGACTCCGGGTGGTTGGAGCTCCACCTCCGACGATCAAGTTAGTAACTTGAAAGGGAATAAAGAATGCGGAAATTTAGGTGGGGATCTGTTTGGATTCCAAGCTCAGGTGTTTCTCTGATGAGAGAGAATGTGGGTGTAATAAATGATTGAATGTGTCCCCAAAATGGGGAAATATCTCCCTATTTATAGGGTCATTGGAGAATGTGCCCCAATCTAGGTCACTTGACCTAGATTTTAGTGGGCTGCGCCGTTTTACGACGTTTCTTGGAATTTGGGCCCTTGAAGGCCGCCATTTCAGGGATGTATCCAAGGGGGCCATGTGTCAAGAGGATATTAAACCACGTGGGCCATCTTGAACTAGACACGTGGCCTCCTCTCATTGGTCCACATATTTAGGGTATTTTTACCCTAAACAATATGCATGATAACATACTTGTTAATTAAAACGAAGAGAGTATTAGTTTGGAACCTCACTTGGTAGATCTAATTAGCAACTTAACGAAAAATAAATCAGTAACAAATTCAATGGTAATGTAATACACACAGAAACACAGAAATGTGATCTCTCTCACAATCACTGGGTCATGTCTGCTTAACAGCAAAGCGTCCCAGCTTAATTAATTCCCTCTCTTTCTCTCTCCTCACTTACTCTCTCTCTCACTCTCTCTCTGCTTAACTCTTCCTTACTGTAATTACTGTCTATTCTAAAAAAACAAAATCAAAATCAAAATCAAACCCCATTAAATAATTAAATTAAAAGTAATAAATAAATAAAAATGAAAAAAACCCAAAAAACAAAAACCCAGATTTGAAATACCTCCATTTCAATCCTCTTCCTCTGCCACATTGCAGAGAGAGAAACAAAAACAGAAAAATAAAGGAAGAATTTTTGTGGGTTTTTCATTTTGATCTTCAAAAACAAAAAAATTTAGTTTTTTTTTTTTTAAGGGGGTTTTCTTCCCCATTTCACAGCAATGGCTGAACATCATCATCTGGGTGATGAAGAGCTTAGTATTTCAATGGCTTCTTCTGAAAATAGTACTGAAATTTTACCAACAACAACTACTTCAACTATTCATACATTGTCACCGACAAACCCAACTCCTCCGCCGCCTCTTGCGGTGTCTGGATCGTTTAAAGAAGGCAAAAGTTCTTCCCGTCGACGCCCTTCTCGACGTCCGAGTCTTGATGCCGATGAGTTCTTGAATCTTCTTCATGGGTCGGATCCGGTTAAAGTGGAGCTAAATCGGCTTGAGAATGAAGTCAGAGGTCATAATGCTGATTTCGATTTCGAATTTGATCTTTTACTTTGTTCTCTTAGATTTTATTTTGATTTGGAATTTCGGGTTTTTGGTTTTTTTTTTTTTTTTTTTTTTTTTTTGGATTTGCAGATAAAGAGCGGGAACTTGCTGAAGCACAAGCTGAGATCAGAGCATTGAGGTTGTCTGAACGCCTTAGGGAGAAAGCTGTTGAAGAGGTTAATTAATTTTTATTTATTTATTTTACTTTATTAATTAAATTGAAAATTTGATTACACTTGTGGATTTTCTTCTATATTTGAAATATGCTATGTTTGGTAAATTCTGTCCGATTTTTGTGTAGAGGATTTTGTGAGATCTCATTGCTAAAATGTTAATTGGGTATTTTTTGCGAGAAATTCGGAGTTGGGAAAATTATATACTGTAAAACTTGCTGCATTGTCTTGATAAAATGGTATTATTATGTGAAAATGGGTGGAAATTTGAGACTTGAGTGACTCATCAAAGGTTTTCTGAGATTAGCCTCGAGGACCCGGAAAAGGACAGTGTTGTGGGATTACTAGAGGGATTACGGTTTGTGCTCTACGGTAATGAATGGATAGTTCAACATGGAGTTATTATGTTGACCGTCGATTCGTCAAAGCTTGGAGTGGTAGATCGATGTTAATGCCTGAGATATGGTTTTGTGGTGTGAGCCTGGCAGGTGATAGATATCTGTATGTGAATTATACTAGAGGATGCTTTGGAAAAAACCGCAAAGCAATCCGTCTTGTCTATACCTATAGCGATAAAGGGTTATGTGGTTCAGGACCATAGATTCAAGGAAAATGGATACTAATATTATGATGCCTCTTATATGTTTGAGAGGTTTCTAGAACTGATTTCAAGGTTGGTCTACTCATGAGGTTCTGTCGCTTTGATGCTCTCAGATTAGTAATTGACATTGACTGTAACGACTTGAAGACACATCATACTCTACAGCTGGGGAAGAAGAATTACCTTTTGTTCTGGGTAGAAGTATGGGTAACTTAAAACAGTATTGGTTTCTACCGATTTTAGGAGAATTTAAAAGCCACATCAGGATGAATAATAAGCTGTTTCAGAAAATCGATGAATAGAGAATGTAGCCGTGTAACGTGTTTTCTTGTTGAACCTTGTTTGTTTAATTACTTCATTTGGGTACTCTGAAGGATAACGTCTCTGATTGTCTTCTTACTTTTCTACGTAGTCCTTTGTTGTTTCAAAACTGACTCTGTTGTCTGTGTTTCCCTGAGAAATAGCTCACTGATGAACTGACGAAGGTGGATGAAAAACTTAAACTTACAGAAAATTCTTTAGAAAGCAAGGTAATGTATTAATATCTGTTGTCCTATTGGTATGTCATGTAAATCTGTGTTTACATCCATCTAAATAACAGTTGCTTTCAGAATCTAGAAATTAAGAAAATCAATGAAGAGAAGAAGGCATCTATGGCGGCTCAATTTGCGGCAGAAGCTACCCTTAGAAGAGTCCACGCTGCTCAAAAGGATGATGACATGCCTCCAATTGAAGCCATTCTTGCACCTTTAGAAGCTGAGCTTAAAATTGCTCGACAGGAGGTAACTAGCTCGGGCCTTCCATCAATTTTTGATGATTTACTGCAGTTTTCATTCAAGGATTTATTGAAAAGTTCATCTATTTTTGCAGATTGGGAAGCTGCAGGATGACAACAAAGCTTTAGATCGTCTTACCAAATCAAAAGAAGCTGCTTTATTGGAAGCTGAGAGGACAATTCAGTCGGCCCTTGCTAAAGCTTCAATGGTAGATGATCTTCAGAACAAAAATCAAGAATTGATGAAACAGATAGAAATATGTCAGGTATTTTTTTGTGATAAATTGCTTTTTTATTATTCATCGTGATGGCCTTTTCACTCTATGGAGTCTCCGAGTCTGTATTCAGTGAGTTATAAGTAGATAAAATTTATATGTAAAATGCGTGTGTTTGGCAGGAAGAAAATAAGATTTTGGACAAAATGCATCGACAGAAGGTTTCAGAAGTAGAAAAGCTAACCCAAACAGTACGGGAACTAGAGGAAGCTGTTCTTGCTGGTGGTGCAGCTGCTAATGCAGTGAGGGATTACCAGAGAAAAATGCAAGAAATGAGTGTACGTTTATTGTTTTTGAATTGTCCACTGGATGATACTAAATATTATACTTCCTCCGTTATTTTATTATTGCACCATAAAGGTTTGTCACAAGTTTTTTGGTAGTGGAAAAAATGATGAGAGAGTAAGGTAGAAATATAAAATTGCCCGTGTGATTGTATATACAAAATAAAAAGTAAGTGTTGAAAAGCAAGGGTATATTAGGTGTTTGTAGTGTGAACACAAATATCTCTTTACCTAAAATGGATATGGTGCAATTTTTGTGAAACACCTTAAAAGGCAAGTGGTGCAATATTAAAAAAACGGAGGAAGTATATATTTATTCATTTTATTTATTCTGTGACAAGGCATAAAAATGCCTTTGTTGTGAGAAGAGACTTTTCTGAACCTAGAGTCTCTGCTTTCTTCTGATCTGCAGGAAGAAAGAAAAACCCTGGACAGGGAGCTAGCTCGTGCGAAAGTAACTGCTAACAGGGTGGCCACAGTTGTAGCCAATGAATGGAAAGATTCAAATGATAAGGTGATGCCTGTTAAGCAGTGGCTTGAAGAGCGGCGATGTTTACAGGTATTTCTTGTATCTGTTAAACGCTTAACTACCTAAGGCTGACTGTACTTGGTTCATTTGCTCTTTATCAAGTTAGTTCATGTGCACATGTATGCGCTCACACAATAAAGAAAAAAGGAGAGAAGAAAATTGCTGTTAACTTTTACATAGTCAGTGTAATCCTTATAAAATATCATTTCAGGGAGAAATGCAGCAGCTTCGGGATAAACTTGCTATATCAGAGCGAGCAGCAAAATCTGAAGCCCAGTTGAAAGTAAGATAACCTCTTTGCAAAAAGGTGCTTTGATATCTGTTGTATCCTGCCTAGTTAAAGGTAAAACTTCTCTCTGCACTCTGCAGGAAAAGTTTCAGCTACGCCTCAAGGTGTTAGAAGAGAACCTGAGGGGAGTTTCAACTAATAGTAACCGATCTACACCTGAGGGAAGAAGTGTAAGTAATGGGCGTCGTCAATCCCTTGGAGGAGCAGATGTCATGTCCAAAGCTAATGGGTTTTTACCCAAGAGATCGCCGAGTCTTCAATCAAGATCTTCTTTAACTTCAAGTGCTAGTATGATGTTAAGACATGCAAAGGGGGTCTCAAAATCATTCGATGGTGGTACAAGGTCATTAGACAGGGGTAAAATCTTGTTAAATGGAAGTAGCTCAAACTATGCTGCCAACCAATCTTCTGAAGTATCAAAGGATTGTGAGCCTCAAAGTACTTCCCAGGAAAATTCTGATGAAAAGCCAAGTGAAGTACCGACAGCTGCTAAGGAAGATAGTGTCCCAGGTGTATTATATGATTTGTTACAAAAGGAAGTCGTTGCTCTGAGGAAGGCTGGTCTTGAAAAAGATCAAAGCCTTAAGGACAAGGATGATGCCATTGAGGTTGGTATTTATCGCTTGCTACATCATTCTTTATCTTTCAATTTATTATCTCTTTTCTTGTTGGTAAAAGGTTTGTGTTTTTTTATAGATGCTAGCAAAGAAAGTAGAGACATTGACAAAGGCTATGGAAGTTGAGGCCAAAAAGATGCGAAGAGAAGTAGCTGCTATGGAGAAGGAGGTTGCTGCCATGCGCTTAGAAAAGGAGCAAGAGAACAGAGCTAAGCGCTTTGGTAGTTCCAAGGGTCCCATGGCTAGCTCCCAGTTACTCGCTGGAAGGTCAGTGTTTTAAACTTCTATAGTTGGTCAGGCATGTTACAATTTTTCGTTACTCTAATGGATAAAGATTGGCCTATTCTAAATGGAACAGAAAAAATTTACCTGATCGGCTGACCTTATTCTTTTCTACAATAGAATGAAAACATGTTTTTTCTTAGGGATCACTAAAAATTAGAGCACTTTGGTAATAGGCTCCATTCTATCAATTTGTAAAATACAAATAGTTAGGTTATGTTAGGACTACAATGCCAAAAATTAGAACACTTTGATAATAGGCTCCATTCTATCAATTTACTATGTTTTACGGAGCAAGTCTCTATTCTGCATAACGTCTGGTCTAGTATAACATGAAATGAAGTACATATATGTGGGACTTTATACGGAGCGCTTGATTGACATGTTCTCCATCTAGAATTCCGCATAATTTGTTTCTTGGAACTTATGCAGTGGTTTAGGCGTTAAGCTCTTTTTGATTATTTTATAAACCATATGCTACTGCTTCACTGAGTATTTGTTTAGGATTACTATGAATAACCCAGCTAAATAATCACCTGCTTGCACTGTACAGGTCTAAGAAATTTGGTGATGGGAACAGATATAAATCTGTTCACTTGTCCGTTTTGTCATATCCTTGCTACTTAGTTTTTCCAAACCTTCCTTTAATTACTTTCTCACCCTTCTGATTCAGTAAGACTGTGGAAAACCATAAACTTATTGTACTTAAGGGGTGTTTGGCTAAGGGTGTATGGAAGGTAGCATATTTAATATGCATGTTGACACCAATTTTTCACATGAAATTTCATCAGACTTTGTTACTTAGCTTATCAGCCTCAGTAGGTAAATTTGTAAATAATTAAATATTCTTAGTAAGTTGCACATTACTCATCCATCTTTTAATCTGTTTTGTTATGTTGAAGAGGATCTGTCAGACAAGACCTTAATTGATAATTCTAAAATCTTTGATAGGATCTATCTAAGGTGTTGCCCAATCTGTTTAGTGTTAATTGCTAATGCTATCAAACAACCTTAGAATAGTGCAAGTTGTTTGTTTGACATATGAAGCAGTGTTAAAATATTGCTGTGTTCCAAGTAGGGCTTAACATCTGAGTGTCTAAAAATCATTGTGCACTCTTGTACAGTTATGCCCTTATTTACTGTCGTTTTTCCCTATGTTTCTAACTCTTACTTTTTTGCAAAAGTATATTACCCATTTAAAGTTGATTGCTGGTTCTTACACTAATTTTATAATAAATCGTTGTAAACTTTCATTTACCTTTACTCTTAGTTATTATTAGCCTTAGGCTTTCTGGAGCAGAAACCAACAACTTCTAGAAGTATTCTGTAGGTAAGTTAATCTTACTCATTGAAGACGAAACTTGCTCCAAAAAACAGAGATATCAAGGAAACATTAGTACGTTACTTGAAAATATTATACCTTTGCTGAGTAAAGGTTATCATAGTCCCTTCCCTCCATTCACTAAGTGTTCCGTGGCCTCACCTGTTCTCCTATAGTTAAGTCATTTTCTTAAACTCTAGTGACTGCCTTCTCCATCTCTTACCAAGTGCAATCTTCCACATTTGATACACAAATTTCTGCACGCATGGAGTATTTTGAGTATATACTTCATATCCTTCCTAACTCCTTCAAACCAAGTCCTTTTCGGTCTCCCTCTCCCTCGTTTAACCCTTCCATAGTCACACTATTCGTACTAGTTACATATTTGGTTATTTGCTTTTTTAAATACATAGGGTCATTCACTTATTCATTGTTGCTTTTCCCAGTTTTCTTATAATTTCCCCTTATGTAAGAGCTGCAAAATGGTATATTATCAAATTTTTTCTTGCATTTCCTCCCTAACAAAACAGCTACGAAAATGGATGATAACTAACAACAGAGAAGATGACTGACATTCCAATAAAAAAAAAAAAAAAAAAAAAAAGACAATTGACCCTTAACATTTAGCAAAGAACAAAATGTTTTGTGTTCCTTCATATAGAGACATTTCACATGTTTCCTAAGGAGCTTTGAAACTTTTGGGCAAACAATAAGAATCTTCTGTGAATGTCACAGTTATGTTTAGTGAGAGTTGAAAAGGTTGGGTTTAAATTAGGTGTATAGTCAGAGAGGTAAAAAAGCTAAATATTGTCCACTTTGGCCGTCTCAACATTATCAAACTGGGGAATTCCATGTATTTGTAGATCCTTATATCTATTTTCAGCTTATTCCAACGGCATAGTCTTCCCAAAATACTGATTCCTTTGTTTGGTTTCACTATAGAAAAAGATATTTTTGAAAATATACATTGAGGTAAATCTAGCATGATCCCACTTAACTATATTTTTCCTTGGCATAAATCACTATAATAATTTAAATGTTTTCTGAAAAAAATGAAGTATGTGAAGATTAGATTAAGGTTAGACTTGTATTTATTGCATCGAGATCATTTCATAAAGTTAACAAGGAACATGTGGAGTTCTAATGCTTGAAGCAGATTGGTTGTCATGAGTCATGATGGCAACATTATGCGGTGACCTTGTCTATGCAAGTCTAACTTTTGAACCACCAATTGTAATTTGTGCAGGGCTGCTGGACGAGGTGGTTTAACACGCAGCACTCAATAACAGCTAGCAAGAACAGCTTTAGGAGCTCTTTAGGAGTGAAACTGGACAGTTCTGCTCCAATGTGTCCTTTTCTTATTCTTTATATATCTTATTTGGTGATTGATTATAATATTGCAATCAGCATCCCAGTTATTCTGTATTGAGTGGAAATTATGGCATCCTTACTTGGTATGCTTCTGACGTTGACTGCTATCGCCGTATCGCATGCTGAGACTTTCGGGTTAAGGATATCGAAGTAACTAACCTTATGGCAAGAGTATTTTCAAATGGCAGTGGTGTGCTTGTTGTATAGATAGGGATATTAGTCTTCTAGCTCATGTGCTGGAGCCCCTTGTATTTGTAGTCAGCTAGTGTGATGTTTTTCAGGTTTGTTAATATTCTTGGAATCAGATCAAAATCAGAGTTGCAGTTTCTATTACCGTTTCTTATTGTTCCGTCTGCTTTCTTCTGTTGGTATTGTTTAAGCTAACAATGGAATCATATATAAGCGGAAATTTAATTTATTTTAGATTTTAATATGTAGAACTATCAAAGATTGATCTGATCCAAAGATACTAAACCAATGTGATGCATCAATCTATTCTCAAGTTTGATCTGTATGGACTCACTGATTTTATACAGCCATTTTCTAACTAGACCCTATTTGAATATGCTCGATTCACGATCTCGAGTTTCAAATATAAATTTTTAGGTTAAAATTGGCTCTAGCATCTCCATTTCTAAAAGTTCTTTTCATTTTGACTCTGCATGTTTGACAATGCATTACTTTGAGAATATTCACTAATGATTTAGGTCTAAAACAATCATAATTTAGGCCTTTTTTAAAAAAATTAAGCGATGAGGGTAATAAATCTTTAAAAGTGATTGAGATTAGGCCTAAGGGAGTAAATCATTAAGAGAAGTGAAAATAGAACATATGAATAATGCAAGAATTAATGTGTTACAAGTGAATAAAACGAAGGAATGGGATAGTAGTTGAAATGGAAAAGAATAATGCCTAACTTTTGGGCGAACAAGGCAAATACATAGCTTCTTCACCTACTTCCTTTTGTTTTTGCCAAATTGATATGGTAAAATCTCCACTCTAGTTTTAGCCATGAAGATGGTTCTAACACTTCTAAGGTAATGACGAAAAGACCGTGCTAAACTCCATCAATATCATTCATGCATCTTAAGCATACTTTATTAAGTTACTAGGTGGCCACGTGCCCCTTGTTTTTCAATACAAAATAGGATTAGGCTAAATTTTTTTAGCTTCCTTTACTTTTGGTCATGTTTGGGATGGATGAACTTCAAATATTATCATTTGCCCTCATTTTATATTATCTCAACTTATCAATTCCTATATTAATTTGATGTAAACTTATTAACCCTTATCTTGTTTCTTTTAATTTGTTTTGAAACCATCCTTGTTTTTTTTTTTTACTTGCAACACTTTGGATCACACACCATTATGTATTCCATCACTTCAGCCGTTTTTGATAATTTATTGTTGAGAAAAGCTATAATTATTTAATAACTTGATAGATTTGTCTCGATTTCGTGTTATAAGTGTAAAAAATTAGAGGAAGTATTCTCTTATCTTATATAATTTGAAATAATTTAAGCTTATAGATCTAAATAAAAATTAAGAATAAAATAAATTAGGATCCAGCCTAAATAAGAAGTAATCCCTTTTTAAGTCTTTGAGCATGACCAATATTTGCCAACTTCCTTGTAAAGTGTAGTGCTCTAGACCTGTAGTACGTCCATCCAATAGTACAATATTATTGGATCCCAATCTTACAACTTAAGGTAAGAAGAATACTTTATACTTACTCCATGCACAACAAAGTCAAGCTACTTATTATTCAACATTTCAACTGGAATGAGAAATATATATCAATTTTTAATTGAAATAACACACACAATAATCTGGAAGCCTCCACAATCTGGATGGATGAAGCTTAACATTGATGGAGCTTGGTTGTCTTCTGATAAAGGTGGTGGAGGAGGAGTTTTCAGGAATGCTCAGGGTGAATGGTATTTTGGTTACTCAAGCAAGTACAATGCCCCCAGTGCTTTAGGTGCAGAGCTGTATGCTCTAAGGGAAGGGCTTAACTTTGCACAGGCTGCCTTTGAAGTACTTGGAAGTGGAGACTGATGCTCAAGAGATAAAAAGCTTGCTCAACAGAGAAGGGGATAATATGAATCATGAATTATCTGCTCTCATCATTGATGTAGCTAGAGCCCTGAACAACAAGAACATGGTAATTGTGTTTAGCGCTATCCCCAGGGAGCTTAATTCTGTAGCTCACTATTTGGCTAATTTAAATATGCTATGTCAATGAGTTTGGGCCATACTCCTCATTATGCTTGCCCTACCAGTGCAGTTGCTGCTTTCGAAGAGGATCTGAGAGCTCTGCAGGATGCTCCCACTGCTTAGTTCCTCCAGTTTATTTAGTTTATCTTCTGCTTTGTCTATAAACAATATTTTATTTTCAGTTTTAAGATACTATGGTTACTTTTGGAATCATAGAGTGCATTTTGCAATCAACATCTCTATGGTTGTTCTGATGTAATTATTAGGGCTTTGCCCAAGTAATATATTTGCTTCCTTTTGTGTTAAAAAAAAAACACACACAATAATCTCTTATTTAATATAAACAAATAAATGATTTTATGTGTGCATCGCAAATGCAAAATGCACATATCATAACATAAACTCGTCCAACTAACAATCCAACAAACTCAAAGAATAAGTTACACTTTCATCACTTCAATAATATGAATATGTTTGTATGCACAACCCAGAAAAAAAAAATATATATATACTACAATCTTAGAACACCAGAAATTCACAAGAATAAAACATCTCAGTAATAGTGAGATAAGGCGATAACTAGATCAACGCTAATGCCAAAGATCAGAATCGCGAGGCCGGTAAAGTTGATCAATCGACCTTCACTGCTGCTTGCCAATTTAAGGATAGTAAACAATTGCATAAGCCCTGTTTCAGCTGTGCATATTGCGAAGTACAGCAATGCTCTCCCGAAGCACACATGCCACGGTGCTAACCTTGCTCTTGTAGCGCCTGGCCTTGGTAACCAAAATGTGACAAACCCGAAGAACCACTACAATTGTACAATAATTGGATTGTAACAAGTCTGAATTCGAGACGAATCCAATAGTAATAATGCAAACATCATGGATGGAGTTTAGATTTTTTTTACCTGGATTCCGTAAACAATGAAGGTTCCGAGACCTATCCAAGAATGCAAGCTGTACATGTTGGTAACGTTTGCCTTGTAATGGTACTTAAAGGCAGCATATACGCCAATAATTCCCAGTGTAATCGCTATTACGTGCATTAACATGTGTGTCAACTTTTGCATCCGTGCTTCTGCATTTATGCTCTTGTACACCATCATGGCTACCCAAATTATTTATACATGCAACAAAATTTTAGGATTAAATATGAAAAACCACAAATATATGACTTGCTATATATTGCTCTACAACCTGGGGCTCATATATAATAATAATAATATCAACTTTAGGGCCATTAAAACTAACTATGGCTTATTATTGTACTTAAAGTTATCCCTTCAATTGTGCCCTTAATTATAATGCAAATTGCATTCCCTAGTCCAATTGCTAGTAGTCCAGGATAGGTTTATGATACTCTATCGTTGTACTTGTATTATTCGTATTTAATAGATTAAAACTAGGCATGTGTGTTTTGGGCGGATTTTATCGGCCGAAATTTTTTATTTTTTGGGCAGCTTGGACATACGCTTTTATGTATTCTTAGTTATTTTTTTGGATCGGCCTGAAAAAACCCACTTACTTCAGCCATTTTGGGGAGTCTGGACATGTGATATCTGGCCCAAATCTTGACCCGACCTGAGAAATGGGTTGATTTTTTTTTTTTTATCTCTGACCCGACCCGACCCTCACTTTGATCAAGTCTAATTAAATTAAGACATCGGGAGCTGAGGAGGTGCTGAGGGTGGCGTAATTACCTTGACCAGCAAAGAATATGAAACCAAAGAACATGAGAAAAATATGAACCTGCACAAAAATATAATAGTCATCGTACTTAGTCAAACGATAATGAATTCATTAACAAACTAAGCTAAAATCCATATTATAAGAAATCAGCATCTAACATTGAGAATACGGTATGGATTATCGGAATCAAGACCAAGACCGCCACGATAATGCAACAGCCAAACTAACAACAAGATAATAGACAAAATTCCAAAGAAATGTGCCACCGGTGTAATGCTAGATGCTCGTCTTCTGTACCACTCTCTCTCGATAGCATCCATGGTTGTATTCGCGTATGTATGTATCACTTAGTTTTTTCGGTATGTTAGTTATGAATTGGTGATGATTATAGTGGTAAGAGTTATAGTATATATATGGAGAAATAAAGTAAAAATTCTTTAGATATAAAACTATGGAAAGTATAGTAATCAAGGAGCAGGTTGCTGATTTTTCAGCTTTGGGATTGCTTTTATAACAGGTTTGGCATATTTATGTATGCTGCAAAGTTACTATATTATGAATTTAGCTTTTGTAAACAACAAATTTTACTATACACTGGCCTTATAATCTTAGCTGTATGTTTATATGTAAAATATTCTTGAGCTGATCTTATCAAAGAAGGATTGTAATTCTAATGATTCCTCTGTAAACAAGTTGTTTCTGTCTGGATCCGATTACCCGAGAGTCCGAACCCGAGATCTTGATACTCCTATCGGCAAACTGAGAACCTATACAATGAACAGAAGTTAGCTAACCCCGGGGTGATCTGGGGATAACCACTCCGATGATAAAGTTAGAATGTGTTTAAGAAAGAGAAGGTAAGTAAGAGAGAGAAAGTAGAGAGAGAGAGAGAGAGAGTAATAAATGTTTACCATTTAATGAAGCTTAACCTACTATTTATAATAAATTTCATGACAGGTGGCTACGAGGCATGCAAGGCTTTACTTGCCAAGTGTCAATGATAAAGTTGTCACGTGCCAAGTATCGAAAAGTCGATATGGCCGATATGTTTGCTTTATGGAACATATCAGCCCTTTTCACATATCATCCCATACAACTAGCCCCCCCAAGTGAGGACGTTGTATTACTGATCGACGTTCTCACTTTAGGATATTGGCTAAACTTTGGCTTCGTTTTGTTTGCATTTCTCAATTTTATGTTATGTTCAGGCTTTCTTTTTCTAGTAATAAAGTGTGATATATAAACTGATTTGGTATAATACTATGTTTCTTGTACTCTGTCGAGCATATTTGCAAAAATATGTACTGTAATATTTAGGATGGCTTCTGGTCTACTTAATAAAAGAATTAGGAGCGAAAAATCTCCGTTTCCCCCCAAGTGACCTTGTGTACCGATAAGTCACAAGGTCAACTTAATAAAAGAATTGGGAGCGAAAAAACTCCGTTTTCCACCCAAGTGACCCTGTGTACCGATAAGACACAAGGTCTACTTAATAAAAGAATTGGGAGCGAAAAAACTCCGTTTTCAACCCAAGTGACCTTGTGTACCGATAAGACACAAGGTCTACTTAATAAAAGAATTGGGAGCGAAAAAACTCCATTTCCCCCCCCAAGTGACCTTGTGTACCGATAAGACACAAGGTCTACTTAATAAAAGAATTGGGAGCGAAAAAAATCCAATTTCCCCCCAAGTGACCTTGTGTACCGATAAGACACAAGGTCTACTTAATAAAAGAATTGGGAGCGAAAAAACTCCGTTTCCCCCCCAAGTGACCTTGTGTACTAATAAGACACAAGGTCTACTTAATAAAAGAATTGGGAGCGAAAAAACTCCGTTTTCTCCCCAAGTGACCTTGTGTACTGTAGGCGTCGCTCGAAGTGCGCCTACGTTAAAAGCATGTGTGAATATGCTTAGCACTCATAGGAAGTGGGAATTGACATAATACGATAAAGGACACGATTAGGGACAAGGAAAGTAGGGAGCCGCCAACAAGTTTTTAAGGAACTTGTAAACCGTTCACGGATCATAAAAGGCAACCACGAATAAGGGACAACGATAGGCAACAACGATTGACCCGTGAAGGTTACACCCCATTCATAATCCATGATATTACTAACTCCATATGGTTCGGAACCACGAAAGGAGGATCGGGGATGATGGTACGAAGTGAGTCATGGAGTCACATTCGCCCGTATTGGCCTCTACTCGATTCTTATAGTGAAAAGTGATTCCTGCGATCTCAAAGGCATACAAACAAAATATTCAATTCGCTCCAAACTATTATTAAGCTAAATTGGTTTAATATTAATGCACACATTATTCTAAAATATTGTGATCACTTCAATTAAACAACAAGATTAAAAAGGAACCTAAACCGGTTGTCCAAATTATCTTATTAGGCGTGATTTTCAATTACATATTCCCTTTAAACATGCAATATGGTGATCATAATAATAATAGAACAACATTAATATTGGAATCAATTCAACAATAATAGCGTTAGTCAAATTAAATATGAAATAACCTAATCATGATACTAGCAATAAGAAAATAAAATAAGAGTAATTAAATTAATTAATTACTCACATTCCGCGCGTTCCTTTAAATTGCTACATCATGAATAAACTGTTAGTAACTTCAATAAAAAATATAAAGTAAATGGAAATTAAATTAAATAAATATTAGATTTGATTTGGTCTAAATCCTCAGTTATTTGTACCTTTCACGCCTTGGTTTAAGGACGGAACCTCGGGTTAAGTATAGACTCCTTGGAGTGCTTAGGGAAATTGTTATGAAAGAATAAGGAGGCTAGAAATTAGGTTAAAGAGGGAGAAGAGAATGATTTTTGGTGTAAGGTGAGAGAGAATGATTATTGGTGCCCCGTACATCAGAAATGAGGGGGTATTTATAGAGAAAATGTGCTGAGGGAGCACACGGAACCCTAAAATGATAAAAACCCTAAAAAAGTATCCCGCGACACGACAAAGTGTACCGTGACACGGGAAATCCCACCGTCAGACGGGAAACTTTCCCGTGACACGGTACAAATTTGCGTGACACGGGAAATATTTAGGTTACGGGAAGGAAAACGCGTTAAGGGTTTACGCGGAAAAGACACGGAATGTCCCGTGACACGGCACAGGTACCGTGACACGGCACAGGTACCGTGACACGGCAGTATCCACCGTGACACGGTACAGTGCACCGTGTCACGGTATGGGAGACGCGGAAATTACACGGAAACAGCTCCGTGTCACGGGGAATCCCACCGTCAGACGATGTAAATTCCCGTGACACGGTGGAAAATGCCGTGACGCGGGAGTTGTTTAGGTACTAAGAACGCAAATAGGACACGGAATAGCCCCGCGTCACAGCAAGGGCACCGTGTCACGGGGATTCCCACCGTCAGACGGTGCAATTTCCCGTGACACGGTGGAATTGCACTGTGCGCGGTGATTCCAGGTTTTTACCCGTTTTTAAAACCATCATAACTTTTGATCCGTAACTCGGAATGAGGCATATAATATATTATTGGAAAGCTTATAAAGTCTACTTTCCAACCCAATTAGAATCAAGTCAAAATAATATGTAAATTTTAAGATATGGCCGTTTTAGTGGAAGGGTGTCGGTTTTAGGCCGAGTTTGGTGTTTTGCTCATATTTTTTTTCGTTATAGCTCGGAATTAGGCTTATGATATATGGTTGTAAAGCTTATTTAAAGGCCTATACAAAAAAATAATAATTGGATCAAAATTGTATATCCATAAAATCAGTTTCTCTCAGTGGACACGAAAAGTGGAAAATAGGTTATGGTTTAGGGAAATGAGCTAGAAATTGGATTGGTTCATGAAATATATTGGATAGAACATGTATTTAAGCACCCCAAAGATTAAATACTCAACTCGACCAATAATGGCTGTGAAAGGTGTTCATCAACGGGTTTGGCTTTGGGGAGACATTTTTAGGTGTCTACAGAAGCCCCCACTTTGATTGAGTTTGTAGAAACGTCAGTTTCGAAAACGATAGTCAAAGTAGGCGATAGGGACGAAGAATGATTAAAGACGTTCTGCGATCCTAAATCATTCAGTATACGCCGATACCTGCAGAAAAATGTTAGTTCTACAGATAAAAGAGTAAAGGGATATAATGCTTATCTAACACCAGTGTATTGGTGGCAAATGAGCTTGGTAGCTTCCTATGCTTGAAGGAATCCACCGGATGACGTCTGTTGAAACGCTTTCCATGCCTGAGGAAAGCCGACTGAGGAGTTTGGTAGTTTTCTAAGCCTGAAGAAACCTACCGGATAATACTTTCCATGCTTGAGGAAAGTCGACGTTTGAATTTGGTGTCATTCTATGCTTGAAGAAATCCACCGATGATGCTTTCCATGCTTGAGGAAAGCCGACTTGGCGGTTTTCTATATTTGAAGAAAAATCCACCGATAACGCTTTCCAAGCTTGAGGAAAGCCGACTTGGCGGTTTTCTATACTTGAAGAAAAAACCACCGATAACGCTTTCCAGGCCTGAGGAAAGCCGACTGATGAATATGGTGTCATTCTATGCTTGAAGAATTCCACCGATAATGCCTTCCATGCTTGAGGAAAGCCGATTTGGTGGTTTTCTATACTTGAAGAAAAATCCACCGGATAATACTTTCCATACTTGAGGAAAGTCGAAAGATGATGAGATTGCAAGTCTCTGTGTATCGAGAACCTTGCGTCATGAAATGATGGTGGTCCGCTTGTCCCCGGACGTGGGCTGTAGATGGTCCGCTTGTCCCCGGACGTGGGTTGTAGATGGTCCGCTTGTCCCCGGACGTGGGCTGTAAATGGTCCGTTTGTCCCCGGACGTGGGCTGTAGATAAGACCTGCAAAAATAAATTTGCCAATGGACTCGTATATACTGTGATTGACTTGACCACTAACTTGACCAAGTTTGACTTGATGTGACATGACATGTGTATGACTTGTGAGTGTGTGTGTGTGTGTGTAGACACAAGCAAACGAAGATGCAAAAGAAAAAAATTTTCCGTCAATTTTTGTCATGAGTGGAGGGTACCGACTTTCTCCCGAAAAAAAAGATGTGAAAACTGAACTTTTATTTTCGAACTTCCCTCGATGAGAAAATTTGGAAAAAGTTTTTTTTTTAACTTCCCCAAAAGAAAAGACGCGAAAAAGGAAAGAAGTTTTGAACTTCCTCGTTGAGCAAGACAAAATGAATCGCATGGATTGGATTGCTTTTCTTGAAAGTAATGTATGCATGATGCATGTTCTTAGGCCAGGAGGCTAAGGACAATTACATCATGTGACACAATAGATGAATGAACTTAAGTCATGGAGCTAAGCATCAAGAAACGATCTTGAACGTCACTTAGGTCTGGAAGCTAAGCACGTATACAGATGAAGTGATTATTGCATAATGAACGTTGCTTAGGTCAAGGAGCTAAGCACGATATGCTTTGTATGATTAAAAATCATTGATATATAAATGTTTCTTAGTACATTATGCGATGCATGAAATAATGAACATTGCTCAGGTCAAGAAGCTAAGCAAGTATACAATGTTTCTTTTAATGAATGTTGTCTTGAAAGATGATGAAGCATGCGCGTTAGGGAAACAAGATTTCATGATAAAGGGTTCCTAAGGGAAAGATGATATGGATATGTATGTGTGAAAGAAGTGTGTGAAAGTGATACTAAGACTGGCTGCAAAGGTTACGGTGATGGAAATTTATGTGAGAAGAGTCAAAATGGTGACTCTTTAGGCTGGGTAAGCTAATGTGATGTGGGTTCAAGCCCACAAGTCTAGCTCTAAATGGGTAGGTATATAGAGATAAGCATTGGATATTCTTTGACTCGATCATGTATAGATATGAATATGAATGTGGCCGCACCTCAATGTGAGGTTGCCTACGTATCCGTTAGGAATCAGGCCGAACGTAGCTCTAACCGAACTTTGCACAAGTGTATGTACACCTCAAAGAGGTCTTTCAAGGGTTTTAATGTGGTTAAGTTGATGGTTTAAGGGAGAAAGGGGTAAAAGGCTCAAGACCCGAGAGAAGCTCCCAAGATGTGTAATTGTGAATTTGAAAATTTTGAATTTTGCAAGTTTATTTTCAGTATATTTTTTTTCATTCTTTTTTTTTTTTTTTATTCTTTTGAATCAATGTAGGCAATCTCAGATCATGCGGTCCATCACTCACTTAGCATTCATGTTTCTCAGGCACGGTACCAAGCACTCGATGAGAGACGCAATTTGAGACATGTTCATATCAAAGACATTGGAACATTTGCCTTTAGACATTGTTTTATTGTTTCTTTGCTGCTTTTTTTATTTTTTATTTTTATACTTGCTTTTTGAATGTTATACAATTACACATCTTCCAATCCCAGGGTTAAGTGAATGTGGGTTGAAGAAATGAAGGCCAAACGTTAGACGAGGCTCAAAATGGTTGATGAAGAAATGGAATGTGATTGAACGGTTAACAGGGAATGACAGGGTTGCAAAGGTGCCTCAAGTCATTGGTGTACCTTGGGTTTAGTTCGGTAATTGATTTTTTTTTTATTGAGAATGAATGAATGAATGAAAAATTCTATGATCGAGATGTAAAGGAAAATTGCTCATTTTATTAATGGAAAAGGTGAACGAAACACATGAAACATATAAAAAAAATTCAAAGTGGAAAACCTATGCTAGACATGAATGGGGGAATGGAGAAGAATGATAAAGAAAGAAATCATGAAAACTTGCACGAAGGATCTGTGTGCCTTGTATTCATTACTTCTTGCCGCCTGAAGGGACAAGAAGTTTGTTTGCATCCATCAAGTCTTGAATGACGTCCTTCAAATTCCAACATTGCTCCGTAGTGTGGCCCCTTCCTTGATGGTACTTGCAATAGGCATTGGGATTCCATTTGGCGCTCCTTTCTTCAGGTTTTGGCTCTGGAAATGGTCCAATAGGTGTGATCAAGCCTTGACCGTAAAGGCGATCAAAGGCCGCATCATAAGTCATTCCTAAATGAGTGTAAGTTCTTTTCTTCTTGGGCAATGGAGCATCAAAAGCTAACACTTCATTGATATCAACTTGGCTTATATTGTTGGTAGTATTTTCGTGCTTAGAAGACGAAGAAGAAGGATGGTCGTTCTTCTTGTTTTTCCAAGTGTTATTATTGTTACTACCAGCAGTCTTTATTAGCTCATCCTCGATATTGATGCCGATGTCGTATACAGCTTCGAAAGTGTTCAGTGGAAGAAATTTGAGATGTTCCCTATACTTGTGAGTCAGATTTTGAATAAAGAGGCGAACCATCTCTCTTTCTTTGGGAGGATCTACCAAGAGTGAAGCCGTTTCCCTCCACCTGTTCAGATAAGCGGTGAAGCCTTCATTCTCTTTCTGTTTGAGAATGGAGAGTTCACGTTCAGAAGTTTTAGTTTGAATGTTACACTTGTAACGATTCATGAAACTTTCGGTGACATCTTGCCAAGTCGTAGTACGCTTGGCATCTAGGGAATAGAACCATTGTTGGCAAGCATGTTCTAAGGAGAGAGGGAACACCGTAGGGAAGAGTGTTACGTCTAATCCCTTAAGAGCCATGGTTGCAGAGAACGCCTTCAAATGGAATATTGGATTGTCAGTAGGCTTGAACTTTGGAATATCAGCAGTGGAGAACTTTTCAGGTAGTTTGTCTTTCGCATCCAAAGGAGTGGGAGGCCGTTCCACATAAGTGAAATCCTCATAAATCTTACTCATTTGTTCCTTCAGTTTGTCAAGGGTGGAAACAGTGACCTTGTTTTGTTCCATGGTAGTGATCCTAGTGGTAAGGGTTTGCATCATGGAAGAAAGTGCCTCGATGGATTTGTTGATGTTCTCAATATCTTCTTTAGTGGCCATTGTAAGGTGATGAGTAATGGAGATGACAAAGTTCTCTTTGAACGCCTATTAGATCTGAGAGATTGTTGCGGTAATGACTCGAACTATATTAATCTATCCCTGTTCCTTGACTAAGTACTGTGAAATAAAATAATTCACTTAATTGTTTGACTCATTGCTCAAGATAGGAAGGAAAAAAAAATAGACATTTGAAAACAGGTGAGAAAACTCCACTCATTTTTTTATTATGACGAAAAAAGGGTGCATGAACCTAATATACGATCATAAACGACCTGGTGCACGACTCGAGTCGGAACATAAAGAAAGTGTGTGGACTATACTTGACTCGTGAGGGACTAAGTGATGTTATAAGACTCGTGGTATGATCGTATGGCTAGACATGTGAACAATAACCAAAATGACTGACGCGAGGACCAAATTAACACGGAAGACTTGACTGACGCGGTTTGGTTTTTTTTTTTTTTTTTTTTTGTGTGGAAAATCCACCGTGTCACGGTGGAAATTGCCGTGACACGGTGAACTTTCCCGTGCCACGGTAAACATTCCCGTGCCACGGTGGACTGTGCTGTGACACGGTGGACAGTCCCGTGTCGCGGCAACCCTTCCCCCCCCCCTTTTTTTTCTTTCTTTTTTTTTTTTTTTTTAAGAAATCCACCGTGTCACGGTGGAAAGTTGCCGTGACACGGTAGAGTTTCCCGTGGCGCGGCAGACTTTTTTTTTTTTTCTGCAGGTCCACCGCGCCACGGTGGACTGTGTCGTGACACGGTGGTCAGTCCCGTGTCGCGGCAACCCTTCCTTTTTTTTTTTTTTGCTAATTACTAAGTGAGTACGGTCCATTAGCAATCGTTAGTCATAAAATAATCCACCATAGACAAAGAAAGATCGTTAAGGTTAGGATCAGAACGACCAAACATAAAACACGTAGGCACAATGATGCAAAGAATAGTTCGCAACCTAAGGTCAAGTTCTATGTTCGAGTATGGTCAAGTTTATTTGGTGTCAAAGGGTACCATGGTTAAGAGTTTGGACGCGTTAGCAAGGCATCCTCCCTTGAGGGTGTATGCCAACGGGCGGCTCCGCGAGTTCGTGATGAAATCGAACTCGACTCCATGGTTTGGGTGGATTTAATAACTCGGATGAACCCTTATTGCCATGAGCGTTTTAGGGTTGATAGAGCTTAAATCCCCTGGGGATAAGACGTATGTAGAACACACACGTTTTTTTTAGAAAAATCAAAGGAAGTTGACTGTGAGAAGAGAAAATAAGCCACCAGACTGATTTTAGGACTGTCGTGACACGGCAAAGATTCCCGTGCCACGGTACAACACACCGTCAGACGGTGCACTGTACCGTGACACGGCAGATTTTGCCGTGGCACGGCAGTCAGAAAATCTGACTGGTGCCCTGTTTTCATTCGTACGCAATCAAGTTATTCAATTTTTCCTACGGGACAGACCTAAATGCGACGTTAAAACGTCTATGCATATGCAAAAATGCCAAATTAATCACAGGAATATTTTTCAAGAATCTTTCAAGTCTCATCCACTCATCTTAATTAAATATCGATCACTCAAATCGATAAATAACCAAGAATCCTCCCCGGTGGAGTCGCCAAATTGTAGGCGTTGCTCGAAGTGCGCCTACGTTAAAAGCATGTGTGAATATGCTTAGCACTCATAGGAAGTGGGAATTGACATAATACTATAAGGGACACGATTAGGGACAAGGAAAGTAGGGAGCCGCCAACAAGTTTTTAAGGAACTTGTAAACCGTTCACGGATCATAAAAGGCAACCACGAATAAGGGACAACGATAGGCAACAACGATTGACCCGTGAAGGTTACACCCCATTCATAATCCATGAGATTACTAACTCCATATGGTTCGGAACCACGAAAGGAGGATCGGGGATGATGGTACGAAGTGAGTCATGGAGTCACATTCGCCCGTATTGGCCTCTACTCGATTCTTATAGTGAAAAGTGATTCCTGCGATCTCAAAGGCATACAAACAAAATATTCAATTCGCTCCAAACTATTATTAAGCTAAATTGGTTTAATATTAATGCACACATTATTCTAAAATATTGTGATCACTTCAATTAAACAACAAGATTAAAAAGGAACCTAAACCGGTTGTCCAAATTATCTTATTAGGCGTGATTTTCAATTACATATTCCCTTTAAACATGCAATATGGTGATCATAATAATAATAGAACAACATTAATATTGGAAGCAATTCAACAATAATAGCGTTAGTCAAATTAAATATGAAATAACCTAATCATGATACTAGCAATAAGAAAATAAAATAAGAGTAATTAAATTAATTAATTACTCACATTCCGTGCGTTCCTTTAAATTGCTACATCATGAATAAACTGTTAGTAACTTCAATAAAAAATATAAAGTAAATTTAAATTAAATTAAATAAATATTAGATTTGATTTGGTCTAAACCCTCAGTTATTTGTACCTTTCACGCCTTGGTTTAAGGACGGAACCTCGGGTTAAGTATAGACTCCTTGGAGTGCTTAGGGGAATTGTTATGAAAGAATAAGGAGGCTAGAAATTAGGTTAAAGAGGGAGAAGAGAATGATTTTTGGTGTAAGGTGAGAGAGAATGATTATTGGTGCCCCGTACATCAGAAATGAGGGGGTATTTATAGAGAAAATGTGCTGAGGGAGCACACGGAACCCTAAAATGATAAAAACCCTAAAAAAGTATCCCGCGACACGGCAAAGTGTACCGTGACACGAGAAATCCCACCGTCAGACGGGAAACTTTCCCGTGACACGGTACAAATTTGCGTGACACGGGAAATATTTAGGTTACGGGAAGGAAAACGCGTTAAGGGTTTACGCGGAAAAGACGCGGAATGTCCCGTGACACGGCACAGGTACCGTGACACGGCACAGGTACCGTGACACGGCAGTATCCACCGTGACACGGTACAGTGCACCGTGTCACGGTATGGGAGACGCGGAAATTACACGGAAACAGCTCCGTGTCACGGGGAATCCCACCGTCAGACGGTGTAAATTCCCGTGACACGGTGGAAAATGCCGTGACGCGGGAGTTGTTTAGGTACTAAGAACGCAAATAGGACACGGAATAGCCCCGCGTCACAGCAAGGGCACCGTGTCACGGGGATTCCCACCGTCAGACGGTGCAATTTCCCGTGACACGGTGGAATTGCACTGTGCGCGGTGATTCCAGGTTTTTACCCGTTTTTAAAACCATCATAACTTTTGATCCGTAACTCGGAATGAGGCATATAATATATTATTGGAAAGCTTATAAAGTCTACTTTCCAACCCAATTAGAATCAAGTCAAAATAATATGTAAATTTTAAGATATGGCCGTTTTAGTGGAAGGGTGTCGGTTTTAGGCCGAGTTTGGTGTTTTGCTCATATTTTTTTTCGTTATAGCTCGGAATTAGGCTTATGATATATGGTTGTAAAGCTTATTTAAAGGCCTATACAAAAAAATAATAATTGGATCAAAATTGTATATCCATAAAATCAGTTTCTCTCAGTGGACACGAAAAGTGGAAAATAGGTTATGGTTTAGGGAAATGAGCTAGAAATTGGATTGGTTCATGAAATATATTGGATAGAACATGTATTTAAGCACCCCAAAGATTAAATACTCAACTCGACCAATAATGGCTGTGAAAGGTGTTCATCAACGGGTTTGGCTTTGGGGAGACATTTTTAGGTGTCTACAGAAGCCCCCACTTTGATTGAGTTTGTAGAAACGTCAGTTTCGAAAACGATAGTCAAAGTAGGCGATAGGGACGAAGAATGATTAAAGACGTTCTGCGATCCTAAATCATTCAGTATACGCCGATACCTGCAGAAAAATGTTAGTTCTACAGATAAAAGAGTAAAGGGATATAATGCTTATCTAACACCAGTGTATTGGTGGCAAATGAGCTTGGTAGCTTCCTATGCTTGAAGGAATCCACCGGATGACGTCTGTTGAAACGCTTTCCATGCCTGAGGAAAGCCGACTGAGGAGTTTGGTAGTTTTCTAAGCCTGAAGAAACCTACCGGATAATACTTTCCATGCTTGAGGAAAGTCGACGTTTGAATTTGGTGTCATTCTATGCTTGAAGAAATCCACCGATGATGCTTTCCATGCTTGAGGAAAGCCGACTTGGCGGTTTTCTATATTTGAAGAAAAATCCACCGATAACGCTTTCCAAGCTTGAGGAAAGCCGACTTGGCGGTTTTCTATACTTGAAGAAAAAACCACCGATAACGCTTTCCAGGCCTGAGGAAAGCCGACTGATGAATATGGTGTCATTCTATGCTTGAAGAATTCCACCGATAATGCCTTCCATGCTTGAGGAAAGCCGATTTGGTGGTTTTCTATACTTGAAGAAAAATCCACCGGATAATACTTTCCATACTTGAGGAAAGTCGAAAGATGATGAGATTGCAAGTCTCTGTGTATCGAGAACCTTGCGTCATGAAATGATGGTGGTCCGCTTGTCCCCGGACGTGGGCTGTAGATGGTCCGCTTGTCCCCGGACGTGGGTTGTAGATGGTCCGCTTGTCCCCGGACGTGGGCTGTAAATGGTCCGTTTGTCCCCGGACGTGGGCTGTAGATAAGACCTGCAAAAATAAATTTGCCAATGGACTCGTATATACTGTGATTGACTTGACCACTAACTTGACCAAGTTTGACTTGATGTGACATGACATGTGTATGACTTGTGAGTGTGTGTGTGTGTGTGTAGACACAAGCAAACGAAGATGCAAAAGAAAAAAATTTTCCGTCAATTTTTGTCATGAGTGGAGGGTACCGACTTTCTCCCGAAAAAAAAGATGTGAAAACTGAACTTTTATTTTCGAACTTCCCTCGATGAGAAAATTTGGAAAAAGTTTTTTTTTTAACTTCCCCAAAAGAAAAGACGCGAAAAAGGAAAGAAGTTTTGAACTTCCTCGTTGAGCAAGACAAAATGAATCGCATGGATTGGATTGCTTTTCTTGAAAGTAATGTATGCATGATGCATGTTCTTAGGCCAGGAGGCTAAGGACAATTACATCATGTGACACAATAGATGAATGAACTTAAGTCATGGAGCTAAGCATCAAGAAACGATCTTGAACGTCACTTAGGTCTGGAAGCTAAGCACGTATACAGATGAAGTGATTATTGCATAATGAACGTTGCTTAGGTCAAGGAGCTAAGCACGATATGCTTTGTATGATTAAAAATCATTGATATATAAATGTTTCTTAGTACATTATGCGATGCATGAAATAATGAACATTGCTCAGGTCAAGAAGCTAAGCAAGTATACAATGTTTCTTTTAATGAATGTTGTCTTGAAAGATGATGAAGCATGCGCGTTAGGGAAACAAGATTTCATGATAAAGGGTTCCTAAGGGAAAGATGATATGGATATGTATGTGTGAAAGAAGTGTGTGAAAGTGATACTAAGACTGGCTGCAAAGGTTACGGTGATGGAAATTTATGTGAGAAGAGTCAAAATGGTGACTCTTTAGGCTGGGTAAGCTAATGTGATGTGGGTTCAAGCCCACAAGTCTAGCTCTAAATGGGTAGGTATATAGAGATAAGCATTGGATATTCTTTGACTCGATCATGTATAGATATGAATATGAATGTGGCCGCACCTCAATGTGAGGTTGCCTACGTATCCGTTAGGAATCAGGCCGAACGTAGCTCTAACCGAACTTTGCACAAGTGTATGTACACCTCAAAGAGGTCTTTCAAGGGTTTTAATGTGGTTAAGTTGATGGTTTAAGGGAGAAAGGGGTAAAAGGCTCAAGACCCGAGAGAAGCTCCCAAGATGTGTAATTGTGAATTTGAAAATTTTGAATTTTGCAAGTTTATTTTCAGTATATTTTTTTTCATTCTTTTTTTTTTTTTTTATTCTTTTGAATCAATGTAGGCAATCTCAGATCATGCGGTCCATCACTCACTTAGCATTCATGTTTCTCAGGCACGGTACCAAGCACTCGATGAGAGACGCAATTTGAGACATGTTCATATCAAAGACATTGGAACATTTGCCTTTAGACATTGTTTTATTGTTTCTTTGCTGCTTTTTTTATTTTTTATTTTTATACTTGCTTTTTGAATGTTATACAATTACACATCTTCCAATCCCAGGGTTAAGTGAATGTGGGTTGAAGAAATGAAGGCCAAACGTTAGACGAGGCTCAAAATGGTTGATGAAGAAATGGAATGTGATTGAACGGTTAACAGGGAATGACAGGGTTGCAAAGGTGCCTCAAGTCATTGGTGTACCTTGGGTTTAGTTCGGTAATTGATTTTTTTTTTATTGAGAATGAATGAATGAATGAAAAATTCTATGATCGAGATGTAAAGGAAAATTGCTCATTTTATTAATGGAAAAGGTGAACGAAACACATGAAACATATAAAAAAAATTCAAAGTGGAAAACCTATGCTAGACATGAATGGGGGAATGGAGAAGAATGATAAAGAAAGAAATCATGAAAACTTGCACGAAGGATCTGTGTGCCTTGTATTCATTACTTCTTGCCGCCTGAAGGGACAAGAAGTTTGTTTGCATCCATCAAGTCTTGAATGACGTCCTTCAAATTCCAACATTGCTCCGTAGTGTGGCCCCTTCCTTGATGGTACTTGCAATAGGCATTGGGATTCCATTTGGCGCTCCTTTCTTCAGGTTTTGGCTCTGGAAATGGTCCAATAGGTGTGATCAAGCCTTGACCGTAAAGGCGATCAAAGGCCGCATCATAAGTCATTCCTAAATGAGTGTAAGTTCTTTTCTTCTTGGGCAATGGAGCATCAAAAGCTAACACTTCATTGATATCAACTTGGCTTATATTGTTGGTAGTATTTTCGTGCTTAGAAGACGAAGAAGAAGGATGGTCGTTCTTCTTGTTTTTCCAAGTGTTATTATTGTTACTACCAGCAGTCTTTATTAGCTCATCCTCGATATTGATGCCGATGTCGTATACAGCTTCGAAAGTGTTCAGTGGAAGAAATTTGAGATGTTCCCTATACTTGTGAGTCAGATTTTGAATAAAGAGGCGAACCATCTCTCTTTCTTTGGGAGGATCTACCAAGAGTGAAGCCGTTTCCCTCCACCTGTTCAGATAAGCGGTGAAGCCTTCATTCTCTTTCTGTTTGAGAATGGAGAGTTCACGTTCAGAAGTTTTAGTTTGAATGTTACACTTGTAACGATTCATGAAACTTTCGGTGACATCTTGCCAAGTCGTAGTACGCTTGGCATCTAGGGAATAGAACCATTGTTGGCAAGCATGTTCTAAGGAGAGAGGGAACACCGTAGGGAAGAGTGTTACGTCTAATCCCTTAAGAGCCATGGTTGCAGAGAACGCCTTCAAATGGAATATTGGATTGTCAGTAGGCTTGAACTTTGGAATATCAGCAGTGGAGAACTTTTCAGGTAGTTTGTCTTTCGCATCCAAAGGAGTGGGAGGCCGTTCCACATAAGTGAAATCCTCATAAATCTTACTCATTTGTTCCTTCAGTTTGTCAAGGGTGGAAACAGTGACCTTGTTTTGTTCCATGGTAGTGATCCTAGTGGTAAGGGTTTGCATCATGGAAGAAAGTGCCTCGATGGATTTGTTGATGTTCTCAATATCTTCTTTAGTGGCCATTGTAAGGTGATGAGTAATGGAGATGACAAAGTTCTCTTTGAACGCCTATTAGATCTGAGAGATTGTTGCGGTAATGACTCGAACTATATTAATCTATCCCTGTTCCTTGACTAAGTACTGTGAAATAAAATAATTCACTTAATTGTTTGACTCATTGCTCAAGATAGGAAGGAAAAAAAAATAGACATTTGAAAACAGGTGAGAAAACTCCACTCATTTTTTTATTATGACGAAAAAAGGGTGCATGAACCTAATATACGATCATAAACGACCTGGTGCACGACTCGAGTCGGAACATAAAGAAAGTGTGTGGACTATACTTGACTCGTGAGGGACTAAGTGATGTTATAAGACTCGTGGTATGATCGTATGGCTAGACATGTGAACAATAACCAAAATGACTGACGCGAGGACCAAATTAACACGGAAGACTTGACTGACGCGGTTTGGTTTTTTTTTTTTTTTTTTTTTGTGTGGAAAATCCACCGTGTCACGGTGGAAATTGCCGTGACACGGTGAACTTTCCCGTGCCACGGTAAACATTCCCGTGCCACGGTGGACTGTGCTGTGACACGGTGGACAGTCCCGTGTCGCGGCAACCCTTCCCCCCCCCCTTTTTTTTCTTTCTTTTTTTTTTTTTTTTTAAGAAATCCACCGTGTCACGGTGGAAAGTTGCCGTGACACGGTAGAGTTTCCCGTGGCGCGGCAGACTTTTTTTTTTTTTCTGCAGGTCCACCGCGCCACGGTGGACTGTGTCGTGACACGGTGGTCAGTCCCGTGTCGCGGCAACCCTTCCTTTTTTTTTTTTTTGCTAATTACTAAGTGAGTACGGTCCATTAGCAATCGTTAGTCATAAAATAATCCACCATAGACAAAGAAAGATCGTTAAGGTTAGGATCAGAACGACCAAACATAAAACACGTAGGCACAATGATGCAAAGAATAGTTCGCAACCTAAGGTCAAGTTCTATGTTCGAGTATGGTCAAGTTTATTTGGTGTCAAAGGGTACCATGGTTAAGAGTTTGGACGCGTTAGCAAGGCATCCTCCCTTGAGGGTGTATGCCAACGGGCGGCTCCGCGAGTTCGTGATGAAATCGAACTCGACTCCATGGTTTGGGTGGATTTAATAACTCGGATGAACCCTTATTGCCATGAGCGTTTTAGGGTTGATAGAGCTTAAATCCCCTGGGGATAAGACGTATGTAGAACACACACGTTTTTTTTAGAAAAATCAAAGGAAGTTGACTGTGAGAAGAGAAAATAAGCCACCAGACTGATTTTAGGACTGTCGTGACACGGCAAAGATTCCCGTGCCACGGTACAACACACCGTCAGACGGTGCACTGTACCGTGACACGGCAGATTTTGCCGTGGCACGGCAGTCAGAAAATCTGACTGGTGCCCTGTTTTCATTCGTACGCAATCAAGTTATTCAATTTTTCCTACGGGACAGACCTAAATGCGACGTTAAAACGTCTATGCATATGCAAAAATGCCAAATTAATCACAGGAATATTTTTCAAGAATCTTTCAAGTCTCATCCACTCATCTTAATTAAATATCGATCACTCAAATCGATAAATAACCAAGAATCCTCCCCGGTGGAGTCGCCAAATTGTAGGCGTTGCTCGAAGTGCGCCTACGTTAAAAGCATGTGTGAATATGCTTAGCACTCATAGGAAGTGGGAATTGACATAATACTATAAGGGACACGATTAGGGACAAGGAAAGTAGGGAGCCGCCAACAAGTTTTTAAGGAACTTGTAAACCGTTCACGGATCATAAAAGGCAACCACGAATAAGGGACAACGATAGGCAACAACGATTGACCCGTGAAGGTTACACCCCATTCATAATCCATGAGATTACTAACTCCATATGGTTCGGAACCACGAAAGGAGGATCGGGGATGATGGTACGAAGTGAGTCATGGAGTCACATTCGCCCGTATTGGCCTCTACTCGATTCTTATAGTGAAAAGTGATTCCTGCGATCTCAAAGGCATACAAACAAAATATTCAATTCGCTCCAAACTATTATTAAGCTAAATTGGTTTAATATTAATGCACACATTATTCTAAAATATTGTGATCACTTCAATTAAACAACAAGATTAAAAAGGAACCTAAACCGGTTGTCCAAATTATCTTATTAGGCGTGATTTTCAATTACATATTCCCTTTAAACATGCAATATGGTGATCATAATAATAATAGAACAACATTAATATTGGAAGCAATTCAACAATAATAGCGTTAGTCAAATTAAATATGAAATAACCTAATCATGATACTAGCAATAAGAAAATAAAATAAGAGTAATTAAATTAATTAATTACTCACATTCCGTGCGTTCCTTTAAATTGCTACATCATGAATAAACTGTTAGTAACTTCAATAAAAAATATAAAGTAAATTTAAATTAAATTAAATAAATATTAGATTTGATTTGGTCTAAACCCTCAGTTATTTGTACCTTTCACGCCTTGGTTTAAGGACGGAACCTCGGGTTAAGTATAGACTCCTTGGAGTGCTTAGGGGAATTGTTATGAAAGAATAAGGAGGCTAGAAATTAGGTTAAAGAGGGAGAAGAGAATGATTTTTGGTGTAAGGTGAGAGAGAATGATTATTGGTGCCCCGTACATCAGAAATGAGGGGGTATTTATAGAGAAAATGTGCTGAGGGAGCACACGGAACCCTAAAATGATAAAAACCCTAAAAAAGTATCCCGCGACACGGCAAAGTGTACCGTGACACGAGAAATCCCACCGTCAGACGGGAAACTTTCCCGTGACACGGTACAAATTTGCGTGACACGGGAAATATTTAGGTTACGGGAAGGAAAACGCGTTAAGGGTTTACGCGGAAAAGACGCGGAATGTCCCGTGACACGGCACAGGTACCGTGACACGGCACAGGTACCGTGACACGGCAGTATCCACCGTGACACGGTACAGTGCACCGTGTCACGGTATGGGAGACGCGGAAATTACACGGAAACAGCTCCGTGTCACGGGGAATCCCACCGTCAGACGGTGTAAATTCCCGTGACACGGTGGAAAATGCCGTGACGCGGGAGTTGTTTAGGTACTAAGAACGCAAATAGGACACGGAATAGCCCCGCGTCACAGCAAGGGCACCGTGTCACGGGGATTCCCACCGTCAGACGGTGCAATTTCCCGTGACACGGTGGAATTGCACTGTGCGCGGTGATTCCAGGTTTTTACCCGTTTTTAAAACCATCATAACTTTTGATCCGTAACTCGGAATGAGGCATATAATATATTATTGGAAAGCTTATAAAGTCTACTTTCCAACCCAATTAGAATCAAGTCAAAATAATATGTAAATTTTAAGATATGGCCGTTTTAGTGGAAGGGTGTCGGTTTTAGGCCGAGTTTGGTGTTTTGCTCATATTTTTTTTCGTTATAGCTCGGAATTAGGCTTATGATATATGGTTGTAAAGCTTATTTAAAGGCCTATACAAAAAAATAATAATTGGATCAAAATTGTATATCCATAAAATCAGTTTCTCTCAGTGGACACGAAAAGTGGAAAATAGGTTATGGTTTAGGGAAATGAGCTAGAAATTGGATTGGTTCATGAAATATATTGGATAGAACATGTATTTAAGCACCCCAAAGATTAAATACTCAACTCGACCAATAATGGCTGTGAAAGGTGTTCATCAACGGGTTTGGCTTTGGGGAGACATTTTTAGGTGTCTACAGAAGCCCCCACTTTGATTGAGTTTGTAGAAACGTCAGTTTCGAAAACGATAGTCAAAGTAGGCGATAGGGACGAAGAATGATTAAAGACGTTCTGCGATCCTAAATCATTCAGTATACGCCGATACCTGCAGAAAAATGTTAGTTCTACAGATAAAAGAGTAAAGGGATATAATGCTTATCTAACACCAGTGTATTGGTGGCAAATGAGCTTGGTAGCTTCCTATGCTTGAAGGAATCCACCGGATGACGTCTGTTGAAACGCTTTCCATGCCTGAGGAAAGCCGACTGAGGAGTTTGGTAGTTTTCTAAGCCTGAAGAAACCTACCGGATAATACTTTCCATGCTTGAGGAAAGTCGACGTTTGAATTTGGTGTCATTCTATGCTTGAAGAAATCCACCGATGATGCTTTCCATGCTTGAGGAAAGCCGACTTGGCGGTTTTCTATATTTGAAGAAAAATCCACCGATAACGCTTTCCAAGCTTGAGGAAAGCCGACTTGGCGGTTTTCTATACTTGAAGAAAAAACCACCGATAACGCTTTCCAGGCCTGAGGAAAGCCGACTGATGAATATGGTGTCATTCTATGCTTGAAGAATTCCACCGATAATGCCTTCCATGCTTGAGGAAAGCCGATTTGGTGGTTTTCTATACTTGAAGAAAAATCCACCGGATAATACTTTCCATGCTTGAGGAAAGTCGAAAGATGATGAGATTGCAAGTCTCTGTGTATCGAGAACCTTGCGTCATGAAATGATGGTGGTCCGCTTGTCCCCGGACGTGGGCTGTAGATGGTCTGCTTGTCCCCGGACGTGGGTTGTAGATGGTCCGCTTGTCCCCGGACGTGGGCTGTAAATGGTCCGTTTGTCCCCGGACGTGGGCTGTAGATAAGACCTGCAAAAATAAATTTGCCAATGGACTCGTATATACTGTGATTGACTTGACCACTAACTTGACCAAGTTTGACTTGATGTGACATGACATGTGTATGACTTGTGAGTGTGTGTGTGTGTGTGTAGACACAAGCAAACGAAGATGCAAAAGAAAAAAATTTTCCGTCAATTTTTGTCATGAGTGGAGGGTACCGACTTTCTCCCGAAAAAAAAGATGTGAAAACTGAACTTTTATTTTCGAACTTCCCTCGATGAGAAAATTTGGAAAAAGTTTTTTTTTTTAACTTCCCCAAAAGAAAAGACGCGAAAAAGGAAAGAAGTTTTGAACTTCCTCGTTGAGCAAGACAAAATGAATCGCATGGATTGGATTGCTTTTCTTGAAAGTAATGTATGCATGATGCATGTTCTTAGGCCAGGAGGCTAAGGACAATTACATCATGTGACACAATAGATGAATGAACTTAAGTCATGGAGCTAAGCATCAAGAAACGATCTTGAACGTCACTTAGGTCTGGAAGCTAAGCACGTATACAGATGAAGTGATTATTGCATAATGAACGTTGCTTAGGTCAAGGAGCTAAGCACGATATGCTTTGTATGATTAAAAATCATTGATATATAAATGTTTCTTAGTACATTATGCGATGCATGAAATAATGAACATTGCTCAGGTCAAGAAGCTAAGCAAGTATACAATGTTTCTTTTAATGAATGTTGTCTTGAAAGATGATGAAGCATGCGCGTTAGGGAAACAAGATTTCATGATAAAGGGTTCCTAAGGGAAAGATGATATGGATATGTATGTGTGAAAGAAGTGTGTGAAAGTGATACTAAGACTGGCTGCAAAGGTTACGGTGATGGAAATTTATGTGAGAAGAGTCAAAATGGTGACTCTTTAGGCTGGGTAAGCTAATGTGATGTGGGTTCAAGCCCACAAGTCTAGCTCTAAATGGGTAGGTATATAGAGATAAGCATTGGATATTCTTTGACTCGATCATGTATAGATATGAATATGAATGTGGCCGCACCTCAATGTGAGGTTGCCTACGTATCCGTTAGGAATCAGGCCGAACGTAGCTCTAACCGAACTTTGCACAAGTGTATGTACACCTCAAAGAGGTCTTTCAAGGGTTTTAATGTGGTTAAGTTGATGGTTTAAGGGAGAAAGGGGTAAAAGGCTCAAGACCCGAGAGAAGCTCCCAAGATGTGTAATTGTGAATTTGAAAATTTTGAATTTTGCAAGTTTATTTTCAGTATATTTTTTTTCATTCTTTTTTTTTTTTTATTCTTTTGAATCAATGTAGGCAATCTCAGATCATGCGGTCCATCACTCACTTAGCATTCATGTTTCTCAGGCACGGTACCAAGCACTCGATGAGAGACGCAATTTGAGACATGTTCATATCAAAGACATTGGAACATTTGCCTTTAGACATTGTTTTATTGTTTCTTTGCTGCTTTTTTTATTTTTTATTTTTATACTTGCTTTTTGAATGTTATACAATTACACATCTTCCAATCCCAGGGTTAAGTGAATGTGGGTTGAAGAAATGAAGGCCAAACGTTAGACGAGGCTCAAAATGGTTGATGAAGAAATGGAATGTGATTGAACGGTTAACAGGGAATGACAGGGTTGCAAAGGTGCCTCAAGTCATTGGTGTACCTTGGGTTTAGTTCGGTAATTGATTTTTTTTTTATTGAGAATGAATGAATGAATGAAAAATTCTATGATCGAGATGTAAAGGAAAATTGCTCATTTTATTAATGGAAAAGGTGAACGAAACACATGAAACATATAAAAAAAATTCAAAGTGGAAAACCTATGCTAGACATGAATGGGGGAATGGAGAAGAATGATAAAGAAAGAAATCATGAAAACTTGCACGAAGGATCTGTGTGCCTTGTATTCATTACTTCTTGCCGCCTGAAGGGACAAGAAGTTTGTTTGCATCCATCAAGTCTTGAATGACGTCCTTCAAATTCCAACATTGCTCCGTAGTGTGGCCCCTTCCTTGATGGTACTTGCAATAGGCATTGGGATTCCATTTGGCGCTCCTTTCTTCAGGTTTTGGCTCTGGAAATGGTCCAATAGGTGTGATCAAGCCTTGACCGTAAAGGCGATCAAAGGCCGCATCATAAGTCATTCCTAAATGAGTGTAAGTTCTTTTCTTCTTGGGCAATGGAGCATCAAAAGCTAACACTTCATTGATATCAACTTGGCTTATATTGTTGGTAGTATTTTCGTGCTTAGAAGACGAAGAAGAAGGATGGTCGTTCTTCTTGTTTTTCCAAGTGTTATTATTGTTACTACCAGCAGTCTTTATTAGCTCATCCTCGATATTGATGCCGATGTCGTATACAGCTTCGAAAGTGTTCAGTGGAAGAAATTTGAGATGTTCCCTATACTTGTGAGTCAGATTTTGAATAAAGAGGCGAACCATCTCTCTTTCTTTGGGAGGATCTACCAAGAGTGAAGCCGTTTCCCTCCACCTGTTCAGATAAGCGGTGAAGCCTTCATTCTCTTTCTGTTTGAGAATGGAGAGTTCACGTTCAGAAGTTTTAGTTTGAATGTTACACTTGTAACGATTCATGAAACTTTCGGTGACATCTTGCCAAGTCGTAGTACGCTTGGCATCTAGGGAATAGAACCATTGTTGGCAAGCATGTTCTAAGGAGAGAGGGAACACCGTAGGGAAGAGTGTTACGTCTAATCCCTTAAGAGCCATGGTTGTAGAGAACGCCTTCAAATGGAATATTGGATTGTCAGTAGGCTTGAACTTTGGAATATCAGCAGTGGAGAACTTTTCAGGTAGTTTGTCTTTCGCATCCAAAGGAGTGGGAGGCCGTTCCACATAAGTGAAATCCTCATAAATCTTACTCATTTGTTCCTTCAGTTTGTCAAGGGTGGAAACAGTGACCTTGTTTTGTTCCATGGTAGTGATCCTAGTGGTAAGGGTTTGCATCATGGAAGAAAGTGCCTCGATGGATTTGTTGATGTTCTCAATATCTTCTTTAGTGGCCATTGTAAGGTGATGAGTAATGGAGATGACAAAGTTCTCTTTGAACGCCTATTAGATCTGAGAGATTGTTGCGGTAATGACTCGAACTATATTAATCTATCCCTGTTCCTTGACTAAGTACTGTGAAATAAAATAATTCACTTAATTGTTTGACTCATTGCTCAAGATAGGAAGGAAAAAAAAATAGACATTTGAAAACAGGTGAGAAAACTCCACTCATTTTTTTATTATGACGAAAAAAGGGTGCATGAACCTAATATACGATCATAAACGACCTGGTGCACGACTCGAGTCGGAACATAAAGAAAGTGTGTGGACTATACTTGACTCGTGAGGGACTAAGTGATGTTATAAGACTCGTGGTATGATCGTATGGCTAGACATGTGAACAATAACCAAAATGACTGACGCGAGGACCAAATTAACACGGAAGACTTGACTGACGCGGTTTGGTTTTTTTTTTTTTTTTTTTTTTTTGTGTGGAAAATCCACCGTGTCACGGTGGAAATTGCCGTGACACGGTGAACTTTCCCGTGCCACGGTAAACATTCCCGTGCCACGGTGGACTGTGCTGTGACACGGTGGACAGTCCCGTGTCGCGGCAACCCTTCCCCCCCCCCCCCCCCCCCCCTTTTTTTTCTTTCTTTTTTTTTTTTTTTAAGAAATCCACCGTGTCACGGTGGAAAGTTGCCGTGACACGGTAGAGTTTCCCGTGGCGCGGCAGACTTTTTTTTTTTTTTTTTTTTTTTTTTTTTTTTTTTCTGCAGGTTCACCGCGCCACGGTGGACTGTGTCGTGACACGGTGGTCAGTCCCGTGTCGCGGCAACCCTTCCTTTTTTTTTTTTTTTTTTTTTTTTTTTTTTTTGCTAATTACTAAGTGAGTACGGTCCATTGGCAATCGTTAGTCATAAAATAATCCACCATAGACAAAGAAAGATCGTTAAGGTTAGGATCAGAACGACCAAACATAAAACACGTAGGCACAATGATGCAAAGAATAGTTCGCAACCTAAGGTCAAGTTCTATGTTCGAGTATGGTCAAGTTTATTTGGTGTCAAAGGGTACCATGGTTAAGAGTTTGGACGCGTTAGCAAGGCATCCTCCCTTGAGGGTGTATGCCAACGGGCGGCTCCGCGAGTTCGTGATGAAATCGAACTCGACTCCATGGTTTGGGTGGATTTAATAACTCGGATGAACCCTTATTGCCATGAGCGTTTTAGGGTTGATAGAGCTTAAATCCCCTGGGGATAAGACGTATGTAGAACACACACGTTTTTTTTAGAAAAACCAAAGGAAGTTGACTGTGAGAAGAGAAAATAAGCCACCAGACTGATTTTAGGACTGTCGTGACACGGCAAAGATTCCCGTGCCACGGTACAACACACCGTCAGACGGTGCACTGTACCGTGACACGGCAGATTTTGCCGTGGCACGGCAGTCAGAAAATCTGACTGGTGCCCTGTTTTCATTCGTACGCAATCAAGTTATTCAATTTTTCCTACGGGACAGACCTAAATGCGACGTTAAAACGTCTATGCATATGCAAAAATGCCAAATTAATCACAGGAATATTTTTCAAGAATCTTTCAAGTCTCATCCACTCATCTTAATTAAATATCGATCACTCAAATCGATAAATAACCAAGAATCCTCCCCGGTGGAGTCGCCAAATTGTAGGCGTTGCTCGAAGTGCGCCTACGTTAAAAGCATGTGTGAATATGCTTAGCACTCATAGGAAGTGGGAATTGACATAATACTATAAGGGACACGATTAGGGACAAGGAAAGTAGGGAGCCGCCAACAAGTTTTTAAGGAACTTGTAAACCGTTCACGGATCATAAAAGGCAACCACGAATAAGGGACAACAACGATTGACCCGTGAAGGTTACACCCCATTCATAATCCATGAGATTACTAACTCCATATGGTTCGGAACCACGAAAGGAGGATCGGGGATGATGGTACGAAGTGAGTCATGGAGTCACATTCGCCCGTATTGGCCTCTACTCGATTCTTATAGTGAAAAGTGATTCCTGCGATCTCAAAGGCATACAAACAAAATATTCAATTCGCTCCAAACTATTATTAAGCTAAATTGGTTTAATATTAATGCACACATTATTCTAAAATATTGTGATCACTTCAATTAAACAACAAGATTAAAAAGGAACCTAAACCGGTTGTCCAAATTATCTTATTAGGCGTGATTTTCAATTACATATTCCCTTTAAACATGCAATATGGTGATCATAATAATAATAGAACAACATTAATATTGGAAGCAATTCAACAATAATAGCGTTAGTCAAATTAAATATGAAATAACCTAATCATGATACTAGCAATAAGAAAATAAAATAAGAGTAATTAAATTAATTAATTACTCACATTCCGCGCGTTCCTTTAAATTGCTACATCATGAATAAACTGTTAGTAACTTCAATAAAAAATATAAAGTAAATGGAAATTAAATTAAATAAATATTAGATTTGATTTGGTCTAAACCCTCAGTTATTTGTACCTTTCACGCCTTGGTTTAAGGACGGAACCTCGGGTTAAGTATAGACTCCTTGGAGTGCTTAGGGGAATTGTTATGAAAGAATAAGGAGGCTAGAAATTAGGTTAAAGAGGGAGAAGAGAATGATTTTTGGTGTAAGGTGAGAGAGAATGATTATTGGTGCCCCGTACATCAGAAATGAGGGGGTATTTATAGAGAAAATGTGCTGAGGGAGCACACGGAACCCTAAAATGATAAAAACCCTAAAAAAGTATCCCGCGACACGGCAAAGTGTACCGTGACACGAGAAATCCCACCGTCAGACGGGAAACTTTCCCGTGACACGGTACAAATTTGCGTGACACGGGAAATATTTAGGTTACGGGAAGGAAAACGCGTTAAGGGTTTACGCGGAAGAGACGCGGAATGTCCCGTGACACGGCACAGGTACCGTGACACGGCAGTATCCACCGTGACATGGTACAGTGCACCGTGTCACGGTATGGGAGACGCGGAAATTACACGGAAACAGCTCCGTGTCACGGGGAATCCCACCGTCAGACGGTGTAAATTCCCATGACACGGTGGAAAATGCCGTGACGCGGGAGTTGTTTAGGTACTAAGAACGCAAATAGGACACGGAATAGCCCCGCGTCACAGCAAGGGCACCGTGTCACGGGGATTCCCACCGTCAGACGGTGCAATTTCCCGTGACACGGTGGAATTGCACTGTGCGCGGTGATTCCAGGTTTTTACTAGTTTTTAAAACCATCATAACTTTTAATCCGTAACTCGGAATGAGGCATATAATATATCATTGGAAAGCTTATAAAGTCTACTTTCCAAAAAAATTAGAATCAAGTAAAAAAAAATGTAAATTTTAAGATATGGCCGTTTTAGTGGAAGGATGTCGGTTTTAGGTCGAGTTTGGTGTTTTGGTCATATCTTTTTCGTTATAGCTCGGAATTGGGCTTATGATATATGGTTGGAAATCTTATTTAAAGGCCTATTAAAAAAACATATAATTGGATCAAAATTGTATAGCCATAAAATCAGTTTCTCTCAGTGGACACGAAAAGTGGAAAATAGGTTATGGTTTAGGGAAATGAGCTAGAAATTGGATTGGTTCATGAAATATATTGGATAGAACATGGATTTAAGCACGCCAATGATTAAATACTCAACTCGACCAATAATGGCGGTGAAAGGTGTTCATCAACGGGTTTGGTTTTGGGGAGACATTTTTAGGTGTCTACATGTACCGATAAGACACAAGGTCTACTTAATAAAAGAATTGGGAGCGAAAAAACTCCGTTTTCCACCCAAGTGACGATAAGACACAAGGTCTACTTAATAAAAGAATTGGGATCGAAAAAACTCCGTTTTCCCCCCAAGTGACCTTGTGTACCGATAAGACACAAGGTCTACTTAATAAAAGAATTGGGAGCGAAAAAACTCTGTTTCCCCACCCCAAGTGACCTTGTGTACCGATAAGACACAAGGTCTACTTAATAAAAGAATTGGGAGCGAAAAAACTCCGTTTTCCCCCCATGTGACCTTGTGTACTGATAAGACACAAGGTCTACTTAATAAAACGTAGTCTTTTAGGAGATGAATCGTTTGCTAGGTTTTAATAGAATGAGCGGGAAATATGTATTGAGGTAAGACACGTGTTGCCAATCTAATGGTTTTACGTTTTAATTTTAAAAATTTCCCAAGCCATTGGATTTCTGGCTCAACCGTCACATCACTTTCTCTTTTTTTTTTAAAAAAACCTTCCCCTTCACTTTTATATTTCATTCTCGATTACAAGCAAAAGTAAAAAGCGGTTCAAAAGAGGGAATTTCAGAGAAACGGGATTTCATCTAAACTTCCATTACTGCCATAGCAGAGTAATCGCCGGTGTAGGCGTCGCTCGAAGTGCGCCTACGTAAAAGCATGTGTGAAGATGCTTGGCACTCATAAGAAGTGGGAATTGACATAATACGATTAGGGACAAGGAAAGTAGGGAGCCGTCAACAAGTTTTTAAGGAACTTGTAAACCGTTCACGAATCATAAAAGGCAACCACGATTAAGGGACAACGATAGGCAACAACGATTGACCCGTGAAGGTTACACCCCATTCATAATCCATGAGATTACTAACTCCATATGGTTAAGAACCACGAAAGGAGGACCGGGGATGATGGTACGAAGTGAGTCATGGAGTCACATTTGCCTGTATTGGCCTCTACTCGATTCTTATAGTGAAAAATGATTCCTGCGATCTCAAAGGCATACAAACAAAAATTCAATTTGCTCCTAACTATTATTATGCTAAATTGGTTGAATATTAATGCAACACATAATTCTAAAATATTTGTGATCACTTGAATTAATTAACAAGATTAAAAAGGAACCTAAACCGGTTTCCAAATTATCTTATTAGGCGTGATTTTCAATTACATATTCCCTTTAAACATGCAATATAGTGATCAATAAATAGAATTAACATTAATATTAGAAGCAATTCAACAATAATAACGTTAGTCAAATCAAATAATAAATTTAATCATTATACTAGCAATAAGAAAATAAAATAAGAGTAATTAAATTAATTAATTACTCACATTCCGCGCGTTCCTTTAATTTGCTACATCATGAATTAACTGTTAGTAACTTCAATAAAAAATATAAATCAAATGAAAATTAAATTAAATAAAGGTAGATTTGATTTGGTCCAAACCCTCAGTTATGTGTACCTTTCACGCCTTGATTTAAGGACGGAACCTTGGGTTAAGTATGGACTCCTTGGAAAGCTTAGGGAAAGAATGATGTAATTAGGAATATAGGTTTAAGGCTTAGAACATGGGGGAGAGAGAGAGAATGATTTTTGGTGTAAAAGAGAGAAAGAGAGAAGGATTTGATCATGAGTATTGTTGAAGATTGGAAAAGGGGAGATATGACCTCTATTTATAGAGAAAATAGAAGGGTTGAAGAATTAAGAAAAGATAAGAATTCGAATCAGATAAAACTCTTGCGATAGACAGCAGTTTTTGCGGTTTTTGTTTTTTATCATATCTTTTGATCCAGAAATTGGAATAAGATTAATAAGATATAGTTGGAAATCTCTTGAAGTATACTTTTTAACCCAATTGGAATCAGATTAAAACATTTTGTATAATAAAAGATATGGCCGAAATAGTGGGACGGTGTCAGTTTTGGATACAGTTTGAGATTTTATTCATATCTTTTCCGTTATAGCTCGGAATTGATATTATAGTACATCATTAGAAAGATAATTTCAAGCTCTATCCAACCATATAAAATTTGGAAAAAACTATGAGGCACGAAAATATTATCTGTCTATCTTTGAACGTCTTTCAATTCGAATGAAATTAGGACTTTCAAAAAAAGAAGTTTTATTCAATTTTAAACTATTTAATCTTATCTTTTCAAAAAGGATAATTAAGATCTTTTAGAAACTTATAGAAGCTTCTAATTAATCCTAATTGATTTAGGAATGGGATTAAATAATTTGGACCCTCCACATGATCATTGGGTCGTAGGTAAGGTGGGCTTAGGTTCGGTTTGGGCTCAGTTTAATATTTTGACCATAACTTATTCGTTATAACTCGGATTTGGGATTATAATATATCGTTGGAAAGCTCGTTTCAAGCCCCATCCAACTATTAAATCATTAGACCCTGATTATGGACCAAAATAAACTGTATTAAAGGTTTTTATAAAAAGGACACGAAATGAATGATTTTAAAGGACACGAAAAGAGGAAAATAAGTTATGGTTTGGGAAAATGGGTTAGGAATTGGGTTGGTTTATGAAATGTAAATATGGATTTAAGCACTCCAAGATTAAATACTCAACCCGACAAATAATGGCGGTGAAAGGTTGTTCATCATCGAGTTTGGTTTTGGGGAGACATTTTTAGGTGTCTACAGAAGCCCCCACTTTGACTGAGTTTGTAGAAACGTCAGTTTCGAAAACGATATTCAAAGTAGTCGATAGGGACAGAGAATTATTTAAGATGTTATGCGATCCTAAATCACTCTGTATACGCCGATACCTGCAAAGAATGTTAATTCCATAGATAAAAGAGTAAAGGGATAGAACGCTTATCTGACACCAGTGTATCGGTGACAAATGAGTTTGGTATTTTCCTATGCTTGAAGGATTCCACCGGATGACGTTTGTTGAAATGCTTTCCATGCTTGAGGAAAGTTGACAGATGAGTTTGGTAGCTTTCTAAGCCTGAAGAAACCTACCGGATGACACTTTCCATACTTGAGGAAAGTCGACATATGAATTTGGCATTTTTCTATGCTTGAATAAATCCACCAATAATGCTTTCCATGATTGAGGAAAGCCGACAAAGGAATTTGGCGGTTTTCTATGCTTGAAGAAATCCACCGGATAATACTTTCCATGCTTGAGGAAAGTCGGCAGATGATGAGATTGCAAGTCTCTTTGTATCGAGAACCTTGTTTCATGAAATGATGGAGGTTCGATTGTCCCCGAACGTGGGCTGTAGATGGTCCGCTTGTCCCCGGACGTGGGCTGTAGTTGGTTCGCTTGTCCCCGAACGTGGGCTGTAGATGGTTCGCTTGTCCCCGAACGTGGGCTGTAGATGGTTCGCTTGTCCCCGGACGTGGGATGTAGATGATCCGCTTGTCCCCGGACGTGGGCTGTAGATGGTCCGCTTGTCCCTGGACGTGGGCTGTAGATGGTCCGCTTGTCCCCGGATGTGGGTTGTAGTTGGTTCGCTTGTTCCCGAACGTGGGCTGTAGGTGAGACCTGCAAAAAAAAATTTGTCAATGGACTCGTATATATTGTGATTGACTTGACCACTGACTTGACCAAGTTTGTCTTGATGTGACATGACATGTGTATGAATTGTGAGTGTGTGTGTGTATATGTGTGTGTGCAGACACAAGCAAACGAAGATGCAAAAGCAAAAATTTTCCGTCAATTTTTGTCATGAGTGGAGGGTACCGACTTTCTCCCGAAAAAGAAAGATGTGAAAACTGAACTTTTATTTTCGAACTTCCCTCAATGAGAAAATTTTGAAAAAGTTTTTTTAAACTTCCCCAAAAGAAAAGACGCGAAAAAAGGAAAGAAGTTTTGAACTTCCTCGTTGAGCAAGACAAAATGAATCGCATGGATTGAATTGCTTTTCTTGAAAGTAATGTATGCATGATGCATGTCCTTAGGCCAGGAGGCTAAGGACAATTACATCATGTGACACGATGAATGAACTTAGGTCATGGAGCTAAGCATCATATATGGTGTAAAGAAACGATCTTGAACGTCACTTAGGTCTGGAAGCTAAGCACGTATACAGATGAAGTGATTATTGAGTATTGCAAAATGAATGTTTCTTAGGTCAAGGAGCTAAGCACGTTATTCTTTGTATGATTAAAAATCTTTGATATATAAATGTTGCTCAGCACATTATGCAATGCGTGAAACAATGAATATTGCTCAGGTCAGGAAGCTAAGCAAGTATACAATGTTTCTTGTAATGAATGTTGTCCCGAAAGACGATGAAATATGCACAGTGTTGAAGATTCCATGATAAAGGGTTCTTAAAGGGAAGGATGATTTATATGGATATGGATGTGTGAGTGAAGTGTGTGAATGTGATACTAAGGCTGGCTGCAAGGGTTATGGTGATGGAAATAGATGTGAGAAGACTCAAAGATGATGACTCTTCAGGCTGGGTAGGCTAAATGATGTGGGTTCAATCCCCCAAGTCTAGCTCTAAATGGGTAGGGGTAAGCATTGGATATTCTTTGACTCAATCAAGCATGGGTATGAATATAAATGTGAATATGAATGTGAATGTGGCCGCACCTCGATGTGAGGTTGCCTACGTATCTGTTAGGAATCAGGCCGCACGTAGCTCTAACCGAACTTTGCACAAGTGTATGTACACCTCAAAGAGGTCTTTCAAGGGTTGTAATGTGGTTAAGTTGATGGTTTAAAGGAGAAAAGGGTACAAGGCTCAAGACCCGAGAGAATCCCCAAGATGTGTAATTGTGAATTTCAAAATTTTGAATTTTGCAAGTTTATTTTCTTTTTTTATTTTTTATTTTTTTTTGAATCAATGTGGGAAATCTCAGATCATGCGGTCCATCACTCACTTAGCATTCATGTTTCTCAGGCACGGTACCAAGCACTCGATGAGAGACGCAATTTGAGACGTGTTCATATAAAAGACATTGGAACACTTGCCCTTAGACATTGTTTTATTGTTGCTTTGCTACTTTTTTTTTTACTTGCTTTTTGAATGTTATACAATTACACACCTTCCCATCCTAGGGTTAAGTGAATGTGGGTTGAATAAAAAAAGGTCAATCATTAGACGAGGCTCAAAGTGGTTGATGAAGAAATGGAGATGTGATTGAGCGGTTAACAGGGAATGACAGGGTTGCAAAGGTTCCTCAAATCATTGGTATACCTTGTGTTTAGTTCGGCAATTGTTTTTTTTTTCTTTTTTGCGCATGACATGATCGAATGTAAAAAAGAGATGCTCGTTGATGGAACATGACATATAGACATAAATATAAGGAGAACCTATGCTAGACTTATTAGGGGAAAAGGGATGAAACGAAAGAAGAAAACAAATGAAATCTTGTATAGAGACTTGTCTTGTGCTTCGTCTTCATGGTTGCTTATGAATTATTTGTTACCACCAAGAGGAACAAGAATTTTGTTATTGCTGATGCTTTGATTGGAAGAAAAGAAGGAAGGAATGACGTTCCTCTTATTCTTCCAACTCTTAACTAGTGATTCTTGAACTCGAGTATTATGGAACAAAATGAGCTCACTTAATGCTTTGACTCAATACTCGGATTGGAAAGGAAGAGTGTATGAAAGAATTTTGAAAACCAATGGGGAATACTCCACTCATTCCTATTACGACGGAAAACGACGCATGCATGGTCCTAGTATACGATCATAAACAATATAGTGCATTACTCGAAGACAAAGTGTGTGCAACGACTCATCATGTGTGATTAGGTGAGTTTATTAAGACTCGTGGTATGATCGCATGGCTAGACATGAGGACGTTGTGAAAAACAAAGGACCCAATGACCAAATAGCACGGAAGACTAAAAGACAAACTAACTTGATTAATTTTGTCAAATTTTAATGTTTATGCTATTTACTAGGTGAAAACGGTCCATTGGAAATGGTTAGTCATAAATAAGATCAACCACAATCAAAGACAAAGAACACATGTTAAGGTTAGCACAAAAAAACACAAGAAACTAATAGGAAGAGGACTAGAATTCTAGAAGAATTAGGACTATGGATACAAAAAATAAATAAAAAAAATAAAAAATCTATAATCCTATGTTATACGAGTTTACACGGATTAAAGGACTTGACTAAGACTAGCTTGACAAGAAAAGATATATTTAAAAAAAAAAAAAAGAAAGTCGAAGCTAAAAAGACACCTAAACTGGACAGACTGTAGTATATCAGTTATAACTTTTGACCTGTGACTCTGATTGGGACGAAACCAACTTCAAATGAGAGATAAAACTCAGGGCTACAGATCCATAGGTAGCATGACACGTAACTCTTTCTAGAACTCCGGATATGACCAAAAAGAGTTGACACTTGTGCAGGATACGGGAATAAAAATCCGGGTTGACTCAAATTTTTAAAAAAATCTATGAATCGACTCTAAAAAAAAATAAAAAGGGGTTGATAAGAGAAAAAAAATAATTAAAAAAATGTCAATAAAAAAAATGCACATATAAGCACATCGTCAAGCATGATGCAATGAAGTTCGCAACCTAAAGTCAAGATCTATGTTCCACTATGGTCAAGCTTTTGGGTGTCAAAGGGTACCATGGTTAAGAGTTTGGACGTGTTAGCAAGGCAACCTCCCTTGAGGGTGTATGCCAACGGGCTGCTCCGCGAGTTCGTGATGAAATCGAACTCGACTCCATGGTTTGGGTGGATTTAAAAACTCAGATGAACCCTTATTGCCATGAGCGTTTTTGAGTTGATAGAGCTTAAATCCCCCGGGCTAGCCACATACGTAGAACACGTACTATTGTGGCAAAAAAAAAGGTAACCTAAAAAGCATATGCATATGTGACAATGCCAATTAAATCGCAGGAATACAATTCAATAATCTTTCAAGTCTCATCCACTCATCTTAATTAAATACCGATCACTCAATGACAGGGTAAAGTCGTATCCCCTAATAAAAAATAATTACCTAAATCACTAACTAAGGTAGATAGGGAAGTAGGGTCGATCTCCACAGGGAAACAAGTCTTTTTACTCCTAATTAAATATTATAATCTAAATTATTTAAGTAACCAATATTTATGAATGAATAAGAAACTAAACTAAAAAGAGTAGGAATAGGGAGAAAATAATATATAAAAGGATCTAGGGCATAGGTTCACCAATAAATAATATTCCGGGGTAAAATAGGGTAATCAATCATTGAAATTGCATAAATAACATGATTAAAAGGCTCTCGCAATTTATTAACCAACACAGATCTAACAGGCTCTCGCAATTTACTAGATCTAAGTTCTTATTGAAAATAGCCTTTAATATCAAATTAACATCTGCTCGATTCATCAATTTAATATTTCTATACTTTTACAAGCCGCAATTGTAAAACATTAAAACAATCCAATAAGAAATTATCATGCAATACCAACAATCAATAATAGTCAATCATCAATGCATCAATTAACCAGATTGTAAAGGGCTCTCGCTACTTATTACAATCACACAATTAATTTATCGGTATTAAATCTCATCTCTGGAATCTTGACTTAACCATTTATAAATTAACTTGCCTATTGAAACTAGACCTAAACATTAATTCTCATCTCTCGATTCTTGAATCAATATTGTCAAACTCATGCATAAAAGATAGGCCTAATCTAGTCACAGAGCATTAAATCAATCAATAGGAAATTAATCTAGCATTGATAATCAACAACAATAATTTACCCCTTCATATTATTTATTAGATCCCCATAAACCCTAGAAATTGAACTACTCACACATATTAAAAACTAAACTAAACAAAATAATAGAATAAATCATGATGAAAGAAATAAAATAAATAACTAAGATTAAGGGAAGAGAAATCGTTACCAAAATAAATCTGGAATTAATTAAAGAATTAATAACAAAGGTTTAGAGAGAGAGTTTTGAGAGAGAAGACTAAGTAGTGAGAGAAAGTCTAAGAGAAAGGATTAAGAGAAAAAGAAGAGGTCCTAAAATCGTATTACGGATGGGTATTTATACTCCGTACAAAAATCCTAAACTAAAACAAATTAAAACGACGCTAATCGTCTCCTAAATATACACGCGCCCGATCGGGCGAGGCACCGCCCGATCGGGCGCGCCTTTTTTCACCTCTAATAGCAATCTCGCGCCCGGCCAGGCGCGTCACCGGGCGCTCCTCCCGCCCGGCCAGGCGCGCCTCCCGCCCGGCCGGGCGCGCCTCCGGGCGCCTGCCTTTTTGGCCGGGCGGATCATTTGGGCCACTATTTGGACTTCGATTGGGCTCCAATTTTTCGGGCCAATCTGGGTTTCCTCCTTGGGTCTTGAATACTCGGTCCAAATGCCCCGGTATCACCTATACCGAGCCCTTAATCACCGGTTCGATGGCTCTAACCGGCCCTGGGCTTTAAAATATGGTCGTATTTCTCCAATGCTCGTGATTGCTCCAAAATATCTTGGAAAAATACTCCAAAAGCATAAATCCCTGCAAAAGTCAACCAAATCTACGAAAACACTGGAAAACACCAATTAGTAATAAAAGTGGCTCTAAAGAGCCAAAAACACTACTAATTATGACCAAGGGACGGGGGTAAAATACTATATAAAACGGACACATCAAACTCCCCCAAGCCAAACCTTTGCTTGTCCCTAAGCAAAGATCTCATCAATGAATCAATAAATATGCTTCACCCCAATAAGTAAAAATCAAGCACCAACGATCCAGGGTAAAACAAATAAACACGCTTCAGAGTCAACCAATCAAATCCATCCAATTACCTTCCTTCCCTAACAATTGTCAAACAGAGCAAACCACAAGAGCATATAGAATTCAAGACTAGTGCTCACACACTCGACTCTCATTTATGTGGCGAGTAAAAGATGTACTCGATTGCTCTCCAACCACCCCTTTAATGTGAACAATGCCCTCCTAACTCACACTCTCGTGTGTATAAAAACAATGAACGCTCAATCCTACTAGTCGACTCGAAATATGCCAAATCATAACTTGCATTGATAAGCAACACTTTCACATTCATACAATTCCTATGCACAAGGTCGGAAGGTCTTTTAAGCTTGTAATGTAAGGCTAGGGTAAAGGGTAGGATAAATTTGGGAATAAGTGAGAGAAAAGCTATGCTTAAAGGAGCCAATCCTAATAAAGCCCATGATCAAAATAAATAATGATCAACATCTCCTACATAACCAACTCTAACATCAACCAAATAAACTCCAATCATAATAAATAATCCCAACACTTACAATAATCACTCATAGAAATATAATAATGAAGAAGTGGAGTGAATAATCAAACTTTATTTTTTTCAACTTGAATTTATTTTCGTTGAGGCTCAAAATTATTTTTCTTTTGATCACCCTCCAACTAGAACATTTGAACATTTTTTTCTCTTGAAGTTCACTTATTTTTTTTCATAACATCATGCCTTATTTTTTTTTCAAGAAAATATAACTCTCAAACTCATCAAAAATAAACATGAATAACAACAAAACAACTTCTCAAAGTCCCACCCAAGTTGTGCAAATAATAAGCACACTACAAACTCCCTCACCTCACTCACTAATAGCTCCCCCAAGCCAAGCTTGGGACTAGTAACCAATGGGGCAAAATAGGCTTGTAATATGGCTAATAAACAACAAAAAAGGTCAAGGCAACAACATGGGTAGCAAGAGGGGAACAAATGTATCTACAATATCTAGAGGTTACTCAAAAGAACAAATGCCTTCGTCCTCCTCAATATGCATAATAATGAATCATATAAACATTACTAGTAGTTGCAAACCAATACTCAAATTCATTGACATACCAGGAACTATGGAACTATCACACATTTCCTAACCAAATCAACTAGTCAAGCACTATATTCACAAGTAGTTGGACAAAATTGACGCATGTTAAGGTTTCAAGCAATCAAACATCATATCATGATCAACTAATCCACAATGCCCATCATCAAGTACCAAGGATCAAAACAAATTTCTAAAGTAAGGGGCACAGGGAAGCATAATTTATAATTCATTGGAACGTATTTTTGAATTTTTTTGAATTTTTGAATTTTTTTGTATTTTTATATATAAAGAAAGCAATAAAACTAACCTAGAAAGCGAAAAATCTAACCTAAGAAAACACACCAAAAATAAAAGAAAAGAGAAAAAGAAAAATACCAAACCAAAATCTCCCCCAAGCCAGAATCAGACAATGTCCTCATTGGCTCGGAAACTAGCCCAACATAGCTAGTCCTCATCATCCTCGTCCATCGAGCCGAAACCCGCACCTCCACTGCCACCTGCACCACCTGCACCAGAAGAGCTACCACCAAAATAGTCAGCGTGAAAACTCCCCCCCATCGGTCCCCCGAAAGGTATGTCCTGCCCGTACCCGAAAAAGGAAGAATAGTCAGAGTAAATACCACGGGCAGTGGGATCCCTACCGTATCCCTGGGGTGGAGGCTGAAACCAGTCAGGGTGGATAGCGTCGTCGGGAATGTTGCCCCGACGAGCATAATCATCGTACATAGGGTAGAGAGCTCTACCCTGGTTCCTCTCTAGGTACCCTAACCTGTGGTCAATAGAGCCCACCATCCTCCTAAGGTCAGTCTGTGCATGCTCAATACGTCCCCGGCAACGGCGCCAAATTTTGACAGGGTAAAGTCGTATCCCCTAATAAAAAATAATTACCTAAATCACTAACTAAGGTAGATAGGGAAGTAGGGTCGATCTCCACAGGGAAACAAGTCTTTTTACTCCTAATTAAATATTATAATCTAAATTATTTAAGTAACCAATATTTATGAATGAATAAGAAACTAAACTAAAAAGAGTAGGAATAGGGAGAAAATAATATATAAAAGGATCTAGGGCATAGGTTCACCAATAAATAATATTCCGGGGTAAAATAGGGTAATCAATCATTGACATTGCATAAATAACATGATTAACAGGCTCTCGCAATTTATTAACCAACACAGATCTAACAGACTTTCGCAATTTACTAGATCTAAGTTCTTATTGAAAATAACCTTTAATATCAAATTAACATCTGCTCGATTCATCAATTTAATATTGCTATACTTTTACAAGCCGCAATTGTAAAACATTAAAACAATCCAATAAGAAATTATCATGCAATACCAACAATCAATAATAGTCAATCATCAATGCATCAATTAACCAGATTGTAAAGGGCTCTCGCTACTTATTACAATCACACAATTAATTTATCGGTATTAAATCTCATCTCTCGAATCTTGACTTAACCATTTATAAATTAACTTGCCTATTGAAACTAGACCTAAACATTAATTCTCATCTCTCGATTCTTGAATCAATATTGTCAAACTCATGCATAAAAGATAGGCCTAATCTAGTCACAGAGCATTAAAACAATCAATAGGAAATTAATCTAGCATTGATAATCAACAACAATAATTTACCCCTTCATATTATTTATTAGATCCCCATAAACCCTAGAAATTGAACTACTCACACATATTAAAAACTAAACTAAACAAAATAATAGAATAAATCATGATGAAAGAAATAAAATAAATAACTAAGATTAAGGGAAGAGAAATCGTTACCAAAATAAATCTGGAATTAATTAAAGAATTAATAACAAAGGTTTAGAGAGAGAGTTTTGAGAGAGAAGACTAAGTAGTGAGAGAAAGTCTAAGAGAAAGGATTAAGAGAAAAAGAAGAGGTCCTAAAATCGTATTACGGAGGAGTATTTATACTCCGTACAAAAATCCTAAACTAAAACAAATTAAAATGACGCTAATCGTCTCCTAAATATACACGCGCCCGATCGGGCGCGCCTTTTTTCACCTCTAATAGCAATCTCGCGCCCGGCCGGGCGCGTCACCGGGCGCGCCTCCGGGCGCCAGCCTTTTTGGCCGGGCGGATCATTTGGGCCACTATTTGGACTTCGATTGGGCTCCAATTCTTCGGGCCAATCTGGGTTTCCTCCTTGGGTCTTGAATACTCGGTCCAAATGCCCCGGTATCACCTATAACGAGACCTTAATCACCGGTTCGATGGCTCTAACCGGCCCTGGGCTATAAAATCTGGTCGTATTTCTCCAATACTCGTGATTGCTCCAAAATATCTCGGGAAAATACTCCAAAAGCATAAATCCCTGCAAAAGTCAACCAAATCTACGAAAACACTGGAAAACACCAATTAGTAATAAAAGTGGCTCTAAAGAGCCAAAAACACTACTAATTATGACCAAGGGACGGGGGTAAAATACTATATAAAACAGACACATCACTCAAATCGATAAATAACCAAGAATCCTCCCCAGTGGAGTCGCCAAATTGTAGGCGTCGCTCGAAGTGCGCCTACGTAAAAGCATGTGTGAATATGCTTGGCACTCATAAAAAGTGGGAATTGACATAATACGATTAGGGACAAGGAAAGTATGGAGCTGCCAACAAGTTTTTAAGGAACTTGTAAACCGTTCACGGATCATAAAAGGCAACCACGATTAAGGGACAACGATATGCAACAACGATTGACCCGTGAAGGTTACATCCCATTCATAATCCATGAGATTACTAACTCCATATGGTTCGGAACCACAAAAGGAGGATCGGGGATGATGGTACGAAGTGAGTCATGGAGTCACATTCGCCCGTATTGGCCTCTACTCGATTCTTATAGTGAAAAAGGATACCTGAGATCTCAAAGGCATACAAACAAAAATTCAATTTGCTCCAAACTATTATTATGCTAAATTGGTTGAATATTAATGCAACACATAATTCTAAAATATTTGTGATCACTTGAATTAATTAACAAGATTAAAAAGGAACCTAAACCGGTTGTCCAAATTATCTTATTAGGCGTGATTTTCAATTACATATTCCCTTTAAACATGCAATATAGTGATCAATAAATATAATAAACATTAATATTGGAAGCAATTCAACAATAATAACGTTAGTCAAATCAGATAATAAATTTAATCATGATACTAGCAATAAGAAAATAAAATAAGAGTAATTAAATTAATTAATTACTCACATTCCGCGCGTTCCTTTAAATTGCTACATCATGAATAAACTGTTAGTAACTTCAATAAAAAAATATAAATCAAATGAAAATTAAATTAAATAAAGGTAGATTTGATTTGGTCCAAACCCTGAGTGTGTACCTTTCACGCCTTTGTTTAAGGACGGAACCTTGGGTTAAGTATGGACTCCTTGGAAAGCTTAGGGAAAGAATGATGTAATTAGGAATATAGGTTTAACGCTTAGAACATGGGATAGAGAGAGAGAATGATTTTTGGTGTAAAAGAGATAAAGAGAGAAGGATTTGATCATGAGTCTTGTTGATGATTGAAAAAGGGAAGATATGACCTCTATTTATAGAGAAAAAAGAAGGGTCGAAGAATTAAGAAAAGATAAGAATTCGAATCGGATAAAACTCTTGCGATAGACAGCAGTTTTTGTGGTTTTTGTTTTTTATCATATCTTTTGATCCAGTAATCGGAATAAGATAAATAAGATATCTTTGGAAAGCTCTTGAAGTCTAATTTCTAACCCAATTAGAATCAGATTAAAATATTTTATATAATAAAAGATATGGCCGAAATAGTGGGACTGTGTCAGTTTTGGATAGAGTTTGACATTTTATTCATATCTTTTTCGTTATAGCTCGGAATTGATATTATAATATATCATTGGAAAGATAATTTCAAGGTCTATTCAACCATATAAAATTTGGATAAAAACTATGAGGCACGAAAATATTATCTGTCTATCTTTGAACGTCTTTCAATTCGAATGAAATTAGGACTTTCAAAAAAAGGAGTTTTATTCAATTTTAAACTATTTAATCTTATCTTTTCAAAAAGGATAATAAAGATATTTTAGAAACTTATAGAAGCTTTTAATTAATCCTAATTGGTTTAGGTATGGGATTAAATTATTTGGACCCTCCACATGATCATTGGGTCGTAGGTAAGGTGGGCTTAGGTTCGGTTTGGGCTCAGTTTAATATTTTGACCATAACTTATTCGTTATAACTCGGATTATGGCTTATAATATATCGTTGGAAAGATCGTTTCAATCCCCATCCAAATATTTAATCATTGGACCCTGATTATGGACCAAAATAAACTGTAATAAAAGTTTTTATAAAAAGGACACGAAATGAATGATTTTAAAGGACACGAAATGAATTATTTTGGGTTTAAAGGCACGAAAAGAGGAAAATAAGTTATGGTTTGGGAAAATGGGCTAGGAATTGGATTGGTTTATGAAATGTAAATATGGATTTAAGCACTCCAAGATTAAATACTCAACCCGACCAATAATGGCGGTGAAAGGTTGCTTATCATCGAGTTTGGTTTTGGGGAGACATTTTTAGGTGTCTACAACCAGTCTTTCAGTTCGTCACTAAAGCGCAATCAAATTACTGAAGTTCTGCACTGTTGGCGAATAACTTTAAGGTATTTACAGATTCTAATTAACACATATATATATTTTCTTAAAGAATTTGCATGTTTCATAATTCGGTTTTTTTTTTTTTACTCTTTAAGATTCTAAATTAAGGTATTAGATGTCCAATAGTAGTATTGAGGAAGAACTTCCTTCCCTTAGCACTGTTAGGCGTCGTCTTATTAGACAATTGTTGGGGAAGGATCTTGGCCGATCTGGGGGGACTACCTCTTCCCTTTCTGACAATAGTGACTATCCATTTCAGCCGTTATCCCCAGAAGAACAAAAGAAAGCTTTTTACCGTCACAAATTGCTAGCCGACTATGAGAAGGCTACTCGCCCTACTAACCCCTGTATTCCGGAAGACATTGAAATTCTTGATATCGAACCAGTTAACGTCCATTATCATCTGAGGAGTTTTGCTAATACGCGTTTTGATCAATACGGTTCAAACGTCGGGAATAGCTTGGAACGTATGCTTAGTTTAGATAACCCCCCCCCCCCCCACAATCCGTGCCGTTATCGCCCTTGTGTGGGTCATGCTGTATAGGAATTTTCCTTTAACACTTGATGCTTTTCGGAAGCTTATGACCTTAAATAGAGATGGTCAATCTGAGGCGTGGTGGTCTTTATATACTTCTTCTTGGAAATATACAGTTCACCCCAAATTATCTAGCTGTAAAGGGTGGCAAGACAAGTTTTTCTTTTTATCTGTTCCCGATGATTTCCCTATTCGGAGAACCTTTTATCGGCCTCACCCTTGATTCGACACCATTCCTGAGAGGGAACTTGGCCGTCATGAACTTAGGGATGTCAGCCATTTTGACATCGTCGAATCCGAGGACGATGAAGGTAGATCTCTCCTTGCTCCAAAGGTGTGGGTACCTAATGTGGGGTACATTTTTGGCAATGACCCTTTATCACATGTCGGTCTGTGCTGGACTGATTGTTATGGTATTAATCCACCATTTATTATTTTAATGTTTTTATTTTCTGCTGTCTTATATTTCTGCCTTATTAGTTTAATAAAACTTTAACCCCCATTTTTTATATTTCTTTTCTTACAACAGGTGTTGATAAATTAGATAATAAGCAGCTTGGATTGTCTGCTGACGGGAAGAGAGTTATTCGGTGGTGTCCTAGAGCTCCCAGCTCCAGTTACGACACACTTGCTTCCTATTGCAGCCGCGCTTCCCCGGTCAATCCTAAAAGAAAATCCGAAAATATGGATGATGACCAATCAAAGAAGAGAAAACTATCCACTTTGAGAAACCGTCGGGGTGGCAATGTCGGAGTGGTCAACCCTAGACAATCCGACACCTAAGCTAAGAAAAAATCGAGGGAGAATGACAACCAGGCTAGGCGTTCCTCTCCGTCTACAAAGCCAGCTGAAATTGAAGACAAGACAGTGGTTTAGAGTTCTGAACCGATTACTAAGAAGATGACTAACAGATTGGAGATCGAAGATCTCACTCGTGCTTCTGATTCTCCCCCTCCTCATCCTAATGAAATCGGATAACTAATTGGTCCAAGCATCCCCACCACTGTCGGCGGTTCAGACATTAGCGTTCCTGGGCTCATATATATTAGTCTAATCAATGGATTGAGCGCGCCGAAGGGAGGTTTCCTGAAGTAGTTTTGAGAGGGTTCTCTGTTCCCCCTGGCCAATCTGGAGACCGATGGCGGCCCGATCTCAATGTGTATCGAAATGAGTCACTCTACACTGACGACCCTATGCAAGGTGGGAATCTCGGCTACCGTCTTCTATGTAACTTGGCTCTTCCCCTGGACAGGCCTGTGGGCGAAATCGGTCCCCTTGCTGCTGTTCATATGCATAACATGATGAAGGTACTTAATTTATATTTTGCTTCTCTTTTTTTTTTTTTTTTTTTTTTTTTTTTTTTTTTATCATTATGTTTACATACACATATTTTTTCCTAAAAATTATGTTTTCTTTTCACCTTTTACTATGTTTTACTTATGTTATCGTTTATGCTCTTATGGCTGGACGAATTTTTAATGCAGACTGTTATGTCCGGTACCGAGCTTGTTGAGATGTACCGTTATTACCAGGAACAACATCATCAAGCCTCTACCAACCAAAATGCTTTACAAACCGCCCTAGACAATGCTGATAAGGCTCTAAATCTGCTGAAAGAAGCTAAGAAGAGGGACGACTTGGAGATGACATCTCTGAAGGATAAAGCTGTCAAGCTCGAGGGACTTGAGAGAGAAGTACAACAGCTAAAGGGTCAAATTACCAAGAAGAACCTTGCCCTTGAGCGTCTTCCGTCCTTTGAGAAAGATCTCAATGATGCCAAGGATAAAATTCAAAACCTTAAAGAAAAGGTTCAGAAGATGGAGTCTGACAAGCCTGACATTCGGCAAAGAGCAGTTGGCCGTTACTTGGCTTCTAAAGAATTCTGCACGCGACTCCAAGATCGCTTTGATGGAGGTTGGACAGCTGCTCAGAGGTGTATTGCCCATGCTGCCGGCTGGAAAAAAGAAGACTGGGCTAAGGTTGAAAAAGCTTGACAACGAAGCCTACAAAATACCTTCCGGCTTTGAACAACAACAATTTGCTGAAGAAGAATTGTTTAACTATGAGCCGAGTGTTGATGACAGCCCCAAAGATCCCATCATTCTAAATTCTCCAGTGCCTGAGAGTAAACAAGCTTAAAAGGGCGGGCATTCATCACCGACATCTTCTTGTGGGTCTTGTGTAGTCGGACCTTATCAGCCTTAGTTTGAAATGTTTCTCTTGTTTTTGTTAAACTATTTTGACAATGCTGCTTTATCGGCATATACCCTTTTTGTGGTGGTGCCTGTCGATTGTTATCTTTTACTTTTACAAACATGTAGTTGTTTTTACGAAATTCTAATAACTCATGTTACCTCAGCCTCATGACTATCAATTTCATGTGTTTTAGTTAACTGTAACCCTTGCCTTTCATTATAAATTCTGCATATAAATTATTGCATAAAAAATTCTAATAAGTTATCTAACTAATTTCCCATGGCTACGACATTACTGGGCTTAACGTCCTAACTCCACTTTACACTTTTGACTTATCAGTTGTCGTCCTTTCCAGTTTTAGCTTGTCAATTAAACAAAGATAATATCAAATTAACCCTATTTCTTGCCCCCTTAGTGCATATGTTTGTGAAACAATTATATGCACTAGACCGGAACTTCTTTTGCTGGTTCAGAGTATAATACTGGTCGCTTACTACACCAATTTCTTAGTCAGTTAAGCACCCTCTCGGTGATCATTATCAAAGCTATGCCTCTTGTCGGCATATACTTGATTTGATTTTACCGGAATTATATTTTGAACCAGCAACCTCGCGAGTTAATGATCACAACTGATCAGGTTGTGAGTACATTAACCTCACGGAAGCGGTTTTTAGCTGTCCGTCCCACTTAACGATGATTTGTTAAGTGGATGATGCCTTTTTCAACAACAGAACTTGTAACCGATAACTTGTATATATTCACTATTGATATTGTTGTTACTAACATTAATTTTGCTGCTTAAAAAACAATTTTACACTACTCACACATAATATTTTTTTAGTACCGCTGTAGTCCAAACATTTTTCAATGGCTTTCCATCCATTGTCTCCAAGTAAAAGGACCCTTGCATCACCATGTCTCTTATCCGGTATGGCCCTTCCCAATTTGCCATCAACTTTCCATCTTCATTACTTTTTCCTGTGGCTGCTGTCCTTCGCAGTACTAAATCGCCTTTACACAAAGGTCGATATGCAACCCGTTTGTTATATTCCCTTGACATTCTGTCTTTGTAGGCGGCTGACCTGACTGATTCTTTCTCCCGTATTTCAGGGAGAAAATCTAGTTGTTGTCGTAATAGCAAATCATTCTGATCTTCACAGTAATGCTGAATTCTGAATGTCGGCAACCCTACTTCTGCTGGTACCACCGCTTCTGTTCCAAATACCAATGTGAATGGTGATTCTCCTTTTGCTTCTCTCACTGTTGTTCTATTTGCCCATAGAATTTCTGGTATCAAATCAGCCCACAAACCCTTTGCATCCTCTATTTTCTTCTTGATTGCTGCTATAATTTGCTTGTTTGCTGATTGTGCCTGGCCGTTTGACTGTGGGTGGCATACCGCTGCATATGCGATTTTCACCTTATGCATGGACAATAAATCCTTCACCGGTTTGCAGTCAAATTGAGATCCATGGTCAAAGACCATTGCCATTGGTAACCCAAATCTTGTGAAAATACTTTTCAAGATAAATTTTTTCACCTCTGACGCTGTTATCTTTGCTACTGGTTCCGCCTCTATCCATTTTGTAAAATAATCTACCCCCACTATGAGAAACTTCCTTCCGCCTGTTGATGAGGGAAACAACCCTACTATATCCATTCCCCATTGTGCGAAAGGGATTGGATTGAGTATTGGCATTAAATCATTCGGCAACAAATTGATAACTAACGGGTGCAAATTTCTGACACTTCTCACATTTTTTCACATACTTAACAGCATCTTCATTCATTGTCGGCCAGTTTACCCCCTTCTCATTGCTTCTTGTGACAGTGCTCTTGCTCCAAGATGATTTCCACAAGTACCCTCATGTATCTCTTCAATCAACTTGATAAATTCAAGATCTGTTATGCACCTCTGCAGTGGTAACGAAAATCCTCTTTTGTACAGTTGGCCTTGATGCATTATACACCACACGCTATCCTTGCGCAATTTTCTTGATTCTTCCTTATCAAGGGGTAAAGCCCTATATAGTAAATATGCCAGTATTTTTGTCAAACCACTGCGTGCCGCTATTGATATAGTGCACTTGTTCTGATATCTCTTCAATACTTCTATGCTTTAATATCTCCACCATAACTGTTCTTTCCAAATCATTAAAGCTTGAGCTGGCCAACCTTGCCAAGGCATCAGCTTGTGCATTATGTGCTCTCGGCTTTCAAAGTATTGCAATTGCACTGTTAATTGCTTCATCTTTTCAATATATTTTATCATTGTTGGCTCTCTTATTTCATACTCCCCATTATATTGGCTGGACGCTAACTGAGATTCGGTGGTTAGAATTAATCGCTTTGCCTCGGCCGCCATGGATAGCTGGATTCCTGCTATGGCTGCTTCGTACTCAGCTTCATTGTTAGTGGACTTGAACTTAAATTTGATTGCATATTCAAAATTTTTTTCATCTGGGGCCGTTATCACTATCCCTGCCCCTGATCCAGTTGATGTTGCGGATCCATCTACTGATACCTGCCACTAGGGCTGTACATCGGTCCAAAACCGGACCGGACCTGACCCGGACCTGAATCCTTGATTTTTAAGGACCGGAGACCGGACCTGAATCAACAGGTCCGGTTCCAGTCCAGACCTGAAAAATCAGGTCCGGTCTGGGTTTGGACCTGAATAGACCTGCTTATTTTTTTTTTGATTTTTTTTAAATAATATGAAAGTGATGACCTGTTTAGACCTGTTTAGACCTGTTTGGACCTATTATGGACCTGATTGGACCTGTTTGGACCTGTTATGGACCTGTTTGGACTTGTTTATGGACCTATTTAAACTTATTAAATAAAAAAAAAGTAGTTTTACCGGTTTCAGATCCGGACCTGAAATTTCCGGGTTTTACCCGGACCGGACCTGAAACCCGGAATCCTTGAATTTCAAGGACCGGGACCGGACCTGTATCTACAGGTCCGGATCAGGTCCGGTCCCAACAGGTCCGGTTCAGGTCGGTTTTCAGGTCCGGGCCAGTTTTTGTACACCCCTACCTGCCACTTTGTAAGCTAATAGTAAGTATTTTACGCGTCAAATATTTTGATATCTTAAATGTTTGACTTTAAAACTTGTAATTCATCTTTATATCATAGGTATTAGATTATAAACCACTGAAACCTGCCAAGTTCCCAATTCTTCTTCCTCATCACTGTATGAAGTTTCCACAATGAAGTCAGACAAGGCTTGTGCTTTTATCGAAACTCTAGGCTTATAATTTATCTCATACTCTGACAGCTCCACATCCCACTTTAGCAGCCGACTCGATGTATCCATCTTGCGCAAAGACTTTTCCAACAGATGGTTTGTCAAAACATCTATCGGATGTGCATCAAAATACGGCCTCAACTTTCTTGCCGCTGTGACCACTGCCAATGCCATCTTTTCTATTATCGGAGATCTGCGTTCAGTCGCACTTAGGACATGACTGACAAAATATACCGGCATTTGTAACTTCTTCCTTTCTATTAGAAACACTGCAGCTATCGTCTTTGGAGAAGCCGAGATATATAGTTGCAACAATTCCCCTTTTTCTGGCCTTGCCACAGTTGGAAGAGACCTCAAATGATTCCTTACAACTTCTAATGCATCCCTTTGCTCCTTTCCCCACTCAAATGCTTTGTTCTGCCTCAAAGCCACAAAGAATAGAAGTGCTTTGTCAGCATATTTGCTGATGAACCGAGTTAACCCTGCCATCCTTCCAGTTAACCTTTGTATATCTCGAATAGTTTTTGGTTGTTTCATCTTAAGCACTGCATTCACCTTATCGGGATTTGCATCTATTCCCCGTTCACTAACCATAAAACCCAATAATTTCCCTGATCGAACTCCAAATACACATTTCTCTGGGTTCAACTTCATCTGATATTTCCGTAATGTATCAAATGTTTCCTTCAAATCAGCTATGTGATCCTTATTTTCTCTACTCTTAACAATTGTATCATCTACATATACCTCCACATTTCGGCCTTTCTGCTTCTCAAAAATTTTATCAACTAACGTTTGATAAGTTGCTCCAGCATTCTTCAACCCAAACGACATTGCCTTATAACAATACACACCCACATCTGTTATGAAGGCTGTTTTTGGCCTATCTGCCTTATGAAGACCGACTTGATGATGCCTCGAGAAAGCGTCCAAAAAAATGAGCATTGCATGGCCAGAAGTAGAGTCCACCAATCTATCTATCCGAGGCAACGGATATTAATCCTTAGGACAAGCCCTATTCAAATCAGTAAAGTCCACACACATGCGCCACTTCCCCGTTGGCTTTCTCACCATGACAACATTTTCTAACCACTCTGGGTATGTGCACGGCTCTATAAACCTTGCTGCTAAGAGCTTATTAACCTCTGCTTCTATGGCCTCTATCTTCTTAGTAGAAAAATTTCGCTTTTTCTGCCTTATGGGCCTAAACCCTCTGTTAACATTCAACTTGTGCTCCATTACACCAGGGTGGATTCCTGACATTTCACTTGCCGAGAAGGCGAATACATCGGCATTCTCGCGCAACAGACTTATTAGATGACACCTCATATCTACATCCATATATGCCCCAACTTTTACTGTCCGACTGGAATCTCTAGGCTGTAACTCTATCTGCACCGTTTCACCTCCTGGCAACGGCTTTGGAGTTGCTTCCGGCCTTGTATCAAAATTGCTCATGGCCAGATCCTGTACTGTTGGCTCCAGCTCTTTCTTAGGATTACTTGCCACTGCATCATCCCTAGATGGATTTTTCAAAGCCGTTACATAGCAAGACTTCGCCATTACCTGCCCTCCATGAACTTTTTCAACAGCTCCCAGATTCGACACATAGGCTATCGTCAGATGGTATGTCGACACAACTGGTTGGACATCATGAATTATCGGCCTACCGATAATGGCATTATAAGCTGATGGAACATTGACCACTAAAAATTCCGCCATCACATCTCTCGCAGTCGGCCCATCACCCAACCGTACTGGCAAAACTATGCTTCCTTCTGGTCTCACCGTTGATCCATTGAAACCAATGATTAGATAAGACACCTGTGTCAAATACTGCCTCCCAATCATCATTTCATTAAAAGCTTTCATAAACAAGACATTCGCGGAGCTGACCCCATCCACCAAAACTCTTTAGATATCAGCTCCGTTGATCTTTGTTATCAGCACCAGTGGGTCATTGAGCGCGGGGAAATTAGGTCGTTGACTAACCTCCTCACGACCAAACAAAATTTATTATAATCCTAAACTAACCCCTAAACAAGTCTAGTGGTAAGTTCGGAATCGAACCACAAGGAACGGTAATGTTAGATTGTTCTCGATCTAATGCTTAAGCTACACCGAATTCGGTTTATGGATATTGGACACTACAACTACACTAACACACATATAAAGATCAAGATATTATAAAGTCTACTAGGGGCAAAGATCCACTTTTAACAATTAACAAGTTAATGAGAATCCAATTGATAATAGATCATGCAAAGAAAGAATTAAAATGGGAATTAATTACACTCAAGAGAAATCACTCAAATTCCTAGCCTAGATCCCTCATTGACTAGGTGCATAAAAGAAATTTACACCAAATGCAATCAAATATATAAACTCTAATTCACAATCCCTTGTCAAACTAGAACTAATATGAAATCAAGTTTGCTATCATGGGAGATCAAACCAATCTAAAACAAACAACATGCCATCATCAATTCAATCAATTTAATCACACAATTATCATCAAATTTATCTCAAATAACTCAATTAACCATTACAAAGTTTCACTCAACACCTAGTAGAAGGAAATCTACTCAAACATGATTAACAAAGCAATTAAAGAATGCATAAAGAGAAAAGAGAGTAAGAATGCTCATTGATATAAGATGGAGATCTTCAAATCATGAAATTCCTCCTTTGATTATCCAAAATCCATGAAAACCATTGTGTTTCTCACTTTCTCTCTCCAAAATCTGAGAGTTTCTCTCTCTAAAAACCTAAAACTAACCTAACAACTACTAAAATATGAAATCCCCCCTCTAAAATGAGCAAAAAATCTATTTATAGCCCTTACTAAATTGCCTAGGAAGCTCCGCAACAAGTCGAGCAGCGCGCAGAGGAGCGGGCGCTCCTAGCTGCAGCAAAATATGGCAGAATAGTTCCAGAAAGTTTGGAGCGGGTGCTCCTCACAGGTGCGCACCCGCTCCTCTCGAACTGGGCAAACTTCTCAGCTTCAAATGAGCATATCTCCCACGTTTTACATCGGAATTGGGCATATGACCTGTCGTTGGAAAGCTCTCAAGATAAGCTTTCATCTCCAATTAGAATCGCCCCAAAATGTTTTGTAGATCAAAAGATATAGGCGTTTGAAGTATGATCTTTGCAAATCAAGTGCACATTTCTTCATTACTTGTTCTTTTATGTTTTATATTTCTTCAATCTTGAGCAATGAACTTATCCAAGTGTTAATAAACATAAGAGTAAACCAATAAAGTTTAATCTAATGTCATAAGCCACCAAAATATGCAAGAAAAGCCAAAATTGAGCAATAACGACATTTCACACACGAACATTACAAATGTAGTAAAACGTTATTAAAACCAAGTAAAAAGATAGAAAAATTATGAAAAACTAACTAGAAAACTCCTAAAAATAGCGACATAAATGACACTTATCAGTCATCATGTGGGAAGACAATACCCCTGGCATCCTCTTCAGTAAATACAACAACTGGGATTGAAGCTGGCCAAGGGCGGTTGTCAGTATCCAGGGCATTAATGATGTGACGGTGTTCAGATAGATGTTTCTTTGCCCCACTAACTTTTCCTCCATGATCTGGCCCCCCAATTATCACATCTACCCCTCTTACTGTTGATAGGGGCGGCATTCCACCACCCCCTTGTCGGACCACTCCACCTCGTGATCCTTCTGGCCTTGCTTCCAACTGTTGTCTTTCTATCTGTCGGGGCGGTGGTTGAGCTCCCCCCGCACTCAACTGATACTGAGTCAAGTGCCCCTTCCTTATCAATTCCTCAATATTATCCTTCAACTGTGCCTTCCACTTCCAGAGGCTGCACCTTCATATTGATATTGACCTTTGCCAACTGCTACATTCTTACTACTCGTTTTCATCAATTCTTCACTTTTGATGTAATCATGGGATTTGTTAAAAGCAGCTGCCAATGTCTGAAAATTCTTTCGTGTAAGATAGCGCTTAAACTCGGAATCATTTAAGCCATTCATCAATGCCATCACAGCTATCTCCTATTGCAACTTCGGGATTGTATTTGTCTCGTTATTAAACCGCCTAATATAATCCCTTAAAGACTCATCTGACCTTTGCTCTACCGCCATCAACTCCCCTGAAGTTCTTTTCCGCACACTGTTACTAACATACTGACCCACAAACATCTCAGTCAATTTCTCAAAACTGTCTACCATCCCATTTTCCAGATTATCAAACCAATCAGCCGCGGCCCCAACTAAGGTAGTCGGAAAGACTTTGCACCAAACAGCATCTGAGTTGGTGTACAACATCATATGCCCCTTGTAGGACGTTATGAATCTACCCGGGTCTCCTCTTCCATCATACCTACAGGTCGACATTTTAATTTTTTCCATCGGCTGATCTAAGATACTTTGTGCAAACGGTGATGCTCTTAACTGCACCACAGTTCGTGGTGCCTTTCCTTCAACCTGAGAACTTCTCTGCTGATGGGTTCTTGTAATAACAGTGCGACTCGATGACTGCCCCTTTATTTGACGCGGCGTGGTATGTGTTCTTACCAGCGTTCCTCCCCGGCGGTGCCTTGGTGAATTCGTTGCCTTATTTAACTGTTCACCATGATTGATTAACGGCACCCCCCTTCAGCCTGAGCCGTTTCAGCCTCTTTCCTCTTTTTACTCATCACAGTCATTACTCTTGCTGCTACCTGCAACTCTTCTGGTGTGAATTCTTCCATGGGGTCCACTACTGTCCCCACCTGCCTTTCTGGGGTTAACGGCATGTGGAACTGGTTTTCTTCCAAAGTATGTGTTTCATCTGCTACCTCAATTTCTGGCCGTGTTGTAATCGGTCGATTTACCGTTTTACTTATTATTGGTGTTGCATTATTTTCGGCCATAATTATTGTTATTTTGTGTGTTAGGTTCTTAGGCGATAGAAGTGATCACTACTTCCCCCTCCTTCTAGCGCCAAATTGTTTCTGTCTGGATCTGATTACCCGAGAGTCCGAACCCGAGATCCTGATACTCCTATCGGCAAACTGAGAACCTACATAATGAACAGAAGTTAGCTAACCCCGGGGTGATCCGGGGATAACCACTCCGATGATAAAGTTAGAATGTGTTTAAGAAAGAGAAGGTAAGTAAGAGAGAGAAAGTAGAGAGAGAGAGAGAGTAATAAATGCTTACCATTTAATGAAGCTTAACCTACTATTTATAATAAATTTCATGACAGGTGGCTACGAGGCATGCAAGGCTTTTCTTGCCAAGTGTCAATGATAAAGTTTCCACGTGCCAAGTACTGAAAAGCCGATATGGCCGATATGTCTGCTTTATGGAACATATCAGCCCTTTTCACATATCATCTCATACACAAGTAATGCATTCATCCCGAAATAATAGATTGATTACGTGTTAAATATTTTATGGCTCGTTCGGTTAGTTTGTTAATTAAGGTCATTTTGAAAAAAAATAAAAAAATTACATAGGTCACTATTTCTAGAGGAAGTGTCAAAACCGAACCAATCCGGAAAAAAAAAAATCCATTCTGAACTGTAACCGATCTGATTTGATTTGAGAAATTTAGGATCCAGATCGGATCTGTAACCGACCTAAACTTAATCCGAATTCAAATTTAACCCGATCTAAACTTAACTGGCATCGATTTGACCCGACTTGAACTCAACCCAACCCGATATGACCTGACTTGAACTCAAACCAAACCAATTTAACCCGACTTAAACTCAACCCAATCCGAAAATGACCAGATAAATAACTGATTTAATCCTATCTGGTTTAACCCAAACTGATATTAACCCGACCCGACTATAAATCTATCCATTTTAACCCGATCCATTTTTAACCCGGCCATAACTTTTTACCTAATATAATATTGACTTTTTTTTTCAAGTTCTTATACTACTATAAATTTACATATTTACTAATTATTAATTAGTTAGAAAGTCTAAAACTCTAAGGGGGTATTTGGTTCACGTATATTAGGTATAAGGTATGAGTTTGGAATGACCAAAACCCATACCTTGTGTTTGTTTCTAGAAATTTCATTTTTTAAACTCATACATCAAACTCCCAAGGTATGAGTTTTTGAAATCCAAGGGGGGAGGTGAGTATGATTCATACCCATACCTTTATGTTTAAAATTAAAAGGAAAACTATCATTCCTAGATAAAAACCAAACACATGAAATTAAGTATCAAGTTCTAACCCCATGCCACCCAGGTTTCATTCCTCATTCCAACCCCATGCCATTGTTTGAACCGAACGCCCCCTAACAAATACTTCCTCCATTCTATTAATATTGCAACAACGGACTTTTTACACTATTCATCACTCTTGTTTGACCATATAATATGATTTATATGTTAAGCAAAATATAGTCAAGTGGGATCTTGTTGGATTCGTCTAATAAAATACCTTCACAATATCAATTTTTTTATAATTTTTACTCTTACACAATTATAGATATTTGACATCGTAATTTCCTCCTTGTTGCAATATTAACAGAACGGAGGAAGTATCTTATATTATACAAACAGGTGTGAAGTTTCAACTCTCATTTAGGGCATAAAGTGCTTTATGAAACACTATGGTGTTTGTCACTCTGTCTTTTCAATTTTGTTAATGTTATCTTGTTGTATTCCTCGCCTGTTTTATAATATTAAAAATAATAAAAAAAAATAATCCCATTTTTCATCAATTTTGGTAGAATAATCCCAACTTTGGATTATTTTGGAATAATTCGAACTTTGGGGGTCTTCTTTTGTTTTAATCCCAAACCAGTCAACCAAACTCAATCACCTATTATATCAGGTTACTTGACACATGTCAAGTCCCGATTGGTCATAAAACTTTTTAAATAAAAAACAAAAACAAAAGCAAAAAAAAAAAAAAAAAAAAAACAAAAAAACGAAAAAACAAATTAAAAATAAAAATAGAAACCACCCACCATCCCTTTCCCCCACCGGTGACCCTGAGCCAGCCACCCCCACCGATCTACCTTAACCTCCACCACCACAGCCTAGGCCGCCGCGTCTCCGACCCTTTGAGTCGTCGTTTTCCCCTCTCCCAAAACCCCACACAACCACCGAAATCACCAACTCCAAAACAATGCAACCACCGTAACCCTTAAATCCGCAGCCACGAAACCCCAAAACACTCCTCCCCCACCCCCAAAACCCTAGCGTCTAGGGTTTTTTTATGGTGGGGGAGGAGTGTTTTGGTAGTTTTCGGGACTGGGTTGGTGGCTGTGAGGGATTTTCGAGAGTGGGGCTAGTGGCTTTTGGGGTTTTCAAGAGTAGGGGCCGGTGGTGTTTTGGGTTTGACTGGTGGCGTGGGAGTTTCAGGGAGGGGATGGTGGTTTGGCTTGGAGCAGCGACTCTAGGGGTGGGGAAAAGGCTTGAGCTATGGCGAGGGAGGTGACTGGCCTGGGCGAGTTGCTGGATTGGCTAGTGGTCATTTTTTTATTTTGTTTTTGATTTTTTTTTAAAAAAAATATTTTTAGCCAATTAATTTGTGACACGTGTCACTAAAACAAAAAAAATAACCCATTCAACAGTAACCGACATTTGAGATTGAAGAAAAAGAAGACTCCCCAAAGTTTGGATTATTCTAGAATAATTCAAAATTGGGATTATTAAACAAAATTGATGAAAGTTGGGATTAGGGCCTGTTCTCTTACGTTGAAATTCAGTTCAGTTTAGTTCAGTTCAGTTCAGTTCAGTTCAGCTCAGTTCAGTTCAGTTCAGTTCAGTCCAGCTCCTAATTTCCTTTTCTTATAAAATATTCATTTCAGTTCAGTTCAGTTCAGCTAAGTTCAGTTCAGTTCAGTTCAACTGAATTCAGTCAATAAGAACAGGCCCTAATTTTTCTAATTTTTCCTTTATAATATGCATATTTATGTTTGCATCATGTAATTATATCCGGACCCAAATATATTTCATGTTATCTTATTATGTTTGCAATTTCAGGTGGTGCGTAGTAATCTTATGGCTGGTATACTGAAAACTGTTTTTTTTAACACAAAAGGGATAATATATACTTCCTTCGTTCTGTTAATATTGCAACAAGGAGGAAATTACGCATCCCAAAACACATTTTATATGCTAAATATCTATAATTGTGTAATAGTAAAAATTATAAAAGGTTGATATTGTGAAAGTATTTTATGAGACGAATCCAACAAGATCCCACTTGACTATATTTTGCTTAACGTATAACTCATATTATATGGTCAAACAAGAGTGATGAATAGTGCAAAAAGTCCATTTTTGCAATATTAATAGAACGGAGGAAGTATATTATATCAAGTGGTCACTGATGACAAAAGCCATCAGCACAAAAGGTAGGAACTTAAGGAGATATAAAAGCCTCCTTAAGTGACAGTTGTCAATATTACAAGTATAGAGAAGATAAAAACAACTAGTTCGAGAGTCTAAACTAGCAGAAGACAGCAGCAGGAAGCTTGTAGGGCAATACATCCACAGCAATCAAAACAGCAAGTAGGCCAGCAGTAAATAGAATGGCCATCAGAACAGATATCTTCAGCATACTGATCAAAAAACAGCTGCACATTAACAAGATGAAGCTCGGATTGCTGGAACAAAAACCTGATCCTAAAAAGAGCATTTGACAAATCAACTGAGACAACTGCTGTCTTCATTAACATACTATTAGTTGACCCTATCTGGAATTTCGGCAGCATAAGTTTCAAATAATTCAGCAGGAGGGTAAGCAAAAGGAACAGATTCTCCAGATTTGAATTTAATCCTTCCCATGACTGCCAACCTGTCTGCTCTGAAATTCACAGACCTATTTGCATGAAACACATGAACAATCCAATTCCTTTCCAAAAGAGAGGCCACATCCCTGATCAAGTTGCCTAAATCCCCATCCTCAAATGATTTAGGATCCTTCAGCATCTTAGTTAGAGCTTCAGCATCTGTCTCTAACTCCAGGAGCTTAATGTCTCTGTTCCAGGCCCTTAGAAGGCCCTCTTTGATGGCAAGAAGCTCAGCAGCAGCAGCAGAGACTGCATTAAACCTCATTACATACCCAGCAATCCAAATACCTTTATCAGATCTGATCACACCACCTCCACCAGCATTATCAACTCCAATCCACGAGCCATCTGTGTTTAACTTATGGTAACCTTTTTGAGGTGGAGCCCACATTCTGGAAGAATTATTGGAGGAGGAACAAGGTCTATCTAGACTTCCCTGATTTAAATTGAAAGAGAAATTGTAATCCACAATAAATTTATTAAAAGTAGATTGGATGAAAATCATTTTATGTTAAAAAACAGCCATATTTCTAGTATTCCACAAATGCCAAATAGCTATTGAGAATATTTGTTTCCAGCTAGCAGTATTTCCAAAATTAAAAGACAACCAATCTGAAAGATTTGAATTGTAAAAAGTATTTAAATCAATATTTAAATAAGAATTTTTTTTGAAAACTAGAGACCAAAAGGCTGAAGAGTTTGGGCAATCCCTAAAAATATGGATAGAATTTTCCTGGGGATCTTCACATCTCATACATATAGGATCAAAAAAGGGAATTTTCTTTTTTAGGGTAGTCCCAACTGGAAGAATGTCTCGAGCTAGGTTCCAAAGAAGCATTTTATATTTGAAAGGGACTTTGATCTTCCACATATTCTTCCATGAAAAGTTAGTTAAAAAGGATGAATTTAAATTATTGGGAGGGAGAGTAGAATTATAAGCAGTTTTAATGGTAAATGAGCCACTATTGTGGAGAGTCCATTTTAATCTATCCAGAACAGAAACAAGAGTGGGAAGAGGGTAGGCTAAAATAAGAGCAGTCAAAGAAGTAGGAATGATGTTAGCAATTTCATTTAAATACCAACTTTTATTCCTAATTATATTAGCAACACGCCAATGACTTTTAGACTCTGGGATAATAATATTTGGCATGAGATAGATAGGACAGTCACCTATCCAATGATGGAACCAAAGAGAGGTATCCTCCCCATCCCCAATATTTATCATAATTCCTTTTTTCAGAATATTTCTGCCTGCCAAGATATCCTGCCAAATAATCGAGTCAGTGGGTTTAGCAGAGTAATCTATAAAGTTAGAGTAATTTAAATATTTATTTTTTAAAATTTGAACCCAGAGTTTGTGATATTGAGTTAGGATCTTCCATCCTAACTTAGCCATAAAAGCTAAGTTTCATCTACCTAAATCTCTAATCCCTAGACCACCCTTGGCCATAGGGTCACAAATAACTTTCCAGTTGGTACGGGGAATGAATCTAGTCCTATTAACCCTATTCTAGAGAAATTGCTTGCAACTTTTCTGAAGATGAGTGATAACTGATTTAGGGAGAATATTGGTTTGCATGGCATAAACAGGGTAAGAGTTAAGAATAGATTTTATCAAAGTACATCTTCCTGCCATGTTTAGTAATTTAGCTTGCCAACCCTTTATTTTAGAGCAAGTTTTATCTAAAAGAGTGAAATAATCTAAATGGTTTAAACGTTTGTGAGAAATAATAATACCAAGGTATTTCCCAAAATTAGTGGTGTTTGTAATATTGCATATATCACAGATGTTTTTCCTGATATTATAATTCATTTTTCTAGGGAAAATAGCAGAAGACTTTTGAACATTAATAGAAAGACCAGAGATACTTTTAAATTGATCAAGAACTTCCATCATAACATTGATGTTACTCTGGGAGGCCTTACCAAAGAGGAAAACATCATCAGCGTAGAATAAATGGGATATGTTGATATTTTTAGCAATTTTCATAGGCATCCAATCCCAGAATTAACCCTTTCTTGAATCATACATGAAAGGCGATCAAGACAAAGAAAAAAATATAAGGAGATAAAGGATCCCCCTGTCTAATGCCTCTAGAAGGAGGGAAAGACTGAGTAATTTCACCATTCCAAAGAAGAGAAATATTAGGAGTGCAGATGCAACTAAGGATAAGTTGAACAATGTTGGAAGGAAGATTAATACTAAGAAGGGTATCTTTAATAAAATCCCATTCCAAACTATCAAAAGCCTTTGAAAGGTCAATCTTTAGGGCCATAAGATTAGCTTTTTTAGAGGCTTTATTAAAGTGGTGAACAACTTCTTTAATAATAATAATATTTTCTTCTATAGTTCTATTAGGGATGAAGCTAGATTGAAAAGGACTTATAAGGTCATTCATGAATTTTCCAATTTTGCAGAAAAAAATATGTAAAGCTAGAATTTTCTAACCATGCAGCTTTACATCTAAAGGGATATGGGACTCCACTACGATTATCAAAGACAGAAATAAGAATAGGGCAGTGATCAGAATAAGTTCGAGCAAGATGAGATACCTGAGTGTTTGGGTAGGTGTTCAGCCAAACCGGGTTCCCCATTGCCCTGTCTAGACGCTCTTGTATGATATTCAAAGCCTCCCTATTTAAATCCTAAATCCACCAAACAAGCAGCGTCTGCCAGCCTATTTAAATCAGAGCATTGAGTATTTCTGAATTTTCGGCCACCAGATTTTTCAGAGGGACTAGTAACTTCGTTAAGATCCCCTAGGAATAACCAAGGCGTGTCATCGGGAGGTAGGGAAGCTCTCAAATCGTTCCACAGCCTGTGTCTCTCGATAGAGGTTGAAGGGGCATGCACGGCAGTAAGCAAAATTTCTTTGCTTTGAGGAGTGAATTTAAAAAGAGCGTGAAAATAGTTTTTAGAGTGCCCTTCAATGTAGTCAATAAGATCAATGTCATTCTTATACATTAACCAAATCCCACCCCTAAGCCCATTTGGTTTGACAAATTGAAAATTGTCAAAACCCAAGAGTTTAGAGACACGTTCTGCCCTAGTACCATCACTTTTAGTTTCCAATAAAATAAAAATACTTGGTTTATGAGCAGAGATTACCTCCCAAGCATGAGGGATGAAATCATTCCTTGAGGCACCCCTGACATTCCATAAGACTATCTTCATGTCAAGATCTGGGTAGGCAGGAGGGGATTACCCTTGCAGAACAATGGGTCAAATTGATCCCATTCCTTCCAAGTCTTTGCACGATCCATTTGGACTACATCGTGCATTTTCAGAGGGATTATCATTGAGTTGATCTCCCTTATAGTATTCACTGTTTCCCAGAAGTCGACATCTATTTGAAGACCCACCACTTCTTGTCGAATCTTGAATATTTTCATATGGTGTTCTGGGTTTTCTAAGTCGTGTTCGCTGTTTGCCGAAAAGAGATTGATTATTGGAGGGTTGTTTGGTGGAGGATCCAGGTTTTGAGGGGTGTAATTCGGCCATGCAACTTGTTGTTTGTACCAAGGGTGAAGCGGTTGAACAGCGGGAGGTGGAGGAGGTGGTGGAGGTGATGGTTGAAGTTGATTGGACATGAGTGAGGTTATTTGGAGGATGGTGTTGTACATCATCTGAATTTTGGAAGGGGAGGGCGGTGTTTCTATCGTCGACCAAAGAAGAGGAGTCTATGATTGGGGGAATTGAGGAGCCGGAGAGTTCGATGACCATTGCATTGGTGTTGGATTCATAGGTTGTGAACACGGAGGAGTCTGGACTAGGTCCCTTATCTGGGCTGGGGTCATCGAAAGATTGAAGGGGAAGAGGGGTGTTGGCGGAGGAGGGTGGGGGAAGGTAGATAACGGCATCCTCATAGCGAGAGGTGTTGCCGGAATTGCTTGTTCTCCTTGGAGAGAAGAGGTTGTCAAAGCTGATGGGAGTCGGGAATTTGTAAATTGAAGCTGAGGCGGGGGAGATGCGGTTTTCCGGGAGATCCTTACTGATTTTCGAGGTGGAAAAATCGGGGTGAGTTTGGCTTTGTTATTTTCCATTGAAATTGATTTCTGGTGTTGAGGTTTCTGTGTTTAGGTTGTCTTGAGGGATAATAACTTGAGGGATGGGGTTTATAATAGGGGAATTGGAGGAATTTGCATGGCTCGCCATTGTAGCCGCCAATTGGGGTGTTGACAAATGGCAGAAAAGGTTTTGTGAAGGAAGCTGAGGGGGGGAAGGAGAAGCGTGTGGTAGAATAGAAGGAGGATTTTGGGGATTTCTTTGTTGATTTTCGAGAGATAACTCATCATTAGAGTTAGATAAATTAATATCATTATTTAAATTGGAGGAAGGAGTAGTGGTGGGGTCCAGAGGAGAAAAGGAGTTTGAAGAAGAAGAAACTTGAGGCTGGGGATTAGCATTATTAGCTTTGTTCGAATTAGCTAATTTCTTTGTAGGATTGGGCTTAGTAATAGAATTGGGCTGAGGGTTGTACTTGGGCTTGGGATTAACTGGGTTAGGAGAAGATCCTATTTTCTTCTGTTGAGGTTTAAATTGAGGTGGTTTTTTCTTTTTTGACACTATAGTCCAAGGACCATAATCAGAGGTGGAATGGGGAGCATTGACCCTTTGATTAGGGGTGTTGGAAGAAGAAGATGGTTGATCCACTAAAATATCATTAGTGGTTTGATTCAATGGATTAGGTAAGATACTTTTACCTTTGTCAAAACTTGCCAAACTCTCTTTGTCAATACTTGCCAAACTAACTTGACTTCCTTGCTTTAAGTTGCATTTCTCTTTTACATGCCTAATTTTTCCACATGAAAAGCATAAACTATGAATATTTTCATATTCAATGTATTGCCAACTATTCCCAATCCAAACCCCTGTAACTAAAGGATTAGTTAGATCAATGTGAAGACAGACTCTTGCATATCTTGCCCTAGTAAGATGATCAGTAGCATAATCGACCCGGAGTGGATTACCAGCTAGTTTGGCAATGTCGAAGAGAGCTTCTTTATCATAATATTCTACTGGTAGTTCAGGAAAACGAATCCAAACCGTCATTCTATCAAATGAATTCATAGAAGGTCGAAAGTTGGGTTTCCATTTAGTGACCATTAAGTAATGATCTAAGACAAACCAGGGGCCTCCAAGGAGAGCTCTTTCGTAGTCATCTTGGATTGAAAAACGAAAAAGGTAAACATCCTTACCTAGATCAATAACTTCAAGGGAACCTTTAGGTCTCCACATAGCTCTCACTCTTTGAGTAATGAAAGAGGGACTTACTGAAATACCTAGACATTTTCCCATAAGAGTCAACTTCCATGGTTGTCTCAATTTATCCAACTTGTCTTTCTCAAAGCACACTCCTTTGGAAGGATCAGGAGATGTAAAAACATCATCCTCCCATTCTGTCAAAGTTATAACTATTTTCCTTGCCTCTGAAAACAATTGGGAAGAGGCCAGTACAACCTCTCTAAAAGACTGCTTAGGTGAGTTAACTAACGAAATTGTTGGGACTGTTTCAGCTGTGATATCATTAGATACCATCATTGTATCAACATTCTCTTCATGATCTTGATGGATCCCAATGGGTACGTCAACCATTTCAACCTTAACATTAGAACTTTGACGTGTTTGATTATCTGAAACACTACTTAAAGAGCTAGAATCCTTGAGAATAAGATCAGAAGAAACCATAACTAAAAGAAAAAAGAAGAAGAACAAAGAAAAAGAGCAAGACAGAACAAGTGAAAGAACCCGCAAAGACTGATCACCTGCAAAAGAAAAAACAATTTGAGGAAGAAAAACTAACTACTTCTCAAACTAAGGCTCCCAAGGCCTCCTTGCCTAAGCAAGGAGGGAAGTCCTTGATGACCTTCGAGAGAGAAAAAGCAAACTAGAGAGAGAAGTCATTTCGTTCTTTTTCCCTACTAAAAACTGTTGGGCACAATAAAGATCATCGAAAGCCTATCAAGGTAATCTGTTGTACTTATGTAACAAAGTCTATTCATGCTTTTATTTTGTTATATAGTGTAGTTGGTACTTTTGGATCTCCTTTGTTATCATTTTTCAATTTATCTTTTTAGATCTTTGAAGTTGGTGATATAGCTGTTTTGGGGTGAAACTGAGATGATGATTATGGCGAACCCTAAGCCTCGGAGCCCCAAGACCGAGCATAATATAAGAGAGTAAGAGATACCAAAGAAGTAGAGAACTGAGATTGAGAGCCATACCATGTGACATAAGGGATATTTATAATACTTTGTAATACTCTTACTTTTAAGGTCAATAAGCTTGAGCTAGTGGGCTTTTTATTTACTTGCATGGTTCATTGGTATACTGAAGGCTTTTATATAAAGTAACGAGTTATGTTGTTATATATCCCGTACAACTAGCCCCCAATTGTTTCGGGGTGAAACCGAGATGATGATTATCGGCGAACCCTAAGTCTTGGAGCCCCAAGACCGAGCATAAGAGAGTAAGAGATACCAAAGAAGTGGAGAAGTGAGATTGAGAGTCATACCATGTGACATGAGGGATATTTATAATACTTTGCGATACTCTTACTTTTAAGGTCAATAAGCTTGAGCTAGTGGGCTTTTTATTTACTTGCATGGTTCATTGGTATACTGAAGGCTTTTATAAAAGTAACGAGTTATGTTGTTATATATCCCGTACAACTAGCCCCCAAAAGTGAGTGCGTGCACTTAGTGTACGCATCTGCTTTTAATAAATCTCAATGTATAATCATGAAAATGTTGGATTCATTCTCAAAGTGAGCTCATCTACAAAGTTAATGTGCTTGTTTAAATTGGCCGGGTTGAAGCCTTTGACTAGTCCCCGGAGTGAGTATATCAATGAAGCAGATATGCTCAATTGAATAGGAGAATTTTTAAAGTCGAAATATGTACATGTCGATAAGTTATTAATTAGTTCATTCATTTTGTGTGAGCTATACACTGTTTAACTATATAATAAGAGTTTATATTAGGATAATGTCATGCTCTTTCTATCTTTCGTACTTAATTTGCCTCCAATTATTCAGTCAGATCAAACATATTTTTATGAAGTTTAACTATATAAATGCGTAAAGTATCAATTTAATTAACCTATACTAAAAGCGAATCTACGATGACACTTGTCACAATGTCATTAATAATTTTCCCTCCTTTTTGCACTTTCCTTTTTTTTTTTTTTTTTTTTTTTTGCCAAATTTTAGTGACTTCCATTTTATAAGCTACAATAATACTTATTTCTATTTTGACAACATATCTAATCCAATCATACTCAATTAATATACTTCCTCCGTTAATGGTTAATTGCAACAAAGGGTATTATTTGGGAGATATAAAATATTTCTTTGTTGCAATTAACCATTAACAGAGGAAGTATATTTTTTTAACATATATTCTATATACTATTAATCTTTTAGTTACAAATTTACAAACATAGATTAAAAATAAGGTATTGAAATATATCAATGTCCAAGATTATTATAATATTAAGGAGTATCAATTTTTTCGTCCAAGCTCAACATTAATCATTTGACAATAAAATTTATTTTAATCAAAAATAGAAAAATCATTTTGGTAGCGTAATTTGTATGAATCTTAAAATTATACACAACGTCTATACAAACAACTGAACAAAATTATTTTATTATATTATACTCCCTCCGTTTTTTATAGACTAGAAATGGGTTTGCACATTTGTCGAGACACAACTTTAATTATCAACATCTTTTATCAGAGATTATTAAAAATTATGATTATGATTATATATATATATATATATATATATATATATATATATATATATGTATATATATATATATATGTATATATATATATATATGTATATATATATATATATATGTATATATATATATATATATGTATATATATATATATATATATGTATATATATATATATATGTAGATATATATATATATAAGCAGGCAATATGACAAATCCAACAACATATTATATGATTATATTTATATTGTATATTGATAAAAATAAATTAAGTAAATGATGACACATGGATAGTATAAAATATTTTAACTCAACATATATTGAAAACTTCAATCTAATTACTCTACACATTTTATGCAATGTGATTATTAAAATTAAAATAAAAACCGCTACTACTCACTATGAATATATTTTTAAAAAGTTGATTACGGAATACTAATTATCCTAAAGTAATATAAAATCAACTAAATTTTCATTTAATGCCGGTCAAAGTGTGTCAACAAAAATATAAGGACGAATGTATATGAGTTCGTATACGGGTACTAACGTTTTTTTTTAAGACATATACGAGTACTAACCTAAGCTTATAATTTCATTTTCTTATATTAAACCTAATAGCTACTAAATTTCTATTACTAAATTAATTTTTTTATAAAATAATTCAAAATAATAACCTTTACGCATTTGGTATAAATTAAAATTCAAGTTATTTTGTCTCAAATATTTTTTTTTTTTGATAAATTATTGTTAAATTAACAACCAAACTTATTCCCCTAAAAAAAAAAAAAAACACCATTCTTTATAATTTTTGTTGTAAAGTTAATTATAATCGTGCATGGCACGAGACTTAACCTAGTATATATATATATATATATATATATATATATATATATATATATCAATCAATCAATCGCCTTAATCCCAAAAGTGGGGTCGGCTAACATGAACCAAATTTGATTATTCCGTGTAGTCATCAACATATATATATATATATATATATATATATATATATATATATATATATATATATATATATATATATATATATATATATATATTTATAGTCATTTTCCCCGGATCCTATGGTCGGTTTAAGAGTAGTATAATAAGCATTTACACAGCCAAGTGTAAACAACAGTGTATAGCTCACACAAAATGAATGAACTAATTAATAACTTACCGACATGTACATATTTCGACTTTAAAAATTCTCCTATTGAACTGAGCATATCTGCTTCATTGATATACTCACTTGGGGGACTAGTTAAAGACTTCAACCCGGCCAATTTAAACGAGCACATTAACTTTGTAGATGAGCTCACTTTGAGAATGAATCCAACATTTTCATGATTATACATTGAGATTTATTAAAAGCGGATGCGTACACTAAGTGCATGCATCCACTTTTGAGGGCTAGTAGTACAGGATATATAACAACATAACTCGTTACTTTTTATAAAAGCCTTCAGCATACCAATGAACCATACAAGTAAAATTAAATAAATAAAACAAATTAAAAATTAAAAAAAAAACAAATTAAAAAAACCAAAATTAAAAATAAAAACCCCACCAGCCAAACCCCAACCACCCAGCCAATCCGGCCACCTCCGTCGCCGTCGCTGGACGACACCAGAACTCCCGCACCACTGGAGTCGCCGCTCCGAGTCAAACTACCATCCTCGTCCCCAAAACTCCCACGCCACCAGCCAAACCCAAAAACCACCAGCCTCAATCTCGAAAATCCCTCTAAAGCCACCAGTCCCACTCGAAAATCCCCATAAACCACCTTGCCCACATCGGAAATTGGCTATGATTTCGTTGGCTGCGGTTTCGTGGCTGCGGCTTCGTGGCTGCGATTCTGTGGCTGCGATTTTGTGGCTGCGTTTCCGTGGCTGCAATTCCGTGGTGGCTATGGTTTCGTGGCTGCAATTTTGGGGTTACGGTGGTTGGTGATATTGCGTGGGGTTTCGGGGAGAGGGGAAAACGGCGACTCAAGGGGTGAGGGAGACGCGGCGGGCTGGCTGTGATGGTGGAGGTTAGGGTGTAAGGTGGGTGGCAGGACGGGCTGTGGTGGTGGAGGTTAGTGTGGATCGGTTGGAGAAGGGGGAGCTGGGTGGTTTTTTTTTTTTTTTTTTTTTTTTTAATTTTTGTACCAATTAGGACTTGACACGTGTCAAGTGACCTGATATAATAGGTCATTGACTTTTGTTGACCGGTTTGGGATTGAAGAAAAAGAAGACCCCCAAAGTTCGGATTATTCTAGTATTAACGAAAGTTGAGATTATTCTACATAAATTAGACAAAGTTGGGATTATCGATTATTATTTCTAATTTTTCCTATTATATACTTAAATAACTTATAAAAATTTTATATTAAGCTACTATACATTAAAATAGACCCAATAACATCTTACATGATTACATTGACTTTCACATAATAGCTAAAAAAGATGGTCAAAGTGAGATGTGTGAATAGTGCAAAAAAGTCAAATCGTTGCGAGTAATTTAAGACGGAGAGAGTATGTTCAAGATAACTTTTTGGAAGATATTCTTTTGAAATGAAATACTCTGTATTGTTTTGTACTTTATAATAGCTAGCTTATGCCACAAATAAATTCCCCAATCTCCACGTATTGTAGTACTTTAGTAATTGCCGGAAGGTGTCATACAGATTTTCTTTTATCATGACATATGTTCTGCTGTAGACTGAAACAAGTATGAGACATGTTTCTGCCCATTTAATCATGTTAGATAAACTTAGCTCGTGCTGATGTGATTGCCTTTACCTCCATGCTTCGATTTTATAAACCCTTTGTGCCTAAATGTGCCTCACTCCTTACAAGTCTACCAGGAATCCTGCTTGACTATCTCATTTTTACAAGGCTTGTTGATCCTTTAGCCTGCATACTTAACTCTGTTTCTTTATGACTTAATGCTTGTATTGGAGTTAATAGGTCTTTATTATCAACAGATCTAATGCTCTCTTAATAATTGGGCCTCACATATTATACACTCCCTAGTTGACAGAGTTATGGAAATATTTGGCACTCCTTTTTGTTGTAGAAGGGGATAAATCTGGTTACTACATAAAGCTTGCAGATGTAAGATTTTGTGGCACTGCAATTTGAATTTTACCTAGTGTTAATTTTTTATTTTTTATGTTTTGATTGTTTGCTTTTTTGTTGAATAACCCTGAGTTTCTTCCAGGAAGACAAGCCAACATCATGTACACAGGGAGGCACTTAGGCTCCTTAAGCAATGTGCATCATGAGGTGTGTCTAGATTATTTTCATGTTTTATAGCTAATTGAGTTTCTATGTTGTTCAAGTCTTTATCCTTAAGTTTTTGATTTCGTGTCATGGTTTCATCTATATCTTACTGTAGACACCCAAATGTGTCTCTCAAAAACCAAACCCAATGATGAATACTTTTCGCATCGCTTGATTATCGAATGAATTGAAAGTGTGAAAAGTCTTGTGATGCAGTTATTTTTCTTAAAAATCTTTCTTTCTGTTTTCAAAAGTCTACTATATTTATGAAAATAGCCAGTCCAGTTTAGCTTGGTCCAATAATAGTATAGTTGGGTCGGGCTCACAAAGAGCTTTCCAATAATATATTATAAGCCCGATTCAGATGAATAATGAGGAAGTTATGGTCAAAATACTAAATTGAGTCTGAAATGGTTTTATGGCCATGATGAATCACATTTATATAGGATTTATAGGCACGTTTATGCTATTTTTATAGTAGCATTTTAGGTCTTTTAGTCCCTTTTTAGATCGCAATTGCATAAGTTGTCCTTTTTGTGCTCTATTACGCTTTGTTTGTGTTTTCTTAATGTTTCAGATAGTTTCTATAGCTATTTGGACGTTTTCGGAGTTATTTTGGAAGAATCGGACAATGAAAAGATAAAAACGTCGATGAATCGAGGTCTCTCAATGAAGGATATGTGTTTGTGGAAGCTTAGTATGAGATTATTATGCGTGAGTAATGAATATAGCATCCACATCGGTCGTTGTGCACTTTTCGGAATTGAATTTGAGTTAGAAACGAAGAAAAACGATATTTTACAAAGTGGCAAAACTAACCATTGTCCACTCTTTTGATCATAACTTGGGTTCTACAGATTTGATTTAAGTGATTCAAGTTGCATTGGAAACTAGATTTGAAGAGCTTTAAATTGATAGGTCACACGCCCCAAGAAGCTATCTAGAACAGAAGTTACGGCCGTTTCAATCCAAGCGTGTAGCCTGCGAGCATACCCCGCGCCCAATCGAAACTCCGTAGCTACTGTCAGGGTGCGGGCTGACCTACGGCCGCAGGTTTTTGCGAGTGAACAGCAGCCACGAGGCTTTGTCGCTGTCACGTCTTCACTCGTCCCTCTTGCATCGATCGTCTTCGTGCCACGTCATCGTCTATGGTCCAATAGTAATGCAACTTATGTATTTATTATTTTCTTATTTCTTTTCTATAATTATTTTTAGATTAGTTTTAGGATATTATAAATACTCAAGTGATATTATTTTTCCCGGAGGGCCTTTTATATCTTTTTATTATTTTTACGTTCTTTTGAGTTTTCTCTTGAACCCTAGTTTCTCATGGCATCTCCATGGATTCTTCCATGGATGATTTTTGAGTTTATAATTTCAATTTATTGAGGTATTTTATTTCTATTTTCTTGCTTTTAATTATGCTTTCTTCATTAGATTTAGTTTTTATCATTTATTTCATGCTAGAGTAGTTTATTTCTAGGGTTTTGGAATCCATGTTTATATAATGAATCTTGATTGATGTTTTTAATATTTTGATTATTAATTTCTCTAATTGATAGTGTTTTATTGTTAATCTTGCAACCTGATCAATTGTTTGATTAATTCATGTTAATAAGAGTTTGAATCGAAAGATCTTACTTTTAGAGGCTTCCCTACAATTAGCAATTCTGATTATGTTAGCGACCGAACTACATATGTTGAATTGAGAGCGTTAAGACCCGACCGTAGGCTTAGTAATTCCTCTAGATTATTGATTGATTGAATTGCATGTTATTGATATTTGATAGATTAAGAACTATAAACATGGTGAACCATAACCCTAGGTCTTTTTATTAATTATTTTATCCCTCTTTTAATTTAGACTATTTTTCTATCCCAATTTCGTGACTTAGTTTAGTTTCTCCATGTCTTAGAAGTTAGATTGAATAACCATCTCTCTGTGGATTCGACCCTACTTACCCTACTACATTGTTAGTTGGTTTTGTTAGGAATTTATTTTTGACTGGTGTACGACAACCTATCAAATTTTGGTGCCGTTGCCGGGGAGACGGCTTAATTTGATTTGACTTTTATTTTTGGTTGAACTAAACTTGTATATATTTTTATTATTTATTTTGTATATACTTCTTTTTTGTTTTACTCTGATTTTGTCATCATGGCGTGGTATGATTATAATTCGTATGGGATGAATGATTTTAATTACTAGGGGCAATATGATTATAATTTCGGAAATTGTAATGCTAATGTTTCTATGTTTGATGCATCATATGATTATCAGAATTCACAAAATATGTGAATGAATTCCTGTGAAATTTCTTATTGCCCTAGTGAGTCTTATATGCCTAATTTTAATTCCTCTTACCAACCCCAAGTGGATAATTATACTCAATCCAATTCATCGGAGTGTAGGGAACTTTTCAATATGATGAATGAGTTTATTGTTAATCAACATGAAGAACTTAATGAATTGATGCATGATTGTCAACGTATTTCAAAATCTAGTGAATTACTTGTTGTGCAACAATATAGTAACCAACAGGTGATACATGATGATAATGATATTGGTTTTGAGAATTGTATTTCAGTGGAGGAAAGCATTAATTTGACTCATGATATTTACTGCCCGTCAAATGAAAGTATAATAGAGGAGAATAATCTTTCATCTCTTTATGATTCTGATGGTGAAAATTATTGGAATGAAGATATAGAGGTAGTGGAAAAGGAAGAACAACCAATTATTGTTAAGTCTTTGGTTGAGAAACCATTGGTTTTGGATCTTTTGGTAGTTGAAGATTTTACTGACAAGTTTACTCATGAGGGTGAAGTTGAAGGTAAATGCATTGATGTTGAGCTTAACCGACTAACCCTTTATATCCCATTTTCCTAGAAGTTTAATCTAGTTCCTTCATTCACTATGTTGAATCATCCTTACTTTCTTAAAATGTCCCCATGCCATGATACATTTGGCCATGTAGACCTTGATGTTTATTAAAAAAGGTCTACATTGCTTAAGGAGCAAGCAAAGGTAATTTGTATATACTCTCCTTTTTCTTATTACTTTAACTTTTCTTCTTTCGATTATTTTTCCTTTATTTTTTCTAACCCCCTGTATTTCAAGTTTTGTGTGCTTGTAGTCAAGCCATATGTGGTGCTCAATGATATGTTTGCAGGGGCGTATGATAAGTTACTCAAGGCACTGGATTCTTCCGATTGACGAATTGAGTAAGGTCGTGCGGGACCTTAAAAACCAGCGCTAATTGGGAGGCAACCCAATTTTCTTTGTTTTTTTATTTCAATTTTTTTTTCGTTTTTTAAATAATAATGCTAATGTGTGTTCTAGTGATGACGTCTTTTGCTAGGTACAATCATAGCTAAGTTCCTTGGCTACGTCGGCTACCCAACTACAACTACCAATTGTGGTGGAGGTGTCTATACCTTTTGATGCTCCCTTTGCTTACCCACCCCTTTGTGAGTTGTGTCTCTCCGTTATTTATGCTATAGTTCCTCTTTGTTCACATTGAGGACAATGTGATGTTTAGCTTGGGGGAGGATGATTATAATCATCACTTTGTGCATGTTAGTTGTGTTTAATTTATTTTTTATAACTATTTAGGTGTTGTATGGTTTGTACCATTCATTAGGAGTGGGAGTTTACATACAACGAAAAACAATGTATTGCTTTCTTAGTTTTTTTATTTTAGTTGTTTTGATAGTGCATACTTGTGTCTATTTTTCATATTTTTGACTTCGAACCGTGTGCGGATTTGATTTGACTCTCTTGAGCTTCTTTTGATCTTAGTTATAATTCTAAAATTCATTCGGTTTGCGCTATACATTGCTAACTGCTTGACATTGTGTGAATCAATTGAATGGTTTGTGGAAAGATTAGTTGTCCCATATCAAGTATAGCTAGCCAATTCTCTTGTTAGGTCACCTTACTTTGTGTTTGTGTGATTGATGCAATTTGTTATTTCAATGACTTTGGCTTGAGATTTATTAGTAATTTGATTATGATTCACGCATGCTGCACATGATAAATGCCATGTTCTTTAGGTAACCTTCAGATGATATTTAGATACATTTGTTCCCTTTGCTCACCCATGTTGTTTCCTTGTCCATTCATTGATATATAGCTACATTGCAAGCCTCTTTAGCCCCATTGGTTACTATTCCCAAGTCTAGCTAGCTTGGGGAGCTTATTGATGCGGTGTCGTTTGTGTGTCAAGATTCAATTTATGCAAAACATGGTGGAATAAAGATTGAAAAAAAAAAGTTGAGAAGTGTTACTTGAAGATGTGAAGAAAAAAAAAATAATAAAAAGCTTGTTTATATGTACTTCATTGAAAAAGTCAAAGAATTTTTTTTTAAAAAAAAGGCAAAGAAAAAGGAAAAAGAAAGAAAAAAATTATTCATGACGATGTATAGTTGATTTCAATCTTGGTTCTTTATTATGTTTGGAGAAAGTTGGTGATGTCAATTGGAGTTAGATCATTATTTGATCGCGTTTATGTTTTTGCTCCCCAAGTTGGCTTTTTCGCTCACATTTTTCCTAAATATTATCCTACCCCTTCACCTTTGCCCCCATTACAAGCTTATAAAGTCCTTTTGATCGGCATGTGTGTTTTGTGATTGAGTGAACGTTATTTCTTGCTATCGTCAAGTTACCCTTTATTGCATCAAATATTCATATACTACAAGGTGTGCGGCGACAACTAGCTTGATTGGGAAATCGTTTGTGGCCAAGTTTGGTTTCAATTGTGGATCGTGATGTTAAGTGGTTCTATTTGTATCCGAGCTAAATTTTGGTCTTAATAACTTTGGTTTGATTGCTTGCTCGAGATTCAGGTCGGTCTTATTCTGGTTCCCTGGAAGTCATATTTGTCTTGTTTCTCCGTCTTGAGTCTAGTGTTGCTTGGGGACAAGCAACGGTTTAGCTTGGGGGAATTTGATGAATCACATTTATATAGGATTTATAGGCACGTTTATGCTATTTTTATAGTAGCATTTTTGGTCTTTTAGTCCCTTTTTAGATCGCAATTGCATAAGTTGTCCTTTTTGTGCTCTATTACGCTTTGTTTGTGTTTCAGATAGTTTCTATAGCTATTTGGACGCTTTCGGAGTGATTTTGGAAGAATAGAACAATGAAAAGATAAAAATGTCGATGAATCGAGGTCGCTCAATGAAGGATATGTGTTTGTGGAAGCTTAGTATGAGATTATTATGCGTGAGTAATGAATAAAGCATCCACAAGGGTCGTGCACTTTTTGGAATTGAATTTGAGTTAGAAACGAAGAAAAACGATATTTTACAAAGTGGCAAAACTGACATTTGTCCACTCTTTTGATCATAACTTGAGTTCTACAGATTGGATTGAAGTGATTCAAGTTGAATTGGAAACTAGACTTGAAGAGCTTTAAATTGATAGGTCACACGCCCCAAGAAGCCATCTAGAACAGACGTTACGGCCGTTTCAATCCAAGCGTGTAGCCTGCGAGCATACCCCGCGCCCAATCGAGGCTCCGTAGCTACTGCCAGGGCGCGGGCTGACCTGCGGCCGCAGGTTTTGGCGAGTGAACAGAAGCCACGAGGCTTTGTCGCTGTCACGTCTTCACTCGTCCCTCTTGCATCGATCGTCTTCGTGCCACGTCATCGTCTATGGTCCAATAGTAATGCAACTTATGTATTTATTATTTTCTTATTTCTTTTCTATAATTATTTTTAGATTAGTTTTAGGATATTATAAATACTCAAGGGATATTATTTTTCCCGGAGGGCCTTTTATATCTTTTTATTATTTTTACGTTCTTTTGAGTTTTCTCTTGAACCCTAGTTTCGCATGGCATCTCCATGGATTCTTCCATGGATGATTCTTGGGTTTATAATTTCAATTTATTGAGGTATTTTATTTCTATTTTCTTGCTTTTAATTATGCTTTCTTCATTAGATTTAGTTTTTATCATTTATTTCATGCTAGAGTAGTTTATTTCTAGGGTTTGGGAATCCATGTTTATACAATGAATCTTGATTGATGTTTTTAATATTTTGATTATTAATTTCTCTAGTTGATAGTGTTTTATTGTTAATCTTGCAACCTGATCAATTGTTTGATTAATTCATGTTAATAAGAGTTTGAATCGAATGACCTTACTTTTAGAGGCTTCCCTACAATTAACAATTCTGATTATGTTAGCGACCGAACTACATATGTTGAATTGAGAGCGTTAAGACCCGACCGTAGGCTTAGTAATTGCTCTAGATTATTGATTGATTGAATTGTTATTGATATTTGATAAATTAAGAACTATAAACATGGTGAACCATAACCCTAGGTCTTTTTATTAATTATTTTATCCCTCTTTTAATTTAGACTATTTTTCTATCCCAATTTCGTGACATAGTTTAGTTTCTCCATACCTTAGAAGTTAGATTGAATAACCATCTCTCTGTGGATTCGACCCTACTTACCCTACTACATTGTTAGTTGGTTTTGTTAGGAATTTATTTTTGACAGGTGTACGACAACCTATCAGGCCCAATGATCTAGTGGAGGGCACATTAATTATTATTCCTAAAATTATTAGAATTAATTCTAGTCTTTTAGAATAGTCTAGAAGGTTATTTTGTGTTCTAATAGCGTCAGGATTGATAATTATCTTTTGGGAAAACAATGATTTGAAATAAAAACAAGTGTTTTATTATGATAAAATCTGATTTAAAATTGATAAACACGGAGCTTAATTGCTTGATTATATTAAGAAGAGGATTCCGTACAAAAGCGCGTTTTATCTTTTAATTAGCGATAAATGACAGGCTCAAGTCGTATTCACCTAATAAAAAATAAACCTAAATCCACTAACTATGTAGATAGGGAAGAAAGGTCGAACCACAGGGAAACAAGTCAATTTACTCCTAATTAATTAAATGCAATCTAAATTATCAAGTAACAATTTGTTGTACAAAGGTAATTTAATACAAAAAGTAAGAGAAGGAAGGGAATAAAAAGGGTATAAATCAATGAAGGGAAACCTAGGGCATAGGTTCACTAATAAACAATATTCCAGGGCAAATCATAATAAGCAATCATCAAGCATCAATTAATCAGATTACAAAGGGCTTTCGCTACGTATTATAATCACAGAGTTAATTTACCGGTATTAAATCTCATCTTTCGAACCTCGACTTAACCATTTATAAATTAGTCCGCCTATTGAAACTAAGCCTAAACATCAATTCTCATCTGTCAAATCTCGAATTAATATTGCTAAACTCATACAATGAAATCTGGCCAAACCTAATTGCATAGCATTAAATCAATCAATAGGAAATTAATCAAGCATTGATAATCAACAATCACAAATTATCCCTTCATATTATTTATTAGATCCCCATAAACCCTAGAAATAAAACTACTCAAGCATAATTAAATCTAAACTAAACAAAACAATAAAGCAAGACATGATGAAAGAATTAAATAAAATAACTAAAATTAAAATAGAAGAAATTGTTACCAAAAGAAATCTAGATTAAGGAATGGAGTTAAGAACAAAGTTGAGATAATTTAGAGAGAAAATATATCCTAAGTAGAGAGAAAGAATCTAAAAAAGAAGGTAATCAAAATTACGTAAAAAAATCGTACTTAAAACATCCCTAAAACAAATCCTAAACGAAAACTAATCAGGTCTCTAAAAAACACGCGCCCGATCGGGTGAAGGGCCTCCCGATCGGCCCCACCTTTTTTTCTTCGCCCTTCCTGGCGCGTCGCGCCCGATCGAGCCTACGCTCACCCGATCGGGCGCGCCTTTCTTCTTGCTGCATCTTTGTGCGCGCCCGCCCGATCGGGCGCAAGCTTGCCCGATCGGGCCCGGCTTCTTCTTCGAGGCATGGACTTCGATTGGGCTCGATTCTTCGGCCAAATCCGAATTTCCTCTTCGGGTCTTGAATACTCGATCCATATGTCCCAATATCACATACCGATCCCTTAATCACCGGCTCTAACCGGTCCTGGGCTTCGAAAACGGTCGTGTCCTCCTAATGCTCGTAGTTGTTCCAAGTGTGCAATTTCCTACAAAACTCAAGCAAAGCTACAAAAACACTAGAAAACACAAATTAGTAATAAAAGTGACTCTAAAGAGCCACTAGTGGAAAAAATCTCATTCGTAACAACCTATTTGTAACGGGCAAAGCTTTTCCCGTTACAATTAAGATATTCGTAACGGGCAAAATAGTGTTAGTTACGAATACTTATTTATTCGTAACGGGAAAAATAGTGTCCATTACGAATACGTATGTATTTGTAACGGACAAATTAGTGCCCGTTACGAATAAATAAGTATTTGTAACGGACACTAATTTGCCCGTTACGAATAAATAAGTATTCGTAACGGACACTATTTTGCCCGTTACGAATATTATATTACACATAAATGACCAAACTTGGTCCAACTGATGAGAGGAGAGCCTAATACTTGGCTTTTTAGGGTTTCACCTCCTTCTCTCTCATCAGTCCCTCACTCCCTCTCTCTCTCTCTCTCCTCTCCTCCCCTCCCCGTCATTCACCTCTTTCTCTCATTTCGAGGAGCAACGAGCAGCGATTGCGTTCATCTTGAGACGAGCAACTTGACCGGCGGCTTCATACAAGAGCTCTCAAGCGGCGTCGTTTTTGGGCGGAGGTGTAATCGGCGGTGACGGAACTCTTGCTCGAAAACCCACTGCGGTTCGACCAGGGTCCGAACTCGGTTAGCGGCGATTGTGGCGACGTTGAGAACAACCAAGCCCATAGGCTTCTTCCTCTTTAGATCTCTAAATCGTTGAACGAAGCGATGCTAGGTAAGATTTTTCTCTTTGTAATCATCAAATACTAAGTTGGAAGATTTATCAATTTGAATGTGGTAAACGATGATTGTCTGAGTTGATTCAACTGTATTTTTTGAAATTTATGTTGTTTTTAATTGATATAAGTTTCTGGGTACTGGATTTTTTTGATATTTTGTGCTGAATTTTTGCAGATTCAGGAATGATTATTGTCTTTTTTTAGATCTAAAGTTTTTGATTTTATTCCAATTCTATCTTCATCTTGTATTTTAATCTCCTCAATTTTTTTTAGCTCTCTAATTTGAGTGATTTCTGATTCTCATTTTAAAATTACCTAGATCTATATTTTCTATTTTGATGCAATTTGTTATGATTTTGTGCATTTACTGTTTTGATCCAATATATCATACAGAATACATTCCTGCTGTTTCTTTTTTATGTTCTTATTCAGTTATATTTTTTTATAAGAAGAAGCATAATCTTGTAGATTCTTGTTTGAATCGTTTCTTTTTTTGATAGATTGTTTGAATCGTTTCAGTAAGTGCATTAAAAATATCAATTTTCTTAAAAATTTTCTTACTAATACATTAGAGGTAATAGTGATTAATGCTTAATGATATTGAAAATTTGAATATTAAAAATGAATATGATGGAGTATATCAAATATTATATACTCCGTAGTAATTTCCAATATATTTTACTCCATGGATAATTTTTAAATAGCCCAATATATGATTATTATGAAGGGTATTATAATATATCATACGAAGTACAAAATCTTTAGCTAGGGGAGTTGGATCAATGTGGCTATGGGTACTATCTTTGCACAGGATATATGCATCACTTTTTTGAAGTTTATAATTTAATTATGCTTTTTTTGCTTAAAAAAAGGATTTGAAGAATGAACAATATATCAAGAATATATATATATATATAGAATGTCAAGCAGAAGGAAATTCTGGGGATTCTCTTTTTCATATTTTTATACCTTAGCCTTATTATGTGGATCAACATCAATATAAATACTACTTCGTATGTTGCTTCAGAGAATGCCTAGCATATACTTTTAAAATGGCAGATTATATGTCCTTAGTCTCACTGGTTGTTAGTAAGACCATCTATTACTTCAATGAAAGTTTAGGTGGTCAGGTAATGAAAGGAAATTTTGCAAGTCACTTGGAGTTTCATCATCATAAATGTAAATTCTCATACCTTTCTCAGAGATGAATCTTGTTTGCATTAGTAATCTTGGATGCCTTAATGTTATTTGTTAGTGAGCAGACAAGGGTTCTGTTAACAAGTGCTGCTCATTTCTATTTGAGGAAAGCCGAGCTATTTTACTCTCAGGACCTGCTAGGTTAGTCTTCTAGTAGTTATGCTTCCTTTTTCAAACTCTAATTGTATGCATGAAGAAAATTAATTGCTCCAGCGTATCATTCTTTCCTTTTTATTTTAGTCTTTCAAAAGGTCCACCTCATAGACTACTCTGGAGCGTCTTTCAGGTCTATTTGGGTCATTTTCTGTGCTGCCAGCAAAGGAAGAACCCAAAGGTAATATGTTCTAAATTTTTGAAATTATCGGTTAATTTTTTGGAGACCAATTTGTCATTACATTCATTATACAATAGAATCATAAGGTTGAAAATTTTCACCGACAAGAGTACAGATGTATTATTATTTAAACATATTAGAACTTATTAACCATCTGGTTTGCTACATTTGCTATGTACATTTGCTACAACATAGTATAACTGAGAAATGCTAACAATTAGAAGAGGGTAAGTATTGAGGAAAATTAAATCCCCTGAATTTTTAGTCATATTCTTTGTTGTGGAATGATTATAACTGGTTTATGTGATTGTAATTCATAAATCAATGTGCATGTACTATCTTGCGGAAGTTGTGTTTCTGGCTGCCTTGATCTGTATCACACTCCTTGCGTTCCACACTCATACGTCGAGGTCTACCTTTGTTGGGATCTTTTGTGACGTCTTTGGGATCATTCTCTATGGTTTACCTCTCACTGTTATGGTATGAATTTTGCATCTGTACTTGTATTTTTCGATGTTAGCTTTGTAACATTGATGTTAATTACAAGTTGTTACACGCATATCATGTACTGAATTATGAAAAAATGTTTGTTTGGCACAAACAGTACAAGGTCATAAAAACAAAGAGTGTTGAATTCATGCCATTGACTCTTTCATTGCTGGTTTGTCTAATGGAGTTATTTAGAGTGCATACGCCTTCATCAGATTTGATCCTTACATTCTGGTAATCAATTATACCTCATTTCATCTAGTGATTCTCAATGTAAGCGTTACAATGCTTGTAATTTGTATCCTAATCCTTTGTTTCTTTGTTGTGCACAGATTGGCAATGGGGTTGGAGCCATACTTGCCATAGCACAACTGATCTTGTACGCTTGCTACTATGGGTCTACACCGAAGGAGGGGAAGCCCGTGAAGGACCCGGTGAAGCCAACAGCACCACAAGTGCAGATGACTGTTTCTGCTGTCTAAATATGATACTCAATTTAATCTAGCTAGTTCCCTAGCCTTTTTAATCTGTTCTTGTGTGGGCTAGCTTGTGTGTTTTTTGCTAGCGTAGGTAGTGATTTTGGTTATAGCTTAAAAACAGTAATACTAATATGGATGTGCTTAGGAGATTTTGATGTTGTAATATGGATGAGATTAGGAGATTTTGATGTTGTAACAAAAATTAAAATGGTGTGCAAAATCCAGCATGTTGCTAGAATAGAATATTTTTTTTTTTAATTTGATTATACAGTATTCGTAATGGGCAAACCATGTCCTGTTACGGATAACGGGGGTTATTCGTAACGGGCACCTGAAAATCCCATTACGAATAACGGAGTTATTCGTAACGGTCACTTGAAAAAACCGTTACAAATAACCCGTTATTTGTAACGGGCACCTTAGATGCCCGTTACGAATAACAGGTTATTTGTAACGGTTTTTTCAGGTGCCCGTTACGAATAACCTACTATTCGTAACGGGCTTTTCAGGTGCCCGTTACGAATAACCTATTATTCGTAACGGGCAGTGCCCGTTACAAATAACAAAGGCCATCCGTAACGGCCGCATACGTAACGGACGCTGCCCGTTACAGATGGCCTTTTTTCCACTAGTGAGCCAAAAACACTACTAATTATGACCATGGGACGGGGGTAAAACACTATATAAATTGGACATACCAATAAACGACAAGGCTGTCGCCAAACGACAGAGCCTGTCGCCATGCGATATGCTTGTCGTTTCGCGCTGGGCGGCAGAGGTCAGTTTTATTTCGATTCAAATTCTAATTCTTTTCAATTGTTTCCGGACTATTTTCTTTACAAATAGGGTCGTATTTCCCCTTTTTTCAATCATTAACAATCATCTATTTCTATTCTTTTCTCTCTTTAAGCTAGAAGCTCATTCTTTCTCCCTCTTTCTAAACCTTCCCCTATTACAAAATTCCGCATTCACAAGTTCTAGACACACTTAGCCAAGTTTGAAGTTGCCTTCGCCCTAGACGTGAAAGATTGATAATTTCTGATGGTTTGGTCTCAAATCCCTATTTCAATTATTTGAATTAATTGTTTGATTTAATATTTTCCTTGAAGTTACTAACGTGTGTATTGTTTTGATAGAAAGAGATACGAGGCATCAAAGTAAGTAATTAGATTGCTTCTTAATTATTCTTTTGATATAAAAATCATGTTTATTATATTCTATTAATTCCTATTATTATGTTAGGATGTTTTTATTGCTTTCTAGTATCATGTTTAGGTTGCTTTCTATTCTTTCTTTCTTTGATGTTAGTATCATGTTAGGGCTAAAGCTTTGATCTTTATGTTTAGTGACATGCTAGGATATGTTATTAATCATGTTAGTATCATGCCTGGGATCTTGCTAATATTATTATGCTTTATTGAGAATATTATGATGATGATGATGATTGCCATGTTGCTTGATATTATTATTATTATTATTGCTTGATCACACCCTCTCTTGCAGGTATAGAGGGATTTTGTACTTGTAATCACACTTAATATATAATTAATAATCTTGTTTAGGTAATATGATTATAATTCAAGTGATCACCAATAATAGATTTGTTTGTGCATTAATATTCAACCAACATAGATAAACGTAGAGGTTTAGGATTAATATATTGATTGTATGTTAGTCAGAAAGCGCACATGAATAAAGTAGATGCCTATTTTTAGGGCAGGTTCAATCTCTTTTAGGTTGGATTTGTACCTTTATCCCCGAATATCCAGTCATGGTTCCGAACCACTATGGAGTTAGCGATCTCATGGATCGTGAAGGGGTGTAACCTTCACCCTGTGAACGATTTACAAATTCCTAAAACTTGTTGGCGACTCTTTTACTCTAACTTCCTTCTCTTTGGACGCTGTCATACTTAAGTGTATGATCACATTGGGGCTCAAGTGTGGGATGCTTTAAATATTCCCTACACTTACATAGAAACTTGGGAGTACAAATGTACAATTTAGGAGCTGAGACATACGCCCTCTTTCTTTCTTTCTTTCTACCAATACGACTATCATAAAGTTGCTACCTGCTTTTGAATGTTAAAATCTATTCATAGCTCATAAGATATTGCAAATGTGTTGGCTGCTATTTACAAACATGGTTAGGGATTGTGGAAAGTCTAGTGTTGCGGATAGTAAAAGTGTGGAAAGTCTAGTGTTGCGGATAGTTTTAATTTCTTTTCTCTTCTCTCTGTTTTTGAAAACTTATTTTAAGAAAACAGCCAATCCAGTTTGGTTGGTCCATGATATGGGTCCAATATCAGTGTAGTTGGATGGGGCTTGAAAAGAGCTTTCCAACGATATATTATAAGCCCAATTCCGATGAATATTGAGGAAGTTATGGCCAATGTACTGAACTGGGCCTGGTTTGAGCCTTATATGCGGCCCAATGATCTAGAGGAGGGCCTAATATGGATTTATCATTCCTAATGCAATTATAAATGGTTTTAGTCTTCTAGATTCTTCTAGAAGGTTCTTTTCATTCCTAATTCAATTAGCATTGATAAATTGACTTTTGTTGACTTTTCAGAGTTTTAATTAGAATCAAAGAGCATTTTTGAAGAAAAATACGATTTTATCTTCCTGTGCGGCAATTTCTATCTGATTTTAAGAAAACGCGTGAAATTTTGAATCAGCGCCGAACGCCAGTTGTAGCGCCGGGCGCTAATATTGGCGTCTGGCGGGAATAGCCAGCGTTGGCGCTAATCCAATTTTATCTGCGCCAGAACTCTGTTTTAATATTTTATCTTTTTGGCTGATTTTCTTTATAAATAATCTCGTAAAAACTCCGTTTTCATTCATCCAAAATCACCTACAATCTACAATCATCGATTCTCTCTATTTTCAACAACTCTCATCAAGTTTTTCTTGATTTCTCTCTCTCTCTCTCTTTTCTAAACTAGCTTCTCTCAAATACAAAATTCCGCATTCATTAGACTTAGATACACCTAGCCATATTCGAAGTTGCCTTCGCCCTTGTAGGGAATATTTTCAAGCCTTTAAAATCCCACTAGCTTGAACCCCACTGTGATCATACACTAAAGTACGGTGGCGTCCAAAAGGGAAGAAGATAGAGCAAAAGAGTCGCCAACAAGTTTTAGGAACTTGTAAACCGTTCACGAGATGAAGGTTACACCCCTTAACGATCCAAGAGATCGTCAACTCCATAAGGTCATGAACCAAATAAGGGTTCGGGGATGAAGGTACAAATCCAACCTAAAAGAGATTGAACCTGCCCTAATAATAGGCCTCTACTTTATTCTGATCGTATTCATGTGCGCTTTATAATTAACATGCAATCAATAGGATTACCCTAAACCTGTTTATCTATGTTGGTTGAATATAATGCACAAATAAACTATTATTGGCGATCACTTGAAATATAATCAAATTAACCCTAACAAGATTATTAATTATCTTATATAAGCGTGATTACAAGTATCAATTCCCTTTAAACATGCAATAAAGGTGATCAGGCAATAAATAATATCAAGCAACATAATAAAAATAATCAACATCATGATAAATAATGAATAATAATCATCATGAATTATAACAATTATAATCATAATCATGTTCATGTTAATATTAAAGCATAATAAACATAGCAAGATCCTAGGCATGATACTAACAAGATTAATAACAAACCCTAGCATGTCACTAAGCAATAAAAATCAAATCTTTAGCCCTAACATGATACTAACAATCATAAATATTAGGAAGAACATAGGAAGCATCGCAGGAATCATAATAAGCATATTTAACATTAAAATTACCCTAGACATGATACTAGGAATATCATAATAACAATGTAAACATGATTTTTACATCATAATATCTATAAATCAATTAAAGTACTTACTTTGATGCCTCGTACCTCTTTCTAATAACAAAATACACACGTTAGTAACTTCAAGGAAAATAATAAACAAACAATTTAAATTAAATAATTGAAATAGAGATTTGGGACCAAACCCTCAGAAATTAAAACCTTTCACGTCTAGGGCGAAGGCAACTTCGAATATGGCTAGGTGTTTCTAGATCTTGTGAATGCGGAATTTTGTATGAAAAGCAAAGTAAGAAAGAATTGAATGTTTCAGAGAGATGAATGAAATCAATTGATGAATGAATGTAGATGATGAATGATTGGTGAATATTCGTGAATGATAGATGTAGTTGATGAATGAAAACAGAGTTTTTAATACGATATTTAAGGAGAAAATCAGCCAAAAAGATAAATTAAACAAAACAGAGTCTGACACTCAGAAAACAGGGCTGGCGCCAACCCTGGCTAGCTGGCGCCAGACACCAACACTAGCGCCAGGCGCCAGGCCTGGGGTTAGGCGCCAAGCCTGATTCCAATGCGTTTTCGAAAATCCGATAAGTTTACCGTACTGGAGGATAAAATAATATAATTTCCTCGAAAATGCTATTTGATTTTGATTAAAACTCTGAAAAGTCAACAAAAGTCAATTTATCAATGCTAATTGAATTAGGAATGAAAAGAACCTTCTAGAAGATTCTAGAATACTAAAACCATTCCTAATTGCATTAGGAATGATAAATCATATTAGGCCCTTCCCTAGATCATTGGGCCGTACATAAAGCTCAAACCGGGCCCAGTTTAGTAAATTGGCCATAACTTCCTCAATATTCATCGGAATTGGGCTTATAATATATCGTTGGAAAGGTCTTTGCAAGCCCCATCCAATTACACTACTATTGGACCCATATCATGGACCAACCAAACTGGATTGGCTGTTTTCTTAAAATAAGTTTTCAAAAACAGAGAGAAGAGAAAAGAAATTAAAACTTTCCGCAACACTAGACCTTTCCACACTTTCGCTTCATTCGATTATGATTCGACGTGAAAGGTACTCATCACTGGGTTTGGTTTTGGGGAGACACAAATGGGTGTCTACAGAAGCCCCCACTTTGACTGAGTTTGGAGAAACGCAAGTTTCGAAAACAAAAGTCAAAGTAGCAATAGGGACGGAGAATGATTCAGAACGTTCTGCGATCCTAAACCACTCTTGCAACGCCGAAACCTGCAAAACTAGCGTTAGTTAAACAGATAAAAGAGTTAAGAAACGCGTATCTTGCACCGTCGAGCACACGTCTCTGAAAGTAACCGATTGTCTTGATGACCTCCTGCAAGCTAGAGAATGCCATCCCGCTTGAAAACCGCTACGCCTGTAACTGCTTCCAACTAGAAGATTGCTTCGCCTGAAATGATCCTCCTCCGCATTGATAATATTCCACATCCTAGGGAACACCATCAAAGATTATTTCTCTTGAAACAATCCTCATCCGCACTGATAATATTCCACATCCTAGGGAATACCATCGAAGATTATTTCTCTTGAAACAATCTCCATCCGCATTATGATCATCTTCCATGCCTAAGGGAATATGATCGGAGACAACTTCGCCCGAAATTACCTCCAGTTGTTTGTGACAACTCTCCGCAAGCTAGGGAACGCTGTCGAAGATATCTTCTCTTGAAGTCACCTTCGTTTGATGCGACAATTTCCCAAAGGAAAATTACCGAAGATCCACGCCTGTCGATCTTTTAAAAGTTCGCCTAAACTTACTTCCGCTATGCCTATACGTCGGCGCTCCCGTTGCTTTGAACCTGTACGTCGGTGCTCTTTTTCTCTTGAACCTATATGTCGGTGCCTTTTTGCTAATGAACCTATATGTCGGTGCCTTTCGTTAATGAGCCAATGCTTAGGCGCTTTAAGCTAAGTGAAAAGATCTCTTAATGTAATCAAGCCGATAACTAAATCATGTCAAATCGCTTAGAGGGGCTAACTGGCGTACCAAGGAACCTAAAAATATATTGCAGAAGGCTAGCACACCCTCAACAGGTGGCTGGGTGCTTTGGCGTCGCTGAAAAACCATCAGCGCCACCTTATTAGCGTTAGTGTCAGGCGCTGATATTGGCGCCAGGCGCCAAGCCAAATTTGTGATGCCAATGCATAGGGCCTGGCGCCAGCGTGGGGATTCCCTTAAATACCCCTTTCCTCTTCATTTCGCTGCTTTGTTCGTCGCGAAACTGCTCGAAGAAGTCCGAAACTTCAATTTCTCATTGCTTGCTCGTTTCTCAACCGAATTCGCTCAAATTTGTTGCAAATCAAAGCTCTTTTCATCTATTTTCCTGATCTATGTAAGTTTTCTTCAAACTTACATAAGTTTTTATGAATTCTTGGCATGTTTATTCATGAATTTCATGAAAATTCGAAACTTATAATGCTCAATTTGCTTTGTTTGTCAAATTTTATGCCATGAAATTGCTTGATTATGTTTGTTTATTGCCTTGGGAATAATTTGAGACTTGTTTGACTTAATTTGGTGAAGAAATGAGCAATTTTCCATTGTTGGACCTCCTAAGGTCGTGAAAAACAATGTGGCTTGTTCTTGATGTTTTTGCTAGCAATTCTTGTTCAATTTGTCACAATAATCACTATAGTGTTGCAAGAAATTTTTTAATTGCTTGAAAAATGCTGTCATGCTCAATTTGAATTTGTGCTCTATTTTAGTACTACGTACTCTGTTTTTTGCGAACATAGTATCATGCGGCAAGGCGAACCTTAGATACTATAGAACCTTAATTCATGATGATCTTGCACAATGTAGCATGGCTAGACAGCGAGGCTCGGGTTCACGGTCCCGAAACACTAGACGGGAGCATGAGCCCGTAGAGGACGACGCCACGCCGTCCACTTCGCTTGGCCGGCTTCCGGAGTGGGATGAGGGGACTCTGTTCTTCGCCCTTGTCCACCACATTTCTGAGAGGGTGAGACGGGGCATCGCGCCCGGGAGGACACGACATCACGGCTCTGGCTGTTATGGTCTAGGCGATTTGTACAGGATGTACATCGCCAGGGATCTTGAGACGAGACTCCTATGGGAGTCTTGCGGACTAGCTACTCTGTTCGAGACTTCTGAGGCTATGGTCGCCTCCAGCGGAGGGCACCATGTAGTGCGCGCTTTGGTGGAGTTCTTCTGGGACACCACCAACACCTTCCATTTCCCTTGGGGCGAGATGATGGTCACCCCTACGGACTTAAGTCTCATCACAGGATTGGAGTTCACTTCTGTGCCACTGTCGTTTGACAGTGGAATCGACGTCTTCTCTTAGGAGGTCGAGGAGCTATTGGGGCCGATTGCTATTCGGGCCCGTGCTGAGGTCGAGACGACTCAGTTCAGTGCTAGAGGTATTCGCCGCTCGACGCTAGCAGCGGCTCTTGATGACGATGCGACCACCCGAGAGCAGCGGGTGCGCATCTTCGTGCTGATGTTGTTGTTAGGGACATTCTCCCCTGATAAGGGTAGTAGGGCATTGCTTTACTACCTCCCTGCCATCCGTGATCTTCACCGGATCGGGACTTATAACTGGGCCAGCTTGGCCTATGCTGACTTCGTTCGTGCGCTGAGGGACTCGTGTCGACACCGGTTCTTTGGGACAAACGTTGCTTTGTCTGCTTTTTGGAAGGTCGTAGAGGTAAACATTTACTCCCTATAAAGTTTAGCCCTACATATTAGTTAGCATTTGCTCACACTTTTAACTCCTTGTAGATATGGTTCTACGAGTATTTTCCTTCTGCTGCGCCGGCGAGACCATCGCTGCGAGGATTTCTAGTGAGCGCCTCTTGGGGCGGCCACCATGTGGACATGTCCACTGCACATGTCCGGCACTGGATCATCTCGGTATGACTTTTATTGTTTATCTTGCTCTTCCGCGGTGCTTTAGATGTATTCTTGCCTGATTGATTATACCGACCGTGGAGCGGTTGGACAGTCCCTGGATTAGCCGCACAGTACTCTACTGAGCGTCGCTATTTTCTGGGGACTTATGGAGCGATCGCGTACTTAGGAGAGAGGGTCGCTAGACAACACTCTTCTGATGTCTTCGTCGTTCCTGTTGCTCCACCACGTCATATGTTCGACGAGGCGCGGTTGTTGAGCATGTCTGAGGGAGCTGGTACCCCTTGGCGGTCCCATGTGATCCTCGGGCGGTGTTATGCTGAGGAGCTACTACCTTTATTAGCTCCAGCCCCTGTTCCGGCTGAGGATGTGAGGGTAAGATTTTCTTAGCTTTACTTTCCACTAAGTAGCCCCCAAGTAATGTTTTACTGATTTTTTCCGTTTTATTAGGATGGTGCTGCTGAGTTCGTGCCACCCCGTATGTCCATCCACTACCAGGGGATGTACGGGCCGATCGAGGAGATGATTACTCCGGCTCCCGAGGGCGAGCGCTTTGTAGAGCGGTCGATTCCTCGCCACCAGACTAGAGTAAGTCTAGTTTTTTTTTTCAGAATTTGTGTTCATATATCATGTATATTTACTGACTTATTTTTTTGATAGTTTTCACGCGAGGTGGTTTCGGCTATGGCACGATGCATAGATGCCTTCCGGAGCCAGCTCGTCCGGATGAGGAACGCGGCCACTTGCCGTCGGGATGACGTCATCCGAGAGGTAGCCTTTCTTTACTAATTATTTTTGCATTGTTGCTTCAATTTTTTTTTGTTTCTGATTTAACTCTTTTTGCAGAGTCAGCCTATCGCTTCTCACACCCGCACGAGACCTGAGGGGCGGAGGGATCCATCGAGGTATAGCTCGAGACGTCGTCGCACTTCGTCGGGGGGTAAAGGCGGTCGCTTTGAGGCTGCTCGAGCCGAGGTTGCAGAGGGCTCGGGATCTTCCTCTAAGGGTGCTCCCGCTGCACCGGTAGGAGAGGCTACCTCGGCTTTCAGAGGGGTGGGATGTACGAGGTTGGCTCGTCATCGCAGCAGCCTTCGCGGCCTCAGCCTCAGGTTGATCCTGGCTGGAGTGGTCCTATATTGAGTCTTCCTCCTCCTACGGAGACTGGAGCTGGAGCTGGAGCTGGTGGAGAGGTGACTCCTCGTACGATGCAATTTTATGACATGATGGGCCTACGTCCTCCGGCGCCGTAGTTTGTTCCTGTGTATATTTTATTTTGACTTTTTTATAGAACTTTGCCTTAGACTTATTATTCATAGATACATTTTGTATATTTATGCCATTATGAGTTTATTCGATTGTTATTATCATGTGTATGTTAGTGTGTGCAAGAAAAGTGTGACAGCAATTTTGCGCAAAAATTCCGTCATTTTTATTATTGATGGAGGGTATCCGACTCTCTCCCCCAAAAAGAAAAATAAAAAAGGAAAAAAAAATCGAATAAAATGTCGGGTGCTTGGAATTTAAAATAAAGGCCAAAAGGAATAATATAAAATAAAAATAATATCTATATTTAATTAATTAAGAAAAAAGGATAGAAAAGATGTTTAGGAAAATTAAACGGAGCCATAAAGTCATTAACCGACTCGAGTCTAATATTAAAAACACAGGTTGAGCACGCGCGGTTGGTCTGGCAACTTGGCGCCAGCTGGCGCCACACTATGGCGCGTGGCGCCAGGCGCTACACTTAGCGTGTGGCGCCAAGCGCTGGCGGTTGGTGCCAATCACGGGGTTTTGACGCCAATTGACGCTGACTCCGAGTTCCATTCTGCTTAAAATTCTTCGCAATTCGTGTATAAATAGCCCCCTGCCCAGCCGATTCTTCTCATAATTCCAGAGAATAAAACAATTCTCTTCTTAGAAAAAATAATAATCATGTCTTTAGTCACCAAAACCTTCACCCAATACACTCATGAATGGTGTCGATCTCTTAATGCGAGGGAGAGAAAAGAATTAGATTTATTTCACTTGGGGGGAATTTGTGGCATCAAAGGGGTATATCTTGACCTAGACATCATACATACCGCTTTAGAATTTTGGAATGTTGACACTCATTGTTTCAGAATAGGGTATGATGAGATTAACCCTTTGCCGGAGGAATTTGGTGCTATCTTAGGCTTCCCTGCGATAGAACTTATAGCAATCCCTAGAATAGGTGCATATTATTATAAGGATTTTGAGCGCTTCTTTAATTTAAAGGAAAGGGATTTATCAAGAATAGTAGATGGCAATACAGTGAATTTGAAAGAATTTGCGCGTTATTATTTGATAAACCTCTTTCTGAATCTTTTCATATATATAGAAGAAGGGCGTTCCTATTTTGCATGTTTAACCAATTTTTTCTTAGTAGTGGTAAAAATAATGAGGGTCAATCAATTATAACCACTGTACTAGAACAAATTGAATCATGGAGAAATCCAATGCCATTAATAGTTGGAGAGACTATGATTAGTCTAGACGAATTGAAAAGGGACCCAAAAGCGCCTCTTCGCGGCTCTCCAATTTTATTACAGGTAGAAAAATACTATTTTTAATTACAGAAATCAAAAAATATATTTTTGTATTGTAATAATAATTTATTTGCATTGCAACTTTTTTTTTTTTTTTACAGATGTGGTTAATGGAGAGGCTAGGATTAATTAGCCCTCCGGACGACATTGAAAAATATACTCCCAATTGCTTCGTGAGAAGGAAGAAGCGCATCCCTCAAAATGGGCGCCATGGGTGGAGAAAAGTCTTTGAATCACGTGATTTTACTATCAAGTGGGTCATCCCATGGTGGAAAATAGAAAGGATGGTTGGTGTTAACAAGCAACCTTTATGCCGTCTTCCAAGCTTGTCTCGTGTAACTTATTATTATCCCTGCAGGGTAAAAAGACAATACGGCTTGCTTCAGAATATTCCTTCCGGAGATCTTCGTCCTCCCTTTGAGTACCCTATTTCTCAAGAAGTAGACAGATTCGATGCTTACTGGGGCGCTAGACCTTTATGGGAAGTGATTACTGATAAGTGTAGACACCCATTTGTGTCTCCCCAAAACCAAACCCAGTGATGAATACCTTTCACGTCGAACCATAATCGAATGAGGTGAAAGTGTGAAAAGTCTAGTGTTGCGGTTAGTTTTTGTTAAAATTCTTTCTTTCTGTTCTCGAAAACCCACTCTATTTTATGAAAACGTCCATTCCAGTTTAGTTTGGTCCATGATAAGGGTCCAATAATGGTGTAGTTGGATGGGGCTTGAAAAGACCTTTCCAACGATATATTAAAAGCCCAATTCCGATGAATATTGAGGAAGTTATGGCCAAAATATTAAACTGGACCCAAATCGGATTTTACCTACGACCCAATGATCATGAGGAGGGTCCAAATGTTTAATCCTATTCTTAAACTAATTAGGATTGATTAGAATCTTCTATAAGTTTTTAAAATATCTGAATTATCCTTTTTTGAAAAGATAAGTTTAAGGAATTTGATTTAAATATAAACTTTCCATTTTTATAAAACTTTCCTTTTTTAAAGTCCTAATTCTATTCGAATTTAAACATGTTCAAAGACAGTCAGATATTATTTTCATGCCTCATATTTTTTATCTAAATTTTATATGGTTGGATAGATCTTTAAATTATCTTTCCAATGATATATTATAATATTAAATCCGAGCTATAACGAAAAAGATATGAATGAGACATGAAACTTTATCCAAAACTGACACCATCTCACTATTTCGTTCATATCTTTTATTCTACAACATATTTTAATCTGATTCAAATTGGGTTAGAAAGTAGACTTCAAGATCTTTCCAACGACATCTTATTCATCTTATTCCGATTCCTGGATCAAAATATATGATAAAAACAAAATCCGCAAAAACTGCTGTCTACGAGTTTTATTTCGATTCGAATTTGGATGTTTTTCTTAATTCTTCGACCCTCTTTTTTTCTTATAAATAGAGGTCATATCTCCCCTTTTTCGATAACCAACTCTCATCAAGATTTTCTTGATTATTCTCTCTCTCTCTTTTTCTAAAACTAGCCTTTTCTCAAATAAATAATTCCGCATTCATTAGATCTTGATACACCTAGCCATATTCGAAGTTGCCTTCGCCCTAGACGTGAAAGGTTTTAATTTCTGAGGGTTTGGTCCCAAATCTCTCTTTCAATTATTTAATTTAATTGTTTTGTTTATTATTTTCCTTGAAGTTACTAACGTGTGTATTTTGTTATTAGAAAGAGGTACGAAGCATCAAAGTAAGTACTTTATTGATTTATTGATTTTATGATGTAGATATCATGTTTACATTGTTATTATGATTCCTAGTATCATGTCTAGGGTATTTTTAAATATGATTGTTATGATGCCTTTTATTCTCTTCCTAATATTTATTCATTGTTAGTATCATGTTAGGGTTAAAGATTTGATTTTTATTGCTTAGTGACATGCTAGTGTTTGTTATTAATCTTGTTAGTATCATGCCTAGGATCTTGCTATGCTTTAACATGATTATGATTATTATATTTATGATTGATATTATTTTTTATTAATGATGTTGATTATTTATTTATTATGTTGCTTGATATGCATATTTTTATATTGTTATTGCTTGATCACCTTTATTGTATGTTAAAGGGAATTGGTATTTGCAATCGCGCTTAATAAGATAATTAATAATCTTGTTTAGGGTTAATTGTGATTATAATTTCTAGTGATCGCCAATAATAGTTTATTTGTGCATTAAATTCAACCAACATAGATTAAACAGGTTTAGGGTTAATCCTATTGATTGCATGTTAGTCAGAAAGCGCACATGAATACGAGCAGAATAAAGTAGAGGCCTATTATTAGGGCAGGTTCAATCCCTTTTAGGTTGGATTTGTACCATCATCCCCGAACCCTTATTTGGTTCATGACCTTATGGATTTGACGATCTCTTGGATCGTTAAGGGGTGTAACCTTCACCTCGTGAACGGTTTACAAGTTCCTTAAAAACTTGTTGGCGACTCTTTGCTCTATCTTCTTCCCTTTTGGACGCCACCGTACTTTAGTGTATGATCACAGTGGGGTTCAAGTTAGTGGGATATTAAAGGCTTGAAATTATTCCCCACAATAAGTGTCATTTATGTCGCTATTTTTAGGAGTTTTGTAGTTAGTTTTTCATAGTTTTTCTATCTTTTTACTTGGTTTTAATAGCGTTTTACTACATTTGTCATGTTTGTGTGTGAAATGTCGTTATTGCTCAATTTTGGCTTTTCTTGCATATTTTGGTGGCTTATGACATTATATTAAACTTTATTGGTTTACTCTTATGTTTAGGAACACTTGGATAAGTTCATTGCTCAAGATTTAAGAAATATAAAACATAAAAGAACAAGTAATGAAGAAATGTGCACTTGATTTGCAAAGATCATACTTCAAACGCCTATATCTTTTGATCTACAAAACATTTTGGGGCGATTCCAATTGGAGATGAAATCTTATCTTGAGAGCTTTCCAACAACAGGTCATATGCTCAATTCCGATGTAAAACGTGGGAGATATGCTCATTTGAAGCTGAGCAGTTTGCCCAGTCCGAGAGGAGCGAGCGCTCCGGTTCTTGGAGCGGGAGCTCCACCACCAGGAGCGACCGCTCCAAAATCTGCACGCCCGCTCCTCACAGGAAATCCAAAATAAAAAAACAGATTGTTTCCTCCAGATTTGGAGCGGGCGCTCTGACCTTCTGCACGCCCGCTCCTAGACCTGGAGCGGGCGCTCCACCTCCTGCACGCCCGCTCCTCTAGGCGCTGCTCGACTTTTTGCGGAGTTTCCTAGGCAATTTAGTAAGGGCTATAAATCGATTTTTTTGCTCATTTTAGAGGGAGAAATTCATATTTTCAGTAGTTTTAGGTTAGTTTTAGGTTTTTAGAGAGAGAAACTCTCAAATTTTGGAGAGAGAAAGTTAGAGAAACAATGGTTTTCATGGATTTTGGATAATCAAAGGAGGAATTTGATGATTTGAAGATCTCCATTTTATATCAATGAGCATTTCTTACTCTCTTCTCTCTTTATGCTTTATTAATTGCTTTGTTAATCATGTTTGAGTAGATTTCCTTCTACTAGGTGTTGAGTGAAGCTTTGTTATGGTTAATTGAGTTATTTGAGATAAATTTGATGATAATTGTGTGATTAAATTGATTGAATTGATGATGGCATGTTGTTTGTTTTAGATTGGATTGATCTCCCTAGATAGCAAACTTAATTGCATGTTAGTTCTAGTTTGACAAGGGATTGTGAATTAGAATTTATATATTTGATTGCATTTTGGGTAAATTTCTTCTATGCACCTAGTCAATGAGGGATCTAGGCTAGGAATTTGAGAGATTGCTCTTGATGGTAATTAATTCCCATTTTAATTCTTTCTTTGAATGATTGATTATCAAATCGATTCCCATTAACTTGTTAATTGTTCAAAGTGGATCTTTGCCCCTAGTAAACTTTGTAATATCTTGATCTTTATATGTGTGTTAGTGTAGTTGTAGTGTCCACTATCCATAAACTGACTTTGGCGTAGCTTAAGCATTAGATCGAGAACAATCCAACATTATCGTTCCTTGTGGTTCGACTCCGAACTTACCACTAGACTTGTTTAGGGGTTAGTTTAGGATTATAATAAATTTTGTTTGGCCGTGAGGAGGTTAGTCAACGACATAATTTCCCCGCGCTCAAAATGGCGCCGTTGCCGGGGAACGGTGTCAATGCTTGATTGTTTTTGATTGCTTGAGTCTAGGTCTTTGTGTATACTTTTCTTTTTATTTTTTTTTTTATTTTTGCTTGTTTTTGTAAAAAAAAATGGCAAGTAACTCGTTTCCTCACTATGACAATGAGCCTTTTTGTGAATATTTCAATAGACTTGAGGGATATTTGGATTTTGATTGTTGTAGTCTTTGGGAGGCTTGTGAGATTTGTTATTTTGGTTTGAATGACCAAACTAGGGATGAAGTTGAATGCATGCATAATGGTGAATTTAGAGCATTATCAATTGATGATGCTTGGGATTTTTATGTTTGGTTTGCTTGGGATGTCTATAATAAGGGTAATCATGATTCTATTATTGATATGCAATGTGTTGATACTTCTAATATTAGCATGAATTCCCATGATTTGTTACATGATCCCTTAAGTGAACCTAAAACACATGATTTCAACTCTATTTCCTCTTTTGTTCATGATGATGAGGTACATGCTCAAGTTGATGCTAATGGTGTGTTTCAATATTCTTCATTATTTACCATGCCTTCTTGTGATGTGCTTCGTTCCCTTAATGATGAATCTCATGTGTTTGATTGTGCCCCCACTCCCCAATGTGATGTATATGCTCATGATCTTAATGTTGATTTTTCCAATCTTGGTTGTACTTCTTCTTCTCTTGTTGAGCCTCAACCTTCAACACCTTTTGAATCCCTTATTGCTACTTTTGAATCTCAAATTAGGTGCATTGAGCTTGATAATGAGCTTGGGCCTAGTAAGGAAATGATTCTTAATTCTATGAGAGGTCAATTAGAGATAATGAAAAAGAATGAGGAGCGTCTTGAGGAGGGAAGGAGAAGAAAAGAAGAGTTAGAAAGCCAATTGTCACCCTTGATGCTTGTTTGTGAAAAATCCCAATTTAATGTGTGTGTTGAGGATGATGATGATGATTTTGAGCAACCAAGAGAGTGTGAGGATCCCATTGGTGAGCATATGAGTGATGGTGAAGGAGTTGAGAATGAAGAGAGTGTTGATTTTGAAAATCCTAACCCTCTTTCCCATCTTGATGAGTCTCAAGTGCATGGTTGTGATCCTTTTATCCTTGAGTATTTGGATTCATTTGAGGTTATGTCTAATGTGTTTATTGAGTGTCAAATGAAAACCCATAGCCTTTTGAGTGAGTTCATTAAGAATGCTTCATGGGAGAGAAATGATTTTGAAATGAATTTGCATCCATTCATGCATGGCTTTGAGATTTTATGCTTTAAGGAAGTTGAGGGAGTTGTTGTTCATGATTGTAGTGAAGGGGATTATGTAGTTCCTCTTGGAAGTTGGATGTTTGAGGGAGATCATGATCATGAGTGTTCTTCTTTTGAGGATTCTATGATTGATTTTCATGCTCAAATTGGTGATTTGAGGAATGGTGGTGAAGAAGAGACCATTTGTAAGACCATTGCTCCTATCCCCTTCTCTCATGTCCCTTTTTCAAGGAATTTCAACCATATCCCCTACACTCCTATATCCCTTCCTTCCTTTGTTAATGAGCCTATTGGGGACCCCCTTGCCTATGAAGATTTTTACGTCCCTCATTCGTCTTCTATTGAGGAAAAGGGTGATTTTGCCACCCAAAAAGATTTTTGTGAAGAGAGTTTGCCTTTCTATTCTTCTTCTTATTTTCTTGAATTTTCTTTTGATTCTTCTTCTTCTTCTTGGAAACTCCCTCTTAACCTTCTTTTGCGTGCACTAATCTTGGTGCATGCCCTTCTTATATCATTTGCTTACTTGTTATCTTATGAGATGTGTAGTAGTGCATTTGACAAGCTCTTGTGATCGTTGCAATATTATTTACTAGAGCGGTCAAGCTTGGACCTTAAGCAAGCCTTTCTTGGGAAGTAACCCGTGTTTTATTGCTTTCATTTTCTTTTCTTTTTAGAGTAGATTTTCTCTCATGGAAATGTTTGTGTGCCTTTTTCTAGGTACATAACTTGATATACTTTTGTGCATTGGTTTGGATCAAGAATCAAGGAAGTTTGGCACCACAATTGCTAGCATATGGAAAACAAGATTGAATTCTTGAGAAGAGTGGCTTTGAAAAGTTTAATTGGGTCATTTGCGGGTATATAAACCCACCTAAAATCCGGTAATATCTTTCCTTGCTCTTTCTCCATTGGTTGATACCTAAAGTGGCTTTGAAATAGGAGATATGTTGGGTTGTTGGATTGATCTCCTTGTTTTCCCCTCCCATGGATTATTTGATTTATGTTTGAGCATGTTGTCTCATTCAAGCTTGGGGGAGGGTATTCTATCATATTTGGTAGATTTTGATTCATATATATTCCATGCACATTTGTATATGCTTTTCCATTTTCTATGTCTTGAAATCACAAAAAGATTTTTGTTTCTATCAAGGCAAATTTGCAATGTATTTTCTTTTGTTCTTGCTTTGGACATAATACTTTTGGACTTGTATTCTTGAATGTCTTTCTTCCTAAATTTTAGAGGTGTGCACGGTTTGAGAATGTGTTAGGTTGACTCTAGGATATGGTATGCTAAGGTAGTTGGCTAAGAACTTTGGGACCATGAAGCTCTAGTTCACTTGCTTGTGGTAAGATGGAGTTGCTCTCTATAGTGGATATGAAATCAAGAGTTAGTTATTGCTATCCCTAGTGAGGTATAATTGTTCTAGCCTTCATCATACTTTGTTGAGCGGCATATTTGGATCCTTGGCTATTGCATTCTCATATCTAGAACTTGACTTTTAGCTCTCAAGATCGCGACTGAGTCACTTTAGGGGATGACAAAGACATTTCTCTTTTTATAGGATTAATTTTCAATTTTGGATTTGGTTTGCATTTGCCCCTATTACTAGCCCATTTGAGCCATATACATTCTTTTCTCTAACCATAATACAAGCCTTCCAGCCTTGGTTTCACTTTAACTCCTACCTTTAGTTTGTGAAGCAATTTTGTTTTGGAGCTTGTTTTATTGTTTATGGTGCAAGTTTAGAATTATGAGTTCATTTGCAAAGCAAGTATGTGTTGTATATAATTTTTTGCATAAAACCAAATGCATTTTGAGAAAAAGCCGCCCAAAGTTAAAAGAGGCAAGGACATTAAAAAAAAAAAAAACCCCAAAAAAAAGAGCAAAAGCAAAAGCTTGGAAAAAGAAAATATCGAAAAAAAAGTAAAGAAGAATGTAAAGCACAAAAAAAAAAGGTTTTGTTATTGTTGTTTTCCCTGTTTTTGTTATTTTGTGTTAAATAAGCTTGGGGGGAAAGTTATTTAATAAGCATACTTGGCACTTTTGTTTTGGAATCGTTTAGATCTTGTGGAAGAAGTTCCACCTGTGCTTCACATAGGTTTACCGCCAATTTCAAGAGTTCTCCACACCTTTACTCTCCTAGCTTATATGTTACAACCTTGAAAGTCCTTTTGATCCTAGAGGGTTAAGTCATTCAATGATGGCGGGAAATAGGAATCAAGCCTATAGAGCGAGTTTGCATAGCCAAGATGTCAGGTAACCTTCTCAATGTTTTTAATTTCTTATTTATTTTCCGGTTCCTTCTTGGAATCATGAGAAGCTAACTTGAAAGTGGATTTGAAACTAGTAGAGAGAACGTGGTTTGATTGGTTGGAATAAAAGGTGGAATGTGTTTCCTTTAGTTCTCTATGCTTAACATATGTTATGTTTCAATCAACCTTGGACATCTTAGAACGTGCATACCTTTATTATTTTAGAAATATTGACATTCATTAGTGTTTGTTCCATCATAAAAGTCCACTCTAGAACGCTTGTAACTTTTCTCTTACTTCGATTTATTTTATTTTATTTATTTATTGCTTTGCCTTGATTTTTGTCAAGAGTTATGAGTTAAACTCTTAGGACACCCTTACGAGAGCTTACTCGTCCTCTAGAGCAATCTAAGGGTTTAAAGTGCTTGATGCATACGCTAAATGTATTCGTGATTCCTACGAAAGTGAGTTAGTGTATATTCTTTCCCTTCTAGTTTTCTTTGTTTGTATAAAATGCATCACATTCCCTTGTGTTTCTTTTGTTTTGCTCGAGGGCGAGCAAAAGTTCAGCTTGGGGGAATTTGATAAGTGTCATTTATGTCGCTATTTTTAGGAGTTTTGTAGTTAGTTTTTCATAGTTTTTCTATCTTTTTACTTGATTTTAATAGCGTTTTACTACATTTGTCATGTTTGTGTGTGAAATGTCGTTATTGCTCAATTTTGGCTTTTCTTGCATATTTTGGTGGCTTATGACATTATATTAAACTTTATTGGTTTACTCTTATGTTTAGGAACACTTGGATAAGTTCATTGCTCAAGATTGAAGAAATATAAAACATAAAAGAACAAGTAATGAAGAAATGTGCACTTGATTTGCAAAGATCATACTTCAAACGCCTATATCTTTTGATCTACAAAACATTTTGGGGCGATTCCAATTGGAGATGAAATCTTATCTTGAGAGCTTTCCAACAACAGGTCATATGCTCAATTCCGATGTAAAACGTGGGAGATATGCTCATTTGAAGCTGAGCAGTTTGCCCAGTCCGAGAGGAGCGAGCGCTCCGGTTCTTGGAGCGGGAGCTCCACCACCAGGAGCGACCGCTCCAAAATCTGCACGCCCGCTCCTCACAGGAAATCCAAAATAAAAAAACAGATTGTTTCCTCCAGATTTGGAGCGGGCGCTCTGACCTTCTGCACGCCCGCTCCTAGACCTGGAGCGGGCGCTCCACCTCCTGCACGCCCGCTCCTCTAGGCGCTGCTCGACTTTTTGCGGAGTTTCCTAGGCAATTTAGTAAGGGCTATAAATCGATTTTTTTGCTCATTTTAGAGGGAGAAATTCATATTTTCAGTAGTTTTAGGTTAGTTTTAGGTTTTTAGAGAGAGAAACTCTCAAATTTTGGAGAGAGAAAGTTAGAGAAACAATGGTTTTCATGGATTTTGGATAATCAAAGGAGGAATTTGATGATTTGAAGATCTCCATTTTATATCAATGAGCATTTCTTACTCTCTTCTCTCTTTATGCTTTATTAATTGCTTTGTTAATCATGTTTGAGTAGATTTCCTTCTACTAGGTGTTGAGTGAAGCTTTGTTATGGTTAATTGAGTTATTTGAGATAAATTTGATGATAATTGTGTGATTAAATTGATTGAATTGATGATGGCATGTTGTTTGTTTTAGATTGGATTGATCTCCCTAGATAGCAAACTTAATTGCATGTTAGTTCTAGTTTGACAAGGGATTGTGAATTAGAATTTATATATTTGATTGCATTTTGGGTAAATTTCTTCTATGCACCTAGTCAATGAGGGATCTAGGCTAGGAATTTGAGAGATTGCTCTTGATGGTAATTAATTCCCATTTTAATTCTTTCTTTGCATGATTGATTATCAAATCGATTCCCATTAACTTGTTAATTGTTCAAAGTGGATCTTTGCCCCTAGTAGACTTTGTAATATCTTGATCTTTATATGTGTGTTAGTGTATTTGTAGTGTCCACTATCCATAAACCGACTTCGGCGTAGCTTAAGCATTAGATCGAGAACAATCCAACATTACCGTTCCTTGTGGTTCGACTCCGAACTTACCACTAGACTTGTTTAGGGGTTAGTTTAGGATTATAATAAATTTTGTTTGGCCGTGAGGAGGTTAGTCAACGACATAATTTCCCCGCGCTCAATTACCCAAAAGGTTCCTCCTTCTTTGCCCAATGATGTAAAGAAGTGGTTGCTGAAGAAATCTTCGATTGGTCACGGTAGAACCGATGTGAAGAATCGTCTAGGTGACAGGGTGACTCCTGCCAAAGAACGCTTAGGTGCAAGAATTGAATTCAAAACACCTACAATGCCTAGGAAGAATAATACTACCAAAGACAAAGGAAAAAGGAAAACTAACACCGCAGACAAAAAAGCTTGGGTGGAAAAGAAGCATGGAGTGTTAGCTGAAGGGGAGACCATCTACTCCAAAATTGAATGTAGGTCCTCTAAAGGATGCCTAATAGCTAAAGTCATGGATGAAGAGGAGGAAGCAGACAAGAGTTGGAAAAGAGCTAGAAAGGAAAAGAAAGATTAAGAGTATTGCTTAGCTTTAGATTTATTAGACTTAGATTGTTATTTTTATTTGAAGTTAATTTATTTCAGCTTTTATTTAAATTCCATCAATAATGTAATTTTATTTTATTAATGAAATTTTAACTTTCAATTAAATTATTTACTTTAAATTTATTTTATTAAAGCAATGAAAATCGAAAAATTAATTTTCCAGAAATTCTTCGAGTACGGAAGTCGAAAATTTTCCGAAAAACACCGAAATTCGCCCAAATTTTATTCCCAATTTGGCGCCAGTCATTGGCATTTGGCGCCAGTTACTGAAGTCTGGCGCCAGGTGCCAATTCCATCGGCTAGCGCTGATGACTTCTGGCTGGCGCCAGGTTCTGTTCTGCGACGCCAATAATTCGCCGATTTTTCTGTTGAATTTTTTAATTAATTCTGGAACGCGGAGATGTCGAAAAATAAAGTGGCCGCACCCGTAAAGGGTTGCCTACGTATCCTTTCTTAAGGAATCAGGCCGAACGTAGCTCTCTTGAGTATCCTACTCAAGTAATTATGGGTATTATTTTTTAAGTTGGTCAAGATTGGTCATGTTTGAGAATTCATTGCCATCCATGTCAGTTAGTTTTGCTGCACCTCCTAACAGGATTGTTTTGACAATGTAGGGTCCAGACCAGTTAGGTCTAAATTTTCCCCTTGGGTCTAAAACATTTTTCCTTAGCGCTTTTAATACCAAATCTCCTACTTTGATATTTCTTGTCTTGACCTTCTTATTAAAATTCCTAGCCATACGAGTTTGGTAACACTGAGTATGATGTAGAGCTTCTAGTCGTTTCTCGTCGAGTAGAATCAATTCTTCATATCTTGCCCTAGTCCATTCAACTTCATCGAGTTTACTCTCTAACGCAATGCGTAGAGATGGTATTTCTAGTTCGACAGGTTGTACGGCATCCATTCCGTATACCAAGGAAAATGGCGTATTTCCTGTTGATGTACGGATTGACGTGCGATAACCCCACAATGCGAAGTGAAGCTTGTCAGGCCAATATTTATAATTTTCTCTTCTTATTCTTCTTCTTCTTGGACTAAGTCGTCGTCTTCTATAGCTTGGATGTATGCTGGTTTGTGCCTTTTTTCAATAGTTAGAGGCATTTGCTCGATCTCCGTGGGAATCCTAACCATTGAGGCTAATCTTGCCAAGGCATCAGCAAATTGGTTTTCTTCTCTAGGTAGATATGTATATTCTACCTTCTCTAAGTGATCGGTAAGAGTTTCCAGATAGGATTGGTAAGGGGCTAGGCTTTCGCTCCTTACTTTCCATCTTTTAGATATCTGATTGATGATCAAAGAAGAGTCTCCGAATATTCTTAAGTTCTTTACCCCCAATGCCAAAGCTGTTTCAAGGCCTACCACGCATGCTTCATATTCAGCGGCATTGTTGGTAACGTCGAAATCAAGCTTTATTGAGATTGGAACGTGCTCTTCTTTAGGTGATACTAGTAGCACTCCGACGCCACATCCCTTTTGATTTGAGGCTCCGTCGAAATACAAGGTCCAAGTATCATCTTCAGTGACCATTAGGTCTTCATCTGGAAATTCATTGTCTTGTATTGGCGTCGAGTCTTCTATTGGAAAATCTGCTAGAAAGTCTGACACCACGGATCCTTTAATGGCTTTTTGCGGCATAAACCTTACATCGAACTGGGCTAGATTGACTATCCATCTTGATATGCGTCCATTGAGTGTAGATTTTTCGAACAGATACTTGAGTGGATCTAATCGGGAGACTACGAAAACGGTATGCACCAACATGTAATGTCTTAACTTAGTTGTGGCCCACACCAAGGCGAGGCACAATTTCTCGAGCGGTGTATAGCGTGTTTCGTATTCGAGCATCTTTTTACTTAGGTAATAGATTGCGTTCTCTTTGCCTTATACTTCTTGTGCTAGCATGGCTCCCATTGTCTCTTTGGTAACCGTCAAATATAACCTAAGAGGTATTCTGGGAAGTGCTGGTGCTAATACGGGAGGATTTGCGAGATAGGCTTTGATCTTTTCAAAGGCTTTTGGACACTCGTCATCCCATATTACTGGTACATTCTTCTTGAGCTTCTTGAATATTGGTTCACATATCGTCAGTTTTGATATGAACCTACTTATGTATTGCAACCGGCCAATAAATCCTCGAATCTGTTTCTCGGTCTTGGGCGGTGGCATTAACATGATTGCTTTAATTTTGGTCGGGTCTACCTCTATTCCTCTAGAGCTTATGACGTATCCCAAGAGCTTTCCTGAGGTGACTCCAAAAGCACATTTTGATGGGTTCAACCTCATGTTATACTTTCTTAGCCTTGCGAAAAATTTCCTTAAGGCTACTTGATGGCCTGGACGGTCTTTTGATTTTACAATCATGTCGTCGACATATACTTCGACTTCTTTTTGCATCATGTCATGGAGTAAGGCAGTTGCTGCACGTTGGTAAGTAGCACCCGCGTTTTTCAACCCGAATGGCATTACCGTGTAGCAGTAAGTGCCCCATGGTGTTATAAAGGTTGTTTTCTCCATGTCTTCTTCTTCCATGAGAATCTGGTTGTAACCTGCGTACCCATCCATGAACGAGAGAAGTGCGTGGTTTGCCGTGTTATCTACTAGAATATCGATGTGCGGCAAAGGGAAGTCGTCCTTTGGACTTGCCTTATTTAGATCTCGATAGTCGACACACATCCTTACCCTTCCGTCCTTCTTTGGAACTGGGACGACGTTGGCGACCCATTCGGGGTATTTGGATACCTTGATGAAACCTGCAGTTATTTGTTTTTGAACTTCTTCTTTTATTTTAAGTGCTACGTCGGGTTTCATTCGACGCAACTTTTGTTTTACAGGTTTCATTCCTGGAATTAGTGGTATAGTGTGTTGAGGTATTTCTCTATTAATGCCTGGCATATCTTCATATGACCAAGCAAATACATCGATGAATTCTTTAAGTAAGTTAATTAAATCGGTTCTTTCTTGCTTATTCAATGTTAATCCGATTTTAACTTCTCTTTTATGGGTTGAATCATTCGAGATATCAACCATTTCAGTATCTTCAATTACCGATGTTTTCTTTTCGAGTGTTTCCATTGCTTTAATAATTTCTTTGTCTTTTTCATCGTTAGCTAAGCAATGCTCGTCATCTTGGGTTAGGGAAGAACACAAGAAGTAAGGAGAATGAGAAATATTATTATACTCTGAGATCATTACATCAAAGAGTGATATGTCCTCAGGGACTGGATCACTAATTAACCTTGGAGAAGAAATAAGAGGGGGAGGTGCTACTACTAAAGACTTAGAAAACTCTAAAGGGAAAGACTCTGACTCAGACGATTCTTCAAACATCAGTCCCTGTCCTGTCGTGATTGATATCTTCCTTCCGCTTGGAGTAGTCACTTTGATAGTCTTGCGCCATCCATGTAGTGATCCTTCAGCTGGGGTAATTAGCTTCGAGGGGTCGAAGCTTTCACTTTGTAGGACCGTTTGAATGAGTGAGGAGTTATCTTCTTCATAAGTTGGCTCATTCTTTTCTCGCCCAAATAGTAATCCCATGACGTTAAAGTCAAAGCATGGGGGTGCTTTCTCCTTATGGACGGGAGTTGGGATTTCATCAGTGAAGTAGCAATCCAAGAAAATCTCGAATCCCGGTTGTCTTATGCCGTTTACAACAAATGGCTCGGGAAATTCATGGCATGGATAGTCCTCTCCTTCTTTTATGAACTAAACATTAAGCGTAAGAGGGTACTGATCCATTGGAATTGCTTTCTTTTGAATGCGAGCGTCCCTACGCGCCTTCAACTTTTCCTGGGCTTGCTTGAGATCTTTCCGAGTCGGTTCAAAACCAAGTCCGAAAGTATCTAACTTAGGGAGGCCAGGTGACTCCAGCGATTTTGCTATCCCTTTCTTCTTCCCTAAAGTCATTCCAGGAAAGTGTCCTTGTTTCTTCAACATGGCGTTGACAGTCATGTTGGAATGGGGGTCATGGCAAAGAGATGTCCTTTCATCCTCCTGGATTAAGGAGACTTCTTCGTTAAAGCCCCATAGGTCTTCGTCATCTTCGTCGTGCTCCACATTAATGATTGGATTCTCTATGGATTTGATTCTCATAGGCGAAGCATCGATGGTGATTGGGATTCCTCCAACTATAGCTTTCACTTGTTGGTGGAGAGATGAAGGGACGGCCTTTAGATCATGAAGCCAAGGGCGTCCCAACAACAAGTTGAATCAAGCTTTGATGTCCACTACTTGGAAAGTAGTAGCATGTTCTATTGCTCCTGCCGTTACATTTAGGGTAATCTTGCCAAGAGCTTGACGACGAGTATTGTCGTAAGCTCTTATTCCTTGTGTGGACGGAGTTAACTCTTCATACTTTATGCCGAGCATCCTCGCGGTTCTAAGTGGACATACATTGATAGCCGATCCATTGTCTACAAGAGTCATAGGAACATTCATCCTTTTGCAGACTACCGTGAGGTTTAATGCCTTGTAATGTTTGTCACCTTCTGGGGGTAAATCTTTGTCAGAAAAGGTGATCAAATTAATCGGACTAGGAAGGTCACTTGTGAGGAAGTTGGCTAGTCCCTCAGGAGTAGTAGTGTCAGAATCTATCCCGATGTTATCCAAGGCATTCATTACAGCCAACCTATGCTCTCGAGATGTTGCCAGAAGTTTCCACACATTCATCTCAACTTTTGTCTTCTTAAATTGTTTAACAATAACTACAAAAATTTGGCCTTTTAGCAACAAGTGAAATCCGTTGCTAATTGCTAAAAATCCGTCACTAGACATAGCTAGCTACGGATTTATCAACGGAATCACTCCGTTGGTAAAAACCTTGTCGCTAAATGAATTTATAGACGGAAAAAAAAAAATCCGTCGCTGGACATAGCAACGGAAAAAATAAATCCGTCGCTGGATTTAGCAACGGAAAAATAAATATGTCGCTAGCTTTAGCAACGGATTATATTCAGCAACGGAAAAAAAAAATCCGTTGCTAGATTCAGCAACGGAAAAAATATTTTGAATCGAAAAAAAAGCTGCTATTTGGGTCGTCCTCACTCGGGTCAACCCGACTCGGCTTTCCATGTAACGCTCCTTGAATCTCGAATCGCAATATTACTGTTAGTAGGAGTCGAACCCGTGACCTCAATGTCAAATATTGATACTCTTACCAACTATACCAAATATTATTTGTTTACTTTTACGCACATAATTGATAATAAATGAAAGAAATATTAGAGACGGAATTTAAAATCCATCTCTAATTTAGAAACGGAATTTAAAATCCGTCTCTAATTTAGAAACGGATTTGAAAATCCGTCTCTAATTTAGAAACGGATTTTCAAATCCGTTTCTAAATTAGAGACGGATTTTCAAATCCGTTTCTAGTTTAGAGATGAATTTAACTTACATAATTCGTCTCTAATGTAATATTTTAAATAATTAGTTTAAAAAATTATCTAGAGACGGAATAAAAAATCCGTTGCTCATATTAGCAACGGAAAAAAAAATTCCGTCTATAACTTAGCAACGGAAAAAAAATCCGTTGCTAACTTAGCAACGGAAAAAAAATCCGTCTCTAAATTTAGCAACGGAAAAAAATCCGTTGCTAGATTCATCAACGGAAAAAAAATCCGTTGCTAATTTAGCAACGGAAAAAAAATCCGTTTCTAATTTAGAGACGGATTTTCAATTCCGTTGCTAATTTAGCGACGGAATTTTTAATTCCGTTTCTAAATTAGAAACGGATTTTTAAATTCCGTCTCTAAATTAATTTAGAGACGGATTTTTTGATTCCGTCTCTAATTTAGAAACGGATAAAATTCCGTCACTAGAATTCCGTTTCTATATGGACATTTTTTTGTAGTGAATGTCGTTGTCTTCGATGATAGGTATGGGAACTTGGTGCATGGTGGGCATAGGTTGTGTTGAAATGGGAGGTTGTATTCTCCCAGATCTTGTGAGGACGTCTATTGATGAATCTTCGTCAGCCCAAATGTCATCTGTGGTGTATGACACAGAAGGTGAAGGTCCTACTATGTCCTTTAGATAGACATCTTCTTCATCACTGTCCCAAACTCCATTAATGGTTATATCCTCTTCTTGTTGAACTTGGACCAGTTTCTTTTCATCAATCATTTTCTGTACCAAATCCTTGAATTTGAAACAGTTTTCTATAGTGTGACCCCCTGATTGATGATACTGACAATAATACCTATATGTCCTTTTCAATGATTCGAATGGTCTCGGTTCGAGAGGTTTGACCTCGCCACTCTCGGAGAGCATTTCGAACATTTGCGCATATGGGATCCCAATTGGAGTGTAGATTCTATTGCTCTTCTTGGGTTTTTCAGTGACTTGTAAGGGAAAGTGATTTGCCTCATAAGTCGTTCTCACTGGCGTGAATTCTCTTTTAGGTTCTTCTTTTGGAAGTGGAAGCTCATCATATTTCTTATGGAGTTCGTTCATAATTTTGAGAGCTTCACGTAGTAATTGCGATGCCTCCTTCATAGATAGTGTGAGCAATTGTATATCTTCCTTATTTGCCGGTTCTGGAAGACTATCCTTGACATCAAAAAATATCTCCTCTTCTTTTTCTATGGCACATATTTCTTTGACAGGTTTAATGAGAGAGGAGGGGTCAACCTCGTTTTCCTCATCGGAGATAGCTAGAGTATGAGCTAGAGGTGCATTGTCGATGCTTGGCTTCTTACTGGCAGGGGGCAACGGCAGTTTGTTGTTGTCGATTAGGTCTTGGATAGCTTCCTTAAGCTTCCAACAGCTTTCAGTGGAATGGCCCCTACCTTGGTGATACTTGCAGTGTACATTGGGGTTCCAGTTAACTGATCTCTTCTCAACTGGTGGGTCCCCAAATGGTCCAATAGGAGTTATAAGACCTTTTGTATTTAATCGATCAAATGCGGTGTCATAACTCATGCCAATAGGAGTGAAGTTCCTCCTAAATGGTTTCTTCTGTCCTTGGTTGTTCATGGCAAGAACTTCTCCTAAATTAAAGGTGCTAACATTATTTGAGTGGGCGGTTTTGGAAGAAGAAGGATTGTCGTTCTTCTTTCCTTTCCAGCCACTGTTGGAGTTATTGTTGGCAGCTTTTGACTTAGCCAAGTCATCTTCAATATTGATCCCAATGTCATAAACGGCCTTGAAGGTATGAAGTTTATTTTGATATTTAAGATGCTTGGAATATTTTTCTTGGAGATTTTTGATAAACAGTCTCACAGACTCTTTTTCGCTTGGCACCTCAATCATCTTAGCTGAGGTTTCTCTCCACTTGTTAAAGAAAGAGGTGAAGCCTTCATTCTCTTTCTGTTTGAGGATTTCAAGTTCTCTATGGTCAGTCTCGAATTGAATGTTGCACTTGTACCTATCTACGAAAGCGTTTTCTATAGACTCCCAGGTAGAGGTCTTTTCTTTCTCGAGAGAAAAGAACCATTGTTGGCAAACGGTCTCGAGAGATAGTGAGAAAAGAGAAGGAAAGACCTTCTTATCGATACCCTTGATACTCATTATTGTTTCAAATGCTCTTAAATGGAATTAAGGGTTGTCAATTGCTCTGAATTTTGGGATGTCGTTGGCGTTGAACTTCTACGGAAGAAGATCTTTGTCCACCGAGACCCCTTGTGATGTAAAGCTCTTGAAAATTGTAGTCGCTGGACAACTTGCTTAAACTCTCTTGCATGAGGTCCTTTGTTGTTGCTTCACGGGATCATCGATCCTAAGTGCGAGAAGCTTCAGTGTCTCAGTCACAGTAGCCAGTTGGTTCTTAAGATCATTGACTTCTTCTTAAGTTGCCATTATAACCCTAGCTTTCCTCTTGCGAGCTATAGGTTTGTCGAAAAGTTGGACTTGTACGAAGAGGTTATCTTTGATTAATCGTCCTTCCTTTCTTGACCACGCGCTGTAAATTAAACCATTTTGTGTTTTAATTACTTGACTCGAATAATCTTGACTTTATGTTTTATTTTAAGGGAAAAAAGAAAAAAAAAAAAGGGTGCATAATTTTGGCAAAAATAATGTACATATTTTTAGGGAAGGGAATTAAGTATTATTATTTTTATTGGAGGATTAATATCCGACTTACCCCCCTAAAAAAATGACAGAAAAACGTGCACACAAGACTCTACTAATCATGGTCAAAGTATGTGTATTGGTGTGTGCGTTGAGTGTAAGTGACATGCTTGGACTCTTGTGTAAGACCATGGGACTTAGTGCCTAAACTCGATCATTGATTCAATTAAACATTATTGACAGCAAAATTAACCGAATTAAACAGAAAACTGATTAATTAGACTCTAGGTGATGACTCGACCAATAATCCGAGCTGTCGGCCAAGCGACAGGACTGGCGTCACACTGTGGAGCTTGGCGCCAGACAACATAGCTGTCGTCAGGCGCTACACTCCATCGTGTGGCGCTACAGCTCAGACCTTGGCGCCAATAGTGGAGCTTCGGTCTGGGACTGTTTTCGGTGTTATTAGTCAACTGGGGTATGCCTAAAGTCGTACTAGGTCAATTCCGATTAAAATATTAGACTTTATTGACTCGAATTAAATAATTAATTAATTATTTAGGCAAAGTTCTTTAAGTCATTAATTTATTTAGTCTCAACACAAGTCAACAAACGATTAAGAGAAACATAGAATATATATGCATAAATAATGCACAATTAGTCAAGTAGGCACAATATGATGCAATGCGTTTGCAACCTAACCATGGCTCTAGTTCTCTAAAGTTCGGGATATGGTTTAGTCAAAGAGGGTCCATGGTTAATTGTCCGGATGCACCGCGCGGAAGCCTAACCGTGAAGGGTTGGCGCGAGTGGATGGGACACCGCGAGTTTTAGAACAAACTCGCTTCCATGGTTTGGTGAATTCAACATCTCGGATGTACCCTTTGTTGCACGGAGCGTTCAATCAGGTAGATGGAGCATGAATTCCCAGAGGGTTCTGTCCATATATAGAACACATATGGGTTTCAGAAAAGTGAGAAAAAATTCAATCAGGAAGTAGGATCGAGCAAACAATACGAAAAACCGGTCGAAATTAGAACGCATATTTCTGGCTCGATATTGGGGGAAATTGGCGCCAGCAATCAGAGACTGGCGCCAACTTTTAACTGTAGCGCCTGGCGCCAATGCTGGCTTCTGGCGCTACGGCTAAAAGTCTGGCGCCAAGCTCTGGCCCCTGACGCTACTTCCCACATGCCTCAGCAGCTTTCTGTGCTCAATAAAATTTTCCAGTTTCGCGCGGTGTTATTTCAGTCCTAGTTGTGAAAGACGTTTCTCAAATTTCCTACGTGTAAAATCCTATGTTTTTAAATCATTAAGGATGGTCTTTCCAATGAGATCTTTTTTATGCATATGAAAATAATGTTAATCAAAATTACGCACATGAAATACTTAGAACTTTTCGAGTCTCATCCACTCATTCTAAATCATTGCCGAAACAAATTCAGGAATTAAAATAGAAATCCTCCCCAGTGGAGTCGCCAAAAACTGTAGGGAATATTTTCAAGCCTTTAAAATCCCACTAGCTTGAACCCCACTGTGATCATACACTAAAGTACGGTGGCGTCCAAAAGGGAAGAAGATAGAGCAAAAGAGTCGCCAACAAGTTTTAGGAACTTGTAAACCGTTCACGAGGTGAAGGTTACACCCCTTAACGATCCAAGAGATCGTCAACTCCATAAGGTCATGAACCAAATAAGGGTTCGGGGATGAAGGTACAAATCCAACCTAAAAGAGATTGAACCTGCCCTAAAAATAGGCCTCTACTTTATTCTGATCGTATTCATGTGCGCTTTTTAATTAACATGCAATCAATAGGATTACCCTAAACCTGTTTATCTATGTTGGTTGAATATAATGCACAAATAAACTATTATTGGCGATCACTTGAAATATAATCAAATTAACCCTAACAAGATTATTAATTATCTTATATAAGCGTGATTACAAGTACCAATTCCCTTTAAACATGCAATAAAGGTGATCAAGCAATAAATAATATCAAGCAACTTAATAAAAATAATCAATATCATGATAAATAATTAATAATAATCATCATGAATTATAACAATTATAATCATAATCATGTTCATGTTAATATTAAAGCATAATAAACATAGCAAGATCCTAGGCATGATACTAACAAGATTAATAACAAACCCTAGCATGTCACTAAGCAATAAAAATAAAATCTTTAGCCCTAACATGATACTAACAATCATAAATATTAGGAAGAACATAGGAAGCATCGCAGGAATCATAATAAGCATATTTAACATTAAAATTATCCTAGACATGATACTAGGAATATCATAATAACAATGTAAACATGATTTTTACATCATAATATCAATAAATCAATTAAAGTACTTACTTTGATGCCTCGTACCTCTTTCTAATAACAAAATACACACGTTAGTAACTTCAAGGAAAATAATAAACAAACAATTTAAATTAAATAATTGAAATAGAGATTTGGGACCAAATCCTCAGAAATTAAAACCTTTCACGTCTAGGGCGACGGCAACTTCGAATATGGCTAGGTGTTTCTAGATCTTGTGAATTCGGAATTTTGTATGAAAAGCAAAGTAAGAAAGAATTGAATGTTTAAGAGAGATGAATGAAATCAATTGATGAATGAATGTAGATGATGAATGATTGGTGAATATTCGTGAATGATAGATGTAGTTGATGAATGAAAACGGAGTTTTTAATACGATATTTAAGGAGAAAATCAGCCAAAAAGATAAATTAAACAAAACAGAGTCTGACGCTCAGAAAACAGGGCTGGCGCCAACCCTGGCTAGCTAGCGCCAGGCACCAACATTAGCGCCAGGCTTGGGGTTAGGCGCCAAGCCTGATTCCAACGCGTTTTCGAAAATCCGATAAGTTTACCGTACTGGAGGATAAAATAATATAATTTCCTCGAAAATGCTATTTGATTTTGATTAAAACTTTGAAAAGTCAACAAAAGTCAATTTATCAATGCTAATTGAATTAGGAATGAAAAGAACCTTCTAGAAGATTCTAGAAGACTAAAACCATTCCTAATTGCATTAGGAATGATAAATCATATTAGGCCCTCCCCTAGATCATTGGGCCGTACATAAAGCTCAAACCGGGCCCAGTTTAGTAAATTGGTCATAACTTCCTCAATATTCATCGGAATTGGGCTTATAATATATCGTTGGAAAGGTCTTTGCAAGCCCCATCCAACTACACTACTATTGGACCCATATCATGGACCAACCAAACTGGATTGGCTGTTTTCTTAAAATAAGTTTTCAAAAACAGAGAGAAGAGAAAAGAAATTAAAACTTTCCGCAACACTAGACCTTTCCACACTTTCACTTCATTCGATTATGATTCGACGTAAAAGGTACTCATCACTGGGTTTGGTTTTGGGGAGACACAAATGGGTGCCTACAGCCCTAGACGTGAAAGGTTTAATTTCTGAGGGTTTGGTCCCAAATCTCTCTTTCAATTATTTAATTTAATTGTTTTGATTTTATATTTTCCTTGAAGTTACTAACGTGTGTATTTTGTTATTAGAAAGAGGTACGAGGCATCCAAGTAAATACTTTTATGGTTTTTATTGATGTTATTATATAGAGTTCATGCTTAGGTTGTTATTATGATTCCTAGTATCATGTCTAGGGTAACTTTAATATTAAGTATGATTAAAAGTATGATGCCTTCTATTTTCTTTCCTAATATTTATGATGTTAGTATCATGCTAGGCTTAAAGCTTTGATTTTTATTGCTTAGTGACATGCTAGGGTTTGTTATTAATCTTGTTAATGTCATGCCTAGGATCTTGCTATTATTATGCTTTAACATGATTATTTTAATTATTATGATTATTATTATTGTTGCTTGATATTTATTGTTATTGCTTGATCACGCCTTTTATGCATGGTTAAAGGGAATTGGTATTTGTAATCATGCTTAATAAGATAATTAATAATCTTGTTTAGGGTTAATTTGATTATAATTCAAGTGATCGCCAATAATAGATTTATTTGTGCATTAAATTCAACCAAAATAGATAAACAGGTTTAGGTTAATCCTATTGATTGCATGTTAGTCAGAAAGCGCACATGAATACGATCAGAATAAAGTAAAGGCCTATTATTAGGGCAGGTTCAATCTCTTTTAGGTTGGATTTGTACCTTCATCCCCGAACCCTATTTGGTTCAAGACCTTATGGAGTTAACGATCTCTTGGATCGTTAAGGGGTGTAACCTTCACCTCGTAAACGGTTTACAAGTTCCTAAAAAACTTGTTGGCGACTCTTTTGCTCTATCTTTCTTTCCCTTTGGATGCCACCGTACTTTAGTGTATGATCACAGTGGGGTTCAAGCTAGGGGGTTAACGCTTGAAATATTCTCTACAATTAAGCAAAAAAAAAAATAAAGAAAAAGAAAAAAAAAGTTGGGTAAGAGATTAGAACCCATTACCTTAGGTAGATAAGGTGATGTTTTAACCACCAGGCTAGTATTAAGTTTAGACACTATGATACACTTTGTATTCTATTTAAACAATTTTTTTTTATTTAAAAAAAAATCTGGTAGGGCACGTGCCCCACCAGGACCTATAGTGGCTCCGCCACTGTGTGTATTAATGGCTAGTTTACAAGCATAAAAAAGCACACGATACATGTGAAACTCTACTTACCTTTTCATGGTTGGTTCTTGTAGAGTTTGATTTTTGTTACCCTAATTTCCAGCTAACAAAAATCATGTGCACCATTTAGATAGACTTGTATTTTCAGTATTTAGGTGTTACTTTGTAATTGCGATCTCTACTTTTATAATCCTTGTAACATGTGGTTTCTGGTTTTGAGCAACTTTGATAACTCAGATCCTTGTTCATATGTGGAGCTTAATATAGAGTGCTTCTTATAACGTTGTGAAATTGGTTATTTCCAGCCAACTTGAATTATTGATGGAAGCATCACTCAACCTTTGTAGTCTTATATTAAGATAAAATGTAAAAATAAGTGATTTATTCAATTTTGTCAATTTTTAAAACTTCAAGTCTCTGAAAACAGTAAATTCACTAAATTGTGTGTGTTTTTTTTTTAAATCATTTATTTAGAAAAAGCAGTAATTGTTTGAATTTAATTATATATATATATATATATATATATATATATATATATATATATATATATATATATATATATATATGTATATATAGATTTGAGATCATGCGAGAACCAAGGTGAATAATGAGAACTAGGAACTAATCTGGATCGTCAATCGTGCTTCATCCAAAGGCTTATATTTCACCCGCCTCATTAAGGGTATTTTTGTAAATTCGCACGGAGAATGACCTCCGCCCTAACTTTGTCGCCGCTTCTTTTGTTTCTCTCTCTTCTTCTTACTTTCTCTCTCTATGTTCAAATTCTCTAAAAGGCGATTTTGCTCAGTTCGTTCATTGATTTCTTCAATTTATATTTGTAGATTTTCAAATTGTTCGATTCTTCCTATACGATCTTGTTTTTGTTGTTATTTGATCATTCTAGAGAGGTATTTTTCGAATTCTTTTGTTTTTTTTAATCTATTATTGATATTCCTATTTAATTAGGGTTTTTCCTCCATTTTTGGTTTTTTTTATAGTTTTATGATATTATAGCTTATTGTTGTTTACTCAATTTAATTACTAGTGTTTTGGTTCCGTTAGGGTTTTCGTTTTTTACTTGATTTCATTGATTTTTTAGTTGAGACGCTTAGCTTTGTATTATTGGATTTTTTTTTTTTCTGGATTATGTTTTGGTGCTTGTCTTTGAATTTTCACGAAAATTGTATTATGTGTGTCTTTTTATTATGTTTCAATTTTCTTGGTTTTTTTTTTAAATTCTTATTATTTACCTTTTATTTAATTTGCTTTACTTTTTATAATTGTTTATTTACTTTGTGGTTTGGCATTGTATGTATAAATTGTTCTGAAAGTTGGATTAAGCTATTTGCAAGCATTTCTATGTCTTTTTGTTGTATTTTGGAACTTAATGAGATTTTGATATCAATGTACTAAACATATTTAAGCGTTACTATGGTAGCTAGTATAGGTTTTATATTGCACTTTGATCCGTGCCATTTATGGCACCTTTAGGCTATGTTTTATTTATATTTCTATGCTCCTTTGTAGTCGTTTATGTCGTGTTTTTAGAGAATAATGCTCGATTCGCGTGTTTTTGTGTTAGTTTAGAGAAATGCATGCTTTTAATGGCTTTCTTATCATTTTATTCATTTCTCGGCTATTTCTCTTGCTTCTCCGTTTCTTTGTCTTGTTTTGTAGGTACGTCGCGGGATATATGCATGGGAATTGAAAATAGCACCCACTAGGATCAATATGCACTTTTCGGAATTGAATTTGAGTTTGAAACAAAGGAAAACGAAGGATTGCAAAGTATCAAATAGGACCTTTGTGCATTGTTTTAGTCATATCTCAAGTTATACAGATCGGATTAGGGTGATTCAAGTTGGGTTGGAAACTAGATTTAAAGAGCTTTCCAATGATAGGTTGCACTCCTTCATACGATTCTTAGATCGGAAGTTACAGCGTTCTGAAGTTGGCCCTGGAAAACTGCCGCAGGCGCGGGCTACAGTACCCGCGGGCGCGGGGTTGCTGCAGCTCCAAAACTGCCGTATTTGGGCAGTAAGCACCCGCGGTTGTCTCGAGGGCTCTCGAGGGCGCGGGCCTTGGCCCCGAGGGCGCGGGCTTGGGCCGCGGGCGCGGCTATCGGGGTTTCTGGGTCTTTTACGATTTTAAGCTTCTTTTCTCCTTTTGTTTATATAGTTTTTGGTTTCCTTTATTATTCATTCATGTAATTCTTTAGTTTCAGTTTTAGTTTTCTCTCTCTTAGGTTGAGAGCTTCTCTCTCTAGATTAGGCTAGATTAGGAGTAGTTTTAGAGAGAGAAAGTGAGGAATTTCAATGGTGATTGAGAGATTGAAGATGCAAGTGGGACAATTGTGTTGGAGATCTTCTTAATTATCAATGAGAATTTCTAAACTCTATCTCATTCAATTGCTTTGTTTAATTTGATGTTTGTTTGGTTTTATTTTGATATTTGATGTTTGATTAGAGTAATTGTTCTTGATATTTTGTTGATTCTTGTTCTCTATAGTTGATAGTTGATTTGATGATGTTGTTTGAGTAGTTGTTGGCTAGGAATTGGGTGAAACTTGTATGATTGATTAATTGTGATTAATTTTGGAATTGTGTTGATTAATTGTTGAGATTAAAGTGATTAGTGAAGGTTTGCATGTGTGTAATTTAATTTGGCCTTGAGAATTATGCTAGATTGCATTGTAATTGCTAATGACATGAACAATTGATTTAGGAATTGCAATTATCAATTGGTTTTGATTGTGATTCTCTTAGTTTGTTATTCATAGTGAACCCTAGCTTAACAATTAGGAGATAGCTCTTTGATTCCTATTGATTGCTCTTATCATTTAGTCCTCACAACCTTTGATTGGCATGCTCTTCCCAAGTTGTTGCAATTGACATGATTACTTGTTGATCCCCATTCCTAGTGTTTTATTTTCTTGGTTACTTGTTTTGTTAGTTGTTAGTATTCTCTCTTACCTTCGTCTTCGACCTAGCTTAGGCGCATAATTGAAAGTGCTTGAACATTACCGTTCCTTTGGGTTCGACCCTTGACTTGCCTCTATACTCGTATTTAGGTTTGTTAAGTGTTTATAAATTTAGTTTGACCGAGGGAAGATTAGATAACGACCTAGTTTTCCCCTCGTCACACTTATGGGTAGATGATGGCATACAATGTGGCGATCATTTATTTTATTTTTTATTCTGATTGTGATTTGGTGCCTGAGAATTTGTTCATTTATTCCTTGTTTCATTGAATAGACTATAAGTCTATAAAAAAATAATTTTCTAAAATTTTAGCTCTTACTAGTGTTGATAAGGCTCCTTTCCTCTCACTTCTGGTGTTTATTATTCACTTAGGTGCGGAGATGGGTGTCATCCCGCTTCACACTTCTATAAAAAGTAGACTGAGCTATACTACATACTGCTGCTCGTGTACAATATGTATTACATACTATATTACCAGCGAACTATATTGCTAGCGAGTTAAATAGTCTTATTTGATAAGACTGTATAAAGAGCAAATATAGGGAATTGCAGATTGAGCTATATTACAATAAAGTCTGCAGATACAGGGAATTGCATATGCGTAAATGAACTAAACAACTTAGCTATCTGAACAAGTAAGAACGATCTAAAACCCCCAGCGAGTGTACATACACTTTATTGATTATTGTGTTTACCTTTTAGATTATTTGGTTTACTTTTGAATAATTTTTATTTAATACATGCGGATGTTTTATTTACACACTCAATTCTTTATGTTGCCTTGATTTGCAAGACTCTTTTTTGTCACTAGCCTACTAGCTCAATTGGTAGGCTGCAGTTGCTGTTCTGGAGGCCATGCCAAGCCTGCAGCTGTTGCTCTACCAATGCTGCCAAGGTTGCTGCTACAGCTGCTACAGCTGCTGCAGCTGCTGCCCTGCCATGGCTTTCTACTACAGCTGCTACTTTTGCCCTGCCAAGGCTGCTGTTGCAACTGCTGCTTTGATTTTCATTTTTTTTATTTTATCTGCTTTTTCAATATGTCCCTTATCATTGTGGACATGGTCCATTCTGCATATATATTAGGATAGTAATTAAGCTTTTCTTATTTACTTTTGAGTATTTTTATTTACTTTTGTGATTTTTCAGTATATAGAAAATAAAGATGATCGATTGTGTCAACTAATTGTTCTTACTCTATAATAGTCTACTAGCTCAATAGGTAGAGCATTGTGCAAGTGAACAAAAGATGTGGGTTCGAATCCCACGTAGGTTCTTCTAACGCCTCGAACCATTGTAATGTAATTATTATTTTTATCTATTTTGAGTTTTTCTTATTTTCATTTGAGTAAATATTAACTACTTTAAAAGTGAAATTATTTACTTAAATGATATTTTGAGAAACTGTTTAGCATTTTTTAACTTACTTTAGAGTAATTACTATTTACTTTTGACATAATTTGCTTTAATTTTGATTTCTGACAAAATTATCTCCTAAACTAAGTACACACCAAACTCGCCTTTTTGCACAAACCAAAACTGCACCCTTTGAACCCCTCAAAACCACTCCAGCCTTGCACAAATTCTACTCACAAAATGAGCATCTGTATTCACCTTCACATACCCAACAGGAGGGCATTTCCACATGTTTATAGTCGGCTATGCTGTAGCACAAGGTGCATCACTAAATACTCTCTGCACATAGATTAAGTACGCCTCCACCATCTTTTATTTACATAACCCGCAGCCAAGGCAACAACATTAGGATTCGTATTCTCAAATTACGCCTTATTTCTACATGTCCATGCCGCCCACATCAAAGTAGCTGCTGTCCTTAACTCACCAAAGCTTAATTTCAAAGTAAGCCAAACCCATCTTTCTGTAAGAGGTAGAGGGTGTATCAGCAATCACAATAGCCGGAGGGTGATGCTGCCATATAGGAGCTGCCACCTTACAATAAAAAATGGAATGAATTATTGTCTCAGAGCTAGCACCACGAATTGGGCAGATCGCATCCCCTACTATATGACGCTTTTGAAGCCTTTCTTTGACTACCATACTGTCTTTACAGGCCCTCCACAAGAAGTGTCTTGGGTTTGGTGGACCTCGTAGCAACCAAATCCCACACCAAAGGTTCTCCTCCCCACCATTTATACCATCAGCAAACTAATCTTGATGATCCAATTTTGCAAGCCAATAACCAGATTTTATCGAGTATGCACCTTCTTTAGAGATATATTAATTTACTTTTACTGATTTTCTATTTACTTTTGAGATATTTTTTTACTTTAGTGTAATTTTTCCTTCATCATTAATCTATCACATTGAGTGACAGTAAAGAGAGCAGGTGTGTCCACTATAGGATCGAGTTAACCTCATGTTACACAGATCATAAAAAAACAACCTCTTTTGTTTGTATACCATAGAACTAATTTGATTTACTTTTGAGATGTTTTGTATTACTTTAGAGTGTCTAATATTTAGTTTTAGAGATAACCTATATAGGAATCGAGCCTACACCTCTAAGCATCCGCATAGTGCTCTACCATTTGAGCTAATAGGTTTACTTTAAAGTCTTTTTTGTGTACTTTAGATTAGATTAAATTTACTTTTAATTTAGAGATAACTGATGCAAGAATTACCTTATTCAACCTTACTCATTTTCTGTATTTTTATGTAGGATCATCTTTTAGAGCAAGATACATAGTTGTTATGTTACTACTTTTTTAGTTATTTTGAATAACTTTAGATTGTTTGATAGTATTTGATTTTAGAGATATAACCTATGTATGTAGGAATTGAACCTACATCTCTATGCATTCGCATAGTGCTCTACCACTTGAGATAATAGGTTTACTTCAAATTCATTTTTTATTTACTTTACATTCTTTTTTATCAACTTCAAATTAAAGTCTTATTCATTTAGACTTTTTTTAATTATTTAAAGGAATGATCTTGATCATAGATGAGAAAACCTCCTCCATATGATGAGGATAAATCTATACTAATGAAAATATAAATCTAAGGCCATATTTTACAAATTCAAAAGTTGAAATCAATCTCACCTCCTTCCTTTACACTATCAACCAGACAACCATTTCAGCAACTCCATACTACAATTGTTGATCCTTAAAAGATGCAACAGTAGCAATACCATCAATTATTTATTAGAGTACTACTAGTTTTATCATCTAGTTCTACATGTGCTTCATTTGGAGGCTTATTTTGCGTTGCTTCCACCCACGCTAAATTGTGAAGACCGAAAGCTAAATTGTAAAGTTTATCAATAGTCAAGATATTAACTCTATTCTTTATATATAATACACCATACCCTTCAGCATTTATCCCATTCTTTACCAATACATTATATTACTTTTAAAGAGATATATTTTACATTTGCTCAATTTTAGTTTACTAACACATTTTAGTCACCAAATTATACTAGTGTCATTCTAATTTACAAAGAACATAAACACCAGCACAATTATTTAAATATCAGTAAAAACATGAGCAAGTGGCACTCATTATGGTTGAAGATTATTGAAAAAGTCCTCACCCATAAACTATTTGATCATCTACTTTTGAAGCTATTCAGTATAATTTTAAAGACATCTAGTTTACTTTTACTAGAAATGTATTCAAGGCCACTTAAAGTAACTAGAATAAAAATTCAGCTTGCAAAACACTTAATAGTTGAAGGATTTCAGGGAAAAAAAACTTATTCTGTGATATACTTGTTTTTTTTTTTTTTTTTTTTTTAACTTTGAGAAAAATAAATTCATCATATCAATTAAAACCCTCACATCAAATCAAAAATAAACCACGTTTGATATCAAAGTCTCAAATAAGATCGCGAGGTGAACCAGCTCCAAAAGCAATTATAACATACTCTAAGCACCCATATACAACAAAAAGATTCACTAACAAAAAAGTAGAAATTAAGAGCATAAAAATCAAACACAAATAAGTTCCTAATAATAAAGTAACAACCAAAGAACCATGACATAGAAAGGAGGAAGTAATTGAGATATCATTTAGTCTTTCGATTTACTTAAAAATACTATTGATTTACTTTTACTTAGTTTCTATCTACATTTGAAATTGATAATATAATAGGATTCATTGGGGCATTTTGTCAAACATTTAGTGTGCATTCGCTTGATTTTGCTTAAATTTTGATGAAATGTAAACACAAATTATTGAATACAAATAACAAAATTTAGAAATTGAATAGAAGTGAATTCGCCAAAATTTCGAGCAAAACTTATCGGAATCGAGCCATAAATTTCCTTATAAAAAAATTGAGCCTTAGATTGACAAAATAAAAAATCCAAAGAGAATGAATTCAAAATTGTTGAATTGAAATCATACCTGTATTTGACTGAAAATTTGAGTCACAATTGGGAAACTTGGAGGTTGGATTTGTAGAGAAATTATGTTCTTGAGGAGAGAGAAAGTAGTATGAGTTTGTGAGAAGGGAAGAACGAGATTATCAATTTCCAACACAACACACGCAATTACATCTTAATCGTTAATTTTTCTCAGATCTAACGGTCTGTATTAGTTCCTATTATAGACTAGGTTCTCATTATAACCTGGTCATATATATATATATATATATATATATATATATATATATATATATATATATATATATATATATATATAGGGGGAGGTTCAAGTGAGAACCTCTCTTAAAATAAGAACTCAATTTAAAGTAGGAACTTTCAATACTAGCCATTGGATTAAAATGTACGGCCCAGATTGAAGGGTTTACCCCATATAAAAACTTAAAAAAAAATCAGCCCCTTCCCCTTCTACTTTCTCTCTCCTCTTGAGTTCTTCTTCCTGGTTTCTTCTTTCTCTCTTCTCTTGAGTTCTTCTTCCTGGTTGAGCTCTTCTTCATGTTCTTTTATTTCATGTTCAAAAACTTTGTTAAAGGTTCAATTTTTCTTTAATATACATGATTATAGATCTTCTACTCCATTTTCTCACAATATTATTCTAACCAAATGGCTCGACAATTTTAATTTCGTAGATCTAATTATAGCGAAATCGAGTAATGTGTATGAATGAAGAGCCGCAAACTCTCAGGTATTTTTAGATCTTTCAATTTCAATCTTATAATTTGGGGGTATGAATGTATGATATCATCATAACAATTTGTACAACATTGTTTTTGCGTCAACAATTTAGATGATTTTGTGCACTTTTTGTCATTATTAAAGGAGATTAGTAGAATGAGTTCTGAGTTCTTTTTGCACTTATTTCACAAACGTCAGTTTACCGCAAATGAAAATTGCTTACAAATTTAATTTGATTGTATAATCTGTATTTCAATCTCTTTAATTTATAAGCTATTAGCTCAGATGGTAGAGCAATGTGTGTTATTGTACACAAGTTGTGGGTTCAACTCCCACATAGCCTAATATTTGTGGTTATTATTATTGTATATCTTGGTTAGTTATTGATGGGTAAAGATAAAATTAGTTTAAAAGAGGTTCAAGTATTACTCAAATGATATGTAAAATCATTTAGACCATCAGACTTGTGATGATAAGTTAATAACATATGACATTAATTAATAGTTTTAAAAAAAATTATAATCATGTATTTGAATAACAAGAACAAGTCTAATACAAAGTGGACAAATGCATTAACATCTGCATAATAAGGCTCAAGAAAAAGCAGCAACATCTTCATCTTCAATGTAATGATGCGCCATTGACCAAAAACAGCAGCACAAGTCACATACTAGCACGAGCAAAATCACTAGAAACACAACATGAGCAAAAACAACAACATGAGCATATAAAACATAATAAGTAACAACATAACCAAATGAAAACAAGATAAGCAAATTTTAATACCTTACCTAAGATAATTGTTTGGTAGGGAAATTCCGACTATCATGGTAAGCTTGTTCTCCACATGTTTTGCAATGTCTTTTCTTTTTTGCTTGTTGTTCCATTGACACTTTCTTTCCTCCTCTAAATCTCTTACCACCTCCACTTCCACTTCCCTTGGTATTATCTTGTTTGGGTGGAAATATCTCTACTTCCTCCGGAGCAGACAATCCTATAAAAGACTCTAATTCATCTATCTTGCTTTCGGTTACATTACCCTTTAACTCTATTAATTGTGTCGAGATATTTTCAATTCCCTTTAACACAATAGTGAGTTGTTCTGGGTCCCTTCCTGCTATATCCATGCAATTTAAGAATTTGCACCAATTATCTGAAATTAATTTTTCTTCACTTTTTATTTGTGAATTCCCTTCTTCAACATCATCATCTAAATTAAAAATAGGCTTGCTTGCTGCCATTTTAGTCCATATGCTCAAAATATAGTAGCTTGGCACTTCGGGTAGACATTTTCCCTTTAAAACACACAAGATATGACGACATGGGATCCCTTCACATTCGAACATCTTACATGAACACTGAGCAATATGATTTAAAGGGTTATAAATTATCTTTCTTGTCTTGGAATTCTTGTAGCTTACATCTGCAATTATTATCAATTGCCCTTCATCTACATCTTTTTTTTCCTCAATTTCACAATCCATACAAGCTCCCCAAAACTCCTTTTGAAACTTGTAAAAATTTAAGAAGGTGTACATTTCCCTTGCATGCCTTTCTAAATCTCTATTTGTACTGTCCTCAACTCAGGCTTTGAAGAAGAGCATACATTTGTCCTCAATAATTAATTTCCAATACTCCTCAAATTCAATTGGAGTCTCTGAACTATACACACATGACTTGAATTGAGTATTAAAATCATCATCACTATTTAATGAACATCCCACCTTTTTAGAAAGTTTTCTCATTATATGCCAAATGCAAAATCTATGAATGGATGAGTCAAATACCTGTCTTATTGCTGCTTTCATAGCAGGATCCTAATTAGTGATGATAGAAACAGGCTTATGACCTCCCATAGCATCCAAAAACTTTTCAAACAACCATATGAATGAGTCGGTTTTTTCATCCGCAAGAAATGCAGCACCAAATGACACACAAAGTCTATGGTTATCCAACCCAGTGAAAGGAGCAAAAATCATCTTGTATCGATTAGTATCATATGTAGTATCAAATGTCACTACATCTCCATACAAAGCATAATTTTTCTTGCAAATGCCATTGGCCCAGAACACTCTTTTTAAATGCAAATCATCATCAACCTCATATGCAAAATAGAATGATGGATTAATTTTTTTCTTCCTGTTGAAATTTTGAATGAACATGTCTGAGTCCGCATCATTAATATAAACTTTCAGATCTCTTTGAAAATTTTTCAAATCTTGCTTATTACATCCTACATTCCTAAAACTACCTACTTGCTCCTTCATTAGACGATGTGCTTTACTAGCTCCAATATTAGCCCGAGTATATGACTTAAACAAGCATCTATGCACACTTGTAACTTCTCTATTTGACTTCAACATGTGACGCTTGCTAGGAGTGGCAAGGACATGGGTGTGACCTTCATAAAATTTATAAATCTCGTAGTTTCCTCTGATATTTTTTCTAAATCCCACCCAGGCATTACACCCTTCCCTGGTCAACTTTCTCTTCCTCAATTTTTTCTTCCCGTTCGTTGATGGTACTTTGAAACCCTCTTTATAGCAAACAGGCTTCTTATATTTGTTCTCACCATTATCTCCCTTTTTATTAGATGACTTACGGACGCTAAATCCAACATGATGAGCATAGTTTTTATAGAATTTCTCACCTTCCTTTAAACTTTCAAACTCCATGCCTATTTTTGGTTTCAATTCATCCTCACACATAGGCACCCATTCCTTGACAATTTCCATATGATTTTCTCCTCTGTTAGGAGTGGAATGCTCAATTTCTGTAGGCCCACTCCCAAATTCTTCACCATTGGAATATGAATGGTCCATGTTAAAATCTGAAAAATGGCATGTGGAACATAAGTTCAACTTAAACAATCAAATTAAATAAAAAGACATAATAAAACAATAAAACTAATAAACAAAGACAACTTATTAATTAATAAAAGGACCACTTTACAATTAAAAAATTGTTACAGTAGTAGGCAGACCCTACAATTCATGTTTAATTATCTAGCTAGTTTCGTAATTAATAAATTAGTGCCCATCATGTTCTATAACTTACCCAAATTCCAAATTCAAACCTGATAGGAAGATATTCAATGGAGATTGGTTGAATTGTTCATCATAAGCAGAACATTAATCAACAACGGGAAAAAGAAGAAACCATGAAGAAGAACTCAAGAGGAGAGAGAAAGTAGAAGGGGAAGGGGCTGATTTTTTATTTTTTTATATATATGGGGTCAACCCTTCAATCTGGGCCGTACAGTATTGAAAGTTCCTACTTTAAATTGAGTTCTTATATATATATATATATATATATATATATATATATATATATATATATATATATATATATATTTATGTTGTCTTACTAAGAATTAGGAATGTTTAGATCTAGGTACTCCCTCCGTGTTTTAATAAGTGTTACACCACTTCGAGAGCTCATAATCAACAACATCCCTGCAGTGTTTGATGGAGCTACTATTGATGAAGAACTCTGAGAGCCAGGGGTAGGATGGAAATGGGATAACTTTGCAAATTTACTCCCATCCATTGTCCTTAAACTTATAGCAGCTCACAAGGTAATGGAAAACTCTGATTTGGGTGATCTCCGTTAATGGAAAGGATCGAAAGCAGGGGGATTCTCGATTAAATATACTCTGACTATAATGAAAAATGATGAGCATGTTGAACAAGACCCCAAATGGGACTTGGCATGGACTGCCCCAGTTCAACAACAAATCAGAGTATTTCTTTGGCTTATCCTGCACAACAGGGTTCTCTGCAATGCTAATAAGCTTCTAAGACATCTCACTGATGATCCTAGATGCTTGAGATGTATGCATAACAAGGAGGAGATACTTCTGCACTTATTCCCTGACCGTCCTATAGCAAGAAATATCTGGAGAAGTGTTGGAGGGACTGCCTTTTATCCGTCCTTTTTCCAAGGAGACTTGCAAAGTTGGATCACTCGTAACCTCAAAGCTTATGGCTTAATTTTCTCTGAAAAATGGCCGACCACCTTTGCTGTATCTCTATGGTGGATATGGAAATGGCGAAACTTTGAAATTTTTGGTAAAAATACTGAAATTCCAATTGACACAGGTGGGTACTTAAGAGCCAAAATTGAAGAAACTTGGAAGGCATTTATGGGAGAATCTGAATCTGATGGACTTCACTCACACATGCCTACCAAAAGGGAGGTGCTTGTTTGCTGGACTGCCCCTCCTATAGGATGGATTGCTTTGAATACTGATGGTGCAGCACGGGGTTCCCCTAGCCTAGCTGGTGGAGGAGGAGAGACTGCAGAGGCCATTTCATTAAGGGATTTGCTGCAAATTTTGGTCGCGGCAATGCTTACAAAGCTGAGGTGTTAGCTTTTGAGTTGGGACTTCAACTAGCACAACAACAAGGCATTACCAAGATAATAATTCAAATGGACAACAAGGCTTGCATTGAAGCTCTCCTAAATTACCAACTTCTAGGTGGAGAATGTGTCCACTTGCTGAATGTTTGCAGAAACATCATCAGCTCCTTTGGTAGTAATATTAGTATTTTTCATTGTTATAGAGAGGGAAATAAAGTAGCCGATAGGTTGGCTAATGTAGGAATCGTCCGAATTTGGGGAACCATGTATTTCGATGCCCCCCAATCGAAATACGTGAGACTCTTAGGGAGGACTGTTTAGGAGTTATTACTCCTCGTTTTGTTATTTAATTTTGTTTGTACTAGGCTTGACCCTCCTTTGCATAAAAAAAAAACACTTTCTTTTTTGGCAAAAAGCTACATTAAAAGTATTATATATCCCTCCTCTCATGGTCCCCACCCAAACTCACTACTACTTTTTTATTATATCTTTTCTCTCACAATAATTACTTTTCAATAAACTATTAACCCCACTATCTTTCTTATACAATTTTTTAATACTCCAACTACTCTACTTACCTCTTATTTTAATTAAGTCAATTAAATTGTCTAAAACTATGTGACGGTCAAACTGTAATACTTAAAAAAACACAGAGGGAATATCTGGGTTTTCGAGTACCTGGATTTTCGGTTAGACCCGACTCGGTAAAGGGTACTTGATTTCACCGGGACGGGTCATAGGGTATCCGACTCTAGGCTAGATATCTGCTGCAAGTAAAAACCCTAATCAAAGAACTATAAGATGACTTTCTTTAAAAAAAAAATAAAAAAATAAAGCATAGCGCAACTCCAATCATGAATCAAGTTAATCAACTATAAGATGGCTTTGAGTAAAACTCACAATGAATCATCAAAAACACTTGACTAAACAAAAAAAAAAATTGAAATTATCCTGAGTAAATTAGTAATAATACTCAATGAAAAAACTCTTATCAGAGCTAAAATGTAGACAAAACTTAATATTTAATTAATTGATTAAGTTTTATGTATCATTCATCGTATTTTGAATATGATCCTGAATGTGCTTAAATACTTCGCCAATTCGGGTTTTTTTTTTTGGTAGATCTTTCCATTTTGAACCTATCAATGTAGAATGGCTCACCTTTGAGATAATGACTATCATTGGCAAGTGGCCTATGGCCCATGATGATAAATTGGTAAGTAAAGTTAGAGAAAAAAAAAACACTCACGAGTCATTGGGTACGTGTCAAGCATAAGGGATGGCCCATGACCCGACCCGATTCCAGAATGTTTAATCGGGTTGTTTATTTCTTAAAATAGCAAAATTAATACCTAGCTAAAATGAACTAAACAACAGGTCGGGTATTTTGGAACACCCCTACTAAGAATATTAGAATATAATGACAACTCATTGGAATCAAATTTGGAAATCAAATCAAGCCAAAAAAAAAAAAGAAAAAAAAAATTATTTTAACCTATCGGGTGAATTGAATATAATACAAATATTAAATAGTATAATTAACCTCTTTTCAATTCCTATTTATTAAATCTAAAGCCTACATATTTCGGTAATAACTTTGAGACTGAGATGGATACACAAGTGATTATGGTTAATAAGAAAACTTTGTATTGCTTGAGAGAGTGTTTACAAATTTGCTTATTAGATGATATTAAGAGCGAGACTTCGTATTTATAGTGCTCCATACAACTTGCAACATTACTCTCTAGAGTTTTCTTAATCTCTTTAAATGGTGGGTATTACACATATAATTTAAGTCCTAGATAATCACAGGCGACAAGTGTTTTTTTTTTTTTTTTTTTTTTTATAACCCTAGCTATCTAGCCAACAGAATTCATATGTGCACCAGTTAGACTCGTATTTCCTATAGTTATTCATTGTAATTACGATCTACACTCTGATCATTGTCATAAACATGTGATTTTAGGTGTTGAGCAACTTTGATATTTCAAATCCTTGTTCATATGTGGAGCTTAACTAGAGTGTTTTCCTATATTGTTGTTAGACTGGTAGGGTCGTCTCCGGCAATTTGGTGGGCCTGTTCTAATTATAAAAATTGGGCCCTTAAATTTTTAAAGGACTATTTATAAAAGGTTTAAAATATTATTATTATAAAATGATTTTTTTTTTTTGGTTTTTCACAACAATTTATATTTCACAGTCAATTCTTCAATTTTTTTTTGACGTTTTTCAAAACCAGAATCATATTTCCTAATTTTAGGAACCATAATTAAAAAAAACAACAATTTATATTTCAGAAATAAAAAAATTATGCATAAATTAAGATAAAAAATATATATATAGATAGATACAACCTGCTCTTTAATCAAGTAATCAACCTCTGCCCACTCCAGATCCACTGAACAAGAACAGTTCGCCAGAGTATTGAGTGCTTCCATTAACGTTTTTTCAATCTTTTGAATTGAGTTAAAATTGAAAGAAAACTGAATTGTGTGTATTGCTTGATCTAGAAATTAGTATATTTTGTGTGTATTGCTTGATCTAGAAATTAGTATAAATTAATAAAATTTTGACCGTTAATATCTATTGAATCGTCATAGATTTTGATAAGAGTATAAATTGTTCTTCAATTTTGCCAAAAAAAAAGAAAAAACTAAGTGAATTGGAGATAATTAGGCAAAATAGGTGTTTATGAGTGATAATTATGTTGGAAATAGGTTATGCAAACGGATTCTCGCGCCCGATCGGGCGGTGGTTCGCCCGACCGGGCGGAGGTGGCTAAGGAAAATAGGAGAACTCTCGCGCCCGATCGGGCGGCAGCTCGCCCGATCGGGCCCGCCTTTTTCCCTAGGTCGGTTTGCTTTGCGTGTTTCTTTTTCCGGAACTCGTATAAATACGAGTCTTGCTTTTTCATGTGATTATTTACTTTCTAGCCGAAAACACAAACCTACCTTTTGAGATCTGAACAGTTCTTGAGCAATTCCACTCTTCGAGTTCGGGTGCACAGATTACGAAGAGAGTTGCGTTAAACTTGGGGGGCGTGCGTCACTAGGAAACTTGTACCGGTGGTGGCGTATTTCGCTTCTAAGGCAGTGGATTTTGTTCCACGGCGCGACTGTGAGTTTGAGATCTTCAATCAAGTATTTTCCCTTTCATCTTCTCTATTTTGTTATTGGAATCAACAGGTATTTTACCAACAATTTAGAAGCAAAATAATATTAATTTATTATACTGTTGATTCCTGGATTATTCAATTATAACTAGTATGATCGGGATGAGAATTACGATTCGGATGATCAATATATTTTTTCGAAATTGATTTGGGATCGTTAAGTCAACGTCCATTATTATTCAATTTTCAAGAACCCTAATTTTTGGGGAAATTTATTTTATCCGTCAGTGTGCAATATTTGTGTACATTGTTGGAAGGATGAACTCAAGTTTAGAGAAAAGAAAATCCCGAAATTTCCATTGAAGTATGTCGGTGGAAGCAGTGCAATTGAGAAGTCTTTAATTTGGAATATTAATTAAAGTGGTAGATTATCAAAAGGTTGCTCCTTCTCTAGCGAAGACTCCAACAGGATTTGCAAGTAATGCAATCGGTTATGGAGTACAAGGATCGATGGGCAGCAATGGTGTCGACTGTCGAGTTATAACTCAATAAAATCTGTCTAGCGAGTGAGCCGAGATATGCAACAATAGTTGGTCAGACCATTGCTCGTAATCACATAAGTTATCCTTCTCAATTTATTTAAGTAATTTCTAACTCTACATAATATTTGTGTCTATTATTATGTGCCCCTGTTATATATGCATAATTTAATTATTATGAGCTATTGTTTAGCAATGTGGGGGTGTTATGAGTTAGATTTTTGTGACTAACTAGTAAGTTAGTTTGTACTCTTGTTGATGAGTGGTATTGAGGAGGAAGGTCTCCGAAAGTGACGTTTATCTATAGCTTTTGGCTTGTTGTTTGCAAGTAATTTATTTCTACTAATGTATGTTTCGTCCAATGGTAATTTATTTATGTTCATGGACTTTAATGTGATTTGTCCTAGTAGATTAGGGATGATATATAAATATGTTCTATCTTATGATAGTGTTTTTATTGTTATTTTTCCTAATCATGGACAATGTTTTGTTGAGCACGGAGTATGTGATAAGCTTATAAGTGTCTCTTTTTTAGATTAAAAAAAGGGGATTTAGAATTATTATTTCTTTTAATTCTTGTGATCTTAATCAGCTTTGTTCACGAACTTGAAATGTATGTAATTGGCTAGAGGTGTAGCAATTATTTTTCTTGTTGATGGTCTTGATGAGACCGGATTGTTTTCCGTGCTTATTAGCAGAGTTAAAAAAGGCTTGACTTAGAAAAGCTAGAATGGCCGTGCAAGTTTGAAGTGTAAGTGCCCCACATGAGGTAAGGATGGGAATTAACATTCTATATGTCTTTAAAAACTATTAATATTCTATGAATGTTAGTATTGTGGGGGTTGCAGATATGTATCAGTTGTTTATTTGTTTAGTAAGTATTTCACCCAAGAATTTGGTTGATACTCCCTAATTTGTTACCTGATTCATGATTATTTTCATGTGGTATATGTGATGTGGGGTTTTCCAATAATGAAGAATTGACTTCTATATATGTTTCACATAAAGCATGAAGGCTTGTGGGACTGTGGGTGATATGTATGCTGAATATCTGCTACGTTTATCATGTACGAGCTTGATATGTTAAATCCTTGAAGTGTCTCAAGTATATATTTTCCTATGACATGACATGTTAGTTTTGCTCGTTCATAGGATTTGTTCTTACTTCCTAAGCTTTTTTTCTGCCAGTAAAGTTGATGAGTTCATCATCTAAGGTGTATTGGATTAAAGCTTAAACTAGTGTTATATCATCGTGGTTTTACTTTCTTGATCGAAAGTTGTATGTAGATGTTTGTTGTCTGGTTTATATATTCATGTAGTGGTGAATGGAAAATTTCTGAACCATATGGATAAACCTAATTGACTAGTTGTGGAAAGAAGCATGTTAACGCGTGTTGTGCACTCTCTTTGAGTCTGATATGTTTGAGAAGAGTGTATCTTGCCTTGCTATTAGAAATCCATCTGTTGTAAGTATCTTTCAAGGCGAGTTGAAAGGTGGTTGATTGGAAATGGGCTAAAGGTAAGATACTATGTTGTTAGGATTTACTCTGTAAGTTTGGTGCCGACCAACTCTTATGACTCACCTGGTTTGTTCTAAGCTTGTCTGGTTTGCAGTAAGGTTGCTTAAGCTTTCTAGCATGATTGATTGTAAATCAAGGGTGTGTATTTTAAAACCGCATGCACAGGTGACAACTTAGAAGATGAGGTATTTTTCGCTCATGATGTTATATCCTTTGTGATATGTATGGTGAGTGGGGATTAGATTTGAGTACTCTAACTTGTTATGTTAAGTTTTTCTTGGCATGTGAGTTGAACTTCTTGATGCATGTGTGATGTTACTATGCTTCGAATTGATAGAGTTCATTTGCTAGAATGATCATAAGTTGTTAACTTCACATGCATGTTGTTAATTGAGATAAAGATGTATGTGTGTCTCTAAGCCAAGAGACAAGTACAAGATAATGTGATAAGCAGAATGGTTCTAGGCAGTATACCGATGAACTAACAAAGGTACGCATCAATCTCATTATTGTGATGTAGAGAAAGTGGTTTGGTAAATTATATTTATCATGTCTAAGACAGAGTTATTTTCATGATTTGGCCTTGATATTTGACTCAAATGTACTAATGATTTGCAATCTAAATGATGAACAAACTACTCTTGACGTGTAGTGGTTTTGTTGTAAACTATATTGTTCATTCTGTTTGTCAAGAGAGAATTACTCAATTATTGTTTGAGTTTCAGTTAGTACAGGGATGAAGGTTAAAGTGAGAAAGTTTCTCAAGTACCTATCCAGTAAATTATAAGAGACAATGATTGAATGAACAACGATGATTAGTTGAACCTCTTCAGTGTATGATTTTTACATGATGAAGGGTGGTGCTCTGTTTCGAGTGAGCTACAAAACAAATTGTTGTACACTATCCATTATGAAGCAAAGGTTCATTAGATTGGATGACGTGGTCAAGAAGATGATTGTTGCAAAAATCAATCTCTGGAAGTTTTTCCATTGTGGGGGTAAGTTGATCATCATGTTCTCTACATTATTTTTCACAAGTGTCTATGTATGTTGTCAGGAACTACAGATGTAGTGACAAAGTTAGACAGATCTTGTGGAGATGATACTCATGTTAGAGTACGTGAAAGCAAAGAAGAATCAAGCAGGTCCTTATACTAGGATGAAGCACAGGTAAGTGCTTGATTGTCTAAGAGAATATATTTAAGATCCTGTGGGGTATTTTAAATTATTCTAGTGACAAAGTTTAAAAAATTGAGTCTACGTCCTGAAGTGATCTGGCTTGATAACCCTCTAATTTATATGGTTATGAGATGCTTTGGTAGACTTGTTGCTTGATGTTTGCAGGTTGAGCTTTAAGTGCTCTTAATATGTCCATAACCCAGATTGGGTGGTCGATTGAGACAGCTTACATGGACACACCGAAGTATTTTAATTTATTGAACTTTTGTTCTGAATGGGTTTAGAACCTTGTTTTGGTTGACTCATTGTTGGATTTACACCACTTATGTTTATTGAATCTATAACCTTTTTCAGTGGTTTGTTGATCAGGTGGATTCAGTAAAGTTGAGCGTGGCTCTTAATGTCATTTGTCCAGTTATTCTTTGAGCAGGGATTGATAATGGTTCTTGAGTGGATTTAAGACCATTAGCCCAGTGGCTCTTAGAGTAGGATTGATAATGACACCGAAGGTGGAAGGTTGAGCATTGCTTGCTCTTAATACTACTAGTCCAGTTGCTTGAGATTAGGGAACAATAGTGATCCTTAAATGACTTAGAATCACTAGCCTAGTTACTACTCGAGTAGGGAACGATAGTGGTACCGAATGACTGAGGTTGGGAGTATCCCTTAATGCATCTAGCCTAAGAGCTCATTGAGTAGTGGATTGATAGATGCACCGTCGAGTTGATAGGGTTGAACTTTTCGTTCTTAATGTTCTTATTCCATTGCACAGAAAAATTGTGGGTTTGCAAGGTGCTTGAATGTGTTTTAATCCTGCAAGGAAAGACCCTAGATGTGCTGAGAATGTGTATTTTATACACAGACGGAACACCTACGCGAGTACGAGGGGTGGCCTCCTTCAAGGAAAAATTGTGGTGTAGTTTTCCTGAAGTACTCATGAGAGCCCAAGGTGTAGGCCAAGATTGGCGGAGTTGCTTAAGCTCTAAAGTCAAGGGATGTGTATTCAAGGTCCCTTCCTCGCTCTTAGGAGTTCAATTCTTAGGATACTCACTAGGGAAGTGTTGAAAACCTTGTGCACTAATGTGTTAGTTCAAACCTTTGGATACTAGCATTTAAGTACTAAGACTTTCATTTACTGTTCAGATTTCATGTTGAAGATCCGCTAGCATTAGTGGGGGATTGTTGGAAATAGGTAATGCAAACGGATTCTCGCGCCCGATCGGGCGGTGGTTCGCCCGACCGGGCGGAGGTGGCTAAGGAAAATAGGAGAACTCTCGCGCCCGATCGGGCGGCCCTCGCCCGACCGGGCGGCGGACTCGAGTTTTTGACGAGCCCGATCAGGCGGCTTCGCCCGATGGCTCGCCCGGGATGGGGTTTCTAGATCGCCCGACCGGGCGGTGTTCGCCCGATCGGGCGCGACACCAGGTCTGGAGAAACTTAATCTCGCGCCCGATCGGGCGGCAGCTCGCCCGATCGGGCCCGCCTTTTTTCCTAGGTCGGTTTGTTTTGCGTGTTTCTTTTTCCGGGACTCATATAAATACGAGTCTTGCTTTTTCATGTGATTATTCACTTTCTAGCCAAAAACACAAACCTACCTTTTGAGATCTGAACAGTTCTTGAGCAATTCCACTCTTCGAGTTCGGGTGCACGGATTACGGAGAGAGTTGCGTTAAACTTGGGGGGCGTGCATCACTAGGAAACTTGTACCGGTGGTGGCGTATTTCGCTTCTAAGGGAGTGGATTTTGTTCCACGGCGCGACTGTGAGTTTGAGATCTTCAATCAAGTATTTTCCCTTTCATCTTCTCTATTTTGTTATTGGAATCAACAGGTATTTTACCAACAAATTATTGAGTGAATTTAATTTTGTTTTGGAAGATTTTTTGGGTTTTGGTTTCAAAATGGAGGTTTTTATAAGGAAGAAGATGAATAGGTAAAGAAGATTTTTTTTTTTTTTAAGTCAATGATTTTTTTAAAAAAAATTGTGGGCCCTTGATTTTTGGGGACCCTGTTACGTGTGTGAGGAAAAACCTCCTTAAAGTCGGGCCTGCTGGTAGTTGGTTATTTCCAACATCTTGAATCATCAATGGAAGTATCACTCAACCTTTATAGTTGACTGTTAGGCATATTTTTTGGTAATATTGGAATTTATTCTTATATCAAAATATAATGTAGTCTTTGAATAGGTGATTAATTAAATTTTGTCATTTAAAAAAAAAAAAACTTAGTGATTGTTCTCTTTTTATATACAAGATTTTTAAAAGTAGGATTTTTTTTTTCGCGTATAAAAAGCAGTAAATGGTTTGAATTCGATTTTTTCTTCTTCTTTCTTATAATTTAAGGACTATATTTGTTAGAAAGTTCAATTACATATTAAAAATTTCCCATAGTTTATCAAATTTGGAAATCAATTCCAAAAAAAATAAAAATAAAAAATTACATAATACTTATATTAGTCTATCGGCTGAAGCGAATATATCATTAGTCTCTTGGATTAATGAAATCTTGGTTCTTGTCTTTATCAATGGTACACAAGCTACTATGTATTGAGATATGTGATTGATTTACAATTAATACGAATATTAAATAGTTTAATTAACCTATTTTCAACTCTCATTACTTAAACTTCAAAGCATATCCAATTTATAAATAATAAAAATTAGTAATAACAATGAGATTGAAATGGATGCACATATGAGTACAGTAGTTTGTGATTGTTTTCATTCCATTCGCATACTAAACTTATAGTAAAGGTAATATTTATCATTTCCCTTTGCCTTATTTATTTAAATCCTTTCCATTCCATCTACGATGTTTATATCAAACACCCCTCAAATTGTTTCCATTCCATTAGCATACCAAACATATAGTAAATGTAACTGTAAACCATAAAAATTCAAACCTGCAATGTATAATTAATGAGGTAGAAAATATACGGGAACAATTATTTCATTGATAATTTGTGGGGTTACAACTCTCGTAAATCTCTTGATTCCTCTCTCCAAAGGGCTAAGGTTTGATATTTGTTTATAGTACGAGGCCTTGTCGGCTTAATCCATACTATAGACCTACAATGTTTGGTAGTAGGGAGGAGATGGGGTCTTTGTGACTTATTCCATGTGAGCCTCCTTAAACCCTAGATTCGACCCTCTTTATATAGAGAGTCGTAGAGTAAAAGATAATAATCTATGAGATTCCGAAGATAAATATCTTATAATTTTTTATATTATCTCCTTATTTACAGATTTCTGACACCTAATAATTAACAAAATTTCGGTGTCAACAGTAACGTTTATCATTACCCTTTTTATTTAAATCCTAAAAGTTACTTAAGTCTAGAATACTAACTATAAATGGAGTTAGTGCAAATCAACATATGAAAATTTGGCAAAACAAGGCAAGAACAATTGTTTTGTTTGTTCTGAACTGTACAACCACACCACATGAGCAAGTTATATTATACTAGTAATGACAGTGATATGAATTTGTTCAATCTCAGCCAGCCAGCCTATTTTTCATTTACACTAAATTTGTTGAATATCCTCAAAAAGATCAATGAACAGAAAATTTATTGAAATGTACCTCCACACGAGATGAGCAATGTATGTATACATGACAAGCTGAAAGAGATGAAAAACATTCAGCTGTACATATTCATAAAATGTGATTGCTTATCCACCAGTACCAGGCTACCAGCCATTGATATATGAAATATTTACACAAATTTGTTACACTGGTCACAATGCTTATGACCTTTGTACAGACATGAATATATATGAGACATATGACCTGCTACATTCCGTCTATTCTTGCTACTAATTTGGTCTTTGGCATCTTCAGTACATTAACAACCGGATAGACCAGAACATCATTGAGCTTGTACTCCAATCCTCAGAGCTGTAAATACATTAAAAAAAAAAAAAAAGTATTCTGGTAGATATCATATTTATCAGCCGCTATTTAGGCATTACTTCTGAGAGCCCATTCAAAACCAGTCTACATGCTCAGTAGATGTTTTAGGCTGCTTCTTTGGTTTTTGGTATCTGTTATTCTCAAACTTAGCTTTTATAATAAGAGAATAAAGCAAGTCAGCTTCGGCAGAGGTATCGTATGGAGTATTCAGAATACTGACAAAACGAAACAAACAAGATGAGTACGTGGATGTCAGAGTCATACATCAGTGTCCGAAATATTAAATCAAGTTGCCTATTAGGCATAACTATGAAAAAACTTTGGTGTGCATAACAGGCATATGATACTGTTAACAGATTATCCTGCTTTTTCTCCGCATTCTAGATGATGCACACCAAAGTTGGAAGCAACAATTTTTCCATGTAGAAAATACGATGCTGGAAGTATAGAGAGATTAGTTTCATTTCACAGTGATAATAGTAGCTTGCTATTGGCTTCTTGTGTTACTTGTAACCACTACTATAAGAGCCCATGCAGTGAAATTCAATGGAGTGACTTGTGTGTTAAACAATCACGCTAACTAAATGCGAGTTCCACAACATTGTGAGTATCTCAAAACAATTAGAGTGTTTTTTATACTTATAATTGTCCACTTTGCAATAACGTGTGAAATTTGAAGTTTTGTTTACAATACCGATTTCCAGTCATATATGGTCCTAGGACAAATATATGGAACTTTCCCTAAACTATATTTAGGAATTTCTTAAGATCATTAATATGGGATCAAGCTACTGGGTTGACTGCAAATCTATACGTCACATATGACATTTTATATGGTTGATTTAGTAAACACTTAGGAGTCTTGGAGTCTTGCAGTAGTATTAGCTATCATATACTATTGGTCTGGGCATGATATATAGGGTGTTAATGGAAGTTTTGGTAAAACACAAACTCTTAAAAAGTAAAAGAAGTAAAAATCACAAAAAACCTGGTTCGTATTATGAATCACAATGGAAGCCAGTGCATTAGATCAACCATACAAGGATCTTGAAGAAGGCATGCTGGGACACCTCCACATCAGGCCTCCCCCCCCCCCCCCCCCTCTCTCTCTCTCTCTCTTACTTCATTCACCTTTGCAATAATTCGAGTATAAGAGGTGATCTAAAAAACAGGCTACAAAATTATAAATTGATGTTGGGTCTAAAATCAACCTTAGCAACTAAGAAAACATAAAGGATGAACTTGGCTTAGTCAACACCGGCTATGGATCCTACATTGGTGGGTACCATGGACACCTGTGGCCATGAGATGGTTGCTTTGGAAGGACCTTGGGATAGTCTAGCACTGATTACCTTAAGAGGACCATAGTAATAGGAATTCCTTGACAGTTAACTTAGTCATTGTGGGAAGCATATGCGGTTGCCTTGACTTTAGGATAGGGTGAGTAGTGGGATTCAAGTTGCCCCACTCTTCAAAAAATGGCAAAACGATTATGTTCAGTGGGCACGTGACTAAGTATGGATCTTAAGATATAGGTGTTTCGGGATGCAGATCCAAGGGTTCAAGCTTGCACGGGCTGGTTCGGTTGACGACCTGCGCAAGGCAACACACATAAACTACCCTCGGGGGTGGCTCGAGGAACCCCCCCTCTGATGTCTAAGTTAGAATGTGTTTAGAGAGAGAAAGTGTACTTAGAGAGATAGATGATGTAATAGAATTTGTGTCTAATCTCTTTTCAATTGTACTTTATCTCATATTTATAGGCGTGTGGTCTCCTTTAAGTGGAGTCCCACTAGCTTAGCCTACTGGCTGAATACTGTCGGGCTAAGGAGCGCCTCTAGGCGCTCCTCCAGCGGTGACTGTTCACCTCAAGAGTGAAGCCGGGAGCTCGATGATAGCTCAGTAGGAGCTATCCCGTACAACTAGCCCCTCAAGAGGTGATATGAGGTTACTTATGCTGACTCTTGTCTAGATGCTGATGTCCTCTCAAAACGGGTTCAGCTCAGAGGGAATAACTCAGCAGGAGCTATCCCGTACAACTAGCCCCTCAAGAGATGGTACGAGGTTACTCATGCCAGCTGTTTTGAATGTACACTTTTGTTAGTGCTGAATAGGTCGTCTGAGTCTTCCTAAACACCTCTAGCCCCTCAATTCTCAAGATTGCTCACACAATTTTGAGGCTTAAGGTGATGTTTAAAGTGCGGAGTTGGAGTGTATTTCCGTGAGATGACGATGCTTGACTTTGCTTAAGGGAGTTTTCCTTACTCCCGCTGAAGTCTAAGACATGAAAAGCTCGAGGAAGGAATTTCGATCACTCGCGCTAAAGTTTGAGAAACGACGGACTCTGCATGGAAGTCCCGCCGAAGTCAGAGAAATGACGAACTCGCAGGGAGGAATTTCGATCACTCCCGCTGAAATCTAAAAATTGACGAGCTGGTAGGGAGGAATTTCGATCACTCCTGCTGAAACTTGAGAAATGACATACTTAGCAGGGAGGAATTTCGATCACTTCCACTCAAGTCTCTCTAGTTTTTTTTTAGGCGGGAATAGTGTTTTGCATGAGTGGGACACGTGTAAACCATTAATGGGTCAGTTTATTTTTACTGAATGACATGGCGGTGTGGCTTTATTGCCTATCTAACCACCCGTTTTCTTTGTCATTTAATTCACTGTCCCCCCCTTTTTTTACTTTCTTCATTTTTCATCTTCCTCTTCATTTTTCAAATTTCCTGCTTTTCATCTTCCTCGCAGACACTCGTTGCTCCCCCATTATTGTTGTAAGTTTCTTTCTGTTTCGTTCTTTTACTTATTGTCTTTGTTTTTTTTTTGTTGTTTTGGTTGTTTATTTTCTCCCGCTCTTCGTTGTACCTTGAGATTATTTGCTCTTTTCACTGTAATTCAAAACCCTGTTCTAAGTACTACTTTTGATGTTTTATAAAGAGGGTTTAATCACCCATTAAAAAGGGAGATTATTAGGGGTTTTTATATAATTTTCAGATTTTTATTAGACTTTGAACTTGCTGTAATTTCATGTATAAGAGTGTATTTTAAGGTTTTTATGAAGAAAATTTAAAGAACTATATATAAGCCTTTAATTTTAACTAAAGGGAAGGTTTTAAAGTGTTGTTTGATTTGGATTTTGAAGGTTTTAAAGTAAGTTAGTATTGCTGTAAATTTGATTGATTGGGTATTGATTGAGATGTTTTTATTTGGTTTTAGGAGAGGAGTTTATTGAAGGTGATTTCTAGTTAGTAAAGTGGCATACCAATTCGTTTGCTCAAGGTACGTACAAGGATACAAAAACCTTGACTTTAGGAGCATGTTTAAGGACTTGAAAAACTTAGAATCATGTTAGGGACTTGTGGATTGGTTGAAATTGTATGGTAGTAATTGTGATTAATGTTTGATGTGACAGTTGGTTTTGATTCAAGTATGAGGATTGTGTATTAATTTAACTTGTAAGTATTATTTATGCATTAACTTTGCAAGATGCGCTGCTTAGAGGCAAAGGTATGTGAATATGTGGAATGATTTATTTATTACTCATTCATGTTTATTGAAATAGGACGAGTAACAGAAGAATTCAAGTCTTATAAGACGAGGTTAAGGTTTTGGGGTGCCTTATGCACTCAAGGTGTTTATACACCGAGGTAGTTAAAGGAATAAATAATAAATGTTGCTTGTCACTAATAAATCAAGAACTGAAATTGGAAAGTTGTTTTACTTGATTGAATTGATATTGGATTGATTGTATTGATTGCATATGAGTCATCACAAAGTCTAAACCTGTAAATCACGCAAAGTGCAAGATGGATGAGCAATAAAACTCTGGATTGGTGCACTTCTGGAGTAATGACAATCAGGGGTTGGGGTACACGGGGTATTAGCCGTGTACTTTTCTCGAGGCCGTCTGATCTACGAGTCTCTTATTTCAAATATATTCTTTTTAAAACTAGGAGTTAGGTGAGATCTCATACTAACTACGGTCACGGAGTCGCGCCCGTGGTCGTTGGATGTTTATTGATGTTTCCGAAAGGAGGCATGGGGTTTTTTTTTATTGATGTTCCAAATGGAGCATGGGTTGGACAACCTTGTCTATTGCGTAATCCAATGAATAAAAATAATGATATACCTATTATTAATTAATGGAGTCTTAGTAATATAAATAGTTGAGTCGTGTGTTGAGTCTATAATTTAATGATGCATGATGTTTGATTATTAATAACATGTTAGGGATTTCTTAATTTATTTCGCAGCTTATATGTACTCAGCTTTGCTGATTGCGTGCTTTTGTGTGTGTCTTTCTTTGGTCATGACCTTCGCCTTTCAATGACCCTGTAACGATCCAATTTTTACACTTGTAATATTGGGGAGCAGATTAATCACAGGTTTTAACATGTTCAGAACTTGCATCAAGGTTGTGGGATTTTGAGTAGAGAGTTGGTTATTATTCGCAGTTTATTTCTTTTCATAAGTTTGAATTTATTTAAACTCTAGTTTTATTTATTTACTACTTTTGTGGGGTTTTGAATAACGGCCTTAATGGTTCGAACTTGTAGCATTTAATTTGGTTTTGGTTATTGGTTTTGAAACTTATTTATAACTGATTTAGTTTTTCCGCTGCTAATACTTTGATAAAGCCTTAACGTTTTAACACGTGGCGGTAACATGCCAATGGTTCTCCTCTACTTTTATTTAAAGTAAGTGGTTTGGAAAAGGGAGAATTATTGGGGTGTTACAGGTTCATTGTTCGTGGATGTCGCATTCCGAACTTAAAGGAAGAACTAGATCCTACCGGATCTACTGATTTCGCCGCCGTTTTGATTGCACCTGACGTCGACCCAGTGAGGTACGTTTGTTTTCTGAGAGATACCGGATTTGGGTTTTTCGGTTGATCCTTTAGGATCGATGGATACTGACGCTGTATTTTGTTGTGTTTGATTGGTGTTAATATCCTTGGAGACTGGTTTTGTACAGCTTCCTCTCCGGCCATGGCAGTCTACCAACTAGTCCCTTGCTCGTGATCCTTCCCCTCCTTCTAGCGCCAATTGTTTCGGGGTGCGGATCCAAGGGTTCAAGCTGGCACGGGCTGGGTCTAGTTGACGACTTGCGCAAGGAAACACACGTAAACTGCCCTCGGGGGTGGCTCGAGGAACCCCCCTCCGATGCCTAAGTTAGAAAATGTTTAGAGAGAGAAAGTGTACTTAGAGAGATAGATGATGTAATAGAATGTGTGTCTAACCTCTTTTCAGTTGTACTTTATCCCATATTTATAGGCGTGTGGTCTCCTTTAGGAGGAGTCCCACTAACTTAGCCTACGGGCGTGCTGGAGAACCCTTCTGGGCGCTCCTCCCGCGGCGACTGCGCACCTCGAGAGTGAAGCTGGGAGCCCGATGATAGATTGCAGGAGCTACCCCGTACATGACCAGGATGTTAGTGGGTTGACTAACAATTATGTTGACCGGAAGTCAAATGGTAAAGTGGTTACGCCACTAACAAGGTAGTTCCTATAAAATAAAATCACCAAGTTAGTGGAGCATTTTCTTGGACGTGGCCAGTTTTTCTAAGAGAATGATGCCACGTATGTTACATGGAATTCGGTAGCCATGTCCAACACGAGTATGTGTCCAAGTGTCCAACTCGACTATTGGTGGAAAAAAATCCATGGTTTTAAACCAAAAGTGAAGTGTCCAAGTGCATACCAATGTATGAGTGTTAAGAGTCTGACACAAGTACTTGAGGTGAAATGAATAGTCCATGTAACATAGGATGCCACATCACCTCGAAGTTATGCCACTCGCTTAGTTTCTCCAAGAAAGTAGGAACACTAACGGGAAGTGGAATTGGTTGGGCAATTGGATGCCACATAAACACTATTGATGCATGACTCTGGTAAAGAAGGACCATGGCATAGTGGGGTGTGATAGTTACTTGGTCAAGCAAAACGTGGATAGCTTCCTCCTTGTACATAGACAAGGCTATCCAAGCTGTTATAAAAGTAGTGGGAAATTACTTAGATTGTGGGTGTAGTGGAGAGTTATCCTAACTGACTCGGTTGTTGTCGGTACCTATAAATAGCCAATCGGCATTTATTAGCTGGGGAGAGAGAATTCATAGAGCTCTGGAGAAAGAAACTCCTGGTTGTATTTGTGAGCCACGAATTAATAAAAGTGTTCTTTTTCTTACTTGTGCTTGTGTGCTTATCTTACTTGTGTGTCGTTTATACTTTGAGTGTTATTAGGCTGGTCTAGATGTGACACCATCACAATATATACCTCATTGCCAAGAAAAGTTAAATAACCACATTTTTAACTCCACATTAAGGATGAAGATACAACTCTCATTAGTAAAATTGGAGAAGTACATTTGGAGAGAAGCCTATCACGGTTCATGACATTGGCTCATTGCATCCTGTTCAAAAACTATAAAAGAAGCCCACATAGTGTATTTCAACAAAATGAGTTTTTAAGTTAAAAAAGGTCATTGAGTATGGCTTCCACATAATGATGTGCATACAAAGAGTGTGCGAGACATCCTAAGTGACTATTTTCATAAAATAGCATCGTGATTTCCAAACTTTTGAGAAGTTATAGTTTTAAAAATTCACTATCTACCCCTAAGGTTACTCAACTCCCTAAGATATAATATCTTTCACTTAAATTTAAGGAAAATTTGTTAATTAATACCTTAAAAAGAAGGCCTTTGTGAATTACTACCCCTAAAAAAATAGTTGTTAATTACTACCCCTAAAACTGATTAATTCTAGTAACTACTACCTTTTTTTCTAATCACCCTACATAAACTCTTAAAGACATCATTTTTCGTCTAAATTGTAATTAATAGCTTTTAAACCTTAATTAATTAGATAAACCCTTGCACCACCTATCCACCACCTCCGGTAGCCCCCTTTTACCACCCCCAGCAACTACCCACCACGAAATCTACCCCCCTCTTCAGCATCCACAACAAAACTCACCCTAACTCGTTCCCCCACCACGCGTTTTCCAACCCTTAAAATTTATTCCCTCCCCATTCCCCAACCCCGATTGCCGCCCCTCCCAATAGCCCAGCAATATGATGGGGCTGTGTTTGGTTCGTGTTGGGGAATAGGAAGAGGATGGGTTTCGTGGTGGGTGTAGGGGAAGGGGTGGGAATTGCGTCGGGGAAGCAAGAGGGTGTGGGAATCATGGTGGGGGAACGAGAGGGGGTGGATTTTGTGTTGGGGGAACGTGAGTGTAGACACCTAAAAATGTCTCCCCAAAACCAAACCCGATGATGAACAACCTTTTACCGCCATTATTGGTCGGGTTGAGTATTTAATCTTTGGAGTGCTTAAATCCATATTCAAATCCATATTTTCATTTCATAAACCAACCCAATTCCTAGCCCGTTTCCCCAAACCTTCACTTATTTTCCTCTTTTCGTGCCTTTAAACCCAAAATATTTCATTTCGTATCCTTTAAAATCATTCATTTCGTGTCCTTTTTATAAAAACGTTTGATCCAGTTTATTTTGGTCCATAATATGGGTCCAATGATTAAATAGTTGGATGGGGCTTTAAAAGAGCTTTCCAACGATATATTATAAGCCCAAATCCGAGTTATAACGAATAAGTTATGGCCAAAATATTAAACTGAGCCCAAACCGAACCTAAGGCCACCTTACCTACGACCCAATGATCATGTGGAGGGTCCAAATTATTTAATCCCATTCCTAAACCAATTAGGATTAATTAGAAACTTCTATAAGTTTCTAAAAGATCTTAATTATCCTTTTTGAAAAGATAAGATTAAAGAGTTTGAAATTGAATAAAACTCCTTTTTTGAAAATCCTAATTCTATCCGAATTGAAAGACATTCAAAGATAGACAGATATTATTTTCGTGCCTCATATTTTTTATCCAAATTTTATATGGTTGCATAGCCCTTGAAATTATCTTTCCAATGATATATTATAATATCAATTCCGAGCTATAACGGAAAAGATATGAATTAAATATCAAACTCTATCCAAAACTGACACCGTCTCACTATTTCGTCTATATCTTTTATTCTATAAAATATTTTAATCTGATTCTAATTGGGTTAGAAAGTAGACTTCAAGAGCTTTCCAACGATATCTTATTCATCTTATTACGATTTCTGGATCAAAAGATATGATAAAAACAAAAACCGCAAAAACTGCTGTCTATCGCAAGAGTTTTAATCCGATTCGAACTCGATCTTTTCTTGATTCTTCGACCCTCTTTTTTCCCTATAAATAGAGGTCATATCTCCCCTTTTTCAATCACCAATAATCATTCTCTCTCACCTTACACCAAAAATCATTCTCTTCTCCCTCTTTAACCTAATTTCTAGCCTCCTTATTCTTCCATAATAATTCCCCTAAGCACTCCAAGGAGTCAATACTTAACCCGAGGTTCCGTCCTTAAACCAAGGCGTGAAAGGTACAAATAACTGAGGGTTTGGACCAAATCAACTCTACTTTTTAATTTAATTTAATTTCCATTTTATTTAAATTTTTATTGAAGTTACTAACAATTTATTCATGACGTAACAATTTAAAGGAACGCGCGGAATGTGAGTAATTAATTAATTTAATTACTCTTATTTTATTTTCTTATTACTAGTATCATGATTAGGGTTATTTTATATTTGATTTGACTAACATTATTATTGTCAAATTGCTTTCAATATTAATGGTTATTCTATTATTTTTATTGATCACCATATTGCATGTTTAAAGGGAATATGTAATTGAAAATCACGCCTAATAAGATAATTTGGACAACCAGTTTAGGATCCTTTTTAATCTTATTGTTTAATCAAGTGATCACAAATATTTTAGAATTATATGTTGCATTAATATTAAACCAATTTAGCTTAATAATAGATTGTAGCAAATTGAATTCTTGTTTGTATGCCTTTGAGATCTCAGGAATCACTTTTCACTATAAGAATCGAGTAGAGGCCAATACGGGCGAATGTGACTCCATGACTCACTTCGTACCATCATCCCCGATCCTCCTTTCGTGGTTCCGAACCATATGGAGTTAGTAATCTCATGGATTATGAATGGGGTGTAACCTTCACGGGTCAATCGTTGTTGCCTATCGTTGTCCCTTATTCGTGGTTGCCTTTTATGATCCGTGAACGGTTTACAAGTTCCTTAAAAATTTGTTGGCGGCTCCCTACTTTCCTTGTCCCTAATCGTTGTCCCTAATGGTATATGTCAATTTCCACTTCCTATGAGTGCCAAGCATATTCACAACATGCTTTTTACGTAGGCGCACTTCGAGCGACGCCTACAATTTGGCGACTCCGCTGGGGAGGATTCTTGGTTATTTATCGATTTGAGTGATCAGTATTTAATTGAGATGAGTGGATGAGACTTGAAAGATTCTTGAATTGTATTCCTGCGATTTAATTGGCATTGTCACATATGCATATGCATTTTAGGTCACCTATTTTGCCACAATAGTACGTGTTCTACGTATGTGGCTAGCCCGGGGGATTTAAGCTCTATCAACCCGAAAACGTTCATGACAATAAGGGTTCATCCGAGTTTTTAAATCCACCCAAACCATGGAGTCGAGTTCGATTTCATCACGAACTCGCGAAGCCGCCCGTTGACATACACCCTCAAGGGAGGCTGCCTTGCTAACGCGTCCAAACTCTTAACCATGGTACCCTTTGACACCCAAAAGCTTGACCATAGTGGAACATAGATCTTGACTCTAGGTTGAGAACTTCCTATGAGTGTCAAGCATATTCACAACATGCTTTAACGCAGGCGCACTTCGAGCGACGCCTACAGGGAGGGGTAGGTTTCATGGTGGGGGATCGAGTGCGGGGAGTGGATTTCACAATGAGAGAGGTGGTGCAATGGTGGTGGGTAGGTGGTGCAAGGTTTTTATCTAATTAACTAAGGTTTAAAAGCTATTGATTATAATTTAGACGAATAATGATGTTATTAAGAGTTTAAGTAGGATGATTAGGAAATAAGGTAGTAGTTACTAGAATTAATCAGTTCTAGGGGCAGTAATTAACAACTTTTTTTAGGGGTAGTAATTAACAAATTAAATTTAAATTAAGAAATAAGAAATTTATGTACCTTCAATAATTAATTTTTTTCACGTAATAGGTAAAAGGGGTTTGGAGAAAAAAAAGAGTAGAGTGAATTACTTTTTATGGTAGCGAGTAAATATGTTCACTTTTGCATGTTTTAGAACTAAGTGTACCTCATTAACAATCAATCTAAAGTGTTATCTCATGAAAATTCACCTAAAATTTCTAGGCACCAACCATCACAACTCATTGTCTGGACATACAGCAAGAGGCGGCAGGTAGGGCGACAAGCCAATGAGTCACGATCTGGGAGTTTGGACACCGAAACGTGCAGCGCGCTCTAGCCTTTTGGCGGCAAGAACACTAGCCTTGAGCGGAAGAGGGGCATGTGAGCACTCACGTCTATTTGGGCGACGGAGTGCGGGTGGTCGGGGCTTGAGACGGCCGATACTTCGAGGCGGGCACAAGCGTGTCAGAACCACGAGTTCTTAGTGCATCAAGTTGGTTTGGAGGGGAGCTGTTATGTAAGTAAGACACAATATCTATAAAGTTCTAACAACAAACAAGCATAAAAGCAAGACAACACTTAGTAGAAGGCTTAAGATTTCATTAATCATTCACCCTCTAAAGAGCTTTAATTTGATTACAAGGAGAATCCCTAGTGAACACTTAATTGACAATAACACAATAATGGGACCTCAGGCTAAAGAAAAATAAAGTAAATTCTAGGAAAGCATCTAAAGGGAATCTAATACATCAAAAGGGGTTGGATCCTAACATCCTCCCCCACTTAAGTTGTCGATGACCTCGTTGACTTACAAGAGTTACAATAAAAGTTAGAGAATCCTTAACTATCTTGAGTCTCTGATGTGCCATGGATGCGGCTGACTTCTGGAATCTTGCTGACTCTGGTCCTGGATCTTCTTGGTTGACGAGGAGCTTGTCTCTGGGTGGCTCGGCTCGAACAACTTGTTGAGAGCTTCATCTCTAAATTTCCTCCTAAGAGTGGTGTTTGTAGAATTCTAGGGGAGAGCTGTGTTTAGGGTAATTTTACCCCGCCATGTGGTCCAATCAGAGGATGACACGTGTCAGCCTCAGGATGGCCCAAAGTGGACCAATCCTTGCTCGACACGTGTCATTCCTGATAATTAGGGAAAAAGGCGGCCTTCAGGCCCAAATCCCGAGAACGCCGAAAAACGGCGCAGCCCACCAATGATTAGGGTTCAGTGACCTAATCAGGGGCAATTCCCCAAGACCCTATAAATAGGGAGATGTCCCTCATTTTGAGGACACGTTTTACCATTTATTACAATTGCATTCTCTCACATCAGAGAAACACCTGAGCTTGGAATCCAAGCAGATACCCACCTAAATTTCCGTACTCTTTATTCCTTTTCAAGTTACTAACTTGACCGTCGGAGGCGGAGCACCACCCAACAGGTGTCTCCGTTTGCTTTGCAGGTACAGCTCATCCCGGATCAGTCTTCGTGTTGTAACTCTCCCGAGGGACAAAAAACACCCAAAACATTTGGCGCCGTCTGTGGGGAGAGTACCTCGAAGATGGTTCAAGAGTTTGTGCCACCTAACCGTCTGGGTGAAGACCCAGAAGTTTTTACAGACCATGAGGAGGATGAGGATCCTCATGTCGAAACCTCTACAGCCGAGGATGGCTCTCTCAGAGTCAAGCGCATCCGGCCCAGAGAGACTCTGGAGCGGGGCGCCTCCCAGGCGCGTCCGAGCAGACCCACTGGGCAGCCGGAAGGGGCAACCCAAACGGCAGCTGGATCAACCCCTGTCACCCGAGACGAACTCATGAGGTTCATGACTAGTTTCAAGGGTGAAATTACAGAGCTGATCACAAAAAGCCGGGCTGGCCCAAGTAAAGGTCAGTCGGCTAAGAAGACTCCTCTAGAGAAGGGGAAGTCAGTCAGAAACCGGCAGCCCATTCCTCATCCAAAGGAGAAGGCAGCCGGGACCATTGATTGGTCGAAGATTCTCCTTCCTGGGAGGAACACCAATAACACTCGCCGACCCAACAGCCGGTGAGAAGTAAAAAACCAACTTCTGATGCCCGGGAAATTATTAACCAGAAGAGAATCAATCGCTGTCTGAGTCGGCTTCAACGTCGAACTTTCCAGACAGCTTCAACAACGTTTCTGCAGGGAGTGCACCCTCCTTGCATGAGAGTCAGACAGGCGGTAATACCGTCCATTCTAGCCCTCATATGATTGGAGCTGTCCCGTATGTGCCTTCTCCGGCTTACGGGCAGTATCCTCCTCACTTCATGCAGCCAGCCTTCTTTGGGGGTTAGGCGGCATATCCAAATGTCCAGCCATTGGACTGGCAGCTTCGTCTGCTTCGCCTGGGTGAACAACCTTCTGCGTTCACTCGGGAGATAACCGAGGCGGCACAGCCGGCCAAGGTTAAGAATCTGTTGGTTGGTACCTATGATGGCATCACCAATCCGGAAGACCACCTCATGGCTTACACCAACCTCATGTATCTGCAGGGGTTGGACGATGCCGCCTGGTGTCGATGCTTCCCGGCTACATTGAAGGGCATTGCCCAACAATGGTTTGGCAACCTGCCAGCCGGGTCCATAGATTGCTTCAGGAAGCTTGCCTTCCTGTTTGCTTCCAACTTCTCAATGAACATCCCTGCTAAGAAAACAAGCCTTGATTTGAGCACTGTTAAGCAGGGAGAGAGAGAAGGGCTGCGCTCATATGTCAGGCGGTTCAATCTGATAAGAATTCAGATTCAAGGACTGTCTGACGAGGTAGCTTTTACAGACTTTTTCAAGGGTCTGAGAGACGGGTCGACCTTTAAGTTCGACCTCGTCAGAAAAGGGGCTTTTACCCTACAGGTGGCCCTGAGGGAGGCGGAAAGCTACATCCAAGCTACCGACCTCTGCTCGCCTGGTAGCCAGTCGGACTCTAAGAAGTCCGACAGACAGAAAGTCAGCCGGTCAGCTTAGCCGGCCAAAAACAAAGAAGAGAGCAAGAAAAGAAAAGAAGTCTGGGCGGTTACTGACTCTGACCAGCCGTCCCAGAAGAAAAAGAAAGAGTTTAAACCTTACGTCCCCAAGTACGAGTTTAACAAAGACTGCAACTCCATCCTCATGGAGGTAAAGGACCGGCTGTCCATTGAGAAACCGAATCCTATGAAGAGTTCCGTCCAGTCACGGAACAAGAATAAATTCTGTCAGTTCCATGAGGAGGTCGGCCATGACACCAACGACTGCTTCAGTCTTCAGCGTGCGTTGGACCGTTTGGCTGACAAAGGGCTGTTGAAATCCTACATTTCTAAGTCCCCAGCCGGGGCAAAAAAGAAAAACAAGGGTCAGTCCTCCAAGACTACCCCCCAGCCTGCTAGTAGTTCGGATACTGACAAGGAGCCGGTCTACACTATAGCAGGCGGGTTCTCATGTGGTGGCCCTACCATACGGGGCACCAAGAGCCATCTTCGAAAAATGGATAAAGATGATGATGAGCAGGCGGAAGCCAGCTCCTCCTTCCCAGACGTCTTGATCACTGAGAAGGACAGGGGCAGCATCCGCCGCCCGCATGATGACCCGGTGGTCATTGAATGTAAGGTTGCCAACTAGCTGGTTGGACGGATCCTTATAGACACCGGCAGCTCATCAGACATCATCAGCCTCCGGTGCCTGCAAAAGCTGAAATACAACGTCGGCAGCATGCATCCGGTCACCCACCCCTTGGTTGGTTTTGGGGGTGGGGTGGTCTACCCAGCCGGGAGAATTGACTTACCCATCCGGCTGGGAGAGAAAGGTCAGGGACGACATATGGTCGTCAGATTATTGGTCGTTGAGGAATTGACCGCCTATAACATCATCCTTGGCAGGCCAACCCTCAACATAGCCAAGTCAGTAATCATCCCGTCTCTCATGCTCATCAAGTATGAGAGGGATGACGGCTCTGTTGGTTCCTTGAATGGGGATCAGAAGACGGCCCGAGAGTGTTATCTCTCAGCCGTCCGAGATACAGTGACCCCAGGCGGCCAGGAACCAATAGACCTTGACAACGTCAAGGATGCCGACCCAGTTCACGCCCCATCAGCAGCCGGGAAGAAAAGAAAGGCTCCCTTGCCGGTGGAGGTGAAGAAAGAGAAAAAATAGCAATCACTGACCGGTGAACGGTCAGACGAGCTCCGTCCCCAACCGGCTGGTGAAAGCATTGATCTCGTTCTGGACGACAGCCGTCCAGAACGTACTGTTAAGGTTGGGACGGTAGCTCATGCTACCTTGGGTGCAAGTTTGCACCTTCTGCTGAAAGAATTCAGAGACATTTTTGCCTTTAAAGTGGAAGAGATGCCAGGCGTCAGCCCGGATCTTGATGTCCACAAGCTCGCCGTGGACCCCAAAAAGAAGCCCATCTGGTAAAAGAAAAGAAACCACGGGGAGGAAAGAAGTCAGGCGGCAGCTGCCGAAGTCAAAAAGATGCTAGACGCCAGGTTCATCCGGCCCTGTAATTTTCCCGACTGGGTGGCCAATGTGGTCCTTGTTAAGAAACCGAATGGGACCTGGCGCATGTGTGTTGACTACACAGACCTCAACAAGGCGTGACCAAAGGACAGTTACCCGCTTCCAAAGATCGACAATCTGGTCGATTCAACAGCCGGTCACGCCTTGATGAGCTTTATGGATGATTACTCCGGCTACCATCAGATACCCCTGTGGAAGAAAGATCAAGAGAAGATGGCCTTTGTCACTGATCAGGGGCTATTTTGTTATACTGTGATGCCGTTTGGCTTGAAAAATGCGCCTGCCACTTTCCAACGGATGATTAATACGGTCTTCATTAATCAGATTGGGAGGAATGTGGAGGCGTACATTGATGACATGATAGTCAAATCCAAGCTACAGACGGATCACCTTGCTGATCTCCGAGAAACATTCACCACCCTCAGGCGGCATAAGGTTATGTTAAATCCTAAGAAATGCGTCTTTGGTGTTGAGTCTGGGAAGTTTCTCGGATTCCTGATTGATCAAAGGGGGATAGAGGCTAACCCTGAAAAGATACAGGCGGTGATAGACATGAAGTCACCCCGTTCTGTCAAGGAAGTCCAGAGACTCACCGGTTGCCTTGCCGCCTTGGGGAGGTTCCTCAGCCGGTCAGGCGACAAATGCCTCTATTTCTTCCAAGCAATCAGGAAGAAGACCAGATTTGAGTGGGGGGATGATGCTGAGGCGGCGTTCCAGAGGTTGAAAGATCATTTGCACTCTCTGCCTAGGTTGGTCAGTCCTTTGCCTAGAGAGACGTTGTATATGTACCTAGCCGTCTCAGACCATGCCCTCAGTGCCGTTCTCCTTACTGAGAGAGACGGCGTACAGCTCCCGGTTTACTTCATTAGTCATGTTCTTAAAAATGCTGAACTCCGGTACCCCATGGTTGAGAAATTTGGCCTTGCTTTGTATATGGCATTCAAAAAATTGAAGCCTTACTTTTTGGCACATCCGGTGATGATCTACACGGACCAGCCACTCAAGCGGCCGATGTCTACCTTGGACTCATCCGGGAGAATGTTGAAATGGGCTATTGAAATGCAAAGTCTTGAAATCACTTACGAACCAAGAAAGGCAGTGAAAGGTCAGGCGTTTGCCGACTTAATTGTAGAAATGACTCGTCCGGTGGCTCCGGATAATCTTGATCAGGTTTGGAAAGTGTATGTAGACGGGAGCTCTACAAAGAACGGCTGTGGTGCAGGCGTAATTTATGAGTCTCCTGAAGGAGACAGATTTGAATATGCACTACGCTTCAAGTTTCAGGCCTCTAACAATGAGGCGGAATATGAAGCCCTGCTAGCCGGCATACGCATGTGTAAGGCGGCAGGGGCCATGAAAATTGACGCCTACTCTGATTCTCAATTGGTCGTTAGCCAGTATGAGGGAAGTTATGAGGCTACCCATCCGGCTATGATCAAATATCTTCAGGCAGTCAAAGAAGAGGCCGGGGCACTTGAGGAATTCCGACTGAATCAGGTGCCTAGGTCTGAAAACAACCAGGCGGATGCATTGTCAAAGCTGGCATCTTCCGCCTGCCATGATACGCCTCGGTCAGTCTTCTGGGAAGTTCTTGAAAAGAGAAGCATCTATGAGGATCCCGTTGGAATTCTGGACCGAAGCTCTACCTGGATGGATGGCATCCGGGCCTATCTTTCAGACGACACACTTCCTGATTCGCCACAGGAAGCAGCCGTCCTGAAAAAGCAAGCTGCAAGATTCGAGTTGAAAAATGGAGAACTCTTCAAGGCGGGGTTTCTGAAGCCTTTGTTGAAGTGTGTCACCCCAGAAAAGGGGAAAGAAGTTCTCGAAGACTTGCACTCAGGATTCTGCGCCTCTCACATAGGCGGCAGGTCCCTAGCCGTCAGAGCCAGACGACATTACTTTTGGCCCACTCTTGAGGCAGACGCCAAGGAATTGGTGAAAAAATGTGACAAGTGCCAAAAGTTTGGAAAACTTATTCACCGACCGGCTACTGATCTGACGGCCATCCACAGTCCAATCCCGTTTGCAAAGTGGGGCATGGACATTCTAGGTCCTTACACGCCTGCTCCAGGCGGAAAGCGCTATATCTTAGTGGCTGTGGATTATTTCACCAAGTGGGTTGAGGCTGAGGCGGTTAAAAACATCAAGACCTCAGACGTCATTTCCTTCATCTGGAAGAATGTTATCACCCGGTACCGGGTACCCATGTCTATGGTGTTTGATAATGGTCCTCAGTTTGAGACGCCTCAGCTAAAAACTTGGTTGGGAGATCAGGGGATCTCAAGTTATTTTGCATCTGTTGGCAGGCCCCAAGCAAACGGCCAAGTTGAAGCTTTCAACAAAATCATCTCAGACGGCATCAAAAAGAAAATAGAAAGAGCCGGTGGCTTATGGGCAGAAGAATTAATCCATGTCCTATGGGCCATCCGGACAACAGCGAAAGGGGCAACCGGTGAAACCCCATTTCTCATGGTTTACGGTGCTGAAGCCGTCTTGCCCATCGAACACTACGAGCCGACTCTCAGAATCATGCTGTATGATGAAGAGGCAAATTGGGAAGCAATGCGCCTGGCATTGGATTCAATCCCAGAACACCAGGGCAATGCCGCCTTGCGTCATGAGATTTATCGTCTGAGAATGACTAGAGCCTACAACAAAAAAGTACACAAGCGTCCTTTGAAAGTTGACGACTTAGTGTTACGAAAAATGGAGGCAACCGGTAGGGCTAATGAATTAGGAAAGCTAACTCCAAATTGGGAAGACCCCTACCGGATCTATGAAGAAGTAAGAGACGGCACCTACCGCCTGGAAACCCCAGACGGCAGGCGCCTGCCTAGAACTTGGAATGTAGACAATCTAAAAAAGTACTACTTCTGAGAATGTAATTCTTTGTAAACAATGAGTCAATTATTGAAGATTCAGCCTTTGTTTGCAAAATTGAGTAATCGTTTGATTATCCATCCGGGTAATATCCAGGCGGATTCCCCATCTACCTTATTAAGTTCGATACTTAGTGAAGGTTACATTTGTTTATCCGCCTGGGTAATGCTCAGATCCCTTGTTTACTTAAGTTGGATACTTTGTTTATTCAACTGCTTAACCATCCGCCTAGGTAATACTCAGACGGATTCTCCATTTTTCTAACTAAGTTTGATACTTAGCATGATCCGCCTGGGTAATACTCAGACGGATTCTCCATTTTTCTAAACTAAGTTTGATACTTAGCATGATCTGCCTGGGTAATACCCAGACAGACTCGTTTGATTAAAAAACTAAGTTCGATACTTAGTGTAAATTCAACACTGATTAAGAAACTAAGCACAAAAACGTTTAGTGGCTACACAACCGGTCTCAAACAAGACCAGAGGCTAAAATGGTCGGATGGTTGCTCTTTTTATAAAATCGCCTGTCCCAACATGGACAAAGGCGTCCGGCGACACCCCTCCGGGTGCAATCGTCGCAGAGAACAGATTATCTGTCGATTCTACGTATCCATGCAGACGACTAAAATTGAACGACCGAATTGGTCAACTCATAGCCGTCTGACCGAAATAACCTACGAAGAACGAATAAGTCCCTAAATACCGGATGCCCATAGGCATTAGTCGGTCAACGGCTGAAGTTCTCATTTAGGTTATCCATTCCAAAAATTGCACCTCACCCCAATTGGGGCAAGAGTTCAATGGCTATGAAATCTCTACCAAGACGGGCGTAACCCGTCTGGGTAGTGACCGAAACGCCTGTGGGTGTACGGCTGTGCACTTGGTTTGGGGCAATCACTACTGTGATTGATTGACTTACAAACATATCATGCTCTTCGCAGCATCAGACGTTTTCAAGTCAATCAACCAGCTCCAACTGAAACCAATCACACAGCCGTCCAGGGGCAAGGACAGCCAGACTATTGACTAGTTAGGCAAAGAATCGCCGCATGCTTTTCATAAGATAGGCAAAAATTAAAAATTCAAATGCAAAATAATCAAAACCGACTTAGTCGGTGCAATTCATAAAAGTCCATCCAACCAAACGGTTGTAATGGATAAAATGTTAACCGGACCTCGTCCGGGAGAAAGAAATTGTTAATTAACACGGCTCCACAGCCGGTAAATACAAGAATACTCGGCACACAGGCCGGAAAAAGCAAGTTTTGGCATACAGCCGCTGAATAAGAGAAAAAGACAAAAGCAAAGATTGGCATACTGCCGCTGAAAAGTCACTTCTGGCCTGCAGACGGAGCCTCCTTGTTCTCCCTCTTCTCCTCATCATCTGAGAGAATTTGATGTGCTTCGCCGGGACCAGGAAGCTCAGGCGCGGACGGCTCATTATTGCTGAGCCAGGCTTCAAAGGAGGCAGGCTCTGGCTCACCTTGCTCTCTCAAGTACACCACGTACTCTGCATAGCTGTGTGCCATTGTCCAGATGCTATAATCAGCGTCTGGATACAAGGCAGCCCAAGAAATTTTCATACGGGCGTCGTTGTCAGCATCACTTTCAGCAACAAGGCGGTTTTGCTCCGCCTCCAAGGTTGCTGCAAAGTTCTTCTGAGCTTGAGCAGCATCCTTCTCCAGCCTCTCAACCCTGGTTTTCAGTTTGCCAAGGTCCGCCTGGGCCTTCTTGAGCGCCTCTTCAGCCTGTTTGGCGCTCTCGTCTTCTTTCTTCTGGGCCTCCTCCGCCCCCTTCTTGGCCGTCTCAGCATCCGTTACCCGTTGGTCGGCCGCCTTCAGATCAAGCTCCAGCTGCTGGATTTTAGACGCCTGTGTCATAATTATTGCTTTAGTTTCAAGTTCATTTACGATAGTTGAGTGGAAAGCAATATTATCAGCATCTATGGCAGACTTCTTGGCCCTTTTTACCTCTTCCCGTTTGCGGGAATAAGGACGTTTGAGCCCGTCCACCCACAGCATGGCCTGCAAAAAAGCAGGCGGCATAAGAATTACAGGCGGGGTAATTACTTAAAAAATATTACATGGAATTGACAAGTTTCTTACCTCAGCCAGAAGGGATAGAATGCGTTCAAGATTGAACGTCTCTATCTCAGGGATATTGTCCTTATCCCTCTTCCGGACGGCGTCCAGCATGGCCTTGGCGTGATTCTGGACGTCTGGCCAGCGGGGAGATTGATCTGCACCACAATCAATACGTGATGAGTGCGAAACTAAGGCAGCACCTATCTGTTGCCGACCGTCTGAGGATGACGTCTGTTGGGAGTGGGATTTCACCCGTAAAGGCCACCCCAGCTCAAGCGGGGATTCAAAAGGGTTCTTACCTTCAGAGCCGGCCAAGCGGGAAACGCTTGCAGGCGTGGTGAACCCGGCGGCTGCTGAGGGGTTGGCAAGATCAAGGCACAGGCTGCCGCCTACTTTCTCGAGTCGCCCCGCTATCCGTATCGTCTTAGCCCCGGCTGAGGCGCCAGGAGTTGACGTAGAGGCGGACTTTTTTATTTTATTGAGAACGGCTGGGGCCTCCTCTCTAGCCCGTTTGAGATTCTTCTCAAACGATTTCCCAACTTCTCCCCCCTGTGAAAATAAACAAGTAAAGGTTAGTATCCGGGCAAGACAGTTTATAAAATAAACTTAAGAAAGGGTCAGGCGCTCAATACCTTGGCCCTGACCTCGGCCGCAGCTTTCTCCGCAAGCTCTTTGCGGATGGCCGCAGAAGACCGCTTGGGAGTTTTCTCCGTCTGCAGCATGTTCAATGCTTCTTCTGCAAAACGAAAGAAATTGGTCAACATCATAAATCAATACCGATAGAAAAATACTACAGACGGTATGAACTCAGGTGCATACGTTTATTAAACATGTGCCCTAGCCCGCAGGCGGCTAAGAAACATTCATCCCTGAACCAGGCGCTCTTGGGAATCCAGTTCTTAGGGACTTTTATTGTTTCCCCGGTTGACAGAGTTGCGTCTGTGAGGCCGAAAAAGTCTGCCTCAATTATTTTGTCAAAGTCTTCCTCTGGGATCCGGGGAAGAGCGCACTTCCTGCCCAACAAGTCAGGCTTCTTATTGTACAGACGGAATTCATAGTTTTCCCGTCTGGTTGGGGCTGACATCAGGTAGAACCTGTGTTTCCAGCCATCGAATTTGGAGACCTTGTCCAAGGTCATCATATATTGCGGCTGCGTGGTTAGAGTGTACCACGCCCTCCAGCCGCCTGGGCTCCTACTGAGGTAGTGCATGCTTGCAAAAGCCTCCCAGCCGGGGTTAAGCCCTTGGAACTCGCAGGCGGCAACGTACCCCAGAATGTTGGTCCAGGAGTTGGGGGTAAGTTGCCAGAGCCCCAGGCCGTAGCCTCTCAAAATTGCCTTCACCGCCTGGTGAAGGGGGAAGCGAAGGCCGGCTTTGAACGCCGCCTCATAACAGCCAAAATAGCTGTTGGCGTTCTCTTGATCATCCCCCCAAGCGATGGTGCCCAGCTCAGGCGGCACCCGGATCTTATACCCGTCTCCAAGCGGGTGCATTTTCTTAAAGTTCTCTAAGTTCTCCCCCATTTGGATCCGGTCTTTGGAGGAGACGTGGATGCTGAAGGGATCGTCCTTCTCACTCCACTTTTTCCTTTCTTCCTCCTCGCTATCCGGAAGAGGGGGCAAGTCATCGCTGCTCTCAGAGGTAGAGGCGGAGCTGTCACTCTCCGTCTCCCCCTCACTTTGGTCCATGGGGGCAGAGGCGGCCTCGTCGCCGCCTTGGTCACACTCTTCCAAGAAAGAGTCAGCAGGGGTTGAAGGGGCGCGCGGAGGGGATCTCTCCAGAGCCGTCTGGTCTCCCTGACCAGACGTTTCTCCCTCATGCGTTTGGCCGCCTGAGCCTTCGCTTCTGTAATTTGGATCAGTGGCCGTCTGCATTGTCCGAGCCATGGTATCCTGCACAGACACATAACTGGTCGGAATCCATGGCAAAGGGTGGTCCCAACACCCCGAGCCGGCACTCCCAGTCCTAGACTCAGCCGTCCCTGGTGACCGGCTGGACTCTAACCTAGGCTGTGCCGTGTGTGTTGGTGATGCATCCATTTATTGCAAGAAATATGTACAAGCGGTGAAAAAAGAAAAGAGCTGAGAGAGACAGAGACGGTACCTTTGGATTTGATATCTGAAGGAAGGCGGGTCCGGCTGGGTTGCGGAAGAACAAAGTTTCTTGCTCGCGCCTGACTCAAACGGATGACTTCTGCTCTCTCAAAGTTTTTCTCTCTAAAAAATTTTTGTAAACGTACAAAATTATGAGGGTAAAACGGCTATATATAGAGGGTTAATATGGGGGCATTTCCGTAATTTACCTGGAAGGTGAACGGTTACTCTGTAACGGTAAAATTACCGCCAACCGGAGCGTGACATGTGTCACAGGTGCCACGTCACATCTGTGAGGGGCAAATGTTTAGGGTAATTTTACCCCGCCATGTGGTCCAATCAGAGGATGACACGTGTCAGCCTCATGATGGCCCAAAGTGGACCAATCCCTGCTCGACACGTGTCATTCCAGATAATTAGGGAAAAAGGCGGCCTTCAGGCCCAAATCCCGAGAACGCCGAAAAACGGCGCAGCCCACCAATGATTAGGGTTCAGTGACCTAATCAGGGGCAATTCCCCAAGACCCTATAAATAGGGAGATGTCCCTCATTTTGAGGACACGTTTTACCATTTATTACAATTGCATTCTCTCACATCAGAGAAACACCTGAGCTTGGAATCCAAGCAGATACCCACCTAAATTTCCGTACTCTTTATTCCTTTTCAAGTTACTAACTTGACCGTCGGAGGCGGAGCACCACCCAACAGGTGTCTCAGTTTGCTTTGCAGGTAAAGCTCATCCCGGATCAGTCTTCGTGTTGTAACTCTCCCGAGGGACAAAAAACACCCAAAACAAGTTGCTTCCATGATAATCTGTTGGGGAACTGCTTCCTTGAGATTGGTGGTGAGCTTTAATGTGTGGTCGGTGCCTCTTGGGTTACCATTGTTTTTGTGATCCCCTACACGTGACCTTCGTTGTTTACTCGACCATTGTTTTCCCTCTCTTGGGAGGTTCTCCTCTGTGTCTCTCTGGTGTCTCTGGGCTCGTCGCTCTTTACTTCGAACCGAGTGGGTTTAGCGGGGGTGTATCTTGGATGTTGCCGACTCACTGGGCTTTATCTCCCGCTTCTGGGTGTCTCTGGTGCGAGCTTGTTTCTTTGATGTCGTCTTCTTCTCTGGATCCATCACTCGCATTGTCGGTAGGTATCGGACTTCTGGTTCTTCTGGGGCAATCATTCTCATGGAGCTCATCCTGTAGATCCCACCCATTCTTCGAACTGAATATTGTCTCTGCTAGTCTCTTTCTCATCTGGGGACTCTTACATGGACATGGATGACAATCTCTTTTGGATCTTGTCAAGCTCTTCTTTATGCTCGCACTCCCACCATTTGTGTGGGCCTCGACAAAGAATGCAGTTCGACAGCTTAGTATTTGCTGAGGACGTGCCGGCCTTAGAGTTTCCGGAGTTGTGGGAGGGGTTGATGTTGTTCTCTGCGCATCACCTCCCACCCACACTTCTTCTCTGATATGTATTGATAGTGTTAGACTATACTTGAGAGCCGTTCTCTGTACCCATTGGAGAGTTTGGAGTCGAGCTATTAGAGCGTGTTGACGTCCCACTTGAATCATTCTGGGACTGGCGGCCCTTCTAGACTGAGTAGTCCATCAATCTCTCAGCAGCACACATGGCAGCAGCGAGGGTATCAATTTTGTGTCTTAAAATCTCTCGTTGCGCCCATTCCTTTGACCCATCGACAAAGTTGAACACACGATCTTTCTCGTTCATGTTTGTGATGTCCAACATTATCGCCGAGTATTCCTTCACATAGTCGCGAAGAGAGCCCTTCTGGCGGCACTCCAACAACTTCATCCGAGCAACAAAGGTTGTGTTGTCGGGGTAGAATTGTTCTTTGAGTTCCTCTTTGAACTCCGCCCATGTATCAATATTGATTCTTCCTGCTTCGATGTCTGCGTGCTTGGTGCACCACCAAAGCTTGGCATCGTCGGACAAGTACATGATGGCAGCATCCACCTTCTGATCGTCACTCAATTAACATACTCGGAAGTACTGCTCCATGTCGAAGAGGAAGTTGTCTACTTCTTTGGCATCTCTGGCGCCGTTGTAGTCGCAAGGTTTGGGCGGCTTGATCTTTGCTGCACCGCGTCTCAGCCCACAGCGCGCATTAGGGGTAGCACATTTCTCAAGTGCTTCATCGGCTTGTCCTTGAACAAATTGCAATTGTTCACGAAAAGCATCTCTATCTTCTATCAATTTCACAATTTGCTCGGCTTGCTCGTGCACAACGACTTGCAGTTGGGACCATTCGTCCTCTTTCGTCTCGAGCCAACCGAGTCTTTCCTCTACGAATTCCATCTTCGGTGCCTACACGGGTTGCTGCGACGAGGTTTGAACTTGGCTCTGATACCAACTGTCACGATCCGGGAGTTTGGACCTCGAAACATGCGGCGCGCTCTAGCCTTTTGGTGGCATGAACGCTAGCCTTGGGCGGAAGAGGGGCTTTGATAAGTGATATTTATGTCACTCCTAGGGGTAGTGTTTAGGTTATTTTCGTGTTTATTTTCCCTTATTTTACCTTTTATTCTCTTGTTTTCTCTTTAATAAAGCTTCTAGTTTAATTTGGTTATTGTGGAGTGTTTTAGTTTATTTTCTTTATTTTATTAGTTTTAGTCTATTTTCCTATTTTATTTTATTTATTTCTATTTTATTTATTTTATTTTATTTGTCTTGGTTTTATTTTATTTCATCCTCTATTTATTTTCATTGTATTTTATTCTTATTCTTTTTCCAATTCCTTCCTCGGTTTTGTGTGTAGGGTCCCGGGTTTCATGTCAAGTGAGTTCGGAACTCGGGAACAAGTCGATGTGTGTGCAGTTCTTTGCTAGCTGCTGACTGTTGCCCACCTTAACCTTCACCCCACCATCTCCTATCCTCCACCACACCAACTAAACACCAATTCCCCTGCTCCATCTCCCCTGTTCTCACGCAAACCAGAAATCAAAACCCCCTGCTCCAATTCACACACCAGCAGCAACAATTCACACCCACCAACAATTCACAATCCTTTCCCAACAATTCACACTCACGCAACAACCCACAATCAATTACCAATTCACTCACCCGCGCCACCGTTCTCACTCACCAACCCCACAACCACCAACAACAGCAACGAACACAACCACCAGCAATCACTCACGCAACTATCACCAACTCACCTGCGAACAGCCACCACCATCACCAATCACCCCCGCAACAACCACCAATTACCACCAGCCACCGTCATCCACCATCTTTAACCTTCCCCTGCTCCTCACGCACTCAACAACAACAATAATCACAGCAGCAACCACGCACTCCAACCGTCAACCAACCCGCAACTCACAGCCGCAATTGAGCTGCTCCCTGCTACCACCGTTCCCTCGCATCACCACCAAGCAAAGCTGCCGCACACAGCAGCAGCCCCAAATCAGAGCAGCCCGCAACCCATAGCTCCAATTCATCTCAATTCGCAATACCCTTCAGAGCGGACGCTCACTCCTCTGAAGCGGCCGCTCCATTCTTGGTTCAATTTCACCAATTTGAGGCAGAAGATCAGAGCGGACGCTCCGATGAGTATGAGCGGCCGCTCCGAGTTTCGCGTGTGAGATTGTACGGATTAATGAATTTGAGCGGCTGCGATTCCTTCCATTAATCGAACGGTGGCGATTAAGTGATGATTGCTGATGATGATTGATGATGGACGGTGAAGATGATGGTTGATGATGCTCGATGGTTGGTGATTGAATTAGAGCAGCCACGAAAGGAGAAGGATGATGAAGGTCGTGGGTTTGATGGGATTTGGGTTTTATTTTCCCTTTTTATTTTTAGTTTTAATTATTTTAATTATTTTTATTTTCTTTGTTTTCTTTATTTTTTTTCTTTTCTTCTTAACTTGTATAAATACCCCTTTGGGGTTATTTCCTCTTAACTTTTGAATCATCCATCATTATTATTCTACTCTCTAATTAGTTTTTAGGAGAGCTTCTCTCTCTAGGTTTAGCTTAGGGTTAGGGTAGTTTAGAGAGAGAAAGTGAGGGTTTCACCATTGTTGAACTTGGATTTTGAAGAAGAAATTGATCATCTTTTCTATTGATTTACATCTTCAATCAATGAGAATCTCTAACTCTCTCTCCTCTATTTTTATTGCTTTATTTTTATTATTATTTTAGTTGTTGGTATTACTTGTTAATCATGTTGATTCTTGGTTATTTGTTAATTAATCTTGTTATTATCATGATTAGTGAGTAATTTCCCCATTAAAGGGATGGTTGTGGTGTAGTTGGATCTTGAGCATGTTCTAGGTTTAGAGTTGATTTATTTGTGATTAAAGTCTTCATATGCTTGATATTCTTTAATCTTCTTGCAAGTGCACATTGTTGGTTGATTAAAGGTGAATCTTTGCTAACAAGGAACGGAAGTTGACTTAGTTAAGGTTCATTATTATCGATAGTTATTTAATATTACCTCCTAGTATATGGTTCTAATGTGGAAACATAGAGGCTATGTTAGGAGAAGCCAATTGACCCCGGAAGGCGGCTAGATTGGACCCTTTATTTCGATATTTGAGCATGTTTAGTTCATAATTAATTCAATTTCTATGCCTTTGTTTATGTTCAAGTGAATGTTATACCTAAACCATTTCCCTTAATGTTTTATTTCTTGTTTTAGCATTTTTAGACTTTAGTTTATTTATCTCCTATTCCGGACTAGCTTAATTGTCGATAACATTTGGTGGTGTTTATCCGTTCTCTGTGGTTCGACCCCTATGCTTGCCTTATACTCGTATTAGGTTTGTTTAGGTTGTATAAATTGTATTTGATCTAGGGATAGTCGTTTGACGACGCGATTATTCCCTTGTCAGGCTTGTGAGCACAAAGCAACACAAGCGGGCAATAAAATCAAAGGAGGACTCACGTCTATTTGGGCGACAGAGTACGGGTGGTCGGGGCTTGAGACGGCCGATACTTCAAGGCGGGCACAAGCGGGTCCGAACCACGAGTTCTTTATGCATCAAGTTAGTTTGGAGGGGAGCTGTTATGCAAGTAAGACATAATATCTATAAAGGTCTAACAACAAACAAGCATAAAGCAAGGCAACACTTGGTAGAAGGCTTAAGATTTCATTAATCATTCACCTTCTAAAGAGCTTTAATTTGATTACAAGGAGAATCCCTAGTGAACACTGAACTGACAGTAACACAATAATGGGACCTCAAGTTAAGAAAACATAAAGTAAACTCTAGGAAAGCATCTAAAGGGAATCTAATACATCAAAAGGGGTTGGACTCTAACACAATGGCACTAAGCTAACACACCACAACAACCACAAGGAACAGTGCACTAAAGCAGTAGAAGAGAGTTCGGCTTATTAGCTGACTTTTTGAGTACCTATAGGAAGAAGACAACAACTAACAACGGTAACAATTAAGGCTTGATGCCACATCATGTTGATAGTAGAGTAATAAAAATAGCAGTGGAGCAGTAGTAGAGAATTATTCAGAAAATTATATTGGAAAAACTTGGAGTGTTATGGCCTAAAGCCATTATTTATGACTTGTTAACCTTTTGGCCACTTTTATTACAACCAATCCAACAATTGTCTTCCTTAATTCTTGTATTATTAGTTCTTGCGAGTGTAGTATATTGCTCAATGAGAAATCTGTTCACTTTGAAATATGTTTTATGCGTCATAACATGTGCAAGGAGAATGGAATATAGCAAGAAACATACAAACATCAAATGTGGATTACCAATCAAGAAGTTCCTCTAGTATGATTCTCTGTGAAGGTGTAACATAGTGAATGCAATTTCTAGGGCACTGACCCAGAGCTATCTGGACTCTGTAATCTTCACCATATCCTGTGCCTGTCAGCAATTATAGTTTCATATCAAAAACTCAAATATCCAACTAACTCTCCTCATTTGTCTTCTGATCCTCTGTACAATATTTCTGATAATAAATGGCATTTACTGAGCTGATTCACAAACCTTGATAAGTTGCACGGGCAGTTCCCAGTGAAGAAAAGGAAAAGGCATGAGGGGCCTGTTTGACACATGAATATGGGCATCCTACAAAAACTTCAACTTGTTCAGACAAGTGAAAGCCAATTTTTATACAATTCATTTCACAGCTAGCTGCCTGAAGGTTTCCACCTGTGGAGGGTCTAAAGTTCTGGTTTCAATAGCCTTTGTCTCTCCCAATGAGAGAAGCTGTGCATATTTGATTGCAGATTAAAAACACAACGAAGGTGCTTAATGACAAATAAAAAGGAAGCACATCACTTAGACAATATTAGATTTATTTCAGATTGAAACCTGTTACCTAAAGATAAAATAAACCTGGAATTATTTACACAATATAAATGCATGGATAGCAAAAAGTGAATCCAGGTTTCCTTTTCGGGTAACATGCAGGTGGAATAGATCAATTTTGGTTGGGAGGGGAAACATCAGAAAGTGCACTGGAGATGTGATGAGTCGAAATTATGCAACAATTTTAGCTTAGTTTTGATTCAATTCCCCTTCGTTTATTAATTTATATACATATTTGACCAAGTGGAATATCAAAGAAACATAATGGCAAAAAAGTAAAGAAATATAATACTGTAGTGAATTAAATATTTCCAATGAAAATTTGGCAAAAGTATACTTTTTCCGTTTTTATTTACTCACAAGTCACAACATTTTAATAGTGTTTATCTGTTTACTATTTACATACTCATCTTAAATTGCATTTTTTTTTTTTCGTTTATACTTAATGAAAAATATAGTCAGATGTGACCTTATTAGATCCATCTCAATGTCTTCTTTATTAAAATCTAATATGTATAGTTTTTTACAAATACATACATAATTGAAAAAATATACAATTGAAAGTTATGCATCGGTTGAGGCTCCCTAATTCAATGAGCATTTAAACTACCAATGATGCCTATGATATCAATTAAACAGGTGCTGAATTTTGTTCCACCAAGAATTAATCATGTTGAATTCTACTTCATATTGGAGTTCACAAGGAAATAGAGAAGATTTTAGTACCTTTGCCAGCACACACAACTTCATTGACAAAAATATTGAATGCTTCACATTCTGGATTGTCAAAAGGATCTAAACATTCACTGCAAACACGAGTGCAAGTAATAAGCATGCAGTAAAATCTTTTTAGGAAACAAATAATTAAGCAAAATACAGGACTCGTAGAATAATATATATATATATAGTATGTACTATAAATAGCTAAACTTATAGGAATAATTAACTACCATATGAAGAGAAATCTGTCAAAGATCATACTAAATATAAGAAATCCTGCAAAACTTATAGTCTTTTAGGACTGAAAACAAATCCCAGGATTCTTTTCAAAGAGGATAAGCCAATAAACCCTCAATTTGTTCAGATCGAGGACTCAGTATGCTGATGCAATCAAGTAAGGAAGACTTTCTGTTTAGAACACTGCTAAGTCAGCATATTATCTTTCTGAGCAAAGGTTTTCTTCGTTGGTGGAAATCACCAGCTCAGAGAAGGCAAGAAAGGAACAAGTACTGAAAACAATAAAATTCGTAGTCCAAACACTGCTCAATATATTTCTAACATTTCACAATTTGGAGACCGCAATATCAGAAAACAATTTTAGAGATTTGACAATGTAACAAGAAAGCGTGTGAAAGTAAACACAATAAAGACAGACGAAAACGTAAGAATTTTGTAGGCGATGAGAAAATTTAGATGCAACAACACAACGGTAGAGACCAATATGGCAATATGGTATATCCAAACATAAGATTATACAAGAAGATTCTACCTTTCAATTATATCTGACCTGCTGATATTTGAGAGAATCTGCATCATTATAAAGTTTTAATCGTCAGCAGTTAAATAGTACCGAGCAAGCAAGAAACGATGCAGAATTAGATTGAACAATATATATAAACATTAGCGCAGAAAATTGACTCCAAAAACCATGTATATGCAACCTTTACACTCTCATACATGCCTGATGCAAAAATATTTTTTCTTCTGTTCCCAAAAGTTCTTGATAGTTACTACTGTTTACATACAAATTAAGCAAAATGGAGAGAGAGTGGAGATGTGGTGAGTGAGTGTAAAAAAGGGTGGGAGGATTAAGAAAAAAAGAGTGTAAATGTGTAGATATTGTGGGGTAAGTGGAGTAAGGTAGTAATTGGGGTTTGTCACAAATAAAATAAAGCAAATTAAAGAGCTCTTAGGAAACTAAAATAGAAAAGCTTAATAGTTAAAGACCTTCACAAACAAAGGTAGTAGTTCACAAGGAGAACAAAAAGGAAGCAAACTTAATTCCCAATTTAGCACTATTTTTTCTATTATTCTCTCTTGTTTGAACATAATAAAAGCTCACTAAATAAATATAAGTTGGATTACCTCATATGCTTGAATCACACGGCGAATCATCAAATCAGAACTGTGTTGATTGCTCCTCACATCAGGGTGAAATTCCTTCACCTGTTCCAGATATTAATTGACCCTCAAATTATTTATAAAAGGTATTACTATCACTTATTAAAAGAACAGAAGAGAATTACTACAGACTAGTATTACATTGACATGTCTTACTTTACTTGCTTGATCTTTGAGCTCATGTTGCTGTTTACATGGTTTTTGAATATCCAAATAATCCACTACAATACAATTATCTTACAGTATTTACACTTGTATTCCAAAACATTCTCAATTTGATGGGTGACACTTGGGATTATTCATGTCAATTTTCCTGTAATAGTGGCAAGAATAATTCCAACTATAGCTGATTTGCTTACGATTACTTCAACTTCCCTTTCAGTGACTTAAGGAAACTTATTTAGAAGCATGAATGGGGAAAGAAGCTTTGGTTTACAGAGTGGTATGGGTTCGCAATCAAGAATGAAACCACAGTGAGTTGGGATTGAAACTTCTTATTTGGTTGTAGTTTGGAAATGAATTTTGTCTTTTATTTGATTTCTCTGGGGAGGGGGGTGATTGGTTTGCATACTTTTTGAATGAATTATGGTTTTACAATGAATGAAACTAATACCTCTTGTTTGTTTATGAAAATTTCAATTTCTAAACCCGTACTTCAAACCATCAAAGTACGGGGTCTAAAATCCAAGGGGGAGGTGGGTATGACTTATACCATACATTCAAAATGTCAATTTCCAAACAAAACCAAACACATGGCATTACGAATCAAGTTCCAGTCCTATGTCACTTTGGTTTCAATTCTAATTCCAAATTAATATCACCTACCGAAACAAACACTCCCTGATAGTTTGATATGTCATACCCACCTCCCATAGTCCCATATTTAGTGCATCTGAGGTGTCTTGAAATTTTCTTAAACAAACACTAGATATGGGTTGTACTCATTCCAAACGACCAAACCCATACCCCATACCAGAAAAAATTGCGAACCAAACACCCCCAAAGTTTCAATCTCTAATTGGCCAGTTCTTTTCCAACCTCTACCCAGTCTCTCCTCCCCCCTCCTCCCTTGCGCAGCCACTCCGCTCCCAATCCCAAGTCGAGCCACCCCGCCACTACCCAGCTTGCCAGCCTTCTTAACCACCTTAATACCTAATAACTCACAAGATCTCGAACCCATTTCCTAAACCCACATCATTTCAATTCAAATCTAACTAATTAATCAATTAAAACATTATATCATTTCAATTAAAATACAGAAGTAATGAACACTTACTTTAGCTCTGAAAGCAGCCTTGAGTTGGGCAGCAGAGCAGTGGGGTTCGACACCGAGGATGTCGTAAGCAGCAGCAGTGCTGGTGGGAGAATCATTATCATACCAGAATTGGTCTCTAACTCCACAGTTGAGTCTAGATGACAACGATGAAGAAAGACTATAAGGTTTGGATTGAAGAGGTGAGAAAATTGGCGCGTAAATTGGTTGTAGAAAGTAGTTATGACAGTTAAAACTGTTTGGGATGGATTTCAGAAAAGGGGAGAAGATGGGAGTTGGAGTTGCAGCTCCTCTTAGTATGTAAGCCATAGAGTCATCTAACTTCGTTTTTTCTCTATTTTGTACCGGTAGTGTAATCCCCCTATTTTTTAAATATTTTATAAATGAAAATTTATTTTAATTATAATATTTATTTGTTATTTTTCATAATTTAATTTCAAAAGTTTCAAATTATTAATTTGGGTCGAAATTTATTTGAACAAATTATTTTATGCACCTTTATTCTACAATTTATGTCCAATCACACAAGCCTACCCATTTGTAATCGACCCATTATTTTTATGAGGCCCAATCTTCTTATTTACCCTACAATTCTCTCCTATAAATACCCCATGAATCCCCAAAAAATTTCCCACACAAAAAGGTTAATCTTATTTTCTTTCTCCTTAGTTTTATTAATTTGTGTAATTATAATTATTGATTATGGGTTTTGATTTTATTGTTTGAAATTAATTTAATTAGTATCAAATTGTATTTTGATGATTAAACTTTATAATTTCAGATTTTATAAGTGTCATAATTTTCAGATTTTGTAAATTTTATAACCTAGGGTTTTTAATTATTGAAAATCATGATTTTAGGGTTTTTATGAACAATTGATTTAGGGCTTTTATAGTAATGATGTTTTGAAATTTTGGTGATTATAAGTACTAATTAGTTTAACTTAATTCCAGATTGTTTTGAACACTTAAATTCGTGTTTTAATTTTAAGATTTCCGTTCATTAATATTAATCCCGTTTTAATCCCGATCAGGTTCTGAACTCATCCGATTTTGATGAAAAAGTAGTGTTTTCCATGTGGAAACAACGTTTTAAAAAAAACTCACTACCTTTGGTAGTGAGTACCACCCTCTCGTGGCCAAATTCAGCCTCTAAATATGATTTTCGGGCAGTTTTTGATTTTAACGAAGTTTCTTTATACTTAAAATATTATCCTTGAGTTTGATTAATAAAATTAATTATGTTTAAAGTTAATTAAGCATAAATATATTTTTTTTATTGAAGTTTTAAGTGCTGGAAATAGTTCCTAAGTACTACTTTTGATGTTTTATAAAGAGGGTTTAATCACCCATTAAAAAGGGAGATTATTAGAGGTTTTTAAATAATTTTAAGATTTTTATTAAACTTTAAACTTGTTGTAATTTCATTTATAAGAGTGTATTTTAAGGTTTTTATGAAGAAAATTTAAAGAACTATATATAAGCCTTTAATTTTAACTAAAGGGAGGGTTTTAAAGTGTTGTTTGATTTGGATTTTGAAGGTTTTAAAGTAAGTTAGTGTTGCTGTAAATTTGATTGATTGGGTATTGATTGAGATGTTATTGTTTGGTTAAGGAGAGGAGTTTATTGAAGGTGATTTCTAGTTTTTAAGTGGCAAACCGAATTGTTTACACGAGGTACGTACATGTCTACTTCGTTGTAAGTAGTATCATGTTTAGGTACCAAAGAAAAGAACTTAGTTTCATGATTAGAGAACACTTGGATGAAAATTGTTTGGTTATACATTTAATTAATTCATGTGCTTATGTTTATGAGACATGTTTTGGTGAATTGATTATGTTTGTATGGAATTATGGATGCAAACATGTTGAATTATATTGGATTAATTGTTTGTATGGAATGTTGATACAAGCATAATTTTATTGGATTGGTTTGTTAACCACATTTGGATTATTAAAGGATTGGAATTGAATGGTTTAAGTGGAATGAATTTATTAATTATTCCACAAGGATGTTATTTATTTTATTTATTACTCAATCATGACTTGTTAGTATGTTGAGTAAAGGTGGATTAAGCCGAATGGATAGGTGAGTTAACTATGTTCAACAATTTTGGATAATTTGGAAGTTTAATGGAATTAAAGGTCAATTTGTTATGTGATCATCATTGTCCTAAACAAGATTAAAAGTGCATTGATATATGATTGTTACGTATGGTCTACTTGAATGAGTCGGCTATTAATTAAAATTGTAATCACGTAAAACATGGATGAGCAATAAAACTCTAGAAAGCGTGCACTTCTAGAGTATTGACAATTATGGGTTGGGGTACACGGTGGTAGCCCGTGGCTTTTCGAGGTTTGTTTGATCAACATGTCCTCTTCTCTTTTGGTATTTACATTTTATTTTATAATGAAAGTTAGATGGGATCCTAGACTAACTTTGTGAGAATGGAGTCGCGCTCATTCTTGCATCGCGCTAAACTTTTATTTTAAATGGTCATTTGGGACCAAAATGATTCGGTGGATTGGACAACCTCGTCTATTGCTTACTCCAAACTAAATTAATTAAATTAAGTATAAAGAGTCAAGTGTTTGGAATTTATTAGCAAGTATGTTGAGTCGTTTGAATTTTTTAAGTGTAGAGTCTTGATTAATGAATTCGAGTTGTATATTTATTTACTTTAACTAGTTGAGCATGCTAGATTTTGTGTGTTGTAGCTTGTATGTACTCAGCTTTGCTGATTGCGTGCTTTTGTGTGTTTTATTTTGGTCATGGCCTTCGCCTTTCAATGACCCTATGATGATCCAATTATTACACTTGTATTATTGGGGAGCAGTATTGCACATGTTAGCTTGATGATGTGAAGTTCAGGGATTTGACATACGCATTGTCAAGGGATTGGTGTGATTGAGAGTATTCGTTCTTTGTGTTAAACTTATTTATGTTTTACTATTCTAATTATGTTTTGGGATTTTGATTATTGGTTTTTAAATAAGGGTCTTTATGGTTCCAATTTGTAAGCTTTGACTTATTGATTTTCTAAATTATATTATTTTAAGATTTAAGTTGGATTTCCGCTGCAATACTTTGATAAAGCCTTAACGTTTTAACACGTGACGGTAACATGCCAATGGTTCTCCTCTATTTTTATTTAAAGTAAGTGGTTTAAAAAGGGAGAATTATTGGGGTGTTACAGGTAGGGACTAGGAAGGTCCATACCACCGTTGAAAAAAAAAAATTTGCTAAGTGTTGGAAAAAAGTTATTTCCTATTTTAATACTGTTATTTTAAGTTCTAGCCTGTTAAAATAAAATTTAATACTGTTATATGTTTCTTCAATATTGTTTTCGAGGTGTTATTTTGATCTTTTCAGTAGTACTTATATATTAAAAGAATAAGTATTTGTGTTAAAAATTAAGTATTATGTTTTACTACAGTTATTATACAAGTGAAATCTATTATTAAGGAAGACAATACAGTTATTATAAATTAGAAACAGTTAAGCTACGTGATTTGGTATCAGAGCCATACGGTTAAAAGATTAATTAAGTTGATTTAATAATTAGGTAAAACTGGAGAATACTAGACCTTCTACTGAGTGTAAGAAACCTGATTTTAAGCATTATTATCATATTCTTGAAAATACTAGTAATTTTGGCCCAGTCCTTAATTATATAGTAGATCAAATTGGTGAGTTAAGATCGGAAGTTGATAACATACATGCTCGTTGTATTAATATCGAGAATAAAATATCAATAACCACAACTGATATTAATAAAAAGGTAAGCGATCTAAACGAACAGGTTAAACAAGTTCAACTTGCTTTAACAAACGAAGTTAGACATCAATTTGGAAAAGAAGTATCGTCTAATAAAGAGAAAATTGTCCCATATAAATATAAATATCCTTATGAAAATCTAGATAAAAATAAAAAGTTTACTGTAACACTCCCTAAAAGACCAACTAGTAACCAAGAAAAGAATAAAGAGACTAAAGATGAACCCTCATCTTCAGAAGAAAACACTTAACGAATTACAAGTCCTATTTGATGAAGAATAAGACCCTAATAAGCTTAACGAAATCATGAACTTAATTGCTAACAAAGGGATTGCTTTTGATAATGAAATAAAGGAAAATTATTATGCTACTTTAGAGGAAGATTTATATCAACAAATGGGATTAATGAAGTTAAATGATCTAGGCTTTCTGCCCATAGAAGTTGTTCAACAAAAGATTGAAAACAAACTAGGAAAAAGAGTAATGGATAATAATGATGTTGGAGAGGAAATTATTAATGAAAACATTAACGTAAACAATGTCATCCAAAGACCTAGGTATCAAGGAGAAGGAAGTTGCACAAGACCAAGATACATACCAGGGAAGACTACCCGGTTTAGTGTCAAGGTTATGCCTAATCATATACCTAAACAAGAAGAAGTGACTCTTGAACCTATAAGTCAAATTGGTTATAAACTTAAGCGAGACGATGTAAGAGATAGACAAGATGTTTTAGATTAATGGAAGAAGAGTATGAGTAGTGTACTTAATTTAAACACTGACTGGACTTCAGAAAATTTCTTAACTATATCGAACATAGTCTTTATGGCTGTGTAGAAGACTGGTACGATGGAATAGAGGAAGAAGTCAAAACTGCATTAAGAGCTAGTGAATCACCTACTAGAATGTTCAGACAATTATGTCAATACATTGAGATAGAATTCATTGGTCCTAGAGCCAATCCTAATGAAAAACGAATGGAATATCAAAGGAAGTTAAGTAATTTTTCCATCTGTAATATGAAATATGTTGATGATTACATTATGGAATTTGAAACATACTATTATAAAATTGGTGAAAATGAAACAAATCTTGGAATGTTCTATGACAAATTACCCAGTCGTCTTAATGAAGAAATTAGTGAAAAATATCAAGAATGGAGAGAGAGATTTTTAGCTAGGGATTCCCTAGGTAACAAAATTGCTTTCCTTAGAAAATGGATTGAAACGAAATGTAGAGAGGTTGCAGGAACTCAACAAATGAAGAGACAATTTCTCACTTGTTGGGATTTCCCAAATAATTATGGATGTGAAAGAAAAAATTATAATAAAAGAAGGAACTATAAGAGAAATAAATTTGATCGATCAAGAGGAGAAACCTATAAGAAGAAGTATTATAAACATAGATATAGAAAGCCAAGTAGGTTTTTCAGAAAGGCAACATATTGTCCTGAGAAAAAGAAAACATGCAAGTGTTGGTCTTGTGGAGAACTAGGACATTATGCTAATGAATGTAAGAAATCTAATCATAAACTAATGGAAGCCTTAGGAAGTTGGGATTACATAGAAATACCAGAAGACAAGGCTTTAGAATTGGCTTTAAGTAACAATAAAGGAATAGTAGAGATCATAGAAGAGGAAAATGAGTATAATGAAGAACCTGAAGTTAGTGATGAGTTTGAAGATGAAAATTATGAAGAAATAAATAACATGATGGAAGGAGAAGAATTAGAAAATTCAGAATCAGATGACAATGAGGAAAATAAAAGCAAAATGAAAATAGGTCAACTAAAAAGAGCTGAGTATTCATTTGAAGATAATGACCTAGATCAAGTAAACAAAGAAAGCTGGAATTTTCCCCAAATTACTAAAGATAAAATATTTAAAACTTCTTTCTTTAAAACTAGAACTAAATATGTATGTGAAGAAATGGAAGGAAGCATAGTAATCGAAGATTGTGAACAAAAGGCAGCCGAAATTAATATCATTAACTGGAAAAGTATTAAAAAACATAAAGAAAATGGAAATTATAGCTATATTTGTATTGGTGCAGTACAAGTATACATAACCCCTTTGTAAGATTTTGGCAAGGATGTTAAATGCTTGAGTTTCATTTGTGATATTAGACATAAAGAATTTTATGATCAAATAATTAGTGGTATCACATGTAACTTAAGTCAAGGAACGGTAAGCTATATATGTGAACCTAGATATTATGTAAGCTTAGAGGATTCCTTTGCGTCAAAGTTCTTAGCTATCAAGCTATTAACAGAAGGAGTGAAAATGCATAAAGGAAGACGACCCATACAATTAAGATGGAAGGTGGTTTATACGTTGGTAAACACTATAGACTCATCATTTAAGAAACAAATAGTCAATGCTCAGAAATATGAGCAAGAAGGAGGTCCTAAGAAGAAAATTACACCTATAAAGGTAAATCTTAATGAAATTGAAATTGAAAAAACTTGGAAAGAATTCTTTATGAACCCTGCAGTTAGTAATAGATCAAGTAAGATGTTAATTGATGAATCAGGATTACTTCATATTGGAATGAATATAAAACCTAAAATACAGAGAAATCTGAGTCTTAGAATACCAAGTCTAAGTAGACAAAATTCAACAATAATAAGAATGAAAAAACAAGGTGATGAAAAACCAGAGGAGAATGAAGAAGAAATATTAGTTCTACTAAAGAAACTAAATGAAAAATATGAAAGTAAAAAAGCCTTAAAACAACCTGCAAGGCATAGCATTGATATGAGATCATGTTCTAATTTCGAGTTAAATGAAGATCTAAATAATCCTATTGATAAAAGGAAGGTAATTGGATATAAAACACAAACTGTGAGTGAACCAGTATATGAGGATGAAGTTAATATGCAAATGGAAGCTTGTAATGAAATATCCAGTACTAATCCTAATAGCATTTATATTCCATGTGATATATACATTGAGGATTATAATAAATATAGATTATGTGCATATATTGATAGTGGTTGTTCTACATGTTTTGGAAAGAGATCATTATTTCCAGAATTCTTGTGGAAAAAGGCCAAAAATCCTATGCAAGTTAGAATTGCTAATAATAGTGTCATGATGCATACAGAGATAATTGAAGATTTAAAAATAGAAATTGAAGGAGTTCAATGTGTCATTCCTATTTTATGGGCAACTGATCAACCTAGTCATGATGTGATAATAGGAAATAATTTTCAAAGGTTATACTCTCCATGCACTCAAACTATTGATCAGATAATCTTTACTATTAATGGTCATTTTGTTCCCATACAGAAAATAACAAAGGCTTATACTCATCAGACAATGGAATTTACGCACAGCCAGCGTGGTGATAGGGTTACTCCTACATAACGAGAGGTTGCACTTAGAATTTCTGAGTGTGATTCATCATTAATAAATCAGATAAATAAGCAACAAGAAAAAATATGCGAAAAACTATATTCAACAAATCATTTAGAACATTGGGAAAAGGATAAAGCATTTGCTAAGATAACTCTAACAAATCCTGATAAGATTATTAGAGTAAGACAAATGGTTTATACCTACCAAGATATTAGCAAAAGTCCTCATAATAGTCCAACATTCACGGTAAGAAATCATGCAGAAGAAAAGAGAGGTAAAGCTAGAATGGTCATTAATTATAAACAGCTAAATGACAATATTGTTTTTGATGGCTATTACATTCCTAATAGAATACAAGGAGCCACATGGTTTTCTAAAATGGATTGCAAAAGTGGATACTGGCAAATTAAAATGGAAGAGGAAAGCATTCCTTTAACTGCATTTAGTGCCCCTCAAGGGCATTATGAATGGCTAGTAATGCCTTTTGGATTAAAAAATGCTCCACAAATATTTCAGAGAAGAATGGATAATATTTTTAGAGAGCTTAATCATTGTTGTTTGGTTTATATAGATGATATCCTAATATTAAAAAAACATAAGAATGATCTTAAAGTAGTAACTCAAAAATGTGCAGAGCATGGTATAATCCTTGGAAAAGATAAATGTGTTTATGCTAAACCAGAAATTGAGTTTCTTGGATTAGAAATTAAAGCAGGTCAAATAATATTGCAAAAACATATTTTAGAAAAGATTGAAAAATTTCCTGATAAAATTGAAGATGGAAAGCAAATAGAAATATTTCTAGGATGTTTAACCTATGCTTCTGATTTCATAGAAAATCTTGCTCTATTAAGAAAACCATTACAGAAAAAACTCAAGAAAGAAATAACTTAGAACTGGAGGGAAAGTGATTCCAAAATTGTTCAAAATTTAAAAGCTATGTGTAAAGATCTTCCTGTACTAAGACTACCTACTAGTGAAGATGATTTAATCCTTGACACAGATGCTAGTAATGAGCACAGGAGTGCTGTGTTAAAAATAAAAGAAGGAGAAAGACTTTGCAGATATAGCAGTGGAAGTTTTAACGACATTAGAGGGATCGAGAAGTTTTTAATCTTCTTAGCCCCTAAACAGTTCTTAATAAGAACAGATTGCAAAGGCATACTCGGTTTTGTTAAAAAGAATTTGTCTAATATGCAAGCGCAAGGGAGAATCCTACGTTGGCAATTATGGCTTAACCAATTCTCTTTTACTGTTGAACATATACAGGGAACAAAGAATTCTTTGGCAGATAGCTTGACAAGAGAATTAGCTAATGTCGTCCAAGAAGCTTAAGAATACACAAAAACCTCCTGCATACCAACTTCAAAAGATGGATGTAGAGAGGAAAACTCTCATTGGTGAGACCGAAAAAGCAATGGAGCGGGTTTCACCCTCCATTTGGGCCTTAATGCAAGGCTTGATCATATCGGCAAAACAACGTTCGCGAGATGGTTTAATTAAGGGTTGCCATCGGGCAGTCCAAAGGTTATTGATGTTCGAAATAACAATTATGTTATTTCAGCTCATTCCTGATGTACGAGATACAATATTAAACAAAATAAGAGATAACGATTTTAGGACATGGTACGAGTTGGTGGTTATAAGGTCCAGTAAATTCTTTGATCTTCGGGATCTATGGGGAGAAAGAATAGAGTTTCCCAAAAACTCTAAAGTTGCATCATTGCGAATCTACCCATATCCTCTTGATAAAGACGCTCTATTCATTAGTATACATTACAAGGCTTGGGATTATGGAATGGTACATGATTTCTATGAATTCCCTACTCTTAATTACTTTTTCTTTCCAAAACTTACAAAGTTCCAGCAGTACGCATTCAACAAGGTTCGAAAATATTGTGATGACAAAAAGACGAATTTCAGTTAAGAGTAAAGGTACAATGTGCTAATATCGAAGTTAAAGAAGGAAAAGTTAGTCCCCCTCATTACTTGATAATATTTGGGGAAGTGAGGTATTGCAAAGATCCCATACTAATTCGTCAGAAGACTGTTAGAAATCCGACTGAAGCAAGAGCACTGGGATTTTTCTACATTTCACAATATCTTAACGATTTTATAAAAAGGAAAGAAATTCCTCTTATCATGTTTCATGTTGGTAACACAACAATTGTGGCGCCTAACGAGATGAAAGAATATTTAGTAGATGGCATAAACAACACCGAGTCAATCTACAAATATTTAGAAGATATCGAAAGTGGAAAGTTTCTGTAATTTGAAGGCTATGAGTATCTGTTTGAAGCATTCATGAGTTGGGATGAAGAGTATGCAGCCAAATGTGTTGCAGACCTTTGCAGAGAGAATCCTATGTACGAAGACAGTAAAGATAGTGAGGGAGGTCTACAAGAGATGATGATGGATGAAATTATGAATGCTTGAGCCCACGCCAGCAATAATTCAAGGCATCTTTACTGTAGCCACGTTTAATTAATTGTTTCTGTCTTAAAGTATCTTTGTAAAAAGCAATGGTGCAGAATTGCTTGCTGAGTCAGGATAAGGATCCTATGTAAGTTTGCTTCCCTATATAAAGGGACTTAGGCCAAGAAGTGAAGGCAGTGTTGGAAGAGTTAGCTAGAGAATTGCTCTGAAAGCATTAGAGAGTCCTCTAGAGAAAAATACTCACCTTAAGAGACAGATTGGTTCTCCATCTCTCTTAAAGTAGAGAAAACTCTAGTTCAGCTTATGTCTGTTTAAGCTTTCAGTTTGTGTGTTTGTTGTAATATATGAGTGTTGTAATCTTTTCAAATTAAATAAAAGTTTCTTTAAAGAAGGGAACGTTATCCCCTTGAACCTTATATATCAAATGAGTTATCTTTCTGTTTAAAAAGTTCCATCATAAACACAGTAATGATTGTCTAATTAGAGATTACGGTCTGAGGTAGGAAATGAATTAGATCTGTGCTGAGCCTCATCTAAGGAAGACAGTGTTGGGGTTAGCTACCTGGGTAAAGCCGGAAGCTCAGAACGCCGGAGGTTCCATTGTCGACTAAGTTCAGGTATTGGTCAAAACTCTCTAGTTAAATAACTATTATTGCGAAGCATGGTGGGCTTTTAAACTGTTAAAATAATTTATTTTGATGTATAAGTAGTAGAGTTGTGATAACTAGTACCGTTAAAAGTCATTTAAGTAATTATCAGATCGAATTATAGTAAAAATCAGTGTATTATTAAAAACTGTTATTTTAAATTAAGGTACCGTTATTATTTATCAAATACTGTTATTAAGTACTTAAGTACTGTTATTTATCCTAAAAAAAAAAAAAAAATTTGACGTCACTGCGGGGTATCCTATACCGGGTAGCAGTCCATCATTCCCCCTTTAAAATAAACAAATTTTGTGTTTTAACGTTAAAAAATCACGAATTGTTTTTTACCACCAAAACTTTTCAAAGTCTTAGGGTCTGTTTACTTCAGCTAAATTTCAGTTCAGTTCAGGTCCATATTTTCTTCTCTTATAAAAATATTCATTTCATCTTATTTTAGTTCACTTCAGTTCAGTTGATTGCCTAACATAACCTACAAATTGCCCAGCCACCACACCTTAGCTGATTCCCCAGCATCACCTACGAATTTTTCTCTCCCTTTAGAAATCTCTAGCCACTACCTTCGCCGGCAGCCCAAACCCTCTCCCACACGTCGTCACCGCCCATCTTGCTGAAAACACACCCACAACTCCTAAAACCTAACCACCCTTCCCAATTTTAGATATGAAAGTGAAGAATAACGAATGTATGGGGTAGTTGTGATACGGTGACTGTAGGGAATATATCAAGCATTACCCCAAACTTGAACCCCACTGTGATCATACACTTAAGCATGGTGGTGTCCAAAAGGAAAGAAGCTAGAGCAAAAGAGTCGCCAATAAGTTTTAGGAACTTGTAAACCGTTCACGAGGTGAAGGTTACAACCCCTTAACGATCCAAGAGATCGTTAACTCCAATAGTTCTAGATCCAAGACTGAAATTTCGGGGATGAAAGTACAAATTCAATCTAAAAAAGAAAGAACCTGCCCTAATAATAGGCCTCTGCTTTATTCTTCTCGTATTCATGTGCGCTTTCTGACTAACATGCAATCATTAAATTAACACTAAACATGTTTAATCTATGTTGGTGGAAAATTAATGCACAAACAAAACTATTATTGGCAATCACTTGAATTATATTCAAATTAATCCTAACAAGATTATTAATTATCTTATTAAGCGTGATTACAAGTACCAATTCCCTTTAAACAAGCATAAATGGCGTGATCAAGCAATAAAAATAAATATAATCATAATAATAAATCATGTTAAAGCATAATATTAGCAAGATCCTAGGCATGATACTAATAACAAGATTAATAACAAACTCTAGCATGTCACTAAACATATAAAGATCAAAGCTTTAGCCATAACATGATACTAACATGATATTAGGAAAGAAAATAGAAAGCATCATAATAATCATACTTGATATTAGAAATTTAATTATTACCCTAAACATGATACTAAGAAAAGCATCCTAACATCATACTAGGAATCAATCAAAACATCCTAACATGATACTAGGAATCGAAATAATAATCTAAACACGATTTCTATATCATAATATCAATTAAACAATTAAAGCACTTACTTGGATGCCTCGTATCTCTTAATAACAAAATACACACGTTAGTAACTTCAAGGAAAATAATAAAACAAACAATTAAATTAAATAATTGAAATAGAGATTTGGGACCAAACCCTCAGAAATATCAAACCTTTCACGTCTAGGGCGAAGGCAACTTTGAACTTGGCTAGGTGTGTCTAGTGCTAATGTATGAGGAATTGTGTTTGTAAAAGGCTAGGCTAGAAAGAGGGGGAGAGAGAGAGAGAGAGTAAGCTTTAGCTTAGAGAGAGAAAAATTAGAGAATTCTGGTTATTGAAAAATGGAGGTCCATGGACCCTATTTATAAGAAAATAGTTCGAAATTGATAGAAAAAAAATCAAAGTCCGAAAAGGAATAAAACACGCTTCTGTCGCCAACGACACGACGTGTCGCTTGGCGGCGAAATTGTCGCCGGGCGACAGGGTTTGTCGCTAGGCGACAAACCTGTCGTTTGGCGATGCAGAAGGTTTTCCACGCGTTTTCAACGCGAAATCCACTTTTTGATAAAATCAAGTAGTAAAGTCCATACGAAGGGTAAAATCATAATTGAGGTTATAATATATCGTTGAAAAGCTCTTTTCGAGCCCAATCCAACTACATCATCATTGGACCCTTATCATGGACCAAAGTAAACAGGATTAGCTATTTTCATAAAATAGAGCATGTTTTCAAAAATAGAAATTTTTAATAAAACTAACCACAACATTAGACTTCCCACACTTTCACTTCATTCGATTATGATTCGATGCGAAAGGTATTCATCACTGGGTTTGGTTTTGGGGAGACACAAATGGATGTTTATAGAAGCCCCCACTTTGACTGAGTTTCGAGAAACGCAAGTTTCGAAAACAAAAGTCAAAGTATCGATAGGGACGAAGAATGATTCAGAACGTTCTGCGATCCTAAATCATTCTTGTACCGCCGATACCTACAAACTAGCGTTAGTTAAACATATAAGAGAGTTAAGAAACGCGTATCTTGCACCGTCGAGCACACGTCTCTAGGAGTAACCGATTTGTGTTGCATTTGCGGTTGTGACAACCTTCCACAAGTTAAGGAATTCCATGATGCTGTTTTAATGTTCACTCATCTCTGAATAATGGAGATTATTTTTGATATGTCCACACGTCTCTGAACAAAGAGGTTTTTAATGATATGCCCACGCGTCTCTGAGCAAAGAGCTTTCCGTTTTGTTTGACGATCTTCCTAAAGTTAGGGGATACTGCCTGAAGACTGCTACGCCTATAACTGCCTCCAATTTCGGCTGTGATAGTCTTCTCCAAGGCAGAGAATCCTATCAATGATTGCTTCGCTAGAAACAATCTTCAGTTGCCTTGTGACCATCTTCCGCAAGCCAGGGAACATGATCAAAGATACCTTCGCTTGAAATCACCTCCAGTTGTTTGTGACAACCCTCCGCAGGCTTGGGAACGCCGTCGAAGATATCTTCGCTTGAAGTCATCCTTAGTTTGTTTGTGACAACCCTCCACAAGCTAGGGAACGCTGTCGAAGATACCTTGGCTTGAAGTCATCCTCAATTGTTGCGATAATATTCCGAAGAAAATTACCGAAGATCAACGCTGGTCGATCCTTTAAAGCTCTCTTGAACTTTGCTTCCTCTACGCTAGTACGTTGGCGCTTTTATTGCTTGTGACCATTATGTCGGTGCCTCCGCTGTTTATGAACCATTACGTCGGTGCCTTTGCAATGAACCAATGTTTAGGCTCTTTAAGCTAAGTGAAACGGTCATTTATCAGGTCGATCACTTAATGTGATTGTAATTGAGCCGATTACTAAATCATGTCAAATTTCTTAGAGGGGCTAACTGGCGTACCAAGGAACCTAAACTGCTGCATGAAGTCCACATAAGCATTTTACGGGGCCACACACTCTGTCGCTGCACCAGCGCCTGCTGGAAGGCCTTTTCGCCGCGAATTTTGCTTGTCTCCAGGCGAAAAATTTGTCGTCTGACGCTGCACTTGGGATTTTCAAATAAATCCCCTTCCTTCATTTCGCCGCTGCTGCTGTTATTTGTTCGCAAATCGCCTCAAACTTCAAATTACTCGTTCTCGCTCATTTCTCAACCAAATTTGCTCAAACTTTTTGTAATTCGAAGCTTAGTTCATCTAGTTTCCTGATTTATGTAAGTTTTCTTCAAACTCACTTGAATTTTGTTGAATTTTTGCATGTTTATTCACGAATTTTCTGAAAATTCGAAACTTACTTTGCTTAATTCGCTTTGTTTGTTGAATTTTATGCCATGAAATTGCTTGATTATGTTTGTATATTGCCTTGGGAGTGTTTTGAGACTTGTTTGACTCAATTTGGTGGAGAGACGAACGATTCACCATTGTTGAACCCCTCGAGGTCATGAGAACAATGCGACTTGTTCTTCGCGTTTTTGCTAGCTATTCTTGTACAATTTGTCACAATAATTATTATGGTATTGCAAGAAATTGTTTGATTGCTTGAAAATACTATATATGTTTGAATTGAATTCGTGCTCTATTTTAGTACTACGTACTCTGTTTTTTGCGAACATAGTATCATGCGGCTAGGCGAACATTAGATACTATAGAGCCTTAATTTTTGATATTCTGCATAATATAATATGGCTAGACAACGCGGTTCTGGCTCACGGTCTAGAGACACTCGACGGGAACGCGAGCCTGTTGGTGAGGGGGAGGAGCCATCCACCTCTTTAGGTCCCTTCCTTGAGTGGGATGAGCGTACTCTGTTCTTCGCGCCCGAGCACCACATCTCTGAGCAGGTACGTCGCGGGATCATCTGCAGGAGGACTCATAGCCACGCTCTGGCAACGAGACCATTGGCTATTTGTACGACAAGTATTTTTGTAACGACGAGGAGTTGCGACGGCTTTAGGAGTCTTGTGGGTTGACTGCCTTGTTTCGAGCCACTCTGGCCATGTACTCTTTCGACGCAAGCCACCACGTGGTTCGAGCTTTGGTGGAGTTCTTCTAGGACACTACCAACACCTTTCACTTCCCTTGGGGCGAGATGACTGTCACCCATGCTGACTTCAGTCTTATCTCGGGACTGGAGTTTCGCTCGGCTACACTACCATTTGACAGTAGGATTACTGTCGTTTCTCCGATAGTTGAGGAGCTGTTGGGTCCGATTACCATTCGGGCTCGTGCCGAGGTTGAGCCGTCACGACTTAGTGCTCAGTGTATCCTCCGGTCTACTCTGGAAATGGCTTTTGAGGATGATGCGACCACTAGTGAGCAGCGGGTGCACATCTTCGTTCTTATCTTGCTGTTAGGGACTTTTTCTCCTGACAAAGGTAGCCGAGTACTTCTCTACTACCTCCTTGCTCTCCGCGACCTTCAGCTTTTCGGGACCTATGACTGGGCCAGCTTGGCCTATGCTAATTTCTTGCTGGACTTGCGACGCTACTGTCAAATAGGAGATATCACACTCTCTAGCTTCTTGAGAATCGTAGAGGTATACTTTATCCTTTTTTAAAAGTTAGCTCTAGATTCTTATTAGCACTTGCTGATCTTCTTTTATTTTTGTAGATTTGGTTCTACGAGTATTTTCCGTCGCTATCGCCGGCGAGACCATCTCCTCGCAAGCTCCCTGTTGGCGGCTGTTGGGGAGGTCGCATTAGTGATCATACCACTATTGCCCATGTCTGAGAGTTGATCCTCTCGGTATGTTCTTTTTGGACGCTTGTCTCTTGTATCGCTTTTTAAATAGACTTTTATCTCACAGACATGTTTTGCTTGAGCCTGATGTAGTGTATCGGCCATAGGCCGATCTACCTATTCCTGCGCTGGCTGCGCAGTACATTACCAAACGTCGCTACTTTCAGGGGGCGTACGAGGCGATGGTGTACCTTGGTGACAGAGTGGCTGTCCATCACTCTTCGGAGATTTTTGTCATCCCTGCTCCTCCGCCTCGACATATGTTCCATGAGGCGATACTGATAATCCTGGCGGAGAGGTCGCCAGCTGGTACCCCTTAGCGATCTCATGCCCATTCGGGGCGGTGCTACGAGGAGGACTTGCTGCCACTGCTAGCTCCGGCCCCTGTCTTATCCGAGGAGGTAGCGATATGCTTTTTATCTTTTAGTTCTTTGCTAGATAGCCCCCAAGTGGACTTTAATCACTTAGATTTGCTTTTTTTTCCAAGCTGCGCCTGCTGAGTTCGTTCTTGCTCGGATGTCCATCACCTATCGGGGGACGTACGACCCCGTTGAGGAGATGATTCCTTCGGCTTCTGAGGAGCAGCGCTTCGTCGAGCAATCTATTCCTTGTCACCAAACTCGAGTGAGTTACCGGCTTACTGCTTGTTTGTTTTTTATCTTATATTGTTGCTGACTTTCTTTTTGACAGTTCTCGAGCAAGGTGGTGACAGCGATGGCGAGGTGCATAAACACCTTTTGGATCAGCTGGTGAGGATGAGGAACGTAGCTTTCTGTCGTCGTGGCGTTGTTGATGAGGAGGTATCTTTCTTCCTTTATTTTATATTGTTTATCCTCCTGTTTTATTTGCAACTGACTTGGTTTAAATATTGCAGGGATAACCTATTCCTTCACGTAATCGGACGACACCCGAGGCTAGGAGGGAGCCGTCCAGGTCTTGCTCGAGGCGTCGCCGCACTACTTCTGGTGGCCGATCTGACGCTGCTCGGAACGAGACATTGGAGGGTTCGGGTTCTTCCTCTATGGGTGCACAGATTGGGCCGATGGGCCAAGGAGGCGCGACATCGGCTCCTCCGGTAGGTGGTGGGACGTACGAGTTTAGCTCGTCGTCGCAGCAGCCACCATAGCCTCAGGCTTTGTCGATTCAGTACCAGGGTGAGCCTGGGTGGACTGGCCCTGAGTTGAGGTTCCCGTCTACTGGCGAGTCTGGAGCTGGTGAGGAGCATACTCCTCGATCTGCGATGTTCTTCGATATGATGAACATTCCTCCTCACTTGCGCCCTCCGGCACCCTAGTTGTACCTGTGCTTTTATTTATTTTGACTTTTGTAGGACTTTGCCGATTTGTTTTATATGACTCATATTTTAGACATATTTGTATATACAAACTATTATCTATTATGCTAGTTTTATTTTTCATTTTATGTGCATATGTGTGTGTGCAAAAAAAAATTGTGATTAATTTTGGGCAAAAATTTCCGTCATTTTTATTATTAATGGAGGGCATCCGACTTTCTCCCCCAAAATGAAAAATGAAAAATAAATGGGACTAAAATAAGCCTAAATTTAATTAAGCTCGAATAAATCCAGAAAAAGGAAAAATGTATTGAATTTTGTGTATAGGGTGATTGAACAAAAGGTAAAAATTGTAAAGTCATTGTACGAATCCGAATCATAGTCAGAAAAACGTGGTTTTCATAGCACGTCAAGCTGGCATTGTAGCGCCATTTGTCGCGACGCGCTGCATTTTGTCTTTAGGCGCTGTTTTCGTCGCCAAGCAATAGACTTTGTCGTCTGGTGCTGCAGTGCGTTGCCTCCGAATCCTTTCAGGAGTCGAATTGCACCAATTTTGTGCATAAATAGCCCCCTAATCTGCCTACTAGCTAAAGGAGAAATGAAAAATAAATGGGACTAAAATAAGCCTAAATTTAATTAAGCTCGAATAAATCCAGAAAAAGGAAAAATGTATTGAATTTTGTGTATAGGGTGATTGAACAAAAGGTAAAAATTGTAAAGTCATTGTACGAATCCGAATCATAGTCAGAAAAACGTGGTTTTCATAGCACGTCAAGCTGGCATTGTAGCGCCATTTGTCGCGACGCGCTGCATGTTGTCCTATCTAAAGGAGAAACTTTTTACTCCAAAATTGAATGTAGGTCCTCTAAAGGATGCCTACTAGCTAAAGTCATGGACAATAAAGAAGATGCTGACAAATTTGGAAAAGAGCAAAGAAAGAGAAGAAAGATTGAAGCATTGCTTAACTTCCAATTTATTAGACTAGTTTACTTTTTAAGTCAATTTATTTTATTAAGCTTTTATTTAAATTCCATCAATAATGTCATTTCACTTGATTTTATTAATGCAATTTCAGCTTTTTAATTAAATCAACTTTTACATTTAATTTATTAAAGCAATGAAAACAACTTAAATTATTTTCCTAAAAATTTCTCGAGTACATAAGTCGAAAATAATCCGAAATAGACCGAAATTTGCCCAGATATTCGCAGAAAATTGGCGCCGCGATTTTAAGTCTGTCGCTAGAAGTTGCTTTTGTAGCCAGGCGACAAGCTTCGTCACCTTGCGTTGCAGTCTGTCGTATAGCGACATACTTTTTCCTTTTGCGCTGATGCTACGTCGAGTTTTTGTTGATACTGGGATGCAAGTTTTCCGAAAATTAAAGTGGCCGCACCCTGTAAAGGGTTGCCTATGTATCCTTTCCTAAGGAATCAGGCCAAACGTAGCTCTCTTGAGTGTCCTACTCAAGTAATTGTGGGTAGTACTTTTTAAGTTGGTCAAGGTTCGTCATGTTTGAGAACTCATTACCATCCATATCAATTAGTTTTGCTGCACCTCCTGACAGGATGATTTTGACGATATATGGTCCGGACCAATCAGGCCTAAATTTATCTCTTGGATCCAAAACATTTTTCTTTAATGCTTTTAACACCAAGTCTCCTACTTTGATGTCTCTTGTCTTGACCTTCTTATTAAAGTGTCTAGCCATACGGGTTTGATAGCATTGAGTATGATGTAGAGCTTCTAGTCCAATCGAGTTCATCAATTTTACTTTCCAATGCAATGCGTAGAGAAGGTATTTCTAGCTCTACAGGTTGTACGACATCCATTCCATAGACTAAGGAGAAAAGCGTATTTTCTGTTGATGTACAATTGACGTGCGATAACCCCAAAGTGCAAAATGGAGTTTGTCAGGCCAATCCTTGTAATTTTATGTCATTTTCTCGATAATAGTCTTTAGATTTTTGTTAGCCGCCTTAACTGATCCATTTGCTTGAGGTCTATAAGGAGAGGAATGATGGTGTTGAATACCATATTTTTGTAGCAATTCTTCACATTCTTCTTGAAAGTGAGTTCCATTGCCACTTATCATCTCATGTGGGACTCCATATCGACAAATAATGTTTCTTTCGATAAAGAGTGCTACATGTTTTGCAATAAGTTTAGCATATGACTGTGCTTCAACCCATCGATTGCTAATAGAATGTATTCGTGACATCCTGTCCTAGGAGGGGTAATTTTTCCGATGATATCAATTTCTCATGTTGAAAATGGCCATGGTGAAGTGTTGTTGTAGAGTAGAGATGGAGGAACATTTTGCAAGTTACTGTATATTTGGCTTTTAGGGCATCTTTTTACGTATTGATGATAGTCCCTATTCTTGGTAGTCCAATAATATCCTTCTCGCATTATCTTTTGGACTAGCATTTTGCCATTAACATGAGTTCCACAAACGCCTTCGTGGACTATCCTCATATCTCTTTGGGCTTCCTTTTTCCCTACACATAAGAGAGCTCAACCCTTAGGTACCCTTTTGTGTAACTCGTTGTCTATGAGTACATATTGGGAAGCCAAGAGTCTTAATGCTCGTTTTGCTCTTTTGTTAGCATGAGGAGGATATTCTCCCTTGTTGACATAGTTGAGTATTTCTATATACCATGGCTCTTCTTCTTCTTCTTCTTCTTCTTCTTCTTCTTCTTCTTCTTCTTCTTCTTCTTCTTCTTCTTCTTCTTCTTCTTCTTCTTCTTCTTCTTCTTCTTCATCTTGGACCACTTCGTCATCTTCTATGGCTTGAATGTAAGCCGGTTTATGCCTTTTCTTTATGGTTAAAGGCATTTTCTCGATTTTCGTAGGAAACCCAACCATTGAGGCTAGTCTTGCCAAGGCATCGACAAATTGGTTTTCCTCTCTAGGTAGATATGTGTATTCTACCTTTTCCAATTGGTTGGTAAGAGTTTCCAGATAAGTTTGGTAAGGGGATAAACTTTCACTCCTTACTTTCGATCTTTTAGAGATTTGGTTGATGATCAACAAAGAGTCTCCGAATATTCAAAGTTTCTTTACTCCCAATGCCAAAGCTGTTTTGAGGCCTACCACGCATGCTTCGTATTCAGAAGCGTTGTTGGTAACTTCGAAATCTAACTTTATGGAGATTGGAACATTCTCTTCTTTAGGTGATACTAATAGTACTCCAACACCACATCCCTTTTGGTTTGAGGCTCTGTCAAAGTATAAAGTCCAAGTATCATCTTCTGTGACCATCAAGTCTTCATCAGGAAATTCGTTTTCATGTATTGGCGTCGAATCTTCTATTGGAAAATTCGCTAAGAAGTCCGAGACCACGGATCCTTTAATAGCCTTTTGAGGCATGAATCTTACATAAAATTGTGCTAGGTTGACTATCCACCTTGATATACGCCCATTAAGTGTAGATTTTTCGAACAAGTACTTGAGTGGATCCATTCGAGAAACTACAAAAACTGTATGCACGAGCATGTAATGTCTTAACTTGGTTGTGGCCCAAACTAATGCGAGGCACAATTTCTCAAGTGGTGTGTAGCGTACTTCATACTCGAGCATTTTCTTACTTAGATAGTAGATTGCATTTTATTTTCCCTCTACTTCTTGTGCAAGCATAGCCCCCATTGTCTCTTTAGTGCTGTTAAGTACAACCTAAGAGGAATCCCTAGAAGCGCTGGTGCTAATACGGGAGGATTTGCGAGTAGGCTTTGATATTTTCAAAGGCTTTTTGACACTCATCGTCTTATATTACTGGCACATTTTTTTTTGAGTTTCTTGAATATTGGTTCACATATTGTTGTTAGCTTTGATATGAACCTACTTATGTATTGCAACTGGCCAATAAATCCTCGAATTTGTTTCTCGGTTTTGGGCGGTGGCATTGACATAATTGCTTTGATCTTGGTTAGGTCTATCTCTATTCCTCTAGAGCTTATGACATATCCCAAGAGTTTTCCTGAGGTGAATCCAAAAGCACACTTGGATGGATTCAACCTCATGTTGTATTTCCTTAGCCTTTCGAAGAACTTTCTTAAGGCTACCTGATGTCCTGGGCGCTCTTTTGATTTTACAATCATATCATCCACGTATACCTCAACTTCTTTGTGCATCATATCATGGAGTAGGGCAGTTACTGCTCGTTGGTAACTGGCACCCGCGTTTTTTAACCCGAATGGCATTACCGTGTAACAGTAAGTACCCCAAGGTGTTATAAACGTTGTTTTCTCCATGTCTTCCTCCGCCATAAGAATCAGGTTGTACCCTGCGTACCCATCCATAAACGAGAGAAGTGCGTGATTCGCTGTATTATCTACTAAGATGTCAATGTGTGGTAAAGGGAAGCCGTCCTTTGGACTTGCCTTATTTAGATCTCGATAGTCGACACACATTCTTACCCTTCCATCCTTCTTTGGAACAGGGACCACGTTTGCAACCCATTCGGGGTATTTGAATACCCTGATAAAACCTGCAGTTATTTGCTTTGAACTTCTTCTTTTATTTTAAGAGCTACGTCCGGTTTCATTCGACGTAGCTTTTGTTTTACAGGTTTCATTCCTGGAATTAGTGGTATAGTATGTTGAGCTATTTCTCTATTAATACCTGGAATATCTTCATATGTCCAAGCAAATACATCGATAAATTCTTTAAGTAGATCGATTAATTAAATCGGTTCTTTCAGCTTTATTCAGTGTTAGTCCAATTTTAACTTCTCTTTTAATGGTTGGATCGTTTGAGATATCAATCGTTTCAATGTCCTCAATTACCGGTGTTTTATTTTCAAATGTTTCCATTGCTTTAATAATTTCTTTGTCATTTTCATTGTTAGTTAAGCAGTGCTCGTCATCTTGGGTTAGAGAATAACACGAGGAGTAGGAGGAAGAAGATATATTATTAAACTCGGAAATCATTACATCAAATAGGGAAATGTCCTCTAGGGCTTGATTACTAACTATCCTAAGAGTAGATGCTAAAATAGAAGAATTAGAAGGTGTTACAGCTAAAGACTTAGAAGACTCTATAGGAGAAGACTCTAACTCTGACGCTGACTCAGACGACTCTTCAAACATTGGTCCTTGTCCTGTTGTTATTGAGATCTTTCTTCCACTCGGAGCATTCACCTTGACTGTCTTGCGCCATCCTTGCACTAAACCCTCTGCTGGAGTGATGAGATTCAAAGGGTCGAAGTTTTCACTTTGTAAGACCGTTTACAACGAAGATTTCAAACCCAGGTTGCCTTATGCAATTTACAACGAAGGGCTCGGGAAATTCATGGCACGGATAGTCCTCTCCTTCTCTTATGAATTGTCCATTGAGAGTAAGAGGATATTAGTCCATTAGGATTGTTTTCTTTTGGATACGAGCGTTCCTACGCGCCCTAGACTTTTCCCGGGCTCGCTTTAGATCTTTTAGAGTTGGTTCAAAACCAAGTCCGAAAGTGTCTAATTTAGGGAGGCCATGTAGCTCCAGTTGTTTTGCTATCTCTTTTTTCTTTCCAAGAGTCATTCCAAGAAAGTGTCTTTGTTTTCTGAGAATAACATTTACTGTCATATTAGGGTGGGGGTCATGGCAAAGAGGGGTCCTATCATCTTCCTCGATTAAGGAGACCTCTTCATTGAAGCCCCACAAATCTTCATCATTCTCATCGTGCTCCACATTAATAATCGGATTTTCAATAGCTTTAATCTTCATAGATGAAGCATCGATTGTAATGGGGATCCCTCCAACTATAGCCTTTACTTGTTGATGAAGGGATGAAGGGACGGCCTTAAGGTCATAAAGCCAAGGGCGTTCCAACAATTAGTTAAAGGAACCTTTAATATCCACTACTTGGAAGGTAGTGGCATGTTCTATTGCTCTCGCCGTTACGTTCATGGTAATATTTATAAGAGCTTGGCGACGAGTGTTATCGTAGGCTCTTATTCCTTGCATTGACGGGGTCAAATCTTCATCCCTTATTCCTAGCATCCTCGCAGTTCTAAGTGGACAAACATTGATTGCCAATCCATTATCTATAAGAGTCATTGGGACATTCATTCTCTTGCAGACTACCGTGAGGTTTAGAGCCTTGTAATTCTTGTCACCTTCCGGGGGTAGATCCTTGTCAGAAAAAGTGATCAAGTTGATGGGACTAGGAAGATCACTCGTGAGAAAGTTATCCAACCCCTTAGGAGTGGTTTCGGAGTCTATCCCTATCTTATCCAAGGTATTCATTACCGCCAACCTATGTTCTCGGGATGTAGCTAGAAGTTTCCATACATTCATCTCGACCTTGGTCTTTTTGAATTGCTTGACAACATCGTTGTCCTCTATAATCGGTATGGGAACCTATTGAGTAGTAGGAATAGGTTGTGTGGTGATGGGAGGTTGCATTCTCCCAGATCTAGTGAGAACGTCTATGGGTGAATCTTCTTCATCCCAAAAGTCACTTACTGGATATATAACTAAAAAGGGAGGTTCTTCCATATCCTTGATATAGACGTCCTCGTCATCGCTGTCCAAAACTTCATTGATGTTAATATCTTGTTCTTGTAGAATTTTGACTAGTTTCTTGTTATCAATTAGTTTTTGGATTAGATCTTTAAATTTAAAGCAATGTTCTATGGTATGTCCCCCTGATTGATGATATGGACAATAGAACTTATCTGTCCTCTTTAATAATTCAAATGGTCTCAATTCGAGAGGTTTAATCTTACCACTCTTGGAGAGAATTTTGAACATATTAGCATAGGAAGTCCTAATTGGAGTGTAAGGCCTATTACTCTTTTTGTGTGTGTCAACTATTTGAAGAGAAAATGGTTTCTTCTTCATAGGTGAAACTTTGTTGTTGACATACATGCTTGCTTTGGACCACTTTTTCTTGTTTCTTTGCAAACTCGAAATCTTCACGTAACAAGTCTATTGCTTCCCACATTGATCGTATGAGGATCCATACTTCTTCCCTAGTTGCAGATTTTTTGTCCGGGAGGAAAATCACTAATGGAATCTAAAAAGGTTTCCTCCTCTTCTTTGATAGCATGAATTTCTTCAACTGGTTTGATGAGGGATGAGGGGTCACCATGGTTTTCCTCATCAGAAATAGCCAAAGAATCAGAAAGTGGTGCATTGTTGATGCTTGGCCTTTTGCTTGTAGGGGGAAATGGAAGGTTATTGCTGCCAATTAAATCTTGAATAGCTTCCTTAAGCTTCTGGCAATTTTCAGTGAGATGGCCCTTGCCTTGGTGATACTTGCAATGTGCGTTAGGATTCTAGTTAGCCGTCCTCTTTTCGACAGGTGGGTCCCCAAATGGTCCAATGGGAGTTATAAGACCTTTTGCATATAATCGGTCAAATTCGGTGTCATAACTCATACCAATAGGAGTAAAGTTCCTCCCGAATGGTTTCTTTTGTCCTTGATTGTTCATGGAAAGGACTTCACTCAAACTAAAGGTGCTAACATTGTTTGAGTGGGTGGTTTTGGAAGAAGAAGGATTGTCGTTCTTCTTACCTTTCCAACCACCATTAAAGTTATTATTATTAGCAGCTTTTTGCTAAGCAAGGTCGTCTTCAATGTTGATTCTAATGTCATAGACGACCTTGAAGGTATGCAAGTTGTTTTAATACTTAAGATGTTTGGAGTACTTTTCTTGGAGGTTCTTAATGAACATCCTTACAAATTCCTTTTCACTAGGTACTTTAATCATCCTAGCAGAAGTTTCTCTCCACATATTAAAGAAAGAAGTGAAACCTTCATTCTCTTTTTGCTTAAGTATTTCAAGTTCTCTATGATCAGTTTCAACTTGAATATTACATTTAAACTTATCAATGAAAGCGTTTATAATAGATTCCCAAGTAGAGGTTTTCTCTTTGTCAAGAAAAAGAACCATTGTTGACAAACGGTTTCAAGAGATAAAGAAAACAAAGAATGAAAGACCTTCCTATCAATCCCCTTAATATTCATTATAGTCTCAAAGGCTGTTAAGTAGAAATAAGGGTTGTTTGTTACCTTAAACTTTGGGATGTCGTTGGCATTGAACTTCTGCGGAAGAAGCTCCTTGTCCACCGAGACCCCTTGCGAGCTAATGCTCTGGAATCTATAGTCATTGGATATCTTGCTCAAGCTTTCTTGCATGAGCTCCATTTGTTGTTGTTTCACAGGGTCATTGATTTGGAGGGTTAAAGCCTTCAACACCTCAGTAACGCTAGCCATTTGCTTCTTAAGCTCATTGACTTCTTCTTGACTCGCCATTATCTTCTTAGCTTTTCTTTTCCGACCACTGACTGGTTTATCAAAAAGTTGTACTTGAGCGAAAAGTTTGTCCTTGATTAAACGCCCTTCCTTTCTTGACTATGCGCTTTAAATTAAACCATTTTATTTGTTTTAATGACTTGACTCAAATTGACTTTGACTTTACTGGTTTATGAAAAAAAAAAAAAAAAACAAAAATAGGCAAAAATAGGGTGCATATTTTTGGGAATCAAGTATGAGGTTCAAACAAGTTTTTAATTGGAGGATTAACATCCGACTTACCCCCTTAAAAAAAAGACGGAAAACACGCGCATACAAGACTCTCTTGACATGGTCAAGGTGTACATTCATGTTAGTGTGTGATTTATTTGTGAGTGCAAGTGACATGCTTTGACTCTTGTGTATGACCATGGGACTAAGTGTTTAGACTCAATTAAGGACTAAATATGGTTACTTCCATTAACAAAATGACCAAACCGATTAATAAACTGTTTAATTAGACTCGTCGTGATGACTCGAGCAAGAAACTGAATTGTCGCCAAAACAACAGGACTGTTGCCGCACACTACAGTGCAGTGCCATACGACAGGATTGTCGCACGGCGTTGCACAACAGCGTTCTGCAGCCCTGATTTTTGCGCCATTGCTGGAACATTAATCTGGGACTGCTTTTAGTATTTTTACTCTATGGGGACAGGCCTAAAGTCTTACTAAGTCGGTTTTGATTAATTTATTAATCTTTAATTACTCACATTAATTAACTCATTAATTAGGCAAAGTACTTTTAGTCATTACTTAGTTTATTTATACTTAATCACAAATCAAACAAACGGTTAGGAAAAAACATAGAGTTTGCACAACAAATAATGCACAAGTAGTCAAGTAGGCATAATATGATGCAATGAGTTTGCAACCTAACCATGGCTCTAGATCTCTAAAGTTCGGGATATGGGTTAGTCAAAGAGAGTCCATAATTATGATTCCGGATGCACCGCACGGAACCCTTACCTTTGGAAGGGTTGGCGCGTGTGGATGGGACCCCGCGAGTTAAACTCGCTTCCATAGTTTGGTGAATTCAACATTCTCGGATGTACCCTTTGTTGCTCAGAGCGTTCAATCGGGTAGATGGAGCATGAATTTCGAGACGGTTATGTCAATATGTAGAACACATATGGGTTTCATAAAAGAGAAAAAAACTCAATCAGGAAGTAGAATTGAGCCAACAGTGCTAGAACTAGTCAAAACAAGAAGGCAGATTTCGGGCTCGGTATTGGAAGAACACGACGCCAGATAACAGAGTCTGTCGCCAGAGAAATAGCTCTGTCGCTAGACGAAAAAATTGTCGCCAGGCGACGAAGCCATTTTTCAAGCGACGAACGCTGTTTTCTAGGCGCTAGTTCCTACATGCCTCAGCAACTTTCTGTGTTCTTAGAATTTTCTAGTTTTCGCAGTATTATTTCGATTCTAGTTGTGAAATATATTTCTGAAATTTCCTACGTGTAAAAATCCTATGTTTTTGACTCATTATGGATGGTCTTTCCAATGAGAACCTTTTATATGCATATGACAATAATGTTAATCAAAATTACGCACATGAAATACTTAGAACTTTTCGAGTCTCATCCACTCATTCTAAATAATTGCCAAAATAAATTTCAGGAATTAAAATAGAAATCTTCCCTAGTAGAGTCGCAAAAAACTATAGGGAATATTTCAAGCATTACCCCGAACTTGAACCCCATTGTGATCACACACTTAAGCATGGTGGCGTCCAAAGGGAAAGAAGCTAGAGCAAAAGAGTCGCCAACAAGTTTTAGGAACTTGTAAACCGTTCACGAGGTGAAGGTTACACCCCTTAACGATCCAAGAGATCGTTAACTCCAATAGGTCTGGAACCAAGACTTGAAGTTCGGGGATGAATGGGTACAAATTCAATCTAAAAGATAAAGAACCTGCCCTAATAATAGGCCTCTACTTTATTCTTCTCGTATTCATGTGCGCTTTCTGATTAACATGCAATCATTAAATTTACCCTAAACCTGTTGAATCTATGTTGGTGGAATATTAATGCACAAACAAAACTATTATTGGCGATCACTTGAATTATAATCAAATTAATCCTAACAAAATTATTAATTATCTTATTAAACGTGATTACGAGTACCAATTCCCTTAAGACATGCATAAAAGGCGTGATAAAGCAATAAAAATAAATATAAAATCAAGAAATATAATAATAATTATCATCATAATAATAATCACAATAATCATAATAATAAATCATGTTAAAGCATAATATTAACAAGATCCTAGGCATGATATTAACAAGATTAATAACAAACCCTAGCATGTCACTAAACATATAAAGATCAAAGCTTTAGCCCTAACATGATACTAACATGATATTAGGAAAGAAAATAGAAAGCATCATAATAATCATACTTGATATTAGAAATTTAATTTATTACCCTAAACATGATACTAAGAAAAGCATCCTAACATGATACTAGGGATCAATCAAAACATCCTAACATGATACTAGGAATCGAAATAATAATGTAAACATGATTTCTATATCATAATATCAATTAAACAATTAAAACACTTACTTGAATGCCTCGTATCTCTTAATAGCAAAATACACATGTTAGTAACTTCAAGGAAAATAATAAAACAAACAATTAAATTAAATAATTGAAATAGAGATTTGGGACCAAACCCTCAGAAATATCAAACCTTTCACGTCTAGGGCGAAGGCAACTTCGAACTTGGCTAGGTGTGTCTAGTGCTAATTCATGAGGAATTGTGTTTGTAAAGAGCTAGGCTAGAAAGAAGGAGAGAGAGAGAGAGAAGAATTAGAGAATTCTGGTTATTAAAAAACGGAGGTCCAAGGACCCTATTTATAAGAAAATAGTCTGGAATTGATAGAAACGAACCAGAGTCCGAAAAGGAATAAAACACGCTTCTATCGCCAACGACAGGACGTGTCGCCAGGCGACAAACCTGTTGTTTGGCGATGCAAAAGGTTTTCCACGCGTTTTCAACGCAGAATCCACTTTTTGATAAAATCAAGTCGTAAAGTCCGTACGAATGGTAAAATTGTAATTTCATTTAAAATACTTCTTTTATTCTAAATAAAACTCATAAAACATAATTATCAATCATAATCCCATTAGGATTCAAAAGAACCTTCTACAAGATTCTAGAAGACTATAATCAATCCTAATTGCATTAGGAATGATAATTCAGAATAGGTCCTCCTCTAGATCATTGGGCCGCATATAAGAACCAAACCGGACCCAGTTTAGTATTTTGGCCATAACTTCCTCATTATTCATCGAAATTGGGCTTATAATATACCGTTGGAAAGCTCTCTTCGAACCCAATCCAACAACACCATTATTGGACCCTTATCATGGACTAAAATAATTTGTATTGGATATTTTTATAAAATAGAGCAGGTTTTCGAAAACAGAGACTTTTAATAAAACTAACCACAACATTAGACTTTCCACACTTTCACTTCATTCGATTATGATTCGACGCGAAAGGTATTCATCACTGGGTTTGGTTTTAGGGAGACACAAATGGGTGTCTATAGCGACAATGAGAAGAAGATGACAAGAAGAATCAATTTCAATCGAAGGAGTGAGAAGTAGAAGAAATTGGGTTGTATTGTGGTGGAGATTTGTGGGTTAGGGTTTGGCTACGTATGTGGTGCGACGAGGGAAGGGGGATAGGGGATGGCCGAAGGTAGTCAAGAGTTGGTCAGCCGGCGAGTGTGACGCTCATGTGGTCGGTTGCCAGAGTGGGGGAAGGGGTTGCTGATTAGTGGAGGTGTGGGAGCGGGTGAAAGGAATGGCATTATTCCAATAGAGGGTTCGGAATTATTAGAAAACTAATTATTCAGTGAGGTTAAGTGATCGGAATGCTTAGCTAAAGGCCGCTTTCGATCGGTAATATTAATGCATAATTAATATTACAGCTTAATCTTTACTAAACCCTTCGGGTCACACCTAATCAAGTAATCGATCCGAGATGACGAATTTATCTGAAGGATTAAATGAGTCAATAGATTTATTACGAACAAAGACGTTGGATTCCGAACATAGAACGTCGAAAGTGAGCGTTTATCGCCAAGACGTTTCTAGAAATCGACGAGACGTAAAATAATCAAATGACACGACATATTAGGCTAACACAAGGTTTTGTCGCAACACTCCAATGGAGGTAAAGACAAACCGCAACCCAAGCCTGTAATACCCCGGAAATTCCCTTAATTTAAATTACTCTTTTTATTTTAATTAAAAAATATTTTAAGGAATAACCAAAATATTACTGCCACCGTGATAACTGCTAAGGCTATTTTTCAAAGTCACACTGCAGAAGTCTAAAATAAAAACCAACTTTTAAAATAAAACTTGAGTTCATGACCTTAAAACAAAATAAAAGTAATTAAATCACAAGATGGAACCATTTCTAAACATTGCCCTTTTAAAATCCAATTTTAAACAATACATAAGGTTAGTCCATAATAAAATAATTCAAACATAAAACTAGGAAAGTATAACAAGTAACTCTTAGCACTCATTCGCATCATGCTCTTTATGCTTCAAATACCTGTCACTTCCCCTTTCTTTCAACCCTCTACTCACCATATAAATGGGTCATAGTAGGGCCAACCAAAGGAAAGCCAAACACAAACACAAAAGTACGAATCAACAAAAATTGAGTACATATGCACCACACTAACATGAATATCCTATCAATAAGAATAGTAATAAAACATGGTTGTCTTACAATCACAGTCAACTTACCTTTGACTCATAACTAGCAATATTAATTATTAATTAATATCTTTTGGATTACGCATCAAACGGGTTTCCTTCCTTAAAAATATAACCCATTAAAAATGGAGCTTCCAACCAGGGAGCTACCCCAATTGGCACCTACTATGTCATACTTGATGAAGGAATTCCAGTGCATAAATAATAATAATAATAATAATAATAATAATAATAATAATAATAATAATAATAATAATAATAATAATAATAATAATAATAATAATAATAATAAAAGAAAGTACAGCGTCCTGTACCCATGTAGAAGTTGTGGTTAAATATAAAACCCCATAACTTCCCCAATATGTTCATACTCAAGGTATATATGTTCCTAAAGTTTTGGTGCGATCCTCTTACACTTTACGTGATTTATCAATTTAACATGTGAAGACTCTAACCAATCAATAAAGAATAAACATAACAATAATCAACACATTCTTCCAATTAATTCTTGAATTAATTAGTGTGCACATACTATTTATTTTAAATTAAGGTTCCTTGCCTAGTTTTATGTACAAAATTGCACGATTACTACTTTTGTGCATAGGATGCACTAATAAACTTTCTTGACTCGATCGCAACTTACTTGAGTGAGAAAATAAATAAACTAACTTTTTTGACTCAACACCAATAATAAATGGGTGATAATAAAATTCATGAATCATGTTCAATGATTCTAATTATAACTCTTTTAAACATACATAAGCCTTTCTTATTAATTTCATGCTTCCTTGATACACAAAAATAAAACATGATTCCATGATTCACATATATTTAACTTGTATCATGCTTCAAATATCATATTCACATGCTTGCATAATTATTCATGTTCAACAAACATCAATTCCAAGCATATAATCAACCAAACATGCTACTAATTCATCACTTTAAACACAATTCACAATCCTAGCATGATATCACACATACACAAATATTCTTGTGCACATACATAACTTGAGTAACACCTAAACTCAGCCACACTTGCTAGAAATCACCTAGCTCGAAACTTCCTATAATTAAAAATATATAACTATAATTAATCCACTATTCTCACAAATTTCCAGCAACTATAATACTATGTAAACCATACTAATTAACCCCTTTTAATGACATAAAAGCCATAAAACATTTTCTTTAAGTAGGTAATTCAAATCATTTCAAAAAGATTTAATTTATGACTTAAAAAAAATTCCAGCATACTTATTTAGTATAAAACATCACTTTTAGACTAGGAAAGTCATATATACACCATTAAAACCTTTTTCCCTTTTATGGGTAATCAAACCCTAACTCAATAATTAAAAAGTAGTGTGTGTAAATAATTTCCAGCATTAAATTGAAGGCTTTAAACAAATCAAAAATATGATTAGACCATGAATTAATCAAGAACAACAACCTAGCCTTAATCCCTAACCAATTATACAAAATCCCCAATTTTTATGGTTTATAATTTGGGGTATTTAATAAAATAAAAAACTGAAATTTATAACAATAAATTAGCGACATCAAAATCCCAAATCAACTCCAAAACATAATAAAAATCATGCCTTTAATACAATAAATCAATAGAATAAATTTTAGGATTAAAGAAGTTATATATATGTATATATTATGGCCGCCGGTGGTGGTGGCGGTGGCTTGCAGTACAAAAAGGAGGGAGAAGGAGAGAGAGGAGATGTGTGGGTTTTAGAGGAAAAAGAAAGAAAAATAAAGGGAAAAGGAGAGAGAGAAAATAAAGAGAAAACCTTTGAATTTTTTGTGAAACTTGACAATTATGAACATGTGTAGAAAAATCTTGATTTTTTAAGGTATTTATACTCTCATTTTAAAATTAAAACTCATATTTACAACTTTGTAATTATGAATTCCTAACCCCTTACCAATTCTTCCTTTTGGCCAACTTATTGGGCCCCTAATTTCCCAATAAGTTAGTCCACCAATTCAAAATAGGATTACCCCAATTAAAAATACTTCTGTTGCTTCAATTCATGATCTATTATATTTACACACTTATAATTCATTTAAATAAATAATTTTCTTTTTAATAAATAATTTCATTTTAATAAATAAAACAATTAATTTATATATATAAAAATATAATAAAAATGTTAAGTATTACAAAGCCCTCGCAAAGGCACATCATGGTGCTAGAAAAGGCATGCGAGGCTGGGCGTGCTATGGCCGCACAATCCCTCGCACACGCCGAGCAACATGCAAGTCGAGTGATGCGGGGCTATTCGTGTTGGCCCTTCGCATGGCCTAACAGCCAGCTATGTAATACCCCGTATTTTTATACTTATTTTATTTAAAATAAGTATTTTGTGAAGTATTTAAATAAATTGAAATGTTTTATTTATAGCATTTTAATTATTCATTTTAATAAATTTAGAAATATTTTATAAAAGGAAAGTTTATTTAATTAATTATTTTATTTAAGTTGGAAATTACTTTAAGAAAGTATTATTTGGAAAGGGATTAGGAAAGATAAAAAAAGGGCAAGTTTAAGAAGAAGGGTTTCTAGAGAATGGGTATAGATATTAAACACTTGAGGCAAATCAAACTTTGCCGAGAGTGGAAAAAACCCAAGGTAAACTTTCTCTCCCTTCTCCTTAATTTTCTTTTCTTTTTCATTCTTTTTCTCCTTCCCCTTTTTTTCGACATCACCACCGCCGGCCACCACCACCACCGGTGGGTCGTCGGCCACCAGCAGCCGGCAGTGGCGCCGACCTGTTGTCGGCTGCTCTTCTTCGAAAAAAAAAATAATATTTTGTTTTAATTGATTTAATCATAGATCTATTTATTAAATATGAGTTTTTGGATTAAATTATGATTTTTGATTATAAGTAGCATGTAATTTAATTTTCAGATTTTAATTCTAATTCAAAAGCCCTAATTTTGAAACCCTAGATTCATAAATTACTAATTAGTGAAGGATTATGATATAGGATGGTTTAAACCTTTGATTTTTAATGCTGAAATTTTTGGTTGTGCATTAAAAATCAAGTTTCATTAAGGAAATTTAATTACCAATTAATTGGGATTAAAGTACGATGTTTTACATATAATTTCAGCTTATTTTAATTAAATTATGAGGGGTTTAACAATAGTATATATTGCTGGAAATTTGTGTAGAGAGGATTTTAATACTCTTCTATGATTTTAAATTGTAGGAGACTTCCAAGTGAGTGAGTTCTATTAGTCACGGCAATATTAAGATCGTATACAAGGTACGTTCGCGTACTTAGCATAATTTTTATGATGTAGTAGCATGCTAAATGTGTTTAATTTATTACAAGTAGTATCATGCTAGATTTGGAATGAAAATTTATGATTTGGTTGTTATTGGTGATTGTATTTTGAAGCATGATTTATTTGTGATGGATTATTGGTTGGAAAATAATATTTTAGAATGTTGTATATGAACCACACTTTTATTTATGGCATGATAGAAAACATGTTTAATTAAACTAAATGTTTAATTTGGTTTGAAATATTAAAAGAGCACTACTACAAAATTTGGAAAAAAGACCACTAATTAAAGATCTGTCATCTAAACAATAGGTTTGTTTGATGTAGGAGACCTAATATTAGTAATAACGGCTCTCTTATATGCACTAGACCCCACCTCTTTGGTTAGTGAATAAAAGTATAAGAGATAACAGACCTGTTAAAAAACATCACGGGTCTTTAATGTGTAGTAGGGTCCACTTCTCAGATGAGAATAAAAAAGTGGGAAAAATAACAGACCCTTTAATAGACTCAACGGGTCTCTTAAGTTCAACTTTACATCTTTATTTACTAACCCCTTTAATTCGGACTTCCTTTCCTCCGTCCACACCCGACACCCCACAGATCTTCTCCCTTCAAAACTTTGTTATCTTTTCCACTTTTCTCTCTAACTCATTTATTGATGCTAGATCTTAATTCCCAACTCACCTAAAAAAAATTCAAACTTCTTCATCATCGTCGCCATTTCTGCCATAAAATCAAGGTATTTCTTCTTCAATTTTACAAATGTTAATTTATTTTTAATTTTTTTTATCAATTTGTAATTTTTAACTCAAATTTATGTTCTTTTCTCTTGCTAAATTCATTTTTTGCAGTTTATAGTAAATTTTTGTATTGGGCCGTTAGATTTTTGAAGAGTAATTTGGTTAGATGATGTCTGGTTACCTTAAGTTATTCTTATTTTTTTCATTAATAATTGATTAACTTGTTTGAAACATAGATCTATAAATTATAGTGGTGAGAAATCGATTATCTAGATTTAATTAGCTTTAAAAATAAATGCTTTTAATTTATATCATTGTGGGCTTGTGGCAGCAGATAGATCTATAAAACACATCAACGAAGATGATGAAATTCGCCACAACAATTTTCTTAGTATCATTGTGGGCTTGTGAGACCAATTTTCTTTCTAATAATATGAAATTCGGCACAACAACGAAGATGATGAAACTAGTGGGTAACATCTACAATTGACGACGATGATGGCATGAGTTCCTTTGGTTTAAGGTGCATTATTTCTCATCTTTTGTTGTTTAATATGTTTTTCAATCTAATTTCATCACTTATTATTTATTTTTTGTTTCACTTAGTATGTTATCAAAAATTTTATGTGTATTATTAATATTATGATGATTCATTATTTTATTTTTGTTTTATCAGATTTGCTTGATTTTATCACACAAAATTCTCATGAGATAGAAATGGAGCACTCAAGTTTATGGATTTATACGGACTGACGAAGTCATTGTAAATTTTAGTAAATTGAAATTGTTCTTTTATCAGGATTTTATGGTGGTCAATTTTATTGTATCTAATCAATTTTGATTTTTCTTAGTGCTACTTCTTAGAGTCTTGAATTCTAATTTACAATTTAATTTCCGCCAATTTATATAAAATATAAATATGAAATTAAAAAAAATTGAAATGCAACGACATCAAATATTATTATTATTATTATTATTATTATAGAGAGCAAAGAAGACCCGTCATTTGACATGATAAGTCAGTTTGATACAACTAAACAGACCCCATATCTCAAATAACGTGTCTCTTTTTCTTCTAAATTGTCAATTTCATAACTGACATAACAAACCTACTATCAGCAACAACGGCTCTCTTCGTCCTTATATACAGACCCCCTTGTGTGAGGCGGTCTGTTTATCAAACAGACCTCTGAGCTAGAGACCCGTCCACTTGTGGTCTCTAAGGCTTATTTGGACGGGTCTCTTCACCAATTTGTGTAGTAGTGGAGAATTTTATTATTGTTCATATAATTTTTATTGATGCTTTAAGCATGAGAAAGGAGCTATGTAAGTGTCTATGTACACAAGGAATAAATTGTATGTTGGTGGCTTAGTGCACTTAAGGTATTTTTAACACCGAGAGATAGGATTTTTGGCACATTAAGCGTTGAAGGTGTCTTTGACATCGAGGTAGATTTAAAAAGGGTTCAACATTAAATATTATGTGGACACTAATTATTTAAAAATTAATTAAAGTGTTTAATTGTTTGAACAATCATGATATTTGATGTTGTTATGTTTTGAGAGTCATCACCAAGTTAATAAATTGTAAAGAACGTAAAGTGAAAGAGATTATGCACCAAAACTCTTGGAACGTATATACCTTGAGTATGAACATATGGGGGGAGTTATGGGGTTTATATTTAACCATAACTTCTATTGGAGTACATGACGTTGTACATTCCTTTTATTATTATGCGCAGGAATTCCGCCACTTATGAGTGGTTCTTTTATACTAGCACGGTTGGAAAATGTGTTAGTACCCCTTTATTGGGGCAGGTTAGGGGGGAAACCCGTTCGATGCATAATCAAAATAAATAAATTATTTAGTTACTTAGTTGAGAAGTTTTGTTGAATGTTGCATGCTTGAAAAACACGTGCAACAAGGTAAGTTGCGTGTTGATAGGTAAATGCATGTTAGTGTGTTTAAATAAGCTTATGTACTCAGCTTTGCTGATTGTGTATTTGTGTGTTTGTTGGTCTTGTCTTTACCTTGGCCCTATGATGACCTGTTTTTAATGGAGAGTAGTGGAAACAAGTAGAGAGAAGCTTTTCAGGTAATGAAGCATATTCGTGATGGGCATGAGTGAAGAGCAAATCATGCTAGTTCCCATAGGTATATGATGTGTTATTGCTTTTGTTTATTTTATATTTCTTTTGCGAGACTAACGTAGAGGTTTTAAATTGAATTGATTTGATTAAGGGCCTACAATGGTTCCAAGTTGTAGGTTTGACTTTGTTTTACTTTGGTTTGACTTTACTTTTGTGAGTTGACTTTTTAAGTTGAGTCGTTTTAAATTATTTTAAAGGAGATTCTTCCGTTGTGTGTCTTTGATAGTTTCCTTAGCCGTTTTCACGGTGGTGATAATATCTTAGATGTTCCTATTTAAAGTTTCAAACAGGGCAAAACAAGTATTTTAAAAGTAAGGAATTTCTAGGGTGTTACAAGCTAGGCATACTGGCCATGCGAGGCACGCTTGTGCGAGCATGTTTGCGAGGCTGGCAGTGCTGCGAGTGCAAGTCCAATAGTAAGCTCGCACTAGTAGCATAGGCAAGCAACAACGCATTTAGCAGCATGCTAGCGTGCTCGCGCGCACTGGCTTAGCCCACCATCCGGATGCGAGCAAATGCCCGCATGGGCTTGCTGCGGCTGGCAGGCCAAGCCGAGGCACAAAGCTGGCATCTTGGCAAGCCTTGTTGCCCAAGAATTAACCGATCATGCTTGCTTATGATTGGAGGAGGTTTTTACTTGGGGATCAAGGAGACCGAGTGGTCCTCACCAAACCACTCCCATGTGTGTGTGCCAAGTGTTGTTTGATTATTTGTCTTGCTATTTAATTTAATTTAATTTAGAATTAAATTAATTGTTTATTTTTCTCACTCTATAATTTCTTCCAAATGGAAAGAAGATAGAAGTTTTTTTTAGAGTTTCTGCCTATAAATACCAAGCTTAGGAGTTGGGAATTACTCGCTTGAGTTGAACTCAATAAGGCATCTCTAAATAGGTGAGAAAACCTTAAAGTTCGTAATACTCTAGTCTTTCTTGGTCTAGCCCCGACTAAGCTTCGGGGTAGGGTCCGTTCGTGTCGGGTCTCAAGGGTGTCAGTTGTTGGAGGCTTGCGCATTTGCGGGGCTGAACGCTTTCAAGTCCTAACTCTAACAAAAAGCGAAGCATTCATCAAGGGTATGATCGTCTTTTCTTCTTAGCTAATTAATTATGTTATTAATTATGTTGTTAATATGCTTGTATTTAGTTGCATTTATTTATGTGCAGGTCTTGGGTCGGGTTTTTTTTTTCCGAGTGGTGTTGGATATCGCAAAACCCAACAGCGGGGATATTGGCAAGTTGCCGGAGTGGGGGCTGGGTGGTGGTTTTTTTTTAAAGTCTATTCATAAATTTTTCAAGAATTTTTAATTAGTTATATAATTTAGTTAATTTTTAATGACAAACAGAGATTAACGACGTTAGTCATTTGTGGTATGTCATGACATTTTCATAAAACTGAATATTATATGGTGAATTTGAAAAATGTTGGTGGTATTTAATGAATTATGTTAAAACTCAATGGTATTTGGTGAAAAAACTGTTGTTTTTTTTTTTTTTTTTTTTTTTTTATTTTTACCATCTATTGTTAAAAAAAAACCATTTAAGCTAACGAAATTTTAAAAATTCTATCGTGCCAAAAACACGTTCACTACAGGTATTGGGGTTTATTTTGTCCATTTGAATACAAATTGAGGTTAGAATTGACAAAAAAATTGTCATAAATGCCCCGTTTGGCCGTTTTGACTACTAAAAAATATCTCTATTGCGTGAAACACACAAAACGAGGCAGTCGCAATATTTTTTTGTCAATTCTAACCTCAATTTGGATCAAAGAACCAAAATGACCCCCCAAAACCTCTAGAGATTAGAGAAAATGTTTTTGACACGGAAATAAAAGATTTTTTTAACCGTTAGATTTAACGGCTTCTTGACGACAGTCGGTGAAAAACAATTTTTAAAATTTTTTTTGTTGTAAAATAAACTTTGTAAAGTTTTGATGGTAAAAAAAATTTCTTGATTTTTTTTTGTGGTAAAAGTAAAAAAAATCCTTGAAATAATAGTACTAGTATTGTGCCATAGGTGATGCTCGAGTTATTTATTAATGAGATAAACATTTTATCTATATGCCTATTTTAAAATTATATCTATGTGAGACAGTAAGTGGTGTATATCTATGTTGATTTAGGATATTTTTATGAGTACCATTTATGGCACTCATTTGATAAGTACTTAGGTTGTTTTTACCTTATTTTTATAGCTTTCTTTCTTGATAAATGCTTAGTTTTATGCATTTTCTCTTTATTTTCCTTTTCTCTCTTGTTTTGTGTTTTTATGGTTTTTCTAGTGTTTTCTCCTTTATTTTTCCTTTTGTCGTGGTTATAGGTATTGCACGAGGTTTGGGTCTCGATATTAGTGGTTTTCTAAGTTTGAATATGCTTTTGGAGTAAGCTCATAGCATTGGGAAGTTCAAGATGCAAGGAAGTGGATGCTCCAAGTTCTAGTTCTTGCGCTCTCAAGTCGTGCTCTCATGAAAGATGGTATTGAACCCACCGTGGAGGCCCTTGGAAACTGCCACCCCCAACATGTATCAAGTGGAGCTCACGAGACCCATTTGCGAGCACACGAAGCGGCAAAGAATTCGAAGAAACCCAGAAGAGCACGGGCACGCAGCCCCCTTATTCGAGGCACACATGGCCCGTGCGTGGGCGCACACCCTTGCCCGCGCGGGCTCTCCTTCCTGTTTTTGGCTTTGCTCGATTTGGTTCTCGCGTCTTTTATAAATACCTTTCTTAACCCGATTTTTGTATGGAGTTTTAGATATAATTTTGATCATAATTTTATCTTAGTTGAGAGCTTCCCTCTCTAGATCTAGGGTTAGTTTTAGGAGTAGATTTAGAGAGAGAAAGTGAGGAATTTCATTGAGAGATTGAAGATTCAAGGTGACAATTGTATTGAAGATCTCCATTATCAATCAATGAGGATTTCTAACTCTATCTCATTTTATTGCTTTATTTAATTTCATGTTTGTTTGGTTGGTTTGATTTTGATGTTTGATCTACATTAGTGTAATTGTTCTTTATATTTTGTTGATTCTTGATTTCCTTAATTGTGTTGTTGGTAGATGATGATTCTTGAGTAATTGTTTGGCTATGAATTGGGTGAAACTTATATGATTGATTGATTGTGATTAATTTGGGAATTGTGTTGATTGATTGTTGAGATTAAAGTGATTAATGTAAGTTTGCATGTGTGTAATTCGATTAGGCCTTGAGAATTATGCTAGATTACATTGTGATTTCTAATGACACGACCAATTGATTTAGGAATTGCAATTATCAATTGGTTTGGATTGTGATTCTCTTACTTTGTTATTCATAGAGACATCTAGATTATAAATGATTAGGAGATAGCTCTCTGATTACAATTGATAGCTCTTAACATTAGTCTTTACAACTATTGATTGACATGTTTTTCCCAAGTTGTTGCAATTGTCATGATTACATGTTGATCTCCATTCCCTAGTGTTTTATTTGTTTGATTCTTTGTTTTGTTAGTTGTTAGTGTTCCTTCTTTACCCTTGACTTCGACCTAGCTTAGGCGCCCAATTTGTAAATAGGAAAATTAAGGGGTTAATTTGTTAGCTTAGAGGGGTATTTATAGGAAAATAAAGGGGTTAATTTGTAAATAAATAAAAGGTAATTCAATGATTTAAATGGTAAATATCAAGATTTTGGTAATAATGAAAATCTTGATTTTAAATTCTTTTGTTTTATATGTAACAAACTACTAATTAATCTGTTCTACAACACTTAAATCGATAAAATAAATAAAAAAAAGTTCTAAAATGCTATGGTATTACAAAAGGAAAATATATAACCAAATTATCGCAAAACTAAAAAATACTCAATGCAGAATACCTAAACCTATTAAGTGATCATTCATGAATCTCTCAGCTCATTTTATTCACCAAGATACGAAAACAACAGTTGTAAAATAAACATCTCCTTTAGATGTCAGCTCTAAAAGTTACTCAAAGACATAAACTTACAATACTTGTAGGGTAAGACAAAATATTTTTAGAGCTTATATATAAAAATATAAATTAACCTTTGCTCTCATTAGACTGTACATATAAATTTTACAAAAGAACATCTAATCATATAACAAAATCTTATACGCACGAGCATTATAAACAAATACCCTTACTAAAAAAAAAAGTTGAGTAAATTATATAAAGTCATAAAATTGACGTGGTCGAAGAAAAACATATATACTATGTAAAACCATACCATATAAAGTTACATGGTTAAGAGTAAAAAGTATTCCCTTAACCGGACAACCTTGAAAAGTATAAACTTTTAAACTATCTTACCTTATTAAAACACAAATTTACACTTATCACCTCACTATTGGCGAAATATTGATAAAAAGATACAAAACTATATCAAAACAACAGAAAAGCGAATAAAACAGAGATCTAAGTTCATGTCGGCAACATAACTAATCATAATGGTGAATAGTGTTTGAATAGTGTCAAATATTGTTTGAACTAATCATAACTATTCAAACACTATTTGACACTATTTAAAACACTATTCACCATTATGTTTAGTTATGTCACCGATGCGAATTTTGGATCTCTGTTTGATTCGATTTTATGTTGTTTTGATTTAGTTTTGTATCTTTTTATCATTTTTTCGCCAATAGTGGAATAATACGATCGTGATAAGTGTAAAATAGGGTAAGATAGTTTAAAAGTTTATACATTTATACTTTTTAAGGTTGCTCGGTCAAGGGAATAATTTTTACTCTTAACCATGTCAACTTTATGTTGTATGGTTTCACATAGTATATTTTTTTACTTTGACCACGTCAATTTTATGACTTTATATAATTTACCTTACTTTATACTTTTTTTAGTAAGGGTCATTGTTTGTAATGTTCGTGCGTATAAGATTTTGTCGTATGGTTAGATGTTCTTTTGTAAATTTATATATATAGTCTAATAAGGGCAAAAGTTATTATCATTTTTTTTTTTGTAAAAAATCCTACTAATTCTCTCTGTAAAATTTATCTCTAAAAAATTCCCCTCTAATCTTTTGTTTTAGTTAAAATCTCTCTAATTTAGCCTTATTTTTTTTTAAGTTATTAGCTTATAAAAAGCATCATCTAGTTAAGTTGTTATTTTTACTTTTATTAAGTATTGTTATTATCTCTAATTCCTATTAAAAACACACACACACACAAAAAAATTCGATTTCAAATATTATTGTTGCTTCTTATCTTTGTCTAGACAAAAAAAAAAAAGTTTTATTGCTTCAGTGTTCCTAGCCTTTTTTAAAAATCAAGAAAAAAAGTTTATTTCTCAAGATCTCGTTTTATTAATAATTTTTTTTTACTTTAATAAAAAATCCAAAAAAAAAAAGATTCATTAGTGTAGGGAATATTTCAAGCATTATCCCAAACTTGAACCCCACTGTGATCATACACTAAAGTACGGTGGTGTCCAAAGGGAAGGAAGCTAGAGCAAAAGAGTTGCCAACAAGTTTTAGGAACTTGTAAAAGGGAATGAAGCTAGAGCAAAAGAGTCGCCAACAAGTTTTAGGAACATGTAAATCGTTAACAGGGTGAAGGTTACACCCCTTAACGATCCATGAGATCGCTAACTCCAATAGGTCTGGAACCAAGACTGGAAGTTCAGGGATGATGGTACAAATCCAATCAAAAAGAGAAAGAACCTGGCCTAATAATAGGCTTCTACTTTATTCTTCTCGTATTCATGTGCGCTTTCTGACTTACATGCAATAATTTAATTTACCCTAAACCTGTTTAATCTATGTTGGTTGAATAATAAAGCACAAATAACTCTATTATTGGCGATCACTTGAATTATAATTAAATTAACCTAAACAAGATTATTAATTATCTTATTAAGCGTGATTACAAGTACCAATTACCTTTAAACATGCATAAAAGGTGTGATCAAACATTAACAATAAAAATATAAATCAAGCAACATAATAATAATCATCATAATCAAAATAACAATCATAATGAAAACAATCATGTTCATGTTAAAAATAAAGCATAATAATAGCAAGACCCTAGGTATGATACTAACAAGATTAATAACAAACCCTAGTTTGTCACTAAACATAAAAATCAAAGCTTTAACCCTAACATGATACTAACATGATATTAAGAAAGAAAAATAGAAAGCATCATAGAAATCATAATTGATATAAGGAACTTATTCTTTACCTTAAACATCATACTAAGAAAAGCATCCTAACATGATACTAGGAAAAGCATCCTAACATGATATTAGGAATCAAAATAACAACCTAAACATGATTTCTATATCATAATATCAATTAAACAATTAAAGCACTTACTTGGATGCCTCATACCTCTTTATAATAACAAAATACACACGTTAGTAACTTCAAGGAAAATATTAAATCAAACAATTAAATTAAATAATTGAAATAGAGATTTGGGACCAAACCCTCAGAAATATCAAACCTTTCACGTCTAGGTCAAAGGCAACTTCGAACTTGGCTAGGTGTGTCTAGTGCTAATGTATGAGGAATTGTGTTGGTAAAAAGGGTTGGTTTAGGAAGAGAGAGAGAGAGAGAGAGAGAAAATCAAGAAATTCTTGATGAGAATTGGTGATTAAAAATGGAGGTCTAAGGACGCTATTTATAATGAAAAAGTCCGGAATTGATAAAACGAATCAGAGTTTGAAAAGGAATAAAACACGCCTCTATCGCCCACAACAGCACCTGTCGCCGGGCGACAGGGTCTGTTGCTAGGCGATAGCCTGTCATTTGGCGACCAGAAGGTTTTCCACGCGTTTTCTACTTTTTGATAAAATCAAGTCGTAAAAGTCCGTACGAAGGGAAAATCGTAATTTCACATAAACACTTCTTTTATTCCAAATAAAACTCAAAAAATATAATTATCAATTCTAATTCCATTAGGATTCAAAAAAATCTTCTAGAAGATTCTAGAAGACTATAATTAATCCTAATTGCATTAGGAATGATAATTCATAATAGGCCCTCCTTTATATCATTAGGCCGCATACAAAAACCAAATCGGGCCCAATTTAGTAATTTGGCCATAACTTCCTCATTGTTCATCGGAATTGGGATTATTATATATCGTTGGAAATCTCTTTTCGATTCCAATCCAACTACACTATTATTTGACCCTTGTTATGGACAAAACTAAACTGGATTAGCTATATTCATAAAATAGAGCAAGTTTTCAAAAACAGAAAGAAAGATTTTTAATAAAAACTAACCGCAACATTAGACTTTCCACACTTTCACTTCATTCGATTATGATTCGACGCGAAAGGTATTCATCATTGGGTTTGGTTTTGGGGAGACACAAATGGGTGTGTACAGAAGCCCCCACTTTGACTGAGTTTGGAGAAACGCAAGTTTCGAAAACACTAGTCAAAGTATCGATAGGGACGGAGAATGATTCTGAACATTCTGCGATCCTAAATCATTCTTATAACGTGGATTCCTGCAAAATAGCGTTAGTTAAATAGATAAAAGAGTTAAGAAACGCGTATCTTGCACCGTCGAGCACACGTCTCTGTAGGTAACCATTTTTGTTGCTGTATTAGCTGTTGTGACAACTTTCCACAAGCTAGGAACGCCATCCTGCTGCTTTGATGATCTTCCTCAAGCTAGAGGATATCGCCTGAAGGCTGCTACGCTTGTAACTGCCTCCAATTTCCGTTGTAGTCTTCTACAAGCCAGAGAATCCTATCGAAGATTGCTTCGCTTGAAACGATCTTCTACCGCCTTGTGACCATCTTCCGTAAGCCAAGGAACATGATCGAAGATAACTTTGCTTGAAATCACCTCTAGTTGTTTGTGACAACCCTCCGCAAGCTAGGGAACGCTGTCGAAGACATCTTTGCTTGAAGTCATCCTCATTTGTTGCGATAATACTCTGAAGAATATCACTGAAGACCAAAGCTTGTTGATCCTTTAAAAGTTCGCTTGAACTTTGCTTCTGCTAAGCTAGTACGTCGGCGCCTTTTGCTGCTTGTGAACCATTATGTTGGTGCTTCTGCTGTTTATGAACCATTATGTCGGTGCCTTTGCAATGAGCCAATGTTTAGGCGCTTTAAGCTAAGTGAGACGATCATTCATCTAGTCGATCACTTAATGTGATTGTAATCGAGCCGATTACTAAATCATGTCAAATTGCTTAGAGGGGATAACTGGTGTACCAAGGAACCCAAACTGCTGCACGAGGTCCACATAACCATTTAACAAGGCCTCACACCTTGTCGTCGCTCCAGCGGCTGATGGAAGGTGATGTCGCCGCTAATTCCTCCTATCGCTCGGCGACATGTTTTTTTGTGCGGCGCTGCACTCGGGTTTTCCGAATAAATCCCCTTTCTTCCTCATTTTCGCGTCTGCTGCTGTTCTTGTTTGCAATTCGCGTCAAAACTTCAAATTACTCGTTTTTTCTCATTTCTCAACCAAATTCGCTAAAATTTTTTGCAAAACGAAGCTTAGTTCATCTAGTTTGCTGATTTATGTAAGTTTTCTTCATACCCACTCAAATTTTGCTAAATTTTGACGTGTTAATTCATGAATTTTCTGAAAATTCGAAATATATTTTTCTTAATTTGCTTTGTTTGTCGAATTTTATGCCATGAAATTTCTTGATTATGTTTGTATATTGCCTTGGGAGTATTTTGAGACTTGTTTGACCCAATTTGGTGAAGAAACGAACAATTCACCATTGTTGAACCCCTTGAGGTCGTGAGAACAAATGCGGCTTGTTCTTCGCGTTTTTGATAGCTATTCTTGTCCAATTTATCACAATAATTGTCATAGTATTGCAATAAAATTGTTTGATTGCTTGAAAATGCCATATATGCTTGAATTGAAATCGTGCTCTGTTTTAGTACTACGTACTTTGTTTTTGCGAACATAGTATCATGCGGCTAGGAGAACCTTAGATACTATAGAGCCTTAATTTGGTCATTTTACATAATGTAGTATGGCTAGGCAACGCGGTTCTGGTTCCCGGTCTAGAGACATTCAACGGGAGCACGAGCCCGTGGATGAGGGCGAGGAGCCATCCACCTCTCTTTGTTCCTTCCCTGAGTGGGATGAGCGAACCTTATTTTTCGCTCCCAAGCACCACATTTCTGACCGGGTGCGTCGCGGGATCGTTAGTGGTAGGACGCGTGGCCACGGCTCCGGCAACGAGTCCATTGGCTACTAATACGACAACTATTTTCGCAACGATGAGGGGTTGTGACGGCTTTGGGAGTCTAGTGGGATGATTTCCTTGCTTCGGGCTACTCAAGCCATGTACTCTTTTGAAGCGATCCACCGCGTGGTTCGAGCTTTGGTGAAGTTCTTTTGGGACACCACCAACACCTTTCACTTTCCCTAGGGCGAGATGATTGTCACCCCTGCTGACTTTAGTCTTTTCTCGGGACTGGAGTTCCGCTCGACTACGCTGCCATTCGACAATACAATTTCTGCCCTTTCTCCGATAGTCAAGGAGTTGTTGGGTCCGATTACTGTTCGGGCCCATGCCGAGGTGATCTGTCATGACTTAGCGCTTGGTGTATCTGCCGGTCCACTCTAGCGATGGCTTTCGAGGATGATGCGACCACCAGTGAGCAGCGGGTGCGCAACTTTGTTCTTATCTTGCTGTCAGGGACTTTTTCCCCTGACAAAGGAAGCCGGGTGCTTCTTTACTACCTTCCTGCTCTCCGCGACCTTCAGCTGGTCGGGACCTATGACTGGGCTAGATTGGCCTATGCTGATTTCTTGCGGGGCTTGCGAGGCTCCTGTCGTCACAGAGCCTTCATAAGAAACATCGCACTCTCCAGCTTCTGGAGAATCGTAGAGGTATACTTTATCTCTTTTTAAAATTTAGCTCTAGATTCGTACTAGCATTGGCTAATCTTCTTTTATCTTTGTTCATAGATTTGGTTCTACGAGCACTTTCCCTTGCTAGCGCCGACAAGACCATCTCCTCGCGAGCTCCCTTTTGGCCCCTGTTGGGGAGGTTGCATTAGTAATCAGGCAATTACTTCTCATGTCTGAGATCTGATCCTCTCGGTATGTTTTTAGATGCTTGTCCTTTCTGTATTGCCTTTTGATAGACTTTTATCTCACGCACGTGTTTTGTAGGAGCCTGAGGTAGTGTATCGGCCATGGGCCGATTTGGTATTCCTGGGCTGGCTGCGCAGTACACCACTGAGCGTCGCTACTTTCTGGAGACGTACGAGGCCGAGGTGTACCTCGGTGAGAGAGTGGTTGATCAGCATTCTTCGGAGATTTTTGTCGTCCCTTACTCCTCAACCTCGACACATGTTCCATGATGCGATGCTGATAAACATGGCAGAGAGGTCGCCTGCTGGTACCCCTTGGCGATCTCATGCTAGCTCAAGGAGGTGCTACGAGGAGGACTTGTTGCCACTGCTAGCTCCGGCCCATGTTTTTTCTAAGGAGGCGGCGGTATGCTTTTTATCTTTTAGTTCTTTTCTAGATAGCCCCCAAAGTGGACATTAACCACTTAGATTTGCTTTTTGCCAGGCTGGGCCTGCTGAGTTCATTCCTCCTCGGATGTCCATCAGCTATCAAGGGACATACGACCCTGTAGAGGAGATGATCCTCCCGGCTCCTGATGATCAGCGCTTCGTCGAGCGATCTATTCCTCGTCACCAAACTCGGGTGAGTTACTTGGTTGCTATTTATTTATACTTGTCTTGTATGGTTACTGACTTTGTTTTTGACAGTTCTCGCACGAGGTGGTGACCGCGATGGCGAGGTGCATAGACGCCTTTTGGAGTCAGCTGGTGAGGATGAGGAACGTGGCGTCCTATCGTCGTGACGACGCTGCTAAGGAGGTATCTTTTTTCCTTTATTTTGCATTGTTTATCCTCCTGTTTTCTTTGCATTTGACTTGATTTAATTTTTTTTAGTGATAGCCTATTCCTTCACGTACTCGAACGAGACCCGAGGCTAGGAGGGAGCCGTCTAGGTCTGGTTCGAGGCGTTGCCATACTACTTCTGGTGGCCGAGGTGGCTGATTTGACGCTGCTTGGACCAAGGCAGTGGAGGGCTCGGGTTCTTCCTCTGAGGATGCAAAGACTAGGCCGATGGGCCAAGGATGCGCGACATCGGCTCCTCCGGTAGGTGGTGGAACATACGAGTTTGGTTTGTCGTCGCAGCAGCCTTCGCAGCCTCAGCCTTTGTTGATTTAACACCAGGGTGAGCTTGGGTGGACTGACCTTGAGTTGAGGTTCCTGACTCCTGGCGAGTTTGGAGCTGGTGAGGAGCATACTCCTCGGTCTTCGATGCTCTTCGATGTGATGAACACTCCTCATCATCTGCGCCCTCCAGCACCGTAGTTGTACATGTGTTTTCATTTTATTTTGACTTTTGTAGGACTTTGCCGATTGTATTATGACTCATTTCTTAGACATATTTGTATCTACAAACTATTAACTATTATAACTGTTTTATATTTGCATTTTATTTTTTTATTTTATGTGCATATGTGTGTGTGCAAAAAAATTGTGATTAATTTTGCGCAAAAATTTCCATCATTTTTATTATTAATGGAGGGTATCCGACTTTCTCCCCAAAAAGAAAAAATGAAAATAAATTGGACTAAAAATGAGCCTAAATTTAATTAAGCTCAAAAAAATCCAAAAAGGAAAAAATATATTGAATTTTGTATATAGGGTACGGTGATGGAACAAAAGGGAAAAATTGTAAAGTCATTGTACGAATTCGAATTATAGTCAGAAAAACGCGGTTTGCATAGCGCGCTAAGCTGGCATTGCAACATCATTTGTCGCCACGCGCTGCTTCTATCGCCAGGCGATAGAATTGTCGTCTGGCACTGCAGTGCGTTGCCTCCAAATCCTTTCAGGAGTCGAATTGTATCAATTTCGTACATAAATAGCCTCCTAATTTGCCGATTTTCTGTACAATTCGAACAGATTAATTATAATCTTAGCTTCTCAACAAATAATCATGTCTTTAGTCACTAGGAGTTTTAGGGATTTTACTCGTGAGTGGTGTCGGTCTTTAACTCCTAAAGAGAGAAAAGAACTCAACTTTTTTCACATGGGAGGTGTTTATGGTATTAAGGGGGTAGATCTTGACATAGATTTTATTCATACCGCCTTAGAATATTGGGATACAAACACACATTGATTTAGACTAGATTGTGATGAAATTATCCCGTTATCGGAAGAATTTGGTGCCATCCTAGGCTTCTCTTCATTAGATCTTGTGGTAGTTCCTAGAGTGAATGAGTATAATTATAAAGATTTTGAGCGCTTCTTTAATTTAAAAGACAGAGATCTAACAAATATTGTAGATGGTAGCGTAGTTAATATGAAGGAATTTGCATGCCACTACGTTGATAGACCATACTCTGAGTCTTTTCAAGTTTATTGAAGAAGGGCTTTTCTCTTTTGCATGCTTAACCAATATCTTCTCACTAGTGGTAGAAATAATGAAGGTCAAGCAATAATATTATCTGTCTTGGAACAAATTGAAACTGGAAGGAATCCAATGCCATTAATTGTTGGAGAGACTATGCTCAGTCTAGATGAATTAAAGAAAAATCCAAAAGCACCCTTTCGGGGCTCTCCAATTTTATTACAAGTAGAAAAATAATATTGTTTATTACAGAAATCAAAAACATATTTTTGTACAGTAATGCTAATTATTTTCATTGAATATTTTTGCAGATGTGGCTAATGGAGAGAGTAGAATTAGTTAGTACTCCTGACAATATTGAAAAATACACTCCAAATTGCTTTGTAAGGTGAAAGAAGCATTTCTCCAAAATGGATCACCATGAGTGGAGTAAAAGTTTTGTCTCTTGTAACTTTGCTATCAAGTGGGTCGTCCCATGCTGGAAAATTGAGAAGATGGTTGGTGTCAACAAGCAACCCTTCTGCCGTCTTCCAAGCTTAACCAAGATGACTTTTTATTATCCCTGCAGAGTAAAAAGGAAGTACGATCTACTTCAACAATTCCTTCTGGGGATCTCTGTCGTCCCTATGAATTCCCTGTTTTACAAGAAGTAGAGAAGTTTGACACATATTGGAGTGCTAGGCCTTTATGGAAAGTGATTACCCAAAATGTTCCTCCTTCTTTGCCCAATAATGTGAAGAATTGGCTTCTTAATAAGCCTAAAAAAGACAAGCAGAAAGATCAGAGTAGAACCAATGTGAAGAACCGTCTAGGTGACATGATAGTTTCTTTTAAGGAACGCTTGGGTGAAAAATTTGAATTCAAAAAACCTATGATGCCTAAGAAAAAAGACACTATTAAGGGCAAAGAGAAAAGAAAAGATGACACTTCAAAAAAGAATGTTTGGGTAGAAAAGAAACATGGAGTCCTAGCTAAGGGAGAAACCATTTACTCTAAAATTGATTGTAGGTCCTCTAATGGATGCCTACTAGCTAAAGTCATGGATGATGATGAAGACACAGACAAGAATTGGAAAAGAGCAAAGATAGAGAAGAATGATTAAAGCATTGCTTAACTTCCAATTTATTAGACTAGTTTAATTTTAAGTCAATTTATTTTACTAAGCATTTATTTAAATTCCTTCAATAATGTAATTTTACTTTATTTTATTAATGCAATTTTAGCTTTTTAATCAACTTTTCATTTAATTTATTAAAGCAATGAAAATGACTTAAATTATTTTCCAGAAAATTTCTTGAGTACGGAAGTCGAAAATTTTCTGAAATACACCAAAATTTGCCCTGATGTTCGCAGAAAATCGGCGCCGCAATTTTAAGTCTTTTGCCAGACATTGCTTTCTGTCGCCAGGCGACAGGCTTTGTCGCCTTGCACTGCAGTCTATCGTCCGACGACATACTTTTTTCCGTTGCGCTAATATTGCGTCGAATTTTTTATTAATGCTGGGATGCGAGGTTTGGGAAAATTAAAGTGGCCGCACCCTGTAAGGGTTGCCTACATATCCTTTCCTAAGGAATCAGGCCAAACGTAGCTCTCTTGAGTTTCCTACTCAAGTAATTACGGGTAGTAATTTTTAAGTTGGTCAAGGTTCGTCATGTTTGAGAACTTATTGCCATCCATATCAGTTAGTTTTGCTGCACCTCCTAACATGATGGTTTTGACGATATATGGTCCGGACCAATTAGGCCTAAATTTGCCTCTTGGATCCAACACATTTTTCCTTAATGCTTTTAACACCAAGTCTCCTATTTTGATGTTTTTTGTCTTGACCTTCTTATTAAAGTGTCTAGCCATTCGTGTTTGATAGCATTGAGTATGATGTAGAGCTTCTAGTCGCTTTTCATCGAGTAGAATTATCTTTTCATATCTTTCCATAGTCCATTTGACTTCATCGAGTTTACTTTCTAATGCAATGCGCAGAGAAGGTATTTGTACGACATCCATTCCATAAACCAAGGCGAATGGGGTATTTCCTGTTGATGTACAAATTGACGTGCGATAACCCCAGAGTGCGAAATGGAGTTTGTCAGGTCAATCCTTGTAATTTTCTATCATTTTATCGATAATAGTCTTTAAGTTTTTGTTAGTTGCCTCAACTACTCCATTTGCTTGAGGTCTATAAGGGGAAGAGTGATGGTATTGAATACCATATTTTTGTAACAATTCTTCACATTCTGCTAGAAAGTAAGTTCCATTGTCACTTATCATCTCATGTGGGACTCCATATTGACAGATAATATTCCTTTCGATAAAGAGTGCTACATGTTTTGCAGTGAGTTTAGCATATGACTGTTCTTCTACCCACTTTGTGAAGTAATAAATTGCTACCAGAATGTATTGACCTCCTCTCCCAGGAGGGGTGATTTTACTGATGATATCAATTCCCCATGTTGAAAATGGCCATGGTGAAGTGTAGGTGTAGAGTAGAGATGAAGGAACATGTTGCAGGTTAGCGTATATTTGGCATTTAGGGCATCTTTTTACATATTGATGACAGTCCCTATTCATGGTAGTCCAATAATACCCTTCTCGCATTATCTTTTGGACTAGCATTTTGCCATTAACATGAGTTCCACAAATGCCTTCGTGGACTATCCTCATAGCTCTTTGGGCTTCCTTTTTCCCTACACACAAGAGAGCTCGACCCTTAGGTACCCTTTTGTGTAACTCGTTGTCTTTGAGCACATATTGGGAAGCGAAGAGTCTTAATGCTCGTTTTACCCTTTTGTCAACATGAGGAGGATATTCTCCCTTGGTGACATAATTGAGTATATCTGTATAACATGGCTCTTCTTCTTCTTGGACCACTTCATCATCTTCTATGGCTTGAATGTAAGCCGGTTTATGCCTTTTTTCTATGGTTAAAGGCATTTGCTCGATTTTTGTTGGAATCATAACCATTGAGGCTAGTCTTGCCAAGGCATCAGCAAATTGGTTTTCCTCTCTAGGTAGATACGTGTATTCTACTTTTTCCAACTGGTTGGTGAGAGTCTCCAGGTAAGTTTGGTAAGGGGCTAAACTTTCACTCCTTACTTTCCATCTTTTAGATATTTGATTGATGATCAAGGAAGAGTCTTCGAATATTCACAATTTCTTCACTCCCAATGCCAAAGCTATTTTGAGGCCTACCACGCATGCTTCGTACTCATCAGTGTTGTTGGTAACGTCGAAATCTATCTTTATGGAGATTGGAACGTGTTTTTCTTTAGGTAATACTAATATTAATCTAATGCCACATCCCTTTTGGTTTGAGGCTGCATCGAAGTATAAAGTCCAAGTATCATCTTCTATGACCATCAAATCTTCATCTAGAAATTCGTTGTCATGTATTGGAATTGAATCTTCTATTGGGAAATATGCTAAGAAGTCCGAGACCACGGATTAAATTGGGCTAGATTGACTATCCATTTTGATATGCGCCCATTAAGTGTAGATTTCTCAAATAGGTACTTGAGTGAATCTATTCGAGAAACTACAAAAACTGTATGCACGAGCATGTAATATCTTAACTTGGTTGTGGCCCACACTAATGCGAGGCACAATTTCTCAAGCGGTGTGTAGCATACTTCGTACTCGAGCATTTTCTTGCTTAGGTAGTAGATTGCATTTTATTTTCCTTCTACTTCTTGTGCAAGTATAGCCCCCATTGTCTCTTTGGTGACTGTTAAGTACAACCTAAGAGGAATCCCTTGAAGGGCTGGTGCTAATATGGGAGGATTTGCGAGATAGGCTTTTATCTTTTCAAAGGCTTTTTGACACTCCTTGTCCCATATTACCGGCACATTATTTTTGAGTTTCTTGAATATTGGTTCACATATTGTCGTTAGCTTTGATATGAACCTACTTATGTATTGCAACCGGCCAATAAATCCTCGAATTTGTTTCTCTGTTTTGGGTGGTGGCATTGACATGATGCCTTGATCTTGGTTGGGTCTATCTCTATTCCTCTAGAGCTTATGACATATCCCAAGAGTTTGCCTGAGGTGACTCCAAAAGCACACTTAGATGAATTAAACCTTATGTTGTATTTCTTAGCCTTTCGAAGAATTTTCTTAAGGCTACTTGATGTCCTGGGCGATCCTTTGATTTTACGATCATATCATCCACATATACTTCAACCTCTTTGTGCATCATATCATGGAGTAGGGCAGTTGCTGCTCGTTGGTAAGTGGTACCTGCGTCTTTCATCCCGAATGGCATTAACGTGTAACAGTAAGTACCCCAAGGTCTTATAAATGTCGTTTTCTCCATGTCTTCTTCCACCATGAGAATGTGGTTGTACCTTGAGTATCCATCCATAAACGAGAGAAGCATGTGATTCTCTATATTATCTACTAAGATGTCAATGTGTGGTAAAGGGAAGTCGTCCTTTGGACCTGCCTTATTTAAATCTCTATAGTCGACACACATTTTTACCCTTCCATCCTTCTTTGGTACTGGGACAATATTTGCTACCCATTCGGTGTATTTTGATACCCTGATAAAACCTGCAGTTATTTGTTTTTGAACATCTTCTTTTATTTTAAGAGCTACGTCGGGTTTCATTCGACGCAACTTTTGTTTTATAGGTTTCATTCATGGAATTAGTGGTATAGTGTGTTGAGCTATTTCTATATTAATGTCTGGCATATCTTCATATGACTAAGAAAATACATCGATAAATTCTTTAAATAGATTAATTAAATCGGTTCTTTCATCTTCGTTAAGCGTTAGTCCGATTTTAACTTCTCTTTTAATGGTTGGATCATTTGAGATGTCAACCGTTTCAGTATCCTCAATTACCGGTGTTTTCTTTTCAAGTGTTTCCATTGCTTTAATAATTTCTTTGTCATTTTCATAGTTAGTTAAGCAATGCTCGTCATCTTGGGTTAGAGAATAACACGAGGAGTAAGAGGAAGAAGACAAATTATTAAACTCGGAAATCATTACATCAAACAAAGAAATGTCCTCTGGGACTTGATTGCTAACTATCCTAGGAGTAGATGCTAAAATCAAAGAGTTAGAAGAAGAAGGTGCTACAGCTAAGGACTTGGAAGACTCTATAAGAAAACACTCTGGCTTTGACTCTGACTCAGACGACTCTTCAAACATTGGCCCTTGTCCTGTTGTTATTAAGATCTTTCTTCCACTCGGAGTAGTCACCTTGAATGTCTTGCGCCATCCTTGCAATAAGCCCTCTGCTGGAGTGATGAGCTTCAAAGGGTCAAAATTCTCGTTTTGTAGAACTGCTTGAATGAGCGAGGAGTTGTCCTCTATATACTTTGGCTCATCCTTCTCGCGCCCAAAGAGGAGTCCCATGACATTAAAGTCGAAGCATAGGGGTGCTTTATCCTTGTGAATAGGAGTTGAGATCTCATCTAGAATAAAGCAATCCAAAAAGATTTCGAACCCTGGTTGCCTTATGCCATTTACAACGAAGGGCTCGGGAAATTTGTGGCATGGATAATCCTCTCCTTCTCTTATAAACTGTCCATTGAGAGTAAGAGGATATTGATCCATTGGGATTGCTTTCTTTTGGGTGCGAGCGTTCCTACGCTCTTTAGATCTTCTAGAGTCGGTTCGAAACCAAGTCCGAAAGTATCTAATTTAGGGAGGCCAAATAATTCCATTTGCTTTGCTCTCTCCTTTTTCTTTCCTAGAGTCATTCCGAGAAAGTGTCCCTGTTTTTTTATAATAGCATTTACCGTCATGTTAGAGTGGGGGTCATGGAAAAGAGGGGTCCTTTCATCTTCCTCGATTAAGGAGACCTCTTCATTAAATCCCCACAAATCTTCATCATTCTCATCGTGCTCTACATTAATAATCGGATTTTCAACAGCTTTAATCGTCATAGGTGAAACATCGATTGTAATAGGGATCCCTTCAACTATAGCCTTTACTTGTTGATGAAGGGATGAAGGGACGACCTTAAGGTCGTGAAGCCAAGGGCGTCCCAACAACAAGTTAGAAGAAGCTTTAATATCCACTACTTGGAAGGTAGTGGCATGTTCTATTGCTCCCGCCGTTACATTCATGGTGATCTTTCCAAGAGCTTGGTGACGAGTGTTGTCGTAGGCTCTTATTCCTTGCGTTGACGGGGTTAAATCTTCATCCCTTATGCCTAGCATCCTCGCAGTTCTAAGTGGACAAAAATTGATAGCCGATCCATTATCTACAAGAGTCATTAGAACATTCGTTCTCTTGCAAACTACTGTGAGGTTTAGAGCCTTGTAATGTTTGTCACCTTCCGGAGTTAAATCCTTGTCAGAAAAGGTTATCAAGTTTATGGGACTAGGGAGATTACTCGTGAGAAAATTAGCCAACCCCTCAGGAGTGGTTTCAGAGTCTATCCCTATTTTGTCCAAGGCATTCATTACCGCCAACCTATGTTCACGGGATGTGGCTAGAAGTTTCCATACAATCATCTCGACCTTGGTCTTTTAAATTGCTTGACAACATCGTTGTCTTCTATAATCGGTATGGGAACTTGTTGCATGGCAGGGATAGGTTGTGTGGTGATTGGAGGTTACATTCTCCCAGATCTTGTGAGGACGTCTATGGGTGAATCTTCTTCATCCCAAAAATCACTTACTGGATATATAACTGAAAGTGGAGGTTCTTCAATTTCCTTAAGGTAAACGTCTTCATCATCGCTGTCCCAAACCCCATTGATAATAACTTGTTCTATGGTATGTCCCCCTGATTGATGATATGGACAATAGAACCTATCTGTCCTCTTTAATGACTCAAATGGTCTCGGTTCGAGAGGTTTAATCTTACCACTCTCGGAGAGCATTTTGAACATGTTAGCATAGGAAGTCCCAATTAGAGTGTAAGGCTTATTACTCCTCTTAGGTGAATCAATTACTTGGAGAGATAATGGCTTCTTCTTCATGGGTGGAACTTTGACATGCTTACTTTGGACCACCTATTCTTGTTTCTTCACGAATTCAATAGCTTCACGCAACAAGTCTATTCCCTCCCATCGTATGAGAATCCATACTTCTTCTTTCATTGCAGGTTCTTGTCCGGGAGGGAAATCACTCATGGCATCGAAAAAGGTTTCCTCCTCTTCTTCGATAGCATGAATTTCTTCAACTGGTTTGATGAGGTATGAAGGATCAACATGGTCTTCCTCATCAGAGATAGCCAAAGAATCAGAAAGGGGTGCATTGTTGATACTCGGCTTCTTGCTCGCGGGGGGCAATGGAAGCTTATTGCTGTCAATTAAATCTTGGATAGCTTCTTTAAGCTTCCAACAATTTTCAGTTAGACAGCCCCTGCCTTAGTGATACTTTCAATGTGCGTTGGGATTCCAGTTAGCTGTCTTCTTTTCAATAGGTGGATCCCCAAATGGTTCAATAGGAGTTATAAGACCTTTTGCATGTAATCAATCGAATGCGGTGTCATAACTCATACCGATAGGAGTAAAGTTCCTCCTAAATGGTTTCTTTTGTCCTTGGTTGTTCATAGCAAGGACTTCACTCAAATTAAAGGTGCTAACGTTGTTTGAGTGGGTGGTTTTGGAAGAATAAGGATTGTCGTTCTTCTTACCTTTCCAGCCACTGTTGGAGTTATTATTATTAGAAGCTTTTTTTAGCAAGGTCATCTTTAATGTTAATTCCAATGTCATACACGGCCTTGAAGGTATGCAAGTTGTTTTGGTACTTAAGATGTTTGGAGTACTTTTCTTGGAGATTCTTAATGAACATCCTCACATATTCTTTTTCACTTGGTACTTCAATCATCCTAGCAGAAGTTTTTCTCCATTTATTAAAGAAAGAAGTGAAGCCTTCATTCTCTTTTTGCTTAAGTATTTCAAGTTCTCTATGATCAGTTTCAACTTGAATATTACATTTATAACTATCAATGAAAGCGTTTACAATAGATTCCCAATTAGAGGTTTTCTCTTTGACAAGGAAAAAGAACCATTGTTGACAAACAGTTTCAAGAGATAAAGAAAATAAAGAATGAAATACCTTCCTATAAATCCCCTTAATATTCATTATAGTCTCAAAGGCTCTTAAATGGAAATAGGGGTTGTCCGTAACCTTGAATTTTGGGATGTCGTTGGCATTGAACTTCTACTGAAGAAGCTCCTTGTCCAACGAGACCCCTTGCGAGCTAATTCCCTGGAACCTGTAGCCATTGGATATCTTGCTCAAGCTCTCTTGCATGAGCTCCATTTGTTGTTTCTTCACAAGGTCATTGATTTGGATGGTTAAAGTCCTTAGCACCTCAGTAACGCTAGCCATTTGCTTCTTAAACTCATTGACTTCTTCTTGACTCGCCATTATCTTCTTAGCTTTTCTTTTCTGACTGACTGGTTTATCAAAAAGTTGTACTTGAACGAAAAGGTTGTCCTTGATTAAACGTCGTTCCTTTCTTGACCATGCATTGTAAATTAAACCATTTAATTTGTTTTAATGACTTTGACTCAAATTAAAAATAGGGTGCATATATTTGGGAATCAAGTATATAGGTTCAAACAAGTGTGGTTTAATTGGAGGATTAATATCCGACTTATCCCCCCCCCCGAAAAAAATGACGGAAAACACGCGCATACAAGACTCTCTAGACATGTTCAAAGTGTACATTCATATTAGTGTGTGCTTTATTTGTGAGTGCAAGTGACATGCTTAGACTCTTGTGTATGACCATGGGACTAAGTGTTTAGACACTATTAAGGACTAAATATGGTTACTGCCATTAACAAAATGACCAAACCGATTAATAAACTGTTTAATTAGACTCGTCGTGATGACTCGAGCAAGAAACTGAAATGTCGCCAAAACAACAAGACTGTCGGTGCACACTGCAGTGCAGCGCCAGACAACAGAGTTGTCACACGGCGTTGCAGCCCAGATATTTGCGCCATTACTGGAACATTAATCTGGGACTGCTTTTAGTATTTTTACTCTACGAGGACAGGCCTAAAGTCGTAATAAGTTAGTTTTGATTAATTTATTAAACTTTAAATACTCAAATTAATTAATTAGGCAAAGTCCTTTTAGTCATTAATCAGTTTTTTTATACTTAATCACAAGTCAAACAAACGGTTAGGAAAAACACATAGAGTATGCACAAAAATAATGCACAAGTAGTCAAGTAGGCACAATATGATGCAATGAGTTTGCAACCTAACCATGGCTCTAGTTCTCTAAAGTTTGGGATATGGGTTAGTCAAAGAGGGTCCATGGTTATGAGTCAGGATGCATCGCGCTGAAGCCTTACCTTTGGAAGGGTTGGCGCGTGTGGATGGGACCCCGCGAGTTAAACTCGCTTCCATGGTTTGGTGAATTCAACATTCTCGGATGTACCCTTTGTTGCTCAGAGCGTTCAATCAGGTAGATGGAGCATGAATACCCAGAGGGTTATGTTCATATGTAGAACACATATGGGTTTCAGAATAGTGAGAAAAACTAAATCAGGAAGTTGAATCAAGCCAACAATGTTAGAACTAGTCGAAACAAGAAGGCAGATTTCTGGCTCAGTATTGGAAGAACACGACGCCAAACAATAGAGTCTGTCGCCAGGATATAAGCCCTGTCGCCAGGCAACAGAATTGTTGCCAGGCGATAGAGCCATATCATTGGCGACATGCTCTGTTTTCTAGACGTGAGTTCCTACAAGCCTCAGCAGCTTTCTGTATTCTTAGAATTTTCCAGTTTTCGTAGTATTATTTCGATTCTAGTTGTGAAAGATATTTCTCAAATTTCCTACATGTAAAAATCCTATGTTTTTTACTCATTACGGATGGTCTTTCCAATGAGAACCTTTTTTATGCATATGACAATAATCTTAATCAAAATTACGCACATGAAATACTTAGAACTTTTCGAGTCTCATCCACTCATTCTAAATCATTGCCAAAATAAATTTTAGGAATTAAAATAGAAATCCTCCCCAGTGGAGTTGCCAAAAAACTGGGAATAATTCAAGCATTATCCCAAACTTGAACCCCACTAGGATCATACACTAAAGTATGGTGGCGTCCAAAGGAAAGGAAGCTAGAGCAAAAGAGTCGCCAACAAGTTTTAGGAACTTGTAAACTGTTCACAGGGTGAAGGTTACACCCCTTAACGATCCAAGAGATCGTTAACTCCAATCACTAGTAGAAAAATACAATAAGGCACCCCCGTAAAGGCACCGGTTCAGCCCAAACCGGTGCCCTAAACCGGCCCAAATTTGGGCGCCATTTTACACAAATATAAAAGGCACCGGTTCAGACCAAACCGGTGCCAAAAAGTAAAAGGGCACCGGTTTGAACCGGTGCCAATTGAACCGTTCCTTAATTTTAAAAAAACCGGTTAAACTTAAAAAAAATAAATAAATAAAAACTCGGCCATATTTATACCCCAAAACCCTATTTCGCTTCACTCGCCGCTTCTCCTCTCCTCTTCTTTCCTACTATTTCTCTCTCCTCTTCTCCTCTCCTCCTCTTTCGCTCCACTTAACCTCCTTCCCTTTCTCATCTCCTCCTTCTCATCTCCTCCTTCCCTTTCTTCGTTCTCGTTCTCCTTCAAGCTCACCACGAAGACCACCACGAACACCACCGCGAGCACATGCAACACCACCACGGAGACCACCACGAACACGTCTCCTCCTCCCTCAATTTCTGGGTTTTGGTTTTCTGATTTTGATTTTTGATTTTTGAATTTTGTTTTTCGATTTTGATTTTCGATTTTTTCTGGGTTTTTTCGATTTCAATTTTTTTTCGTTTTTGTTTTATTTTAATTGATTTCTGGGTTTTTTATTTGTTCGTTTTTGTTTTTAATTTTTCGATTTCTAGGTTTTTCAATTTTTTATTTTTGTTTTTCGATTTTGATTTTTGTTTTTCTTTTTTATCGATTTTGAATTTTTGTGTTTCGATTTTTACTTTTGTTGTCTGATTTTCATTTTTGATTTTTGTTTTTCGATTTTGATTTTCGATTTTTTTCTGGGTTTTTCCGATTTCAATTTTTTTTGTTTTTGTTTTTATTTTAATTGATTTCTGGGTTTTTTAATTGTTCGATTTTGTTTTTATTTTTATGATTTCTAGGTTTTTTTCATTTTTTTTCTGGGATTTTGTTTTTATTTTTTCGATTTTTTTTTCGATTTTAATTTTTGTTTTTCTTTTTTTTCGATTTTGATTTTTGTGTTTCGATTTTTACTTTCGTTGTCTTATTTTGATTTTGATTTTTGTTTTTCGATTTTTTCGATTTCAATTTTTTTTGTTTTTGTTTTTATTTTAATTGATTTCTGGGTTTTTTAATTGTTCGATTTTGTTTTTATTTTTATGATTTCTGGGTTTTTTTCATTTTTTTTTTCTGGGATTTTGTTTTAATTTTTTCGATTTTTTTTTTATTTTTTGATTTCTGGGTTTTTTCGATTTTGTTTTTAATTTAATCAATTTTAATTCGAATTTTTTTTTCTGGGTTTTTTTTTTATTTTTTTCGCAGCTTGTTCATTTTAATCAATTTATTTTTGATGTTTTAATTGGCGCAGGTATACATAATCGAAGAATCAAGAATCAAGAATATGGGGATTTTTAGATTGTGATGTTGTAATATTTTTTTTTGATTTATATTGTAGTTTCTTTTTTTTATTTATATGTTGTAATTTTTTTTGATTTATAAGTAATTTTTTTTATTGATCTATGCTGTAAAATTTTATTGATTATATATTAAACAGAATCGTTTATATTGATTGTGATGTTTAATTTATATTTTATGTTTTTATTTAATTTAGTTTATTTAATTTTTAAGCAAAAAAAAACAAAAAAAAAAAATTTGATTTTTGGGGGTTTTTTCGCACCGGTTAACCGGTGCCAAAAACTTTGAAAAATTTTTTAGTGGGCCTTTTTGGCACCGGTTAACCGGTGCCAATATTGATTTTTGGCACCGGTTTGAACCGGTGCCTTTTAAAACCCCTTTATGGCACCCCCCACATTGGCACCGGTTCAAACCGGTGCCTTAGGCCGGGTTTGAACCGATGCCAAATTGATTTTTTCACGTAGTGAATAGGTCTTGAACCAAGACTGGAAGTTCAGGGATGAAGGTACAAATCCAATCTAAAAGAGAAATAACCTGCCCTAATAATAGGCCTCTACTTTATTCTTCTCGTATTCATGTGCGATTTATGACTAACATGCAATCATTAAATTTACCCTAAACCTGTTTAATCTATGTTGGTTGAATATTAATGCACAAATAAATCTATTATTGGCGATCACTTGAATTATGATCAAATTAACCTAAACAAGATTATTAATTATCATATTAAGCGTGATTACAAGTACCAATTCCCTTTAAACATGCATAAAAGGTGTGATCAAGCAATAGCAATAAACATATAAATCAAGAAACATAATAATAATCATCATAATCAAAATAACAATCATAATGAAAACAATCATGTTCATGTTAAAAATAAAGCATAATAATAGCAAGACCCTAGGCATGATACTAACAAGATTAATAACAAACCCTAGCATGTCACTAAACATAAAAATCAAAGCTTTAACCCTAACATAATACTAACATGCTATTAAGAAAGAAAAATAGGAAGCATCATAGAAATCATAATTGATATAAGGAACTTATTCTTTACCCTAAACATGATACTAAGAAAAGCATCCTAACATGATACTAGGAAAAGCATCCTAACATGATACTAGGAATCAAAATTACAACCTAAACATGATTTCTATATCATAATATCAATTAAACAATTACAGCACTTACTTGGATGCCTCGTACCACTTTCTAATAACAAAATACACACGTTAGTAACTTCAAGGAAAATATTAAATCAAACAATTAAATTAAATAATTGAAATAGAGATTTGGGACCAAACCCTCAGAAATATCAAACTTTTCACGTCTAGGGCGAAAGCAACTTCGAACTTGGCTAGGTGTGTCTAGTGCTAATGTATGAGGAATTGTGTTTGTAAAAAGGGTTGGTTTAGAAAAAGAAAGAGAGAAAATCAAGAAATTCTTGATGAGAGTTGATGAGAATTGGTGATTAAAAACGGAGGTCTAAGGACGCTATTTATAATGAAAAAGTCCGGAATTGATAAAACGAATCAGAGTTCGAAAAGGAATAAAACACGCCTCTGTCGCCAACAATAGCACCTGTCGCCGTGCGACAAGGTCTGTTGCTAGGCCACAACCTGTCGTTTGGCGACGCAGAAGGTTTTCCATGCGTTTTCTACTTTTTGATAAAATCAAGTCGTAACAGTCCGTACAAAGGGCAAAATCATAATTTCATATAAAACACTTCTTTTATTCCAAATAAAACTCATAAAACATAATTATCAATCCTAATCCCATTAGGATTCAAAACAACCTTCTAGGAGATTGTAGAAGACTATAATCAATCTTAATTACATCAGGAATGATAATTCATAATAGGCCCTCTTCTAGATCATTGGGCCGCATACAAAAACCAAACCGGGCCCAATTTAGTAATTTGGCCATAACTTCCTCATTATTCATCGGAATTGGGCTTATTATATATCATTGGAAAGCTCTTTTCGAGCCCAATCCAACTACACTATTTTGGACCCTTATTATGGACCAAATCAAACTGGATTGGCTATTTTCATAAAATAGAGCAAGTTTTCGAAAACAGAAAGAAAGATTTTTAATAAAAACTAACCGCAACATTAGACTTTCCACACTTTCACTTTATTCGATTTTGATTCAACACGAAAGGTATTCATCACTGGGTTTGGTTTTGGGGAGACACAAATGGGTATCTACAATTAGCTTTATTTTCACTAGCTTCTCTTAATATCTAAAAAATTCCAAAAAATATCTCTTATCCTCTCTTATTTCATTTTATATTAGTTAAGGAAGACTCATCTTTTAATCCTTAGTAATCAAAAGGAGTCATCTAAAAAATAGCTACATCTAGCTGAAGGTATTATTTTCTACTTTTCTCAATTTCCTTAATTATTATTATTATTATTATGCTAACTAATGCGTTTGATTACATGTGTTTGTATAAGATATATATTAAGAATAATTTTCTTCTTAAAATGAGCTTAAAGATCTCAGGAGTCAAGAGTTTTCAAGGTTAAAGAGTAACTTACCACGTCCTAAAGATGGCTTATGCAGGAGTCCTTACGTCAAGAAACAATTCCCTTTTTTAGTTCAAGTGATAGATTTTTTCAAGAGATTTCCAACCATATCTCACAACAATTTTTTGATTTTCTATGATTTTTAATGATTTTTTTTGTGCAATAAGCTATCTTAAATGAGAAAAAGACACGTTTTTATTAATTACCTTTTAAAAAAATATATATTAATTTATTTTTAAGAAAACTAATGGTGTTATGAAACCTATATTACACTATAGTATGTAATTTTATCTTTTCTTTTTTTTTGAAAACCAGTATGTAATTTTATCTTATGAAACTTTAATTATATTTTTTTTATTAGGATGTCTTAATTTTTTTGAAAGATGACTTTCAAATAAAAGAGTTTTAAGGAACTTTAATCTCTAGAGATGACTTTAGAAATAAGAGTTTTAATAAACTTTAATTTTTGTTCTTAAATGATTGTTTTTGAGGAAACTTAATCTTATATTAAAACAATTTCAGAAGTAAATAATATTTTAAGAAACTTTAACTTTATTTTAAGACGATTTTAGAAATCAAAACTTTTATAATTGTATGAGGTTCTTTTTTTTTTTTTTTTTTTTTTCTCAAACCCTTTTAATAACACAAGAATGAATCACAACTTTGAATACTTGTTTGTAATAATTAATGATAATTAATATAAGGTTATGACCTCATTTCCAAACATGAGGTTAAGATTAATTATTTAATTATTTATTAGTGTAAGATTTTAATAATTATCCATCTCAATAAAAATAAGCATATATCCTGTTATAATTACCCGATGGAATAATTGACAATCGGATATGATTAAATAGTTTATTGTTCCTTTTTATTTGGAACTGAGGCCTTAGCTTGATAGGTGTCATGTTTTATTTGGCCAATTCCATTAAGCCGAAACTAGCACTGTAAAAACGATTTGACAGTTCGGGTTCGGTTCGGTTTGAAATCGGTTCGGTATTAAATCGGGTCGATTTGAAATCGGTTTAAGTGCCTCGCGGGTCGGTTTCAGTTCGGTTTAAATAGTTATCGGTTCGATTCGGTTTCGGTTTATTCTTGAGCGGTTTTAATTCGGTTCGGGTAGTAAACAGTCTTGGTAGTAAATGGTTCGGTGTAAACAGTTTTTATCCCGGTTTAAACAGTTTTGGGTTGGAAACGGTTTTGGGTTAGAAACAATTCGGTTCATTTTTGGTTCGGTTTATAACTGGTTTGGTTTTTTTACGGTTCAATTTATAACTCGTTCGGTTCTTCTGCGGTTTAACGTTATTCGGATCGGTTCCATTTTGAGTTTACTATATTACGGTTCGGGTCAGTTTTCAGTTTCAAAAATTCGATTGTTTATCGAGTTGTTTGGATTCGGGCAGTTAAATGGTTTTGGTTTGAAATTTGATCTTACTTGCTAACCTTTTGCTAGTTAACAAGTTTTATATAAAGTCGAGACTTCACCATTTCATATTTAGGCAGCATATACATATCATGTTCTGTTTCAAGTTTAGTCATATTGATCTTACTAGTTTATTACGAAGTGGATTATAAAAGTTAGTGTATTAATGTATTATTGTCTTACAATTAGGTTGTTATATGCTTCTTATTTAATCATTTAAATACTAGTGTCATAGTCATGATTTGATGTGTTCTTGTGAAATGAAAATTTGCAATTTGGTAATTCGATACTTGATTAGTCAACAAGATTGATAATTATGACTCGTTTATCATTATATATTTTTATGAAATTATGAAGATATTACAAAGTAGATTGATTTGTATAATGAAAGAAAACATTAATGATTAATTAACAAGGTAATATTGATTAGTTCAATCGATCATATGTACACATTAAAACATAGCATTAAACCATCTCATAGTTAAATACTTCGTATATATTAGTACAAAGTTTTAGATTAGTAAACATTATTTTGATTGGATCAATAATTTGAGCTATAGTTTTAAGATTAGGAAAATATCATTGTTTGTTTAGTTTAAGTATAATGATCTACACCATCTTTAACTTTTATTTTAATACTCCCTCCGTCCCTTTATATTGTCCCTTTTTCATTTTTGGGGTCAAACTTTGAAAACATTGATCATTAATTTACACTAATCTATAAAACAGTAAAACTTAATTTAGTCATGAGACTCATGACTCATGACTCATGAGTGATCTTTTAAAATTTGTCTCATTATATATTTTATTAATATAACGTTTTTATAATTTTTACGTGTATGAAAATAAAGATATAGATGTTTTAATATGCATCATAGAGACTGATCCCTATCAAATGGGGCAAAAAAATACTTAGAAATTGAGGGAATAATTTTTTTTTAGATGAATATACAGCACACAAAACATCATCTACTCAGTCTCAACCATAGATCAAAAACAATCTACGGTTAACTTCTTTCTCCCACAACACACACGGATCACCACTCTCAACCATAGATTAAAAACAATCTACGGTTAACGTCTTTCTCCCACAACACACACAGATCACCATATAATCTAAAGGTTGACATTTAAAGAATAAAAAAAAAAATCAATGGTTAAATTTAAATCTCATACCTTTTGAAACCTTCATTCCACTTTACCACTTTCACTCTCTATTCTCTAGTCAATAGTCACGGTGCCTCCTCATTCTTTCTCTCTCTCATATCATTCTCATATCTCCCTCTCCTCATTCATTCTCAATTCTCCCTTATTCATCCTCAGATCTCCCTCTCTTACATCTAAAATCTTGCAATTGTTTGAAGCTTTCCAGAATACCAAACTTTAATCGAACTTTGATGCTGCCCAGAATACTAAACATTGCATATCTCCCTCTCTCTCATCGGTGGTGTTGCTGCCCAGAATCTAACTGCTTTAAACCTCCCTTTTTTCGTCCAGGTATGATTTCTCTCTTCATCGTACTTCTTGCGACTGATTTAATCTGATTTATGATGTAGAAGAATTAAAGTTGTAGAATTTGATTTACTAGGATGTTGAATTGTAGAGTTAAGGGTAAATTTTATGATGGATTCTGATATGACAATATGAACATGCCTTAATTGTTGAAGATTCACATGATGTTGTTAGTAGATTAAAAAATTTGCAATCTTTATCTTGAAATTGAAATCTTTTCATTCTGATTAGTGTTAGTAGCTTTAAAAATTATTACTAACCATGATACCAAAATATTAAGGAGAGTAGTTAAAGCATGTCCCTATAAAGTACTATAAAACACTCAGATTTCAGTATGATTCAAGTTCCTAGCTTTTTTACATGCTTATCTTTTAATTCTTTGTAAATATGATATTTGAAGGAACTTTTTTGTTCAATCATTTTGCATTCAAGTTAGAAAAGAACAGAATCTTAGGTAGCTTTCTATTCAATCAATTTGCATTCTGATTTTATGTCTTTATTTTCCTCTGAATTGCAAATAAACGGTAGTGTGGTTAATTTTTATAAATTGAAGAGTATATACAACTTTGGTGCTTTGACATGGGTTTTTCTTTTTCCCTATATCTTTATGCCGAAGATTAAATGTCAGTTTAGAAATTGTTCAATAGGTAGAATTAGAGGCATATAATGGGTGTTTTTTGGTTATACTGTTAAGTGTACAACTCAAGGGTAAAAAGATGTTTATGATTATTTGAAGTTGTGGTTATTGCGAAGATTATTGTAAAGGATAAATGTAATGGCTTTTCGACTCTTAACTAGAGTGTAAAAAGTACCTTAATATGTTAGCATTGACAGTGAAAAACATTTGTTATAAGGCTAAAATATGTTGTTTTGTTTCTGTTTTTTCAGTAATGGAGCAAGGGTATGAAAATTATGATGAGGACAGACAAGATTATTTTGAAACTGTAGATTCTGAATGCACTGGCATTACACCATTTTTTATAAGATGGTTAGTCTTGCTCTGATAAGATATGCGCAATGCAATGTTGCGGTAATGAATATAAAGCACCAGGTAAGGCTGGTACTTCCACTTGTAAAGCTAATACTAAGGCATGCATGGGTAAAAATCCACACCATCTTGCAAATCATGAAAGTGGTGTTGAGCCTTTGTTTAATCAAACTCGTCATTTACAATTTCTTGCTGGAGCTATAATTTTGCATACCTGTCCTTTAAGTATTATGGAGCATCATGGACTTAGGGAAGTTTTTACGAATTTGAATCCTAATGTGAAGCATGTGTGTAGAAACACTATTTTGAAATGTTGTATTGCTGAGCATGATAAGTTTAAGTCCTTGTTGTTGCAATCTTTTTCTAGAATTGAAGGTAGAGTTAGCTTCACTTGTGACCTGTGGACAGCATGAACTAATCGAGGTTATCTCACTTTAACTGCACATTATGTTGATAAAAATTGGTGTCTAAGGTCTAAAATTATTATTTTAGATATTGTGGTACTCCTCATACTGGTGTTGAGATAGAAAATTTTGTGTTTAAACTTATTGGGGAGTGGGACCTTTAGGATAAAGCTTTTGCAATTACTATTGATAATGCTCGATCCATGGATGTTATGGTTAAACTTTTGAAGAAAGATTTAATGTTTGCTTCTCCTCTTCCTTGTAATGGTAAATTTTTTCATATCCGATGTTCAGTTCATGTCTTGAACATTATTGTTTAAAGAGGTTTGAAAGTAGTTGATAGTAGTGTTCGAAAATTGCGTGAGGTTTGTAAATATATTGATTCTTCGGACTCTAGACTTACTCAATTTGAGCATGCTCTTTCTGAGGTTAATTGTGTGTTTAATGGTAAGTTACATCTTGATGTAGTGACTCGTTGGAATGCCACCTATACAATGCTCCGAAAAGCGTTAGAAGCAAAGGAAGCCTTGAAAGTGGTTATCGATAAGTTTATGGGTTGTGAATTCAAACTTTCGGATGATGAATGAAATACCCTTGCAAAAATATGTCATTTCCTAAAGCCATTTTATGAAATCATTGTGTTATTTTCTGGTTCAGAATATCCTACTGCAAATTTGTATTTTGCTAGTGTTTTGAAAATGAAGCACACAATAACTAAAGCCCATATAGACCCAAAACGTGAACCCATGAAAAAAGTTATGCTGTAAAAGTTTGAGGGCTACTGGGATGACTATAGTTTGATCCTTTCAAATGCTATTGTTCTTGATCCTCTCTATAAGCTTATTCGATTGACGAATATGTTGAAAGTGTTTTATGTTGAGAAGGCATGTGTTGAAAAGGCGAAGGTGATTAAAGATGCTCTTTTGGAGTTGTATAACTTTTATTCTTCTTTGTCTTCCGGTTTTCAGTCAAGTACAATTGTTCCCCCTTCCATCCCAATTGGGATCGATAAAAAATAGTCTCTTGGATGATGATGAGATATTCAAGGTAATCAGTTTATGTTTACTGTGGTTTACAAACATAATACTTCTATGTCTTAATTTTTATTATTTAATTAAAGCATTTTGTTTGAAATTTTCTAGGATGTGGATGTTGATGATGACCTAACAAATCTGCCATCGATGGAGATTGATTCTTATGTGTGTACTCCTCGCCAACCATCATATGAAGGGCAGAATTATGATGTTCTCAAGTAATGGGAATCTCAAATTAGTGTGTACCCCATATAAGTTGTTATGGCTTGGGATGTTTTGGCCAATCCTATTACATAGGTAGCCTCTAAGTCTTCTTTTAGCATGAGTGGTCGTATTTTAAACAAGTATAGGAGTGCTCTTTTGCCTAAGAATGTTGAGGCATTGGTTACCACACAAAATTGGTTACGTGGTTATGATTGTGATGATATTAAAGAAGACGTCCTTAAAATTGGTAAAGAGGTGATAGATGAAAGTTTTGCATCTAATTAGAAAGGTATGGATATTGTATTGTACTGATGCTTAATTTATATTGTGTTGCTTCATTTTTTTTTTTTGAGAAAAGTGTTGCTTCATTTCTTACACTGATGCTAAATTAATATATTTCAGGTAATATTATTAATGCTGCTGCTGCATTTTGGTTGTTATATTCCTACATTGCTACTGCATTTTTGTTGGAGCTGAAGCACTCACTCCACTGCATTTTTGTTGCTGAATTTTTCTCTACTTTATTGAGAAGTCAGAGTTGAGTTGGGTTGGGTTGAGCATTGTAATTGTAATGAGAATCGTAAATTTTAATGTGAATCATAAAAAGTATTATTATTATTAAATGCTTTGGATATTCTGATTAAATCTAGAAAAGACATAATATGTTGATATTGTTAGATGTTAAATGAGATATACATAAAATTTGTAGTAGTAACATCTTAATCCGTGACAATAAAAGTCATAGGCTTCTATGTTCTGGTTTAGAAAAATCTGCTATATTCCCCATTTCTTTTAAATATAATTCATACACTTTTCTTTGTGTTTAACAATTTAGTTTTCTGTATTTTAAAAAAAATAAAAGAATTTTGTTTTGTAGGACGGTAGGACCACTTTATAATCCTTTAGAATATGTATTTTGTTAGCTGTTAGGATAGTCAATATTCTTCCATTACATGTAGCAAACCATTAGCGTATTCTATGCCTAACTTATAGCTAGTAAATTTGTAATTCACATATATATTCCTTGTTTTGATAATACAATACTCACGGATTAGTTAACGAAGTGATATTTCTAAGGGAAGTCAGTATTAACTAAGATATATACAACTAATATGATAAGTATAGGGTTTCAAGAAAAATTGATAAGTCTGTGTAGACACCCATTTGTGTCTCCCAAAAACCAAACCCAGTGATGAGTACCTTTCACGTCGAATCATAATCAAATGAAGTGATAGTGTGGAAGGTCTGGTGTTGCGGTTAGTTTTTGTTTCTTTTCTTTCTCTCTATTTTTGAAAGCCTATTTTAAGAAAACAGCCAATCCAGTTTGGTTTGGTCCATGGAAAGGGTTCAATATTAGTGTAGTTGGATCGGGATCGATAGAGTTTTCTAACGATATATTATAAGCCCAATTCCGATGAATAATGAGGAAGTTATGACCAAATAACTAAACTGGGCCCGGTTTGATATTCATATACGGCCCAATGATCTAGAGGAGGGCCTATTATGATTTATCATTCCTAATGCGATTAGGATTGATTATAGTCTTCTAGAATCTTCTAGAAGGTTCTTTTGAATCCTAAGTTGATTAGCATTGATAAATTGACTTTTAAGAGTTTTGATTAGAATAAAAGAAGTGTTTTAAGGAAATTACAGTTTCACCCTCTCGTACGCTTAAATTTTATTAAAATATTAAAACGCGTGGAAAACTGTTTGCAGTGTCGTACGACACGTCTGTCGCCTGGCGTCTGGCGACAGGCGCATGTTTGGTGACAGCGCCGTGTTTTATTCTTTTCTAAACTCTTATTCATCATATCTGGCTGATTTTCTCTATAAATAGCCTCCTAAAATTCTATTTTCAATCATCAATTTCCATCAATTCTTCTCACCAACTCTCATCAAGAAATTCTTGATAATCACTCTCTCTTTTCTAAACTAGCTTTTCTCATACAAATTCCGCATTCACAAGATCTAGACACACCTAGCCAAGTTCGAAGTTGCCTTCGCCCTAGACGTGAACGGTTTAATTTCCGAGGGTTTTGTCCCAAATCTAGTCTAAACTCTCTTTCAGTTATTTAATTTAATTGTTTTAATTTTATATTTTCCTTGAAGTTACTAACGTGTTTATTTTGTTATTAGAAAGAGTTATGAGGCATCCATGTAAGTTATTTAATTGTTTGCATTGATATTATGATATAGAAATCATGTCTAGGTTGTTATTATGATTCCTAGTATCATGTTAGGATGTTTGATGTTTTGAATGACAACAATGATTCCTAGTATCATGTTTAGGGAAAAGGTTATAATATAAAAAATGCTTATTATGATTCATGTGATGCTTCCTATTGTCTTTCCTAATATTCATGTTAGTATCATGTTAGGGTTAAAGCTTTGATTTTTATTGTTTAGTGACATGCTAGGGTTTGTTATTAATCTTGTTAGTATCATGCCTAGGATCTTGCTATTATTATGCTTTATTTTTAACATGGACATGATTATTTTAATTATGATTATTATTATTATGAATGTTATTATGTTGCTTGATTATATTTATTGTTATTGCTTGATCACGCCTTTTATGCATGTTTAAAGGGAATTGGTACTTGTAATCACGCTGAATAAAATAATTAATAATCTTTTTTAGGGTTAATATAATTATGATTCAAGTGATCGCCAATAATAGATTTATTTGTGCATTAATATTCAACCAACATAGATTAAACAGGTTTAGGGTAAACCTATTGATTGCATGTTAGTTCGAAAGCGCACATGAATACGAGAAGAATAAAGTAGAGGCCTACTATTAGGGCAGGTTCTTTCTCTTTTAGATTGAATTTGTACCTTCATTCCCGAACTTCCATTCTTGGTTCCAGACTTATTAGAGTTAACGATCTCATGGATCGTTAAGGGGTGTAACCTTCATCTCGTGAACGGTTTACAAGTTCCTAAAACTTGTTGGCGACTCTTTTGCTCTAGCTTCCTTCCCTTTGGACGCCGCCGTACTTTAGTGTATGATCACAGTGGGGTTCAAGTTTGGGGTAATGCTTGAAATATTCCCTACAGTTTTTGGCGATTCCATTGGGGAGGATTTCTATTTCAATTCCTAAGATTTATTTTGGTAATTATTTAGAATGAGTGGATGAGACTCGAAAAGTTCTAAGTATTTCATGTGCGTAATTTTGATTAATATTATTGTCATATGCATAAAAAAAACTCATTGGAAAGACCATCTGTAATGAGTTAAAACATAGGATTTTTACACGTAGGAAATTTGAGGAATATCTTTCACAACTAGGATCAAAATAATACTGCGAAAAACTGGAAAATTTTATCGAGCACAGAAAGTTGCTGAGGCATGTGGGAGCTGGCGTCAAGAAAATAGAGTATGTCGCCGATGATATGACTCTGTCGCCAGGCGACAGAGCCATATTGCGGCGACGACCTCTGTTCACTGGCGCCAAGTTCTTCCAATACTGTGCCAGAAATATGCGTTCTAATTTTTACCAGTTTTTAGCACTGTTTGCTCGATTCTACTTCCTGATTGAGTTTTTCTTATTTTTCTGAAACCCATATGTGTTCTACATATGGACATAACCCTCTGGGAATTCATGCTCCATGTACCTGATTGAACGCTCTGTGCAACAAAGGGTACATCCGAGAATTTTGAATTCACCAAACCATGGAAGTGAGTTTTTAACTCGCGGTGTCCCATCCACTCACGCCAACCCTTCAAAAGGTAAGACTTCCGCGCGGTGCATCCGGACAATTAACCATGGACCTTCTTGGACTAACCCATATCCCGAACTTTAGAGAACTAGAGCCATGGTTAGGTTGCAAACTCATTGCATCATATTGTGCCTACTTGACTAATTGTGCATTATTTGTTGTGTATACTCTATGTGTTTTTCCTAACCGTTTGTTTGACTTGTGTTTAAGTCTAAATAAACTGATTAATGATTAAAAGGACTTTGCCTAATTAATTAATTGATTAATTTAAGTAATTAATGTCTAATAATTTGATCAGAATTGACTTAGTACGACTTTAGGCATGTCCCGTAGAGTTAAAATACTGAAAGCAGTCCCAGATTAACGCCCCAGTAATGGCGCCACAATTTGGGCTGCAGCGCCACACTATGCTGTGCAACGCCTGGCAACAACTTTGTTGTCTGGCGCTGCACTGCAGAGTGCGGCGACAGTCCTGTTGCTTTGGCGACAGTTCAGCATTTTACTCGAGTCATCACGACGAGTCTATTTAAACAGTTTTCTAATCAGTTCAGTTATTTTGTTAATAACAGTACCTTTGTTAAGTCCTTAATTGAGTCCAGTCGCATAGTCTAGCCACATGGTCTTACACAAGAGTCTTAACATGTCACTTACACTCACTACACTCATTAGTCGTAGCACAAACATTGTGTATATGTCACCATGACCATGTCTTAGGTTCTTGCATGAGTCGTTTTTTTTCGTCATTTGAGTTGGGGGTACATTCTATTCCTAATTTTTTTTCATATCTCTCAATCTACATCATCTTTCCATTCTCTACGTGCTTTCCCCATATCACAACATTTATTCTTCTTACCTTCTTCCGTCCATTTCATGTTGAATAGAGTTTGAATCAAATAATTAACAGTGAATATCCCTAATTTCCCTTTCCACAGTACTTGGTCAAGGAGAGAAGGGCGATTAATCAAGGACAACAGCTTTATTCAAATACAACTTTTTGATAAATCGGTTGGTCGAAAAAGAAAAGCTAAGAAGATAATGGCAAGTCAAGAAGAAGTCAATGAGCTTAAGAAGTAAATGGCTGATGTGGCTGAGGTGTTGAAGGCTTTAACCCTCCAAATTAATGACCTTGTGAAGCAACAACAAATGGAGCTCATGAAAGAAAGCTTGAGCAAGATATCCCATGACTATAAATTCCAGGGTATTAGCTCACAAGGGGTCTCGGTGGACAAGGAGCTTCTTCCACAGAAGTTCAATGCAAACGACATCCCAAAATTCAAGGCAACTGATAATCCTTATCTTCACTTAAGAGCCTTTGAAACTACAATGAACATTAAGGGGATTTATAGGAAAGTCTTTCATTCCTTTTTTTCCTTATCTCTTGAAATTGTTTGCCAACAATGGTTCTTCTCCCTTGACAAAGAGAAAAACTCTACCTGGGAATCAATAGTAAACGCTTTATTTGATAGGTATAAATGCAATATTCAAGTCGAAACCGATTATAGACAACTTGAGATGCTAAGACAAAAGGAGAATGAAGGATTTACCTCTTTCTTTAATAAGTGGAGGGAAACTTCGACTAAGATGATTGAGGTGCCCTCTGAAAAAGAATCTGTGAGGATGTTCATAAAAAATTTACAAGAAAAGTATTCAAAGCACTTAAAATATCAACACAACTTGAATACTTTCAAAGCCGTCTATGACATAGGCATCGAGATCGAAGATGACCTCGCAAAGCTAAAAGCTACTAACAATAGTAGCCACAGTGGTTGGAAAGGAAACAAGAACGACAATCCTTCTTCTTCCGAAAACGCCCACTCTAGTAACAATGTTAGTACCTTTGATCTCAGTGAAGTTTTAGCCATGGATAACCAAGGATTTAAGAAGCAACTAAGGAAAGACTTCACCCCCATTGGGATGAGCTACGATACTGCCTTCGATTGACTCCATGCCAAGGACTCATTACTCCCATTGGACCTATTCAATATCCCGCACCTGAAAAGAGATTGCCTAGTTGGAATCCAGATGCACATTGCAAATATCATCAAGGTAGGGGACATACCGCAGAGAGTTGTTGGAAGCTAAAAGAGGCTATTCAACATTTGATCGATAATAACAAGCTTCCCATGCCTCCAGCTAGCAAGAAGAGCGATTGATTATAAAGCAAACGACACAAGACAGAGGCGAGCTTCAACGACGAGATTTCGTGACCTCCTCTTTTATATTTCTTTTATTTACCCTTTCCCCAATAAGTCTAGCATAGGCACCTTTTTATTCTCCTTAGATTTATTTTGTAGGATCGTTATTTCTTCTCCTTTAATAAAAATGAGCATTTATTTTCTTGCATATGATCATTTCATTACATTGCATTAAAAAAAAATCCATGTCAAACTAAGCACAAGGTATACCAATGATTTGAGGCGCTCCTTGTAGCCACATCATATCAACTTTCACCCATCAAATATGCAATCCTTTTTTGATAAACCACTTTGAGCCTCGTTTGACGATAGACCTTTCTTTTTTCAACCCATATCTACCTAACCTTGGGATGAGAGCAAACAAAAAAAAAAAAAAAAAAAAAAAAAAAAAAAAAAAAAAGAGAGAAAGAGCTCAAAAATGAGAAAACTTAAGAATACAAAGATTCAAAAGCAAGGTTGCACACCTTGGGGCTTATCTAGGGTCTTGAGCCTTTATCCCTTTCTTCTTCAACCTTTAACCTAACCACGTTACAACCCTTAAAAAGACCTTTTTGTGGTATACACATACTTGTGCAAGGTTCGGCTAGAGCTACGTTCGGCCTGATTCCTAACGGATACGTAGGCAACCTCACATCGAGGTGCGACCGTAATAAAACTGCATTCACATTCACACATCATTATCATATCAAGGGATCTCCTATGCTCATCCTTATCTACTTAGAACTAGACTTGGGGGCTTGATCCTTACATCATTAGCTTACCTGGCCAAAGAGTCACCACCATTTGACTCTTTTCAATAATATCTTTCCATATACTTAGCCCTTGCAACCTAACTTTAGTGTCACTATCACACACATCACAGATACATGACCAAATATACTTCCCTTAGGAACCCTTTGTCATGAAATCTTAACACAACGTTGAAGCATACCTTGTCATATCAACATCACTCATCAATCATAATCATCATTGCATCACAAAGTATGAAGTGCTTAGCCTCCGTGCCTAAGTTACCCAAATACTTTCATCATTGAATCAACAATTGAGATAGCCTAGGATGAATTAATCCTTGCACCTTGAGAAATAGTATCAAACAAAATTGGCTAAGCTCATTCAACATGCATTCAAAAACTTCGCTTCTTTTTTTGGCGCGTCTTTCTTTTTCAGGAGAAAGTCGGTACCCTCCATAAAAATGACGGAAAATTTTTGCTATTTGCATTTTCGAGTCGCACGAGTCATGTACACATTGAGTCATGTCGTATTATCACATTGAGTTAAGTCTACGCACACAAGTCGATTTGAGTACATCCAGTCACACGTCGAGTCAAGCAACATTAAGTCTTAGGTCAACCCTAAAGAAAGATAAGCAAAGCCCTATAGTCAAAGATATAAATACAGGTGCATCCAAGCAAGCAAAAATGTTCTCGGATTTTTTCAAAAAACCGCGAATACGTCGCATGAGAGTCTTCCAAGATGAGAAGAGTTTTACATGGATTAGTAAATTGGAGAAGATTTTAGCGGATTCGGTTGAAAGGAAAAGACCAAGTTTAAAGTTTGGAGCAAAACCGAGCAATGAACAGCAGCAGCAAGGGAAAAATAGGGAAAACCCGACTTCAGCGCCAGACGACAAGGTTGTCGCCTGGCGACAGAAGAAAAGCATGGTGCCAGATAGTTCCAACGAGCGCTGGTGCGGCGACACAATGCGTGGCCCCCATGTTAGATTATGCGGACCTAGTGCAGAAATTTCCGGGTTCCTTGGTACGCCAGTTAGCCCCTATAAGCAATTTGACATGATTAAGTAGTCGGCTTGATTATAATCGCAATAAGTGATCGATCTAACAAAAGATCGTCTCATTTAGCTTAAAAGTGCCTAAACATTGGCTCATCGCAAAGGTACCAACACAATGGTTCATAAACAGCAAAACACCGACATACTGGTTTACAAGCAGCAGAAGCGCCGACGCACCGACTAAAGCAAAATTCAAGGGAACTTTTAAGGATCGACAAGCGTTGGTCTTTGGTAGTTTTCTTCGGAATATTATCGCAACAACTGAGGATGGCTTCAAGGGAGGTTATCTTCGACAACATTCACTAAGGTTATGGAGGTTGTCACAAAGATTTGAAAAGATAGCACGAGATGGGCGGTCTTCGATAGCATTCACTAAGGTTGTGGAGGTTGTCACCAAGATTTGAGAAGATACCACAAGATGGGCGGTCTTTGACGGCATTCGCTAAGATTGTGGAGGTTGTCACCAAGATTTGAGAAGATAGCACGAGATGGGCGGTCTTCGACGGCATTCGCTTAGATTGTGGAGGTTGTCACCAAGATTTGAGAAGAAAGCACGAGATGGGAGGTCTTCGACGGCATTCGCTAAGATTGTGGAGGTTGTCACCGAGATGTGAGACGAGCGGTTCGTGATAAGGCGGTGTTCGACGACTTTTGCTATGATTCAAGAAAAGCTCTTTTTCTCAGAGACGCGTAGGCATATCATATCAAAGCTCTTTTGTTCAAAGACGCGTGGACATTTCTTCCAAAATCTCCATTGTCCAAAGACAACTGAACATCAAAAATCCATTGTTCAGAGACGCGTGGGCATATCATTCAAAGCTCTTTGTTCAGAGAAGCGTGGACATGTATTTTAAGGTCTCCTGCTCAGAGACGCGTGGGCATTCTATTAAAGCTCTTTTGTTCAGAGACGAGTGAGCAATCCTTAAAAAGAAGCTCTTTTGTTTAGAGACGAGTGAACATTAACAGCGGCAAAGCACGACCACAACATCAAAACAACAAGATAGTGTTCCCTAGCTTGTGGAAGGTTGTCACAACAGCAATGCAGCAACATAAATCGATTACCTTCAGAGACATGTGCTCAACGGTGCAAGATACGCGTTTCTTTACTCTCTTATCTGTTTAACCTAACGCTAGTTTGCAGGTATCGGCGTTACAAGAATGATTTGGGATCGCAGAACGTTCTGAATCATTCTCCGTCCCTATCGATACTTTGACTTTTGTTTTCCAAACTTGCGTTTCTCCAAACTCAGTCAAAGTGGGGGCTTTTGTAGACACCCATTTGTGTCTCCCCAAAACCAAACCCAGTGATGTGTACCTTTCACGTCGAATCATAATCGAATGAAGTGAATGTGTGGAAGGTCTTGTGTTGCGGCTAGTTTTTGTTTCTTATCTTTCTCTCTGTTTTTTAAAAGCCAATTTTAAGAAAACAGACAATACTGTTTGTTTTGGTCCATGTAAAGGGTCCAATAATAGTGTATTTGGGCCGGGATCGAAAAGAGTTTTCCAACAATATATTATAAGCCCAATTCCGATGAATAATGAGGAAGTTATGGCCAAATTACTAAACTGGGCCCGATTTGATATTTATATGCGGCCCAATGATCTAGAGGAGGGCGTATTATGATTTATCATTCCTAATGCGATTAGGATTTATTATAGTCTTCTAGAATCTTCTAGAAGTTTCTTTTGAATCCTAATTTGATTAGCATTGAGAGTTTTAATTAGAATAAAAGAAGTGTTTTAAGGAAATTACAGTTTTACCCTCTCGTACGCTTAAATTTTATCAAAATATGAAAACGCGTGGAAAACTGTTTGTAGCGTCGTACGACACGTCTGTTGCCAGGCGTCTGGGGACAGCCTTGTCGTCTGGCAACAGGCGCGCGTTTGGCGACAGCGTCGTGTTTTATTCTTTTCGAAACTCTGATTCGTTTTTTTTCATATCCGGCTGATTTTCTCTATAAATAGCCTCCTAAAATTCTATTTTCAATCATCAACTTCCATCAATTCTTCTCACCAACTCTCATCAAGAAATTCTTGATATTCTCTCTCTCTTTTCTAAGCTAGCTTTTCTCATACAAAATTTTGCATTCACAAGATCTAGACACACCTAGCCAAGTTCGAAGTTGCCTTCGCCCTAGACGTGAAAGGTTTAACTTATGAGGGTTTGGTCCCAAGTCTAGTCTAAAATCTCTTTCAATTATTTAATTTAATTGTTTTGATTTTATATTTTCCGTGAAGTTACTAACGTGTGTATTTTGTTATTATAAAGAGGTACAAGACATCCAAGTAAGTGCTTTAATTGTTTAATAATAATAATAATAATAATAATAATAATAATAGTAATAATAATAAAATAATAATAATAATAATAATAATAATAATAATAATAATAATAATAATAATAATAATAATAATAGTAATAATAATAATAATATCTCAATGTGGAAAAAACTGAAGTTTTCTAGCCTTCAGAGGACCCTCGAACCAGGCTTGTGGGTGTCTTTCCGCCTAATATTGCTCGACCTTCACATGGTGTTAAGTTGCTTGGTGGTCTAGCTAGTTCCGATCCCGGTTTTGGAGGTGACCTTGTGATGCAGAGGGTGACCAAGACCATTTCTCTGATGGATAAGGTTGCTAAGCTTGATGATCCCCAGTGTGAGTTGTCGTTGCTTAGGGCATGTACCGGAGTTTCAAAACTCTACTTTGCTTTGCGTACTTGTCCTCCGAGTACTTTTGAGGTGGCTCAGCGCACTTTCGGCGAGGCTCTTCGTTCTTCCTTAGAGCGTATCATTACTGCTTTGGGGCCTGGGTTTGGCGATTGGCAGTGGCGACTTGCCACCTTACCATTTGCGTTTGGCAGACTTGGTGTTTATTCTGCTGGTGATGTTCATCATTATGCTTTTCTTGCCTCTCGGTTACAGTCTGCTGGGTTGCAGACAAAGTTACTACGGTATGCTGGTGTTGTTGGCCTAAGTCAAGCCTTTGTGGATGCGTTGAGTCTGTTTGATAGAACAGTTGAGTCTGACATAATGAGTAATCCTACTGAGGTCGCTGCCCCTAAATTCATGAAGAAATTGGCAGATATATACTTCACAACGGTTATCGCTTCTCTAGAATCCACCTTCTCTTTATCTCCTCGACAATCAGCATTGTGGAAATCGCAGCAGGGAGATCATACCTCCGTTTGGCTTCTGGCGGTTCCTATTTCAGGGTTGGGTCAGACGATGAATGCAAAGACTTACCGATGTGTGTTATGCTACCGATTGGGTGTTCCATTGTTCTCTGTCTCGACGTCGTGCTCTGCTTGTTCAAGGGTTTTCACAGGGGATATTTTCGGTGATCATGTGGTGTCGTGTGCTGGTATGGTGGGTATTAAACATCGGCACAATGTTGCTCGGGATACCCTTGTTGATATTTGCTATTGGTCAAGGATTTCTGCTATGAAGGAGGTGGACATTGGGTTATCTTGAGGGAACGGCGGGGCTCTCAGACCTGCAGATGTGTTACTTTATTCATGGGATCGTGGTCGCGATGTCTGTGTTGACTTGACAGGGTCTTCTCCATTGACACAGTTTGGGCTTTCTGACTTTGTTCCTGGACGGGTAGTGACTGATGCAGCTAATCGGAAGCGGGTGAAGTACGAATCTAGTTGTCAAGCAATAGGATATGGCTTCCTTCCTTTTTCTTTCTCTTCTCTTGGGGAGTTAGAAAAGGAGGCTGTTGCATTGTTGAAGCGGATCTAGAAATTTTTTAAGACTCAGGACATTAGGGCGCGTGCTTCAGCTCATATCTTTACTAGGATCGGCTTTTTAATAACTAGAGGAGTGGGGGCCCAGATTGTATCTCGGCTTCCCACTAATTTTCTATAGGTTGTATAACTTTGTATGTTTTTGAGTTTTATACTAATAATAAGGAAATTTTAGATTTTAACACCACACAAAACCCGAAAATGGTTTTTAACACCTCCATAAAAAAAATTGATTTTAACACCACACAAACTAACAAAAAATTGGTATTACCACCACTTTACGGATTCCTAAACGAAATTAGTTAAGTGCCACGTGTCGCTTTCTTATTGGCCAAAAAAATAAAAAAAAAATAAAAAGACCTAAAACTATCCAGCCACCCCAGCCCCGCCGCCGCGCCACCACCACCTAACCACCCACCCACCTCTGCCCTCCCAAAAACCACCACCAGCGACGCCTTCGCTCACCCAACCTAGCTGAAACCTCCCCCTCCCATTCCCACAACCGCTTCGCCCCCAAAAACCACCTAACCCAAAACCCTCCTTCCCTAATACGGTCACGATTCCGGCCAAAAATGGTCGAAATCGGCCGATTAAGGCAACTCAACCCCAAAATCGGCCGATTTCGTCCATTTGTGGCCGGAATCGCGACCATATTGGGGAAGGAGATTTTGGGTTTGGTCGTTTTATGGGGGCGAAGCCATTGCGGGAAAGGGAGGGGGAGGGTTCATTTAGGTTGGGGGTGTGAAGGCGTCGCGGCCGGTGGTGGTTTCGGGGAGGGAAGGGGTAGGTCTGTGGTTGGCGGTGGTGGGGCTGGGGTGGCTGGGGTAGTTTTAGGGTTTATTTATTTATTTTTTAATTTTTTTTAAAAAAATTTAAACAACTAAAATGGTGACATGTGTCACTGAGGACCCCACTTAACGGAATTTTTGGACGGAATCCGTTAAGTAGTGGTAATACCAATTTTTTGTTAGTTTGTGTGGTGTTAAAATAATTTTTTTTTTATGGAGGTGTTAAAAACCATTTTCGGGTTTTTGTGTGGTGTTAAAATCTAAAATATAAAAAATAAAAAAATTTAATAATAATAATAATAATAATAATAATAATAATAATAATAATAATAATAATAATAATAATAATAATAATAATAATAATAATAATAATAATAATAATAATAATAATAATAATAATAATAATAATAATAATAATAATAATAATAATAATAATAATAATAATAATAATAATAATAATAATAATAATAATAATAATAATGATAATAATAATAATGATAATAATAATAATAATAATAATAATAATAATAATAATAATAATAATAATAATAATAATAATAATAATAATAATAATAATAATAATAATAATAATAATAATAATAATGCATTGACATTATGATGTAGAAATCATGTTTAGGTTGTTATTATGATTCCTAATATCATGTTAGGATGTTTGATATTTTGAATGACAACAATGATTCCTAGTATCATGTTTAAGGAAAAGGTTATAATATCAAATATGCTTATTAAGATTCTTGTGATGCTTCCTATTGTCTTTCCTAATATTCATGTTAGTATCATGTTAGGGTTAAAGCTTTGATTTTTATTGTTTAGTGACATGCTAGTGTTTGTTATTAATCTTGTTAGTATCATGCCTAGGATCTTGCTATTATTATGTTTTATTTTTAACATGGACATGATTATTTTAATTATGATTATTATTATTATGAATGTTATTATGTTACTTGATTATATTTATTGTTATTGTTTGATCACGCCTTTTATGCATGTTTAAAGGGAATTGGTACTTGTAATCACGCTTAATAAAATAATTAATAATCTTTTTTAGGGTTAATATGATATTGATTCAAGTGATCGTCAATAATAGATTTATTTGTGCATTAATATTCAACAAACATAGATTAAACAGGTTTAGGGTAAACCTATTGATTGCATGTTAGTCAGAAAGCGCACATGAATACAAGAAGAATAAAGAAGAGGTATATTATAAGGGCAGGTTCTTTCTCTTTTAGATTGAATTTGTACCTTCATCCCCGAACTTCCAGTCTTGGTTCCAAACCTATTGGAGTTAACAATCTCATGGATCGTTAAGGGGTGTAACCTTCACCTCGTGAACGGTTACAAGTTCCTAAAACTTGTTGGCGACTCTTTTGCTCTACCTTCCTTCCCTTTGGACGCCACTGTACTTTAGTGTATGATAATAGTGGGGTTCAAGTTTGGGGTAATGCTTGAAATATTCCCTACAGTATGGAATATATGCTAAATGTATTCTAAGATTTCTAATACTTAATGCATATAATTACATAAAAAAAGTGCACCAAAACAAAAAATTATTATTCATACAAAAAAAGTTTGTAAACGGTTTGATTTATAAGCGGTTTTGTTCATAAACGGTTCGGTTTATAAGCAACTCGGTTTATAATCAGTTCGGTTTTTAAACGGTTTGGTACAAACGGGTAGCAATTTGCTAACGGTTCGGTGTAAGCTGTTTTTATGCCAATTCATACGGTTTCGGGTTAGATACGGTTCGGTTCTTTTTTTGTTCGGTTTTCTTTTAGGTTTGGTGCGGTTCGTTAACATGTTCGGTTCTTAAATGGTTTAACATTACTCGGATCAGTTCGGTTTCGGATTTACTAAAATGCGGTTTGGGTGGGTTTTCAGTTTCAAAGAAACGGTTTTTAATTGGTTCGGTTCTCATTTGGGTCGGTTGGATTCGGGCAGTTAAATGGTTTTGGTTTGAAATTTGACAGTACGAGCCAAAACACATAACTCTTAAAACCTTAAAAAAACTACCCTTGAGTGATTGCAAACCTAAAGTGAGATTACATAGTGAACCCTTATAGTTTCACTCCAAAATTGCCTTGACCCACTAAAAAGTCGTCAATTAGGACGCATTCGTTGAATTGTCTTGTTCAAAAGACATTTTTGGTGATCACTAATCAAGGTGATTTTCCTCAACCAAAATGGTTCATTTTACTTTAATATTGTGAGTGAATCCATCTAAGATCACTAAAAACCCACTTACAAAATATGACTTTTATGTTAATTCCCCAAATTAAAAACCCAATGGAACTGGTTAATTAAAACATGACATTTTTCCTAATTACGAATGTTTGATCCGTGAGTGGATTCAAATCCCGCTAAGATCGGTACGTAGTGCAACTTTGGTGCTCAAACCTACCTTATATTAGTGATTATATCATTTTATGTTGCCAACATGCCTTAAAACTTGACTTTACGCATTAGTAAGAGCTCGTTCTTTAGAATGTAATAGAAGACGTGTTCCAGAAGTTCGATTCTCTTAACCTAAATCACGAACCCAAGACCGTGCCTTAGATTTTCTTTGTATGGAGGTAGCAGTTAGTTTTTAGTGTTATTTTTTAAAATGATTGTTTTACAATCCGTCCTTATTCGGGTAAAAATAAGATGGTGACTCTAAGTTTATAAAGTCTTATCAGACACTTAAGTAGAACCTCTAAACACTAATATGTCCATTAAAAACCAGGTACCACATATACATTATGAATAAATTGTTAGTAACTTCAATAAAAATATAAATTAAATTAAATTCAAACTAAATAAAAAGTAGAGATGATTTGGTCCAAACCCTCATTCAACTCTACCTTTCACACCTTGGCTTAAGTATGGAACTTCGGGTGTTGTATGGACTCCTTGGAGTGCTTAGGGAAGGAATGATGTAATTAGGAAAATAGGTTAAAGGCTTAGAATATTAGAGAGAGATATAGAGAAGAGAATGTGTGTTGGTGTATAAGAGAGGAAGAGAGAATTATTTGCTGCATAAGAGAGAAAAAGAGAACTATTTGGTGCCTAGATATTGATGAAATCATCCTCATATTTATAGAGAAATATGATGGGTGAAGCACGGAACCCTAAGATTGAAGCACCGCAAAGAAATTAAACTTGGAAATTGTCATGTAACAACGCAAAGTGCCGTGACACGGCAATGTCTACCGTGTCACGGTATTTCTACCATGGTATGGTAAATTTCAGTTTATGCATTTTTAGAACTATGATAAATTTTCATCTATAACTCTAAAGAAGTCATTTAATATATTTTTGGAAATCTTATCAAGTCTAATTTTCAATGCAATTAGAATCAGGTCAAAATATTTTGTAGATTTTAAGATATATTTGTTTTAGTGTAAGGGTGTCGGTTTTGGGCCGAGTTTAGTGTTTGCTCATATCTTCTTCAGTTTAAATCGGAATAGGGATTATGATATACTGTTGGAAAACTTATTTTAAGGCCTATCCAGACAAATAATATTTGGATAAAAAATTATAGGGCCACAAAATCAATTTAGCTTGGTTTTGTGATGTGAACACGAAAAAAGGAAACAAAGTTATGGTTTGGGGAAATGGGTTAAGAATTGGGTTAGTTTATGAAATGTATTGGGTTGGATATGAATATAAGCACTCCAAATATTAAATCCTCAACCCGACCAATAATTATGGTTAAAGGTTGTTCATCATCGGGTTTTGTTTTGGGGAGACATTTTTAGGTATCTATAGCTATACATTGTATGATTAGTACCAAAAATCTTCAATGTCAAATAAATTGCACATTTGTTTATGGCTTGCATTCCATCCATGATAGGAAATCTCTCTAGAATGTTATTCAGGGCTTGGATTCCCCTCTCTTCCTTTGATATGTGCTAGTGTATTCAATTTTGTTCTTCACTTTGAAGAAATGATATAGGGAAATCCTATCTCTGATTATGAGGTTAGAGATTTTAGTAATTTATTGATGACATGGAGCTTGTTGAAATTAAGAGTAATGGTTTGCCTTACTCTTGGTCTAATAAAGCTCATCAATATGGGCCTAAAATTTGTTATAGAATTGACAAGGCACTGTTAAATCAAGCTTGGATTGATCAGCTTGGCCATGTTGAAGCGTTTTATTTTCCTCATCCCTCCCTTTCTAATCACACCCCTCTTTTATTTGATGATGTCTTTCATTCCTCCTCTAGAAAGGTTATGCCTTTCAGGTTTCTTATTTGTTTGGCTTCTTATGATACATTTGAACTTGCTGTTATGAGTTCTTAGGAAGGTGGTGCTTTTAGGAATACTATGAGGTGTGTTTTGCATTAACTCAAGGTAGTTGAGCCAAAAATAAAAGTGCTTTATATTAAGCACTTCAGTAATATTAATTGCATAATTGATAGTGCTCACACTTCTTATTTGGGTATTTTTACCCAGCCACGTGGTCCAATCAGAGCGCGACATGTGTCACTATAGGGAGAGTCCAAAGTAGACCAACCAGGGTATGACACGTGACAGGAAGATACCCCAAAAGAAATGGCGGCTTTAGGGCCCATTTTTTAAGAAGCCACAAAATGGCGCTTCCCACCAAACCTAGGTCAGAGTGACCTAGCTAAGCGCATAATTCCAGATGACACTATAAATAGGGAGATTTACCCCATTTTGGGGGGCACGTTAATTTATTACATATAGGAGTTTATAGGTACTGTAGGAGTTCATAGGTACTATTTGCGGAAAACACAAATCATATTCATGAAGCACTTAATCCCAAGATCTAATGCATAACACATAAAGAACATATAATTGTACCTTTGAAACGTGATTCTACGTGCGATCGAGCAAGAACAATAGGAGATAAAGAACCTCAAGTGTGATTCCTCTACTTTGTCCACGGGCACAAGTTATACCTCAACTAATGCTAGTTAGCCTTAATTGAACGCTTCAATCAACCTTCAACAGAAAAAGAGATAGAAACTAACCACAAACCACCACAAACAAGCACCACACACGCCATCAAGGTGGCCGGATGTATCCACGTGAAGGGGAGGAGAGAGAGAGTCGTCTATGTGAGGAGAGAGATATGGATTAGGGTTGGGAATACTGGTTACCTTGTTTCACAATTGACTGACTGTTAATTGTGACTTATGTCAACCCTAGGCATGGATCTTATTTATAGATCATATCTCTAAATAAGAGCCCATGTAAAGCCAAAACTCCTAAGCTTAGTCAAAATTCTCTAGCCCAACACTCCATGTGGTATGTCATAATCTCATGAGGCCCATTAATGGGCCTCTTACTTGTTTAACCCAATACCCTTGTTGTGTGACCTCATAGGATCCATTCTATTGGGATTTGGACCATTTAACTAGACCAATGATCATTTGTCATATCTAGCACCAAATAATGACGACCCAAAAGAACCACTACAAGAAAAATGTCTTTTCGTAGCGATTGTACATTCGCTACAATATACAAGTATGTTTGTGAAATAGTTAAGGAAGTCGTATCAATTTACAATCACCATGATTTTCCCATATAAAATCGATACTAAAAACATAATAATACATATCCACACTATTTTTTACACATTTATGTAATTTTGAGAAATCATATCATTTACAATCGCCACTAAATCCTAAAAATCGATACGAAAAGCCTTTTCAACACTAGATATATAAATATTGTTTGACAAAGAATACATAAAATATGTCATAGCTTATTGGTGAAACATTTAATATAAGATTTTGAGGTTGCATGTTCAAATCTTGTAAAGATCGTACGCATGTTTTTTTTTTTTTTTTTTTTTGAAGAAAATGAGTTAAACATTTGTAGCGATTGTAATCGCTACAATAATCACCACAATTGGATGTAGTTTTTCATATCGATTATTGAGGCCAACCCCAGCGATATTGAAAACCACTACCCAAGGTTAAGGCAACTGGGGATATTGTATCGAATGACCATTCGTTAGGATAGCTTTTTGTTACAATTACAATCAATACTAAAGGTTAAAATAATTGCTACGAAAAGGTTATTTTCTTGTAGTGAACGAACATATTATCTACATAATAATGATCCTTGATAAATCTAGTAATTGCACTTATTAAATACATAACTCCTTCAATCTCCCACTTCTCTGAGACAAGTGCGCAATGTTCAAATACCTTAAGTCAATGTGTGTCAATTTGATAATATGATTTCATCTCATGTTGTAATCATATTAATGTAAAAATCTTTTCTTGAAATCCGAGTTAGAATTACAAATAAATGATTACTATGTAATCCATTTGAGCACATCCATACATTTTCTGAATTCTAAATCTGAGTGTTTTTGTTTTGTAGCTAGCTATGCATAATAGAATGTTAACCAAGGAAATAATGCTATCTTGGAATATTTAGTGTGATCCTATTTGTCTTATGTGTTTGAATGCTGATGAGAATGTTCAACATTTGTTTTTCAAATGTGATTATTCTAGGAAAATTTGGCAAAAGGTTCTGAATTTACTAAAGTAGTGGAAAGTTGTTCTACATTTTTGTTAGGAAGTGGCTTAGAGTGTTAAATATTGCAGGAAATCAAAAGACGCTAGTGGCTGCACCCGATATTTCTCGCTGAAATAGTCTATATCATTTGGATTCAAAGAAATGCTACTGTGTTCACTGGTTGCTGTATTTTTGTTAAGAAACAATTAAGAAATATAGTGTTAGGTGTAGCTTGTAAATGTTGTGCTGCAGATAGGCAGTTTTTGTTATTGTAAGTGAAGGATTTATGTCTTCGTCGTGTGCAATTACTAGATGTATAAATGGATCAAATTTTGGAGATAATTAAGTTCGGACATTTGGGTCGTTGTTTTATCATAGCTAGAGGTACTAACGATCTTTTGACTAGTAAAATAGGCCAAAGCCTAATTGGACGGTTCCTATAAGGTCACACAAAGGGCCTAGATCGAGCACGAGAGGACGAGGCCCATAATGGGCCTCATCCCCTATTGTGGTTAGCCATATAGAGTAAGGTTGGAGGGTTTTGGGCTTCCTAACCCTAGTCTAATTATAATATGATAATAAATAGAGTAGGTGCCTAGGGTTTGCATGACACAAGAATTCAATTGATCAGTAAGATCAAAACTTGAGTTAGCAAACACGAGACCAAGCCCCTCAAACTCTCTCTCTCTCTCTCTCTCACGGCACTCTCTCCTTCCCGGCGCCTCTCAAGCTGGTTCGTGGTGGTTGGTTAGTCCATTAAATGTGGTGATCGCGGTTTTTCTCAATCACTTGACCAATCTAGTATTGGTGGACGGCTCGTTTGAAGTTCGTGGACTAAGTAGAGGGGCAACGCTTGGGGTTCTATTCTCTCCCTGATTTGCCAATCAATTGCTACATGGAATTCATGCTTCAAAGGTATGATTATGTGTCTTGTGTCTTATGCATGAGATCTTAGGATTAGATGCTTGATTGAATATGATTCATGATTTTCCTCTTAATAGTACCTAAAAACTCCTATAGTGGTATCAGTTAGCCTCTTGCATGAACACGCTTAATCATATTAATACAATTAATTTGGAGTCCATATTAATTTTATAATCAAGTAAGAAGGAGAAATTAATTTACTTATAGTTCAATTGTTATATTTATTAATGTGATTAAACTTTTGGAATTGATTAAATGCGATTTAATTATGCTCAAATAGCCATGAAGAGGACCGAAATTTAGCCCTGAAATATGATGAACCATAATTTTAAAGTTGAATGGGATTTAATTTTAATTTTAATAAAAGTTATTTTGATTAATTTTTAAAACAAATAATAATAAGGCTGCCAGCCATGGCTGGGTGGTGCAGCCACGACGGCTACCGACCTGGTGGTCTATCCAAGAGGGAGGGAGGGGAGGGCGCAGGTGGCTGGGGCAGCAGCTGTGCAAGCGTTGCACGTTGTTGTCGTGGCTGCCACTGCTACTACTTGCTGCTGTCCTTTGCGGCAGTGGGTGATGTTGGCTAGCCAACCACGGTGGCCATCGAGGTGGCAGAAAGTTTTTTAAAAAAAATATTTCAAGATAAAAATGATTTATTTTGGGATAAAATAAATTATTTTGAAAATATGATATTTTATTTTGGATAAAAAATCTTTTATTTAGGATAAAATCAAATCTTTCAAAAGTTGTTATAATTGATATTATCCATATTTAAAGTTGTTAAATTGGTAATTATCCATAATTAAAGTGGTTAATTTTGGATAAGATTGATTAGGATATTCTGAGCATATCCAAAAGGATAACAATTGATTTAAATAATGTGATTATCCCATAATAAAATTAGGATATAATTTCTTTTAAAATTATTTGATTGGCTAGCAATTAGGATGGAATCTCCTAAAGTTGTTAGGATAATAATGAAGATTAAATATGATGTATCTTTGTAGAATAAAATAAGATTTGATTCTATCTCACGCCTATATTAAAATATATGATATTTTATAATTGGTCATGAATAATATATGATATTATCTAATTATGATTTAAAATATAAGATATTTTAGGAAATGAGTTGCCTGAATTATTAACATTCGATGTTGTAGTTTAGACAAGCATGTTGAGTGATTTATTATATTGCACTTTTATAATATATGATATTATGTTGCTGTATATATAGACTAGTATGGCCCATAGGTTCTAAAATATGATATGCGCATCGTGTTGTATTTTTGTAATCTAAATTCGGTATGCGGACCGTTAAATATTTTTGTAATATTTAGAGTAAATAGACTAGTTATTTAAATATTGTTAGTCCAAAAAAGCCCATGAACTGAAGGCCTAAAGGAGCAAGGTGGATGGGGATCCATGATGATTCAAGTGGGAGCTTTTCATTTCTAGTTGTCTTAGGACTAAGGGGCCATACTATGTCATGTTTTATTGCATTAGTTGATTATGCATGTTAGATTTTATTTGTGTTGATTGATGATGCGCTATAGTTCACTATATAATCACAACATAATATATCTAGGTTTCAGTAATATTGAGATTTCTTTTCCAATTTGATACCCAATAATCCTTTGATCAAGTGTGATGGGTCAGCCTCTGCAGAGTGTCACTTGTTATCTTGGATTATTTGGGGTAGATCACTATCTACATATTTAATTGATTATGCTCAACAAGGTTACCTAAAGTGTTTAGAACCTTAAAGAAAAGGGTAATAATTAAGCATGTGATGGTTAATTATTCAACCAAGAGTTACAATAGTTGTAATGAGTAAAGAGTTTACTCACCTTGAAAATGTAATGCTTGATGGTAGGGCCTCAGTCTACTTAACTATTAAACAAATAATGGATCTGGAATCACTTAAAATTCAATTGGGATCATTTAATTATTGAATAAAGTGCTTTTAAAGTTACCTATAGTATTCGCTTATGGTACTTTAATTATTGAATTAAACATAATTATTCAACTTTGCCTTATTTTGACATAGATGGGTAGCCGTAACAATGATGATAGTAATTATTTACCTCCAACAATGAAAACAAGGCTTAATTTTATCAACTTCAACGATTGGGAAACCGAACTTAGAAGTGTTCTAAGGAACGAAAATTTCAAATTTCGTTTAAACTTACCAATCAAGGGCAGATTTAGTCCAGGCATGACTCCTGAGAAGCATTTGAGAAATGTTTCAGGTTCAAAAAGAGTCGCATATGTAATGTTATTTTCTATTCCAGAGGATTGGGCTAGAAGAGTCATGGACTATGAACCTTATCTCTTATTCAAGTGCTTACGTGATGTTTGCATTGGAATACTGAATTCCCATGTTAAGGGGAAATTGGATGAAAACGTTGAGGAAATCATTAATATGGTTCCCAAGAACGATGACTCCTGGACTAGAAATATTAGGTTTGAAACCTAAAAGATCAATGGCGAGATAATTTCAAGAAAACTCTTGCCAGGCCAGTCAGTACAAACCCAAAAGATCAATGGCGAGATAATTTTGAGAAAACTTTCTCAAGATGATGAGGATTCTGCGGTCAAACTAGTTAAATTGATTTACTCAAGAATCATGCAGAGAATTATCTAAAAGGAGAATAAGCAAATTCTTGAACAAGGATGTCCCCACTACAATGAAGTGACAAGTAAAAGTTGCCTAACATTTTTGTTATAAACATTTTAACTTTCACTTAGGTATGTGATACCAAGTTGCAGTGCTTAACATTATTAATGTTATGCAGAAACTGAAAGAAGTGAGGCTAGCATAGAAATGAAGCTTGAAGGTGCACTAGAAGTGTTCGAGTGGCCAGAGAAAGCTTCATAGTTTTAATTTCAGAATTTTATGATGATTTTAGAAATTTTCCAATTTTGATGAGACAATATTTCGGTTGCTTGTTTGAATATTGGTTTGGTTTACTTGGCTTGGAAAAGTGTTGATCCATGACCATGGTAGTAAATTGTTTTCATTTTGATAGATATGAGTTATTTTGTTTTATGACATTGATATAAGTAGATCACAAAAGTAATATTAGATGATTTAAAGATAAACTTACTTACAACAAAGTAAGGTTAGGTCACATAACCATTTTGCACATCCAAAATTACATTTGGATGGACTCTTATTCTAATTGATTATGAATCACTTGAGAATTAGAAGTCATGCTTGATAAGGTAAGATGACCAAGTTGCCTTTTAGCTGAAAGGGTAAAAGAGATAAAATGACCTTTTGGAACTTATACATATGATGTGTGTGGACCATAAATTCAAGAATTAGCAAGAGATTTAACTATTTCATTGTTTTTACTAACAATTTAAGTAACTATATTGATAATTACTTAATAAAGTAAAGCTTAAATTCATTGAAAAGTTCAAGAATTTCAAAATGAAATATGTAATCAATTTGAGATAAACAATTTAACACCACAATATGATTGTTGATATAAATATTTAACTTAGAATCAATGATCATCAGAAAGGGAATTTTTTTAGTTAATTCACAATCTAGAAACACTACAATTAAATTAAAATGTATGTTTAAAGAAGGAATCAAACTTTGCTTGCCATGGTTCGATCCTAGAATAGCTTTAATGATTTACAAATATCGTTTTGAGGACATATAATAGAACAACAATTGCGAATATACTAAACAAGAAACTTGACCAAAGCAGTAGAAAAGATGTCATAAGAGTTATATATGAACTTGAAATGTTCAAAAGTTGTCTTTTCTAAACAAGATTAAGGGTTATGAAATCAATGTAAAATGTTTAGAAAGATGACATAATAGACTCTAAATCAAGAGGTATTATTCCTACAATCGTGTAGAAAACAAAGTGTTTGTTGCTCGCGATAGTGTCTTTATAGAAAGAAATCTCTTCCCATATAGCTAAGTGAGAGTAAAGTTAGATCTCGATGAGATTCAAGACGAGAAACAAATGGATGTGGATAACATTAAATTAAAGACGAAGGCATATAAAATCAGCGAATTTGATAAACCATGTGTCGAAGAAAGCTAATTCCACTAGCGAGGCTTCTATCGTCCCACTTGAATGAAAGGCTTCAAAGAGTTGAATAGAATAATTCTATTGTTTCTCATACCTATTGTAGGTTATTTGAATAAAAATAAACAGCTTGTTGAAATTCTGAGAAAAGGTGGATTCAAAAATTTTTCCTATTGGAATGGTTAGAGCCCACGGCCTACAAGCAAGCTTTGGATAAGTGCCAACTTAGGAAGTGGCTTAAGGCCATGAGATAAAGAATGGACTCCATGTCTATATAGATGTGCTAGTCCATGATAGTCTTACAAATAGGGTCAAGCCTATTAGATGCGTAAGCTTATTCGGATTCTTCTAGTGATTGCTAATTTCGATTACAAAGCTTAGCATTGGAGATCAAAATCACCTTCATGAAATGTTCTTGATGGAGATTATGTATATGATACAACCTAAGAATTTTGAAATCCAAAAATCCTAGAAAGTTCTAAAACTTCAGAAATTCATTTAATGGATTGAAGTAATAATCAGGGAGTTGGAACATGCGTTTCAATTAGGAAATCATACAATTTGATTTCCTCAAAGAGCGAAAAGGAATCTTGTAGAGACAAGAAGTTTATTGGGAGCAATTGGTATGCTTGGTCATGTATGTAGATGACATACAATTCCTATGAAATGACATATCAATGCTTGAATAAGTCAAGCAGTGGTTAGAGAGTTGTTTCTATATGATAGACTTAGGAGATGTTGAGTACATACTGGGAATCAAGATCCACGAAGTGAATCTTGAAGAAGGATTTGACAATATCAAGAGACTTATGTTAATAAGGATCTTGAAAAGTTCATGAAACAAGACTCTAGGAGAGGATATCTTCCCATGTTTCATGGTATTACACTCAGTAAAACTCAGTGCTTTCAAAAGCTAATAAAGTTGAGTTGTATGTATAGTGTGTCTCATGATTTTGAAAAAGGGTCCATTATATGTGCCATGATATGTACAAATCAAGATGTTACATATGACTTGTGCATGTGTATCAAGTCTTCAAGCAAATTCAGAATAAGCACACTGAAAGTTGCCAGGAGCAAATCCTTGAGCACTTGAGAAGGACTAAAGGAATTGTAGACACCCATTTGTGTCTCCCCAAAACCAAACCCGGTGATGAGTGCCTTTCACATCGAATCATAATCGAATGAAACGAAAGTGTGGAAAGGTCTAGTGTTGCGAAAAGTTTTATTTCTTTTCTCTTCTCCCTGATTTTCAAAACTTTATTTTAAGAAAACAGCTAATCCAGTTTGGTTGGTCCATGATATGGGTCCAATAGTGGTGTAGTTGGATGGGGCTTGCAAAGACCTTTCCAACGATATATTATAAGCCCAATACCGATGAATATTGAGGAAGTTATGACCAATTTACTAAACTGGGTCCGGTTTGAGCTTTATGTACGGCCCAATGATCTAGGGGAGGGCTTAATATGATTTATCATTCCTAATGCAATTAGGAATGGTTTTAGTCTTCTAGAACATTCTAGAAGGTTCTTTTCATTCCTAATTCAATTAGGACTTTTCAGAGTTTTAATCCAGATCAAATAGCATTTTCGAAGAAATTATATTATTTTATCTTCCAGTATGGTAAATTTATCAGATTTTCGAAAACGCGTTGAAATCCAGTTTGGCGTCCAACCCCAGGCCTTGGCGCCTGGAATCAGGCTTGGCGCCAGACGCTAGCCATTGGCGCCTGACGCCAGTTAGCCAGGGTTGGCGCCAATGCTGTTTTGTGATCTTCAGACTCTGTTTTGTTAAATTATCTTTTTTGGCTAATTTTCTCTATATATATCGTATTAAAAACTCCGTTTTCATTCACGAATTCTCATCAACAATTAGTTTTAATTAGCTTTCATCAACTCTCTTCATTCACAAGTTTTCATTCATCAATTCTTAATTATATAACATTCTTTCTTTTGCATTTTTTCGAGTCGCACGATCACATTACAATGCACACACGATTCATGTACACATTGAGTCCTGTCATGTCATATCACTTTGATTTGAGTCTAACACATGTGTCATTACACTTCGAGTCGAGTCAACCTCGAGTTAGTCGATCAACGAGTCAAGTTTATACCTTGAGTCGTGTCAAGTCGATGAGTCAAGCAACATTAAGCCTTAGGTCAACCCTAAGATAATTAAAGAAATTGGCAAAGTTCTATAGTCAAAAATAAATACAGGTGCAGCAGAACAGGGAAGACCCTACTCCAGCGCCTGGCGCCAGAAATATTTCAGCAACGACAGAGCTCGAAGCCTCTCAGAAAGGTGATTTCGACTTCATACAGCAATTTCGAGTTCCTTGGTATGCCAGTTAGCCCCTATAAGCAATTTGACATGATTAAGTAGTCAGTTTGATTACAATTGCAATAAGTGATCGACCTGATGAAAGATCGTCTCACTTAGCTTAAAGCGCCTAATCACGGAGACACCGACATACTGGTTTTAGCAGAATAAAGTTCAGGCGAGCTTTAGAGATCGACAAACGTTGGTCTTCGGAAATTTTTCTTCAGAACATTATCGCAAGAAACATTCAAGCACCGAAGCTCTATTGTTCAGAGACGCGTGAACATTTCCATCAAAAGCTCTTTTGCTCCAGAGACGCGTGGACAATCCTTTTCAAGCTCTTTTGTTCAGAGACGCGTGGACAATCCTTTTCAAGCTCTTTTGCTCCAGAGACACGTGGGCATATCAATCAAGCTCTTTTGTTCAGAGACGCGTGGACAATCCTTTTCAAGCTCTTTTGTTCAGAGACGCGTGGACAATCCTTTTCAAGCTCTTTTGCTCTGAGACACGTGGACATCCTATTATCAAGCTCTTCGTTCAAAGGCGCGTGAACATATCAAGAAGAAGCTCTTTGTTCAGAGACGAGTGAACATCGAAATAGCAAGGTGGCGTTCCCTGAATTATGGAGAGTTGTCACAAACAACTGAGGATTGTTTCAAGAGAAGCAATCTTCGATAGTATTCCCTTGGACTCGGAATATTATCAATGCGGATGGAGATTGTTTCGAGAGAAATAATCTTCGGTGATGTTCCCTTGGACGTGGAATGTTATCATAGCGGGGAGGATAGTTTCAGGTGAAGCGATCTTCTAAATTTATTGGAAGCAGTTACAGGCGTAGCGGTTTTCAAGCAGGATGGCATTCTCTAGCTTGTAGGAGGTCATCAAAACAGTAAAGCAGCAACAATCAGTTACTTTCAGAGACGTGTGCTCGACGGTGCAAGATACGCGTTTCTTAACTCTTTTATCTGTTTAGCTAATGCTAGTTTTGCAGGTATCAGCGTTATAAGATTGATTTAGGATCGCAGAACGTTCTGAATCATTCTCCGTCCCTATCGTTACTTTGACATTCGTTTTCGAAACTTACGTTTCTCCAAACTCAGTCAAAGTGGGGGCTTCTGTAGACACCCATTTGTGTCTCCCCAAAACCAAACCCGGTGATGAGTGCCTTTCACGTCGAATCATAATCTAATGAAACGAAAGTGTGGAAAGGTCTAGTGTTGTGGAAAGTTTTATTTCTTTTCTCTTCTCCCTGATTTTGAAAACTTTATTTTAAGAAAACAGCTAATCCAGTTTGGTTGGTCCATGATATGGGTCCAATAGTGGTATAGTTGGATGGGGCTTGCAAAGACCTTTCCAACGATATATTATAAGCCCAATTCCGATGAATATTGAGGAAGTTATGGCCAATTTACTAAAATGGGTCCGGTTTGAGCTTTATGTACGGCCCAATGATCTAGGGGAGGGCCTAATATGATTTATCATTCCTAATGCAATTAGGAATTGTTTTAGTCTTCTAGAACATTCTAGAAGGTTCTTTTCATTCCTAATTCAATTAGGACTTTTCAGAGTTTTAATCCAGATCAAATAGCATTTTCGAAGAAATTATATTATTTTATCTTCCAGTACGGTAAATTTATCAGATTTTCGAAAACGCGTTGAAATCCAGTTTGGCGTCCAACCCCAGGCCTTGGCGCCTGGAATCAGGCTTGGCGCCAGACGCTAGCCATTGGCGCCTGACGCCAGTTAGCCAGGGTTGGCGCCAATGCTGTTTTGTGATCTTCAGACTCTGTTTTGTTAAATTATCTTTTTTGGCTAATTTTCTCTATATATATCGTATTAAAAACTCCGTTTTCATTCACGAATTCTCATCAACAATTAGTTTTAATTAGCTTTCATCAACTCTCTTCATTCACAAGTTTTCATTCATCAATTCTTAATTATATAACATTCTTTCTTTTGCATTCTTTTCAATTCTTTCTTGCTTTTTCATATAAAATTCCGCATTCACAAGATCTTAAAACACCTAGCCATATTCGAAGTTGCCTTCGCCCTAGACGTGAAAGGTTTTAATTTCTGAGGGTTTGGTCCCAAATCTCTATTTAAATTATTTGATGTAATTGTTTTGATTATTATTTTCCTTGAAGTTACTAACGTGTGTATTTTATTATTAGAAAGAGGTACGAGGCATCCAAGTAAGTACTTTTATTGATTTTATGATGTAGATATCATGTTTATATTGTTATTATGATATTCCTAGTATCATGCCTAGGGTAATTTTAATATTAAATATGATTGTTATGATGCTTCCTATGTTCTTCCTAATATTTATGATTGTTAGTATCATGTTAGGGCTAAAGATTTGATTTTTATTGCTTAGTGACATGCTAGGGTTTGTTATTAATCTTGTTAGTATCATGCCTAGGATCTTACTTTTATTATGCTTTAACATGAATATTGTTTTAATTATGATTATAATTTTATGATGATATTCATTATTGTCATGATTATTATTATGTTGCTTGATACATTATTTATTATTTATTGCTTGATCACACCTTTGATGCATGTTTAAAAGGAATTTTGTACTTGTAATCACGCTTAATAAGATAATTAATAATCTTGTTTAAGGTTAACTGTGATTATAATTCAAGTGATCGCCAATAATAGTATATTTGTGCATTATATTCAACCAACATAGATAAACAGGTTTAGGGTTAATCCTATTGATTGTATGTTAGTCAGAAAGCGCACATGAATACGATCAGAATAAAGTAGAGGCCTATTATTAGGGCAGGTTCAACCTCTTTTAGGTTGGATTTGTACCTTCATCCCCGAACCCTTATTTGGTTCTAGACCTTATGGAGTTGACGATCTCTTGGATCGTTAAGGGGTGTAACCTTCATCCTATGAACGGTTTACAAGTTCCTTAAAAACTTGTTGGCGACTCTTTTGCTCTATCTTCTTCCCTTTTGGACGCCACCGTACTTTAGTGTATGATCACAGTGGGGTTCAAGCTAGTGGGATTTTAAGGCTTGAAATTATTCCCTACAGGAATGTTTCTAGTTTATGGTGTTAAGAGTGAACAAGTTGTCAAAAGTTTATACGAATGCAAGTTTCCTAATAGGCAAGATGGATTTAGATGTTGATATAGATACATTTTGTGTCTTAATGGAGAAGTAAAGTAAGCTTGAAGAGTTCAAAGCAGAATGTTGTCGCATACTCGGTGTTACAATATGTGTTTTAGCTACAGTAAGAGTAGTTAAGGAGGAAGTTTAGATCAAATTGTCCTGTGAATAAAAGGATACCTTTGCCAAAACAAAGGAGTTAGGGTCACATCACAAATCCAATCAAATAGATATGAGATATCACCTCATTTATGAGATTAATGACAAGCGGGATGTCGTGATCTGCAAAGTTTTATTATAAGTGAGAAATCGCTAAACCCCTTCAATGGACTAAGATATGAGAGTCATATTAAAGACTTGGATGGAAGCAAGTTATGTAATTTAAGTTGTGTATGTTTTGAGAAAACATATCAGATAAGAAATGCATTAATTTGTAGAAATATGTTTAAAATAGAAATTTTATTTCTCTTATTTAATTATGGTTTTGGATATTAAATAAAATGTCCAAAATAATTATGATTGATGGGCTCATCAGGTTGATGACCTAGTGAATGAAACCCCACATGTGAACAAAATTCATATATTATTTAAGTTCCTAGTTTGAAATCATTAAAGTGGACATAAATGATTTCAATAAATGGACTAGTATGTAAGATTGATTGGATAGCGCAGTTTCATGGGCTATAGGGGCACAGTGATGCTTAGTCAATCAAATGGATATGCATGAATGATGCATGATTGAACTATTGACCTACTTTCAAGTATAAAGCTTTGATAACTTGTTATTCAATATGATTTTAGGGCGATTTTGAATCTTGTTTACTTGACACATTGGTGTTTTGGTTCACTTTTACTCTATTATTGTGCATTTTTGTGTGTATCCTTTGCTTCACGGGTTGTTAGTGTTTTTGTTGAGTTTTTAGGACCAAAGACGACCGTTTTGAGGCATATAGATGATTAACCAAGGTTATAAGCCGAGACAAAGGAGCAAAACCGAAGAAAAGGTGAAGAAAAGGGCCTAAGAGACCATGCACGGTCGTACCACATCCTCCACGTTCGTGTAGGGGTGTTCTAGCAAGCATAATCTTTCTACAAGAGCCTGCACGGACGTGCAGTAGTGCAGCACGTCCGTGCATGACCCCAAGTACAGCCGTGCACAAGGCTGCACGTCCGTGCGTCTTTCCTAAGCCAAATATGAGCTTCTGACTTGCTCTGCACGACCGTGCACTAGGTGGCACGTTTGTGCAGCTTAAGCTGCACATCCGTGCCAAGCCTGGCACGTCCGTGCTGACCTGCAGACGAGCCCGACTCTTTTTTTTTTTCCGTCCTTTTTATTTAGGGGTCATATAAATACTCCCCTTAGCTCTTTTGTACGGGCATCAAAGTATTTAGAGCTTTCTCTTAGTTTGTAATCTATGAAACACAAATACTCTCAAATCATTAGTTATATTTTAATTATTAGCTTGGAAATTTCAATGTCAATCATTATAGAAGACAAGTTCCATCATTGTTATTCAAAGTTGAAGCTTCTAGTAACTTTTCATACTCTTCTCTTCCATTTTAATTGCTTTTTTTGTTAACTATTTGCTTAATTCTTGTATGCTTAGATTGTTAATTTGCTTAATCTTTAGTTTCAATCTTCTTCATTAGTAGCTTGAAAACCTTAATTGCTTTAATCTCCATGGATTGTGAGTAGACTAATTTTCTAGGGTTTGGGTAAAACCCTCAATGTAGTCACTAATTACTTGTTGCATGTGTTAATTTGGTAATTGTTGGGTTTTAATTAGTTGAGCTTAAGTGGTTTAATTTCTTAGTTCTTGTATATGGTCATTGCTAGAACTATTATCCAAGCTTTTTCAACGAAGGATCGAGAGATGAACTTGAATTAGCTCCCTTATGCTCTATTGACTTAAAATGCATTGAGAACTGGTTTTCCAGTCAAGGGAATGTTTTTGTCATCGTGATTATGCTTTAATACTTGTTTTATGCTTTGTAACCACGAGAGTAGGTTATATTCATGATTCAAGTAATCCCTCTAGTTTGAGAGAGTAGTTGGGTGCTTTAGTTGACTTCCCTTATACTATCCCCTTAAATTACCATTGTTTGCTACATGCTATTTGTGATTTGTAATGAAGTTGAGTGTTATATCCCGAGCCCTAGAATCCTCTAAATATTGTTAATCTCCCCTTATACTTAGTTGATTTGAATTAGTTCATGTTACATAAAACCAACCCAATATTGACTTCATTTAGCTTATTTAAACGATAGTATCTCGGTGGTTGATTCAACGCCTCTCTTGGGTTCGACCCTTTCTTACCCTTGATATTAGCTAGCTTAGTGAGACCAAGATAGGACTTTTATCTTTGGTAGGCTCGATGATGGCCTATTAAAATTTGGCGCAGCTACCGGAGGCAAAAACACATTAAATGTATTATTGTTGAATGAGTATAAGTGTGTTTATTTATATCATAATTTTTCTTATTTATTTTTTCTTAATTGCGTTTTTTACTTTTAATAGTCATTGCTGAAGTTTTCTTAGCTTTGTTTGAATTTTCATGACATGAAAGAGTACGCAATCATCGCTTATTCCCGTGGATTTAGAGTTGAACAAGACCTTAAGGAACGTAAGGAGACTCTTGCAAGGTACTCCGGAATTCTCCATTGTCTATTCAGATTCCAACTCAGAAGAGGTTCTCGGGAACAACGAAGAAGACAACATGGGTGATAATTATCTTCCTCCTCCTCAACCGTTGCTTCGAGATTATGACCACCCCAATGCGTTCCAACTACGGAGTGGCATATGTCTCCCCACTACGAATGCAAATAATTTTGAGCTTTCACCTCAACTCATTCGTAAGATTCAAAGTGATCAATTTGGTGGTAGTTCTCATGAGTGTCCTTTTGCTCATTTGGACAACTTTCTCAAGTTGTGCACAACCATCAAGAAAAACAACATTACGAAAGAGTTCATCCGTATGCACATGTTTCAATTCTCCCTCTGTGACAAAGCAAAGCATTGGTTGAGAACGGTAGAAGAGGGATCATTGAGCACTTGGGATGAAGTTACTAGAGCTTTCCTTAGAAAGTATTGTCCCCCCAAAAAGACCGCCAAACTAAGAAGAAAAATCACCTATTTCAACCAAGAGATTGATGAAATGTTAAGTGAAGCTTGGGAGCGTTTCAAGGATTACACTAGGAAATGCCCACACCATAGTTTCACATCCTGGATCATTGTTCAAAGCTTCTATGATGGTCTTACTCCTACTTCAAGGGTCAACCTTGATTTCGGGACCGGTGGTAGCCTTAAAAAGCTATCGGTGGATGATGCATATAAGATGATTGAAGAAGTGGCAAAGCATTGCGCATAAGGATGTGATAGAAGGAAACCTCAAGAAAAGAAGGGCGGAATTCACAATCATAGTGCAATAGACCTTATTGCATCAAAGTTTGATATGCTAGCTCACAAGTTAGATCAAAACACCCCTACATCTCCAAGCTCTTCTTCACAAGTCATGTCTTGTGAGACTTTGTGGAGGAAATGATCACTTGTCCTCCTATTGCAACTCAACTAACCAAGAACAAGCGGCAGCCATTGGGCAAAGAAATGATCAATACTCCCAACCCTACAATCAAAGTTGGAAACCCTAACAAAACACGGGCTGAAAGCAACAAAACAAAGGCCCCCCTCAAAACCAATACAACCAACCCCATCCACAAAACCAACAAGCTTCATACCGTCACCCTAATCAAAGGGACCAAAACCAACAAAGACAACAATATACCAACCCGCTCCTCCTCCTCCACCTCATCAAAAGACTAGTCTTGAATCCATGCTCGAAACCTTCATGACACAACAAGGAAGAAACAATGCGGATATGACGGCAAACATCCAACAACTCCAAGAACACAACAAGATAATTAAAAATCAATTGGCTCAAATTGTGTAACAAGTTGGAAGTTCATCCTCTAATCCTAATGGTCATTTCCCAAGCTCAATGGTTGTGAACCCAAAGGAGCAAGCCAAGGCCATTACTTTAAGATTGAGGAGAGGTTATGAAGGGTCGATTATGAGTGAAGAAGAGCCACAGAAGAGAGATGAGGGAGTTGTGGTGAGAGGTGAGGATGATTTTGTGAATGAGATAGTTGATGTTGAGAAAAAAGAGCAACAAAAGAGAGATGAGAGAGACACAAAGAAAAATGAGGGAGATGAGGAAAGAATAGAAAAACCCCCCCATGAAAGTATACAAGCCTCCCATTCCATTTCCTTAAAGGATTGTAGAGAATAAGTTGAATGAGAAATTTTTAAATTTTCTTGAAGTCATGAGAGGACATCAAGTGAATATCCACTTTCTTCATGCTATGTCACAAATTCCTACCTATGCAAAATTTTTGAAGGATCTTCTATCCAACAAGAGTAGGCTTGAGGAGAGTGAAACCATCTCCCTTCATAAAGGAGGTGAGTCCTATCATTCAAAACAAGCTTCCTCAAAAGCTTGGTGACCCTGGTAACTATGCAATACCGGTGAAGATTGGAGATTTGGAAGCTATGGATGCTTTGTGTGATCTTGGGGGAAGAGTGAGCTTGATTCCCTATTCTATTGCAAAGAGTTTGAAAGTTGGAGACTTGAAGCCAACAAGAATGTCCTTACAATTGGCCGACCGCGAGGTTAGGCTACCTTTAGGAATTCTTGAAGATGTACCGGTTCAAGTTAGAAGAGTATTTGTGCATGGTGATTTCGTTGTGATGGACATGGAAGAAGACAAAAGGGTACCCCTCATTTTGGGAAGACCATTTTTGAACACCGCGGGTGTAGTAATTGATATCAAAGAAGGAAGATTGACATTGAATGTGGGAGATGAGAAAATTTCATTTTCATTCTCACAAACGTTGAAGAAGCCAGTGTTTGGTGAGTTCATAGAGTCGACACATTGGAAAGGGACTTAGAGGAGTTCCAAGAAGGTTTGTTTGAAGGAGATCCCATACAAGCTATCCTAACAGGAGGCTTAGTTGAGGAAGATGAAGAAATAAGGGGGTATGATCTTTTGCTCAACCAACCTTTAGTCCACAATGAAATGAAAGTGGAAGTGCTTAATGTAGAAGTAAAAGAGGAAAGGACTACGCCTCCTCATAAGGTTGAACTTAAACCCCTTCCCCCTCTACTTAAATATGCTTTTCTTGATGATAGTGAGACTTATCCCGTTATTTTCAATGCCAAGCTCGATTATATCTCTCTTGAGAAACTCCTAGTTGTTCTAAGGGAGTATAGAGATGTTATTAAGTACAAAATTGATGACTTTAAGGAGATAAGTCCCACCATTTGCATGCATGAGATTTTACTTGATGATGATCATGATTCTTCGATTGAGCACCAAATAAGGCTCAATCCTAACATGAAGGAAGTAGGGAAAAAAGAAGTTTTAAAACTTCTTGAAGCGAGCATAATCTACCCTATCTCCGATAGTAAGTGGGTTAGCCCGATTCAAGTTGTGCCTAAAAAAGGAGGTATGACCATCATCAAGAATGATAAGGGTGAGACCATTTCTACAAGGTTGGTCACCGGGTGGAGGATGTACTTTGATTATAGAAAATTGAATAAACCCACTCAGAAAGACCACTTTCCACTCCCCTTCATTGATCAAATATTGGAAAGACTAGCATCACATATTCATTATTGCTTCTTGGATGGATATTCGGGATTCTTCCAAATCCCAATCCAACCTAAGGATCAAGAAAAGACTACATTCACATGTCTTTTTGGCACCTTTGCTTATCGAAGGATGCCATTTGGAATTTGTAATGCACCTTCCATATTTCAAAGGTGTAAGATGTCTATTTTTTCCGACATGCTTGAATCATCAATTGAAGTATTCATGGATGACTTTTCTGTTTTTGGTTCATATTTTGACATTTGCCTTTCGAATTTGATTAAAGCATTAAAAAGATGTCAAGAGGTGAACTTAGTCTTGAATTAGGAAAAATGTCATTTCATGGTGGAAGAAGGCATTGTTCTTGGTCATGTAATTTCTAGTAGGGTCAATGAAGTAGATCGTGCCAAAATTGAGGTAATTGAGTGCCTCCCACTCCCTACAAATGTGAAGGGTATAAGGAGCTTTCTTGGACACATGATTTTTACCGCCGGTTCATAAAGGATTTTCAAAAATTGTAAAGGCGCTCACTCAGGTGTTGGTAAAGGATGCCCCTTTTGTGTTTACTAATGATTGTTTGCTAGCATTTGATAGGTTGAAGGAGGCATTGATTTCGGCTCCTATCATTCAACCCCCTAATTGGGAGTTTCCTTTTGAGCTCATGTGTGATGCTTCGGACTTTGCCATTGGATTCGTTCTTGGACAAAGGAAGGATAAGAAGCTCCATGCTATCTACTACGTTACACTAGCAAAACATTGTATGAAGCACAAAGGAACTACACAACCACAGAAAAGGAGTTTCTAGCCATTGTTCATGCAATTAAGAAGTTTAGGTCCTACTTGTTGGGGTCTAAAGTCATAGTATTCACCTACCATTCGGCCTTGAAGTACCTCTTGTGCAAGAAGGAACCAAAGCTAAGATTGATACGGTGGGTCTTGCTCTTACAAGCTAAGACTATGACATTGAGATTAGAGACAAGAAAGGTGCCAAAAATGTTGTGGTCGATCATCTTTCACAGTTGCCTATCTTTGTAGGTGATCTTGATAACTTGCCAATCGATGATTCATTTTTGGCTGATCAACTAGTTTCTATTCTTCATGCACTGGCACCATGGTTTGCGGACATTGCAAAATACTTATCTTGCTTTATTCTTCCTCCCGATCTCTCCTATCCACAAAAGAGGAAGTTTCTACATGGTGTTAGCCAATACTTTTGGGACAACCCCTTGCTCTTAAAACAAGGAGTTGATGGCCTTTTTAGAAGGTGTATCCCAGATGATGAAATTAAATATGTTATCACAATGTGCCACTCCTGACCTTGTGGAGGGCATATGAGTGCTAACAAAACTTTGGAAAAAATCTTGCAATGTGGTTTTTATTGGCATACAATGTTCAAAGAAGAGTAGGGTGTAGTGAAAGCTTGTGACCAGTGTCAAAGAACCAGTAATATTTCAAGAAGAAGTGAGATGCCTTTGAACAACATCCTCGAGCTAGAGATTTTTGATGTATGGGCATAGATTTTATGGGGCCTTTCTCGACCTCTTTTGGGAACAAATTCATTCTCATGGCCATTGATTACGTGTCAAAGTGGGTAGAAGCGGTTGCATCTCCTACTAATGATGCTAAGGTGGTGGTCAAGATTTTTAAAAGAGTAATTTTCCCAAAGTTCAGGGTGTCACGTGCCGTTTTTAGTGATGGAGGTTCACATTTTGCAAAGAGTTCCTTTCAAGCTCTCCTAAAGAAGTACGGTGTGAGGCACAAGGTGTCATTTTCTTACCACCCACAAACAAGTGGTCAAGCTGAAATTTCAAATCGGGAGGAAAGATTGGTCTACAAATCTTGATGATGCTCTATAGGCCTACCGCACCACATTAAAAACTCCCATTGGCACCACACCATAAAAGCTTGTTTTTGGGAAGTCATTCCATTTTCCGATAGAACTTGAGCATCATGCTCATTTGGCTATCAAAACATTGAATTTCGACCTCCAAAGTGCCAGTGAAAAGAGGTTGCTTGACCTTCATGCCTTGGAAGAATTGAGGTTGGATGCATATGACAGTGCACGGATCTACAAAGAAAAGACCAAGGCTTGGCATGACAAGCATATTAGCAAAAGGGAGTTTAAAGAAGGTGACAAGGTCATACTATTCAATTCCCAGTTGAAGTTGTTTCCGAATAAGCTTAAGTCAAGATGGAGTGGACCTTTTACCGTTAAGAAGGTGTTTCCATATAGTGAATTGAAATCTCAAATGACAATGGTGAACCGTTCAAGGTGAATGGCCAAAGGCTTAAGGCATTCTTAGACGAGTTTGTGCATGAAGAAGCCAAGGTTGTTCACCTTGATGAGTTGGATGTTCCTTACTCTCATTGATCTCGCAACGTTGTCAAGCTAGTGACGTTAAAAGAGCGCTTCCGGGAGGCAACCCAAGTTTCTCAACCCCCTCTCTCATAAACTATTATTTCTCTTCCATCATTTTTATTATTACTAACTTTTCTTTTAATATCTTTTCTAGGTATTGATGAAGAGGAATTTATAAAAATATTTGTGAAGGTGAAGTAGTGCTCTTAATAAAAATAATCATAATAATAATAATGGGGGTAATAAAATAATAATAATAATAATAATAATAATAATAATAATAATAATAATAATAATAATAATAATAATAATAATAATAATAATAATAATAATATGCCTTATTGTTATTTAAAAAAAACAGTGAAATCCGTACAGCATCAGCTCTGCACGGACGTGCAGAACATCGCACGTCCGTGCAGGGGCAAGCAAAAGCAATTAGAAACTTGAGATTTAAAATTTGAAGTTTGTTACAGACGTGCCAAACTAAGCACGTCCGTGATGATTAGGGTGCACGTCCATGTAACCTGATGCATGTCTGTGCGCACCTGAGTCAGAAACATTTGTGCTTCTGCCTGAGGCTGCACGTCCGTGCCAAGTGCTGCATGTCCGTACAACCCTAGAAATCTGTGGCAGCAGCACGATTTTAAACAAAAAAAAATGCACACTTCCACTTTCTCACTCCACTATCCTCCTTCCCCTTCTCTCTCTAAATTCCTTTCCTACTCCTCCAAAATCACTCAAACCACAATCAAACACCCAAATCCTCACTCAAATTCAACAAATTTCTCAAAAACCTTCACTCCTTTTCATTTTAAATCACAAACTACTACTCCTTTTCCACATTAAAACCCAAAATACACCCAAATTTTCAAAACCCTAACCCTTAAAAATCAATTTGGGGGTTTTCTTGTGGGTTGAAATTTGAAGCAATTGGTTGAAGGAGGGCACTCAAGCAAACATAAGCAAGGTTAGAAAGGTTCATTTGTGGTTTTTACACCCACAATACACTCGGTATAATCATTCCTCTCCCTTACACTTGCTAGCTTAAGTTTGTGGTTGTTTGTGTATGAATTTACTTGGAAAGTTGTTCTAATTTCTCATGAGGGAATGATAGTTGATAATTGTCAAGTATTTGTGACTTTGAAGGTTTTTGGTGAATTTTGTGAGAATTGAATTTTTGTAAGTAAGTTTGGAATTGAGGGGTTGATTTTTGTGAATGAAGAACATGCTTTCTTAAGTGGATTGTTGTGTTGATTTGTTTGATAATAGTGCATGAAAATAGAGTTGAAATTATTGTGAATTGCATATTTGAAATAATCTTGGTTGTTTGGTAATTGGCTTGCCTTGTTTAGATGGTGGACTTAGAGCTTGGCTTGATTGTGTTGAGCTTGTTGGCCTTGTGTGAGCTTTGATTTGTCGACTTAGTGGACCTAGTTTTCTTTGTGTGGTTGTGTGGTGATTATCTTGTCTTGGTTTGTTTGATTTCATTGCCTAAAGAACGACCATGTCTAGAAGAAATCGACCTAGAAACACCGATGCTAGGTATTGCAACCGTTTTCCTCCTCGTCCTGTTGATCCACCAAAAGTGGATAAAATGGGAATAATCTTTAATGACCCGGCCTATTTGAACAATTTTATTATAAATAGTAGAAGGAGAATTAGGCCGACTAAGTTTTACAATGATGATATGGCCAACGAATTAGGGGTAGGGGACGATGTGAGGATGTTGTTTGAGGGCTCCGGCTTAGGGTCTTGGTTAGGATTGCATGCCCAGATCTACAAGAGACTAACCCCCGAATTCCTTTCTACCCTCCAAGTGCGACGAGACACCAACAAAACCCCACGGCGCATTACCTTCCAACTCATGAATTCCCTACATAACTTGACAATAAGGAGGGTGAATTAAGCCTTTGGGTGGCCCACGACCGGAACCATTGGTCCAAGGGATATATAGGTACCCCCGTAATTATAGTGCGAGTGAATTTTAGAGAAAATTCATGGGCCTTTTTCGATTGCAACCCTAGGATCGATAAGGTCGCGACTATTATTCACCCCGGCTTTAGGCTTTCTCAGCTGACTACGGAAAACATGAAGTTTGCTAGGAGGATATCTCAGGGGTAGTGTCCATAAGGGAGCTTTACTTCCTTTGGCACTTGAGGGGATCACGGCCTTAGATGTAGAGTCTTGGCTTGTTAACCACCTTGAGGATGTTGCCATAGGGTCCGGTAACATCACCATAGGTGGTATGATCACTATTATTGCTGCTGCTCTTAACCTTGATTTTGTAGATGAGGAGGCTTGTCCAGGACCAACACAGCTTGATATACAGTCATTGAGGACCATGAGATGGGTTATGGACGCAGAAGGGGCACACCCATACTTGTGGTATGTGAGTGGGCGACCTTATTCCTACCTTCCCGACACAGAGAAGACATTCATTACCGACGACCGCAACTAGGTCTTTGAGAGCACTAGCGGAGCCAGAATAGGACAATGGGGGACAGCTGTCCTCCCACTTTCCAAAATCAAATCAGCTTAAATACATTATTGTGTACATTATTGTATTACACAAAATAAGATGGAGCAGTGGTGAGTGTAGTGAGCTTTAATGCGGGGGTTTAGAGATCAAACCTTGGTGAGCGCACCAAATTTACAATCATCTTCAATTTTTTTCCTTCATACTACTTCCATTTATATAAGAAGATACGAAGTATTATTTATTTTTTATTGACAAGTAATGCATATATTTATCTAAGTAATTATTCTAATAGTAATTTTGCATAAACAGAGTCCGTTAAGAATGTAATAGGGAATTATGATTTATGAAAATTGTATTTACATACGTAGTATATTATGGAGTATATAATGTTCAAATTTTTTTATAAAAGTTTGGGGCCCATAATCAAATATTTATATAGGAAAAAATTGGTAAATGACGTGGTTTTTTTTATTAAGCTCTCATATTGGGGTTGTCTCTCATAGCTACGTTATGTTATACTATGGATTTTGAATTGTAAAACTTTAACTATTGAACTATTTGTATGTTCAAGTATTGATTTTTTATCCAACATTTTTGTCAAACAATGTAATGTCTATTTGTCCTTCGGTTTGAAATTTCTAGCTCCGCCACTGTTTAAGAGGGATATCCCATGGCTTCCCGGTGAAGAGGAAGAAGGGCAAGAGCAGCCGCGACAACAAGAAGAAGAACAACAACAGCAGCAATTCCAACAGCAGCAATTCCAACAACAGCAATTCCAACAACAACAATTCCAACAACAGCAATTCTATGAACAACAACAACATGAGCACCAACAACGATACCAAGGTCAAGGTGTGGGTGAGGACAACCCACACCTTTTAGTCAAGCAACAGATGCAACTAATGGATATGGGTTTCACCCTTATGTCAATCGAATTTGAGACTATGAAAAAGTCTCACGAAGACATGAGGTCCTCCTACGACAATATAAGGACAAGCTTCGACGGTCTTCGGTCGAAATTGGGTGAATTCCAAAACATGTATCAACATTGGTACCCCAGGGGCTCAAGCTCCCAAGGCGGCCCAAGCCAATGAGTTAGTATTCCTTTCTCCCTCCTCTTGATCTTATATTGTTTTAACATTGGGGACAATGTTCATGATAGCTTGGGGGAGTCATTGGCTCATGTGTTGGTTCATGTATGTTCTTGTGTTGATGGTGTTGATTTTGCATGTTGCTTATTCGTTTCCCCTAACATTTAAATCCCTTATATCCGAAATTGCTCCCTTGAAATCCAACACCCTAAATCCAAATCTCTTAATTTGTGAATACTTCTCCTCTCTCTTTATTTAGATGTATAGTTATGCTTTATTCTTATGCTTAGCTTAGCTTAGTTTAGCTTAACTTTGTAATTATTCTTGCTTTCTAGTAACTTGAAAAAAAAACGAAAAAAGCCCAAGGATGAGAATCAAATGACGATGCTTATATGTTTTGCTTGATTGACTCTTGAGTGATGAGTATAAGTTCTTTTAGAAGGGTGTGTGCAAGAGTTGGGGTCATTTAGAGGTCCATTAATCTTTATTGCATTAGAGTATATGAAATGAAAACCGATGAATGCTCAATTGCACATCTAGCATAGGATATTGTCAAATTTCCCCAAAGTAGGATATGTTTGTATCAATTTGCGGTCCCTTGTGCCCTTGATGTGCCCCCTTTCCTTCCCGAAATGAAACTCTATTAGGGAATCGGTTCTATTTGTATCTTGTGTAATAAGTGGCATAATAAGCCACATGTTTCAAATAGAAGAAAGAGCCACTTACATCTAAAAGAGGCGAGGGCAATGTATGTTGAAAAAGAAGGAAAGAAAAAGAAAAAAGAATATAGAAAAAAAAGGGGGGGGGGGGGACAAAAACTCCTCCAAATTTCTCAAAATTTTCACTTTTTCTAATATTGAGGTCAACTTGTGGATGCCTCCCACACATTGTCTATTTTGATGTTTCTTGTGTAATTCCCAACTTAGAGTGTAGTTAAAGGGGCTTGGGAGTGCATTTTGGGAGGTGGACTTGCATTTTGAGATTTTATATCCGAAAGAGGGATTGTTGCAACTTTGAAATATCTAGACATGCTCTAATGAAATAGTAAGAGGTCTAAATATTTATCCTATCGCAACCCTGCATAGTTCTCCTCTCTACCCCCAACTCATGTGCACATTTGTATGATCGGTAATTCTTAAAATTCGCTCACTTTTCTTGCTTGTCATTTATATCTCGATGAGTTGACTTGGGCAATAAAACATTGGTTTTGGTGTGTGTTGATTACTTTGATAGTAATGATGTGATTTTTGTGAATTGTGGGTTAAGCTCAATGGATACCCTCACGAGATAAAAACTCGTCGTCTTAGGCGACTTAGGGGTTTTTATTGATTTTCACTTGTGCTAAAAGTGATTATGGTTAAATTATTACCATGCGGATTTGTGTTTTTGTGTTTCCTCTTTATTACTTTTCCTTGGTTTGATCATTAGCAAGTAATCTTCCTTCTTGTTTTGACATGTTTGTTTTACTCGAGGACTAGCAAAAGCTTAGCTTGGGGAGATTTGATAACCTATTATTCAATATGATTTTAGGGTGATTTTGAACATTGTTTACTTGACAAATTGGTGTTTTGGTTCACTTTTACTCTATTATCGTGCATTTTTGTGTGTATCCTTTGCTTCACGGGTTGTTAGTGTTTTTGTTGAGTTTTTAGGACCAACGACAACCGTTTTGAGGCATATGGATGATAAACCGAGGTTAAAAGCCGAGACAAAGGAGCAAAACCAAAGAAAAGGGCCTAAAAGACCCTGCACGGTTGTGCCACATCCTGAACGTCCGTGCAGGGGTGTTCTAGCAAGAACAATCTTTCTGCCAAAGCCTGCACGGACGTGCAGCTTAAGCTGCACATACGTGCCACCTAGTGCACGGTCGTGCATAAGGTTGCACGTCCGTGCGTCTTTTCCAGGCCAAATCTGAGCTTCTGACTTGCTCTGCACAGTCATGCACTAGGTGGTACGTCCGCGCTGACCTGCAGACGAGTTTGACTCTTGTTTTCTCCGTCCTTTTTATTTGGGGGTCATATAAATACTCCCCTTAGCTCTTTTGTACAGGCATCCAAGTTTTTAGAGATTTCTCTTAGTTTGTAATCTTATAATTACAAATACTCTCAAATTATTATTTAGATTTTAATTATTAGCTTGGAAATTTCAATCCCAATCATTGTAGAAGACAAGTTCCACCGTTGTTATTCAAAGTTGAAGCTTCTTGTAACTTTTCTTACTCTTCTCTTCCATTTTAATTACTTTGTTAGTTAACTATTTGCTTAATTCTTGTATGCTTAGATTGTTAATTAGCTTAATCTTTAGTTTGAATCTTGTTCATGAGTAGCTTGAAAACCTTAATTGCTTTAATCTCCATGTATTATGAGTAGCCTAATTTTCTAGGGTTTGGGTAAAACCATCAATATAGTCACTAATTACTTGTTGCATGTGTTAATTTTGTAATTGTTGGGTGTTAATTAGTTGAGCTTAAGTGGTTTAATTGCTTAGTTCTTGTATATGGCCATTATTGCTAGAACTATTATCCAAGCTTTCTCAATGAAGGATCGAGAGATGAACTTGAGTTAGCTCCCTTATGCTTAATTGACTTGAAATGCCATGAGAACAGGTTTTTCCAGTCAAGGGAATGATTTTGTCATCGTGATTATGCTTTAATACTTGTTTTATGCTTTGTAACCACGAGAGTAGGTTGTATTCATGATTCAAGTAATCCTTCTAGCTTTAGAGAGTAGTTGGGTGCTTTAGATGACTTCCCCTATAATATCCCCTTAATTTACCATTGTTTGCTACATGCTGTTTGTGATTTGTGAAGAAGTTGAGTGGTATATCCCGAGCCATAAAATCCTCTAAATATTGATAATCTCCCATTAGTCTTAGTTGATTTGAATTAGTTCATGTTACATGAATAAAACCAACCCAATATTGACTTCATTTAGCTTATTTAAATGATAGTATCTCGGTGGTTGATTCAACGCCTCTCTTGGGTTCGATCCTTTCTTACCCTTGTTATTAGCTAGTGAGACCAAGATAGGAATTTTTATCTTTAGTAGGCTCGACGACGGCCTATTAAGCTTCCGGATATATTAGTGGATTCCTTTGACATGAGTGGAAAATTGATTTCATTCAATGGATGTTGTGAATGTGGTACACTCAAATGTCTACCCATAACTGGAGATTATAAACGGCGTTTCGTGGTTATTTCAAAAGTCGAGTGGGAGCCTTGTTGCTACAAGAATTGGATTGATTCTACCTATTAAATTAGGAAATGTGTCATGGCCTCTTGATGGGGGAGAATTCAAAAAATACGTGGCCGCGTTCAAATGCATTACTCAGTAATCATTGATTTTGTAATTCTAACTCAAATTTCAGGAAACGATTTGTAAATTAATATGATCTTGACATGTGATGCAATCATATTATCAAATCGACACTATTGACTTAAGGAATTTGAATATTACACACTTGTCTCAGACAAGTGGGAGATTGAAGGATTTATGTCTTCGTCGTGTGCAATTAATAGATATATAAATGGATCAAATTATGGAGATAATTAAGTTCGGACATTTGGGTCGTCGTTGTGCTAGAGGTACTGACGATCTTTGGACTAGTAAAATAGGCCAAAGCCCAATTGGACGGATCCTATAAGGTCACATAAAGGGCCTAGATCGAGCACGAGAGGACGAGGCCCATGATGGGCCTCGTCCTTTATAGTGGTCGGCCATATGGAGTAAGGTTGGAGGGTTTTGGGCTTCCTAACCCTATTCTAATTATAATATAATTATAAATAGACTAGGTGCCTAGGGTTTGCATGATACAAGAATTCAATTGATCAGTAAGATCAAAACCTGAGTTAGCAAATACGAGACCAAGCCCCTCAAACTCTCTTTATCTCTCTCTCACGGTACTCTCTCTTTCCCGGCGCCTCTCAAGGTAGTTCCTGGTGGTGGTGGTTCGTGGTGGTCGGTTAGTCCATTAAAGGTGGTGATCGCGGTTTTTCTCAATCACTCGACTAATCTAGTATTGGTGGACGGCTCGTTCGAAGCTCGTGGACTAAGTAGAGGGGCAACGCTTGGGGCTCTATTCTCTCCCTGATTTGTCAATCAATTTCTACGTGAATTTTACGCTTCAAAGGTATGATTATGTGTCTTGTGTGTTATGCATGCGATCTTGGAATTAGGTGCTTGATTGAATATGATTCATGATTTTCCACTTAATAGTACCTATAAACTCCTATAGTAACTTGCTTTGGATATCTTTGTTTAGTCCTTGCAGTTGAGTACCTTTCCTAGAAGGTGATCCAGTTGCTTGAGTCTAGTGGTTTGTTCTTTTATTCTGGATGAACCCAACCTAGAAGGTGGCATCCGAATTCTTAGAACAAGTTGGGGTGGTGGTTTGCCTTTTAGGCTTTGTTGTTTTGGGGTTAAATTTTATCTTATTGTAAATTGTAATTTGTTCTTCTATAGTAATAAATTAAATTTATATTTACCAAAAAAAATATGTTTAAATTACAATTTTTTTTTTTTAATAAATGATAGAATTTTTATTTATTGTAAAGTGGAACTTATTTGAAATTCATTTTTCTTTTTTAAAAAAAAAATACTCAATATTCTCTTCATTGTTTGGTAATTTAAAATTGTCCAAATCATATAACAATTTGGTAAATACTTTAAATATAACGTGAATCTTGTGTAATAATCTTTATATAGTAATTGACATTAAAAAACAGAGTGATTTTGGAGGGGAAAAAAAGTGACATGTGTCATTCTCGATGTCTATTTTAGTACTCCATCCATCCTAGTATATAGTTCTTGTTTGTGTGTTTCATGGTATTTAAGAAATGAGAGGAGAAGTGGATGAACTACATTTTAAAAAGTGAAATAGACGATAGTTAGAGAGAAAAAGTGGAAAAAAGTAAAAGACAAGTGTAATTTAGGAAGTTAAATGAATAAAGTTAAAAAAATGAGGGTATATTAGTCTTTACACATTATCAAAAATTAGAAACAAAATTAATATTTTGGATCTGCAAAATAAGAAAATAACTATAATATGGGAGGGGGGAGTATTATGTTATTGATTAAAAAGGGTTGTAACTCTTGTAAGTATTGATGAGTAAAGCATAAATATAGTCCTTGAACTTTTGTATTTATGCACTTTTGGTCCCTCAACTTTTATTTGTGCACTTTTGGTCCCTTAACTACCATTCTTGGTGTTTCTGACCAAAATGTTGTGGGGCTTAGCCTAGTTAGCAAAAGATTAGGGACTATGAGTCATTAATTTTCTATTTTTTCTTTTTTCTAATAAAAATAATAAATTTTCTTTATTCTTCAAAACTAAAATAAATCCTTTAATCGTATTAATAAATAAGAAAAAAAACATTTAATTCAACTTATTGCTTATTGCTTATTCCTTGTTCTTCTAATTTACTAAGAAAACCCTAAAAACCTAAAACACCAAAATATCATGAATTAAATCCAGAAAAAATTGCTTATCCTTCAACAATTTTTTTAATTAGAAAAACAATAATATAAGGAAAAACATCTCTTCCTTCTGCCACTCAACCTTTTTCTCCACCACCACCTCCGTCGCCAGCTCCTCTTCCGTTGCAGTCTTTCCTTACATTACAACCACAGCCATTACGAGCCTAAAAAGTTCCATCGATCGAAGCAATTTTAATCCTAGATTCAGAAGTCCTTGTAATCGTACACCATTAGGGAACAATTACCACCATTATTGTTTTTCTTAAAATTCCTAAACACCCTAAATTACCATTGTTGATGCAAGCAATTGTGGGATAATAGAGGAAGGATTGAGCGGATTTTCGAAAGGGAAAACTAGGTTTGTTCATTATTTTGTTTGGGAGAAAGTTATGGAGGACAAACAAGAAGCAAGCACTTAATTAAAAATTCTACTGTAATCCAATTTTCTCTCTCCTAAATTTTTCAATTTTCAGGTTGATTCTAAACATTGTAGAAATATTAAGGAGAAGTTTGTGGTAATTTATTTCAAGTAGAGAGAGAAGTCATGGGAGAAGGAGAGGAGGGAGTACATTGGAAGCCATGGGAGAAGGGAGGAGAGTGAAAATAGGGGGGATAAAAGGGAAAAGGGGGAGAGAGAGTGTGCAAACCAGGAAAGGTAAAGCTTAATTTTTTTTTGGGTTTTTTTTAAAGAAAATTGTTGTTTTAATTACTTTAGATTTTTAAATTAATGTAGTGTCAAAAAAAATATTTTTAATTAATGTTGATGGAAAAAAAAAATGTTGTGGAGTAAAAAAAATGACAAATAATGAAAAGATTGTTATGAAATATTTGTGGATATCCATTATCCTCCTTTGTATCATTCCGGAACAATCTAGATCTAGGGTTTATATTCTTATCCAATCAAACCCTAATATATTGTGTGTGTATATACACATTATCATATGGAATAATATACACAGATTTATTCTCTTTCAATCTCTCATTTTTCCCCTTATTTCACAACACGTTATCAGCACTAGTTCTAACCGAATGAGTAGACAAAATCAACCATAATTGGATAAGGAGAAGAACAAAGAAGTCAACTAGTAATATCACGAGTATTCCTAAATATACTCCTCCCCTCCATTATATTATCCTTATCATACATTTCTTCAGATATCCCTAGAATTTTTTCACCTTATTTTTATTGATATCTTCAGATTGTTATAATCCTACTTGAGGTAAATTAATTATAAGGTGTTAGATTTGTTTTATTTGATCAATTAATATGTTCAGTGATATATTGGTATTCAGTATGAAGTCTAACGAATATGGGATATGGGCTATTCGATTTGTTTCGCCTAATTTGTCTCATTTGAATATTTATTTTTTTGGGAATGAAATAAGTTTAGTGGTTTCGTTATCAATCTCTGTTACAGTATGAAGATAATCATAGTATATTTATTTTGAACCAAATATTCAACCCTTTTGGAATTTTTAAATTGTTGGTCATGATGATCAAATTATATACATCTTGCTTTTAATTGTCTATAATTTACCGCCATAATTGGGTGTTCAACTATATGTATTACGTGAGATTTGTTAACCATAGATTTCTACGATATACATAAGAAGTTAATCTAATTGTTAGGAATATAGGAAAATAATCCTCCTTAAATTAAGCGCTAGAGCATGATTGTTATATATGTTTAATAGGATTTAATATGACACAAATACTTTGACATAATCATAAAGCTGAGGTTTTTTTTTTTTTTTTTTTTTTTTTTTTTTTTTTTTTTTTTTTTTTTTCTTTCTGTGCCACTGATTTCGTGCCTACAAGTTCATATTGAATTAAAGTTATGTGACTTGTTCCCTTTGATGTTGAGTGGGTGTAGGAAAGTTCCTTCTCAAATTTGTTGTTAATAATTTCAAAAGTGCCCTTTGTTATGCACTTATATTCTGAAGTGTTGCCTAGCAATGTTGGTGACTAACTTAACTCACCTTGGTAAGTATATTAGGGAAAGAAAACTCGATGAGAGTTTATATATGTATGACAAGCTTAGCAAATTACAGCAGGTACTTTATTTTCTGCTTATATGTTTTGTATTCATTGTTAAATCATGGTTGTCTATGAATTTTATTATTTTGCGTTTTGATTAGGAAAGGTTTGTTTGGTTAGAATGTTACAATGTGCTATATGTTTTCCTTGATCTAGAGGCCTAAGCAACTGCTTGGTCAAGCATTGAGAATGTGCGAAGTTTAGTTTGTGAGTATTCTTATAAATTTAAATCTAAAAGGAAATTTAGAATTATTATTGGTATTAAGTTAGTATTCTTGTTGTTTGGTCATGTTTATTTCCAAGTGACACATACATGTCTCTAATGTGGAGTTTTCAACTATGAATATTTAATTTCTTTTAAGTGTTTCACATAAGGCATGTTCGATTATGTGCTATAAAATTTTATGAATGACCTTATATCTCAAGTATTGTTTTTCCCCTAACATATGATACACTAATCTTGTGTGTTCATCATGTGGTTGCTCTTGTTTCCTAAGCTTTGTTTTGGCTTGTATAGTTGAGTATATCAACTAATATAAGGTATGTTTTGATTACAACTTGAACTAATTAAGTCCCATTTTGTGATTGCCTTCTCGTTCTAAAATGTGTAGATTGTCTAATTAAATTATTTGAATTAAGTTATTAATTTATTTAAACTGAAGGTTTCATATTTGTAAATATTTGTTTAGTAAGGGACAATTGTTCAGTAGACACGATAATACATGAAGTTAGATTATGGGAATGATGTGTAAATTGAACATAGAATTCTCGAACATATGAACCTGAAGTTCCTTAAATTTTATATGGGTTAAAAACCTTCTAGAACATTCTAGAAATGTCTAATAGTTCTGAAAGTATGTTGACTGGATTATTCTCCGTTAACAAAACTAATATGTTCCTATATATGTCATTCGAGACTTATTACCTCATTTTTGGAAATAAATGAGAAATCTCATGATTATTGAATAGTTAACAAGTATATTTGCATGTTGTTTTCTTGATCATATATAACTTTGAAAAAGTTCATAAGTATTTGAGCAAAGAATAGTGTTATGAGTTCAAGAAATTAATTAAACATGCTATTTTGAGCAAATTACTTGAAGAATGTATTATGCCCATAGTTTACAGAATTTTCAACATAAAGATTAATATAATTGGGAAAGAGGAACAAGTAAGAGTTTTATAAGAATATTTTTCTTTGCTTGATACATGAAATTACCAAAAGAATTTATGGTTTAATTGCAAGGGATTTCAAGGTTGTTGGATAACTTAATTTATTTCATATCCCCGCATGCAAGGATTAGGGGGAGATATTATTCATTTCGTTATTATATGTAATCCTTGCACATGAATTGTATGATATATTGATGGTCAATAGTACACACATTAGCATTAATATCAATGTCAATAATTTATTTAATAAAAGAAGCCACATAATATTACATATTTACAAATGATACTATCCTGAAGATGGATGTAAATAAATGAATTTCATTGATCATTACTAGTTGTAAATGCTCCAATTAAAATTATTGTCCCAGAGGACAACATCGGTTACTAATGAAACCTAAAGCACGGCTGAAGCGTTGTTGTCCAATAGATTAAAAAAATAATAAGAACCTTCGGAAAAAGGAATGGAGCAACTATATATTGACAATGACAAATTTGAGGAAATGATAAATTCCATTACATTTCTAGAATAAAATAATTGTTAGTAAAATCAATATGTCTTATGATTATATAAAAGACTCTAAAAGAGTATGAAATATCCAACAAGATTAACATGTATCAAGATTATAGTCAAAACTCCAGCAGAGTATATATAAGTAATTATTGGATAAAATATTAGTTGATTTTCTTGCTTATTGTATAAAGAAACACATTTTGGTGTTCTAATATCACATCATATTCATGGCCATGCATGAAGTAAGTTTAATAAAGTGATCAGTAGTGTTGGAAAACTGATCAAAAATCAAATTTTGAGAAGTGATTGGATTTGATAATTAAATTAGGCTATCCGAGTTTAATAATTACCCGTTATGGAAACCTGATATTTCATTTGATAATGTGATGACGCTCTCTTAATGTTAAACATATGAAATGAATTGAATGGCAAGACATAACATTGAGATTGAGCCATATTTGGATTGTGATTCATAATAATTTGTATATATGAAAAATTTCAAGGGTTAATAAGTTTTGATTTCTTATATAAAAGAGTAATAGGTGACCAGAAGTTCACCAAAATAACTTATATATTATTGTCAACTATCAAGTGACTAGAAGCTCACCAAATACATTAAGTCTTTAAAGATCTAGAAGATCACCAACTAGTAAAATTAAAAGCAAGTGATTTATGCTTGTATAACAATTCTTTTGATTGGGGCTATAATATGTCAGCACATAAGAAAAAGAAAAAGAAGGAAATTAAACTGCACAACATATGTCTCCCCATTGATGTTGAATTATTGATCTCCTGAAGAGAACAAATTGTGAAAGATTTAATAATAAATACATATGTGTTATGCAATGTATAGTTAATGAAGAAATAATTTAAAATTGCTCTCTAGAAGAGATAAAAGCTTGTTTTTAATATTATTAGTCTGAGAGATAAATTTTGTTGATTATGATCCTCCTATAATATGAATTTTATTGCAAATTTGTATATACTAAGTTGGTGAAGAACTGTGATGCCCCTATATATATATGAGATATTTTTCCAACTTAGGGGGAGAATTGGAGTAAGTTGGCAAAAAATTAATTAAACTGATGATCCCTATATAAATAATGGTAATTTGAAATGTTTTCTAGCCAACTTTCGTCCATATGCTATCAAGATATGTTGCACATTGAGATAAACCTTGCCAATTGTATATACTTGAATCACTACACCTGAAGTGTAGATTGTATAATCGGTTCCAAAATAAAGATGTAATATATGGCAAGATAGTGCAGTTGACACTTTTAATAGTGTAATAGTATATTAATACCAGGTGTATGAAATACCTTTGAATTTGTATAGATATCTGAATTATTACAATAGATGGTCTATGATGTAAGAAAAATTATGTTGGTACCATGAAAAATGTATTCGTCAGATATCATTGTCAAAATAACATGCAAATTAAAATTGTACCTTGAGGAATTATATGATGATACCGGTATATGATATAACCGATTAATAATGCATATGCATGATATAATGGACTAGTGAATAAGGGATTTGGAATATATGTCCATTTTAATGTCGACATAATGATAATAATTAAAGTTTATCATGGACCAGAAGTCCAATAAAATACGGATTTTAAAATCCACACTGTACAGTGTCTTGCATTTATTTAGAGTCTTATGTATGTTCATATACATGTGTGAGTCATAGGTTAATGGATTATTCATTGCATATATTGAAAGTTGTTAGATGCATTACTCATTATATATTTTGTTTTCTATATCTCATATTGATGCATTAGTTCTATATAATAATTGTAGTATATGTGAATGTCTGTTCAAAATATATATAGTATGGCGTATTTGTAACTTTGAAGGAAAATTACAAAGAAATATTTATATTCCAATGGGCTTATAGTTGTGATGAAATTATTGAAAACGTCGATTTAATAACATGCTATGAATTATGTAAGAAGAGTTCCTGAATAACTTATATACGACATATTTAAATAAGCAGCCCTACAGATTTTTGATATTACAATTATCAAACTCTTGACAATTTATGTGACTACATCATTGACATCTCAACCTGAAGTTTGAGTATATAAGAGTTAGTGAGATTTACTATTTGTATTCGTAGAAAAATTATCGTGTAGTTAATTATGAAACTTCTAAAGAAACGGGATACTTATGCGTGAGACTGTTTCTTATGGTCCCGAAGAACCATGATTAATATAATGTATATAATTGCATATGTTATATTATAATTCATATGAGATTGAAGAACGACATTAAAAATGTCAAGTTTTGTCATCAAGTGATTATTAATGAATGTTTGATCAAATAATAATTATCAATTTCTATTATTAACGACTTCCATAAGAAATCATAATCGCATAAGTTTAATTTTTAAATCAACTATTAAACAGAGATTTGAAATAATTATATTAGAGATAAACACATGTATGGTGAAATGAAGACACTTCACATGTTCACGTGAAAACTTGAAGAATTGAAGATGCAACTTCAGCTTAGGAGAGTCGAAGATCAACGAATGATACTTTACTTACTACATATGAGAAGATATCCAAACATATTGGATTCATCGTTGCGGCACTAGAAGATCTCAAGTTATGTATTCATCAGGGGGAGAAAATACGCGTTGCACTCTTTTTTCCCTTGACCATGTTTTTGTCCCAAATTGGGTTTTTCTGGTAAGGTTTTTAATGAGGCAGCATTTCGAGCTTATTACGAAAAATAATGTACTCGTTTTCCTTCACTATGTTTTTATCCCACATGGTTTTTCATAGTAAGGTTTTAATGAGGCACAATCTTCAATAATGGACATCCAAGAGGGAGTGTTATGAAATATTTGTGGATATCCATTATCCTCCTTTGTATCATTGCGGAAAAATCTAGATCTAGGGTTTATATTCTTATCCAATCAAACCCTAATATATTGTATGTATATATACACCTTATCACATGGAATAATATACACAGATTTAGGATCTCTTTCGATCTCTCATCTTTCTCCTTATTTCACAACAAAGATTTTTATTTTTTAAAATTAAATTATGTCAAAGAAAAAACAAAAAAATAAAAATAGTGTGTCATACTCCCTAAACTTTTGCTGACTACGCTAAGTTTCTCGACTTTTTAGTCATAAACACGAAGAATAGTAATTGAGGGATCAAAACTACACAAATGAAAGTTAAAAGACTAAGGCCTTGCCTGGATTGAGAGGAGCTGTTAGGGGGTAATGATTAGGAGGGAAATTATTAGGGTGGACTAATTTAAGGAGGTAACAATTAAGAGGGACTAATTTGAAGCAAGTTTGGTAAAAGGTAACTTATTACAAGATATAAGTATTCTTACGTTTGGTATTATTAATATAGAGCACTATTGCTATGCTTCCACTCAAACCATCAATTTTATTTATTTTTGTTTTTTTTTTTATTTTTTTTGAACAAATCAAACTGTCAAATATCATATACAACAAGCATGAAATTAATTCCCAAAATTATGAAGCAATTCAGCTACAACATGAAAAAATCATTAAATCAAATTAACCCAATAAAATCATAAAATTCTTTCAAAAAAAATAAATAAATAAAATCATGAAATAACTTCCAAAATTATAAAAAAAATAAAAAATAAAAAATAAAAAGATCATGAAATAAAAGTCAGTTTTATTTTTTTTTTAAAAAAAAAAACAAATAAAAGTCTGATTATCAAACATGAAATTAATCCCATTATTATTAACCCCTTTCAATCTTTCATACCATAACACTTGCATTTTTTTTCATTAACAAATAAATAATCAGTAAAAAACTTAATTTTTTTTAAATGGATCACTAAAAATCGTATAATGCAGAAATACAACCATGATTTTTACTAACAATTGAATAATATAGGTACTACTAAGTTCTGAGAAACAATTATTCAATTAAAAAAAACAAAAAAAAAACTGCAAAACATAAATAAAAAAATAAAAAAAAATTAAGCACTAAAATCTACAATGAATTGTTAAACATAAATTATTACCCAATCTAATAATAAAATCAGCAAATATTGCATGCACACTTCATGAATGGATGAATTTCATAGATCTGCAATTACAAGAGGTCGAAGAGAAGAGAGGATGAAGCATTACCCCGAGATTCATTACTCTAGGGGGGGGGGGGGCAGAGTAAAACATTACCCTCTATTTGAGAGGGAAAAAATCGGGCCTAATTTTTGAGCCCAATCCAGGTATACAATTTTAGCCCATAAAATTTACCCCTTGAATAATTCCGCCCCATTACACTCAATCCACGAGGGCCCTAAAAGTACATAAATACACAAGTTCACGAATCGTATTATACTCTACTCAAGTATTGACTATTGCGATGGATGCAGTATTATCAATTTATCAATACAGGAAAGCGGAAAAAGCCGTGTTAGATATGGTCCAAATTAAAAGGAACTCATCTGTCATCAGGAAATTAAAAGGAATATCATCAAACATAATCGAATAACATTTGTGAGCCTCTTTCATCTCATCTCATCTGTGATCAACATCAAACCTCATCCGATCCCATGACATCAGGTATGGTGGCAGTGATGTCATCATCAATTGCAACACGACCTCTCTTCACTGCTATTATGCCCAACAACAACTTCAACAACAACAGCTCACTCACACTCACTAATACTAAGTGTAGAACAAGAAGACTATCATCAATATGCTGTGAGGTGGCTTTGAGATCTGACTCCGTTGACCATGATGAAGATTTGAAGACCAATTTGGACAAAGTGGGTTGTAAGATTAAGGTGAAAAGGCCACTAAAAGTGTACCATGTTCCCAAATTGCCAGAGGTTGAATTGACACCTGATATGGTTGGTGTTGTTAAGCAGTACGTTGGGTTTTGGAAAGGAAAGCGTATTTCCCCTAATTATCCTTTCAAAGTTGAGTTCTTTATCGATGTCCCTGGCCGCGGTTCTGTTAAACTCTTTGCTCATTTGAGGGAAGATGAATTCGATATCGTTTAATATAATTTCACTTATGTATGTATCAGCCTGTTTGTCAGTTGTATTGATGAATTGGAATACACTCTCTTTTTATCATAACTTCTAATTAGCGACTGTTATTAGGGTTTTATGTTTTTTGCTATGATTGCTTTGTCTGTTGATGACTATACGGAATAATCACTTTTTTTGATTCATGTAGTCGACCCCCTTATGAGATTAAGGCTTTGATTGATTGATTGATTGATTGATTGATTGATTGATTGCTTTGTCTATTGAATTGAATATGAATGTTTATATGTTTCAATGGAATTTGTGGGGAACTGAATGGGATGTGAAAATAACTAGGTTTTATGTAAGTACAGCACAAAATGTGAATTTTAGGGCTTGTGAGAGTGATGTACACATAATTATTTTGTATAAGCGAGCTCTGAGTTTAAGGTTACAATTTAGGGACAATGTTTTGTCAATATTGCTAGAAATTAAGGAATAAGGATTATGGCTGTGGTAGTTCATGTGTGTGCTGCCATGAGATTTTGCTTGGTCCTATAGTGCAGTTGTTCCAGTTCTATGTTAATCAGAATTTAGGCTGAACAATCAAGTGTCGGACACAGAGATAGTATGAATACTTTGCATGATTTTGGTTCAGAATGAACTGTTGAACTATCAGTCTATCATACTGATGTCCAAGTGTTGAGTACCTGACATAGAGAATTGGGTACTTGAGGTAAAAAGAAGAGTCTGACATGCTTTTTAGAAGTTTGGGATTCCCTTTCTGTCTGGTTATATGTTGACAGTGTAATATGAACTAGACAACTAAATCTGTCCAGAGGGAGTATATAATAAGCCAACTGTGGCTCAGTATCGGTAGATATGTGGTACGTTAGGAGTACTTTTTGATTTTCTGGAGATTGAATTCTACTGTATGTGATCTGTGTTAAACAGTCAGTTGTTAATTATCCTCTGGACCAGTTCTTAGCTTCACCTGTTGAGTGCTGTACTTCGGGAATAATGGTGCGTGTTGCCATCCTGAACTTTTGTGTTCAAGGTTCTTCTTCATGTGTGTTTTGTTTAACAAAGAGGAATATTAAAGGGTGTAAAATCTCCTAGCTTGTGTTGAAATCTATGTGAAAAGCTGAGAAATCTGATGAAATCTCAACTCCTGTTGACTTATTTGGATAACTTCTGATTTTTTTTTTTCAAGCGTTCTTCCCTGACCCCTGTACCCTTTATTTGGCAAATGTCAAGCGGAATAAAAGGGGTACAGTATGGCTCAAGAGATATCCAGCAGGTAACATATGTGTTTCTATGTAAGCAATATAACGCATAATTGTTCAGGATATCATACGATTTAAAGGACGCTTAGCTTTTCTAGTTGTTCAGTCACATACTGACATCATTATAAGCTAAAATAGTGCTTCTTGAAGTCTCTAGTTATGATTTTTATATTAGTGCTGGCCCAAAGTAGTTTAAGCGGTGAACTACTTCGGTCTTCTTTGTTTCTTCAAAATCTATTGTGCATTTCTGATATACTTGGTGCACAATGTTGTGTGCTTGCAGGCACTGATTTTTTTAGTGTGTACTCCTCATGCGCTGTTTATGCACTGCAGGCACCGTTTTTGTTAGTGTGCACACCTCATGAGCTGTTTATGTACTGCAGGCACCATTTTTGTTAGTGTACACACCCCATGAGCTGGTTATGTGCACCTCATTTACCGACATTCGTGCTGCACATAGGTCCATGCAGTTGCCCAAATTTCGTGGCACTGTGATCATATGAAATAATTATGTGTACTTGAAGAGGAAAAGGTGGTGGGATTATGAGCCTCCTAGAGATGCTGGTTGGGGCTGGAAATAGATGCGCATGGTCAAATATATCTTCAAAAATGGCTATAATGAAAATAATTTGATAGCTGGTGAAAATAAGCCATACACATAGCTAGTGCCTATGCCTGCTTGTGCCGGCAATACCTAATATTGAGCTGGTTTGGAATAAGTATAATCTACCCATGCACAATTTCATCTTTTGATTAATCATGTTGGGGAGAATTAACACAGGGCAAAGATTAGCCCGATATAATATCTGTGCGGACAATTCATGTCTTTTTTTTTGGCAGTGTTTCTTAGACAGTTCCTCGTTTGTTCTTTGAGTGTGATTACTCTCAAAAATTTTGCAGTCCTTACCTGAATTGGCTAAAATCTATTATTAATAGCTTCGAGACTTTGAGAGATGCGCAAACAGCCTGTTGACCCTTAACAAAGGATGGTTCAGGAAAAAAAGTCAGTCAATCATTTAAATGTGCAGTCAGCTCATCATAGCCTCGGTGTACAGCAGACTGGAATAACACTCTGTTTCTTTCTGTCATGGATGTTAAAAGGCTCAGGAACACTGTTAAATCCAGGATTTTATCTATCTTCTAGACAGTGTAAGTTGCTGATAGTAGATGGCTATAAAATTTGTTAGCTTGTGGTTGTTTAATTAGTTTGGACTTGAGTATCTAGTTTTTGTTGTTGTTTGTTCTTTTGGATGCTAGGTGGCCTGGTCTGAATTTGTGTACCTATACATAACTGGTTCCTTATAAGCAAAATTCTTTCCCTTGCTGATAAAAACAGAGAGATAATGCCGTGTAAAATAAAGATTGGCGTCAAAATACTTCCTCAGCAGTTACTCGTACATGTGGCTTGGCATTTGGCGTGCAATATCATTGTAACTCTCTCCTTATGGCCAAAGTTTTTGGTGAACAAGACAGGGCATTTCATGCTTTTTATGAAAATAAATTTGTAGAGCACAATAAATCTGAGAATAGTGGGTACTGAAAATACAAACTTTGATGCTTAGTAGTCATTCTGGTGGGGGTATTGTACATGGTATTAAAAAAAAATTATATTTCTTAATCATATATTATAGGCAAATAGCAGAATACAATTGTTAAATTATTTACAAGCTTAAGCTTTTTGCATGGTTCAGTGGAATTGAGTTCTGTTGAGTATCTTTCATTCTGTCATAAGGAATTGTTTTAAGTCGTAGTATGATCCTACTTCAGATATAGCTGATATGTATACCAGTTGATGATCAAGGAAAGTACTTTTTGGATTATATGGTGATGTCGATTTCATCTATAGCAAGCTCCACTACTTTTGTAATGGTTTTGGGATCTTGTAATGGTTTTAGTGAAGAGAATCCGTCATGATCAATACAAAAGTTTGTTGGTTCTTGAAGTCTACAACAAGTATCTACTTATTGCTTACTAAAAAGTAAATACATATTGATGCTTTTGCACTTTTGATGAGTAGTTCTCGTATTTCGTCACCATGTGCAGTGCTTGCAGCCTAAGACTTGGCATCAGTTTGAATTATTTGGTTACATTGTTGCTCTTTGCCTATGTTCAATGTTGTATTGGTCTGTCTGAGATTGGGTATAAGGGTACTTATGTTAAATTATGCAATTCAGATTGTACAGCATATCACTCTGGTCTTATCTTAAAATTTTAATCACTCAAAGTCTATTTGCTGGTTGTAGGACTGCAAGAGTTTAACTTCTTGACCAGTGAGAGCTTCCTTGTCCCAGAGATGATTTTCCACCCTGCGATTTTAGGTTTAGTACGTTTCATATTGCTTTGACATAACACAGTAGACAGTTCAATGGTTTGTCTTGAAGTATGTACCGATTAAATTGTCCGCACATATAGGGGTAATCTTTTCCTTTCTAATCTCTCCATTGTTGGAGAGATTAAATTATTATAATTGAATCCCTTCATTTCTCTCCCCTGCAATTCCGTCATTTATTATTCAAATGATAGATAATCAATTCCTCTAGCCATTTACCTTCCCTTCCTTTAATTTCCCTCCATTTCCTTCCATCCTAACAAAGTGTTAAAGTTATTTTTTATTATTGAGTGATAGAGAGAGAGAGAGATAGAGAGATAAAGAGGGAGGAGGGAAGGGGAGGGACCAAGGGACAGAGTCACAAAGATCACATTTATAAGATTAGTTTATAATAATTTATTCTATAAACATGTAGGAATAGTTAAAAATTATTAATTTGGAAAGAATGTGTGAATGAAAGTTGTTTTGAGGTTTCTTGATGTGTCAAGCGGGAGAATACTCCAAGACTAGATCTGCTGGCGCCTGCACTTGCAACAAATGAAAGCTCCGGTTGTTTAGAGTTCCGCCTCTGACAATCAAGTAACTGCCGAAGTTGAGTAAAGTGTATACAGTAATTCTCGAATCTTGAGATTTAGGAGATTTCACTGTTGTAAAAACAGATGAATAGTGTAATATTTGTAAGATGTAAGCAGTGTAAAGAAAATGTTCCCTCCAAAGGTAATAAATTTTCTTATTAATAGGGTATGGGAGTGCATGTCCTTCCGTATGTCACTATAACCTAGAAGTTTGAACTGTGCCGTTTTGCGGCGTATCGTGATTTGGGCCTCTTGAAGGCCGCCAATTCTCTCAATTTTGAGGGGTGGTACGTGTCTTATCCTGATTTGTTCAATTTGAACGCCTCCTAGGGTGACACATGTCACGACCTGATTAGTCCATCTGTCTAGGGTATTTTTACCCTAAATATTTCTCCTCACTACGTGACGTGACAGGTCACGTGGCGCTTGTGACACATGTCAGTCATGCATAGGTGACAATTAATTTAACCGTTTCATCTTTCGAGTGAAATTATAGGGATGCCCCTGGATTTACCCCTCTACAAATATATTTTTACCCCCTTTATTTTTGTACTTTTACGAAAAATTTTAGAGAGAGATTAAATTATGTGATCATTTAGAGAAAAAAAAAAAGTTACTGGTGCCTGTAGGGAATATATCAAGCATCCCACACTTGAGCCCCGCTGTGATAATACACTTAAGCATGATGGCGTTCAAAGGGAAGGAAGCTAAAGCAAAAGAGTCGCCAACAAGTTTTAGGAACTTGTAAACCGTTCACCGGGTGAAGGTTACACCTCCTTCACGATCCATGAGATCGCTAACTCCATAGTGGTCTAGAACCATGACTGGATATTCAGGGATGAAGGTACAAATTAAACCTAAAAGAGATTGAACCTGCCCTTAATAGGCCTCTACTTTATTCTTCTCATATTCATGTGCGCTTTCTGACTAACATACAATTAGTAGATTAAACCTAAACTTGTTTAATCTATGTTGGTTGAATATTAATGTACAAGCGAGCAAATCTATTATTGGTGATCACTTGAATTATAATCATATTAGCCTAAGCAAGATTATTAATTATGTTATTAAGCGTGATTATAAGTACGAATTCCCTTTAATCCTTCAAGAGAGGGCGTGATCAAGCAATAACAATAACAATATCAAGCAACATAATAATAACAATCATCATCATAATAATCTCAATAAAGCATGATAATATTAGCAAGATCCTAGGAATGATACTAACAAGATTAATAACAAATCCTAGCATGTCACTAAACAATAAAGATCAAAACTTTATCCCTAACATGATACTAACATGATAGATAAAAATAGGAAGTAACATAAACATGATACTAGAAAGCAATAAATAACATCCTAACATGATACTAGGAATTAAAACAATATAAACATGCTTTCTATATCAAAAGAGTAATCAAATTACTTACTTCGATGTCTCGTATCTCTTTCTAATAACAAAATACACGAATTTGTAAATTCAAGGAAAATATTAAATCAAACAATTAATTTAAATAATCGAAATAGAGATTTGGGACCAAACCCTTAGAAATTATCAACCTCTCACGTCTAGGGAGAAGACATCTTCTAACTTGGCTAGGTGTGTCTAGAACTTGTGTATGCGGAATATTATGAAAGAGGAAGGTTTAGAAAGAGGGAGAAGAATAAGCTATTGCTCTTAGAAAATTAAGGATAATTATTGATGATTGTGAATGAATCAAAATGAGGACATGACCCCTATTTATAAGAAAATAGTCCGGAAACGATAGAAAAGAATCTATATTTTAATCAGAATAAAACTGACCTCTGTCACCAGCGATAGAGCCCAGCGCAAAACGACAAGCATCACGCATGGTAACAGGCTTTGTCGTTTGGCGACAACTTTTTCGTTTGGCGCTAATTAAAAGATAAAACGCGTTTTTGTACAGAATCCTCTTCTTAATAAAATTAAACAATTAAACTCCGTTTTAATTAATTTTAAATAAGATTTTATCATAATAAAACACTTGTTTTATTTCAAATCAAAATCATTATTTTTCTAAAAAGAATAATCATCAATCCTAATGTTATTAGAACTCAAAATAACCTTCTAGACTATTTCTAGAAGATTAGAATTAATCCTATAATTTTAGGAATAATAATTAATGGGCCCTCCACTAGATCATTGGGCCATAAAACTATTTCAGACCTAATTTTGTATTTTAGCCATAACTTCCTCATTATTCATTAGTAGTGGGCTTATAATATATCATTGAAAATCTCTTTACGAGCTCGACCCAACTACACTATTATTGGACCCTTGTCACGGACCAAGCTAAATTAGACTAGCTATTTTCATAAATAGAGTAAGAGAAGGAATATTTTCAAAAAGAAAGAAAGCTTTTATTAAAAGGACTGCATCACAAGACTTTTCACACTTTCACCTCATTCGATAATAAAGCAACGTGAAAAGTATTCATCATCGGGTTTGGTTTTTGGGGAGACACATTTGGGTGTCTACAGAAGCCCCCACTTTGACTGAGTTTGGAGAAATGTAAGTTTCGAAAACAAAAGTCAAAGTAGCGATAGGGACAGAGAATGATTCAGAATGTTCTGCGATCCTAAACCATTCTTCTATCGCTGATACCTGCAAACTAGCGTTAAACAGATAAAAGAGTTAAGAAACGTGTATCTTGCACCGTGGAGCACACGTCTCTGGAGTAACCGATTTTTTTGTTGTGTTTTGTTGTGACAACCTCCACAGTGCCTCATGAATGCCATCGTCAAAGATCGCTGCTTGTAGTTATCCTCGATTGTTTGTGACAATCCTCCTCAGTACCTCGGGAACATTGTCAAAGGTGACTACTTGTAGCCATCTTCAAAGTTGTTGTAGTACCTCGCCACGACAATACCTCGCCGCTATAGACAATCTCCTCTATACCTTGGGAAATCGTCGAAGACCGCTGCTTGTAGCTATCTTCAATTTTATAATGATAATCTTTCGAGAAAAATTATCGAAGACAACCACTTGTTGATCCTCAGTGCTTTTCTTGAATGCTCGTTGTGTTGATATGTTGCTACGGTTGCTTGCTGTGATGGCTTGTCGTGCCAGTACCTCGACGCATTTTGTAAATGGGTCGGTGCCTTAGCGCTTGTGTTTTCTTGTGAACCATTACCTTGGTGCTTGGGATGAGCCAATGCTTAGGTGCTTTAAGCCAAGTGAGACGATCATTGTCAGGTCGATCACCTACTGCGATTGTAATCGAGCCGACTACTAATCATGTCAATTTGCTTATATGGGTTAACTACGTACCAAGGAACCCAAAGTGCTGCATTAGGTCCGCATAAATAATTATGGGGACCACAGGCCTTGTCGTTGAGCTAGCGTGCTCAAAAACCTGTTGTCACCATGTGTAGACGCTGTTGCTATGCGACAGGAATCAGGCATTGTGTGATTTCTGTCGTTTGACGCTGGAGTCGAGATTTTGAAATAAAAGCCCCTTTCTTCTCCATTTGCCGTGGCTGCTTTATTTTGTTCGGTTTTTGCTTGAACGTTTGAATTGCTCATCCCTCATTTCACAATCAAATTTGCTCAATTTTTTTGCAAATCGAAGCTCTCGATCTCTAGTTTCCCGATCTATGTAAGTTTTCTTCAAACTCACCTCGGTTTTTGCTGAATTTTGCGTGTTTTGTTCACAAATTTACAAAAATTTCAAAGCTTATGTTGCTTAATCGCCTTTTTTGTTGAATATTATGCCATGAAATTGTTTGTTTATGTTTGTATATTGCCTTGGGAGTGTTTTGAGATTTGTTTGACTAGATTTAGTGAAGAAACGAACGTTTTGCCATTGTTAAGCCCTTTGAGTTCATGAGAGCAACGTGGCTTGTTCTTGATGTTCTTGCTAGCTATTCATGCTTAATTTGTCACAATATGTGTCATAGTATCGTAAGAAATTGTTTGATTGCTTGAAAATGCTATTTCTGCTCAAATAAAAATCATGCTCTGTTTTAGTACTACGTCCTCTGTTTTTGTTCAAACATAGTATTATGCGGTTAGGCGAACCTTAGACACTATATAACCTTTGATTTATTATTGGTTTTCATAATTTAGCATATCTCGACGTCGTAACCTGGCTCTGGTTCTCGTTCTCGCGAGGCTCACCGGGAGGACGAGCCCGTTGACGTAGGCGAGGGAGATTCCATTAGCCTAAGGGAGTTCCCTAAGTGGGATGAGCGCAGTCTCTACTTCGCGCCCGAGTTTCACATCTTAGAGCGGGTGCGGCTCGGGATGACTGGCAACCGTGTTCACTGCCACATCTCAAGCAACCGGTTTATTTGTCAGCTCTACGATTTGCACTTTCGCGACAACAACGAGTTACGCGAGCTATGGGAGTCTTGTGGTCTAACTCCACTACTTCAGGCTACGTGGGCCATATACTCTTTCTCATCGAACCGTTCTCTAGTTTGAGCTTTGGTGGAGTTCTTTTGGGACACCACCAACACTTTTCACGTTCCTTGGGGTGATATGACTATCACCCCTCTCGACTTCTCTCTTATCACCGGTTTAGAGTTCCGGACGACTGCGGTTCCATTTGGAAGTAACATTACTGTTTTCTCTCCGGAGGTAGAGGAGTTGATCATCCCTATAGCTATCCGAGCTTGTGGCGAGGCTCGGCTGACGTAGATCAGCGCTCGGTGCATTCGCCGAACCATGTTGATAGAGGCCTTTTAGGAGGGTTCGACTACCCTGGAGTAGCGGGTGCGCATCTTTGCCTTAATTCTTTTGTCGGGGACCTTCTCCCCTGACAAGGGTAGCCGCGTGCTACTCTACTATCTGCCTGCTCTTCTTGACCTTCGTATGGTCGGATCATATGATTGGGCCAGCTTGGCCTATGCTGACTTCCTTCATGGATTGCAACTCGCTTGTTGCCACCGCAGTTTTGACGGGGAAGTCACACTTTCCAGTTTCTTGGGGCTCGTAGGGGTATACTTTATTTCTTTTAACCAAAGCTTGTTTTAGGTTTTGTGCTAACATTTGCTGACACTTCATCCTGTTTTATAGGTATGGTTCTATGAGTATTTCCCTTCTTTTACACCAGCAAGGCCTTTGCCTCGAGGGCTCCCCATTGCTGCCAGTTGAGGAGGCCGTTATAATTAGAGCTGTCAAAAGCTGACCCGACCCGAACCCGATTATTAACTAACCCATTTTAACCCAAAAAATGGTGATCCAAACCCGACCTGACCCGACCTAAAACCAATCCTAGACCCGAGTTGACCCGAGTATGTGAGACCCAAACCCAAACATGAACTAACCTGGAGATGACCCGACCCGACTGTAGCCGTAAATTATTGACCTAAACCGAACCCGACTTGAACCGAAATTGACCCAAACCCGTTTTAACCCATCAAAACCCAAATTTAACCCGACTTGTTACTAAACCGACTTGAATTCAACCCGACACGAATTTAACCCGACCTATTACTAACCCGACTCGAAATTCAACCCGACCTGTTACAAACCTGACCCGGAATCTACCCGACTTGTTATTGACCTGACCCAAATTCAACCCGACTTGCTATTGACGTGACTCAAATTTTACCCGACATATTACTAACCCGACCCAAAAATTTAACCCGATTTGTTACTAACCCAACCAAAAATCAACACGACTTGTTATTAACTTAACCTAAATTGAACACAAATTGTTCATGATCCGATTTCAAATCACCTTAAATTCAATTTAGACCAACTTATTATTGTTGATCAAAGCATTTTGTCTAGGGAGACCAAGTCGGTCCAGGCCAGCAAAAGAAAGGAGTATCATCCCTAAATTTAAGAGTTATATATAATATATTTGTTTTATGGTCAAAGGAGAAAATTATCATCCTAAATTATAAGCTATAGTTCCCTAGTATGTTGCCATATATATTATAGTCAAAAGAAATAATTAGCTTGATAAAAATAATAATTATCTATTTATACTTAGTTGAACCCGAATATGACCCGTCCCGATTAACCCACATATTATTGACTTGAACATAACCCAACTTGAACTCGAGAATGACCCGACTTGCAAATAACCCGCCCAACCAGATCATAACCCGCAAATTATTGACTTGAACCGAACCCGAGAATGACCTAACTTGGAAATGATCCAACCTGATTATAACTTGCAAATTATTGACTTGATTCGAACCCGACTTAAACCCGAGTATTACCCAACCTAATTCTAACCCGCAAATTATTGACTTGAACTAAACCCGACTCGAAACCCGAGAATCATCCTAACCCATTTTAACTCGTGAAAACCCGAATTAAACCCGACCTATTCTTCACCCGACCCGAACGTAACCCGACTCGTTATTAACCCGACCTAAACCCGACCCAAACCCGATAAGATGTATGACCCGACGTGACCCGACTCAAGCACAACCCAACCCAAACCCGACCTGCATAGGTTACGGCGTTAACCCGAATCAATCCGACTCGAGTTGACCCAACCCACTCTTACCCGACCCAAACCCGACTTGTTTACCCGAATTGACAGCTCTAGTTATAACAATTGGAGTGCTACTGCTCGTGTTCGAGAGTTACTCTCTCAGTACTTTTTCTTAACCTTTGGTGTTGAGCTTATGGATGTTCGTTTTGCAGGAGCCTGAGGTTCAGTTTCAGTCATGGGATGATTTCATCTTTCCTGCATTGGCCGTGCAGTCGGTATTTTCAAGGGACATACGACGATGTGGTATACCTAGGTAAGAGAGTTGCAATTTAGCACTCTTTAGAGTCCCTTGTTGTTCCTTCTCGCCCTCCTCATCCTATGTTCGATCAGACGAGGCTGAGGGTTCAGGCGGTTAGGATGCCAGCGGGTTCGGATTGGCGTTGCTGATATGTCCATTTTATATAGTGTTTTACCCTTGTCCCTTGGTCGTTATTAGTAGTGTTTTTGGCTCTTTCGGGCCACTTTTATTACTAATTTGTGTTTTCTAGTGTTTTCGTATTTTAGTTGTATTTTACAGGAAATTGCACTCTTGGAGCATTTTCCCGGGCTTTATGGATCAACTACGGAAGCTAGAAAGACACGACCACTTTTGGAGCCCAGGATTGGTGAGAGCCGGTGGTTAAGGGCTCGGTAATTGGGATCCCGAGGTATTCGGACCAAGTATTCAAGACCCGAGGAGGAAATCCGGATTGGGCCGATAAATAAAGCCCAATCAAAGTTCGAGCCTCAAAGTGGAGCAAGGGCCCGATCGGGCGCGGCAAGGCCAGGTGCTGTGCGTGCATAAGCACGCCTGATTATGCGAGCATCTAGCATGATCGGGCGATGCTGCTGGCAAGGAACGCGAAGAAAAAGGCGCGCCCGACGGGCGGCTCTTCGCCCGATCGGGCGCGTGTTTTTATAGGACCTGATTAATTAGTTTTAATTTTTGTTTTTAGGAAACGTTTATATACGATTTTGTACGGATTGTTGGAGATCTTCTTTCTTAGACTTTCTCTCTCTACTTAGGACGTTTCTCTCTCTTAACTCTTCTCTAAACTCTTGTTCTTGATTATTTCCATGAATACAGATTAGTTTGGTAACGATTTCTCTTCCCTTAATCTTAGTTGTTTATTTTATTCCTTTCATCATGATTTATTTTATTGCTTTGATTAGTTTAGTTTTTAATATGTGTGAGTAGTTTTATTTCTAGGGTTTATGGGGATCCATAAATAATATGAAGGGGTAATTTATTGTTGTTGATTATCAATGCTAGATTAATTTCCTATTGATTGATTTAATGCTTTGTGACTAGATTTGCGCAGATCTTTTATGCATGAGTTTGACAATATTGATTCGAGATTCGACAGATGAGAATTGATGTTTAGGTCTTGTTTCAATAGGCAGATTAATTTATAAATGGTTAAGTCGAGATTCGAGAAATGAGATTTAATACCGGTAGATTAATTGTGTGATTGTAATACGTAGCGAAATCCCTTTACAATCTGGTTAATTGATGCATTGATGATTGACTATTATTGATTATTGGTATTGCATGATAATTTCTTATTGAATTGTTTTAACGTTTTAAAATTGCGGCTTGTAAAAGTATGGCAATATTAAATTGATGAATCGAGCAGATGTTGGTTTGATATTAAAGGCTATTTTCAATAAGAACTTAGACCTAGTAAATTGCGAAAGCCTGTTAGATCTATGTTAATTAATAATTTGCGAGAGCCTGTTAATCATGTTATTTATGCAATGTCAATGATTGATTACTATGTTTTACCCCGGAGTATTAATCATTGTTTTCTCCCTACTCTTAATCTTCGTAGTTTAGTTTCCTTTGATTACAATATATTGGTTACTTTATAATCTGGATTATATTAATTAATTAGGAATAGAAAGACTCGTTTCTCTGTGGATTCGACCCTACTTCCCTATCTACGTTAGTTAGAGGATTTAGGAATTACTTTTGATTAGGGGATACGACTTTACCCTGTCAAAATTTGGCGTCGTTGCCGGGGAAACGGTTTTATTTTTATTTCTGATTGTTTTTATAGTCTAGATTATTTCCCTTTTGTCTCAGAGAGCGTTAGTTCTCTGAGACAAATCTCACGTTTGCTTCTAGTTGTTGTTTATGCCCAGGTGTTCCAGATCAGGTTACATCCCATTCAATCCTGAGATCGAACGTTCCTTCCATAGATAGAAAAATTTCTACAAGCAAATCCTGGCGGATTCTGGTGATAATAACAATAATCACCGAGATCCTCCAACTGGTTCTAGCGATTCAGAGACATCATCAGACGCAGAATCAGAGATGACGGCTCCAAAGAAGCTTAGTGATTATTCACAACCAAAGCTTACGGATTTTCCATATCTCACCCCTACTCCGGCTCTTGATGGGGTTCAATTTGAAATTAAACCTCAATTTATAACGATGATAGAGAGGAAGCAATTCAGTGGAGCCAAGGGTGAAGACCCGAATCTTCACATTGCCGACTATTGTCAATATTGTAACACCATAAGGCAAGCCAGGGTCACTCAAGACCAAATCAGGGAGATTCTCTTTCCCTTCTCTTTAACTGGAAAAGCTAAATTGTGGTTTAATGGCTTAAATAGAACTACACTTGGTATAACTGACTGGGAAACTCTTGTTCTGAATTTCTATAACAAGTATTATCCTGTAGAGAGAACAGCCGTACTACGGAGTGCGATCCAGAATTTTGCCCAAGAAGCTGATGAATCTTTATATGAGGCTTGGGAGAGGTTCAAAGATTTACAAAGAGATTGCCCTCACCATAATTTAGCGCAATGGCAGTTAATCCAAGCCTTTTATAATGGCCTTGGAAATTCTTCTCGAATAATTTTAGACTCTGCAGCTAGTGGGAGGTTTATGAATCTTGATGTTGAAGATGCAGGTCAGGTCATTGAAGGCATAGCAATACACAATTCCCAATATGGGAACCCTAGAGGATTTGCTAACAAGGGGAAGCATAGTGTCGACTCTGTATCCTTGTTTTTGCAAGCTCAACTAACCTCTATTTGCCAAAAATTAGATAATCTGAGCACTGATAATGTAGCCAATGTTTCTGCGATTAATAATAATTCTAATGAGGTTTTCTGTGAAAATTGCGGCATTGTAGGTCATTGGGAGCAAGATTGCAGGAGTTCCGTGGAGCAAGTTAATGCCTTCCAAGCTTATAGGCAGAATAACCCATACTCCAACACTTACAATCCTGGGTACCGGAATCATCCGTACCTTTCCTACCGGAGCACTAATGTTCAAAATCCACCACCAAAAGAACCACAGGAGCCACAACAACAACATCAGAAATATTATCATCCCAATGCTAGCCAGAAGAACCAACCACAACAACCCTCCTCATCTTCTGACCCTTCCCTGGCGGAAATTAGAGCAATGTTGGTTAATATGCAAAAGCACATGGAGAGTAGAGATGCGACAATTGATCAAATTCTAGCGCATAATAAAATTGTAGATAATCAAATTGCGCAACTCTCCGCTACCCTGCAAGCCCGCCAACAGGGAGCTCTGCTGGCACAGCCGACTAGGCCTACGGATCAAGCATTTGCAATTACTCTAAGGAGTGGTTCAAACTATGAAGGGCCCTCTATGCCCAGAGTTGATGAACTTGTTTTATTAAATAATGCTAATCTTGATTCCGTTAAACCAAACAATGTAGTTGACAGCCCTGCAGGGCTAAAGGATAGTACTAACATATCTAATTCTACATTGCAGGGTACAACTCCAGAGAAGGTGGCTACTCCAGACAAGAGTAATAATTCTCCAAAGCCAATTATCAAACTTCCATTCCCCAATCGTCAATTGAAGACAAACTTGGATAAGCAGTTTGGTAAGTTCCTGGAGGTGGTAAAAGATTTGAAGGTAACAGTTCCCTTTACTGAATTAATCACACAAATCCCCTCGTATGCAAAATTTATGAAGAAAATATTGACGAGGAAAAGGTCTATTAGTGAGGTAGAGACAGTAGCTTTCACTGCAGAGTGTAGTGTCGTACTTCAAAATAAGTCTCCACCTAAATTAAAAGATTCGGGTAGTTTTTCTATCCCTTGTCATATTGGCAATCTCTTGATTGATAATGCATTATGTGATTTGGGTGCTAGTGTTAGCGTCATGCCATTATCTGTGTGTTCTAAGTTAAATATGGGTAAATTAAAAGCTACCAATATAACTCTACAAATGGCCGACCGTTCTTTCAAATATCCCTTAGGTGTTTTAGAGGATGTCCCCGTTAGAGTAGGTAAATTTTATATACCTGTAGATTTTGTCGTTCTTGATATGGCTAAGGATATGCAAACCCCAATTATTTTGGGTAGACCATTCCTTAACACTGCAGGAGCAGTCATAGATGTAAGAAGTAGTAAGTTAACATTATCAGTAGGGGATGATAAAATTGTTTTTAATCTGAATAATGCCCCTAAAAGCTCCATGACTGAGGAGAAATGTTTCAGTGTTAATGTGGTTGAAGATTATTCTAACATGCCCCAAGCTCTTGAAAAAGATCCCTTGGAGGCGGTATCTTGTGTTGCATCCTTTTCAGATGAGATAGACAAATGGCAGAAGGAAGTCGATGCAATAGAAAGAGCACTCTACAATGTTGGTCTTGGTTTCGAGAATGAAAAGGTGGAACCGATCGAGCAAGTTGTGCGAATCGAGCCTACGGTAAGTGTTCTGCCAGATAGAGTTGCAAGTGTTGAACGCAATGACAATTTGAATCAACCTTCGATCGAAGAAGGATTTTTAGTGTGTAGCATTGAAGATCCCCCAGTCCAAGTCAAGGAGGATCCACCGGATAAGGTGATTTGGCGTCCTACAGGGTATGTCAGGAAGCCACATCGCAACCTGAACACCGCTAGACCGGGTGAGAAACCACCCGATCAAGCGTTAGGCCGAGGGTCCTACGCATTTTACTTGGAAAGAGGGTCGTGCGGGACCTAGATAAACCAGCGCTTTGCGGGAGGCAACCCGTATTTCTTGCTTTCTAGACTAGTTTTCCTTTTTATTTATCTTTAATTTTTTTTTTTGAGAGGCGAGGAGAGTGAAATTTTACCGTTTATAAGTGTTTTTGTACAGGTATAGGTTTAAGAGGTCGAAAGACTTAGATGAAATTTGAAGACGAAGAAAAAGCTGAGGAATGCTGACCGGGCACGGGCCCGATCGGGCGGAGCTCGCCCGATCGGGCGCGCAAGCATGGTAAATTCCTGTCTTAAATTCGCCCGATCGGGCGTGGCTGCCCGAACGGGCGCGCAAGGAGGGCTGGAAAGTCGAGCAAATTTTGCCCGATCGGGCGAGGTTGCCCGATCGGGCGCGCAAAGAGAGTCAGAAACTCGAGTGAAATTCGCCCGATCGGGCGCAAATCGAGTGAAGGAAAAGATATGTCGGGCGAGTAAGAGGGCGAAAATTTCGTTCGTGTTCGCGCCCGACCGGGCGGAGCTCGCCCGATCGGGCGCGCAACTGAGATTCTGGAAATCAAGTTTATCCGCCCGATCGGGCGAGGCTCACCCGATCGGGCGCGCCTATTTTGGCCGTCCCTTTAAACTTTTCCTCCTCTTTCTTTCCTCACTTTCTTCTTATTTCATCTTCTTCTTCATTACTTTCTCTCTCTAAAACCTCCATTTTTACACCTTTAAACTCACTTCTTTTTCAAGATCTCCTCAAATTCATCCATCAAAACCTCAAAATTCTTACATAATATTAATCCTCACATCTTCCTCTACATTTCCCACCTATTTTCTCCCACTTTCTCTCATACTTCCTTCAAACCCCTAGAGAGAGGAAGCTCCAAGCATTAAATTTTTCCACATATAATGGCCTCAAAACGTTCAAGGACACAAAGGGGTGAGAGTTCGAGGGCACCACAACCAACGGTCAACCCGGATCTTCAAATTCCTATCCTATTTAGGGAGTTTGAACTGGGTGCAACCCGTGGGGAGTGAAACTTGGTGGATAGTCCACCAAAAATCGGGTTGGAGGGATCAAGCCTTTACCTTACCCAACCCCGCCTTGACCAAATTTGAGAAGGGGAAGCCTTCTTATACTTTCGAGATTAATGGTCAAGGTGAGGTTCAACCACCTCACCCTTCACCACAACCCCACCAATCCCCCCTAGACCATTCCCCCACTCACCATTCACCACACTACCCAACACCTCCACCCTTCACCTATGGCATACCCACTTCCTCGGTCGACTATAACGTCGACCCCAATGCCCCTTATGACTTTTCGGCTTTTAGGAGCCTATTAGACCGTATCGAGACGGGGCAAGGGAGAGTTGAGGGTATGATGCAAACCCTAGATTCTAGGTTAAGCACCTTAGATGGGCGGGTTGGTTACATAGAGAGGAACCTCGGGAGGGGTCTATACCCCATGTATGACGATTATGCCCGTCGGGGGGCTATTCCTCCCAATTCACTTACTCCCGATTGGTTCCAATACCCCCAAGGAGGGTATTCTCACCCCGGTGCATATGGTACTTATGTGGACTACTCTTCAGTCCACGGATATGGGGGTGATGCTCCTTTTGGGGGTATGGGGGGGAATGTGGACCCTAACTACTTTGAAGGTGGTTCGGGTTACGGTGGTGCTGGACCGAGCCAGGGTGGTGCCGGCTCGAGTCATGGAGGAGGATATGAGAGGATGGATGACGATGAGGAGTAACTCTCCCTAGCTACCCTCCCAAGTCAATGAGGGCATTGCTTGATTTGGCTTGGGGGGAGATTTCTTGTATATATGGTAATCCTCTTTCTCTTTTCTCTATTTATTGCTTTCCTAGTGTAGTTTTTATTGCTTTCTTATTTATAAAAATACAAAAAAATTGAAAAAATTATGCTTCCCTGTGCCCCTTACTTGAGAAAATTGTTTTGATTCTTGGTATTTGACGATAGGCATTGTGGATTAGTTGATCATGATTTGATGTTTGATTGCCTTGAAACCTTTTAAATGCGTCAATTTTGTCCAACTACTTGTGAATATAGTGCTTGACTAGTTGATTTGGTAAGGAATGTGTGATAGTTCCATAGTTCCTGGTATGTCAATGAATTTGAGTATTGGTTTGCAACTATTAGTAATATTTATATGATTCATTATTATGCACATTGTGGAGGACGAAGGCATTTGTTCTTTTAGGTAGCCTCCAGATATTGTAGATACACTTGTTCCCTTCTTGCTACCCATGTTGTTGCCTTTACTTTTTGTTGTTTTATTAGCCATATTGCAAGCCTATTTTGCCCCATTGGTTACTAGTCCCAAGCTTGGCTTGGGGGAGCTATTAGTGAGTGAGGTGAGGGAGTTTGTAGTGTGCTTATTATTTTCACAACTTGGGTGGGCTTTTGAGAAGTTGTTTTGTTGATATTCATGTTTATTTTTGATGAGTTTAAGAGTTATATTTTCTTGAAAAATTAAGCATGATATTATGAAAAAAAAAAAAAGAGAAGTTCAAGAAAAAAAATGTGAAAAAATAAGTGAACTTCAGAAGAAAAAATGTTCAAATGTTCTAGTTGGGGGGTGATCAAAAGAAAAATAATAGAGCTTCAATGAAAAGTATTCAACTTTGAAAATAAAGTTTGTTTATTCACTCTGCTTCTTCATTATTATATCTTATGAGTGAAATTGTAAGAGTTGGGTTTATTTATTATGATTGGAGTATATTTGGTTGATGTTAGAGTTGGTTATGTAGGAGATGTATGATCACTATTTATTTTGATCATGGGTTTTATTAGGATATTGCTCCTTTAAGCATAGCTTTTCTCTCACTTATTCCCAAATTTATCCTACCCTTTACCCTAGCCTTACATTACAATCTTTAAAGACCTTCCGACCTTTGTGCATAGAATTATATGAATGTGAAAGTGTTTTTTTATCAATGCAAGTTATGACTTGGCATATTTCGAGTCAATTAGTAGGATTGAGCGTTCATTGTTTTATACACACGAGAGTGTGAGTTGGGAGGGCATTGTTCACATAAAGGGGGTTGGATGGAGAGCGATCGAGTACATCTTTTACTCGCCACATAAATGAGAGTTGAGTGTGTGAGCACTAGTCTTGAATTCTATATGCTCTTGTGGTTTGCTCTATTTGACAATTGTTAGAGAGATTGGTAATTAGATGGATTTGATTGGTTGACTTTGAAGCATGTTTATTTGATTTACCCTGGATCGTTTGTGCTTGATTTTTACTTTTTGGGGTGAAGAATATTTATTGATTCATTGATGAGATCTTTGCTTAGGGACAAGCAAAGGTTTGGCTTGGGGGAGTTTGATATGTCCATTTTATATAGTGTTTTACCCCCGTCCCTTGGTCGTTATTAGTAGTGTTTTTGTCTCTTTCGGGCTACTTTTATTACTAATTTGTGTTTTCTATTGTTTTCGTAAGTTTAGTTGTATTTTACAGGAAATTGCACTCTTGGAGCATTTTCCCGGGCTTTATGGATCAACTACGGAAGCTAGAAAGACACGACCACTTTTGGAGCCCAGGATCGGTGAGAGCCGGTGGTTAAGGGCTCGGTAATTGGGATCCCGAGGTATTCGGACCAAGTATTCAAGACCCGAGGAGGAAATCCGGATTGGGCCGAGAAATCAAGCACAATCGAAGTTCGAGCCTCAAAGTGGAGCAAGGGCCCGATCGGGCGCGGCAAGGCCAGGTGCTGTGCGTGCATAAGCACGCCTGATTGTGCGAGCATCTAGCATGATCGGGCGATGCTGCTGGCAAGGAACGCGAAGAAAAAGGCGCGCCCGACGGGCGGCTCTTCGCCCGATCGGGCGCGTGTTTTTATAGGACCTGATTAATTAGTTTTAATTTTTGTTTTTAGGAAACGTTTATATACGATTTTGTACGGATTGTTGGAGATCTTCTTTCTTAGACTTTCTCTCTCTACTTAGGACGTTTCTCTCTCTTAACTCTTCTCTAAACTCTTGTTCTTGATTATTTCCATGAATACAGATTAGTTTGGTAACGATTTCTCTTCCCTTAATCTTAGTTGTTTATTTTATTCCTTTCATCATGATTTATTTTATTGCTTTGATTAGTTTAGTTTTTAATATGTGTGAGTAGTTTTATTTCTAGGGTTTATGGGGATCCATAAATAATATGAAGGGGTAATTTATTGTTGTTGATTATCAATGCTAGATTAATTTCCTATTGATTGATTTAATGCTCTGTGACTAGATTAGGCCTGATCTTTTATGCATGAGTTTGACAATATTGATTCGAGATTCGACAGATGAGAATTGATGTTTAGGTCTTGTTTCAATAGGCAGATTAATTTATAAATGGTTAAGTCGAGATTCGAGAAATGAGATTTAATACCGGTAGATTAATTGTGTGATTGTAATACGTAGCGAAAGCCCTTTACAATGTGGTTAATTGATGCATTGATGATTGATTATTATTGATTATTGGTATTGCATGATAATTTCTTATTGAATTGTTTTAACGTTTTACAATTGCGACTTGTAATAGTATGGCAATATTAAATTGATGAATCGAGCAGATGTTGGTTTGATATTAAAGGCTATTTTCAATAAGAACTTAGATCTAGTAAATTGCGAAAGCCTGTTAGATCTATGTTGATTAATAAATTGCGAGAGCCTGTTAATCATGTTATTTATGCAATGTCAATGATTGATTACTATGTTTTACCCCGGAGTATTATTTATTGGTGAACCTATGCCCTAGATCCTTTTATTCATTGTTTTCTCCCTACTCTTAATCTTCGTAGTTTAGTTTCCTTTGATTACAATATATTGGTTACTTTATAATCTTGATTATATTAATTAATTAGGAATAGAAAGATTCGTTTCTCTGTGGATTCGACCCTACTTCCCTATCTACGTTAGTTAGAGGATTTAGGAATTACTTTTGATTAGGGGATACGACTTTACCCTGTCAGTTGCCATATCCATTTGAGCCGCAGTTATGGAGATAAGATTTTTCCGCGTTTGGCCCTACCGCCTCTCTTGCCAGAGCCGATAGAGGTACCATTTGTATTTTACATTTGTTTATTCTATAGCCCTCGAGCCAATCCTAATTATTCAGGTTTAACATGACAGGCTTCGACTAGAGAGTTCGTGCCTCCGCTAGTATCCATCGTTTACCAGGGCACTTTTGATCCTGTTGAGGAGATGATTCCTCTGGCTCCTGAGCCATGTCGTTTTATAAAGGAGTTGATACCTCGGCACCAGAATTCAATAAGTCACTTTATTTGTCATCTCATTTGTGTATATGCCTTGATTATTTCTGACTTTGTGACCGTGACAATTTTCTCGTGAGATGCTGACGAGGAGGGTTAGAGACATGGACGCCTTCCGTTACAAGCTCGTGAGGTGCTGACGAGGATGGCTAGAGGCATGGACGCCTTCCGTTACCAGCTCGTGAGGTTGAGCCACTAAGCTATGAGTCGTCGCGGTGATGATGGCATGGAGGTATTTCTCTTGACACCTCTTATGTTTATATTTGTCTTTCTGTACTTGACTTAGTTTGCTTTTATTTGTTTCAGCCTATTCCTCCGACGCGTACTCGTACTAGACCCGAGGCTAGGAGGGAGAGATCGGGGTCTGACTCGAGGCGTCATCGGACCTCAGCTAGGAGTCAGGGCGGTCGAGCAGAGTCGGACCGTACTGCCAGAATATAAGATTCTAGCTCTTCGTTTGAGGGTTCATCAGGGGGGGCAGACCAGCTTAGGAGGCATGACGTCAGCTCCTTTAGTGGGTGATGGGACGTACGTGGTTGGCTCGTCGTCGCAGCAGCCACATCAGTCTCAGCATTTGGGAGTGCAGCAGCAGGGTGAGCCTAGATGGGCTGGCCCTACTCTCTCGATTCAGGCTCCTTCAAATGAGGCAGGGGGCGAGGAGCATACTCCACGGATTGTACAGTTCTTTGATACTTTTGGAGTTCCTCTTCATTTGCGTCCTCCACCGTCATAGATGTACATGTATTTGTATTTATTTTGTTTTTGTAGGACTTTGCTTATTTGACTCGGACACTTTGTATATATAGCTATGATTACTATGTTTATTTTTAGCTTTGCATTTTTAATTTTCATTTTATTGTGTATGCGAGTGTGAAAATTATGACTAACTTTCAATGGAGGGTATCCGACTTTCTCCCAAAAAAAAATGAAAAATAAAAGTCGTGCTTAAACTTAATTAAACTCAATATAATTAAAATATCACAAAAGTGTTTGCCATTAGGTTGGATTGGAGTGGATAATGATTTGAAAATGGTGAAAACCGTAAAATTGCAGTACAAAATTGAGTCAACGTTAAGAAAAACTTGGTTAGCGTAGTGCGCAAGGCTACCGTGACATTCACCTGGCCATCGCGATGCGACAAGGATCACGCGACGTGTGATTCCTGTCGCATGGCGCTGGATTTATTTCTCTGAATCCCAACAAGGGTAATTAGCGACGACCAATGTAGTTGCAAATCCGTCGCAAAAATGGATTTGCAACGGATCTGCAACTACTTGGGTTAGTCGCTAAAGACCTCGTCGCAAATCCATTATTGTGACTAATTTTTGTATAGTCGCAAATTTAGTGACAGATTTGCAACGACTTTGCAACTGCCATTTAGTGACTAACTTAAAAATTTTAGCAACTAAATCATTGTCCGTTGTAAAATATTTGTGACGGATTAGCGACTAAAGAGAGCAATGTCTTAAGACTACAGAGACCAATATTTTGTGATGGATTAGCGACTACGAGACTAAATTTTTGCGACTACGAGACTAAACTTTTGCAACTACAAAGACTAAATTTTTTTTGCAACGGATTAGCGACTTACCACTGAGACCAATTATTTTGCAACCAACCAATTAGTCGCTAAATTTTTGCGTCTGACTATCAATATTTGGAGACCATAATTTACTAATAACCAATATCAATAAAAAAAAAAGGTGCCCACGAATAAATTCAAATAACCAAAATGCTAATTTTTTTCAAATATCCAAAATATCATCAATATTGTATCAATGTAGTAAAAAATAATATCATAATTCATATGACTAATCCATAACCATTATAAAAATGCAAAACTAAATACTGTAGCTTATGAATAGTAACTTCTGGTGCTATTACATAGATTCCCTTACAATTAATGAATTGCCCAAATTGCCCTTGCTTAATCAATTGCCTTCTGTGATAGCTGTAATTGAGAGTGGGCCCCTTGCTTCTACACCGACTTCCCTCTCTCTGTTTTCATCTCAGAAGGAAAGGGTTAGAGGCTCGGAGCATTTGATTAAGCAAGGAGAGAGAAACCTAGAGAGAGAAAAATTCAGCAACTCAAGACCATCGATCATCGCTTTCGACGATGGGGCTTCGATTCTTCTCAGCCTCCGAAGTTGTGGAAGATGACTTTCCGATCGTCACATTTATCAGGTTCGATCTTGTTCTTGTTGTTTTCGATATGTTCAATGTGTATTCGATTTTTTTGGTTGAATCTTTGTGGGTGTATTTGAGCAAAATCGCTTCGTTTTTATTGGGGTTTATTTGATCGATTTGTTTTCGATTTTTTAGCTTTATTTGGTCGATTGGTTTTCGATTATTTTGGGGTTTATTTGATCGATTTGTTTTCGATTTTTTGACTTTATTTGGTCGATTGGTTTTCGATTATTTTGGGGTTTATTTGATCGATTTGTTTTCGATTTTTTTGTCTTTATTTGTTCAATTGGTTTTCGATTATTTTAGGGTTTATTTGATCGATTTGTTTCTGGTTTTTGGTTTTCGTTTTTTGGGTTAAAATTGTGTGACTTATCGTTCTTTTTGGTTGAATTGTGTGATTCGTAGTTGAATTGTTGATCTCTAGGTACAATTCTCTCTCTCCTTTCTCTTCTGAGGTTTCTCCAACCCTCCACTGAAGCTACTCCTGGAATTTCCTCTCCATTGAAGAAGCTTGAGAGGTTATTTGATGATTCTCTAATCTCCAGGTTTGATTCTCTCTTCTTTCACTCTCGTGTTCTAATTGTTTGAATGTTCAGCTCTTTGATTAAATTTTTCCTTTTATTTGAATGTTGACTGATTTAGCTCCCTTTCCTGCGAAATATTTGGAGTACGTTGTGTGTTTTTCTAATAAAATGTGGGAAAGTTTTGAATTTTATTTGTTTTTAGTATAAATATGTCAAGTAATCGCGGAAATTAAATAGATGTTTCTGGCTAATATTCAAATTGTGGTGATAAATTTGTGTTATGTGTAACAAATTGTTTGGATTATGGCTTACACATGTAATTTTAATGATGCATTGGTTTGGGATTTGTAATCTGCAATTGATATGAAATTGAGGAGATGATTTGGTTTTAGTGTTTTCGGATGCTTAATTATAGGCTATATGATCTGAGTAATTTGTTTTTGCTTTAATGGTTGATTTATTGGTACTTTTGTTAAGCAGAAATGGGTGAGGAGGCTACTAAAGTTGTTGTACCGGAGTTGGTTTTGAAAAAGCAGAAGAGGAAGGAAGAATGGGCTTTGTCCAAGAAAGAGGATCAGGATGTTCAGAAGAAGAAGAATAATATTTTGTCTTAAAAAATTACTGCATTAATAACCTTGATAAAAGTCAGCTCTCTGATTTGATTCTTCTTTTCCCCTAATACAATCATAATTAATTATGCTATGTCAATTGGTCTAGAAATTACATGTCTTTTAAATGTTTAACAATACTTATCTTTCTAATAAATTAATCATATACTACCTCCGTTAACTATTAATCATATACTACCTTCGTTAATCATATGGTGATTTCTTGTATTGATTGTATGTTCTGTCTACACTTCTTAGTTCTTATAGAAGCAGGAAACTGATAATTTATTAATCATGTCATCATGATTACTAAATTATAGGGATATTAGATGGTCATACAATTAAATAAGTTATAAGCAATACTTTTACTGCATCTGATCAAGCTTTAATTTTCTCGATCCCTCTTCCTCCAAGTAAGCAGAAAGATGTTATGCACTAGTGGCCTAATAAGAGTGGTGTCTAAAGCGTCAAGTCAAGCTATTGGTTAGGTAAAAATAGCCCTCTGCCTCTGCTTTCCCAGGGTGATTTAGAGGTTTGGAAGAAGATTTGGAAGCTGTTGGGACCTCCCAAACTCAGGCACTTTATTTGGCGTGCGTGTAAGAATTTCCTTGCTGTTAAAGAAAGGCTTATGTTCCGTCATATCCTCCCTAATAGCTCCTGCTCAATTTGTAATCAGGGGTGTGAAACTACCATTCATGCCATTTTTGAATGTAGTATTGCTAAGGAGATTTGGGCAGCTAGCAATATTGTGAGTTTGTTATCTAAAGCCCCTGCCACTTCTTTTGCTAATAGATGGATGTGGGTAGCATCACAGGTTTCTAAGACTGAACTAATGGAGTTCTGTACTCTAAACTAATGGAGTTCTCTTTTCTGGGATGGGCTGCGTGGCGTGGGAGAAATTTGAAAATCTTTGAAAATTCAGATGTGAGCTCGGTTTTCCTTGCCTCTGGGTTTATGAAGATGGTGCATGATTATGAGGAGTATGCTGTGAGGATCTCAAAACCAGTCCCACGTCAGTCTTTTGCTTCAACAAAATCTTGGAGTTGCCCGCAAGAAGGTGTGATTAAAATTAATTGCGATGCCCACATTGGTAATGTAACGAGACTTGGTGTGGTTGCCAGGGACCATTTGGGTAATAGTTTGGTGGCAGTGGTACGTGCTGAAGCTGCGGGGTGGACTGCTATTGTGGCGAAAGCGGCTGCTTTCTGGTTTGGTGTACAATAGCACTGAGGATGGGCTACTCAAAGGTTCATATGGAATGTGATGCTACTAGTGTGGTTCAAGGTGTGAAGACAAATGTCGTGGGACTATCCCCTTTTCACCAGTTTATTGATGCAATTAGCATAGCCACAAAATCTTTCACTCATTTTAATATTAGTCATGTAAGTCGGGCGGGAAACACTCTAGCTTATTTAGTGGCTAGGTTGGATAGTTGTAATTATAAGGAGTTTGTTTGTTTTGGACCTTTCCCTCAAAGTCTCACGACTTTGGCGGGACTTGATTTAATCTAATATTATACTGTCCGGTGTTTTCAAAAGATGCAATTAAATAAGTTGGGTTAATAGTAATATCTTGAGGGAGGAGTAGTTTCTAGAAATGGCAATGGTGAAGAGGGGGGAGAGAGAGAGAGAGAGAGAGAGGTTGTGTATGTCTTTTCTAGGAATACTACCTTAGTATCCCAAACTGATATTATTAGACTTTAGTTTTTTGTTCAGCAACATGATCCATAGCTGAGGTGTGAGGTAAGTACTAATTTAAATCTTAAATAAAATATATTTGATTTTGAAGGCTTTGCTCGTATTGTGTTACTATTCTAATTTTTTCGTATCATGGTGCAATTTTTTTATTTCTTTATATTTATTGGCAGTTTGTTGGGAGCCATTAGGCAAAGAAGAGTGCAAGAGGCAATGGCACAGCGCGACGGAGATAGTTCGACATAAATACTTGATTGTGTCGGGTTTTTTTAATCAGATCTTTAAATCCTTAAATGTAATATTGGTTTTATTAATGTAGTATATAGTCTTATATTAGAGAAATGAGACATTGTTGTAAAACTTTGTTCACCTAGATTTTTCAATTTTGACTCAAATATTAGAAATAGTGACATTCGTTTATTCACCATTGTAGACACCTAAAAATGCGACTCCACTGGGGAGGATTCTTAATTATTTATCGATTTGAGTGATCGGTATTTAATTAAGATGAGTGGATGAGACTTGAAAGATTCTTGAAAAAATATTCCTGTGATTAATTTGGCATTTTTGCATCTGCATAGACGTTTTAACGTCGCATTCAGGTCTGTCCCGTAGGAAAAATTGGATAACTTGGTTGCGCGCGAAGGGAAACAGGGCACCAGTCAGATCTTCTGACTGCCGTGCCACGGCAGAATCTGCCGTGTCACGGTACAGTGCACCGTCTGACGGTGCACAGTACCGTGACACGGGAAATTTTGCCATGTCACGGCAGTCCTAAAATCAGTTCGGTGGCTTATTTTCTTTCCTCACAGTCGACTTCCTTCGATTTTTCTGAAAAAACGTATGTGTTCTACATGCGTCTTAGCCCCGGGGGATTTAAGCTCTATCGACCCAAAAACGCTCATGGCAATAAGGGTTCATCCGAGTTATTAAATCCACCCAAACCATGGAGTCGAGTTCGATTTCATCACGAACTCGCGGAGCCGCCCGTTGGCATACACCCTCCCTTGGCATACACCCTCAAGGGAGGCTGCCTTGCTAACGCGTCCAAACTCTTAACCATGGTACCCTTTTGACACCCAAAGCTTCACCAATAGTTGAACATAGATCTTGACTCTAGGTTGCGAACTTCATTGCATCATGCGTGACGATATGCTTATATGTGCATTTTTTTATTGAATTTTTTTAATTATTTTTTTTCTCTTATCAAACCCTTTTTTTTATTATTATTATTAGAGTCGAGCCATAGAATTCTTTTTATTTTTTTTTATTTTTGAGTCACCCGGATTTTTATTCCCGTATACTGCACAAGAGTCAACTTGTTTTGGTCATAGCCGGAGTTCTAGAAAGAGTTACGTGTCGTAACACCTATGGATCTGTAGCCCCGAGTTTTATCTTTCATTTGGAATTGGTTTCGTCCCATTCAAAATCACAGATAAAAAGTTATAACTGATTTACTACAACCTGTCTAGTTTAGGTTTTTTTTTTTAGCGTCAACCTTTTTTTTAATTTTTTTTTTATTGTGTCAAGTTAGTCTTAGCCAAGTCCTTTAATCCGTGTCAACTCGTATAACATAGGATTGTAGATTTTTTTTTATTTTTTTTTTACCCATGAGTCTTAACTTTTCTAGAATTCTAGTCCTCTTCCTAGTTTCTTGTGATCGATTTTTGTGTTAACCTTAACATGTATTCTTTGTCTTTGATTGTGGTTGATCTTATTTATGAATAATGATTGCCAATGGACCGTTTTCACTTAGTAAATAGCATAAAAATTAAAAATGGACAAAATTAATCAAGTTAGTTTGTCTTTTAGTCTTCCGTGCTATTTGGTCATTAGGTCCTTTGTTTTTCACAACGTCCTCATGTCTAGCCATGCGATCATACCACGAGTCTTAATAAACTCACCTAATCACACATGTTGAGTCTTTTTGCACACACTTTGTCTTCGAGTAATGCACTTTATTGATTATGATCGTATACTAGGGCCATGCATGTATCGTTTTCCATCGTAATAGGAATGAGTGGAGTATTTCCCATCAGATTTCAAAATTGTTTCTTACGCTCTTCCTTTCCAATCTGAGTATTGAGTGAATGCATTAAGTGAGTTCATCCTTACAAAGTACTTGAGTCTAAAATCACTAGGCAATAGTTGGAAGAATAAGGGGAACGTCACTCCTTCCTTCTCTCCTTCCAATCAAAGCATCAACAACAAGAAACTTTTTTTTTTTCACCAGGCGGTAAGAAGTTACTCATAAACAGCCATGAATACAATGCACGATGCATGCTTCTGACCAAGATTTCATGTTTTCTTCTTCTTTTGTTTCAAACCCTTCCCCCTAAAAAGTCTAGCATAGGTTCTCCTTACCCATGTGTCTATATGTCACATTTCTTACCTTCTTCATAAATGAGCATCTCTTTCTTACATTCGATCATGTGATAAAAATAAAAAAAATAAAAAAAAATCATCAATTGGCGAACTAAACACAAGGTACACCAATGACTTGAGGCACCTTTGCAACCCTGTCATTCCCTATTAACCATTTAATCACATATCCATTTCTTCGTCAACCAATTTGAGCCTCGTCTAACGTTTGGCCTTCATTTTTTCAACCCACATTCACTCAACCCTGGAATTGGAAGATGTGCAATTTGTGTAACATTCGAAAAGCAAGTAAAAAAAAAGCAGCAAAATAACAATAAAACAATGTCTAAAGGCAAATGTTCCAATGTCTTTGATATGAACATGTCTCAAATTGCGTCTCTCATCGAGTGCTTGGTACCGTGCCTGAGAAACATGAATGCTAAGTGAGTGATGGACCGCATGATATGAGATTGCCTACATTGATTCAAAAGAATAAAAAAAAAAAAGAAAGAAAAAAATTCAAAACAAAAAAATGTTGAAAATAAAACTTGCAAAGTCCAATTCACAATTGCATATCTTGGGGATTCTCTCGGGTATGGAGCCTTGTACCCTTTTCTTCTTTAAACCATCAACTTAACCATATTACAACCCTTGAAAGACCTCTTTGAGGTGTACATACACTTGTGCAAAGTTCGGTTAGAGCTACGTTGGCCTGATTCCTAACGGATACGTAGGCAACCTCACATTGAGGTGCGGCCACATTCAATATTCATATCTATGCATGATCGAGTTAAAGAATATCAATGCTTACCCCTACCCATTTAGAGCTAGACTTGGGGGCTTAAACCCACATCATTTAGCCTACCCAGCCTAAAGAGTCACCATTTTGACTCTTCTCACATAAATTTCCATCACCATAGCCTTTGCAGCTAGCCTTAGTATCACATTCACACACTTCACTCACACATCCATATCCATATCAATCATCCTCCCCTTTAAGAACCCTTTTTCATGAAATCTTGTTTTAACACTGTGCATGCTTCATCATCTTTCAAGACAACATTCATTAGAAGAAACATTGTATACTTGCTTAGCTTCCTGACCTGAGCAAAATTCATTGTTTCATGCATCGCATATCGTGCTTAGATCCTTGAACTAAGAAACATTCATTATGCAATACTCATCAACCACTTCATCTATATACGTGCTTAGCTTCCAGACCTAAGTGACGTTCAAGATCATTTCTTTACGCCATATATGATTCTTAGCTCCATGACCTAAGTTCATTCATCTATCGTGTCACATGATGTAATTATCCTTAGCCTCCTGGCCTAAGAACATGCATCATGCATACATTATTTCCAACACAATCAATTCAATCCATACGATTCATTTCGTCTTGCTCAAGGAGGAAGTTCAAAACTTCTTCCTTTTTTTCATTGTTTTCTTTTGGGGAAGTTTAAGAAAAATTTCAAAATTTTTATCGAGGGAAGTTTGAATGTAAAATTTCATTTTTCACGTCTTTCTTTTTCAGGAGAAAATCGGTACCCTCCACTCGTCTCATGACAAAAATTGACAGAAAATTTTTGCTTTTGCATCTTCGTTTAATTTGCTTGTGTTTGCACACACACATATACACACACACTCACAAGTCATACACATGTCATGTCACATCAAGTCAAACTTGGTCAAGTCAGTGGTCAAGTCAATCACAATATATACGAGTCCATTGGCAAATTTATTTTTACAGGTCTCATCTACAGCCCACGTTCGGGGACAAGCGAATTAACTACAACCCACGTCTGGGGACAAGCGGACCATGTGCAGCCCACGTCTGGGGATAAGCGGACCATCTACAACCCACGTCCGGGGACAAGCGGACCATCTACAATCCACGTCCGGGGACAAGCGGACCATCTACAGCCCACGTCCGGGGACAAGCGGACCATCTATAGCCCACGTTCGGGGACAAGCGAACCATTTACAACCCACGTTCGGGGACAAACGAACCAACTACAGCCTACGTCCGGGGACAAGCGGACCATCTACAACCCACGTCCGGGGACAAGAGGACCATCTACAACCCACGTTCGGGGACAATCGAACCACCATCATTTCACGGCGCAAGGTTCTCGATACACAGAGACTTGCAATCTCATCATCTGTCGACTTTCCTCAAGCATGGAAAGTATTATTCGGTGGATTTCGTCAAGCATAGAAAACCACCAAGTCGGCTTTCCTCAAGCATGGAAAGCGTTATCGGTGGATTTTTCTTCAAGTATAGAAAACCGCCAAGTCGGCTTTCCTCAAGCATGGAAAGCGTTATCGGTGGATTTTTCTTCAAGTATAGAAAACCGCCAAGTAGTCGGCTTTCCTCAAGCATGGAAGGCATTATCGGTGGAATTCTTCAAGCATAGAATGACACCAAATTCATACGTCGACTTTCCTCAAGCATGGAAAGTGTCATCCGGTAGGTTTCTTCAGGCTTAGAAAGCTACCAAACTCATCTGTCGGCTTTCCTCAAGGATGGAAAGCATTTCAACATACGTCATCCGGTGGATTCCTTCAAGCATAGGAAGCTACCAAACTCATTTGTCACCGATACACTGGTGTCAGATACGCATTCTATCCCTTTACTCTTTAGTAGAACTAACATTTTTCTGCAGGTATCGGCGTATACAGAATGATTTAGGATCGCAGAACGTCTTAAATCATTCTGTCCCTATCGAATACTTTGACTATCGTTTTCGAAACTAACGTTTCTACAAACTCAGTCAAAGTGGGGGCTTCTGTAGACACCTAAAAATGTCTCCCCAAAACCAAACCCGATGATGAACAACCTTTCACCACCATTATTGGTCGGGTTGAGTATTTAATTTTTGGAGTGCTTAAATACATATTTCCATTTCATAAACCAACCCAATTCCTAGCCCATTTCCCCAAACCATAACTTATTTTCCTCTTTTCGTGCCTTTAAACCCAAAATAATTCATTTCGCGTCCTTTAAAATCAATCATTTCGTGTCCTTTTTATAAAAACGTTTATTACAGTTTATTTTGGTCCATAATCTGGGTCTAATGATTGAATATTTGGATGGGGCTTTAAAAGATCTTTCCAACGATATATTACAAGCCCAAATCCGAGTTATAACGAATAAGTTATGGCCAAAATATTAAACTGAGCCCAAACCGAACCTAAGCCCATCTTACCTACGACCCAATGATCATGTAGAGGGTCCAAATTATTTAATCCAATTCCTAAACTAATTAGGATTAATTAGAAGCCTTTATAAGTTTCTAAAAGATCTTAATTATCCTTTTTGAAAAGATAAGATTAAAGAGTTTGAAATTGAATAAAACTTTTCTTTTTGAAAATCCTATTTATATCCGAATTGAAAGACGTTCAAAGATAGACAGATATTATTTTCGTGCCTCATATTTTTTATCCAAATTTTATATGTTTGGATAGCCCTTGAAATTATCTTTCCAATGATATATTATAATATCAATTCCGAGCTATAACGGAAAAGATATGAATAAAATGTCAAACTCTATCCAAAACTGACACCGTCTCACTATTTCGGCTATATATTTTGTTCTACAAAATATTTTAATCTGATTCTAATTGGGTTAAAAAGTAAACTTCAAGAGATTTCCAACCATATCTTATTCATATTATTCTGATTTTTGGTTCAAAAGATATGATAAAAACAAAAACCGCAAAAACTGCTGTCTATCGCAAGAGTTTTATCCGATTCGAATTCTTATCTTTTCTTGATTCGACCCCTCTTTTCCCCTTATAAATAGAGGTCATATCTCCCATTTTTGATTCATCAACAAGCTTGATCATCAAATCCTTCTCTCTTTCTCTCTTTTACACCAAAAATCATTCTCTTCTCTCTCTCCCATATTCTAAGCCTTAAACCTATATTTCTAATTCTATCATTTCTTCCTTAAGCACTCCAAGGAGTTCATACAATACCCAAAGTTCTATACTGTAACCAAGGCGTGAAAGGTATAAATAGCTGAGGGTTTGGTTTTGGGGAGACATTTTTAGGTGTCTACAACCATTAGTAGTATTCTAAGTTTGTTTAAGCTCTGTTTTCTTATTAAACATTCAATGTTATTTGTTCATAAATGTGGTTTTGTGACAATAATGGAAATGTTAGCTAATTTGTAGCATTTTTAGAATAAAACGTTTACCCTTATAGTAAAATTAAGGGGATAGAGAGAGGAAAAAAGGGAAGGAGTAGGAGGAGAGAGAGAAAGAGAAAAAGAGAGAGAGGGGGGAAAAGAGGGAGGGAGTGGGAGGAGAAAGAGAGTGAGATGGATCTAGAGAGAAAGAGATAGAGAAGGGTCCGGATAGAGAAAGAGAGAGACATATGAGCCAGGAGTAGAGGGATAGGGAGACAACGAGAGATATATAAGGGTCAGAAGAGAAAGAAATAAAACAATTAAGAGAAAGAGGGGCAGGGAGAGAGGGATAAAAAGTGAGATGAGTCGGGAAAGAAAGAGAGAGAGGGAGGCTTACCAAACCGCTCAAATCATACAGAAATGGATAGGAAGGAGAAAAAAGGAACATTAAAAAAAAGTTAGTGACTACCATACAAATAAGATCCCCTAATCATTACGTTAATACCACTCCAAAATACTAAACACGATCACATCATGAATCTTACATATCTTACCGTCGAGGGGGGGGGGGACACATAGCGCGCTCAAAAGTAAAGTTATTCCCTCCAACCGTATTATCTAAAAATCGTACATAATTTAATTTAACAAGCAAATAAACTTTAATACATACACATATGATATTTCTCATTCATTTTATACACTCCGTATCAGTTACAAACTCTAACAATTATAATTTTCAATAGAAGAACCACTCGAAAATTTTCTACTTTAAATAGTCTAACAAACATATATACAATTCTTTTATATATTTTACATTTAATCCATTTTACATAACTTTAACCTCTAATATTGCATTTCCTTATTACTAATCCTTATTATCATAATCATTTTAAAATATAACTCTTCGAAAATTATTTAGGTACTCAATAAACCATATTATGTTCTGAAATAATATCTAAAACAATAGTATACTTTTTTAAAAATCATTAAATTCTAACAAATTCTAGATGACTTCACTTATATCAATTGTTTTTCCATACATATATCTCCATAGAAACTTTATCACTATTCCTTGTTAGTACTTACAAATTCTTGTATCCTTGCTATTACAAAACCGAATACAACCACGAATATTACAATAACCGAACACAACTACGAATTTTACTTATCTTACAAGCTTTATCACTACCCCTTCTAACAACTTATAAATTAAAACGCCTCTATAATTACTTAACCTAAACAAAATAACGAAAACCTCAAAAAAGGAACAATTTCACGAATCATACTTATCTTGCCATCGAGGGAGCACGCGCAACGCGCGTGCTCCAACGACTAGTTATTTCAAAAATCAACTCCCACACAAAGGAATCTACTTCCAATAATAACTAATGACGATATAAAAATACATCTCCAAAAATAAATTCAAATGTTCACAAAATTACCACCCGGGTGAGATTAGAGGCTTAGAAGGACAGTAATGTTGGACAAGTGTTATCATTTCCTTCAATGTTTTGTGCATAACCATTTTTTCCTTCTTCCAAGTAGCTTTCCTTAGCATATTTTAAGCTTTCCGCATCCATTTTTTAGCTTTCTTCTGCCTTGTTATGGTTTTCTTCCACCATCTTCTTTAATTCTTCAACTTGAGAACATAGTTGGGAAATCATGGAAGTAGTGAAAGATGATGCAGTATGATGGGAGTAGGATCACTCTTTTAGTACATTTGTGAAGCGCTGCGTAAATCGTAAACTTTTCCTTTCTTTTATCCACCTACCTCCAAATAGACTTTGTAAGGGCTTACCTCAATTCCTTTGTTTTTATATTTTCTTCAAGTTTTACCATATATTCTCCTTGCATTAAGATATGTAGTAGTAAGTATAGTTTCAATTGTTAAAGCTTCAAGACTTGAAGCATAAAAAAAAAATGCAACACTTATATAATATAATTAATGAAAACAACTATTAGTAAAAATTATAGTTTGGAGTAGTATGTAATTATATGTGACCCAAAAACAAAGAACCAAGTAATATGCAGAGTATTTCCTAAAAAAAAAAAAAAGGTAATATGCAGAGTATTATCAAACATTTTCAGTGACGTTAATTATTCAGGTAACTTAAACAGTGTGTGTGTGTGGGGCTATGTCAAGCCTAGAATAATTTTTCACAAAAAAGGCACATATCAAAGAAGGACCCGGCTTAAAACCAACATCTAGATCACAAATAGAGCACTCCAACATCTCCCATATATGAAAGCACTCTTGGTTTTCTTCCCCTATTGTTGTCAACTTTCGTATAGATATAAAAGCAGAATAATGTCTGTGCGTGTTGTATCGCAGCAGGTGTTTCTTTGAAACATTCTGCACAGTGTTAAATCTCTAAAGCTTCTAGCTAGGAGGTTTCCCTTGTGACGAGAACCTCCAGGAGAAACACTTACCCCATTTGATTTTTCTACATTAATAACTATTATCAGTTAGTATTAAGTCATAGGAGTGAGTAAGAAAATACAATAAAAAGTGTTGCAATAATTAAAACTACAATGCATTATGCCTTTACTTATCATCATGCCTGAATAACATAGTTTATCACCCAAATCTTGAACAAGATGTTCTATTTACTTATCTATATACGACAGCTTATTCTGTAAAACTTGATGGTCATGGATTTCTAAAAATTTATACTTTACTATTTGATAAAGTGATACAACTAATCCTAAAGCACGTTGATTAATTTTCTTAAAAAGTTAGGCACCATAGGTATCCACAGAAAATTCAATATACACTTGCCTAAGATCCATAGCAATTTCAAAATCTAAATTACTAAGTAACTTCAAACATATTCAAAACTAGACTACAAATAGATAGTCTAGTGTTTCTTTAAATTGTCAAGAGGACTATATATATTACACAACATAAGCTTAACTTAATCTTAATTTCGATAACTTTCTAGTAGAGATTTAAATGGTTGGAAACATTACCCTATTTGTTGACATACTTGCCAACATAATAATTCAAGTCAAATTTCTAAAAAGCCACAAACAACTTACAAAAGAGTACAATAACTAATACTATGATAAGACTTAAGAACTATCTTATATACTTATTCAGATGCCAGGCTATGTATGTGTAATTAGAAAATGCTCACAAATCTACAACATATCACTAAATGCAGAATCAGGGAAGCAGACATAACCAGATTGTGAGAAGCTATATAGAGAATACTAGGTGTCGTGACAAGATGCATCCAAAGTAGATTTTTCATATTCAGCAACAAAGAAAGAAAATGCTTCCCCACTCAATTAACCTAGTGTTATTTTAGCCCCTAACTTGTTGCCCCACAACTCAATTAACTAACACCAAATTCTTCCTCTCCAAACTCTCTTAAACAACACCACATCAAACAACCCCATCAGGCGTTGCTTGCTATCATCTTGTTCTCACACACCCTACTTGTCGCGCACTTACCAACCTCATCACACACCCGCAATACTAGCGGCAACACACTCAACTCCAACCCATCCACCCAACCGCAACCATGCACCAAACCACTTTTTCCCTGCAACAACAACCATGCAGCAGCTGCGCAAAGAGAAGCCTTGCATTCACACCCCATTATTGAAACTTCTTCTCCCTCGCGCCCATTCCAGCGACCACCCACAACCATTGCCACAACAACCAAGCGCAGCAAATTAGGCCCAAAACACAATAAAATCAGAGCAAACAAGAATTCAATGGAGTTCAAGCGAACCTCAATACACTCCAACCATTGATTACCCAATTACAAATATAACTACTCTCTAACCAATCAACCCCCTTCTTCAGAAATTTTATATTTTAGCACTATTAAAGGGGAGAAAATGGGATCTGAATAACCAAACTTAAGTTTTTACATAGACATTAATTAGGGCTTTTTGCAAAATCGCTCAAATTTGAATGATTTTTCATTAATTGACTTCAATCAGACCATGGAAACCAAAGTAAAATCAATAATTGGACAAAAATTCAATGATAACCCTAAAATTCATAGTTGGCTAAATAAAATTAGCGAAAGATAGATTGGCCTGTAAAAAGGGGAAGAATGCGTCAGACTTTAAACAATTAAACTTACCTGGTAAGAGAATCGGTGGCGCAGGCCGCGCAGCGGAGGTAGATCGACATGAGCGACAATGAGGGTTGATTATCAGAATTAGCCTTCTGCGTGTTTTATTTTTTAGGATGAAGAGTTTAATCTGCATAGATGAATAATTGACTTAACACTTTTTTTTTTTTGAGGAAATATCACTTGAGACTTAAGAGTGATTGATTAAGTCAAGTTTTTGTTATATTTCTTTTTTAATACGAGTAAATTTTAAAAACAAGGGTAGAAATTACCAAATACCAACTAGTTTCAATATTACTCGCAATTTTTTTTTTTAAAAAAAAGTTTCAAAATGAAATTAACCCTAGCAACTACAATTTAGTTGCAAAAATTATTATAACGTCGCAAATTAGCGATCACATAGCAACTACTGCAAAATTAGTTGCAAAATTTGCAACTACTCGTATCTTTCAGTTGCAAAAATATTTTTTACGACTGAATATTATGGTTGTCGTAAATATCAGTCGCAAATTAGCAACCGCATAGCAACTAATGCAAAATTAGTTGCAAATTTTGCGACTGCCCGTCTTTTTCAGTCGCAAAAGTACTTTTTGCGACTGAATATTAGGATAGTCGCAAATATCAGTTGTTAATTCCCTTTTTTCTTGTAGTGATAGTTGAACATATTTAAAATAGTTCTAGCTTTTATTTCTTAATCATGTCTAAGAGTTTTTGCGATTTCACTCGTGAGTGATGTCGGTCTCTGGCCGCTAAGGAGAGAAAAGAACTTGACTTTTTCCACTTGAGAGGTATATATGGTATAAAGGGGGTAGATCTTGACATAGACTTTGTTTATACCGCCTTGGAAAATTGGGATTCAGATACTCATTGCTTTAGACATGGTTATGATGAAATTTGTCCTTTACCCGAAGAATTTGGTGCCATTTTAGGCTTCCCTTCCCTAAATCTTGCGGTAATTCCAAAAGTAAACGAGTATTATTACAAAGATTTTGAGCGTTTCCTTAACCTTAAGGATAAGGACTTGAAAAATATTGTGCATGGAAACATAGCTAATTTGAAAGAATTTGCACGCTTATATTTTGACGGACCACGCTCTGAATGTTTTCATGTTTATAGGAGGAGAGCTTTCCTTTTTTGCATGCTAAACCAATATCTTCTCACTAGTGGTAATATTCATGAGGTCCAAGCTATTTTAGCATCTGTCATGGAGCAAATTGAATCAGGTAGAAATCTGATGCCTTTGATTGTTGGAGAAACCATACTTGGTTTGGACAAATTAAAAAACAATCCAAAATCACCTCTTTGAGGTTCTCCAATATTATTACAGGTAGAAAATTAATACTTTTAACTGCATAAATCAAAATATTTAACTTTGTATATTAATAATAATTATTTGCATTGATTTTTTTTACAGATGTGACTAATGGAGAGGCTTGAATTAATTAGCCCTCCTGACAATGTTGATAACTAATCCCCAAATTACTTTGTAAGACGGAAGAAACGCTTTTCCATAAAGATGGGTTGCCTGGAGTGGAGTAGCATCTTTGAAACTTGCAACTTTACCATCAGATGTGTCATTCCTTGGTGGAAAATTGAAAAGATGGTTGGTGTCAATAGCCAGTCTTTTTGCCGTCTTCCTAGCTTGTCAAAATTGACTTTTTTATTACCCTTAGCTTCCAGGGTGATGAGACAATATGGACTTGCTCAAACTGTTCCATCTGGTGATCTTCGTCGTCCCTATGAATTTCCTGTTTCACAAGATGCAGAGAGATTTGATGATTATTGGTGTGCTAGACCTTTATGAGAATTTGTTATCCAGAAGATCCCAACTTCCTTGTTTAGGGATATGAAGCAATGGCTACTTGGTAGATCTCAAAAGGACAAGAATAAGGCTCGGAAACTTAGTAAGACCAATGTGAAAGATCGCCTAGGGAACAAGAAATAAAATTCCTCCTAAGGAGCGTTTGGGTGAAAGAGTTGAATTCAAGACTCCTATTATGCCTAAGAAGAAAAGTTCTAAAGGTAACGAGAAAAGAAAAGCTGACTCTACAAAAAAGAAAGTGTGGGTAGAAAAGAAGCACAATGTAATGGCTATTGGAGAAACTATCAACACCAAGATTGAGTGTATGTAATACCCCGTATTTTTATACGTATTTTATTTTAAAATATGTATTTTATAAAGTATTTGAATAATTTTAATATCTTAATTATGGTATTTTAACTAATATATTTATAAGGAAAGTTTATTTAATTTCTTTATTTATAAATGTTGGGGTTTTATGTTAAGAAAGTTTAATTTTAACAAGTTTTATTAGGGAAGGAATTAGGAAAAACTAAAAGAGGGAAGTTTAGGGAAAAAGGGATTGGCAGAGAAGGGGTATAAATATCCTACTTATGAGGCAAATCAACTTTGCCCAGAGTGGAGAAAAACCCAAGGTAAACTTCTCTCTCTCTTTTCTCCTTATTTTCTTTCTTTTTCTTTCCCCCTTCCCCTTTCTTATTTTTCGACTGCTCTGTTCCCCCCCCCCTCCACCGCTGCTAGCCACCGGCAGCAGGTGGCCGCCGCTACCACCAGCGTCAGCCGCCGGCAGCAGGTGGCCGCCATTGCCAACAGCCGACAGCAGGCGGCTGCCGTGCCTCCTCTTCCCCTTTTTCGAGTGTAAAAAAAAATTAACTTTATTGTTCTAATTTAATCTATGTTCAAATCTAATTGTAAATTATGAGTTTTGGGATTTGATTTTGATGTTTGATTATAATAATTATGTTGATTAATTTTCAAATTTGATTTTTAATTAAAAAGCCCCAATTTTTGAAACCCTAGGTTCATGATTTATGAGTTATTGAAGGATTATGATGTATATTGGTTTAGATCTTTGTTTCAAGTGTTTTAAGGCTTAATTACATCAAGTTTTAATTAAAATAAAGTGCTGGAATTTTATGTAGAACACTTAATATTATGTTTCTTGAAGGAATTTTAATTACCCATTAATTGGGACTTAATTATGGTGTTTTAAAAATAATTTCAGCTTACTTTAATTAAATTATGAGGGGTTTTAAAATAGTATATATTGCTGGAAATTTGTTTAGAGTGGATTTTAATACTCTATTATGATTTTATTGTGTAGGAGACTTCGAAGTAAGCAATTTCTATTAGTTGTGGCGATTTTAAGATCGTACTCAAGTTACGTTCGCGTACTTAGTATATTTTGGTGATGTAGTATCCTGCTAGGCTTGATTTAAATCAATTACAAGTAGTATCATGCTAAGGTCTATGATTGAAATTGTGAATTATTGGTGTTGGTGATTGAATTGTGAAGCATGAATTATTTATGATGGTTTATGGATTGGAAAATTATATTTTGGCATGATTATATGGACTACACTTTTATTTATGGCATGTTAGAATGGGAATGCATGTTTAATTAAACTACATGTTTAATTTATCTTGGAATATTGAAAAGGAATTTTATTATGGTTCATATAATTTTTATTGATGCTTTAAGCATGAGGAAGGAGCTATATAAGTGTCTATGTACACGAGGAATAAATTGTATGTTGGTGCCTTTGTGCACTTAAGGTGTTTTTAACACCGAGGGATAGGATTTTTAGCGCTTTATGCGTTTAAGGTGTCTTTGACACTAAGGTAGAATTAAAAGGGGTTCAACATTAAATAATATATGGTCACTAATTATTCAAGAATTAAATTGGTATGTTTGGTTGATTGAATAATTATTGTTGATTGATTTATTATGCTTTGAGAGTCATCACCAAGTCCAATAACATGTAAATAAAGTAAAGTGAAAGAGATTACGCACCAAAACTCTTGGAACGTATATACCTTGAGTATGAACAATGGGGGGAGTTATGGGGTTTTATATTTAACCATAACTTCTAATGGAGTACAGGACGCTTTACATTCCTTTTTATTTATTATTATGCGGCAGGAATTCTGCCAGCTTTGAGTGGTTTTGTCGCAGGCACGGTTAGCTCCCGTGTCAGTTAACCTCAATTTATTTGGGGGAGGTATAGTTGGAAACCCGTTCGATGCGTAATCAACGCTAAATGAATTATTTAGTGTCTAGTTAAAGGGTTGCCTACGTATCATTTCCTAAGGAATCATGCCAAACGTAGCTCTCTTGAATCATCCTACTCAAGTAATTATGGGTAGTACTTCTTAAGTTGGTCAAGATTGGTCATATATGAAAATTCATTACCATCCATGTCAGTTAGTTTTGCAGCGCCTCTTGATAGGATGGTTTTGACAACGTATGGTCCGGACCAATTAGGCCTAAAATCCCCTTAGGTCTAGAACATTCTTCCTTAATTCTTTTAACACCAAGTCTCCTACCTTAATGTTTCTTGTCTTGACCTTCTTGTTAAAGTGTCTAGCCATACGAGTTTGGTAACATTGAGTATGATGTAGAGCTTCTAGTCATTTTTCATCAAGTAGAATAAGCTTTTCATATCTCGCTCTAGTCCATTCGACTTCATCGAGTTTACTTTCCAAAACAATGCGTAGGGAAGGTATTTCTAGCTCTAAAGGTTGTACGACATCCATTCCATAGACTAAGGAGAATGGTGTATTTCTTGTTGATGAGCTAATTGATGTGCGATAACCCCAAAGAGCGAAGTGGAGTTTGTTAGGTCAATCCTTATAGTTTTCTGTCATTTTCTCGATGATGGCCTTTAAATTCTTATTGGCTACCTCAACTGCACCATTCACTTGGGGTCTATATGGGGAAGAATGACGGTGCTAAATACCATACTTTTGTACCAATTCTTCACATTCTGCTTGAAGTGAGTTCCATTGTCACTTATAATTTCATGTGGGACTCTATATCGACATATTATATTTCTTTCGATAAAGAGTGCTACATGCTTTGTAGTGAGTTTTATATATGATGTTGTTTCGACCCATTTTGTAAAATAGTCGATTGCTACTAGAATGTATTCATGTCCCAAGAGGAGTAATCTTTCCAATAATATCTATTCCCCATGTTGAGAATGGCAGGTGAAGTGTAGGTGTAAAGGAGTGATGGAGGAACGTGTTGCAAGTAAGCGTATATTTGGCATTTAGGACATTTTTTCACATAGTGATAACAATCCTTATTCATAGTAGTCTAATAATACCCTTCGCGCATTATCTTTTGGACTAGCATCTTGCCATTCACATGAGTTCCACATACCCCTTCGTGGACTATTCTCATTATCTTTGGGCTTCCTTTTTTCCTACACACAAAGGAGCTCGACCTTTAGGTACCCTTTTGTGTAGCTTATTGTCTATGAGTACATATTGGGAAGCCAAAAGCCTTAAGGATCATTTTGCTCTTTTGTCAGCGTGTAGTGGATATTCTCCTTTGGTGACATAGTTGAGGATGTCTGTATACCAAGGTTCTTCTTCTTCTTCTTCTTCTTCTTCTTCTTCTTCTTCTTCTTCTTCTTCTTCTTCTTCTTCTTCTTCTTCTTCTTCTTCTTCTTGGACTACCTCATCGTCTTCTATGGCTTGAATGTAAGCTAGTTTATGCCTTTATTCTATTGTTAAAGGCATTTGCTCGATTTCTGTGGGTATTCTAACCATTAAGGCTTGCCTTGCCAAAGCATCAGCAAATTGATTTTCCTCTCTTGGTAGATATGTGTATTATACCTTTTCTAACTAATTAATGAGAGTTTCCAGATATGTTTGGTAAGGGGCCAAGCTTTCGCTCCTTACTTTCCACCTTTTGGAAATTTGGTTGATGATTAGAGAGGAATCTCCAAATATTCGAAGTTTCTTTACTCCCAACGCCAAAGCTATTTTGAGGCCTACCACGCATGCTTCATATTTAGCATCATTGTTGGTAACATCAAAATCTAACTTTATGGAGATTGGGACATGCTCTTCTTTAGGCGATACCAATAATACTCCTATACCACAACCCTTTTGGTTTGATGCCCCATCGAAGTATAATGTCCACGTATCATCTTCTGTAAGCATTAGGTCTTCATCTGGAAACTCGTTTTCATGTATAGGCGTAGAATCTTCTATTGGGAAACCCGCTAGGAAATATGAGACCACCGATCCTTTAATGGTCTTTTGGGGACAAAACCTTACATCAAATAGGGCTAAGTTGACTATCCATCTTGATATTTTCCAATTAACTATATATTTCTCGAAGAGATAGTTTAGCGGATCCATCCAAGATACTACATAGACTGTATGAACGAGCATGTAGTGTCTTAATTTGGTTGTGGCCCACACCAATGCGAGGCATAATTTTTCAAGTGGTGTGTATCGTACTTCATACTCGAGCATCTTTTTGCTTAAGTAGTAGATGGCGTTTTCCTTTCCTTCTACATCTTGTGCGAGCATAGCCCCCATTGTTTCTTTGGTGACTCTTAAATATAACCTAAGAGGGATTCCCAGGAGCGCAGGTGCTAGTACGGGAGGATTATCAAGATAGGCTTTGTTTTCTCAAAGGCTTTTTGAAACTCATTATTGTCCCATATTACTAGCACGTTCTTTTTTAGTTTCTTGAATATGGGTTCACATATCGTGGTTGATTTGGATGTGAACCTACTTATATATTGAAACCGGCCAATGAATCCTTGAATCTCTCGGTCTTGGGCGGCGGCATTGACATAATTGCTTTAATCTTGGTTGGGTCTATCTCTATTCCTCTAGAGCTAATAACATATCCTAAAAGTTTTGCTGAGGTAACTTTAAAGGCACACTTAGATGGATTTAACCTCATGTTGTATTTCCTCAGCCTTTCGAATAATTTTCTTAAGGCTACCAGATGTCCTGGGCGATCTTTTGATTTTACAATCATATCTTCTACGTAGACCTTAACTTCTTTGTGCATCATGTCATGTAATAAGGCAGTTGCTGCTCTTCGGTAAGTGGCACCCGCGTGTTTTAACCTAAATTACATTATCATGTAACAGTTTGTGCCCCATGGCGTAGTCTTTTCCATATCTTCCTCGGCCATAAGAATCTTGTTGTATCCCGTGTATCCATCCATAAATGAGAGAAGCGCATGATTTGATGTATTATATACCAAAATGTCGATGTGTGGTAAAGGGAAGTCGTCCTTTGGACTTGCCTTATTCAAATCTCTATAGTCGACACACATTCTTACCCTTCCATCTTTCTTTGGAACCAGCACCACATTTGCAACCCATTCTTGGTATTTAGATACCTTGATAAAACCTGCATTAATTTGTTTTTGAACTTCTTCTTTTATTTTAAGAGCTACGTCGAGTTTCATTCGACAAAACTTTTGTTTTACAGGTTTCACTCCTGAAATTAGTGGTATTGTGTGTTAAGCTATTTCTCTAATTATTCCTGGCATATCTTCATATGACCAAGAAAATACATTGATAAATTATATTCTTTTAGTAGATTAATTAAACTGGTTCTTTCTTCTTTAGTAAGAGTTAGTCCGATTTTAAGTTCTCTTTTAACGTTTGGATTCTTTGAGATATCAACTGTTTCAGTGTCTTATCTTCTATTACTGGTTTTTTATTCTCAAGTGTTTCCACTACTTTAATTATTTCTTTGTCACTTTTATTGTTAGTTAAGCAATGCTCGTAATCTTGGGTTAAGGAATGACACGAGGAGTAAGAAAAAGAAGGCATATTATTGAATTCGGAAATCATTACATCAAATAAAGAAAGGTCCGTTGGGACTTGACCACTAACTATCTTAGGAGTAGATGCTAGAGTAGAATAGTTAGGGAGAGGTATAACTAAAGGTTTTGAAGACTCGATAGGGGAAGACTCAGATTCCGACTCTGACGACTCTTCGAACATAGGTCCTTGTCCAGTTGTTATAGAGATCTTCCGTCCGCTTAGTGTAGTCCCCTTCACAGTCTTTCTCCATCCCTGGACTAGTCCCTCTGCTGGAGTGATAATCTTTGAGGGGTCAAAGCTCTCACTTTCTAGTGTTATCTGAATGAGCGCGGAGTTGTCTTCAACATATTTTGGCTCATTCTTCTCGTGACCAAAAAGAAGTCCCATTACATTAAATTCAAAGCATGAAGGTACTTTCTCCTTATAGATAGGAGTAGGGATGTCTTCTAAGAAGTGGCAATCTAGGAACATTTTAAACCCAGGTTGTCTTATTCCATCTTTTACAAAGGGCTCGAAAAATTCATAGCATGGATAATTTTCACCCTCTCTTATGAATTGTCCATTTAGGGTAAGGGGATATTGATCCATTGGGATTGCTTTCTTGTGGGTACGAGCATTTCTCCGCCCATTAGCCTTTTCTCGGGCTTGCTTATAGTCTTTCGGATTCTGTTCAAAACAAAGTCCAAAAGTATCTAATTTAGGAAGGCCAGGCGATTTCGCTTGCATTGCTACTCCTTTCTTCTTTCCTAGAGTCATTCTAAGAAAGTGTCCTTGTTTTCGGAGTATACCATTAACTATCATATTTGAATGGAGGTCATGGCAAAGAGAGGTCCTTTCATCTTCCTCGATTAAGGAGACCTCTCACTAGTGGAAAAATTGTCATTCGTAACGGGCTATTTGTGACGGGCAAAGCTATGCCCGTTACAATAAACATATTTGTAACGGTCAAAAGAATAATCCGTTACAAATGTATATTATTTGTAAAGGGCACTATACTACCCGTTACGGAAACTATGTTATTTGTAACGGGCAACATAGTGCTCATTACAAATTACGAATACTATTTATTTGTAACGCACAAGATAATGCACATTACAAATGTTCAAATTTGGTCTAATTCTGAGAAAAGCCCATTCTTATAATTAGGATTTCATCTCTCCTCTAGTCCTTAGCCGTCCTACCCACCCCTCTTTCCTATCTCCTCTCTCATTTCACTCAATCTCTCTCTTCTCCGCATTCACTCAATCTCTCTCTTCTACTAACACCCTCGATTTACTAGCTAATAATAAACAATGAATAAAAGAAAAATAAAACAACCTTTCACTAGGTGAAAAAAGGCCTTTGGCAGCGGTTCAAACCCGGTCTAAGGCACCGGTTTGAACCGCTGCTTATTTGAGGGGTGCCAAAAACCAACTTTTTGGCACCGGTTCAAAACCGGTGCCATAGGGTAAAATAGGCACCGGTTAACCGGTGCTATATGCCCACTTAGGCACCGGTTAACCGGTGCCTTAAACTGCTCTCCCGCCATTTTTTTTTTGGTGGTAGATATTTTAGGCACCGGTTGCTGCCTAACCGGTGCCTATTCACCATTTTTTTTTGTTTTTTTTTTTTTTCCAATTTTCGTGCAATAATATTTTAAAAAAAAAATTGTTTCCAGCAATAATAATAACCTGTAATTCCAGCAATTATATTAAACATAATAATTAATAATATTATTATTATAATAACTAATAATAATAATATTATTAATTATTACAATAAGATACAAAAATAATATTAAAAACAAGAATTCAATTATATATATAGATATAAATATTCCCAAACGCAATACAAAAAAAAAAGTTGCTTACATATACAAATAATAGTAAGTACATATATAATGAATAATAAGTTATATAGTTCAAAAGTTAACATAAATAATTTACAATTACAATGCCATTTACATGTTGAAGGTGATAAAAGACGCTAACATGTCACGAACTTCATTAAGCTACTTGATTATCAACGGACCATCCTTTTGGACCTTGCAAAACTTGAAATACAAAAACATTATTTTAAAAATAATTAATTAGGCAAAACAATATGTATTTTATCAAATATTACCTATATGACTTCTATGTAGCCCATTTCCTACATTACTTATCAAATGAACTATTTCTTTCTCATAACATGTCAATGTTGGGTAGTTGTATGTGTGTAAGCCCTAAAATTGTATAGGAGAGCATTTTATTAAGGTTTATGACGCTTTTTACTCAAAATGGCCCGAATATGGCCTATATGACTTTACTTTGCCCATTTCCTACATTTCTTATTAAATAAACTTTATTTCTCTCATAAAATGTCAATATTATCTAGTTATAGGTGTATAAGGAAAGAAATCACATCAAAAGAGCACATTAACACAAAATGGCCCTAATATAGCCCATATGACTTCTATTCAGCCCATTTTCTACCTTTCTTGTGAAATAGCCTTTTTGTTTCTCATAGCATGTCATTGTTGCGTAATATTAGGTGTCTAAGGCTAGAAATCACATCAATATAGCATTTCAATAAGTTTAACAACGCATTTTACTCAATATGGCCCAAATAGGGCCTATATGACTTCTATGTCGCCCATTTTCTACATTAGGATTCAAATGAACTATTTCTTTCTCATAACATGTCAATGTTGGGTATTTGTATGTGTGTAAGCCCTAAAATTGTATAGGTGAGCATTTTATTAAGGTTTATGACGCTTTTTACTCAAAATGGCCCGAATATGGCCTATATGACTTTACTTTGCCCATTTCCTACATTTCTTATTAAATGAACTTTATTTATCTCATAACATGTCAATATTATCTAGTTATAGGTGTATAAGGAAAGAAATCACATCAAAAGAGCATATTAACACAAAATGGCCCTAATATAGCCCATATGACTTCTATTCAGCCCATTTTCTACCTTTCTTGTGAAATAGCCTTTTTGTTTCTCATAACATGTCATTGTTGGGTAATATTAGGTGTCTAAGGCGTGAAATCACATCAATATAGCATTTCAATAAGTTTTAGGACTTACCTCATCAAGCTGTTGAGTGTCCGTATAATGAGTCACAATGTCAAGCATGAATCTCATCACATACAAAGCACAATCAAGTCCATTCTCTTGTTGTGCGCACTAGCATATGACAAACAAATCACATCAGTGAAACATGCAAAGGAAATGAGCAAATATTTACTAACATAGATTTTCAAGATAATCACAATATCATGTAAATTACCAACGGTGACTTCCATGTTGGACCCTTTGGAGCACGACAATGTAGCTTCTTCATAACACTGTAGTAAAAAAAAAGTACATTCAAATTTGATTAGTCGTATGATTACTAAATTAGTTATTATTAGCAATAATCATCACTAGGTTGCTATATATATTTACTTTTGCAATATAGACTTCACGAACCACTTCTCTGATGATCGAGCTGAATCAAGGTGATAAATTGTGTTAGTGGAATTACAAATCACCATGAGGCTCCAATGCTCCCTACATAAGTTCACAATAGACAAGGTAATTAATATTTAGGAGTCAACATATAATGAGGCCAAATCGATTGAATTTGACATGGTTAGACTTACTCTCTATAACATGGGGCGAATATGAACTTGTCTCCTGCACGCGCTGATTCCCTTATACTCTGTTCAACATAGTACAACACGTCATGGGGGTTGCCTATGATTCTAGTAGTGGATAACTGCTCGGGGCATAACCACCCAACTTTACAAGGAGAATCAGTGTCAGTTAAGCGCTCCTGTAGTGCTGTGCGTGCATGAACATTGAATAATTTATCAGATGTAGGATAATCACCATCAATTTGAATAACTTGAAAAAAGTATAGATTATGTGAGAATTAAAGTACCTCATGAATGTTTGAATGAGGGAAATGTTAAGCTTTGCACCACGTAGAAATTCCTTCACATCTTCTTTGCTGATCCATGCAATTGCATCCTCATCATAGTGGAACATTGCCTTAGGAAGTGCAACTTCAATGGGATCGACCAAATGACAAGCACGGTTGTGAAGAAAGGTCATGTCAGCAGAGAGCGATTGAAGAACAATGTCTTCAACAAGTGGAGTAGGTGGCATGGGTGAACCTTTCGAAGAGTGCAACTTCGACGCTTGTTCACTCTTGGACCGTTGTTCACTTAGCTTCTTCTTAGGTTGATCAATTCTTTTAGGCTTCTCCACCCTCTTTCTCTTTGAAGTTTTTCTTCCATTCGAAATCTGAAATAGTTTGAGAAATAATAAGTTTCAACTCACAATCACTTATACATATGTAATTATGATATGGTTTGAGAATGTATAAGTTTATTAGTTGAGAAATGAAGAAATTAGGCAAGTGAGTAGCCATTTCGGCTCAAATGACCTTGATTTTGATGAATTGGACCCAAAACCTTAGAACTTAGCGATTTTAATGTAATTTCAAATGACAAACACTTATAAATATGTGATTATGAGTTGTTTTGAGATGCAAGGAGTTTATAAGTTGAGAAATGAAGAAAATAAGCAAGTAAGTAGCCATTTCGGCTCGAAGTGGCTTTATTTTGATGAAATGTGGCAAAAAAATTAGAACTTTGCTTATTTTATGCAATTTCAACTCACAATCACTTATACATATGTAATTATGATATGGTTTGAGAATGTATAAGTTTATTAGTTGAGTAATGAAGAAAATAGGCAAGTGAGTAGCCATTTCGGCTCAAAGTGGCTTTATTTTGATAAAATGCGGGAAAAAAATTAGAACTTTGCTTCTTTTATGCAATTTCAACTGACAATCACTTATACATATGTAATTATGATATGGTTTGAGAATGTATAAGTTTATTAGTTGAGAAATGAAGAAAATAGGCAAGTGAGTAGCCATTTCGGCTCAAAATGGCTTTATTTTGATGAATTCGACCCAAAAACTTAGAAATTGGCAATTTTTATGTAATATCAAATGACAAACACTTATAAATATGTGATTATGAGTTGTTTTGAGATGCAAGGAGTTTATAAGTTGAGAAATGAAGAAAATAGGCAAGTAAGTAGCCATTTCGGTTCGAATTGGCTTTATTTTGATGAAATGCGCCAAAAAAATTAGAACTTTGCTTCTTTTATGCAATTTCAACTCACAATCACTTATACATATGTAATTATGATATGGTTTGAGAATGTATAATTTATTAGTTGAGAAATGAATAAAATAGGCAAGTGAGTAGCCATTTCGGCTCAAATGACCTTGATTTTGATGAAATGATGAAAATTGCTTAAATTTTTTTTTAAAAAATAAAATATGCAACTTCCGCCGCACCGGGACACCCGAGGGAGTCGCCCACGCTGCCGGAACAGCAAAGGCAGCCCGCGTCGAGGCCACAGCAGCCCCGACAGGTGGCTGCCAAGGCTGTAGCAGCCACGGCAGGTGGCTGCCAGTCTGCTGCAGCCTTGGCAGCAGCCTGCCTGGGCTGTTGCTGCCTCGACAGGTGGCTGCCATGGCTGTAGCAGCACAGGCAGGTGGCTGCCATGGCTGTAGCAGCACAGGCAGGTGCTGCCGAGGCTGCAGCAGCCATGGCAGCCGCCTGTCGAGGCTGCAGCAGTCTGGCAGCCACCTGCCGAGGCTGCTTCAGCCTTGGCAGCCACCAGTCAGGGCTGTTGTGGCCTCGGCGCGGGCTGCCTTCGCTGTTCCGGCAGCGGGGGCGGCTCCTTTGGGTGTCCCGGGGCGGCGGAACTTGCATATTTTTTTTTAAAAAAAATTTTGAGCCATTTGAAATCAACTTGGCGGACCTTGCATATTGTAAAAAAAAAAAATATATATTTGGCGGTTTTATTTTAAGAGTGTCTAACGGTTTAACTCTGACAAAAATTGAGAACTAAATAATTTACCTCCTTATTAATCAACTTCACCCATGCACGTGGCCAATCAACGAAGCTACCTATAGCTTGCCAAAGCGTTGTTATCTCAACCTCCTCTATCGGTACGGGTAGTGGGATGTCTTCGAACCCCGCAACCACTGAATCGATCCCAACCGAGTAATGATGTGGCCCCGCCGTAGCACCCGTCGTCGGTTGGGCACTACCATACGCCACCCAACTCAACGCCGTACTATTTGCATGCCCCGGGGCTAGAAGTGCACACCGGGTGTCTTCCTACACAAGTATATATATAAAAAGAAGATAGTTAAATAGGACTTTTACAACAGCATAGATAATATAACAAAATTCATTAAGGTAGAGGGTTACAAATCACCTGTAACTCTGGAAATTCATGCGGTGTTGGATTTTCAAGCTCCCTCGAGTCCGCATGTGTAGGAGTAGGAACCTGCAACAGTACATCAATCATTGCACCTTAAATATCAATTAACTCAGTATTTTAAAACTTTTAATAACCCAATTGATTTTACCTCAGGTGGCACATCTTCACCACGTATCTCATCTCCTCCGTGTCTATCACCTTCTCCTTATCCTTTTGGTTCAGAACATGAGTCGACCGGGGTACTCGTGAGGAACGGCAAAGTCGGTAAGTTCATAAGCTTCGCCCAAGCATTCAATTCACCAACTAACTCGTTGCGTACTTGTTCCTTAATTGATGCCACCTTGGCATCCAACTCCCCCGGTGAGTTAACATTGGCTCGAGATCTACCCGATTTTGTGTATTCGGGACCCATCACCTTATTCCATCCAAGCAATGACCCTTCCGAACCTACTACTCGTCCTAGATGGTATGGCCTTCCCAAAGCCATGGTGAAAGGGTCATTCTCCACACTTGGTTCAAATTTGCCCTCCACCATCTCTTGAGTGTGCTCAAGCTATAGCATAAGGAAAAATGAGGTCAGTAAAACAGTTAATGGTTTGTACAGTGATTTAGATGCAAAAGTGACTTAATTTCAACAATTCATAGGTAACTTACAAGCTTATCCGCCAGTTTTTTGGCTTCCGGACCCTTGATGACCCATTTTCCGGTTTTCTTATCAAACGAATGGAGAGAACAAAAGAAATCACCGGCACGACTCACCAATGTAGTGATCGTGGAACTAGAGGGTTCCTTCGATGCCACTAGAAGCGCTTTAGGGTATAAACCCGAACCGACCCACTCAGGTCTCTTTTCACCAAAAGTCTTAGGACCCATACGATGGACGTATTCCTTCTTTTCTACATTCGATTGATTTTGCTCTTGAAGTTCCTACAAAACAAAAAAATGTTAGTCTCATTGCTACAAAAAGTGTCAAGCTATAATTCAATTGAGATCAGATTTACACAAACTTACAATGGATTTCTTTTGACTCTTCATTCTAACGAACTCTTCCCAATCATCTTTTGACACGGTCGGCCATATTTGCCACGGGAGACGGTCATCCTCATCAGCATTCTTCTTCTTTGTTTGCACCTTCTTCTTCTTGTAGATCCACCGATTAGTCAACTTGGTCTTAAAGCCTCTGAATCTTTCCGCTAATAAAGATTCAAACACCCTTCTCTTCTCGGGATCATTAGGAATAGAAAACAGCCTCTGCAAGCACAAATTAAAACCGATTATTAGTTTCTATTTAGTAACAACCATAAGGTTAATGTATCTTAAATTGTCTAAATGTGCCAAAAACACACTTACCCTTGTATCATCCCAAAATGCTTGAATCAAACCCGGAGGTACTTGCCGCATTACAAGTGTAATGGGGATTTTCCGCGAACATATGCCAACTTGATTAGCATATTTTCGACGCCATTTGGGCCCGGGTTGGCCTTTGATGTCATACTCCAAGACCATGGGACCGTCCGGTTTCTTAAAGCTTCTCGTCGGACCCCTTCTTTTTCTTTGAGCCGGTGCCTTTTCCCCCCCTCCACCACATGTGTAGTTTTCATCTTGTCCTTGGCCTTGACTTTCAGGAGTCGGGTTCTCACCAACAATCTCACGTGCTGTATTTACAATGGCCGGTGCACGTTCAGCTGAAATTTCAAAATCGTCAAGCCTACGCTCGAACTCATCTTGAGCCTGATCCTCTGGCTCACCCAAGTCATCCTCCTTATTCACATCATAAGGCACATCACTATCATCCTCGTCCTCATACTCATCATCGTCAATGTCCTCTACCAAATGAGGATCATGATCGTCCGCCATGAGATATAAGCACCTGTCAAAGCAATCATAAAACAATATTAGTGTATAATAAAGTATATGCATGATAGTTATTATGGTTATGTAGAAGATATTTAAGCCATTTTCACCTACTTATTATGGTCCTATAACCTTGTATATGCATGATAATGAGTACAAAATGGCAATTTCAATCTACAAACATGTTAAATATATTGAATATAGGTTGTTAGAATGAATAAATGTTAGTTAATACACAAAACAAAAGAATTGGGTTAAGTAGAAGCTATTTAAGCCAATTTCACCTACTTATGGTCCTATAACCTTGTATATGCATGATAATAAGTACACTTAGGCAATTTCAAACTACAAATATATCATTTTCGCCTACTTATGCTCCTATATACATGATAACTAAACTATATTTGCAATGAAACCATTACTAACTTTTAATCAAACTACCTCATTCTGAAATTCCTTCGTTGTGGTCTGATCGCATATAACCTGCTTCGTTGTCTATGTCATTTAGTACAACAGTTCTAGGAACAGTGAAAGGTGATGAATCATCAAACGCATCATATTCTTCCACATCCTCAACATCTCCAATGCCTAGGATTCTTCTTTTTCCAGCTAGCACTATAGACCATTTTGAATCCATTGGGTCAGTTACGTAGAACACTTGCTTCGCTTGAGATGCAAGGATAAATGGTTCCGCACTATCATTCAAGTGGCCAAGATCTACAAGAGTAAAGTCCTCATGTTTGACGTTACGCCTGATATTATCAACCCACTTACACTTGAAAAGAGCAACCGTGAAGTCACAATAATCAAGCTCCCATATTTCTTGAATTCGACCATAGTATGACAACTCTGCATCGACAGGTGTTTGGGGGTAAAAAATACCCCCTATATGTGGACCAATGCCACCTCGACACGTGTCCGCAAGCTCAGCGCTCAATGAGCCAATTAGAGCATGACACGTGTCACTCAATGATAGAAGGGTGAAAATGGGCTCTAAGCCCACAACCCTAGAAATCGTAAAACGATGGGAAGCCAATCTAATTAGGTTAAATAACCTAAGAGGCACATATCCCAATGCTCTATAAATACTGATTATTACATCAGTTTTAGGGGACCTAATTTCTCTCTCCAAGGGCAATGCCCCCCACATTTACTCTCCCTTCTCTCTACTTTCTCTCTCTAAAATACATTATTTTGGTCACTGACTTGATCGTTGGAGGCGGACCTCCGGCCCCCCCGGGGTCTGTTGTTTTGCAGGTGATCGGGTCGTTCGAGTGTTGCATTGCAGATCTGTCTCCCGAGGGACGTACACACCCTCCATTCGGGTACGTACCAAAAACCCCAAAACATTTGGCGCCGTCTGTGGGGAGACACATCTGTAATGGCACAACGGTAGTGGATCACCGACTCAAGAGGGGAGCCTCCTTTGGGAGGCAGCAGGCGTCATGAGGCCTGATGTCTAGAACAGCAGGCGTCGTGAGGTTGAATGTCGAGAGTCAGGCGGCCAAAAAGGCCGGTCAGACTAAGTCATGCATATTTTAAGGTTAAAGGGCAATGCCGTTTAATCTAAATTTTATTAGGGGAGAGACGGCCAAATTGGCCGACTACATTATTTTAATCCGACTCATTTAATGAGTCGGCCGCATGCTCAGGCCACCTAGCCGGAGCATACAGCCGGCATTTATGCTAAGTCAGACGGCTGCATGCTATGATTGATAGTTTGATACTATCAACATCACTCAAATTGTATTATTACATGCGTAATATTATCCAAGAGTAAACTCTTGAAATTAGTGGGGAACATGCGCTTAAAGCATTCCACTTTATCTTCATATTCCACTAGTTTTTTACAACTAATGGAATAAGCTTATCCATCTTTTGTAAAAAAGAGAAATAACAATTTAATGGTCTTTAATTAAACCAACAAAGTGATGTATTGCACTGTCACATGCGGCATTATTTTTATCAAACGATTATCCATATATCTAGATATATGAAAGCCGCGTGTCATGAGTTAATGCTGCGGGCAGCCTTGGCAATTATTATCACAAGGAATGTCATGATCATTATTAAACAATTATTATTATGATAATTGATGGTAGAAAGAAAATGGGGAAAGCCGCCCCATTATTCTACCCTGTGGTATATGTAAATACAATTTTGGTAAATGAAATGCATGTGGCAACATAGTGCACAGCTGCACACATTATGCATTTATACAAAATAATATTTAATATGTGCTAAGTGACAAAGCTTCAATTCGGCCTTCCACAAGCAGTTTATTATCCATTAATTTTGGGAGCAAGCTCTAGTAAGGTTGTCACTCTAAAGCAGTTCAACCATTGATTCCTGCAAGCCCAAGCTATTTGCTTGAGAATAAGTGAGGCGGTAGCCTTATGCTAAAGTGATCTAGGTGGCAATTGCCGAATGATCTTTTAAGCTTGTTAAAGCATACTCCCTCAATTCCTTGTTCGAAAGCGGTTGTTGAGTTATAAGCATCCGGCAATGGTGATTTGGTGTACCAACAAGAATATTGATATCCAGAAAGTCGACTGTGTGTACACGAGTCAAGCAGTAAACTGACCAGATGGTAAGCACCATTGAGCTGCTCCACCATTATTATACAAGCGACATGGCAAAATTTTTGGCAAAAAAAAAGTCGGCCGATTATCATCATTAAATGTATCAGTCGGATACCACAATCAATGGTGGCAGCCGGTCACCATCATCAATGATGTCAGCCGGCAACGATGCCCGGATGACCATGTATTTAGCAAGCTAGCTCACCTTGGGAGAGCAGTCGTACCTACCAGTCGTAGGGGCTGCTGTCTGCCTCTATTAAGCCCGGTTGTGGGGCTGCTTTGTGCCTCAACTAACTCCGGCTGAAGAGGCTGATATATTCAGCAATTAAGACGGCTGTAGGGGCTGTTTCCAGCCTCAATTAACCCCGGCTGTAGGGGCGGTTTTCTACCTTAAAAAAACCGGCTGCCATGGTTGTGTTGTTCCACCTCAATACCGGCTGTAATGGCTGTTGGATTCATCATTATTATGATTGTATACATTAATTTTTATAGCAGCCGTATGTACTCCACTATTATTATAGTGAGCCTCTTTTGTTACTCTCATAAGTGACTGATATACATTCAACAAAAATATTGCATGAATTCTCAAACAAGAAATTTATATAGGCAGCAACGCTCAAGAGTATGATGATGAGCTTCAGTATGCCTAGCCGGCTGCCATCATATTTTACATAAGAGCACTCAAGCGGCACTACTTGTTCTTGCATTAATAAGTCAATTACTCATTGCTGATTATCCGTCGAAAAGTTGGAATGTCTAACTAGTCAGGCGGCATGGTTGCTTTGTTCAACCTAAAAAACTGCTGTGATGTGAGCAAGCAAGAGAGCTCGATTATAAGCTTGATCAAGCGGCCAAGCTATTTTCTTGTGTTAACATACACAAGCGGCCAAGTCTTTTTCTTGCGTTAGCATACACAAACGGGGAGTATGCCAACTCTTATTATAGCAGCCGGTAAGAGCTAGCAACGGTGGCAGCCGGTCAGATCAGAGCTATGAACGGTGCCTCAATTAAGCGGTTGCCATGGCTCAACTTATCATCAATTTATCCCGGCTGCAAGGGCAGCATTGCTCACCAATTAAGTCCGCCTGCAGGGCTGCCTTGTGCCTCAATTGTACCCGGCTGTGTGATGCTTTGTTAATTCTCAAAGACCAGCCGTAGGGGCTGCTTGGTTCTTCATTTAGACTGGTTGTGTCATTGGCTCTTTGAGCTTGATGAAGGGCTGCTCTGTTCATTGATACCTTCGGCTGGTCTATTCAACCTCATCATTATTTATCATAATAATCATTATTATGATTGTGATTGATTCACCCAAAAAAAAAAATATATAGTGAGTGGGTTAAATTAGCCAACTACACTTATATAATCTATTAGTAAGCCGGCCATGTGTCAAGTGGCATCAAGTTGGCACCTGATCAATGAGGCAGCCGGCATTTGATGATCTTGTGTTCAAATAACATAAGTTGCGTTTGTGTAATCTGATAAGAGTAAGTTAGTTTCCTTAAGCTTAGTCACTCGACCTCCTATGATATGGCCGCCTATATGAAATAAAGACTCGAGAATGTTGTCGCATATTCATCCAAACGGTTGAGTACCAAGCTCCTCTCAGTCGGAAAATGATAATGTTGAAAGCAACAATGGAGATCGACTCTTTGGGAGTATAATGGTCAGGCGGCATAAGTGTCGAGCACCCTTCGCATTTGATTAAGCTCGGCAGCCGGCCTTCCAAGGTTCTTCAAGGGCTAAGCTACCCAATTACATGGGTTAAGCATCAAGCATTGAATATTTGAGGTAACAATTGACTTACTCTCCTCTAAATAATGTTGATGCATTAAAATAAACTAAGTTAAAAACTTAGTAGCTACTAAATTAAAGTCCAAGTCACGTGAGGCCAATGGCCGGATAATAAACTAAGTTTGAAACTTAGTAGCAATTTCAACGTCTGAGTGACATGCGGCCAATGACCAGATAACTAAACTAGGCACAAAACCGCTTAGTGGCTATACAGCCGGTCTCAACCTAGACCAGAGGCCAATGGCCGAATGGTTGCTTTTTTCATAAAATCGTCTGTCCCAACATGGACAATGGCGTCCGACGACACCCCTCCGGGTGCAATCGTCGCAGAGAGCAGCCTACTTGCTTGCTCTACGTAACTATGCAGACGGCAAAGATTGAACGACCGAATTGGTCAACTCATAGCCGTCTGACCAAAAACAGTCTAAAGAACGACTAAGTTTTCGGAACACCGGATGTCCAAAAGACATCAGCCGGTGATCGACCAAAGTTCTAACCTAGATTACCTTCCGAAATTATACAAGTCCTCCCAATGGGGTAGAAAGACATTGAAAGTATAATTGGATTACAAACACCCCAGGCGGCCATTTGCCTCCTGAAGAGTCAGGCGGCCATTTGCCTCCTGCCCTGTGAATAGTCAGGCGGCCATTTGCCTCCTGCCCCCAGGCGGCCATTTTCCTCCTGCCCCCAGGTGGCATTTGCCTCCTTCCCTATGAAGAGTCAGGCGGCCATTTGCCTCCTGCCCCCCAGGCGGCCATTTGCCTCCTGCCCTATGAAGAGCCAGGCGGCTATTTGCCTCCTGCCCTGTGAAGAGTCAGGCGGCCATTTGCCTCCTGCCCCCAGGCGGCAAATGCCTCCTTCCCTATGAAGAGTCAGGCGGCCATTTGCCTCCTGCCCTATGAAGAGTCTGGCGGCCATTTGCTTCCTGCCCTGTGAAGAGTCAGGCGGCCATTTGCCTCCTACCCCCAGGCGGCCATTTGCATCCTGCCCTATCAGGCGGCCATTTGCCTCCTGCCTTATGGGATGTCAAACGTCTCAAAAATATTCTAAGTCACCCAAAGGTCATATGACCACTATAGTGGGGCTAAAGGAAATAAAAGTCGTCATCTGTCTAGTTCAGGCGGCAATCATTATTATGATTGATTAACTTAGAAAATATCATACCATTTAAGGTATCAAATTTTCCAAGTTAATCAAATCTCTATTTTATTGAACTAGACATATGCCGCCCATAGAGCTTTTGAACAAGCGGAAAATAAAGCCTTGATTTTGAAAAGAGTAATTCCTCTTGAAAAAGAAATTACCTCTTCCGATGGGCTAATGTTTGGGGGTAAAAAATACCCCCTATATGTGGACCAATACCACCTCGACACGTGTCCGCAAGCTCAGCGCTCAATGAGCCAATTAGAGCATGACACGTGTCACTCAATGATAGAAGGGTGAAAATGGGCTCTAAGCCCACAACCCTAGAAACCGTAAAACGATGGGAAGCCAATCTACTTAGGTTAAATAACCTAAGAGGCACATATCCCAATGCTCTATAAATACTGATTATTACATCAGTTTTAGGGGACCTAATTTCTCTCTCCAAGGGCAATGCCCCCCACATTTACTCTCCCTTCCCTTTACTTTCTCTCTCTAAAATACATTATTTCGGTCACTGACTTGATCGTTGGAGGCGGACCTCCGGCCCCCCCGGGGTCCGTTGTTTTGCAGGTGATCGGACCGTTCGAGTGTTGCATTGCAGATCTGTCTCCCGAGGGACGTACACACCCTCCATTCGGGTACGTACAAAAAACCCCAAAACAACAGGTGATTTATCCTTAGAACTTGCAAACTCCCTTGACGATGCCACAAGAGTTACACCACTGTTTTGGGTGGAGGAAGATTTCAAATCACGAGCCTCGGTCCAAAAAGTGTACCCATTGATGTCATATCCCTCAAATGAACGGACATCATCCCTAGGACCGTACGCAAGCCACCGTACTGTATCGGTCACATTAGTATCATTCAATCCACTCATTACTCGATCACGAAACCAATAAACAAATCTCTTATTATGCAACTGCATAAGTGCCCTTTCACCTTTGGATGGAAATTCGGCACGCAAACTAGCCATGTGCTCGTCTAAATATGGGTGCACATCTGAAACATGGTGCAACACATAAAGGTGTGCTTGTAAGAACTGATCTCGGTCTGGTGACATTCGTTTCGACCCAATTGTGCCATGACCATCAAGTCTACCTTCATGTCGAGAAGTAGAAAGACCAATAGGTTGAGCAAGGGCTATGTAGTCCGCCACAAAGTTACCTATCTCCTCACCCACTGTCCCTTGCATCATACTTCCTTCAGGGTGAGCCCGGTTCCGTACTTTATCTTGTAATGTACCCATGTGTCTTTCAAAAGGGTAGCACCACCTCATGAACACTGGACCGCACAACTTAATCTCACGCACCAAATGAAGAACCAGATGAACCATTATGTGAAAAAATGAGGGTGGGAAATACATCTCAAATTTGCACAAAGTCACAACCACATCTGCTTGCAAAGCATCTAGTGTACAAGGATCAAGAACTTTGCTACAAATTGTATTGAAAAACGAACAAAGGCTTGTAATCGCTTCCCTCACGTGTTTCGGTAGAATACCACGGATTGCAATCGGTAGGAATACTTGCATCATAATGTGACAATCATGGGATTTCATACTTGTCAGCTTCAATTCTCCATTTAAGGTTACAAATCTTTTCATGTTAGATGAGTACCCTGATGGAACCTTAATGCCGTACAGACATGCACAAAACATACGTTTCTCTACCCTTGACAATGTATAGCAAGCCGGGGGTAAATAATTCTTTTAATCCTTCCCTTTACCCTTAACTTTCTTCTTTGACGCATCTTTGGCCTTTCCCTTTCCCTTGCTCTTCTCCTTCCCTTTTTTCGAAACATTTTCATCTTCTATTCTCGGCTCCTTCCCTTTTCTAACCTTTTCTTGAGGCCACAATTTTGGACGAATCCCCATCTCTTTCAAATCTAACCGTGCACCCTTTCCGTCCTTTGTTTTGCCTGGGATATTCATAAGCGTCCCCAAAAGAGCATCACACACATTCTTCTCTATATGCATCACATCAAGACAATGCCTAACGTCATGTTCTCTCCAGTACGGAAGCTTCCAAAAGATTGATTCTTTCTTAAACAGAGCAGCTGAGACCATAGTTTTTTCTGATTTTCCAAACACCGTTCGTATCCCTTTCACCCGAGCACTAATCTCAGCACCAGTCAATGGTCTAGGCGCAGTATCCTCTTCCACGGTTCCATCGAAAGCCTTTTTCTGCCTACGGTACGGGTGATCACGCCTAAGGAACCTTTGAGTCCGTAGGTAGACATCTTTGTGAGAATGAGTCAGGTATACGCATGATGTGTCATCAATACATATGAGGCATGCTTTTTTCCCTTTGACCTTGTACCCACACAAGTTGCCATATGCAGGGAAGTCATTCATGGTCCACATAAGGGCTGAACGCAATGTGAACATCTCGTTCTGATGAGCATCGAAAACGGAAACCCCTTCGTCCCACATCTTTCTCAAGTCGTCAATAAGCGGCGCAAGGTAAACATCTATGTCGTTTCCAGGTTGCTTAGGACCATTTATTAGCAATGAAAGCATTACATACTTACGTTTCATGCACAGCCAAGGAGGCAAATTATAAATCACTAAAAGTACCGGCCATGTGCTGTGTTGGGTACTAAGAGTGCCAAATGGATACATCCCGTCCGTGCACAACCCAAGCCTTAAATTTCTGACTTCATTACCAAATTCCTCAAACTTCAAATCAATGTTCTTCCACTGTGGAGAGTCAGCTGGATGCTTCAGCATTCTGTTTTTCTTTCTTCCCTCTGCATGCCACCTCAAGTTTTTAGCGTCTTTTGGTATCGAGAATAGACGCTTAAACCTTGGAATAATGGGAAGATACCACAACACCTTAGCAGGAGGTCCCTCCGTGCCAGGATTGCAACTCATGCGCTTGTACCGCGACCGCTTGCATCGTGGACACTGCTGCAGTTGTTCATACTCATTTCGATACAAAATACAGTCATTAGGACATGCATGTATCTTCTTATACTCCAAACCAAAGGGACACATGAGCTTCTTTGCGTAATAGTAAGACTTAGGAATTTCATTCCCATCAGGCAACATATCACTTAATGCGGTCAACAAAGAAGTAAAACTGATGTCCGTCCACCCATGCTTCGACTTAATGTTGAAAAGTGTTAGCACGGCCGATAGTTTGGAGTATTTTTTGCACCCGGGGTACAAAGGCTTTTTGGAAGCCTCCAATAATAACTCAAACACTTCACCTTCAACACCATGCAACATCTCATCCACTTGTTCATCCTCAACCTCATCCGCCTGATCATCATCGGCTCCATCCTCACCATTATCAACAATATACTCATCATTCCCGTATTCCTCGTCCATATGAATCTCATTGCTTCTAACACGCACATCATTCCGATCAAGATCCCCACTGTACTCTCCACTTTCTCCGTGCCAAATCCACACATGGTATAATTGCCTAAACCCACGACATAATACATGATCTCTAATGATTTCAACACTATCGACCACATTCACATTATTACAATCAACACAAGGACAATAAAGGCCTTTGCCTCCCAGTTTGCGTTGATAAGCTAAAGCCCTCTCGCAAAACTCTTGAACCCCATTCCAAAATTCCAATGTATCGCGTCTACCATACATCCAACCACGATCCTTCTCCATTTAGTAAATTGTCTCTAAACATATATAGCAACATATAATTTATAATGTGTAAGTGCTACATATTTTATGTAAATCAAATTCAAGTACAAAACGTGAATATGTCATTCATACAGTGAAAAAATGCATGTCTCCAAAGGGTCCTTATCACTCCAACCTAACCCATCCTTGAATGTCTACTCTCACTAGTGAATGTATGTCAACTTTCCAATTTTAAGGAAAATCTGGCAGCATTTCCCCCTAGTTCTCCAAGTACACAATGTAGATAATTAATTACCCACATATGTACCCAGAGAACATAGCGAGGAAATGGTAAGCCAAGATGTTCCTTAAAATCGAAAAGAAAACATACATTCACCACCTAACTGAGTGTACACATTCAAGAACAGTCCCAACCGGGGACTATTCAAGACTTTCTCCTAATGAGAAAGCCTTGAACGGGTATCTAGGCATATGATGATGCAAGTATTCTATATATTGTTGTATTTATTTGTAATTAAACAATACACAAGTTGCAATTTCATGAATCAACTTTTATTAAATGGATAAATAGAAAGAAATATAGCTAAGTAAAGTTTATAAGTCATACCAATATAGCAACTACCCACTTGAGCTCAATATGTAGTCCTCAAGCTAATTAAACTCGTGCTTCAATTCACATATGAATCTATATATTAAAAAAACAAAAATTAGCAACGTCACTAATTCTCTAATATATTCACAAATCTCTAATGTATTCACAATTCTCTAATTTATTCACAACTAATTAAGTGGCAATATCACTATTTCTCTAATTTATGCACAATTCTCTAATTTAATCACAATTCTCTAAATTATTCACAAATCTATAATGTAATCACAATTCTCTAATTTATTCACAATTTTCTAATTTATTCACAAATAATTAGTAGCAAGGTCACTAATATACACATTAAAACATACAAAAACTCAACTAAGGAACAAGGTAATGCAAAATTACTAATATATTCACAATTACCCATTAAAACAACCTAAAATTACACATTAAAACATACAAAAACTCAACTAATTAAGTAACATTTTTACTAATCTCTATTATATTCATAATTACTCATTAAATCAACCTCAAAATAACCCATTAAAACATACAAATTTTTCAACTAAGGAACAAGGTAATGCAAAATTACTCTAATCTATAATATGTATTCAAAATTACTCTAAACATACAAAATTACTCTAATGTATAATATGTATTCAAAATTTCTAAATAAACAACCAATGCAAAAATTAAAAAAATTAGGTAAAATTATATACATTCCTTGACTTTAATTTTCTTAACAATAATTGTTCAAAATGCTATTGAAAATAATAGAATTACATATTTCAAAATAATTGTTCAATTTTTAACAAAAAAATAAAAACTTACCCTAAATTAATTGGAAGACCCTCGCTGGTGGAGGTCGACAGGCGGTGGAGGTCGACAGGCGGTGGAGGTCGACGGGCGGTGAATGTATGTGGTGCGCACTAGTGGAGGCAGCGCGGAGGTGGAGGCGGTGCGCGCTGGTGGAGGTGGAGGCGGTGCGTGCTGCTGTACGTGTTTCGAACAGAGAACGAAGGGCGGTGGAGGCCGGTGAAAGATAGAGGGTGGCAGGGCAGGGAAAAGACAAGTGCAGGGGTAAATTAACGGCGGTGGTTTTCGACAATGTTGGTGGCCGGTGAAGGTGGCGGCTGTGGTGGAGGGAAAAGGGGGAGGTTGCTTGAGAAATCGTCTCCAATGAAACAGTACTGTGAAGTGGGGAAGTCGAAAGGAATGAAAGAGAAAGAGAGGAAGGAGAAGAAAATAAAGCAAAAGATCGCATTTTTTTTTTGAAAGAGCACCGGTTTAATTGGCACCAGTTCAAACCGGTGCCTTTTTTATTTTTGGCACCGGTTTGAGTTGAACCGGTGCCTTTTTACTTTTTTTAAAAACCCGCCCAATTTTGGGCCGATTTTTGGCACCGGTTTGGCCTGAATCGGTGCCATATGGGGGGTGCCTAATGCTATTTTTCTACTAGTGTTTGAATAAAATTGCCGAAGCATACCCTTAAATCGGAGGTATCACCGCCACACTTAACAACTTGTCAAGTGCTAAGGCTTACAATATCCCAAAAATACAACCAAATAAATCTAGGTGAGCTATTTATACAACTTTACAAACTCGTTATAGCATACTAATCGAAACACTTGAGCTCCTTTAGCTACGATCACTTTATCATCTTACTTAAACAACTCGACTGCTCACCATTAAGGAAAAATTCCATAATAGATCGTCGCAGGGCCACGATAATAAGAAAAAGACATGGCCGCAAACACAAGTAGCAAACACAAACAAACACACACGTCAGCAAAAAACTGAGTAATCACCACTTATCATAACGCAAAAAAAAAAAAACAACAGAATAATTAATATAATTAACTCACTTAAACAATGTAGTTCGAAACTACATTACACATTCTACTCTGGAAATAACCTCAAATATATTAATACGATAATCTGCTCAATTAACTTATCTAACCAATAAGTGTGTCATGCTCTTTGTTCTATACCTAGACTTGGACATGAGTAATTCGAATAACAAACCAACAAGTATAAAAACTTGAATATTCCCAATAACCAGAAAACACCTTAAACCAAATCACATACGGGTCAATTCCCACTGTAGGGGACCATAGAAAAATAAATAAAGATCGTACATGTTTGGGGGTAAAAATACCCCCTATATGTGACCAATGTCACCTCAACACGTGTCCGCAAGCTCAGCGCTCAATGAGCCAATCAGAGCATGACATGTGTCACTCAATGATAGAAGGGTGAAAATGGGCTTTAAGCCCACAACCCTAGAAACCGTATAATGGTGGGAAGCCAATCTATTTAGGTTAAATAACCTAAGAGGCACATATCCCAATGCTCAATAAATACTGATCATTACATCAGTTTCAGGGGATCCAATTCTCTCTCCAAGGGCAATGCCCTCCAAAATTACTCTCCCTTCTCTCTACTTTCTCTCTCTAAATTACATTATTTCGGTCATTGACTTGATCGTCGGAGGCGGACCTCTGGCCCCCCCGGGGTCCGTTGTTTTGCAGGTGATCGGGCCGTTCGAGTGTTGCATTGCGGATCTGTCTCCCGCGGGACGTACACGCCCTCCACTCGGGTACGTGCAAAAAACCCCAAAACATTTGGCGCCGTCTGTGGGGAGACACATCTGTAATGGCACAACAGTTGTGGATCATCACCAAATCAAGAGGGGAGCCTCCTTTAGGAGGCAACAGGCGTCAAGAGGCCGGATGTCAAGTACAACAGGCGTCATGAGGCTGAATGTCGAGAGTCAGACGGCAAAAAAGGCTTGTCAGACTAAGTCATGCATTTTTTAAGGTTAAAGGGCAATGCCGTTTAATCTAAGTTTTATTAGGGGAGAGACGGCTAAATTGGCCAACTCCACTATTTCAATCTGACTCGTTTAATGAGTCGGCCGCATGCTCAGGTCACCCAGCCGGATCATATAGCCGACATTTATGCTCAGTCGGGTGGCCACATGCTATCTTTGATTGATAGTTTGATACTATCAACATCACACAAATTGTATTATTACATACGTAATATTACCCAAGAGTAAACTCTGGTAATTAGTGGAAGTACATGCGGCAAGTGACATTCACTTCCATACTTCCAAGTTTTGCCGGCTAGCCTGTTCATTAATTCACTAAAGTCCACTAGCTCATTAACTAGTGGAAGGAGAGATTCCTTGCTTGCATTATGACATCCGGCATTTCTCCATTTGAGGGAATTGGTGAGCTCCATGATTAGCAATAACTCAAGCGGCATGACAAATTTTTGGCAAACAAGTCAGCCGTAAGAGCAGCCTGGCTCTTAAATTAAGTCCGGCTGCAATGCTGAAATTTTGATTGTTTGATTAGTCAGACGGCATTTAGGAAGTGGATGCCTGATTGATACAAATTTAAAAAGTGCATGCTATTCATGATTGATAGTTTGATACTATCAACATCATATATATTAACAAATATATATATGTACATGAATATTAACAAATGTTTTATTATATACATAATATTATACAATTGATTTCAATAGTAAACTATTTTAATTAGTGGGATACATGCATGCGGCAAGTATATTCATGCATTTCCACACTCCCAAGTTTTTGACAGCTAGCAAGTTTGATTTATTAGATTTCATAAGCTACACTTGAGTCATTATGCATTAAAATAGCATAGGCGGCAATGTTCTATTATACACTTTCATGAGCAGCTTGTATATTCATCACGTTGAGAGTAAGCTCCATGGTCATACATCATTCAAAGCCGCCTATGAGTGTCATGCGGCACATTCATTCAACATTTCTCAATACACCCAGTGCTACATGCTATTAATACATACGGCAAGGCGGCAACTGGGAGACAAACGGCCTCTAGGACCAGCTGTTGAGCTACCTAGACGGCCTAGCTTATTTCTTGTGTTAGCATACACAAGCGGTTCTATAGTCGGCTCAGACGGTATTTAATACTATATCACATTGAAGCTCACATGGAAATACTCATATATATAGATATATGAAAAGCCGTATATAGTATATGAGCATTTATGTGAGATCAAAAGCCAGTCTTTCATCAAAGTGGAGCATCACTATCCCAACCGGCAATAATTCAAGAGAATTCTTGGGGGTACAATCGTACAATGATCAGACGGTATCCATGCCCAGCTGTAGACACCCATTTGTGTCTCCCCAAAACCAAACCCAGTGATGAGTACCTTTCACGTCGGATCATAATCGAATGAAACGAAAGTGTGGAAAGGTCTAGTGTTGCGGAAAGTTTTATTTCTTTTCTTTTCTCTTCTCTCTGTTTTTGAAAACTTTATTTTTAGGAAAACAGCCAATCCATTTTGATTGGTCCATGATATGGGTCCAATAGTGGTGTAGTTGGATGGGGCTTGCAAAGACCTTTCCAACGATATATTATAAGCCCAATTCCGATGAATATTGAGGAAGTTATGGCCAATTTACTAAACTGGGCCCGGTTTGAGTTTTAAGTACGGCCCAATGATCTAGGGGAGGGCCTAATATGATTTATCATTCCTAATGTAATTAGGAATGGTTTTGGTCTTCTAGAACATTCTAGAAGGTCTTATCATTCTTAATTCAATTAGGATTCTTTAGAGTTTTAATTAGATCAAATAGCATTTTCGACTGAAATTATATTATTTTATCTTCCAGTACGGTAAAATTATCATAGTTTCGAAAACGTGTTAAAAGCCGGTTTGGCGTCCAACCCCAGGCCTTGGCGCCTGGAACCAGGATTGGCGCCAGACGCCAGCCATTGGCGTCTAGCGCTAGCCACTGGTCCTGGCGCCAATGAGCCAGGGCTGGCGCCAAGTTGTTTTTGCGATCTTCAGGCTCTGTTTTGATAAATTATCTTTTTTGGCCGATTTTCTCTATAAATATCGTATCAGAAAATTCCGTTTTCATTCACCGATCACCAATCACTAATTATCAATTTTCTTCATCTACAATCTACAATTAATAATCATCAAAAATCTCCTTATTCTTTATTGATCATCTTTCTTTCATCAATTCTCAATAACATTAATCTTTTAGCATTCTTTCTTTCTTGCTTTTTCATACAAAATTCCGCATTCACAAGATCTTGATACACCTAGCCATATTCGAAGTTGCCTTCGCCCTAGACGTGAAAGGTTTTAATTTCTGAGGGTTTGGTCCCAAATTTCTCTATTTCAATTGTTTAATTTAATTGTTTTGATTATTATTTTCCTTGAAGTTACTAACGTGTGTATTTTGTAATTAGAAAGAGGTACGAGACATCCAAGTAAGTATTTTAATTGTTTTTATGATGTAGACATCATGTGTTTATTGTTATGATTCCTAGTATCATGTCTAGGGTGTTTTTAATATCAAGTATGATTAAAAGTATGATGCTTCCTATGTTCTTTCTAACATTTATGATTATGATTGATGTTGATTATTTATTATGTTGCTTGATATGCATATTATTGTATATTGTTATTGCTTGATCACCTTTTATTGCAGGTTAAAGGGAATTGGTATTTGCAATCACGCTTAATAAGATATTAATAATCTTGTTTAGGGTTTATTGTGATTATAAATTCAAGTGATCGCCAATAATAGATTTGTTTGTGCATTAATGTTCAACCAACATAGATTAAACAGGTTTAGGGTTAATCCTATTGATTGCATGTTAATCAGAAAGCGCACATGAATACGAGCAGAATAAAGTAGAGGCCTATTATTAGGGCAGGTTCAATCTCTTTTAGGTTGGATTTGTACCATCATCCCCGGACCCTTATTTGGTTCATGACCTTATGGAGTTGACGATCTCTTGGATCGTTAAGGGGTGTAACCTTCACCTCGTGAACGGTTTACAAGTTCCTTAAAAACTTGTTGGCGACTCTTTTGCTCTATCTTCTTCCCTTTTGGACGCCACCGTACTTTAGTGTATGATCACAGTGGGGTTCAAGCTAGTGGGATTTTAAAGGCTTGAAACTATTCCCTACACCAGCAGTACACAAGCGGCTCTAATGCCGAGCCGAATGGGTTCATGTGTGGAAGCTGCTATGTGTGTTATTGTTATCAATAGGGTCAGACGGCACTTGATGGACGGATGATCAAGAAGTTGGTGAGTGTCGCATGTGTGGGTAAGTGCAGCAAATGCAAGCGGCTCTATAGCCGACTCAAACGGTATTAACTACCGGCACCTAGACCGATCGATCAAGCGACACCATTGAGCTACTCCGCTGTTATTATAATGAGGTTGTCTTTATTTATTCTCATGAGTAACAATAATATACATACGGTGTTTTACACAAGTACTACAACCGGCCTGGCGGCTTATGTAATCAACAAGCTGGCATTGAGCTACAAGTGCGTACAACCGGTCATGCAAGCTTGCAAGCCTCCATCTACAAGCGGCCGAGCTATTTTCTTGTGTTAACATACACAAGCGGCCGAATTATTTTCTTGTGTTAACATACACAAGCAGCCAAGCCTTTTTCTTGTGTTAGCATACACAAGCGGCACGCAACCGTAGTCAGTCCAACTCAACTGTTATGCAGGCGGCATGGGGCAGCTTTGCCCCAATGTTGTCAGCAGGTGATCACTATCCATGGTGGCAGCAAGGGCATCTCTGCTCACCAATTATTTAGGCAGCTTTGCTCGTCAAATAAGTCGGTTGTAGGGCCAGCTTTGCTCGACAATTAATCCCGGCTGTAGGGGCATCCTTTCTCATCAATTAAGTCCGGCTGCAATGCTACTATATTCATCATTATTATGATATAAAAAAAGAAATTTTGATCGTTTGATTAGTCAGGCGGGCCATATGATTAAGCTTGATTGTTATACCCAAACGACATAAAGACAAAGTATTAGCCAGCCGACCTTATCACCGTCTGACACTAAAGCAAAAGGCTTGTCATATGACAAAGCTCCTTTTGAGAGCATTAGGTGGCAATCTTCTATTATAACAAGCTTTACATATTCATGCATGAGAATAATACCGCATGCATTTTTGAAGCTTGCTTGAGCTTTCATGAGACAATTCTACCAGTTTGTATATTTATACAACTTCGGTGGAAAAAAGGAAGAGCTACTCCGTTATTACCATCATCAAATGTATCAGCCGGGCAGCCGGTCAGCATTATCAATGGTGTCAGCCCGCCTGCATTCGATTTTAGGTGGGTAAACGGCAAACGGCTGTAAGTATCAATAGGGTCAAGCGAGTAAAATCATCAATGTTGTTAACCCGGCCGCGACATTGGCTCATTGAGGATGAGCTGACTCCAAACCGGCTGCCACGGATACTTTGTTCATTAATCAAAGTCGGCTCTAGGGGATGCTGCATTCAACCTCAAGAAGGGCTGCAATGGCCGCTTGGTTCATTCTCGAAGTTGGCCACAAGTGGCTGCAATATTCATCAATTATTCACCAATTAAACCGGCTGCCATGGATGTCTTGTTCGACCTCAAAGCCGGCTTGCTTGATTGTTTTATTAACATAAGTGGCAGCCGGCACCTGATCATGATGGCTCATCATTTGAGAATGAGCACAAGCGGCATAAAAATTATTAGTTGTTGATGTCAGCCGGAACTTGATGATTGTTGTAACATGATGATTATGAGTATCATAACATGGTGATTATCAAGGGGCAACCGGTATTTGGTGCCCGGATGACCATGTGATGAAGAATTAACGGGTGTATCACCCCTTAAGCAGCTTTTGTGCGTGAAGCTATTTGGGCTACCATGCAAAATTGCAGATCATTAAAAAAAAAAAAAAAAAAAAAAAAAAAAAAAAAAACCTGATCATTTAGGTGGAAAAGGCCGCCTAACTACATGATCATTTTGGAGGAAGAAAAAAAAAAGAGTGCAACACTTAGTATATAATATACATGTGTAGCATATTTAAAGATTACAAGCCACATACGGCACTTTGACAACAATCTGCTGTCATGTGTAGCACTTGTTGTTATATGATGAGAATAAATACAGCTCACTCAATAGCTTGCTTGGAGTTTTCTTGAGGTGGACAAACGACATTGAAGCCGGTTGTGCCTAAACAGCTGTGGGGCTGCATTATGCCTCAATAAGGACCAGCTGCAGTGATTGCTTTGTTCATCAATTAATTCCGGTTGAATAATGGAGGTAACAATATGATTTGATTTGATTCCCTCCAATGATATTAATGCATTAAGATAAAAATGATAGTCTTCATTATTATTGTTATTATTGATTCATTGATTGAATTTCAATATAATCTGACGGACCGTCCAAACTCCAATATTTAACTAAGTTTGAAACTTAGTAGCTAAACTAACGTCCAAGTGACGTGAGGCCAATGGCTGGATAATAAACTAAGTTTGAAACTTAGTAGCTAAACTAACGTCCAAGTGACGTGAGGCCAATGGCCGGATAATAAACTAAGTTTGAAACTTAGTAGCAAATTCAACGTCTAAGTAACATGCGGCCAATGGCCAGATAACTAAACTAGGCACAAAACCGCTTAGTGGCTATACAGCCGGTCTCAATCTAGACCAGAGGCCAATGGCCGGATGGTTGCTTTTTTCATAAAATCGCATGTCCCAACATGGACAATGGCGTCCGGCGACACCCCTCTGGGTGCGATCGTTGCAGAGAGCAGCCTACCTGCTTGCTCTACGTACCTATGCAGACGGCAAAGATTGAACGACCAAATTGGTCAGCTCATAGCCGTCTGACCAGAACAGTCTAAAGAACGACTAAGTTTTCGGAACACCGGATGTCCTAAGACATCAGTCGGTGACCGACCGAAGTTCTTACTTAGGCTTTTCATTCCAAAATTGCACAGACTCTCCCATTGGGGAAAAAAGAGTTGTGCAATGGCTATAAAACCGTCTTGAAAAAGACATGAGGCCAATGGCTGGATGGTTATACATTTTTGTAAATTCGTCTGCTCCAATGTGAAATATGGCGTATGGAGACACCCCTCCGGCTGCAATCATCGCAGAAAGCACTCTATCGTTTGCTTTACGTACGCATGCAGGCGGCAAAAATTGAACGACCTCATTGGTCAACTCATAGCCGCCTGACCTGGGTAATCTAAAGAATGACCAAGTCTTCGGGAATCGGATGTCCAAAAGACATCAGCCGGTGACCGACTGAAATTCTAACCTAGATTACCTTCCGAAACTATACAAGTCCTCCCAATGGGGTAGAATGACATTGAAAGTATAATTGGATTACTAACACCCTAGGCGGCCATTTGCCTCCAGACCCAGGCGGCCGTTTGCCTCCTGTCCTGAAGAGCCAGGTGGGCATTTGCCTCCTGCCCCCAGGCGGCCATTTGCCTCCTGCCCCCAGGCGGCCATTTGCCTCCTGTCCTATGAAGAGCCAGGCGGCCATTTGCCTCCTATCCTATGAAGAGCTAGGCGGCCATTTGCCTCCAGCCCCCCAGGCGGCCATTTGCCTCCATTTGCCTCCTGTCCTGAAGAGTCAGGCGGCAATTTGCCTGCTGCCCCCAGGCGGCCATTTGCCTCCTGCCCTATGAAGAGTTAGGTGGCCATTTGCCTCCTGTCCTAAAGAGCCAGGCGGCCATTTGCCTCCTGCCCCCAGGCGGCCATTTGCCTCCTGTCCTATGAAGAGTCAGGCGGCCATTTGCCTCCTGCCCCAGGCGGCCATTTGCCTCCTATCCTGAAGAGCCAGGCGGCCATTTTCCTCCTGCCCCCAGGCGACCATTTGCCTCCTACCCCTAGGCGGCCATTTTCCTCCTACCCTATGAAGAGTCATGTGGCTATTTGCCTCCTGCCCCCAGGCGGCAATTTGCCTCCTGTCCTATGAAGAGTTAGGCGGCCATTTGCCACCTGCCTTATGGGATGTCAAACATCTCAAAAATATTCTAAGTCACCCAAAGGTCATATGACCACCATAGTGGGGCTAAAAGAAATAAAAGTCGTCATCTGTCTAGTTCAGGTGGCAATCATTATTATGATTGATTAACTTAGAAAATATCATACCATTTAAGGTATCAAATTTTCCAAATTAATCAAATCTCTCATTTATTGAACTAGACATATGCCGCCCATAGAGCTTTTGAACAAGCGGAAAATAAAGCCTTGATTTCGAAAGGAGTAATTCCTCTTGAAAAAGAAATCACCCCTTCCGAGGGGCTAATGTTTGGGGGTAAAAATACCCCCTATATGTGACCAATTCCACCTCAACATGTGTCCGCAAGCTCAGCGCTCAATGAGCCAATCAGAGCATGACATGTGTCACTCAATGATAGAAGGGTGAACATGAGCTTTAAGCCCACAACCCTAGAAACCGTATAACGGTGGGAAGCCAATCTACTTAGGTTAAATAACCTAAGAGGCACATATCCCAATGCTCAATAAATACTGATCATTACATCAGTTTCAGGGGATCCAATTCTCTCTCCAAGGGCAATGCCCTCCAAAATTACTCTCCCTTCTCTCTACTTTCTCTCTCTAAAATACATTATTTCGGTCACTGACTTAATCGTCGGAGGCGGACCTCTGGCCCCCCGGGGTCCGTTGTTTTGCAGGTGATCAGGCCGTTTGAGTGTTGCATTGCGGATCTGTCTCCCGCGGGATGTTCACGCCCTCCACTCGGGTACGTACAAAAAACCCCAAAATAGTACCTCATTCTTAACTCATGATCATTATCTCATTACCAACATGCCAAGGACTAAGGTATATAACGCCGAGCCTCAAACCAAGAACAAAATAATAATCTCAACCTTTTGATCTCATACTTGATCAAATAATAATTCACAATTTAATAGTAATAACTCCACAATGGCACAAGTTCCCAAATAATATAATAATTCGATTCAAAAACATCTCAACTCTTAAGGAAAATAATACTAGCACCTAAAAATAATTAACTCACAACCCAAAAATAATACTCTGCATTAACAACCCTAAAACCTCGATAAAACAATACTCCCTATAACTACAACATTAGAACCCAAGAATAAAACATAATCAATAATAAACAATAAAAGTAATACGATACTCATATCTAATCAAATCAGTGGTGTACCTAGAAAAATTCCAAAGGGGTGGCCGACCTAATCGATAACCTAAAAAACATACCTCAAAAAGTCATAAATGCATATGTAATTGGGTAAAAAAATTCAACACAAACCATTAAAATAAAAAGGTCTATACAAATTTGAAGTATTAAAAAAAATACTAATCACTTAACACGAGCTCTCCTAGGTTTCATAGAATAAAAGTCATCTATAGTTGACTTTATTTCAAATTTTACAGCAATCTCCTTCTCAATATACACTAGCAAGTAATCAGAAACAAAGTCATCTTCCATCTTATTTCGAAGGCTAGTTTTCACAATTTTCATTGCCGAGAAAGCTCTTTCTGTTGTTGGTGTGCTAACCGGAAGGGTCAAAATAAGCCTAATCAATCTATCAACTAATGGATAAGTAACTGATTTCCTACTCTCCACCAAACTTCTACATAAATTAGTAATGGTACTCAAGTCCTTCATGTACAGGTGCTTAGGAACATCACTATAAAATCGTTGATACTTCAAATGTGATTTTTCATACTCTGAAAAATCCCTGGGGTAGTATTTCTCTGCAAGGAGACAAATATTTTCCTTATTAAAGTGTTTATATCCATCAATAGGACTTAAAGATTCACTTAAAGTCAGTAGCTCTGTTATTCGTTCACTAAAGCGACTATTTAGCTCTTGCAATTACTGATCTACAGCTGTAATAAACACATCCACCCGATAATGATGCTCCACTGTTATGGTGTCTTTGTTGCGTCGAGATCGAATTATATCAGATTAAGCAACCTGCATATCCAGTGTTTGATTATCATGTTTAAGGCAAAATGATTGTACTTTTTGTAAAAGGGATTCCCAACTGTTATCTCTAAAATTTTGAATCAAGGATTTTATACCAACAACTAAATACATAGAATTTAAAATGTCTTGTGATTTATGATGCAAAGCTCGACAAAGACCATCTATATATCACATAAGATCTTCTATAAGGTGTAAAATAAATACGAAATCAAATGATACCAAAAGCAGAATTAGCATCCCCACGTTGAGAATATGATACCTGACGATCAATGGCTATTTTTTCAAGGACTAAGCGAGTAGAATTGTACAATTTTAATAGACTATAAATCGACTTATAATGAGAGCTCCATCTAGTATCCCCAGGACATTGCAACGTGCTAATTTGATTCAATCCTTTCCTTGTTTCAACCTCCTCAATCTCAATTAAATTCTCCAATTCAGCTATTTGGCTAGCTTGTAACTCATTATGACGCTTAGAAGAAGAGCTAACAGTGTTAACAATAAAAATTGAATCTTTGTAAAAATCATGAACCTCGGCTACTTCCCTTGCTGCAGCAATAAGAGCTAATTGTAATTGATGTGCTAGACAATGTACATAATAAGCATAGTGACATTCTTCCATGAACAAAGCCTTTAAACAATTCCATCCTCCTCTCATATTACTAGCACCATCATAGCCTTGCCCTCTAAGATTTTGAATGCTCAACTCATGGTTAGATAAAACCACAGAAATTTCTTCTTTAAGACTCTTGGAGGTTGTATCTTTGACATGTACTAGCTCAAAAAACCGCTCTCGTAAATGACCATATCTATCAAAAAACCTTAAAACAATAGCCATTTGTTCTCTTTTAGATATGTCTCGAGATTCGTCAACAATAATATAAACTTTTGAATCACCAATTTCCTCACGGATTTAGTTTTGCACTTTGTTTGCAAATACCTGTAGAATCACTTTCTGAATTGCAGGAGATGCATATTTAGCATTTCTTGGGGCATTGTCCATCACAACATTACATACATCTTTATTATATGATGCTAAAAGTTTTAACATCTCAAGAAAGTTACCTTGATTTTTCGACTTTGCACTTTCATCATGTCCTCTAAATGCACAATTTTGAAATGTAAGCCATCGCACTACTTTAATTGAAGTTTTTATTCTTAAACGATTATCTTTAATTAATTGTGGATTAGGCTTTTTGAATGCTTGATTAATGTGACCTTCAGTTTTCTTCAAATTTTACCAACATATTGTTGAATATCCATGAGCTGAATTGGTATCTTTCCCCATATGAGATAACAAAGAACAATCATTACCCCCAACCTTTTTCCAATTTCTGAATCCTTTTACTGTGAAAACATTTGATTCGGATTTTCCTAATGGGTCCTTTGGAAAAAGGAAACATGGAAAACAATAAGCTGCATCCGTTGTAGGAGAATACTCTAGCCGAGGAAATTTCTTAAACCAATTAGTTTGGAATCGACGTGGGTGATCTATCGAACCTGAAGGGTATTGATCTAAGTGAAATTGATAAGGCCCGTAATGTATATATGCATTGACAATATCTTCCTGCTCCTTTGAAAGGTAACTATTAATTGACTTATGCAGAGCCGGATCACACATCAAAACTGTATTTCCAATATTAAATGTAGGTTGAGCTGCAAATGCATTTGTTGATTGTTCATTATGGGTAAAATTCTCGGTTTTTACATCAACATTCGTTTCAACAGTCACATTAGGGGATGGGTCTTCAATGTTCAATTCGGAAGGAGATTTTGCTTTTGAAAAATAAGAGTCAATTGTTTTTTTCTTCATATTTCAACCTAGAAAAAAATAATATTATTTTGATCAATTACACTCTAAATAATGCACAATATCGTTGAGTTACAATAGTAATTTATGATAAAATTATGCGATTATATTCAGCTAATTAAATTACATTATACAAAGTAATACAATTTATAATCTAATTTAACTCACTTAATTTGATTATATAACCCAAATACATATTTTAAAAAATAATGAAATTACAACAAAGAAAAAAAAAAGTCAGAAAAGACGAACCTGAAATAGGCCACTGGTTGAAGCTTGAAGGTACTTTTTTTTTTTTTTTTTTTTTTTTTTTTTTTTTTGAAGGGTGAAGCTTGAAGGTACTCCGTACAATTGTTAATTTAATTTGGTAAAAAGGTAAAAATAAAAAAAAATATACTTTAGAAATTGTCAGCCTAACCCCTATAAAGCCTATATATATATATATATATATATATATATATAGAAGCACAAGTACTTTTAGTTTCCTATATTTTATAGGAAAAAGAATTCAAAGATTCTTTCATATTTCTGTCAGCCGCCTAACTTCATGCATGAGCTTTTTTTCTTTTTTCTTTTTATTTTTTTTATTAATTTTATAATTTGGGCTTCAGTACTACTTTTTTGGGCCAAGGGGGTGGCCATGGCCCACCCAGGCTTCCCCCTAATTCCGCCCCTGAATCAAATCATATAATACCAATAATCAATCATATACATATACGAACTTGATCACACGAATTACAATTATAAAATTTACACACAATAATAATATAAAGTGCAAATAATAAATCATATCACACATAATAATATGAAATATCAAACATGTCCAAAGTTTCGTGTGATTACCTTGTAGATCAAACTACTTGATCGCACAACCAAACTTCGTGAACTAAATTAACAGTATTAGGAAATTAACGGTATGTTTGGATAGAAGGAAATGGAGGGAAAGGAAGGGAAGAGAAATGGAGAGATGTAGTATCTTTCATTTGGATAGCAAATGTGGAAGGAAGAGAATTGGAGGGGAGAGAAATGGAGGGGAGAGAAATGGAAGGATTAAATTGTAGAAAATTAATCCCTCCAACAATGGAGAGAATTGGAAGGAAAACTCACCATTTTTCCCTCCCCTCTCTTTCCTTCCCCTCCTCTTCTCCTCCCTCCACTTCTTTTCCTTCCCCTTTCTTTATCCAAACAAACTGTAAGTGTTTGGAAGAATATGGGAAAATAAAAGGAATCAAAAAGCATAATTGTAAGTCATACATGAATAAGGCTAAAGATTTGGGTTTCATATATGAACTTCACGCTCAAAAAAAGGGAACGACAACTTTTTTTTTTTTTTTTTTTAATAAAATAATAATGTAGGGTTAAAAGATATAAATACTATCAAATAAGATAAGAAAATAAAATTTAAAGTATACAACTCTAATTTTATAATTTGTAAAATCATAAAATATACATGTATTACATCAAAAGCCGGCGATCATCCGTCGGATCTCTACAAAGCGGTGGATTTTGGGGCATTTCCAAAATTTTCCAGAAATTCAACTCAATTTCTCACTCGCTAGGTAATTACTCCTTGTTTCATTGACTTTAATTGCTTAATTCTTTCGATTATTTGCTTTTTTTTGGGTAAAATTTTCAATTGAGAAAATTTGCAAAGCTGAATTGGTTTATGGTGTAATTTGGGAGAGAAACGGATGAAATTTTGAGAAATTGATGGCTGAATGTTGCTATTTCAGGATAGGTTATCGTTAATCCTTTCTGAGTTGTTTGTGATTCTTTTTGTTGGTGTTTGATTATATTGTTGGGGAATTGAACTGGGTATTTGTTTAATTTTTCTTGTGTTCGTTTGATTTTTTCGTTGGGGGGGTTGAATTGGGTTAATCATTCAATTTGATCACAAATTTTCAATTAATTATGCCAAGCCCTAAGAAGAATATGGAAAATAAGGGATTTTTCTCTTCTATGACTTCTAACTTATCCATGTTCAGTAACGCCATGCATAGATCTGTCAATGAGTATTTCCTCTTTTTTGTTGCTTTTTCAAGCATGTTTTTTTTTTTATTTCTATGCTTTTGAATGTTGTTATATATGCGTAATTTTAATCACTTTCTTTATCCTCCAGTACCATCCATTTTGATTCATTGGCGCTCGTCAAGTTTTGCATTAATGGTAGTATAATTTGATTTTGATATGCGTTGGTTTTATTGATCTCGGGTGTTTGTTATAGGTGTTTCTCGTGATTCTATGCACAAGAGACGTGCCACTGGTGCTAAGAAGAAGGCTTAAAGGTAGAAGCAAAAGTAAATTTCTACTTTTTTTCTCGGTTGTTTTTCCATTTTATATATTGGGTCTTGATATGAACTTGGAAATTTTCAAGTTTGAAATTCTGGGCTAAAATATTTTTCTGTGCAATTGATTCAAGTTTGAAGTTCTTTTAGATATGTTGATGAAATGAAAATTAAGTTGCTGAATTACTTAGGTAGTAGTTAAAACTTGTTTTGATTAATATTAAAGCTTATTTAGTTCCAGGGAACTTATCTGATATAAGCTAGTATAACTGTATAAAGGGGGTTTTTTTCTATAAAGTTGGTATTCTTGTTGTATGTATGATCTTATATGATAGTAATTGGTGGTTCAATTATGCTTGCATTTGTATAATAGATCATCTTCTCATAATATTGAATGCAGCCTAATTTTGTGCATTTAGTTGTTCTCTAACATGTATTCGTACGCCAATTTTTTTAAAAAATCGTCAGTATATAAAAAGTAAGGGTATTTTAGGTGGATAAGAAATTGGTCAAGAGTTAGCTAGCTGATAGAAAAAAGTTTGAATTTTAGTATTCTGTTAACCTTATTTACAAGTCAGTGTATTAATTCTAGTTATGGTGCTAATTTGTACTGTAGCAATTTCAGTTACATGTCAGTGGAGTTCTAGTTGTGAGCATGTAAAAGATATTAATGTGCAATTTTATCTCATAAGAAGGAATAACAATGACTAATACAATTATATTTATTGTAAATGTCTTCATTTCTTATTGTTATTCATACTTTAAAACAACCTTCGTCGAGTAATTGTCAAAAAAATGATGCTAAAGTTTACAAATGAAATATTTTTGTATGACGTTATAGTCTTTATATATGTTTCTTTTATATTTATGTGGTTATAATATACTATTAAAGACTATGAAATTATTTACTAATTGTAAGGAATATTTCAAGCATTACCCCAAACTTGAACCCCACTGTGATCCTACACTTGAGCATGGTGGCGTCCAAAGGGAAGGAAGCTAGAGCAAAAGAATCGCCAACAAGTTTTAGGAACTTGTAATCCGTTCACAGGGTGAAGGTTACACCCCTTAACGATCCAGGAGATCGTTAACTCCAATAGGTCTGGAACCATGACTGGTGTTCGGGGATGAAGGTACAAATCCAATCTAAAAGAGAAAGGACCTGCGCTAATAATAGGCCTCTACTTTATTTTTCTCGTATTCATGTGCGCTTTCTGACTAACATGCAATCAACGTAAACCTGTTTATCTATGTTGGTTGAATATTAATGTACAAATAAATCCATTATTGACGAACACGTCAAATTATAATCATACTAGCCCTAAACAAGATTATTAATTATCTTATTAAGCGTGATTACAAGTACCAATTCCCTTTAAACATGCATAAAAGGCGTGATCAAGCAATAAAAATATAATATCAAGCAACATAATAATAACAATAAATCATAATCATGAATAATAACAACAATTATAATCATCAAAATAATAATCATATTAAAGCATAATATTAATAGCAAGATTACGCGTGGAAAATTATTCCCTTTAATATTAATAATCATATTAAAGCATAATATTAAAATAAGAAAACGCGTGGAAAATTATTCCCTTTAAACATGAATAACTGGCGCGTGTTTGGCGCTGCAGTCGTGTTTTAATAATCATTGGCGATCAATTGAATTATAATCATTTTAACCTAAATAAGATTATTAATTATCTTATTAAGCATGATTACAAGTACCAAATTCCCTTTAAACATGCATAAAAGGTGTGATCAAGCAATAACAATAATAAGCATCAAGCAACATAATCATAAATTATAATCATAATCAAAATAACAATCATAATTAAAATAATCATGTTAAAAATAAAGCATAATATTAATAGCAAGATACTAGGCATGATATTAAAAAGATTAATAATAAACCCTAGCATGTCACTAAATATAAAAGAATAACATGATATTAGGAAAGACAATAAAAGGCTTCATAGAAATCATAATAAGCATATTTGATATTATAATCTTTACCCTAGACATGATACTAGGAATAATTGTTGTTATTCAAAACATCAAACATCCTAACATGATATTAGGAATCAAAATAGGAACCTAGACATGATTTCTATATAATTTCAATGAAACAATTAAAGTACTTACTTGAATGTCTTGTATCTCTTTTTAATAACAAAATATACACGTTAGTAACTTCAAGGAAAATAATAATCAAAACAATTAAATTAAATAATTGAAATAGAGATTTATGACCAAACCCTCGGAAATTAAAACCTTTCACGTCTAGGGCGAAGGCAATTTCGAACAAAGCTAGGTGTGTCTAGATCTTGTGAATGCGGAATTGTGTTTGTAAAAAAGCTAGTTTAGAAAATAGAGACAGAGAATATCAAGAATTTCTTGATGAGAGTTGGCAGAGAAGATTGATGAGAATTGATGATTCAAAACGGAGGTTTTAGGAGGCTATTTTTAGAGAAAATCAGCCGAATATGATAAAAAACAAATCAGAGTATCGAAAAGAATAAAACACAACTGCAGCGCCAAACACGCGCCTGCTGTCATATGACACTAGAAATAATTTTTCACGCGCTTTCTTATTTTAATAAAATTTAAGCGTACGAGAGGGCAAAACTATATTTTCCTTAAAAACATTTCTTTTATTCTAATTAAAAACTCCTAAAAAGTCAATTAAAGTCAATTTATCAATGCTAATTAAATTAAGATTCTAGAAGTTTATAATCAATCCTAATTGCATTAGGAATGATAAATCAATAATAGACCCTCCTCTAGATCATTGGGCCGCATATAAATATCTAACCGGACCCAGTTTAGTAATTTGGTCATAACTTCCTCATTATTCATCGGAATTGGGCTTATAATATATCGTTGGAAAGCTCTTTTTGAACCTCATCCAACTACATCATTATTGGACCCTTTCCATATTCCAAAACAAACTGGATTGACTGTTTTCTTAAAATAGGTTTTCAAAAACAGAGAGAAAGAGAAGAAATAAAAACTAACCGAAACACTAGACTTTCCACACTTTCACTTCATTCGATTATGATTCGACGTGAAAGCTAAATATATCAAATGGAGAAAAGTAGCCTAGGGCGCTCACAATACTAGGATAAAATCAAATGGAATTCTAGGATAAATTAGAATGAGGGGAAAATTTGAAATGTCAATATGATAATGGAATGCTAGCCATAGCTACACTAGCCTTCGGTGCTGTTAGGTACACTAGTCTCCCTTGGACAAAAAGAAATGAGGTAAGAATTTGTTGTGTAATATAATACATTAGTAACTTGAAGCAACTAGAAGCGTGCAATCTAATGTGATAATTGAGTAAATTGAATGATTTTAAGTTGACTTATTCTTGCGATGTACTGTTCTTCTAAATAAAATGGGGATGTCATGGACGTTCTTTGTCTCCTGCTTCTAAATAAATATATGTGTTTTTTAGTGTAAACATTTCTTAGCTGGATCATCGTTGAGTTTTGTTGCTATGTTTTGTAAAGTGCCCCTTGGTTGTCCATTTCTTCCTATAAGCTGCTTGATCTTGCTGTTATACCTACAACAATCTCACCCTTTTATTTTCTCACATCTTGGACGTTGGCTTCAAAATCCTTGCATCCATACATTCTGTCATGCGATTTTTCTAAAAGACTACGTAGTTCCTGCAACTGTTAAAAATAAACTGTTGGTCTGCATATTCTAATGAAGAATATACTTGAAAAGTTAGATAGTAGAGCCAAAGATACCTGTTCTAACAAGGACTCTCTTTTTTTTTTGATGCCTTCTAGCTGAACTTTTAGATTATGAATTGAATATGTTTTAGAGTCTTGCATAAGAGTACATGTTTGGGGATATATAGTCAGCCATGTAAAAAAGTAATATTATTATCACTTTCATGCTAATATAAGATTTATAATGATGGCTTATCTAAAGCCAATGAAGCCAGTTATTGTAGGAAGCTTTCTCACTCATTTGTGGAGTTACGGGAGTATATAATATATAGGTACAAATCTATATAATCTTCTTGCAACTACAATAAAAAAAAAAAAAAAAACCACAGATGTTATCACATATAATGTTATTAAATTAGTATTAATACATAATATCATCTTTTTGTTATTTTTACTTAATATTACTTATGTATATTTTTATGTATTAGTGGTCAACCTTAATCTTATGGTTGGAATGTGTGAGGTTAATTGATCTTTATATTTTGGTTTTGTTTATATTAGTATGTTTGTTGAGGTTCTTGTTTCAGATCCTTTTAGATTATATAATGTGATCCATTGTTTGGCAAGTGGTCTAGTTAGTCCTTGGTGTTTACTTGATCTTAACATTTCTACTCGTGTATGGCAGGTTGCCGAATATTACTACAGGCCTGACTTGAAGCAAGCTGACCTCGGAAGGTTGAGCATTGTGAACAGAAGCCTTCAAGTTGCCAAGTTTGGTGTTAAGAAGAGGAACAAGCAGCCACCTAAGCTCTGTGGCAGGAAGTGAATTAGGTGTTAAAATTTTGTCATACTTTTGAGTAGTAGTTTCGCATGACTCTTGGACTCAATCTCCTATTTTGAGAAATAGACTAGGTTTCAAAAAAAAATTTGTTGTTTCTTGGTTTTTTTTTTTTATTTTTTTTTATTTTTTTAATATTCTTATGTTCAAATGTACTTGTTAAAAATTGTGAAATAAATAAAAATTTACATTGAATAATGAAGTACAAAATGGTGACAGCCTGGCAAATTATGTTCGGATTTTTTTTATAATTTGGGCTAAATGTATTTGTAACGGGCAGTTGAAATACCTGTAACAAATAACCCAGTTATTGGTAACGGGCGTCTGACATTTCCGTTACAAATAATGGGTTTTTTGTAACGAGCAATTTACTTGTCCGTTACAAATAACCCGTTATTTGTAACGGGCATTTTACATGCCTGTTACAAATAACGGGTTATTTGTGAAGAGCATTTCACCTACCCGTTACAAAAAAGTACTTATTTGTAACGGGAAGTGCCCGTTACAAATAATATTGTCCATCCGTAACGGTCGCTGCCCGTTACGGATGGGCTGTTTTTGCTCGTTACGGATAGCTATTTTTCCACTAGTGTCTTCTGTGTTAAAGCGCCATAAGTCTTCATCATTATCATCGTGCTCCACGTTTATGAGAGGTTTATCAATTGCCATGATTCTCAATTGGGAGGCATCGATTGTAACGATGATAGCCTTCACTTGTTGGTGAAGTGATGAAGGGACGACCTTAAGAACATGAAGCCAAGGGCGTCCCAACAATAAGTTGAAAGAAGCCTTGATATCAACCACTTGGAAGGTTGTAGCGTGTTCTATCACTCCTGTTGTGACATTCATAATAATAGTCCTAAGAGCTTGGCGACGAGTATTGTCATAAGCTCTTATTCCTTGTGTGGATGCAGACAGGTCTTCTTCCCTTATCCCCAACATCCTCGCAGTTCGTAGTGGGCAAACATTAATTGCTGACCCATTATCTATAAGAGTCATTGGGACATTCATTCTTTTGCAGATTACTGTGAGGTTTAAGGCCTTATTGTGTCTTTCACCTTCTAGAGGTAAGTCCTTGTCAGAAAAGGTGATTAGATTAATGGGACTTGGAAGATCACTCGTGAGAAAATTAATTATTCCCTCAGGAGTGGTTTCTAAATCTATCCCTACTGTAGCCAAAGCATCCATTACTGTGATTCTGTGTTAACGAGATGTGGCTAGTAGTTTCCATACGTTCATTTCAACCTTATTCTTTTTTAGTTGTTTGACAACATCGTTGTCTTCTATGATTGGTATGGGAACTTGTTGAATAGTAGGAATAGGCTGTGTAATAATGGGAGGTTTACACTCTCCCTGATCTTGTAAGAACATCTATGGGTGAATCTCCTTCATCCCAAATTTCATCTACTAGGTATATTGTGGAAAGTGGGGTTTCCTCCACATATTTGAGTTAGACATCCTCATCATCACTCTCCCGTTGATGCTAACATTTCTTTCTGGTGGGATTTGGACCAACTTCTTACTGTCAATCAATCTTTGGATTAAATCTTTGAATTTAAAACATTGTTCTATGGTATATGACAATAGAATTCATATGTCCTTTTCAATGATTCAAATGGTCTTGGTCCGTGAGGTTTGATCTTCCCACTCTCAAAGAGTATTTTAAACATGTTTGCATAAGAAGTCCTAATTGGAGTGTAAGAATTGTCACTCCTTTTGGGTGCTTTGACTACTTGGAGAGAAAATGGTTTTCTCTTAGTAGCCTGTGTAGGTGTTGCCTCTTGAATCTCATGTTTATTTTGAGTCATATTTATGTGATCAAGGGCCTCGCGACAAATGACTATTGCTTCCTTCACCAGTTGTGTGAGGATCCATACTTCCTCTTTTATGGAAAGTCGTTGACTTTTAGGAAGATCCACTACTAAAAGAATGGGAAAAGAGACCCATTGAAATATGCTTGAGAGACCACTTTTGGACGGGTCTCTATCTCAAGGGTCTCTTTGATTAAAAAACCCTTTTTTTATGAGGGGTTTGTTTGTGTGGACAAAGAGACCCGTTGTCAGTGACAATGGGTCTATCATTTACGCGAAGAGAATAATAGTTTCGAAGAGAAAGAGATCCGTTGTTTGATATAAGGGGTCTGTTTAGGTGTATAAAATAGACCTGTCAGGTCAAATAACGGGTCTATTTGTTCTTTATATTTTGAAAAAAAAATTAATTTTTTTATTTTTTTTTTGCGTTTTGCGTTTTGCATTTTAATTAATTTTGTTTTTATGTTCTATACAAATTGGCAGAATTGAGGAGCCAAATTATAAATTGGTATTAGTAATTTGTACACTTAATTTGTATGTAACATGCAAATTACACTTCAAATTGATGAGAGGAAAAAAAATAAAATTCAATGAACATAAAATCCCAACAAAAAAATTGTTTGAATTTATTGAAATTTACAATTACAATTACAATTACAATTACATTAATTAGACTTGAGTACTCCATTTGCTATGTTCTTTGTTTGAAGGTAACGACATCAAACAGATCTGAAAAAACAAAATTAATATAATGAATTTTATAATTGAGAATTCCATATAAACAAATTAGAAATAAAAATGACAGACAAAACTAGGCTTACGTCAACCGATCTTCGGTGAGCAAATTGGATTGCTTGAATGCCCTTTCCTTATAAATGAGCAGATATATAGAATACCCTGTTCAAGTAGAAAAAGAAATGAAATACTCATGAATAATGTAACTAAAATCCCAAAAAACAATTATAATAGAATAGCCCCAAATTTTACATTTTAATAAATGAAAAAATATTTCAATATTTTAATTTGATAGGGAATATTCATAAAGTTTTCATAATCTAAAGGTTTGAACATATCAATACCACCTTTGACATCAATTGTGTTGTCTAATAACCTCACAAAACGTTCAATTGCCACACTTTGTATATCATTAGTGTAGTAAGGTTCTACTGATACCGAAAATACTTCAATCATACAACCTGTTTACATAATTAACAAAAGCAAATTAAGCAAGAAACCAAGAAGAAAAAAAAGTTGAGCAAATTAACTAGAAGAAATTGTTTTCAATTACTCAATTTACTCAGCTACTAAATCAGCCACAACTTCATAATCAAAGCACATAACCTTACATAAAATCAACAGCAAACTAAAATCCTAGAAAATTCAAAATTCCACACAAACAGAAAAATTAATTGAAACTCGTAGAATTATAAACTCGTAAAATTCCAGACAAAGCTTCGAAAGCCGACATGGTTGGGCGCTGCTGCGGTTCCGAAGGAGGAGTGTGAAGCATGGTGCGATTATTTAAGTTTTAATTGGTGGTGATGAAATAAACAAGGAGGCGTTGAGGAGGAGATGGAAGCAACATTTTTTGCTCCAAGAGAAAAAAAAATATGAGAGGAGAGTGAATGAGAATAGGAAAGCGGCGTGAAGGAGGTAAATTGAAATGGGGAATATGAAGAGAAAGAAATAGGGTTTTGTTATCAATCCTTTAAGTGATGGGCCCTTACACATATATGAGACCTGTTAAGTCAATTACAGGTCTCTTATTGTTTTTCCTCCATTTTTTTATGGGCCCTATGATACATAAGAGACCCATTATCTCTAATATCAGATTTATTATATCTTCTTCTTTTGAGACGACTGCTCAGAATCACTAACCGCCCATACTCCTTTTCTTTTCTTGCTCTCTTCTTTTTTCTTGGCCGGCTGTCTTTCTGCTTGTCAGACTTCTTAGAGTGCGACTGGTTACCAGGCGAGTAGAGGTCGGTTGCTTGAATATAGCTTTCCGCCTCCCTCAGGGCCGCTTGTAGTGTGAAAGCCCCTTTTCTGACTTGGTCGAACTTAAAAGTAGATCCGTCTTGTAGACCCTTGAAAAAGTCTGTAAAAGCTACCTCGTCAGACAGTCCTTAAATCTGAATTCTAATCAGATTGAACCCCTTGACATAGGAGCGCATTCCTTCTCTCTCCCCCTGCTTAATGGTGCTCAAGTCTAGACTTGTTTTCTTCGCAGGGATGTTCATCGAGAAGTTGGAAGCAAATAGGAAGGCAAGCTTCCTGAAACTATCAATGGACCCGGCTGGCAAGTTGCCAAACCATTGTTGGGAAATGCCCTTCAATGTAGCCGGGAAGCATCGACACCAAGCGGCATCATCCAACCCCTGTAAGTACATGAGGTTGGTGTAAGCCATGAGGTGATCTTCTGGGTTGGAGGTACCGTCATAGGTGCCTACCAACACATTTTTAACCTTGGCCAGCTGTGCCGCTTTGGTTATTTCCCGGGTGAACGCAGAAGGTTGTTCACCCAAGCGGAGCAGACGAAGTAGCCAATCCAGTGGCTGGACGTTGTTGTATGTCGCCTGACCTCCGAAGAGGACCGACTGCATGAAATAGGGAGAATACTGACCGTAGACCTGAGAAGGTACATACGGTGCATTCCCAATCATCTGAGGACCAGAATGGACGATATTACCGCCTGTTTGGCTCTCATGCAAGGAAGGTACATTCCCTGCAGAAGTGTTGTTGAAGCTGTCTGGAAAGTTCGACGTAGAAGCCGACTCAGACAACTGTTTATTTCTCTTGCGGGTGATGATCTCCCGGGCGTCAAGAGTTGATTTTTTGCTTCCCACCGGCTGTTGAGTCCGGCGGGGATTATTGGCATTCCTCTTGGGCAGAAGAATTTTGGACCAATCAATGGTCCCGGCTGCCTTCTCCTTTGGATGAGGAGTTGGCTGCCGATCTCTGACTGACTTCCCCTTCTCAAGAGGAGTCTTTTTTTCCGACTGACCCTTGCTTGGGCCAGCCTGGCTCTTGGTGATCAGATCCTTAATTTCACCCTTGAAACCTGTCATGAATTTCATGAATTCGTCTCGAGTGACGGGAGCTGATCCACTAGCCGTATGGGTTTCCCCTTTCGGCTGCCCAGGGGGTCAATTTGTACCCGCCTGGCTGGCACCCCGCTCCAGAGTGTCTATGGGTCGGATGCGCTTGGTTATCAGGGAGCCATCATCGGCTATATAAGTTCAACCTGAGGATCTTCATCCTCTTGGTCAGTGAAAATTTCCGGGTCGTCGCCCAGATGCTTAGGAGGTGGTACAGACTCTTGAACCATCTTTGAGGTACTCTCCTCGCAGACGACGCCAAATGTTTTGGGTGTTTTTGTCCCTCGGGAGAGTTACGTCACAAAGATTGGTCCGGCTGAGTTGTACCTGCAAAACAACGGAGACTCCGGGTAGTTGGAGCTCCGCCTCCGAAGATCAAGTTAGTAACTTGAAAGAGAATAAAGAGTGCGGAAATTTAGGTGGGGATCTGCTTGGATTCCAAGCTCAAGCGCTTCTCTGATGAGAGAGAATGTAGGTTTAATAAATGATTGAATGTGTCCCCAAAATGGTGAAATATCTTCCTATTGATAGGTTCATTGGTAGGAGTGCCCCTAAACAACAAGTACAAATTCCCTTTAATCCTGCAAGAGAGGGTGTGATCAAGCAATAACAATAACAATATCAAGCAACATAATATTAACAATCATCATCAAAATAATCTTAATAAAGCATGATAATATTAGCAAGATCCTGGGTATGATACTAACAAGATTAATAACAAATCCTAGCATGTCACTTAAAAATAAAGACCAAAGATTTATCCCTAACATGATACTAACATGATAGATGAAAATAGGAAACAACCTAAACATGATACTAGAAAGAAATAAATAACATCATAACATGATACTAGCAATAAAAATAATATAAACATGCTTTCTATGTCAAAAGAGTAATTAAATTACTTACTTCGATGTCTCGTATCTCTTTCTAATATCAAAATACGCGCGTTAGTAACTTCAAGGAAAATATTAAATCAAAAAATTAAATTAAATGATTGAAATAGGGATTTGGGACCAACACTCGGATATTATCATCCTTTCACGTCTAAGGAGAAGTAAACTTCGAACTTGGCTAGGTGTGTCTAGAACTTGTGAATGCGGAATTTTGTGAAAGGGGAAGGTTTAGAAAGAGGGAGAAGAATAAGCTATGGCTCTTAGAGAATAAAGGATGATTATTGATAATTGTGAATGAATCAAAACGGGAAAATACGACCCCTACTTACAAGAAATTAGTTTGGAAACAATAAAATAAAATCAGAATTTGAATAGGAATAAAACTGACCCCTGTCACCAACGACAGAGCCGAGCGTGAAACGACAAGCATCACGCTTGGCGACAGGCTCTTTCATTTGGCGACAACTTTGTCATTTGGCGCTAATTAAAAGATAAAACGCGCTTTTGTACAGAATCCTCTTCTTAATTAAATTAAGAAATTAAACTCCGTTTTAATTAATTTTAAATAAGATTTTATCATAATAAAACACTTGTTTTATTTCAAATCAAAATCATTATTTTTCTAAAAAGAATAATCATCAATCCTAATGTTATTAGAACTTAAAACAACCTTCTAGACTATTCTAGAAGATTAGAATTAATCCTAATAATTTTAAGAATAATAATTAATGGGCCCTCCACTAGATCAGTGGGCCATAAAACCATTTCTGACCTAATTTAGTATTTAGGCCATAACTTCCTCATTATTCATCAGAATTGGGCTTATAATATATCATTGGAAAGTTAATTATTCATTGGTGATAGGAATGATGTCTTATTCCAATTGAGGGTTCGGAGTTATTAGAAAGCTAATTATTTAGTGAGGTCAAGTGATCGGAATGCCTAGTTGGAGGCCGCTTCCGATTAGTAATATTAATGTATAACTACTATTATAGTTTAATCTTGACTGAAACCTTTAGGTCACACCCAAGCAACTAATGATCTGTCACGAAGAATTAATCCGAAAGGAATTAATGAGTCGCTAGAGTATTATGAACATTGACGTCGGATATCGAGCTAAGAGCGTCTAGATCGAGCGTCGCAAGTCGAGTCGAATTAATAAAACGACAAGACGTAAAAAATCAATTAATCAACAAATTACAAAAATACCCTTAACATCGAGATGCCCCGAGCAAAACGAGTGCTAGGGGCATAGCATCTTGGAACGCTAGCATTGCTAGCAGCACCAGCTGCACATAAGCGCACCAGCAGCCTACACTATGTGCGTGGTTTTCTGCGTACATGTGCGTGCTGGTGGAGTGGCTAGCAAGTTGTGGCGCGCAAGTGCCCGCACAATAGCACCTAGCAGCCCGTATCATAGTGTGGCTTGTAAAGGCAGGCTTGCAGGCCTTGCGGCCAGCAACCCGTGTGCACGCACACCGTGCTAGGCCAAGCCATGCAAGCACAGCAGCAGCACCGCAAGCACGAAATGCGTGCAGGCTGCGTGATGTGCGGGCTAGTGCGCGCGTGAGCTGACAAAACCCTCACAAACACACGAGCAGGTGCAGCCGCCAGTTGGGCGCACTTTGGTGCTCAAGGCTGGGCGCCACGTGGCGCTGTGTAAGAGAACCAGTTGGTGAGGCTTTGGGAGCAAGGCATTGGTCCCCCCTAATGGTCCTCACCTACCCTCTCCTTCCTTATTGCCACTTGTTGATTAATTATTGATTTGTTATTTTCTTTTTATTTTGAATTAAAAATAAAATGGAAAAATGATTTTTACCAAGTCTCCCACATTGATGGGAGAGTAGAATGTTTTGTGAAAATTCTGTATAAATACCCATGTATTGGGATTTAAGAATTCCACTTGAGTTGAACTCAATAAGGCATCTCTAAAGAGAGAAATCTTTTAAGTTCATTAAAACTCAAGTTAGTTTATTTTTGGTGTAGCTCGGCTAAACTCCGAGTAGAGACCGAACGGGTCGAGTTGAGGGTGGATTTTTGCCGGAGGTCTACGCGCGTGTGGGAATCAAAGCTTTCCATGTAAGAGCTCATCGAACGAGCGAAGCGCACATCAAGGATAATATTGTCCTTTTACTTTATCTTGTTAATTATGTATTTTATTTATATTAATAGTGACCGGGTCTTAAAGTCTGGTTTTGTTCCGCAGAAAGTCGGACTTTCCGAAACCCAACAACGGTATCGGAGTGTAGACACCCAAATGTGTCTCCCTAAAATCAAACCCAGTGATGAATACCTTTCTTGTCATTTGATTATCGAACAAAGTGAAAGTGTGGAAAGTCAAATGATGAGGATGTTTATATTGAAATATTTCTCTTTCTGTTTTCATAAATATTTCTTTACTTACTCTGTTTATGAAAAATAGCCAGTCCAATTTAGTTTGTTCCATGATAAGGGTCCAATAATAGTGTAGTTGGACTGGGCTCGAAAAGAGCATTACAATGATATATTATAAGCCCAATTCCGATGAATTATGAGGAAGTTATGGATTAAATTAAATTAGGCCCAACGATTTTAAATGTGGCCTAATGATCTAGAGGAGGGTCTATCAATTATTATTCCTAAAGTGATTAAGATTGATTTTAATCTTCTAGGAATGTCTAGAAGGTTCTCTTTAATTCTAATAAGATTAGGATTGATAATTATATTTTTAAAAGATGTTTATTTTGAATAAAATATATTAAATATGATTTTAAATCTGCTTGGACGCAGAAAGTTTTAAAATGATTCCGTGTGTAAAAGCACATTGTACTTTTGAACTAGCGCGAGACGACAGAGTCGTCGCCTGGCGCTGACCTTCCTAGTATCTTGTCATCTGGCGCTGGCTCCTGTTGTTGGCAACAGGAGGTATTTTATTCCGAATATGATTTTCTTTGATCCCGTGCTATTTTTCCTATAAATAAGGGTCGTATTTCCCTGTTTTCAAATCACCCAGAATTCTCTAATTCTATTCTCTCTCTCTCTAAAAGCTAGAAGCTTTCTCTCTATATTATTTTTTCTAAACCTTCCCTCTCTCAAAATTCCTCACTCATTAGTCCTAGAAACACCTAGCCAAGTTTGAAGTTGCCTTCGCCCTAGACGTGAAAGGTTTGATATTTCTGACGGTTTAGTCCCAAATCTCTATATCAATAATTCTTTAATTTAATTGTTTGATTTATTATTTTCCTTGAAGTTACTAACGTGTGTATTTTGTTATTAGAAAGAGTGATGAGTGGCATTTATGCCACTCTTTTATCCTTTTTCTCTAAGGATTCTCCCCTCATTTGCACTTGTTTGGCCATTTTTCTAAGCATTTTTACTTAGTTTTGCTTCCTCTTTTCTTTTCTCCTTTATCTTCCCTTTTCTTAGTCTTCTCGCTTTGTTTTTATTTTGATTTTCATGCTTTTGTTTTGTAGGTATTATGTGCCGAAAGAAAGAGGATACCAAGAAGCCAAGCTAACTGTTGTGCGCGGGGTGCTGTGCGACTGCTGTGCGGGCGCGCACCTTTGGCTGTGCGGGTGCACAGCCCTGTCTGAACCCGCGCAGCCAGGCTGGAGAAACCACTACAAGAAAATAACCTTTTCGTAGCGATTATTTTAACCTTTAGTATCGATTGTAATTGCAACAAAAAGCTTTCCCAACGAATGGTCATTCGATACAATATCCCCCGTTGCCTCAGCCTTTAGTAGTGGTTTTCAATATCGCTGGGGTTGGCCTTAATAATCGATACGAAAAACTACATCCAATTGTGGTGATTATTATAGCGATTACAATTGCTACAAATGTTTAACTCATTTTCTACAAAAAAAAAAAAAACATGCGTATGATCTTTACAAGATTCGAACATGCAACCTCAAACTCTTATATTAAATGTTTCACCAATAAGCTATGACATATTTTATGTATTCTTTGTCAAATAATATTTATATACCTAGTGTTGAAAAGGCTTTTCGTATCGATTTTTAGGATTTAGTGGCGATTGTAAATGATACGATTTCTCAAAAGTTTATAAATGTGTAAAAATAGTATGGATATATGTATTATAATGTTTTCCATATTGATTTTATATGGGAAAACCATGGCGATTGTAAAATGATACGACTTCCTTAATTATTTCACAAACATACTTGCATATTGTAGCGAATGTACAATCGCTACGACATAATCGCTACGAAAAGACATTTTTCTTGTAGTGAACAGATTCTAACTAGAGAGTTTGCACGACTTGTTGTGCGGCTTCTTTGCGGGGGCGCGACCTGATGCGCGGGCGCGCAAGCCTACTGTGCGGGAGCGCTTATTTTCCCGTACCCTCAAAGTTGCGGCCGCGCACTACGCTGAGAGGGCGCACACACCTACTGCGCGGGCACGCATATGTCGTGTGCGGGCGCACACGGCTGGGTTTCTGATTTATTTGCGCCTTGTTGTCCAAGTCTCTTTCTTTTGGGGGAGCCATATATATATGGACGGGACTCTTTGTAATAGAGGACACTTAGTACTAATTACATAGAACATTAGCCTAATCTAGAGAGAGAAAATAGATTGTTATTCAAGCATCTTTTATTGTATTCAACTTTGCTCAAGTTTTAATCTTCCATCAATCAAGCAAGAATCCAAGTTTTCATCTTTCATTAATCCTTTCTTTAGTAATCTCTTCTCCTTTCCTTTAGTATTATTTATTTGTTTTATTGTTACTTATTCTTGTCAATCTTATTAGCTTATCTAGTTGTTATTGATTTCATTGATTTTAATCATGTTTTGTTTTGAGTTTCTTGAGTTTATTTCTAGTTTTGATATTATGTTTAATCTCCCTTCTCTAGGTTAAACTTTTAGCTAGGGAAAGGGGGTGGAAGATATGATTTGATATTGGATGAATGATGATGGTTGGATCAAACTTATGCCATATATTGATGAAAGACATGATTTTTATTAGCTTGGGATTATTGTTGCACTCTATTTGATGTTTTCTAGTTTAAATGCATGAAAGTGATTTGAAATAGATTAGGATCATCTCTATTTTAATGATTGCATGAGAATGAGTTATGAAAGTGGAGTTTTTATGGATTGTGCTTCTTTATTCTCTTGATTTGATTGTAACTAATAGGATGCATGAGAATGATCCTTATTAGTGTAGACCTCTTTCATTGATTTGCCTAGACTATTGCATGAGAATGAGTTGTTTAGGTAGAATCTTGTGTTCTTTGGCATATATTTCATGATAATCACCATTATTCTCCTCTTTCTAATCATATTGGACACTCCCGTATCCTTAGCGTCATTTTCTATTGATTTTAATCATCATTTTCTTGCTTATTTGTAGTTTTAGTGTTCTTACTCAACAAAACCAAACAATCCCCTTTTCACTCTTGCATTAGTGATATTTGATGTTGAATTAGCGTGCTTCCCTAGTGGTTCGACCCTTTAATTGCCACTAACTAGTTTAGTGTAGGTTTAGGTATTATAAATGATTAATTTGGTTAGGGTAGTAGCTTAACGACCTATCTAACCCGTGATCAAATTTTGGCGCCGTTGCCGGGGAAGCGGCTTGTTTAGCGTCTATTATTGCTTTTGTTAGAGTCATTTTACTTTCTTTTCTTTTTTTTTTTTGTTTTTTTTTGTTTTATCATCCTTGTCATAGCTAATTGTTTTCTTAGCCTTGGTGAATGCTTAGGAGGTCTCAAGGAGCACCCTCACATCAAATTGACCACGAAATCAACCGAACCTTGAGACAAGTCCGTAGGCTTTATGAAGACGAGGGAAGAGGTTTTGGTGATATAGTTGATAGTAAGAGTGATACTTACTCTTCAAGTTCACCACGCGGATCAATGGCGGGGCAAGAGAATGATGTTTTGTTTCGTGAGTTCGGAAATTCGGAGGATTATGAGCTCACGGGAGGGATTTTGCTGCCCATCACGGAAACCAATTTCTCAATCCATCCACAATATACTAGAATGGTCCAATCGGAGCAATTTTCTGGAAGTGCAAGTGAGGACCCTATTGAACATTTGGACCGATTCCTTGAATTGTGCGCAATGATGCAAACCAATGAAGTGAGTCAAGACTACATTCGTATGCACCTTTTCCGGCAATCTCTCACCGAACGAGCAAAGAAATGGCTAAAGCAAGTAAAGCCTAACACTCTGACAATATGGAGGGAGGTGTTAAAGGCGTTTTTGAAGCGCTTTATCTCCGAGGAGAAGACCGCCGAAATGAGAAGGAAAATTGCATCATTTGAGCAAGATGCCGATGAAAGTCTTGGTGAAGCATGGGAGAGATTCAAGGAGTTGGTACAAGCATGTCCCCACCATGAGTACAATCAAGGGTTGCTCATGCGGTTTTTCTACGACGGATTGGAGCCCATGTCAAGAGCCAATTTGGATGCAAGGGCGGGTGGTCAATTAATCAAGATCCCTCAAAATCAAGTTGAAGCCACGATAGAAGAGGTACGAAGAATTACTCTTGGGGGGGCCGAAGAAGAAACGCTCCAAAGAGAGGTGGTATTTACGAATTGGAGAAAGTTGATCAATTACAACATCAAATTGATCAACTAACAAAAGGGCTTTACAAATTGAACACGAGTGTGAATGCAAGTTCAAGTGGTGGAGCAAGCTCTTCTCAAGTTAACTCTTTCTCTTGTCAAAATTGTGGAGGAACGAACCATGATACATCCTATTGTGGAGGTTTAAGCCCCGAACATGTAGCGGCATACAACACAAGGCAAGAGGGATTTAGAGGAAGTGGCGGTGGAGTAGCTTGGAGACAACCACCACCCGGGTTTGTACCTCAACCTCAAAAATGGAACCAACAAGCTCAACTTTCCTATAACTCCAACCCTCAATATCAAAATCCACCTCCATCTCAACCCCAAAACCCAAGAGGAAGCTATCCAAGGAACAACCAATACAACAATCAAACCCAAGCACCTCAAAGAAATCATCAAGAACAAGCACCTCAAGCGGATCTAACTCAAACTAAACTCCTCCAAGCCATGCATGCGCAAATGAAACCTTTTGGGCAACAAATGCAAGAGATAAGATCTCACAACAAGATGGTTGATTCACAACTAGCTGAATTGGCCGAGAGAACTCCTTTCAATTCACCATCCACTCTACCCGAACAACCACAACCTAACCCATCTCACAATCCAAAACCCGATACATGCAAGGCGATCACATTGAGGTCGGGAACTTCCTATGAAGGGCCAAATGAAGGGGATAGTGAGGAAAAGAAGGGAGGAGAGTAGAGTGTGAATGAAAACAAGGGAGGTGAGAAAGAAAAGGGTGATGAGATAGAAGGAGGTTCGGAGAAGAAGAAGCTTGACAATGAGAAGACAACTTCAATTCCTAGTAAGGCTAGGAATCTTGATGGACCGGTTCCTTTTCCCGGTCGGCTTGCGGAGAGGAAGTGGGATGACAAGTTCACAAAATTTCTTAGTGTCATGAAGAATTTGCATATCAACCTCCCTTTTCTTGAAGTTGTGACACAAATGCCATCTTACTCCAAGTTCCTCAAAGATATTCTCACCAACAAGAGGAAGCTCAATGATGAGCTTATCACCCTTCCACATCAAGTGAGTGCTCTTGTCCAACATAAGATGCCCAAGAAGGAAAAAGACCCAGGAAGTTTCACTTTGCTGGTGAAAATTGGGAACATGGAAGCTAGGGGCGCCTTAGCCGATATTGGAGCAAGTGTTAGTTTAATCCCTCTATCCATTGCTCAAAAACTCAATATAGAGATGATCCCTAAAAGGAAGACAATTCAATTGGCCGATCGGTCGGCGAAATTACCTTGTGGAGAGCTTGAGGATGTTCCAATTCAAGTGGGACACATCTATGTGCCTTGTGACTTTGTAGTGATGGATATGGAGGAAGATGTTAACACTCCTTTGATTTTGGGACGTAAATCTCTTAAGACTTTGGGGGCGGTCATTAATTTCAAGAACAAAACCATCACACGTGAGGTGGCCGATGAAAAGATTGTCTTTGAGTTTTTTAAGTTGCTCAAGACCCCCATGGTAGAAAAATGCTATAGAGTTGATGTCGTGAATGAGGAGCTAGATCGTATGGGGAGGGTCGTGATGAGGCCTCAAGATCCAATGATAGAAGCCCTTACATGCAAGGAAGAGTTCCACTCTCAAGAGGCTAAAGAGTTTGTCATGGCAATGGAGGAATCCTCAAAGAAGGAAGTTGAACAACAAGTTGAGATCGAGCTTGAGTCCAAGGAGGAGAAATTGGAGGAGAGTTTTAAGCCTCCTCCCAAGGTAGAACTCAAGCCCCTTCCCCCTTCTTTGAAATATGCTTTTCTTGATAAGGAGGGAAAATACCCTATTATTGTCAATGCTACCCTAGATGATCTTAATTTGGAAAAACTTCTTGATGTTTTAAGAAAATATAGGGATGTGATAGGGTATAGCATTGATGATATCAAAGGTATTATCCCTTCTTTATGCATGCATCGTATTCATCTTGAAAATGATCATTCCACCTCCATTGAACCTCAAAGAAGGTTGAACCCCAAGCTTCAAGAGGTTGTCAAGAAAGAAATTTTGAAACTACGTGAGGCGGGCATCATCTATGCTATCTCCGATAGCAAATGGGTTAGCCCGGTTCATGTAGTTCCAAAGAAGGGTGGAATGACCATAATCAAGGATGAAAAGGGAGAGGAAATCTCCACCCGGACGGTGACCGGGTGGAGAATGTGCATTGATTATAGGAGATTGAACAAAAACACCAAGAAAGATCATTTTCCTCTCCCTTTCATGGACCAAATGCTTGAAAGGCTTTCTAACCATGCTTTCTTTTTTTTCTTGGATGGGTATTTCGGATTTTTCCAAATCCCTATCCATCCAAGTGATCAAGAGAAAACTACTTTCACATGTCCATATGGGACATTTGCATACCGAAGAATGCCATTCGGATTATGAAATGCTCCCTCTACTTTTCAAAGATGCATGACTTCCATTTTCTCTGAGATGCTTGAAAAAGAAATTAAAGTTTTCATGGATGATTTTAGTGTTGGTGGCTCGTCTTTTGACACTTGTCTTTTTAACCTTGAAAAAGTTTTGAAAAGGTGTCAAGAGATGATTTTGGTTTTAAATTGGGAAAAGTGCCATTTTATGGTCGAGGAGGGCATTGTCCTCGCCCATAAGGTTTCAAAAAATGGCATTGAGGTTGATCTAGCCAAGGTTTCGGTGATTGAAAAGTTGCCCCCTCCTACTTCCATCACGGGGGTACGGGCTTTTCTTGGGCATGCCGGTTTTTAACGGAGGTTTATCAAAGATTTTTCTTTAATCGCCAAACCTTTGACCGAATTATTCAAAAAAGAGGTTGTTTTTAGCTTCAATGAGGCTTGCCTTGAGGCGTTTTGTAAGCTCAAGGAAGCTCTCATTTCTTCTCCCGTTATGCAAGCTCCGGATTGGAACTTGACTTTTGAGCTAATGTGCGATGCTTGTGACTTTGCAGTAGGTGTCGTTCTTGGTCAAAAGAAACAAGGAAAATCATGTGTCATCTACTATGCAATTAGGACTCTAGATGAGGCTCAAAAGAATTACACAACAACGGAGAAAGAGATGTTAGCGGTCGGAGAACTATGTAGCGGATCATTTGTCTATGCTACCTTTTAAGAAAAAAGAGGATGTACCGATTAATGATGAGATAGGATTCGAGGCTCTCATGGCTTTGGTGTCAACTTCTACCCCTTGGTACGCGGATATAGCCAACTATCTTGCATGTGGAGTCGTTCCCCCGGAGTATTCTTCTCAACAAAATAAGAAGTTTTTCAAGGAAGTGAGAAGGTACTTTTGGAATGACCCATAACTATTCAAGCAATGTGGAGATGGCCTTTATCGGAAGTGTATTCCAGATCATGAAATTCAACGAGTTCTTGAGCATTGCCACTCACTACCATGTGGAGGACATGGTGGTGTTGACAAAACAGTGGCAAAAATCTCTCAATCTTTATTGTGGTGGCCGACGATGCATAGAGACGCCCACCAATTCGTTGCGCAATGTGATAGATGTCAAAGGAGCGGAGGCATTACCAAGAGGGACGAAAAGCCCCAACAAAGTGTTTTAGAAGTTGAACCCTTCGATGTTTGGGGGGGGTGGATTTTATGGGGCCTTTCGTTTCTTCTTGTGGGAATCTATATATCTTGGTAGCGGTCGATTATGTGAAGAAATGGATTGAAGCCATACCCTCACCTACCAATGATCACAAGGTTGTGCTTAAGCTTCTAAAGAAGATCATTTTTCCTAGGTTTGAAGTTCTGAGGGTGCTAATTAGTGATGGAGGCTCCCATTTTGCCAAAAAGCAATTTGAAGCTCTTCTCAAGAGGTATGGAGTTCATCATAAGGTTGGATTACCTTACCACCCTCAAACTCAAGGACAAGTGGAGGTCTCGAATCGTGAAATAAAAAATCTTCTTGAAAGGATGGTGAACAAATCAAGGAAAGACTGGTCTCTCAAACTTGATGACACACTATGGGCTCTTAGGACGGCGTACAAGACTCCAATCGGCACGACCCCCTATAGGTTGGTCTGTGGAAAGGCTTGTCACTTGCCGGTTGAGTTAGAATTCAAGGCTTGGTGGGCCATCAAAGAGCTTAATATGGATTTATCGTTGGCCGGTGAGAAGAGATTGCTTAAGCTCAATGAACTTGAAGAGCTTAGAGATGATGCTTATGAGAGCACAAGGTTATATAAGGAGAAGACCAAAAAGTGGCATGACCAACATATTCGAAACAAGAACTTTAAGGTTGGAGACAAGGTTTTGCTTTTCAACTCAAGGCTTCGTTTGTTTCCGGGTAAACTCAAATCAAAGTGGTCGGGTCCTTTTGTGATATCAAAGACTACTCCTTATGGCTCATTTGAGTTAGATGCGGATGGTATTAAGTTAATGGTTAATGGTCATCGTTTAAAGCATTACTTTTGCAAGGAAGAAGTTGGTATCATCGAATGTATAATGCTTGATCTTTTGGATCCCAAGCCTCCCACTTGAAGAATTTTTCTCATGGTCAAGCTAGTGACCTCATAAAGAAGCGCTTCTCGGGAGGCAACCCGAGTTTCTAACTCCTTTCTATGTATTTTTTTAAAATATTCCGATTTCACTTTCTTTTTTTTTTAATTTGAATTTGAATTTGATTCTTCCCCCTTTTGGTTGATAGGTGTTTGGATGATGAAGGAACAAGGATTTTCAATTTCGAAGATGTGAGGAGAAATAAATCGAATTTTACTCTGTGCGACCCTGTGCGCGACATCCGTGCAGGCGCGCAGGCACTGTTAGAACCCGCACAGATTTATTCACAAATTGGAGTTCGAGGCAGAAGGTTTGCGCGACCTCTGTGCGGGCGCGCAGGGAAGGTGTGCGGGCACGCACTCACTGTCAGAACCCGCACAGCTTAATTCAAAATTGGAGATTCAAGACAGAGAGTCCGCGCGACTTCTGTGCGGGCGCGCAGAGCTGAGAAAATCGGGTTTTAACCCTTTCTTCCCCATTTCGTCCTCATAATTTCGAAACCCATATTTCATGCTCTCTTCTCTCTCCTCACAAACTCAAACCCTAACCTTCAAATTTCACCCATTTCTCACAAATTCCATTGATTTTCCTTCAAATCCATCAAAAATTTTCACTCTATTCACAAATTCACCCACTTTCTCTCTCCAAAATACCAAAAAATCCTCCAATTTCATGGTTTGCAAGCTTCATTGAAGGTAGTGTTCTTGGAGGTTCTTAGTGGTGTTCAAGCTTCTACAAAGTGGTATAACTCTAAATTTTGCTATTTTATTACTTAATTTCACTTGTATATGCAAAATTTTTAGTTATTAAGCATGAATTAGCTTGAGTGAATTTCTTGTGATTTTGATTTTCTTTGTTAAGGATTTGTTGGTTATTAGTGTGAAATTTAGTGATTTTGGGACTTTGTTGTTAATATTATTGTTTTGGAAGCCATTTTCATGAAATTAAGTTGAGAAATTTGGTGTTAGTACTGATGATAATGCAACTACTTTCATGAGAATTGCTTACTATCATAATGTATTTTGATTGACTGCTTTGTTGTTGATTCTAGTTGTCTTGGGAGCTATATTTGTGTGGTTAGTTGTTAGTACTAACCCTTTTGCAGATTGTTAAGACTTGGGTTGCTGTTGTTATTTTCCAATTATTGGTTGAGTTCGAAGGGAGTTGTCCTTTTGGTTGGGTTGTTTGTGTTGCTTGAGAACATAATGAGCAAAAGGAAGAGCAGAAAGGAGCCCAGGTTAAGGGTTGAGGAACCGAGTACTCAACAAACTCAAGCTCAAGGACCAAATGTTCCCCTTAGATTGAGATTCTTGAACAAGGTCCATGCTACGTTCTTTAACGACCTTCACGGACGAAAGTTAAATCCCTCCAGACACTATGATCAACGCTCCATGAGAGCTTTGGGGATTGACGATGATATAAGGTCGCTCCTTGACAACTTAGGAATGAGTGAGTTCATCAAGCATCAATTCCGAACATATAAGGAACCCACCTTCAAATTCTTGGCCTCTTTTGAAAAGGAGCCTTATGGGAACGACTTCCAAATTTCCTTCCAACTGTTCAGCAACCAGCACACTATGACTCTTAGTGATCTTAATGTATTGTTGGATTTGAACCCCGAGGCGGACCTCCTTGCCCCTTCATTGAGCCTATTCCCTGAGTACGATGCATTTCGATGGTGGCAAACGATTACCGATTTTGAAGAGTTCAACACTAAGTATTCGGTGGCCAAGCATATTATCCACCCTGTGCTCCGTATTCTACACCGCATTCTGGGGTTTGCGGTGTTTAGCAAGCAGGACTTGAGTAAGCTCTCGCATGAAGAGATATTTACTTTGTGGGTTGCCACTAGGGAGGAATTGAAAGGTCGGCTTAATATGGGGTACTGGTTCGTCGTGTGCTGCGAGGCAATCAAGTCGGGTCACAAGACGGGAGAAATTGCCCTCGGTGGGATGATGACAAGGATTGCCAAGAAGCTTAATTATGAACGCTTCTTCCCCTCGTGCACTCAAATTGGGGCCCACAAAGATCTATTCATTGACATACAACAAATGAGAAGACCGGGGTTCCTCCAAGGAACTTCAGATGCCAACAATTTTCATGCCTGGATGGTTGACCACGAGCACCATTGTATCTTGCCTTACCCCAGCCGTACATCCTTGGAGCGGAACGCAAGGAATGTATGGAAAATTCCGCGAGACAATGGTGTGCTACCCACTGGTCTGGGTGGCGCAAGGAATATGGAAGTCGACCAACAACAGCAACAACAACATCAACAACACCAACAACAATAACAATAATAACAACAGCAACAACAACATCAGCAACAACAACTGCAACAACAACAACATCATCAGCAACAACAACAACAACAACATCAAGGTATGAGTAGCCTTGAACAATAAATGATGAGCATGCAACTTGGCATGCAGAGCCTAATGGAGAACCAACAGTGTATGTTTATGCAAACCCAAGCTCTTTATGGTGCGACCGTGGATAGGGGTGAGGTCACCCCCCCGGTAAATTACCTCTATTGGCCACCCCAACAAGGCCCGGTCCCTGGGTGGAAGGGATCACAACCCACTTGGCCCTATTGGCAAGGGCCCTCCTCCCACTGTGTTTCCCGCGTAGACTACCCGACGGAAACCGGGTACGGTTATTGTGCCCATGGGGGAGAGATTTTAGGGGTGACCCCAACTATCCATATGTCGACCCTACCCACCCTTCCCCTCTTCAGCTTCCCGCCCCTTTCGACCCGTTGCCTCAATGGCAACAAGACCTCTTCCGAGGTCACTATGGTTGGCCTCCGGTTACTCCAGTGGTTGGGACCCACACGGCATCCCTCCAGACGGTTTCTCTTACGACACCGAGGATGATGGAGATGATGACGAAGCCGGCCCTAGTGGCCACTAGCCCCCCTTGTTCTTCATTTCTCCCCTTTGCCCCCTCCCAATATTTTAATTTGGCGCACCGCGGACGGTGCATTGTTTTAGTGTGGGGGGGGTGTGTAAGAGGCAAAGGGACGTTTTTTTTTTATAGTGTGGGGGAAGGCTTTTCATCATGCTAGTGTAGGAAGGGATTTCATTGTAGGTGGTAGAGCTCTCATGGTTCGATTGGCTTTATCATGTTTTGATGTTGATTTATCTTCTTGATTGTGATGATGATGTCCCTGGGTGATTTTGATAAGCTTTTGCTAATGAATTTTCAAGTGTTTGTGTAAGGTGATGGCGCTCCCATGAAGAAAAATCCAAACTCCCGATAGTCCAAACTTCCCTTAATCTAAATTTTTTTTATTTTATTTTATTTTATTTTATTTCTATTTCTTCATTTTGTTTAAATTCTTAGTTTCTTTCTTTGATTTTTAACTTTTTTATTTTATTTTTGTTTCATCTCAGTCGTTTCTTTCATTTTGGCTCACTTTTCAAGCTTGGAAATGGAGATAAAGGAAGTTAAGGGGCAAATCGAGCCCCCCCTCGGTGAGATTGTATAATTTATCTTGTCTTCATTTCAAGCGGCATTTGGTGAGACCTTTCCTCTCTTTTATTTTCTTTTTCTTTGGGTGTTTAGCTTAGGAAGAAGTTGAATGGTTCGAGGATGTTTGCTTTTGGTTCTATGGAACCTGGGATCGTTGATATTGCTATCGAACGATCACTTGTATGACGATTGGGATTTAATTGGATTATATGCCTCGTATGTGAACCTTTTTAATTTCTTCCTCTTTCTTTTGTTTTGTTTTCCCCTTTTTGTGTTACAAGCATAATTATGACAATTTGAAATGATTTTTGATGTGTAATTTGCTCACTCTTTTGGATTGGTTTGCCTCGATGTGTCTTTGAATGCTTATCTTCCTAGTTGATGAGGGTTTACACGGTTTGAGAATTCTTTGGGTTGAGTTAGACACATTGTAAGCTAAGGTAGCCCGGTTTAGAACTTTTGAGGACGTTTGAACCCCTAGTTCACGGGAAAGTGGTAAGATGGTGTTGCTCTCTATGGTGGATAGGATTCCCTTGGTAAGTATTTGCTATATTTCTTATCCCGTGTGAGCGTCATTTGTTCTAGCCTTCATCATTCTTGTGAGAGGCATTTAGGATCCTTAACTATGTATGTCTTAATCTTTGTGTTGGCGTCTAGCTCCCAAGATCGTGACCATATAACTCTAGAGGAGGAAGAGGGCATTTCTTCTCATTTTTCTTTGTTTTCTTTGTGTTTTGTTACAAATTTAGTTTTCATTTTTACATTCACCCTCTTGCTAACCAATTTGAGCCTTATTTCCCCTTTCTTGACTTAGCCATATTACAAACCTATCGGCCTATGTTCTACCAACCCTTGTAGTTAGTGAAACATTGGCTTGTGAGGTTCGAGTTTGATAATGTTGAAATTGAGCAAGAAAGTTGTGTAATTTGGTTCAAATAAGGTTTTGAAAGATTATTAATGAAAAGAGTACGCAAAAAGGTTTGGCAAGAAAGTTGAAACTCATGAAAACCAAGCAAAAAAAAAAAAAAAAAAAAAAAAAAAGAGAAAAAAATAAAAAAGATTGAAGTAATGTGGTGTGGTTTGTTTTGAAAGGTTGTAAGTTTGAGAATAGGTTCAATTCTTAGGATGTTCTTGAGATATGGCCACTCTTACGCTTCACTTAGGAATTGCCACCAAAATTTTCAAATTGTTTCCCAACCATAACCCCTAGCCATGACATTACAACCCTACTTAAGACCCTTGGATTCTAGAGGGGCGTGGTCAAAGAACGGTGGAGGGAGATAGATTTCAATCCTATGGAGAGAGTATGCATAGTTGAGACGTCGGGATGACCTTATGATTCCACATAAAATTTTCTTTTTTCGGTTCCCTCGAGGAACCATGAGGAGCTAGCTAGGGGATGAATTGAAGCTAGTGGAGAGAACGCGGACCGTCTTGGTTGGGGCTAGGGCAGAGAATGAAATCATTAGTTCTCTACTCTTAGCTTAGGTTTGTCTTTTTCAACCTTGAACATCTTGGAACGTGTTTTCCCTCTTTGAATTGAGAAAGATAAGTATTCTTTGGTGCATTTATTTGCAAATGAGTCCAAATTGAGCATTTCATTACCTTGAGGCTTGATTGGTTTTGCTAAAACCTTGTCATGTTATGTTTGTTGTGTTTGTCTTTTTGTTCCAGTTTTCCTTGCTTGAGGACAAGCAAGAGGCAAGTGTGGGGGATTTTGATGAGTGGCATTTATGCCACTCTTTTATCCTTTTTCTCTAAGGATTCTCCCCTCATTTGCACTTGTTTGGCCCTTATTCTAAGCATTTTTACTTAGTTTTGCTTCCTCTTTTCTTTTCTCCTTTATCTTCCCTTTTCTTAGTCTTCTCGCTTTGTTTTTATTTTGATTTTCATGCTTTTGTTATGTAGGTATTATGTGCCGAAAGAAAGAGGATATCAAGAAGCCAAGCTAACTGTTGTGCACGGGGTGCTGTAAGGCTGTTGTGCGGGTGCGCACCTGTGGCTATGCGGGCGCGCAGCCCTGTCAGAACCCGCGCATCCAGGCTGAAGAAACAGAGCCTAACCAGAGAGTTTGCGCGACTTGTTGTGCGACTTCTGTGCGGGCGCGCGACCTGATGCGCGAGCGCATAGGCCTACTATGCGGGCATGCTTATTTTCCCGTACCCTCAAAGTTGCGGCCGCGCACTACGATGAGAGGGCGCACACACCTACTGCGCGGGCGCGCATAAGTTGTGTGTGGGCGCGCGCGGCTGGGTTTCTGATTTATTTGCGCCTTGTTGTCCAAGTCTCTTTCTTTTGGGGGAGCCATATAAATATGTACGGGACTCTTTGTAATAGAGGACACTTAGTACTAATTACATCGAACATTAGCCTAATCTAGAGAGAGAAAATAGATTGTTATTCAAGCATCCTTTATTGTATTCAACTTTGCTCAAGTTTTCATCTTTCATTAATCCTTTCTTTAGTAATCTCTTCTCCTTTCCTTTAGTATTATTTATTTGTTTTATTGTTACTTATTCTTGTCAATCTTATTAGCTTATCTAGTTGTTATTGATTTCATTGATTTTTATCATGTTTTGTTTTGAGTTTCTTGAGTTTATTTCTAGTTTTGATATTATGTTTAATATCCCTTCTCTAGGCTAAACTTTTAGCTAGGGGAAGGGGGTGGAAGATATGATTTGATATTGGATGAATGATGATGGTTGGATTGAACTTATGCCATATATTGAAGAAAGACATGATTTTTATTAGCTTGGGATTATTGTTGCACTCTATTTGATGTTTCCTAGTTTAAATGCATGAAAGTGATTTGAACTAGATTAGGATCAGCTCTATATTAATGATTGCATGAGAATGAGTTATTAAAGTGGAGTTTTTATGGATTATTCTTCTTTATTCTCTTGATTTGATTGTAACTAATAGGATGCATGAGAATGATCCTTATTAGTGTAGACCTCTTTCATTGATTTTCCTAGACTATTGCATGAGAATGAGTTTTTTAGGTAGAATCTTGTGTTCTTTGGCATATGTTTCATGATAATCACCATTATTCTGGATAAAACGTTTTTATAAAAAGGACACGAAATGAATGATTTTAAAAGACACGAAATGAATTATTTTGGGTTTAAAGGCACGAAAAGAGGAAAATAAGTTATGGTTTGGGGAAATGGGCTAGGAATTGGGTTGGTTTATGAAATGGAAATATGGATTTAAGCACTCCAAAAATTAAATACTCAACCCGACCAATAATGGCGGTGAGAGGTTGTTCATCATCGGGTTTGGTTTAGGGGAGACATTTTTAGGTGTCTACAATTATAATTCAAGTGATCGCCAATAATAGTATTATTTGTGCATTAATGTTCAACCAACATAGATAAACAGGTTTAGGGTTAACCTATTGATTGTATGTTAGTGTAGACATCTACTTTTGGTGTCCTGTCCCAACGGAAGTGCAATGACGATAAATAAAACCATCTTCGTGTTGGATCGAAGTGAAGAATGCTTATGGATGACTGGCTAGAACCGCAAAGACACAAAAAGACTAGCCTAACCCAAAAAAAAATACAAAACAAGGTCCAATTAACTAAACCCGATCATGATTAGGCTTAAGCCCGTGCTTAAGACCCAATAATGACGGATTTAGAGGCGCCTAGGTTAAATTTAATGTTGCCGTAGAAAAATTCCACGCGCATCTCAATGAGTCGCGCTAGTCTGACGCGCGCTACTAATTCAATTGCGTGCAACACCCAATGCAACTTCTAGAGATGCGCTCGCAGAAGATTCAGAATTTTGTAAAAATATAAAAATCGAATCTTACCATAATGCCGCGCGCAAGACATTCACTTGCACTGCCCATAGCAGCGCAACTAAATCACTTGTGCTGGGATGCCGCGCGCAACTCATCTAGATGCGCGTGACATCTGCTGTGGCAAATTGCTTAAAACCCTAATTGCACCCATTCCCTATAAATAGGGGGCTTAATATGAGGCTTCAAGACACAGAAATTAACCTAAAATCCTGGCAGAAACTCTTGTGAACTTGTGATACTAAACCCTCTTGTCCTAAACACTAACCCCTCTTAATCTTTGTTACTACGGTGGAGGTTCCCAAACAAGAAGAAGTCCATAAATGTTCTAAATGAAGATCTAGAAAAGAGAAGTGGTAAATTCCTGAGCACTTAGATAAATCACATTTACTTTTCTCGTTTAAAAGAACTTTAATAAAAAAAATAGTGTGGTTTGACCACTTTAAAAGGATATTTAATTAATCGATTCCACATAGTATCTTGTGTTAAATAATATTAGAATTGAATAATTAATTGATTGATTGATCCCCTAAGCTAAGGCGAATCTTGTTTACTTTTGCTCCTTTCACGAATTTAAATTAAATAAAGAATAACGACTTTGCAATGTTATTTCTACGTAATGCTTGTAAATAAAATCAACTAACTTAGTTTTAGGTATCGCGTTGCATATATTGTTTGGTGATGAAATTGTAGAAAAGGAAGAGCTAGTAGAGGCCGCACTAGGGCTAGAATAGCGATTCTCCTTCAAAGGGAACATTATTTTAGTACCCTCGCTCCCGAACTCATTTATGGTTTATCTACACCAATTTGGGCATGGATGAACTTAAGATTTGTGTTAATTATCCCATGAACTCCACATGGGAGAAAGGCATGAACGAGGTTTATGGGTTTTCTCAAAACTCATTGGCGATTCCTACTTGTTTCTTACAAAAAAGCGTGATGATAGAATCAATTCTAATACAAGGTCCCCCAAATAGTGAGGAATTCAAATCCTAATACACCTTAACAAGTGTAAAGTCCTAGGATTTTAAAGGGCCATGGGCATTTAAGGAAGGATACCCTACGATGGGAACACCCTCCTTACAGTGGCGACTCCACTGGGGACTTAGAGGTTACAAGATTAGTTCTTAGTTATGGTCCAAGGTTTCCAACACTAGGTTGCTTATGGGTTGTAATGGGATTTAACTTGGATAATCTCTAGTTAGAGAACGAGACTTGAACGCATAATATCTTCCTTTTGCACAAAAGTAAAAACCAAACAAGCAACATTGCATCATGCATATTCATAGCACACTTTAACCTTTGGGGATTGGCTCATTGACTAGGGGCTTCCAACACTAGGCTTCTATCCCGAAATCAATAACAATCATCCCACCCATATCGTCGACAAAATGATAAGAGAGCGATGTCATGAGTTAACACGTTGAGTGATTGATTTGTGCATCGTTTATTAAGATATGGTACCCTTGGACACCCAAGCCTTTGACCTTAGAATGGCATTATGTGTATTTTGGCTTATGGTATGCTTATGTGATTACGTGACTATATGAGACGTGTTAGGATAGCTTTCTTTCTTTTTTTTTAGTTTGGTTTAGGTTTTCAATTACGAAGTTGTCTCTTCGTAATTTTGAGTCATATTCGAAGGGTAACATAAAAAAAATCGAAAAAAATTATGGAAAATAAAAAATAACGCTTGAAATTTTTTTTTTTTAAAAAATTTACGAGCAGGTGGCGCGCGTAACTCAATGAGTTGCGCGACCCCAGCCAGCGCAAGTAATTTGGATGTGCGCGCCAGCCGTGCGCAACCTATTCACTTGCGCTCGCCTACTGTTACGAGCCATTTTGATTTTTACGAAAAAAAATTGGCTCGTTAGTTCAAACAATATCTTCATTGAACAATTGTTTAAAGGTGATGTTATCCGTTTGAATATATCTTGCGTTCTTTCCCCTTCTTTTTTCTAAAACAAGCGTATCGATTTACTTATCCTTTCGTACTTCTTTTAGGGCCGTTTTTCAAGCTTGGGAACGAAGACTCCCAGGCAATCGCATTCTACGTTTACCATAAAAAAACACCCCTTTCAAACCACCTTTCCTCGACAACTAGTCCTAGTCCAACAACAATGTCAACCATTGAGCAACTTCAAGAAGAGATTGCTCGCTTAAGAGAAGAAAAGGCTAAAGAGGCCGAGGAAAGAAGAATTAAGAAACTTGAAAAGGCTAAAGAAAAATGCCGAGACTCTAGCTTTGCAACAAAAGATGGAACAATTATCCGTCAAAGAAAAGTCGTTGGAGAAGCTTGATCTTCGTTCTACAATGGGGAACAAGTACTTTGACGCAGAAAAGTTTGCTCCTCCCGCAGGTCTTGCTTTACCAGAAAATTTCGTAGCTACGGACTTGCCAATATTTAAGGTGACCAATAATCCACAAAACCACTTAATGTGTTTTACTGGCACCATGGCATTAAAGGGAGTTGATCCTAAGCTTTATGATTTGACTTTCCCTTTATCCCTAGACCCAACCGCGAGAGAGTAGTACTATGGGATAGATCCAAAATTCAAAACAACATGGGAAAATGTAGTTTTGCATTTCATTACCCAATATGAGAGTAACGTAGAGTTCAAATCGACTCTACGTGAACTTGAAATGCTTAAGCAAGGCGACGATGAAGGTTTCCTTGCTTTCTATGGTAGATGGCAAGAAAAGACGGCTCACCTTGCCCAAAATCCACTTGAACTTGAGTTAGTACAAAAATTCATTGACAATTGTCATGACAAGTAAAATAAGCATCTATGTTACCTTGGTTTTGACACTTTTTAAAAGGTTTATTCTGTGGCTACTAGGATTGAAGATGATCTTGCTAAAGAAAAAACAAACAAACCTTATCATCATCAACTTAGGAATAACTAAAAAAAGGGGAATGATAATACTTCATCCTCTATTAATGTATTTGCGACCTCCACGCAATATAATAACAATAATGATCCTCGGAGAAGATGGACAAAAGAAAGAAAATTTACACTATTTGTTGTGAACTATAAAGAATTATTAGAAAAATTGAGCGAAAAAGGTCTACTTACACCAATAGGGCCAACACCACCCACTCCACCAGAAAGAAGGTACGCTCAATGGGATTGTAGTGCTTATTGTGCTTATCATAAGGGCGTTGGGCATGATACTAAACGTTGCTATGTCTCAAAACACAAAGTACAAGATCTAGTAGAATTCCCACGCCTAAACCTAACAACAATGTATCCCCACTAGGGGTATTTCACATTGATGAGGACCATATGGGAAATGATACGTTCAATCCTTTGGACTACATCACACCTATAGGGAAACCTCTAACCACAACACTCATAGGGGGAACTAATGAAGTGTGTGGGTTATGGGACGACGACTTTCAAGACTTATATGTCACTAAGTATGCCGCCGTCCCACCTCCTTTTTGTCTTCAAAATGAGACAAATGGAGTGCTTGATTGGGATCATTTCTTGGAGAAGTCACAAGACATATCAAATCTCTCCTTGGATGAACAATGGCATCTAGCACAACTCATGGAACATCTTGAAATGGAGGCACGTTCAAAGCCTCTAGAAGAAAGTTGGTTTATGAGTCATACAACTAACCCAAATGAGATAGATCATCTAACTCGTTCTGGGCTAGTATACCAAGCTCCATCAAATGGATCTTCGGCCACACAAAATCAAACTCAAGGTCAAGTACAAAACCCAATACCACTTCCACTTGAGGTGGAAGATCCATTGGTCAAACAACTTCGCCAATCCAATGCAAATTTAGCATTTGGGAACTCCTAAGTACTTCTAAAGAACATAGGAATTCTCTTATGAACGCTCTAACGGCTTTGTCTGTAAGTACAGGCACAGCCCCCTAGGATCTCGTTAGCTTGCTTACTAGCGAGAAATCTGACAAATAAATCATTTTCACTAATGATGATTTGCCTTCAAAAGACACTACCTACAAAAATGAATTATACTTAACTATGGGGTGCAAAGGGTACAATATCCCTATGACAGTGGGCTAGCTGTAAATATGTGCCCATTACAAATAACAAAACATCTAGGCCTTAATACAGAAAAAGAATTTCAATCAACAACACAAAGCATAAGGGCCTATGACAATTCGAGGAGATCGGTGTGTGAAACTGCTAAGCTACCAATTACCATATGCCCAATTCAAAAGATGGTTGAATTCCATGTCATGGACATTAAACCCACATTCAATCTTCTACTTGGACGTCCTAGGATACATGAGCTTGGTGCAATACCATCATTACTTCATCAAATGATTAGGTTGAACTATCAAGGGCTTCCTATGACTATACATGCTTCTTCTCTTAAAATAGCCATAAATGACCAATCGCTTCTAGAAATAAATCATGATAATGATGAAGAGGACTTGTGGGGATTTACCGCTGAGAAGATCTGCACAATCGAAATGGAAGAAAGCCTTGAAGAACCATTCAAGCTTGATCCATATTCCACCCGGATAGTAAACAACATCTTGTTTAAGAGTAGATACTTTCCTGGGATGCCTTTGGGAATAGGATTGAAGGAATCTCTTTTACTTCCTATCCCAAAGAAAAGTTTCTCTTTTGGATTAGGAGACAAACCAACCAAGGAAGAACTAGAGTCTCACGATGCTAAAAACAAAGCACGTAGAGACAACAATAAAAAAAAAGGGATAATCACTTTGCTCCCATCTTACCAACAAACCCTTAATGGACAATTCATTAGGGAGGGAGAAGATTACCCTTACTATGACTTTCAAGAACCATTAGTTCAGGGAGAAATCAAGAAGGCTAGATTTGAGATATCTCATGATTGCTACTTCTTGAATGACAATCTCGAAATCGTTGAATCAAAACACCCGACCCTAGGGTGCTATGATAGGCAAGCATTCAACTTGATATTTGGACTAGAGAAAAACCATGTTGATACCATGACTAATAAGAATGCCATCCAAGATGAATCTTTTGACCCAACCTCGTTGATCACCCCTTCTAATGAAACCTTCGAGCATGGATGGTGGAAATATTTCAAGTCGACCAATCATAAAGGTGACAAGCTGGAAATCGTCATAGGCGAAGGGAAGATGTTTGAAGAATCGGATGACGAGTTTAGCTTAGACTTTAAGGAAGCTGAAAATTTGAGCCTTGTGGACGTTACTGAATCTTTATTTTCTAGTTCTAAGGACGAAGATCCTAAAAAGGATTCTTCTATTGATGTACTCTCTTTTGAATTCAATAATATGAGCTCTGTTTCCGAGTATATGCCTTCTCTTGAATCTTTTGAATGCGATAACAATAAATCTAATGAAGATGATAATATTAATAAATTGGTTGAACTAATGAATGAACGAGAGCAAAAGAACCCAATAATTGAAGAAACTGAAACAGTCAATATAGGAACTAATGAAAACAAAAGGGAAGTCAATATTGGCTTAACATTAAATCCGGAAGAGCGATCGATTCTTATACCGACGCTCAAACAATTCGAAGACGTGTTCGCTTGGTCATACAAGGACATGCCTGGAATATATAGATAGGGAAATTGCGGAACATACCATTCCGTTGAACCCTACCTCTAAACCAGTACAACAAAAACTTCGACGAATGAAACCTAATGTCGCTTTGAAAATAAAAGAAGAAGTACAAAAGCAATTAGACGCAGGTTTTATTCGCGTATGTAATTACCCATAATGGGTAGCGAACATCGTCTTAGTCCTTAAAAAGGATGGACGAGTTCGCATGTGTGTCAACTTTAGGGACCATACCAACGCTAGCCCTAAAGACGACTTTCCTCTACCTCATATTAATATATTGGTAGATAACACGGCTGAACATGCAATGTTATCCTTTATGGATGGATACGCAGGTTACAACCAAATCCTAATGGCAAAAGAAGATGCAGAAAAGACATGCTTTATCACCCCTTAGGGTACATATTGCTACACAGTCATGCCATTTGGTTTAAAAAATGCAAGAGCTACATACCAAAGAACGGCTACGACTCTCTTGCATGCATGATATGATGCATAAAGAAATAGAAGTGTATGTGGATGATATGATTGTAAAGTCCAAAGATAGAGTGGAACACATAAAAGCTTTACGCAAATTTTCCACTCACATAAAAGAATATAAAATGCGATTGAAGCCACAAAAATGCGCCTTCGGAGTAACTTCTGGTAAGTTACTCGGATACGTAGTAAGCACACGTGGTATTGAGATTGATCCCTCTAAAATAAAGGCAATCGTTGGTATGCCTCCCCCTCAAATAGAAAAAGAAATTAGGGGGTTTCTTGGCAAACTACAATACATAAGTCGGTTTACCTACAAATTGACTATGACTTGTGAGCCAATATTTAAAAAATTGAAAAAAGAAGAAAAACATGAATGGGACGATCAATGCCAAAGGGCCTTTGAGAAAATCAAAGATTATCTCAAAAGTCCACAAGTTTTAGCACCACCAGTACTCAAACTACCTCTTAGGCTATACATCATGATTACAGACATGGCCACAGGTGCCATGCTAGCTCAAGAGGTAGAAAACGTCGAGCATGCAATATACTACATAAGTAAAAAATTCATTCAATGTAAGACAAAATATAGCACCTTGGAAAAAACAAGTTTAGCATTAGTGTGGGCAACTAAAAAACTACGACATTATATGCTACCACACACTACTCATGTGTTTTCTCAACAAAATTTGATAAAGTATTTGTTTGAACAACCACCTATACAAGGAAAAATATTCAAGTGGTTGGTGATGTTGGCCGAATTTGAACTAAAATATATTCCTGAAAAATCAATAAAAGGAAAAATAATTTGCGATTTTTTGACCTAACATCCTATTCAAACAAGTCATGCAGAAACTACACATCTTCCGGATGAAGAGATTCTCATGACGCAAGATGACAAATGGGTAAGGTACTTCGACAGTGAATCTAATAAAAAAGGATGTGGCATGGGAGTGTTATTCATAAATCCAGAGGGATGACATACTACAATCTCTGTCAAACTAGACTTTGAGGTTACTAAAATTCCATGGAATGTGAAGCGTGCATTATTATATTAGAAGCAGTAGTAGGTGTACAAAAATTAGAGGTGTATGGAGATTCTAGTTTGATTATAAATAATATACTAAAAAAATGGAAAATAAAGAACTCCACAATGATATTACCAAGAGCACCTAGAGCAACTCATCAAGCATTTTGAACATATTGATTTTAAATACCTCCCAAGGGATGATAATCAATTTGCCGATGCGCTAGCAAACTTAGCCTCAATGATCAACATTCCAGGTCACTTAAATATGATGCCATTATGCGTTGATAGAAGAGAAGAACTAGCATATTGCAACGTAATAGAGAAAATAAATGACATTGAAGGAGACAATCCTTGGTATTGATCATATTCTCTAATATATTACCCATGCCACATATCCTTAAAATACTTCATCGAAAGACCAACAAGCCCTAAGAACACTTGCGGCCCAATATAGTCTATTAAATGGTCAATTATGCAAAAAGAGGCCTAATGGTGAAATCTTATTTTGTATAGACCAACCTGAATCCACACGCCTTATGGAGAATACTCACAAAGGCGTTTGTGGACCTCACATGAATGCTAAAATGCTTGATAAAATAATTTCACGACAAGGGTACTATTGGTCCACCATGGAACATGATTGCATACAATATGTTAAAAAATATCCAGAGTGTCAAATGTTTGCTAACTTACAACACCTTCCACCATCCGAACTGTATAATCTCACTTCCCCTTGGCCTTTTTCGACTTGGGGAATTGACATAATTGGAAAAATATCTCCAAAAGGAGCAGGAGGGTACGAGTACGTATTAGTAGCCATCGATTACTTTACTAAGTGGATTGAGTCCGCTTCTTACGTGAATATCACTTCTAAACATGTCGTAAAGTTTCTCGAAAGAAACATATTTTTTAGATATTGAGTTCCATATGAACTAATTAGTGATCGGGGATCTCAAATCAAAGCTGAAGTTGAGACCCTCTTAACTCATTACAAAGTAAAACATCATCAATCATCTCCATATAGACCTCAAATGAATAGAGCTATAGAATCGGCAAATAAAAACATAACAGTCATCATAAAGAAAATGGCAGCAAATTATAAAGACTGGCCAAGTAAACTACACTTCGCTCTATGGATTTATAGAACGTCCATACGAACATCAATAGGAGTAACTCCATACTCCTTAGTTTTTGGAATGGACGCAGTTCAACCAGGCGAACTGGAAATACCATCCCTACGCATCGTACTCGAAAGTAAGCTACCGGAAGCTGAATGGGTAAGAGCGAGGTATGAAGAGCTTTTATTCCTCGATGAACGACGATTAAGAGCTTTGCATCATGTACAAGTCTACCAGCGACGCATATTAGGAGGAGCTGTCAGATTAATGGATATTTGAGGTGATGAAATTCGCCAACTAATAAACATTGATCGACTTAAAAACTATTACATATGAAATCCGGATAAACTCGTTCATTCATTAAATAAATCATTTTTTTAGCATTCAATTAAAAGATTCTAAGTGTTACGCACTTTACTGAATAACACGGTAAAGTCTATAACACTTGGGGGGTAATTTAAAAAAAAAACATAGACCATTCAAGTGTTTAGATTTTTTCGAACATCACGAAAAACTCTTCACACTTGAGGGGGTAATAATGCGAAAAAAAATTTAACGCTCGTAGCACAGGTGTCGCACGCAACTAAAACAGTTGCGAGCGGATGTCACGTGCAACGGAATCAGTTGCGCGTGACAGGCTCGCGCAACCTTAGATGTTGCTCGCGCCACCTGATGACGAACTACGAACCCATATTTTTGTACGTGACAATAAAATTGCAATTTTTACTTGCGATGAAAAGAGGGCGTTTCTCGAAAATAACATATACTCGGAAAATAAAAATTAAGCTTTGATTTAAATTATTAAACAAAGTTTCATTAATTTTTCATTCAATTTCACATAAGAGGTTGAAGAAAATATATTTAAAAAAAAAAACATAATACAAACATTGCAAAGAACTACGCAAAGACCTGATTTCGTAATATGAATACGTAGGCAATCTCTATGATTCAGTCAAAACAATATATATATATATATATATATATATATATATATATATATATATATATATATATATATATATATATATATATATATATATATATATATATATATTATATTCCATTCAAAATTCAAAAATTCAAAAAAAATAAAAAAAAAACAAGAGGCATTGTTGAACTAGATAATAAATTTTTTAAAAAATAGTAGTGATTACACTTTATTCGAATTAAACTAATGAGAAATTGTGTAACACTCTAAGGTTTTACTATATCCTCAATTGTCACAGTAGACGGAGGAGTAGTTTCAATCGCAGTAGTTTCAGCAACCTTAGAGCTTTCCCCTTCACTCTTCTTTTTAACCTAAACATCGTTCTTCAATTTAGGAATTGGGGTCTTTGCAACTTGTTTTCCTTTTCCTTTAACAATTTTTGGGGTCTTCTTGCGAGTATTTGGTGAAGGTTCTTTAATCTTCACCCCTTTATGCGCAGGTTTAGGAGGAGCCTTTCTCTTTGGTTCCTTTGAATGAGTCTTAGGAGATGAGAAGTCTAATTTTATTCTCACTCCTTTGTTTTGGCCACTAGGAGGAGTAGTGGTGGACAAGTGCATCAAAGGTTTTGGTGGATTGCGAGCCGAGGCGGCTTGATTTTGTGATCTAGCCCTATTTAGTTCACCCTTGTCTGCCGCATTCATCCAAGCCTTGTAGAAGGAGGATAACACAATAATTGCATTAGGACTTTGTACTACCCATCTAGGGAGACTTGACCAATATTCCATCCAACGAGGAATCCGTTCAGGTTTAAAGATCACGTCTTTAGGGGCATCACAATCCTGAGGGGGGATAACTTTTTTCATTCTGTATTGTCTCATCGCCCTAAGGAAAGATGTAAGTAGTACTAGATAGGCCTAAAAGCCTAATATAGGGACAATTAAAACTATTCCCAACCATACTACTTATGTTCCACCAATTAAGGAATCACACAACGTATGTTGGGAACCCCATGACAAAAAAACGACGTCCATTCTTCTTCATTCTTGTGTTTATAGAGAATTCGACGTCCAGGGAATGTTCTCACTCCCTATGCCTCAAAATTTTGTGGTTGTTTTACAATGCGCAACCGCTCCATGAGCCAAATATGAAAAAAAAGAGACGAAGAAAATTAATTTGCGACATTACACGAGCAGGTGGCGCGCGCATCAAAATCAGTTGCGCGTGCCATCACCGCGCATCGGAGAAGATTGCGCTGGTCAGGGCAGCGCAACTTCCTAACCTGCACTGCTTTACGACGAAAAAAAAAACGTACGTATAATAGGAGTGGACTTCCCGTGAAACCATTCTCGTTAAGATCTCCTCTAAGGCAATTCAAGCATAGAACGGTTTCCGCCAAAGCTAAAGGAGCGGGTGAATGACATCCCTCTATTTGCTCTACTATGGACACCATGGAATAATCTCCATATTTTTTACATGTCCTGAGTAAACAATTGACAACAAGAAAATAACATAATGCACGAATTTTAAAACTTTGTTTAGTCAAGTTGTCACGAGGGGCGACGAAATGTTCAATAAATTTAATTAAATCCACGCCTTCTTCTTCTCCAATGTTAACCATATCATTGTCACTCAAACTAAAAAATCTTTGAAAAGCAGGTTTAGGATCTGAAAAATAAGGGGCATATGTCACACGGAGAGTATTTGTAGGGAAGCATAGTAGAGCCTCAAACTCGCCAGGTAATGGGACAATTTCATCCTCCTTGAAAAGAAAGAGATGGTTGTTCGAGTCTTAGTGATTGACAGCGGCATGGAGAAAATAAAATTTTTATAACTAGTTGCATATAACTCAATAGAGGGTCAAGGTGTTATATTTTGAGGGCTAGTTTATCCTAAGTTGAAAGGGAAGTGACCCATTGCTTCAACCGTTGTTCAAAGGTTTTTGTCATTGATCAATGTGTAAAAAATTGGGAAAGGGAAAGAATTTAGAGAGATTAATCCTTTTTAATTTTTTATAGCACTACTAAGCGAATAAATGCGAGATGATCAAAAGCCTACACAAAACCAAGCTTAAATAGACCCAAAAAGGGGCAATTTCCGCTCTAAGGAAAGTTCACCCGCAGGTGGCGCGCGCAACTCACGAGTTGCGCACGCCTACCGCGCGCAACCAATTTACATGCGCGCGACAGCCGCCCGCGAGACATCAAGTTGCGAGCGCCTGGTTTGTCGCGACATGTCGATTTGATTTATTTTTGTATTTTGAACTACATAATAACGGAATGTTGACGAAATCTTATGAATAATCATACGCTTAAATCTGTTAACTCTTGTGTCTTTTTTTATGATTTATTTTTTATTTATTTTATTTTCTTATGTTTTTCTTATTTTCCTTTTCTCTTTCTTTCCTTTTCTTTTCCCCTTCTTTTTCACTTTCCTTTTCATGTCCTCTTTTATTTGTTCCTTTTTTGAGGGGGGGTAAGTCGGGAACCCTTTCCTTCCCTCGGGAAATTTTTTTTTGCTTTACTTAAAATAAAAAAAATAAATAAATAAAAAAAACCGTGGAAACAAAAGGAAAATATAATAATGACACATAAATAAATATATATATATATACTCCCTCTGTTTCTTTTTACTCGCCACAAACTAGTAGTTTGCGGACTCCTAGGCAAAAGATGGTAAGTGTAATTAACAAAAAATAAGGGCATGTGTTTAGAATTAATCCAACCTTAAAAAAAAAAAAAAAAAAAAAAACAAAACAAAATCAATTATAACCACCTATCATAAGCAGCAGCACCATACCACCACCACCACCTAACACCAGACCACCACCACCACCTATCACCACTACGAGTTCGACCCAGCACGAACCCAGAACCACCACCCATGTGTTTAGAATTAATCCAACCTTAAAAAAACAAAACAAAACAAAACAAAACAAAACAAAATCAATTATAACCACCTATCATAAGCAGCAGCACCATACCACCACCACCACCTAACACCAGACCACCACCACCACCTATCACCACTACGAGTTCGACCCAGCACGAACCCAGAACCACCACCCACAACCCCGAAACCACCGCCTACAACCCCGAAACCACCTCCTACAACCCCGAAACCCACAACCACAAACCCAGAACCACGACCCACCGCCTACAACCCCGAGACCCGAAACCCACATCCCACGAACCCAGAACCACCACCCACAATCCCGAAACCACCACCTACAACCCCGAAACCCACAACCCTCAGAACCACCACCCACAACCCGCGAACCCCCAAACCCGAAACCCACATCCCATAAACCCAGATCCACCACGCTGAAACCCACCACCCACAAGGCCACAACCCACGAACCCAAAATCCCAAAAACCACAACCACGAACTCGAACCCAAAACCCCAAAATCAGAAACCCACAACTCTCTATCATCAATTAAAGCTTTAATTGTTCAAATTTAACCATCAAAACTCTAGATCTAGAGTTTTCATGGTTAAAGTTGACTATAAAATCGTCAAATTTAAGCTTTAGAAACGGCAAGAAGAGGAGAGAGAGTAAATACGACTTCCGGCGAGTCGGCTAGTCGGCAACAAACAGCAACGGGACACGGCAGTGGTTGCGGTGGTGATCGGGGGAGATGAACAAAGAGAGAGAAATTTCTGGGTAAATAGGGTGGAGATCCGATGGTAGAAGTGGTGGTGGTGGTGGTTGTAAATTAAGGTGATGATGAAATTAGATGGAAGGAGAATGATTTTGGTAGAAATGCTTAAGTTAATAAGAAAAAATTAGTAGTTTAATTAGGGTTTTTAGAAAAAAAAAATTAAGGGTAATGTTGTAAAATCACACAAAAAAACTTACCATAAAAGGAAATAAATAAGTTTGTTGCAAGTAATGTGTAACGGCCATTTATAGTATTTGTTGCGAGTAAAAAGAAACGGAGGGAGTATATAATGTGTGTTATATGTACAAAAAAACATAATAATAAAAAATATGTACATATGTTTCCAAAAAAAATATATAAATACAAAGGAAGTCAGGATACTCGACGACTCCCGTATGGCTGCTGTACATCCAACAAGATCCAAACAAATATTAATACACAAACTGTGTAATAACTTTGATAAAAGAAAAAGAAATAAACTTACCGCGACCATCCGATGATCACGGCATGATAAAGCCACAAGGGCTCTCCGATAAGCAGCTCGGAAAGCACGTATAGTCCTCACCATGCCGTTCACGGTTTCTCGCAGTACCTGTTCCAAATACAAGGACAGTTAACTAACAAACGTATATGAAAAAAAAGGTAAAACAAATACATATACGAAATAAACATACCGACTCAACCGTCTAAGGAATAAATGGTATGTCCTCCTTCTCCTCCGCTGCTGGGAGAATCTTTCGAATTACCGATCCAAAAGCATCGGTATACGTGACCTCTACCGTAGGAGGCACTCAACCATCTAGCTAGACTCGCTGAAAACGTAATAAGAGAGTCAAGGTTCCGAAAATAAAAGGAAAAAAAAACACATATGGTAAAAATACTAATCGGAACAAAAGCTAGGAAAGGATTCAGCCTGGATACGATGAAAGCCTGGTAAGATACATCCAGCAGCACCAGCTGCTCCGCTAGATAATCGAGGATCGCCTGAGCCCCATCCTTAGTAGACAGCAAGTCCAGACACAACATCCAGATCGGAGGATCTGCAGGAACCGTAGGCTCCTCAGATGAAGACTGCCAGAGAACACGCTCGCCTAAAAACGAAGCGTCTGTCCTCTGGAGGATTGGAAGTCCCTGATAAAGGGCCCGGAGACGGCAATGAATCATGCCAGACCGGACAACCTCATGGACTCCAACGATCAAATTCCAAGGATGGAGATCAATCTACAAACACATCCACATGAAAAATCATCAAAAAATAAAAATCGAAAAAAGGAGAAGGTGCACTTGTGGTTGAAATACTCATCGACGCACGAGTCGCCGAAAGGATCCTCAGGCGAAAGTCGCCGGCTGAAGTGGCTCGCCTCTTCTTAATCGTGACCAGTCGATGGCCGGTAGGAAAACGAGCTGCCCCGAGCATCATGGGGGCTAAGAAACGCAGGTACAAATATACCCAAGCCTATAAGAAACAAAAAAATAATAAGGAAAAACAAAAAATGGCAATTAAAAGAAAATTTAAAGGATGAATACATACCTCAAGGATACGACCATGCCACATGAGGGAGATCCGAGGCACCTCAGTAACTGTCGCAGAATCCATCACCTGGGTCGCCTTGCCCATAGCTGATGTAAGCATACGGGCATACGACACCTTCGCCCAACTCAAGTTACCTACCTGCCCCAAATCACTAAGGCAAATAAGTAACCCAATGAAGAAACACTCTCCCCGATAACTTAAGATAGTGACGGAAAGAACGTGAGCCATGTATATCCGAGCCAGCTGCTCAGGTGTACACTGCCGATCAAGCTCGTCAGCCGACAACTCATTGGCAAGAACCAAGTACGGAAAAGACTTCGCATACATGTGAAGGGCCACCTCAAGAAGGTCCCCCACGAGGTCACGCAGTCTCTCGTCTGACGCCTTGACGACCTCCATAGCTATGGGCTCACCTCTAAAAGGAAAACCCGTAATCATAGAGAAATCGTAAGGGCTAACCGTCATCTCTCCCCATGGAAATTGAAAAGTGTTGGTGGAATCCCACCAAAACTCCAGCAACCCACGAAGGAAAGCCGACGACGCAGGCTGACTCGATAAATCCCAAAAAGCCGCCAGTTGGGAGCTGATCCCCGAAAGCACCACAATCTCCTTTACCACCTCGGGTAATGTAGGCGTCGTTCGAAGTGCGCCTACGTTAACCTATGTTGTGAATATGCTTGGCACTCATAGGAAGTAGGAATTGACATAGACGATTAGGGACAAGGAAAGTAGGGAGCCGCCAACAAGGTTTTAAGGAACTTGTAAACCGTTCACGGATCATAAAAGCCAACCACGATTAAGGGACAACGAAGGCAACAACGATTGACTCGTGAAGGTTACACCCCATTCATAATCCATGAGATTACTAACTCCATATGGTTCGGAACCACGAAAGCAGGATCGGGGATGATGGTACGAAGTGAGTCATGGAGTCACATTCGCCCGTATTGGCCTCTTCTCGATTCTTATAATGACAAGTGATTCCTACGATCTCAAAGGCATACAAACAAAATATTCAATTTGCTCCAAACTATTATTAAGCTAAATTGGTTTAATATTAATGCAACAACAAATTCTAAAATATCGTGATCACTTGATTAAACAATAAGATTAAAAAGGAACCTAAACCGGTTGTCCAAATTATCTTATTAGGTGTGATTTTCAATTACATATTCCCTTTAACATGCAATATGGTGATCAATAAATATAATAAAATAAACATTAATATTGGAAGCAAATTAACAATAATAGCGTTAGTCAAATCGAAAGATAAATAAACCTAATCATGATACTAGCAATATAAAAATAAAATAAGTAATTAAATTAATTAATTACTTACATTCTGCGCGTTCTTTTAGATTGCTATATCATGAATAAATTTTAGTAACTTCAATAAAAAATATAAATCAAATAGAAATTAAATTAAATTAAATAAAAAGTAGAGTTGATTTGGTCCAAACCCTCAGTTACGTGTACCTTTCACACCTTGGTTTAAGGACGGAATCTCGGGTTAAGTATGGACTCCTTGGAGTGCTTAAGGGAAGAATGGTGTAATTAGGAATATAGGTTTAAGGCTTAGAATATGGGAGAGAGAGAATATAATAATTTTTTTGTAAAAGAGAGAAAGAGAGAAGGATTTGATGCCCCGAACTGCAGAAAGGGGGTCCTATTTATAGGGAAAATGAGCAGAGGGACACACGGAACCCTAAAAAGATAAAAACCGTAAAAAATAACACCGCGACACGGCAGAGAACATCGTGACACGTTGCCAGGCACCGTAAGACAGGGGAAAATCCCGTGACGCGGTGGAAAACTGGAGTGACGCGGGAAATATTTGACCTACGGGAAGTGAAAACGCGTGAAGGGTTTACGTGGAAAAGACACGAGAAAATTCTGTGACACGCAAATTACACGCAAAAAGCACCATGACACGGTGGGAAATACCATGTCACGGCAGCAGGTGCCGTTTCACGGCAACAGGTACCGTGCCACAGTGGAATTTGACGAGAAAAAAATTTGAAAATAGCACCGTGGCACGATGTAGAGCACCATGCGCGGTGATTCCAGTTTTTTACCCGTTTTTAAAATCATCATAACTTTTGATCCGTAACTCGGAATAAGGCATAAAATATATCATTGGAAATATTATGAAGTCTACTTTCTAATCCAATAAGAATCAGGTCAAAATGTTTTTTATATTTTAAGATATAACCGTTTTAGTGGAAGGGTGTTGGTTTTGGGCCGAGTTTAGTGTTTTGCTCATATCTTTTTCGTTATAGCTTGGAATTGGGCTCATGATATATGGTTGGAAAGCTTATTTCAAGGCCTATTTAATCAAATAATAATTGGATCAAAATTATATGACCAAAAAATCAGTTTCTCTCGGTTTTGCAATGTGGACACGAAAAGTGGATAATAAGCTAGGATTTAGGGAAATGAGCTAGGAAATGGATTGGTTTATGAAATATATTGGATAGAACATGGATTTAAGCACTCCAAAGATTAAATACTCAACCCGACCAATAATGACGGTGAAAGGTGTTCATCATCGGGTTTGGTTTTGAGGAGACATTTTTAGGTGTCTACAAAAGCCCCCACTTTGACTGGGTTTGTAGAAACGTCAGTTTTGAAAACGATAGTCAAAGTAGACGATAGGGATGGAGAATGATTTAAGACGTTTTGCGATCCTAAATCACTCTGTATACGCCGATACCTGCAGAAAAATGTTGGTTCCACATATAAAAGAGTAAATGAATAGAATGCTTATCTGACACCAGTGTATCGGTGACAAATGAGTTTGGTAGCTTCCTATGCTTGAAGGAATCCACTGAATGACGTTTTGTTGAAATACTTTCCATGCCTGAGGAAAGTCGACTGATGAGTTTGGTAGCTTTCTAAGCCTGAAGAAACCTACCGGATGATACTTTCCATGCTTGAGGAAAGTCGACATATGAATTTAGGGGCTTTCTATGCTTAAAGAAATCTACCGGATAATACTTTCCATGCTTGAGGAAAGTTGACATATGATGAGATTGCAAGTCTCTGTGTATCGAGAACCTTGCGTCATGAAATGATGGTGGTTCGCTTGTCCCCGAACGTGGGCTGTAGTTGGTTCGCTTGTCCCCGAACATGGGCTGTAAATGGTTCGCTTGTCCCCGAACGTGGGTTGTAGATGGTTCGCTTGTCCCCGAACGTGGGCTGTAAATGGTTCGCTTGTCCCCGAACGTGGGCTGTAAATGGTCCGCTTGTCCCCGGACATGGGCTCTAGGTGGTCCGCTTGTCCCTGGACATGGGCTGTAGATGGTTCGCTCGTCCCCGAACGTGGGCTGTAGATGGTCCGCTTGTCCCCGGACATGGGTTGTAGTTGGTTCGCTTGTCTCCGAACGTGGGCTGTGGATGGTTCACTTGTCCTCGAACGTGGGCTGTAAATGGTGCGCTTGTCCCCGAACGTGGGCTGTAATTGAGACCTGCAAAATAAAATTTGCCAAGGGACTCGTATAGACTATGATTGACTTGACCAACTGACTTGACCAAGTTTGACTTGACACGACATGACATGACATGTGTATAACTTGTGGTTGTGTGTGTATATGGTGTGTGCGTGTGCAAACACAAGCAACCGAAAATGAAAAAGTAAAAATTTCCCGTCATTTTTGTCATGAGATGAGTGGAGGGTACTGACTCTCTCCCGAGAAAGACGTGAATTTTTTTTTATTTTCGAACTTCCCTCGATGAGAAAATTTTAAAAATGTTTTTTAATTTCCCCAAAAGAAAAGTTACGAGAAAGGGAAAGAGTTTAGAACTTCTTCATTGAGCAAGACGAAATGAATCGCATGGATTAAATTGCTTGTCTTAAAAATAATTTATGCATGATGCATGTTCTTAGGCCAGGATGCTAAGGAAAATTACATCATGTGACAAAATAGATGAATGAACTTAGGTCATGGAGCTAAGCATCATATATGGTGTAAAGAAACTATCTTGAACGTCACTTAGGTCTTGAAGCTAAGAACGTATATAGATGAAGTGATTATTGCATAATGAACGTTGCTCAGGTCAAGGAGCTAAGAACGATATTCTTTGTATGATTACAAATCATTGATATATAAATGTTTCTCAGCACATTATGCGATGCATGAAACAATGAACATTGCTCAGATCAAGAAGCTAAGCAAGTATAAAATGTTTCTTTTAATGAATGTTGTCTTGAAAGATGATGAAGCATGCACGATAGGGAAACAAGATTTCATGATAAAAGGTTCCTAAGGGAAAGCTGATATGGCTATGTATGTGTGAAAGACGTGTGTGAAAGTGATACTAGGTGAGGCTGCAATGGCTATGGTGAGGGAAATAGATATGAGAAGAGTCGAGATGGTGACTCTTTAGGATAGGTAGGCTAAATGATGTGGGTTCAAGCCCCCAAGTCTATCTCTAGATGGATAGGGTCATAGGATTAAGTATTGGATATTATTCGACTCGATCATGCATATGAATGTGGCCGCACCTCGATGTGAGGTTGCCTACGTATCCGTTAGGAATCAGGCCGAACGTAGCTCTAACCGAACTTTGCACAAGTGTATGTACACCTCAAAGAGATCTTTCAAGGGTTGTAATATGGTTAAGTTGATGGATTAAAGAAGAAAAGGGTACAAGGCTCAAGACCCAAGAGAATCCCCAAGATGTGTAATTGTGAATTTGAAAATTTTGAATTTTGCAAGTTTATTTTCTTTTTTCTTTTTGTTGTTTTTAGTTTCTTTTTTTTTTCATTATTATTTTGAATCAATGTAGGCAATCTCATATCATGCGGTCCATCACTCACTTAGCATTCATGTTTCTAAGGCACGGTACCAAGCACTCGATGAGAGATGCAATTTGAGACGTGTTCGTATCAAAGACATTGGAACACTTGCCTTTAGACATTGTTTAATTGTTGCTTTGTTGCTTTTTTTTTTAACTTGCTTTTTGAATGTTATACAATTACACATCTTCCAATCCAAGGGTTAAGTGAATGTGGGTTGAAGAAATGAAGGCCAAACATTAGACGAGGCTCAAAGTGGTTGATGAAGAAATGAAATGTGATTGAACGGGTAACAGGGAATGACAGGGTTGCAAAGGTGCCTTAAATCATTGGTGTACCTTGTGTTTTTTTCGGTAATTGATTTTTTTTTTTTAGAATGAGTGTATGAAAAATGCTATGATCAAGATGTAAAGGAAATTTCTCATTTTATTAATGGAATAAAGGTGAACGAAACACATGAAACATATAAGAATTTTAAATGGAAAACATATGCCAAACATAAATGGGGGAATGGAGATGAATGATAAAAAAAAATCATGAAATCTTGCACAAAGGATCTGTTGTGCACCTTGTGTTCATTACTTCTTGCCGTCTGGAGGGACAGGAAGTTTGTTTGCATCCACCAAGTCTTGAATGACGTCCTTCAAATTCCAACATTGCTCTGTAGTATGGCCCCTTCCTTTACGGTACTTGCAATGGACATTGGGATTCCATTTGGCGCTCCTTTCTTCAGGTTTTGGCTTTGGAAATGACCCAATAGGTGTGATTAAGCCTTGACCGTAAAGGCGATCAAAGGCCGCATCATAAGTCATTCCTAAAGGAGTGTAAGTTCTTTTCTTCTTAGGCAATGGAGCATCAAGAGCTAACACTTCATTGAGATCAACTTGGCTTATAATGTTGGAAGTATTTTCGTGCTTAGAAGACGAAGAAGAAGGATGGTCGTTCTTCTTGTTTTTCCAAGTATTATTATTGTTACTACCAGCATTCTTTATTAGCTCATCCTCGATATTGATGCCGATGTCATATACAGCTTCGAAAGTGTTCAGAGGAAGAAATTTGAGATGTTGCTTGTACTTGTGAGTCAAATTTTGGATGAAGAGGCGAATCATCTCTTTTTCTATGAGAGGATCTACCAAGAGTGCAGCTATTTCCCTCCACTTGTTCACATAAGCAGTGAAGCCTTCATTCTCTTTCTGTTTGAGAATGGAGATTTCACGTTCAGAAGTTTTACTTTGAATGTTAAACTTGTAACGGTTCATGAAACTGTCAGTGACATCTTGCCAAGTCGCAGTACGCTTGGCATCTAGGGAATAAAACCATTGTTGGAAAGAATGTTCTAATGAGAGAGGAAACACCGTAGGAAAGAGTGTTACGTCCAATCCCTTAAGAGCCATAGTTGCAGAAAACGCCTTCAAATGGAATATTGGATTGTCATTAGGCTTGAACTTTGGAATATCAACAGTGGAGAACTTTTTAGGGAGTTTGTCCTTCACATCCAAAGGAGTGGGAGGCCGTTCCACATAGGTGAAATCCTCGGAAATCTTGCTCATTTGCTCTTTGATCTTGTCCATTGCAGCCGTAGTAACATTGTTTTGCTCTACTGTGTTGACTCTGGTAGTGAGTGCTTGTAACATGTTAGACATTGTCTCAATGGACTTGTTAATATTATCAATATCTTCCTTAGTGGCCATTGGGACAAACTGAAAGTAGTTTGAAGGTGATGAGTGACGTGGAGATGGCAAAGTTCTCTTTAAACGCCTCTTAGGTCTAAGAGGTTGATGTAGTAATGACTCGAACCGTACCAATCTACCCCTACTCCTTGACCAAGTGTTGTGAAATAAAACAACCGCACTTAAATGTTTGACACATTGCTCAAGATAGGAAAAAAAGTCATTTGAAAATAGGTGAGAATAACTCCGATCCACTCATCTTTTATTATGACGGAAATGGGGGTGCATGAACCTAGTATACGATCATAAACGACATGGTGTATGACTCGGGTCAAAAAAAATAAAGAAAGTGTGTGGACTATACTGAGTTGCACGCGGATAATGGTCACTAAAATGACCGGTATCCAGATTTTGATCTGTTGGATTATTTTCCAACAGATTTTGCTCGTTATTAGACGTAATGGCGCTCAAATTATCAAAGTCTTTTTAAATTGCTTTGCATTTATTAGTTCGATAGTTTTTTACATCATTTTGCATGCACACCGTGTTTTGTGCCTTCCCTAAGCATACGTTGTGAACTTTTTTCGTAAAAGTGTCTTAAGACGTTCCGTAGTGGTGCTTTACGTAAAAGCTCCCATAGACAGGTTTGTCATTTTACTGTACTGACGTTATAAATGTCTGGATTTTCTTCTTTTTTCACGTCCACAACAAAAAGGAAGGCGTCATCATGCAGCGTAAAAATGCATGGCTTTGTCATACAGAGTAAAATTGTATGGCGTAATTTTTGCATAAAATTTCACTTCTTCCCAAACATTGCGAGATCTACCTCTCGGAACTAAAAGGTAGAGAATTACTTTTCTTTAGGCATTAGCTCACGAGTCGACAGGCACGCCGAACCATTCAAGAACAAACACTTCTTGATTGGAAGCAAATATGGTATTTAGTGCGCTTACTAGCTTACCGGACAGTTAGGGAGTCATCCACCCCCTGTATAAAGAGCGACGAGACGATGTCGCACCTATGTAGTCACGTGCCCCCAGTCTTGAGACACGTGTACTCATCTTGTGGACAACTTGTGGACAAAACTGCTGAGAGAGTTGCCGATTTTCTTCTTTCTCACTGGATTTGGATATATGCCTCCAATCCTGAGACATGTATTTGTATCTTGTGGACATCGAGTATTGCGTTTTGACAAGCGAATTGTCAAGAACTCTATTCCGGCTGCGAAAGCCGAAATGTTTAGATTGCGAAAGCCAAAACATTCTTTTTATCATCTTTTAAAAATTGTTAAAATCAGGCTAAAGTTTCATTAACGTGTCGAGGGACTTTAGACCAACGATGACATGATTGGGAGGACATCATCCCCTTTTAATCCTTTTTAAACCGATCTCTTCTCATGACATGACATCACCCAGAATACCTTTACTTGTAAAAGCGTTCTACAAAATCAAAGGATCAATCTAGATTCTTTAGCGCGTTAAGACATAGAAAATACCTTTTTCTAGCCTTAATAGCTACTTGTTTCAAACACTTAGCGAATCGAGGATCGTTTCGACATCCTTAACATTTCTGAAAGATTCTCTACTCTTTGAGAACTTCGCAGAATAAGTCTCGGATTTATTTCCTTGCCTACTTTGATCTATGTCTATTCTAGACTCGGTCAAAGTGGGGGCTAACTGTAGACATCTACTTTTGATCTCCTGTCTGAACAGGAAGTGCAATGACGATAAATAAAACCATCTTCGTGTTGGATCGAAGTGAAGAATGCTTATGGATGACTGGCTAAAACTGCAAAGACACAAAAAGACTAGCCTAACCCAAAACAAATACAAAACAAGGTCCAATTAGCTAAACCCGATCATAATTAGGCTTAAGCTCATGCTTATGACCCAATAATGACGGATTTAGAGGTGCCTAAGTTAAATTTAATGTTGCCGTAGAAAAATCCGCGCGCATCTTAATGAGTCGCGCTAGTCTGGCGCGCGCAACTAATTCAGTTGCTCGTAATACCCAGCGCAACTTCTAGAGATGCGCTCGTAGAAGATTCAGAATTTTGTAAAAATATAAAATCGAATCTTACAATAATGCCGCGCGCAAGACATCCAGTTGCGCTGCCTATAGCAGTGCAACTAAATCACTTGCGCTGGGATGTCGCGCGCAACTAATCTAGATGCGCGCGACACCATCTGCGGCAGATTGCTTAAAACCCTAATTTCACCTATTTCCTATAAATAGGGGGCTTAATACGAGGCTTAAAGACACAAAAATTAACCTAAAATCCTGGCAGAAACTCTTGTGAACTTATGCTACCAAACCCTCTTGTCCTAAACACTCACCCCTCTTAATCTTTGTTAATACGGGGGGGGGGGGGGGTTCCCGAACAAGAAGGAGTCCATAATTGTTCTAAACGGAGATCTAGCAAAGACAACTGGTAAATTCGCGAGCAATAAGATAAATCACATTTACTTTTCTCGTTTAAAAGAACTTTAATCAACAAAATAGTATTGTTTGACCACTTTAAAAGGATATTTAATTAATCGATTCCACGTAGTATCTTGTGTTAAATAAGATTAGAATTGAATAATTAATTGATTGATTGATCACCTAAGCCAAGGCAAATCTTGTTTACTTTTGTTTTTTCATGAATTTGAATTAAATAAAGAATAACGACTTTGCAATGTAATTCCTACGTGATATATGCTTGTAAATAAAATCAACTAACTTAGTTTTAGGTATCATATTGTATATATTGTTTGGCGATGAAATTGTTAAAAAGGAAGAGCTAGTAGAGGCCGCACTAGGGCTAGAATAGCGATTCTCCTTTAAAGGGAACGCTATTTTAGTACCCTCGCTCTCGAACTCATTTCTGGTTTATGTAGACCAATTGGGCATGGGTGAACTTACGATTTGTGCTAATTATCCCATGAACACCACATGAGAGAAAGGCATGAACGAGGTTTATGGGTTTTCCCAAAACTCATTGGCGACTCCTACTTGTTTCTTACAAAAAAGCATGATGATAGAATCAATTCTAATTCAAGGTCCCCCAAACAGTCAGGAATTCAAATTCTAATACACCCTAACAAGTGTAAATTCCTAGGCTTTTAAAGGGTCATGGGCATTTAAGGAAGGATTCCCTACGATGGGAACACCCTCCTTACATTTAGTCAGAAAGCGCAAATGAATACGAGAAGAGAATAAAGTAGAGGCCTATTATTAGGGCAGGTTCAATATCTTTTAGGTTGGATTTGTACCTTCATCCCTGAACTTTCCTGTCATGGTTCCAGACCTATTGGAGTTAAAGATCTCCTGGATCGTTAAGGGGTGTAACCTTCACCCTGTGAACGGTTTACAAGTTCCTAAAACTTTTTGGCGACTCTTTTACTCTAGCTTCCTTCCCTTTGGACGCCACCATGCTTAAGTGTAGGATCACAGTGGGGCTCAAGTGTGGGATGGTTGAAATATTCCCTACACGGAGCATTGCTCATTCATTTTTGTAACTAATATTTTCAAGGTGTTTAAAATGGATTTAATTTAGGGTTGTTGTTGCTAATTAGATTAGTAGCTCGATTTTATTAATTTTAATCTTGTTTTAATTAGAATTTTGGCTTTCGAACCTAGGTTTTCACCCAAGACTAGTGAATTTTGGGTGAAATTGATGTTCTAGAAACATTTGGAAGCTTTCTGGGTTGCAAAAAGCCAAATTATGCCCAGAAATGCCTGTTTTGAGGGATTTTTTGTTTTGACGAAAATTTTTAAATATTTTTAACCTTGAATCTTAATGGCATATTAATTGTGAGTATGTGTTTGGTTCTTTCCTTTATGCTTCTGCAATTTTAGACCACTATTGAGCATGATTACTTTGTAGTAATTGGTGCTTAATGGTTGGCTAAAATTTTCACATAATTGCAAATAAATTGCTCTAAGTGTGGAAAGTCTTTATTTTGAGGCTCTTAAGTACTAAAGATCTAACCTTTAATTATTTTAGTTGGTTGGAACTTTGTGTTAATAAATTCCATGAATTTTTATTGAACTTTCTAGATTTAATCATTTATTAAGTTGATTGGAATCATAAAGTTTCAAACTTGTGATTGAATTATAATTAATCTTCATATTGGAAGATGTAATTTTTCAAAGATTCACAAGTTAAAGTTTGAATATTTCATTGAATATTTTGTTCATCATTCCAACTCCCCTTTAATTTTGTCAAAATCTCATGATTAATTTATGTTGGTTAAATTAATAGTGAGAGTAGCCTTCATTTTGTTGCATCAAGTTGAACCAATTTTTATTCAAAGAATAGTTCTCGGATTAATTTGGTTTGTGCACTTGAATGAATTTTATTTAAAAGACTTATTTTAATTTTCATTTTTCTTAAAATATTGATTCTAAAATTAATTTAGAATTGATAATAATTGTCACACAAAATCGGGAAATTTTTCCCCAGACACGAGCACACAACTAGAGGCCTAAGAGCCATTGAAATGGCATATCAATACTTGAATCAGTCAAGTAATGGTAAATGAGAAGTTGAGTACATATTTGGAATCAAGATCCACGAAATGAATCTTGAAGAATGATTGGACTTAATCAAGATACTTATGTTGATAAGGTCCTTGACAAGTTCAAGATGCAGGATGAAGGAGTTCTGTCTTCGATAAGTGCAATTACTAGATATATCAAGGATCACTATTATGAAGATAATAAGTTCATTCTTTTGGGTCGTCATTATCTGTTGCTAGACTATGATCATTGACCTTTGGGCTAGCTAAATAGTCCAAAGCCCACTAGAATGGATCCTATGAGGTCACACAACAAAGGTATTGGGTTAAGCAAGTTAGAGGCCCATTTATGGGCCTCATGAACAAGTAACCAATCATGAATTGGATTGGGCTAGTATAGTTAGATTAGAGTTAGGATTTGGGCTTTGTCATGGACTCTTATTTAGAGATGAAATCTATAAATAAATTCCATGCCTTGGGTTGTAATATACACAACACAATTAACAGTTAATTGTGCACCAAGCAACCAGTAATCCAAACCTCTCTCTCTCTCTGTACCACACGCCCATCTCCTCCCTTCGTGGTGGTTCGTGATTTGTTCGTTGCTCGTTCTACTCCATAGAAGGTCAATTGAAGGGTTCAATTGCAACTAACTAGCATTAGTGGAGGACTTAATCTGTGCCTGTGGACCAAGTAGAGGAATCACGCTTGAGGTTCTTTGTCTCCCTTGTTCTTGTTCGATCGCAGTTGGAATCACACTTCAAAGGTATTAATTCTAATTCTTTATGTGTTATGCATGATCTTAGGATTAGGTGCTATATGAATATGATTCATGTTTTTCGCATTCGTACCTATAAACTCCTACAGTGGTATCAGTTAGCCTATGCATGTACATATAATGAATATTAATTCTTTGATAGTCCACAATTTTAATTCAATTAGGAGGGAGAATTATTTAATTATGGGTCAATTATTATTTTAAATGTGATTTAACAATATAGAATCATTAAAAGTTGTTTAATTTGCTCCAAATTAGCCTTCAAGTGATCCGAATTTTGCCCTATAGCACTTGAAATTTTCGGCCCCCCTCACCCAATTTTCGAAAAAATTCGAAACTACAACCCTAATTTGTGAAATTTTGTGTTTTAATTAGTTTTGATTTAATTCGATAATTAAATGTTTAAAGAATTTAATCTATTTGATTTCATGTTAAATTATGAATTTTTCATGATCAAATTATTTAATTTAAAAGTTAAATTGAATTGGGGAATAAATTCATGAAGAACCCTGATTTTGAAATTGAATATGATTTAATTTTAAAATTAGATGGACCACATTATTTTAATTTTAATAAAATGTTTTGTTTTAATTAAAATATAAAAAAAAAAATAAAAGGGTTTTAGGTGCGGCAGCCGCGGCAGGGTGGCGCAGCCACGGCGACTGCCGCACCGGCGGTGGTCCAGGAGGGAGGGCAGGTTGGGCAGGGGATGAACAGGAGCAGCGCAGCAGTGAACCACCTTGTTGCGTGTGCTGCTGCTGTTGTTCTTGCGCCGCTGCAGGGCAGCGTACACCGCAAGGTGTGCGGCCACCGTGGCTGGCTTCGGCTGGCCACACCACGGTGGCTGGCACGGTTTTCAAAAAAAATTATTTAATTTGGATAAAAAAATCAGATTTCAAAATTAAAATTAAAATGATAAGTTTTTATTTTGAAAAGATAATTAACAAAATTAAAGTTGTTAATTTTGTTAAGATTATTATGGAGCAAAAGATTCTATTTGGATAATGATTGATTTAATGAGATTATCCCATAATTATTTTTGGATAATAATTGAATTAAAATTATGTGATTGGCTAGAAATTAGGATAGAATCTCCTAAATTAGTTAGGATAACCATGGAAGATAAATATGACTTATCTTCCATAACTAAAATATGATTTGATTCTATCTCTTACCTTAAATAAAATATATGATAATTTATGATTGGTTAGAAATAATATATGATATTATCTAATTGCAATAATTAATTAAAAATATGAGATATTATTATGCCATGTTTCCTTAATTATGATAATTCGATGTTATAGTTTAGGAAAGCATGATGAGTGATTTATTATGTGGCACTTTATAATATATGATATTATTTATTGCTATATATAAAGACTAGTATGGCCCATAGATTCTAAATACGATCTGCGCATCGTTTCGTATTTTTGTAATCTAAATACGATCTGCGTACCGTTAAGTATTTTTGTAATTTATTTTATTTATTTAAGTAGTAAATAGAATAGAATAGTATTACAGGTTGCAGTTAATCCAAGAAATCCATGGAGTGAAGGCCCAAAGGAGCAAGATGGATGAGATCCATGAAGGTTCAAGTGGGAGCTTTTTGCTTTATTAGTTTTTCTTAGGATTAAGGGGCCATACTATGTCATGTTTTATTTATGCATTAGTAGATTATGCATGTTAGATTTTATTTATGTTGATTGATGATGCGTTAGAGTTCACTAAATAATCCCAACATAATAAATCTAGGTCCCGATAATATTGAGGTAGCTTTTCCAATCAAAAACCCGATGAAACCTTCGATATTTATGATGGGTCATGCTAAAGCTGGGTGTCATATTATATCTTAGGGGAGTGGGGGTAAAACAAATTTTACACTTTTGATTGGTTATACTCAACGAGGTTACCTAAAGAGTTTAGAACCTTGAAGCTAAGGGTAATAATTAAACATGTGATGGGTAATTATTCAACCAAGAATTACAAAGAGTTTACTCACCTTGAAAATGTAATGGTTGATGGTAGGGCTAAAGTCTGGTCAATTATTGCACAATTAAAGGATCTTGGAATCATTTTATTCAATAGGGATCAATTAAAATTGAATAAATGTTTTAAAGTTACCAACTATTAACATCGCTTATGGTACTTTAAATTTTTTAAACATAATTATTGAACTTTGCCTCGTTTTGTTTTTGTTTGTAGATGAATAACCATAACGACAACGCTATTTTGCAAACGAAACTTAATTTAAGGCTGAATCTCAGAAACTTCAGGGAATGGGAAAGCGAGTTGAGAAGAGTTCTCACAAGCCATGGGCTTGAATCTCGTTTATATATACCTGTTGAGAGCGATTATACTAAGGGTTATAAAGCTGAAAGGCATCCTGAAATTGTTTCAAATGCAGTAAAAATCAGACAACTCATTTTAGAATCTATTCCAAGTTGTTGGAGAATAAGATTCAGGCACTTTGAGATAACCAACTTGTATCAATGTCTTCGTGCTATCTGTCGAGGTGGCATAGGGGCATTAGGAAGTGGAGGCTTCAGAGATCATAATGTAAGAGAGATCGTTAATTTGATCCCTCAGATTTACTATTCCTGGACTAACAGCATTAGGTATGAGGCTTACAATGTTCATTGTAAGATTATGGCTAAGAAACTCATGCCTGGTCAGTCAGTAAGGACCCATGTCCTTGAAATGATTGATTTGTTCAATCAAATGGACGTCATTGGGAAACCGTTCGATGATGACTCCGAGCATGATATAATCTTGTTCTCACTCCACGATGGTTTTGATATAGTTAGGCTCACTCATAATGATGAGGGCTCGATTGTGACATTAGTCAACCTTTTACTCAACCATGCTGAGGAGTACCTGAAGAGGAGACAAAGAGAATGCTTCTATTGTGGTGATTGGCTACGCCATACACCAGGGTGTCCCCATTATACACCAGTGAAAACAGAAGGTAAAGAGTTACTTGATGTTTTTGTTGTAGAAATTAATCTTACTTCATCTTCCACTTGGGTATTTGATACCAGTTGTGGTGCTCACATCGTTAATAACGTGCAGGGCTTGAGAGAAAGTAAGAAGTTAGCAAAAGGGGAAGTAACGCTTCGAATAGGAAATGGAGCAAAAGTTGATGCACTTGCTATTGGAAGTTATCACTTGAGACTTCCCTCTGGGCTTATTTTGGTGCTTAATAACTGTTATTATGTACCAACAATAACTAAAAACATTATTTCAGTTCCTGTTTTAGATTCTAAAGGATTTTCATTTGAAATAAGAGACAAATGTTGTTTTATTTCTAAAGAAAATATGTTATATGCTAACGCAAAATTAATTAATGGTTTGTATGTCTTAGAATATACAACTCATATCTATAGCATTGATCATAAAAAGCAAAGAATAGATGGTTCAAACCCAACTTACCTATGGCATTGTAGGCTTGGTCACATCAACCAAAAGCGCATCCAGAAATTACATAAGGATGGACTCCTTTCTTCTTTTGATTATGAATCATTTGAAAATTGTGAGTCATGCTTGCTTGGTAAAATGACTAAGTCACCCTTTACGGGTGTAGGTGAAAGAGCAAGTGACCTTTTTGGGACTCATACATACGGATGTATGTGGACCAATGAGTTCAAAAGCTAGGGGTCAATATAGATACTTCATTACTTTTACTGATGATTTAAGTAGATTTGGATATGTTTACTTAATGAAGCAGAAGTTGGAAGCCTTTGAAAAGTTCAAAGAATTCCAGAATGAGGTACAAAACCAACTTGGGAAAGCAATCAAGGCATTACGATCTGATCGTGGAGGTGAATATTTAACCCAAGAATTTGATGAACATCTAATTAATTGTGGAATAATTTCACAGTTAACTCCTCCAGGGACGCCACAGTTAAATGGGGTGTCAGAAAGGAGGAATAGGACCTTACTAGATATGGTTCGGTCCATGATGAGCTTTACTGATCTTCACATATCATTCTGGGGATATGCATTAGGAGCAGCTGCGAACATACTGAACAGAAGCCCATCCAAAGCAGTTGAGAAGACACCATATGAGTTATGGACTGGAAAAGTTCCAAAGTTGTCTTATCTCAAGATTTGGGGATGTGAAGCCTATGTAAAGCGTTTACAAGGCGATAAACTATAACCTAAATCAGACAAATGTTTCTTTGTGGGTTATCCAAAAGAAACAATGGGGTATTACTTCTACAATCGCGAAGATAACAAAGTGTTTGTTGCTCGCGATGGTGTCTTTCTAGAAAAGGAATTCCTCTCTAGAAAGCCAAGTGGGAATAAAGTGGTTCTCGAAGAAATTCGAGACGAGCAACAAATGGATGTGGATAACACCACATCAGAGGCGAGGGCGCATGAGTCGATTAATCATGCGTCGGAGCAAGCTAATTCGACTAGCGAGACTCCTATCGTCCCACTTGAATCTAAATCATGCGAAAATCTTCAAGAAGTTGGAGAGAACATTTCTATTGTTGCTCCTACCCCACGTAGGTCTGCCAGAATCAGAAACAAACAGTTTGTTGAAGTTCTGTTAACTGAGGATTCTGAAATCTTCTTATTGGAGAATGAGGAACCTTCTACCTACAAGCAAGCTTTGGTGAGCCCCAACTCAAATGAATGGCTTGAGGCCATGAAATCCGAAATGGAATCAATGTCTGAAAATGTTGTGTGGACCCTGGTGGACTTGCGTGATGGGGTAAAACCTATTGGTTGCAAGTGGGTTTACAAGATTAAGACAGACAATGATGGAAATGCCTACATCTATAAAGCAAGACTGGTAGCAAAAGGATACAAACAGATTCATGGTATTGAGTATGATGAAACCTTTTCTCCAGTAGCAATGCTTAAGTCCATTCGGATTCTTCTAGCGATTGCTGTATTTTTCGATTACGAAATTTGGCAGATGGATGTCAAAACCGCCTTCTTGAATGGGTTCTTGATGGAGGAAGTGTATATGACACAACCTGAGGGTTTTGAAGATCCATAAAATCCTGGAAAGGTATGCAAACTTCAGAAATCCATTTATGGATTGAAGCAAGCATCAAGGAGTTGGAACCTTCGTTTCGATGAAGCAATCAAACAGTTTGGCTTTCTCAAAAGCGAAGAGGAACCTTGTGTATACAAGAAGTCCAGTGGGAGCAGCATAGTTTTCTTAGTCTTGTATGTAGATGACATACTCCTCATGGGGAACGACATACCAATGCTTGAGTCAGTCAAGGACTGGTTGAAGAGTTGTTTCTCCATGAAAGACTTGGGTGACGCCGAGTACATTTTGGGAATCAAGATTCATCAAGACAGGTCTCAAAGGATGATTGGGCTGAGTCAAGAGACTTATATTGATAAGGTTCTTGATAAGTTCGAGATGTCAAAATCCAAGAGAGGATTTCTCCCCATGTCTCATGGCATTACGCTCAGTAAATCTCAATATCCGGTTACACCAGATGAGATGAGACGTATGGCGATTGTACCTTATGCTTCGGCAGTAGGGTCAATAATGTATGCCATGATCTGTACAAGGCCGGATGTTTCATATGCTTTAAGCATGTGTAGCAGATTTCAGGCAAATCCAGGAGAAGCACACTGGACAGCTGCCAAGAACATCCTTAAGTACTTGAGAAGGACTAAAGGAATGTTTCTAGTATATGGTGGCGAAGATGAGTTGGTTGTCAAAGGTTATACGGATGCGAGTTTCCAAACACACAGAGATGATTTTAAATCCCAGTCTGGATACATTTTCTGTCTGAATGGAGGAGCAGTGAGCTGGAAGAATTCGAAGCAAAGCACTGTCGCAGACTCTACAACAGAATCAGAGTATTTGGCTGCTGTTGAAGCAGCTAAGGAAGCAGTTTGGATAAAGAAGTTCCTAACTGAGCTGGATATCGTACCAAGTGCTCAAAATGGAATCGAATTGCATTGTGACAACAATGGCGCCATTGCTCAATCAAAGGAGCCTAGGTCACACTTCAAATCCAAACATGTTGAGAGGAAGTATTACCTCATTCGAGAGATCGTTGGCAGAGGAGATGTCAAGATGTGCAAAGTTCATACGGATGAGAATGTCTCTGATCCACTTACTAAACCCCTTCCATTGCCTAAGCATGAGAAGCACACTAGTGCAATTGGATTGAGGCAAATGATGTAATTAGAAGTTGTAGCTGTTTTTGGAGAAAAATAAGTTACATATGTAATACATTCATTTGCAGAATTATGTTTAATCAGAAATTTGTCATTTTTCTTATTTAATCGTGGTTTCAATATTAAATAAAATGTCCAAAATAATTATGGATTGATGGGCTCGTCAGGTTAATTTACTTAAATAACCTGGTGAATGAAACCCCACAGGTGAACAAAATCCATACATTATTTTAGTTCTTAGTCTAGAGTCATTAAAGTGGACATAAATGATCTCTTTGAATGGACTAGCATGTAAGATTGATTGGATAGCGCTTTTTCTTGGGCTATAGGAGCGTAGTGAAGCTCGGTCAATCACATGGGTATGCATGAATGATGCATGATCGAACTATAGACCTATTTTGAAGTTAAAGCATAGAACTTCCGGATATATTAGTGGATTCCTTTGACATGAGTGGACCATTGATTTCATTCAATGATTGATGTAACTGTGTACATTCAAACGTCTTCCCGTAACTGGAGATTATAAAGGGTGTTTCCTGGTTACCTCATGATTTGAGTGGGAGCCTTGGTTGCCACAAGATTGGATTGAGTCTGCCTATTTGATTAGGAATGTGTCTTGGCCCCTTGAGGAGGGAGAATTCATAAAATGTATGGTCGTACTCAAATGGATTACAAAGTAATCATTTGTTTCGTAATTCTAACTCAGTTTCTCAAGAAAATATTTGTAGATTAATATGATCATGACATGAGATGCAATCATATTATCAAATCAACACACATTGACTTAAGGAATTTGAATATTGTGCACTTGTCTCAGACAAGTGGGAGATTGAAGGAGTTCTGTTTCGATAAGTGCAATTACTAGATATATCAAGGATCACTATTATGGAGATAATAAGTTCGCTCTTTTGGGTCGTCATTATCTGTTGGTAGACTATGATCATTGACCTTTGGGCTAGCTAAATATTCCAAAGCCCACTAGAATGGATCCTATGAGGTCACACAACAAAAGGGGGTTAAGCAAGTTAGAGACCCATTTATGGGCCTCATGAACAAGTAACCAATCATGAATTGGATTGGGCTAGTATAGTTAGATTAGAGTTAAGATTTGGGCTTTGTTATTGACTCTTATTTAGAGATGAGATCTATAAATAAAGTCCATGCCTAGGGTTGTAATATACACAACACAATTAACAGTTAATTGTGCACCAAGCAACCAGTATTCCAAACCTCTCTATCTCTCTCTGTACCACACGCCCATCTCCTCCCTTCGTGGTGGTTCGTGATTTGTTCGTTGCTCGTTCTACTCCATAGAAGGTCAATTGAAGGGTTCAATTGCAACTAACTAGCATTAGTGGAGGACTTAATATGTGCATGTGGACCAAGTAGAGGAATCACGCTTGAGGTTCTTTGTCTCCCTTGTTCTTGTTCGATCGCATGTGGAATCACGCTTCAAAGGTATTAATTCTAATTCTTTATGTGTTATGCATGATCTTGGGATTAGGTTCTATATGAATATGATTCATGTTTTCTGCATTCGTACCTATAAACTCTTACACAGGACTTTAAGAGAGGATATCTTTCCATGACTCATGGTATTACGCTCAGTAAAAATCAATGCCTTCAAAAGCTAGCAGAGTTGAGTTGTAAGGATAATGAACTTTATGCATTTGCAACAAGGTCCATTATATGCCAAGATATATACAAAGTAAGATGTCACATATGACATGTGCATGTGTAGCAGGTTTTAAGAAAATTCAGGATAAGCATACTAAATGCTACTAAGAACAAATCCTTGAGTGCTTGAAAAGGACTAAAGGAATGTTTCTAGTTAATGGTGGCAAAAGTGAACAGGTAGTCAAAAGGTTATACGGATACAAGTTTTCCAAACGGACACGATGAATTTAGATGTTGATCTATATTTATTTTGTGTCTGAATGGAGTAGGATAGTAATATTGAAGAGTTCAAAGCAAGATGTTGTTGCACAATCAATGTCGGAATATGTGTATTTAGCTACATTAAGAGTAGTTAAGGAGGAAGTTTTGATCAAATTGTCCTGTGACTTAAAAGGATGCAATGCCAAAATAAAGGAGTTAGGGTCACATCACAAATCCAAACAAATAGATATGAGATATCACCACGTTTATGAGATCATGGGCCAGCGGGTTGTCATGATCTGCAAAGTTTTATTATGAGTGAGAATATCACTTACTCACTTATTAAACCCTTTCCACGGACTAAGGTATGAAACTCATATTGAAGTCTTGGATTGTAGCAAGTTATGTAATTTAAGTTGTGTATGTTTTGAGAAAGACATATTCTATAAGGAATACATGCATATACTTGCAGAATTATGATTAAACAGAAAATATCATTTCTCTTATTTAATTATGGTTTTTGCAATTAAATAAAAGGTCCAAAATAATTATGGATTGATGGGCTCATCAAGTTAATGACTTGGTGAATGAAACCCCACAGGTGAACAAAATTCATATATTATTTAAGATCCTAGTTCGAAATCATTAAAATGGACATAAATGATTTCAATAAATGGACTACCATGTAAGATTGATTGGATAACGCAGTTTCATGGGCTGTAGGGGCATAGTAATGCTCAGTCAATCACATGGATATGCATTAATGATGCATGAATGAACTATCGACCTACTTTAAAGTTTATGTATAGAGCTTCTTGATATATTAGTGGATTCCTTTGACATGAGTGGAGCATTGATTCCATTCAATGATTGATGTAACTGTAGTACATTCAAACGTCTGCCCGTAACTAAAGATTATAAAGGATGTTTCTTGGTTACTTCAAAAATTTAGTGGGATCTTTTTTAGCCACAAGATTGGATTAAGTCTACCTATTAAATTAGGGAATGTGTCATGGCCAGTTGAAGAGGGAGAATTCAGAAAATATGTGGCCGAATTCAAACTTATTACTGCAATCATTTGGTTTTGTAATTTAAACTTAGATTTCAAGAAACGATTTTAGATTAATATGATCTCGACATGATATGCAATCATATTATCAAATAGACACACATTGACTTAAAGAATTTGAATATTGCACACTTGTCTCAGACAAGTGGGAGATTAAAGGAGTTATGTCTTCGTCATGTGCAATTACTAGATATGTAAATGGATCAAATTATGGAGATAATTAAGTTCGTTCATTTGGGTCGTCGTTATATCATAGCTAGAGGTACTAACTATATTTCGGTTAGTAAAATAAGCCAAAGCCCAATTGGAGAGATTCTATAAGGTCACACAAAGGGCCTAGATCGAGCATTAAAGGATGAGGCCCATGATGGGCCTCATCTCCTAGGTGGCCGGCCATGTAGAGAATATAAGACGGTTTTGGGATTCCTAAACCTAGTCCAATTATAATGTGATTATAAGTAGATAGGTTACGTAGGTTTTTGCATAGCAATTCATTGATTAGTAGGATCAAACCCAAGTTAGCAAACACAAAACCAAGCCCCTCAAATGTCTCTTTCTCTCTCACGACTCTCTTTCCTCCTCGACGCCGGTTGTGGTGGTTTGTGGTGGGTGCGGTGGTCGGTTGTCCTTTAAGGTGGTGATCGTGGTTTTACTCTTCATTCGACCAATGTAGTATTGGTGGACGACTCCTTTGAATCTCGTGGACTAAGTAGAGGAGAAACCCTTGGGGCTCTATTCTCTCCTTGATTTGTCGATCGAATAGCTATGTGGAGATCACGCTTCAAAGGTATGATTATGTATCTTGTGTTATGCATGCGATATTGGTTTAGGTCCTTATGAATATGATTCATGTTTTCCGCATATAGTACCTATAAAGTTCTACACCTTATCATCCCTCTAACTCTTTATGGATAGAACAATTCAAGGTATGAGGCCTTTCTTAACATGAAAATTAAAGTTTTTTGTTAATTTTATGCCAATTTTGACTAAAAATTAAACTCTTGGCAGTTATGTGCTTTGTCTTCTATTTTATTTTTGCATCAGATAATATTCAAAGTTTTCTATCTTTTATTTTGAGTTGTTTTTGCTTGATTTTTGGTTAGGAATTCAGGATGTTGTTTCAAGTGCTTGGCCTGGCTAGATGAAGAACTTGAAATAAATTTTACAATATCACCTGCATTTTGGTAATTTTCCACTATAACTACGCCGGTGGGCCCCAATTTGAGTAGCAGATGCCACTGGAGTTCCATCAAGACATAAGTGCAGAACCCGTTAAACGGGTGAAATTTTATTTTCATTAGAAATTTTAGAATGAATTTTCTATGCATTCATACATAGATATTTTAAGCAGACATTCTTATTCTTTATGTGCTATGGTTGATTTCTCATTCAGTGGCTTGTAACTACTATCACTTTAGATAAAAGCTTGCTGGCTTTTTTTATAAAGTACCATATAGTTATTTGGTGAATTAGTACCAGTTATTTAATTTGCTTTCAGTAGATATTAGATACGAAGTACTCAATATTTTTTTCTATATATTTTACAATTTTCATTTTTTATCTATATTATGAATCATAATTTTTTTTATCTTTATTTGCTTTCCAATACCTTCTGAAATAGAAAATTGAGGTTTATATAAAGAATGTTTCTTCAATATATCTCTTGTCTGTTGTAGGTGAAAATTTTTATTCTCCTTGGGGATATTCGTAAAAGCATATATCTTCTCAACTGGAAGGAACATGGTTCTAAACTTATCTTGTTAACAAAGGATTACACTCAGCCTTGTAGTTTCAGATGAACAGAAAAATGTCCAAGTCAACACTTTCCTATATGGTTATTAAAATGTAATGTATGAAGCAACTGGAATGGAAATAAAGACAGATAAAGTAAAACAATGGAAGAATGTAGCAGTGCCAGGCTAACTTGATGGGAAATAATAATGATATGGTAACCTATTGGTGGTTTTTTTTATCTTATATTATATTCAAGTTTGTCGATGGCCTTCTATGTAGTTATCAAAAGGAACATATTTATCAAATAATATATGTTTGTCTTCAACTATGTCTTTGATTTAGGCAAAGCAATTGATTAGTTGAAATAGGTTTGTACATTTCCGTATTGTTAAAATATGATTGGTTCTTTACACATAATCTGCTATCTTACGGTCTACACTCTCATAATGAGCAGGGGTTTATGTGATGGATTTATGCTTCATTTTTATTTTTTTAGCAAGGGTTGTTTAAGGAGGGGTCGATGGCTTGAATTTGGAAAACCTTACTGTAGGTAATATTTCAAGCATCCCACACTTGAGCCCCACTGTGATCATACACTTAAGCATGGTGGCGTCCAAAGGGAAGGAAGCTAGAGTAAAAGAGTCGCCAACAAGTTTTAGGAACTTCTAAACCGTTCACAAGGTTGACAGGCTTAAGTCGTATCACCCAATCAAAAGTAATTCTTAAATCTCTAACTAATGCAGATAGAAAAGTAAGGTCAAATCCATAGGGAAACGAGTCTTTCTATTCCTAATTAATCTAAGAAATCTAAATTATTAAGTAATGAAATAATATTATCAAAGGGAAACTAAACTACTAAGATTAAGGGTAGAGAAAATCAAGGAATAAAGGCATAGGGCATAGGCTCACCAATAAATAACATTCCATGGTAAAACATAATAATCAATCATCATTGCATCAATTAATCAGATCATAAAGAGCTTTCACTACGTATTACAATCACATAATTAATCTACCGGTATTAAATCTCATCTGTCGAATCTCCACTTAACCATTTATAAATTAACCTACCTATTGAAACTAAGCCTAAATATCAATTTTCATCTCTCGAATCTCGAATCAATATTGCTAAACTCATACATAAAAGACCTGCGCTGATCTAGTTGCATAGCATTAAATCTATCAATAGGAAATTAATCTAGCATTGGCAATCAACAACAATAAATTACACCTTCATATTATTTATGGATCCCCACAAACCCTAGAAAGAAAACTACTCACGCATAATTAAATCTACACTAATCAAAGCAATTAAATAAGTCATGATGAATTAAAGAAATAAATTACTGAAATTAATAGAGAAGAAATTGTTACCAAAGTTAACGGAATAATGTGTTGAATCAAGAACAAAGTGTAAAGTTGTAGAGAGAGAAAGTAAGAGAGGAAATAAAACTAAGTAGAGAGAGAAAGTCTAAGAGAAGAGGTAAAAGTAATTAAGAGAGAATAATAGAGAGTAATCGTATAAAAACAACCCAAAACGTATTTATATGAAGCTCCTAAAATCCTAATTAGAAACTAAGTAAAAATTGCTGGAAACAAGCTCTTCGAGACACGCGCCCGATCGGGCCCGCCTTTTTCCCTCATTGGTCTTATCTCGCACCCGGTCGGGCGCAAGCTCGGGCGAAGGACTATTTTTCTTCTTCTGCCCCGCCCGGCCGGACGCGCCTTCGGGCGAGACCTCCTTGGCCGGGCAAGGCCACTTGGGCTATTTCTTGGACTTCGATTGGGCTCCAATTCTTCAGCCCAATCCGGATTTCCTCTTCGAGTCTTAAACACTCGCTCCAAATGCCTTGGTATCTCAAATGTCGAGCCCTTAATCACCGGTTTGATGACTCTAACCTGCCTTGGGCTATGAAAAGTGGTCGTGCTCCTCCGATGCTCGTAGTCGCTCCATAAAATCCCGGAAAAATGCTCCAAAAGTGCAATTTCATACAAAACTCAACAAAAACTACGAAACACTAGAAAACACAAATTAGTAATAAAAGTGGCTCTAAAGAGCCAAAAACACTACCAATTATGACCAAGGGACGGGAATAAAATACTATATAAAATAGACATATCAAACTCCCCCAAGATAAACCTTTGCGTGTCCCTAAGCAAAGAGCTCATCAATAAATAAATAAATAAATACATGCCACACCCCAAATCGTCAAAATCAAGAACAACCAATTCAAGGAAAACCCAACAAGCATGCATCGACATCAACCAATCTCATTCATCCAATCACTCATCCTCCCTAACAATTGTCAAATAGCGCAAACTACAAGAGCATATAGAATTCATGACTAGTGCTCACACACTCAACTCTAATTTATGTGGCGAGTAAAAGATGTACTCGATCGCTCTCCATCCTAACCCCTTTAATGCGAACAATGCCCTCCTAACTCACACTCTCGTGTGTTTAAAAAGACATACACTCAACGTAATAGTCGACTCAAAATATTTCAAGTCATTCTTTGCATTGATAAGCAACTAATTTCACATTCACACAACTCTATGCACAAAGGTCGGAAGGTCTTTAAAGCTTGTAATGTAAGGCTAAGGTAAAAGGTAGGATAAATTTGGGAAAATGTGAGAGCAAAGCCATGCTTAAGGGAGCCATATCCTATCAAAACCCAAGGTAAAAAACAAGTAATGAGCATATCATCACCAACACAACTCAACTCCATCAAAAATTCACCAAACAACTCCAATCATATCAAAAAAATCCCAACACTTACAATTTCACTCATAAAAATATATCAATGTAAACTTGAGTGAATAACAAACTTTAACTTCCACACTTGAATTATTTTCATTGAAACTCATCGCTTTATTTTTCTTTCTTTTGATCAAACTTCATTTAGAATATTTGAACATTAAACAAATTTTTTCTTTTGCTCTTTTTTTTTCTTCTACCATGCTTTATTTTTTCAATAAATTCAACTTTCAAGATCATAAAAAATAAACCACAATCAAGAACAAATAACTCCTCACATCCACCCAAATTGTGCAAATAATATGCACACTACAAACTCCCTCACCTCACTCACTAATAGCTCCCCCAAGCCAAGCTTGGAACTAGTAACCAATGGGGCAATAGGGCAAATTGGCTTGTAATGTGGCCAATAAACAATGAAAAGTCAAGGCAACAACAAGGGTAGAATTAAGGGAACAAATGTATCTACAATCATCTGAAGGTCACCTAAAAGAACAAATGCCTTCGTCCACCACAATGTGCATTATAGTGAGTCACGAAACATTACTCATAGTTGCAAACCAATACTCAAATGCATTGACATACCAGGAACTAACATACAATTACTAGCCAAATCAACTAGTCAAGCACTATATTCACAAGTAATTGGGCAAAATTGACGCATGTTAAGGCATCCAAGCAATCAAACTTCAAATCATGGCTAGCCTGTCCACAATGCTCATCGTTATATACCAAGGATCAAAAAAATTTTCAAGTATGTGTCACAGGGAAGCATGATTTACAACTCATTGGAACATATTTTTGTATATTCTTAATTTCTCAATTTTTTTGTATTTTTTCTTTTTTATCAAAGCAATAAAACTACACTAAAAAGCAATAAATCTATACTAAAACACACAAAAAATAAGAGAAAGAGAAGAATAAAGATACCAAAATTCAAAAATCTCCCCCAAGCCAAGATCAGACAATGTCCTCATTGGCTCGGGAACTAGCCCAACATGGCTAATCCTCATTATCCTCATCCATGGAGCCAAATCCTCCACCGCTGCCACCTGCACTAGAAGAGCTACCACCAAAATAGTTAGGGTGAAACCCCCCCTGCCGGTCCCCCATAAGGAATGTCCTGGCCATACCCGTGGAAAGATGAATAGTCAGTATAAATACCACGGGCGGTGGGATCTCTATCGCATCCCTGGGGTGGGGGCTGAAACCAATCAGGGTAAATAACATCGTCGGGAAGAGCATAATCATTGTACATGGGATACAGGGCTCTACCCTGGTTCCTCTCAAGGAACCCTAATCGTGAATCGAGGGAGCCAACCATCCTTCTAAGGTCACCTTGTGAATGCTCTATACGTCCTATGGCCTAATCGATACTCTATAGGTCCCAGACTGTCACAGAGTCAGTCCTAGGAAGAGGTGGAGGCATGTGAGGCATATGTGATGGTGATGGTACCACCACGGGCTCGGGCTGGGGTGGTGGAAATGGCTATGCTTGCCCCCGGGCGTGGACAACTAGCATGTCATATGTGTAAGACTCTTGCCCAGGCGAAAGGCAGTCATGTCAGGGTTAGGCAGGGGAAAGATAGGCAATGGTTGCTCAGTTCCTATCCTAACACACTATAGACACCCATTTGTGTCTCCCAAAAACCAAACCCAATGATGAATACCTTTGACGTCGAATTATAATCGAATGAAGCGAAAGTGTGGAAAGTTTAGTGTTGCGGATAGTTTTAATTTCTTTTCTCTTCTCTCTGTTTTTGAAAACTTATTTCAAGAAAACAGTCAATCCAGTTTGGTTGGTCCATGATATGGGTCCAATAGTAGTGTAGTTGGATGGGGCTTGACAAGAGCTTTCCAACGATATATTATAAGCCCAATTCCGATGAATATTGAGAAAGTTATGGCCAATTTACCAAACTGGGCCCGGTTTGAGCCTTATATGCGGCCTAATGATCTAGGGGAGGGCCTAATATGATTTATCATTCCTAATGCAATTAGGAATGGTTTTAGTCTTCTAGATTCTTCTAGAAGGTTCTTTTCATTCCTAATTCAATTAGCATTGATAAATTGACTTTTGTTGACTTTTCAGAGTTTTAATTAAAATCAAAAAGCATTTTCGAGGAAAAGATACGATTTTATCCTCCAGTACGGCAAATTTATCTGATTTTCGAAAACGCGTCAAAAACAGGACTAGCGCCTGACGCCAAGCATTGGCGCCTAGCACTAGGACCTGGCGCCTAGCGCTGGCATTGGCGCTTGGCGCCAATTAGCTGGTGCTGGCGCCAGCTCTGTTTTAGGCGCGCCAGCTCTGTTTCAGTTGCGCCAGGACTCTGTTCTGCTAATTTATCTTTTTGGCTGATTTTCTCTATAAATAACGACGTAAAAACTCCGTTTTCATTCACCTACAATCAGTTTTCATTCGCTAATTCTCATCAAGATTTCCCTAATCAATTCATCCATCTTTCTTTCTCTCTACAACTTGCTTTCTTCATACAAAATTTTGCATTCACAAGATCTAGAAACACCTAGCCATATTCGAAGTTGTCTTTGCCCTAGACGTGAAAGGTTTAATTTCTGAGGGTTTGGTCCCAAATCTCTCTTTCAATTATTTAATTTAATTGTTTGTTTATTATTTTCCTTGAAGTTACTAACGTGTGTATTTTGTTATTAGAAATAGTACGAGCCATCAAAGTAAGTACTTTAATGGTTTTTATTGATGTTATGATGTAGATATCATGTTTATATTGTTATTATGATATTCCTAGTATCATGTCTAGGGTAAATTTAATATTAAATATGATTGTTACGATGCTTCCTATTCTCTTCCTAATATTTATGATTGTTAGTATCATGTTAGGGTTAAAGATTTGATTTTTATTGCTTACTGACATGCTAGGGTTTGTTGTTAATCTTGTTAGTATCATGCCTAGGATCTTGCTATTATTATGCTTTAATATTAACATGATTATGATTATAATTGTTTATGATGATTATGAATATCATTATTATTATTTTAATATGACGATTATTATTATGATTATTATTTTTTATGATTATTATTATTTTGATGATTATATTTATTATTATTATTATTATTATTATTATTATTATTATTATTATTATTATTATTATTATTATTATTATTATTATTATTATTATTATTATTATTATTATTATTATTATTATTATTATGTTGCTTGGTATTTATTGTTATTGCTTGATCACGCCTTTTATGCATGTTTAAAGGGAATTTGTACTTGTAATCACGCTTAATAAGATAATTAATAATCTGGTTAGGGTTAATTTGATTATAATTTCAAGTGATCGCCAATAATAGTTTATTTGTGCATTATATTCAACCAACATAGATTAAACAGGTTTAGGGTTAATCCTATTGATTGCATGTTAATTGAAAAGCACACATGAATACGATCAGAATAAAGTAGAGGCCTATTATTAGGGCAGGTTCAATCTCTTTTAGGTTGGATTTGTACCTTCATCCCCGAACCCTTATTTGGTTCTAGACATTATGAAGTTGACGATCTCTTGGATCGTTAAGGGGTGTAACCTTCACCCTGTGAACGGTTTACAAGTTCCTAAAACTTGTTGGCGACTCTTTTGCTCTATCTTCTTTCCGTTTGGACGCCACCGTACTTTAGTGTATGATCACAGTAGGGTTCAAGCTAGGGGTTAACGCTTGAAATTATTCCCTACACACACCAATGGGGGACGTGTTGGCTATCCAATCTTACCCACCCCAAATCCTCAAGGTACCTAGCGGTCATGTAAGTGTCTGGCCCACAGTTAGTGAGATCGTGAGGCCTACTCTCAACAAACCCGGCTTTCTTGATTGTTATCCTAGTAACTAGGCCTCCTAACCTAATAGGGGTACTAGCCATGTTACTAGTCGTGGCATGTCTACTCAGGTGATGGATAATGTATCTACCCATGTCAGTTTACCATACCCAAACACATATTGTCCAATTACATCTAGCTCGTTGGTTTGGGCGTTATGTGGTTCATTCCTACCTAAAAAACAAACACCCGAGAATCTTTGCCAGATTTTAGGAGCAGGGTGATGAATAGGTTTGGCCCTAGCATGTTGGGAGTTCGAGGCAGGCAAACCAATTAAAGCACGGTAAATATCATCCATTTTATATTTAGCATGCCAATGGTAAGGTAATTCAGATTCCAAATCAAATAATTTACAGAATTCAACATAAGTTAAACTAATATTCCTATTGTTCAACCTAAAAAAACAAATTCGGCCCATTTTTATTATTTACAACATTTAAAGAGGAAAGAAATTCACAAGTCAATTCATGATACGTAAGAAAATGCATACCAACAAATTTTCTCATTCCTATATCGTTCATGAATCGTCTAACATAATCATACAAACCAAATGATTCAAGAGTAGAGCGGTGTAACCACCATAAAGGGATTACCTCACGCTCGTAAAGCTTTTTAAGCCGTTCCTTTTGCTCTAGGGTTGCAATTCGGATGGTTGGCCATTGTGGTAGTTGTAATTCCAGATCATACTGCTGGCTCAAACTAGAGCTCCTTCTAAGAATCAATCTTGCCCTCTTTGATGCCATATAGAAAAATGGGTATGAAAATTTTTTATTGGAATTGGGGAATTTTGGTGTAGAAATGTAGAGGATAAAGAGAGGAGTAAGAATATGTAATTATTTTTTAATTTGGGTAAGAAATGGAGAAAAAATCTTAGAGAGAAGGTAGAGAAAATTGAGTTTTTAGAGAGAGAATCAATGGAGGAAAGAGAAAAAGATGGGAAAAGAGAGAAGGAGGAAGAAGAAAAAAGAAGAAAGAAAAGGAGAAAAAAGAACGGCCGAGCTCGCGCCCAGGCGAGCTCCACGCCGCCTGATCGGGCGATCTTACGATTTAATTTTTTCTCTTTTCGCGCCTGGTCGGGCGATGCAAGGTCTTAATTATTATTCACTATCGCGCCCGGTCAGGAGCTACACCGCGCAGTTGGGAGATAAAAATGTCCGTACTCGTCCACTTTGGTGCCCGGTCGGGCGCGCCTTCGCCCGGTCGGTCGAAAATTGGTGATTTTTCTACTTGACTCTCGCGCCCGGTCGGGTGTGCTATAGCACTATGAGTACTAGGGGTAAGCAAACCGGGTACCCGGTCAAAATTTTAGGACCCGGACCCGGAATTGGTTGGAACCGGGTCTTAAAATTTGGAACCGGGTCCTAAAATTTGGAACTGGGTCCTAAAATTCGGAACCGAAATTGGAATTGGTTCAACCGGGTCCTAAAATTTAGGACTTGGAATTGGAACCACCGGGTACCAGTTCCGGTTCTGGGTACCCATTTATGTAAATAATTATTAAAATATAATATAAATTATAATAATTATTTTAGTTTATTTTCATTTTTAGCGTTTAACACTTGTATTTATATGTGCGTTAAGAAATTTTATTCATGTTAGGTGTTAAAAATAATTTTTTTATTTTACTAACTAGATACATTTAACATAATTTTATTTTAAAAAAAACTTATTTAGTGTAGCATATGTTAGTTAACCGAGTACCCAACCGGTTCCGGGTCCAAAAAATCAAGAATTGGAATTGGAACCGGTTGCAACCGGTTCCTTAATTAACTACCCGGAATTGGAACCACCGGGTCTAATTCCAGCTCCGGACCCACCGGTTCCTAACCGGTTCCAATTCCAATTCCGGGTACCCAGAATTTTTGCTCACCCCTAATGAGTACGAGTATCTACTTCTCATTCTCCAAAGGCTAACTCTTTTCCTTCAAACCTGTGCAAAAACTCAATAAACTCATTAAAATCCCTCCTCTCTCTCCTCTCACAAGAGAAAGAAAGAAAGCTAGACTAAAATAACAAGAAAATACAGGTTGCCTCCCGCAAAGCGCTGGTTTATCTAGGTACCGTACGACCCTCTTACCACAAGTAGAGAAGTTAAGACCTGTAGACACCTGTTTCGGGGGTTTTTGTCCCTTGGGAGAGTTACAAAAAAAGACTGGATTCAGCAAAGGACGCCTGTACCTGCAAAGCAAACGGACCGCCGGATGGTCGGTGGTCCGCCTCCGAAGATTAAGTTAATAAGCGTTCGGTAATAAAACGTGCGGAAGTAAAGTTTATCTTCTCGGATTCCAAGCTCAAGTAAAGTGTTGTGTGTTCCTTGAAAACGACAGCTCTGTGGTAAGTGACGTGTTGTCTCGTATTGCGTGTATATTCTCTGTCTTGTCATAAATGTAAGAATGTCCCTATTTATAGGGTCCTTTTGGAAAGTGTGCCCCTCCTAGGATCGGGTGACCTAGGAATTGGGTCACGCCGTTTTGCGGCGCCTCGGGATTTGGGCCTTTGAAGGCCGCCATCCCAGGGGCAATGCCTGAGTGACACGTGTCATTGAGCCCAAAAGGCCTTTGGGTATCTTTTGGGTGACACGTGTCGCCATCTAAATAGTCCATGCTGGATCATCAGTCTGCGTAGGACAGAAGAGTGTCCGCCTTCCACGTGTCATCATTCCATAGGTCCAAATGGCACCGCTTTGGAGGACACGTGGCGCTTTCTGATTGGGCCACCTGGCCGGGTATAAAATACCCAAATCAACACCCATTTGTGTCTCCCCAAAACCAAACCCGGTGATGAGTACCTTTCGCGTCGAATCATAATCGAATGAAGTGAAAGTGTGGAAAGTCTAGTGTTGCGGATAGTTTTTAATTCTTGTTCTCTTCTCTCTATTTTTGAAAACCTATTTTAAGAACACAGCCAATCCAATTTGATTTGGTCCATATCAAGGGTCCAATAATGGCGTAGTTAGATGGGGCTTGACGAGAGCTTTCCAACGATATATTATAAGCCCAATTCCGATGAATAATGAGGAAGTTATGGCCAAAATACTAAATTGGGCCCGGTTTGGTACTTATATGCGGCCCAATGATCTAGATGAGGGCCTAATATGGATTTATCATTCCTAATGCAATTAGAATTGATTTTAGTCTTCTAGATTCTTCTAGAAGGTTCTTTTCATTCCTAATTCAATTAGCATTGATAAATTGACTTTGGTTGACTTTTTAGAGTTTTAATCAGAATAAAAGAGTGTTTTTAAGGAAAATACGATTTTTCCCTTTTGTACGGCTAAATTTTATCAGAATTAAGAAAACGCGTGAAAATAATTATTAGCGCCTGATGTTCAGCGTTTGGCACTAACCTGTTTCATTCTCGTCGAAACTCTGATTTGTTTTTCTATCCGTCCGGCTGATTTTCTCTATAAATAGCTTCCTAAAACCTCCGTTTTCAATCATCAAATAGCATCAACTCTCTAGTTTTCTTATTCTCTAGTTTTTTAAGATTTTTCTTTTTTCTCTCTAGCTTTCTCTACAAAATTCCGCATTCACAGGACCAAGAAATACCTAGCCAAATTCGAAGTTGCTTTCGCCCTAGACGTGAAAGGTTTTAATTTCTGAGGGTTTCGTCCCAAATCTCTATTTTAATTTAACTGTTTAGTTATTATTTACCTTGAAGTTACTAACTTGTATATTTTGTTATTAGAAAGAGGTACGAGGCATCCAAGTGAGTGCTTTAATTGATTTATTGATTTTATAGCAATCATGCTTAGATTGTTATTTTGATTCCTAGTATCATGTCTTGGTTGTTATTATGATTCCTAGTGTCATGTTAGGGCGTTTTGATCTTCCTAGTATCATGTTTAGGGTAAAGAATATAATGTCAATTATAATTTCTATGATGCCTTTTATTTTCTTTCCTAATAGCATGTTTGTATCATGTTAGGGTTAAAGCTTTGATTTTTATTGTTTAGTGACATGCTAGGGTTTGTTATTAATATTGTTAGTATCATGCCTAGGATCTTGCTATTATTATGCTTTAACATGATTATTTTAATTATGTTTATTATTATAATTATGATATATTATTATTATTATGTTGCTTGATTATATATATTGTTATTGCTTGATCACGCCTTTATGCATGTTTAAAGGGATTTGGTACTTGTAATCACACTTAATAAGATAATTAATAATCTTATTTAGGGTTAATTTGATTATAATTCAAGTGATTACCAATAATAGTTTTGTTTGTGCATTAATATTCAACCAACATAGATAAACAAGTTTAGGGTTAACCTAATGATTGCATGTTAGTCAGAAAGCGCACATGAATACAATCAGAATAAAGTAGAGGCCTATTATTAAGGCAGGTTCAATCTCTTTTAGGTTGGATTTGTACCTTCATCCCCGAACTACCGGTCATGGTTCCAGACCTATTAGAGTTGACGATCTCTTGGATCGTTAAGGGGTGTAACCTTCACCTCGTGAACGGTTTACAAGTTCCTAAAACTTGTTGGCGACTCTTTTGCTCTATCTTCTTTCCCTTTGGATGCCACCGTACTTTAGTGTATGATCACAGTGGGGTTCAAGCTAGGGGTAATGCTTCAAATATTCCCTACAGTTTTTGGCGACTCCACTGGGGAGGATTTCTATTTTAATTCCTGAAATTTATTTCGGCAATGATTTAGAATGAGTGCATGAGACTCGAAAAGTTCTAAGTATTTCATGTGCGTAATTTTGATTAACATTATTGTCATATGCATAAAAAAGATCTCATTGAAAAAACCATCCGTAATGAGTTAAAAACATAGGATTTTTACACGTAGGAAATTTAAGGAATATCTTTCGCAACTGGAAAATTTTATCGAGCACAGAAATCTGCTGAGGCATGTTGGAATTAGGGTCAAGGAACAAAGTCTAGCGCCAATTATTTGACTTTAGCGCCAGGCGACAGCTTATGTCGCCAGGCGCTAAAGCCAAATTGTGGCGCTGGCCTCTATTTGCTGGCGCCAAGTTCTTCCAATACCAAGCCAAAAATATGCGTTTGAATTTTGACCAGTTTTTAGCACTGTTTGCTCGATCCTACTTCTTGATTGAGTTTTTCTCACTTTTCTGAAACCCATATGTGTTCTACATATGGACATAACCCTCTGGGAATTCATGCTCCATCTACCTGATTGAACGCTCTGATCAACAAAGGGTACATCCGAGAATGTTGAATTCATCAAACCATGGAAGCGAGTTTTTAACTCGCGGTGTCCTATCCACTCGCGCCAACCCTTCACGGTTAGGCTTCCGCGCGGTGTATCCGGACAATTAACCATGGACCCTCTTTTTACTAACCCATATCCCGAACTTTAGAGAATTAGAGCCATGGTTAGGTTGAAAACTCATTGCATCATGTTGTGCCTAGTTGACTAATTGTGCATTATTGGTTGTGCATACTCTATGTGTTTTTCCTAACCGTTTGTTTGACTTGTGTTAAGACTAAATAAACTGATTTATGACTAAAAGAACTTTTCCTAATTAATTAATTAATTAATTTGAGTAATTAAAGTCTAATAATTTAATCAGAGTTGACTTAGTACGACTTTAGGCATACCCTGTAGAGTAATAATACCGAAAGCAGTTCCAGATCGACGTTCCAGCAATGGCGCCAAGATTTAAACTGCAGCGCCACTCTGTGGAGCGTAGCGCCTGGCGACAGTCTTGTCGTCTGGCGCTACACTGCAAAGAGAGGCGCCAGTCCTGTCGTTTTGGCGACAGTTCGATTTATTGCTCGAGTCACCACCTTGTTTCTAATTGAACAGTTTGCTAGTCAATTCGGTTAATTTTCATTGGTAATAATACCGTGTCAAGTCATTAATCGAGTCTAGGCACTAAGTCCCATGGTCTTACACAAGAGTCAAAGCATGTCACTTGCACTCACCACATAAAGCACACACTAATTCACACTTTGATCATGTCTAAGAGAGTCTTGTATGCGCGTATTTTCCGTCATTTTTGTTAGGGGGGTAACTCGGATATTAATCCTCCAATTAAACCACTTGTTTGAACCCTATATTTAACTCCTAAAAATATACACCTTATTTTTGCCAAAAATATACACCTTATTTTTTGCTTTTTTCTTTTTCAAAACTCGTAAAGTTAAAGTCAATTTGAGTCAAGTCATTAAAACAAAAATGGTTTAATTTACAGCGCGTGGTCAAGAAAGGAAGGGCGTTTGATCAAAGACAACCTTTTTATTCAAATTCAACTTTTTGAAAAACCGATCGCTCGTAAAAGGAAAGCTAAGACAATAATGGCAACTCAAGAGGAAGTTAATGAGCTGATCAGGAACCAATTGCTTACTGTGACTGAGGCGTTAAAGGTTTTAACCCTCAAAATCGATGACCCTGTGAAGCAACAACAGATGGACCTCATGCAAGAAAAATTGAGCAAGTTGTCTAGTGACTATAAGTTTCAAGGAATTAGCTCACAAAGGGTCTCGGTGGACAAGGATCTTCTTCCGCAGAAGTTCAACGCCAACGACATCCCGAAATTCAAGGCGACTGACAACCCTTACTTTCACTTAAGAGCTTTCGAAACAATAATGAGCATTAAGAGTATTGACAAGAAGGTGTTTCCCTCTTTGTTTTCTCTATCTCTTGAAACCGTTTTCCAACAATGGTTCTTCTCTCTTGAGAAAGAAAGAACCTCTACTTAGGAATCTATAGTAAACGCTTTCATTGATAGGTACAAGTGCAACATTCAAGTTGAAACTGACTTTAGGGAACTTGAAATTCTCAAGTAAAAGGAGAATGAAGGTTTCACTTCTTTCTTCAACAAATGGAGAGAAACCTCTGCTAAGATGATTGAAGTACCTAGTGAGAAAGAATCTATAAGGTTATTCATCAAGAACCTTCAAGAGAATTACTCTAAGCATCTCAAATACTAGAATAATCTCCATACCTTCAAGGCCGTCTATGACATTGGAATTAATATTGAAGACGACCTGGCTAAGCTGAAAGCTGCTAACAGTAACTCTAACAGTGGCTAGAAAGGCAAGAAGAACGACAATCCTTCTTCTTCCAAAACCACCCACTCAAAGAATGTTAGTGCCTTTAACTTAAGTGAAGTCCTTGCTATGAATAATCAAGGACAAAAGAAACCATTTAGGAGGAACTTTACTCCTATAGGTATGAGTTATGACACCGCATTTGACCGAATAAATGCAAAAGGTCTTATAACTCCTATTAGACCATTTGTGGACCCATCGGTTGAGAAGAGGACAGCTAACTGGAACCCCAGTGCACATTGCAAATATCGCCAAGGTAGGGGCCATCTTACTGAAAATTGTTGGAAGCTTAAGGATGCTATCCAAGATTTGATCGATAACAACAAACTGCCATTGCCTCCTGCCAGTAAGAAGCCGAGCATTGACAATGTGCCTCTCGCTCATTCCTTGGCCATCTTTGTTGAAGAAAACGAGGTTGATCCCTCATCTCTCATCAAGCTATCGAAGAAATCCATGCTATCGAAGAAGAGGAGGAGATCTTTTTCGATGCCATGGATGACTTTCCAGAACTAACAAGTAAAGAGGATGTACTGTTGCTTACATTGTCCATGTTAGAGGGATCAAACTTGCTACGTGAAGCTCTCGAAGTAGCAAAAAAAACAATTAGAGGAGCTTCAGAAAAAGTGTGACAAGGTACCACCCACGAAAAATAAACCCAGGAGAGAATTCACACCTATGGGAATGACCTATGATGCTACTTTTGATCGTCTCTATGATCAAGGATTAATCAAACCTATTGGCCCTACCGAGGATCCAACACCAGAAAAGCGATCTTCAAGATGGGATCCGAATTCCTATTGCAAGTACCATCGAGGAAACGGTTATACCACTGATGATTGCTATAGGTTTCAAAATCTTATTCAAGATCTCATGGAAGCAAATAAGATCCCATTGCCTCTAGCGAGAAAACTGGGAAACCCTTCTCTCTACAAGTAATTGACAGACCCAAGAAGAGTAATAGACTATATACTCCAATTGGGATTTCATACGCTAAAATGTTCAACATGCTCTCCAAGAGTGGCAAGGTCAAACCTCTCAAACTGAGACCATTTGAATCGCTTAAAAGGACAGATAGATTCTACTGTCAATACCATTAATCAGGGGGTCACACTATTGAAAACTGTTTTAAATTTAAAGATTTAATTCAGAAAATGATTGATGACAAAATAGTCCGAATTCTATAAGAGGAAGACATAAGCATTAATGGGGTTTGGGATAGTGACGAAGAAGATGTCTACTTAAAAGTCATGGAAGGACCTCCACCTTCAGTGTCATATTCCATGGATGATTTCTGGGTTGAAGAAGATTCATCTATAGACGTCCTCACAAGATCTGGGAGAATGCAACCTCCCATTTCAACACAACCTATACCGACTACGCAGCAAATTCCCATACCCATCATAGAAGACAATGATATTATCAAAATGTTCAAGAAAACCGAGGTTGAAATGAATGTATAGAAGCTTCTAGCAACATCTCGAGAGCATAGGTTGGCAGTAATGAATGCCTTGGATAAGATAGGGATAGATTCTGACACCACTCCTGAGGGGTTGGCTAACTTCCTTACGAGTGATCTCCCTAGTCCTATCAACTTGATCACCTTTTCTGACAAGGATTTACCTCCAGAAGGTGACAAGCATTATAAGGCACTAAACCTCACAGTAGTTTGCAAGAGGATGAACGTCCCTATGACTCTTGTAGACAATGTATCGACAATTAATGTCTGTCCACTCAGAACTGCGAGGATTCTAGGCATAAGGGATGAAGACTTAACCCGTCAACACAATGAATAAGAGCTTATGATAACACTCGTCGTCAAGCTCTTGGCAAGATTACCATGAATATAACGGCAGGAGTGATAGAACACACTACTACATTTCAAGTGGTAGATATCAAAGCTTCATTTAACTTACTATTGGGACGCCCTTGGCTTCATGACCTAAAGGTCGTCCCTTCATCGCTCCACCAACAGGTAAAGGCCATAGTTGGAGGAATTCCCATCACGATCGATGCTTCACCCATGAGGATTAAAGTTATAGAAAATCCCATCATTAATGTGGAGCATGATGAAGACTTGTGGGGCTTTAATGAAGAGGTCTCCTTAATTAAAGAGGATAAAAGGACCCCTCTCTGCCACGACCCCCACTCCAATATGATAGTGAACGCTATTCTGAAGAAACAAGGACATTTTCCTGGAATGACTCTAGAAAAGAAGAAATGAATAGCAAAATCGCTGGAATTACCTGGCCTCCCTAAGTTAGACACTTTCGAACTTGGTTTCGAACCGACTCAGGAAGATCTCAAGCGAGCCCACGAAAGGTCAAAGGCGCGTAGGAACGCTCGCATCCAAAAGAAAGCGATCCCAATGGATCAGTATCCTCTTACTCTCAATGGACAATTCATAAAAGAAGGAGAGGACTATCCATGCTACGAATTTCCCGAACCTTTTGTCGTAAATGGCATAAGGCAACCGGTGTTCGAAATTTTCCTAGATTGCTATTTTCTAGATGAAATCCCAACTCCTATCCACAAGGAGAAAGCACCCCCATGCTTTGACTTTAATGTCATGGGATTACTATTTGGGCGAGAAAAATATGAGCCGAAATACATAGAGGATAACTCCTCGCTCATCCAAATGGTCCTACAAAGCGAAATCTTTGACCCCTCAAAGCTCATCACTCCAACGAAAGGATCACTACAAGGATGGCGCAAGACAGTTAAGGTGACTACTCCAAGTGGAAGGAGAATTTCCATTACGACAGGGCAAGGACCGATGTTCGAAGAGTCGTCTGAGTCAGAGTCAGAGTCTTTTCCTATAGAGTCATCTAAATCCTTATTTGTAGCACCCCCTTCTTCTATCTCTTCCCCTAGGATAGTTAGCAATCAAGTCCCTGAGGACATATCTCTTTTCGATGTAATAATTTCTGAGTTTAATAATATTTCTTCTTCCTCTTAATCCTCGTGCTTTTCTTTAACCCAAGATGACGAGCATTGCTTAACTAACAATGAAAATGACAAAGAACTTATTGAAGCAATGGAAACACTTGAAAAGAAAACACCGATAATTGAGGAAACTAAGACGATTGATATCTCAAATGATTCAACCATCAAAAGAGAAGTTAAAATCGGATTAACACTTAATGAACAAGAAAGAACCGATTTAATCAATCTACTTAAAGAATTTATCGATGTATTTGCTTGGTCATGTGAAGATATGTCAAGTATTAATAGAGAAATAGCTCAACACACCATACCACTAATTCAAGGAATGAAACTTGTAAAACAAAAGTTACGTCGAATGAAACCCGACATAGCTCTTAAAATAAAAGAAGAAGTTCAAAAACAAATAACTGCAGGTTTTATCAGGGTATCCAAATACCCCGAATGGGTGGCCAACGTCGTCCCAGTTTCGAAAAAGGATGGAAAGGTAAGAATGTGTGTCGACTATCGAGATCTAAATAAGGCAAGTCCAAAGTACGACTTTCCTTTACCAAACATTGATATTCTGGTAGATAATATAGCGAATCATGCACTTCTCTCGTTCATGGATGGATACGCGGGGTACAATCAAATTCTCATGGCAGAAGAATACATGGAGAAAACAACCTTCATAACACCATGGGGTACTTACTGCTACACGGTAATGCCATTCGGGTTGAAAAACGCAGGTGCTACTTACCAACGAGCAGCGACTGCCTTGCTCCATGACATGATGCACAAAGAAGTTGAAGTATATGTGAACGATATGATTGTAAAGTCAAAAGATCGCCCAAGCCATCAAGTAGCCTTAAGAAAATTCTTCGAAAGGCTAAGAAAATACAACATGAGGTTGAACCCATCCAAGTGTGCTTTTAGAGTCACCTCAGGAAAGCTTTTGGGTTATGTCATAAGCTCTAGAGGAATAGAGATAGACCCAACCAAGATCAAGGCAATCATGTCAATGCCACCGCCCAAAACCGAGAAGCAAATTAGAGGATTTATTGGCCGGTTGCAATATACAAGCAGGTTCATCAAAATTGACAACAATATGTGAACCAATATTTTAAAAAGCTAAAAAGGAATGTACCAGTAATATGGGATGACGAGTGTCAAAAAGCCTTTGAAAAGATCAAATCCTATCTCGCAAATCCTCCCGTATTAGCACCAGCACTTCTAGGAATATCTCTTAGGTTGTACTTAACAGTCACCAAAGAAACAATGGGAGCCATGCTTGCACAAGAAGTAGAAGGTAAAGAAAATGCAATCTACTATCTAAGTAAAAAGATGCTCGAGTATGAAGTACGCTATACACCACTTGAGAAATTGTGCCTCGCATTGGTGTGGGCCATAACCAAGTTAAGACATTACATGCTCGTGCATACAGTCTTTGTAGTTTCCCGAATGGATCCACTCAAGTATTTATTCGAGAAGTCTACACTCAATGGGCGTATATCAAGATGGATAGTCAACTTATCCCAGTTCGATGTAAGATTCATGCCTCAAAAAGCTATCAAAGGATCTGTGGTCTCAGATTTTCTAGCGGACTTTCTTATAGAAGATTCAACACCGATACACGACAATGAATTTCCAGACGAAGACTTGATGGTCACAGAAGATGATAATTGGACCTTATATTTCGATGGATCCTCAAACCAAAAAGGATGTGGCGCTGGAGTATTACTAGTATCACCTAAAGAAGAGCATGTTCCATTCTCCATAAAGCTAGATTTCGACGTTACCAACAACGCTGCTGAATACGAAGCATGCGTGGTAGGCCTTGAAACAGCTTTGGCATTGGGTGTGAAGAAATTACGAATATTCGGGGACTCTTCATTGATCATCAACCAGATCTCTAAGAGATGGAAAATAAGGAGCGAAAGTCTAGCCCCTTACCAAACTTATCTGGAAACTCTCACTAATCAGTTAGAGAGGGTATAATACACGTATCTACCTAGAGAGGAAAATCAATTTGCTGATGCCTTGGCAAGACTAGCTTCAATGGTTAGGATTCCTACGGAAATCGAGCAAATTCCTCTAACTATAGAAAAAAGGCATAAACCGGCTTATATTCAAGCTATAGAAGATGATGAAATAACCCAAGATGAAGAAGAATAACCGTAGTATACGTATATACTTAATTATGTCACCAAAGGAGAGTATCCCCCTCATGCTAACAAAAGAGAAAAACGAGCATTAAGACTTTTGGCTTCCCAATACGTACTCATAGACAACGAGTTACATAAAAGTGTACCTAAGGGTCGAGCTCTCTTATGTATAGGAAAAAAGGACACTCAAAGAGCAATGAGGATAGTCCACAAAGGCATTTGTGGAACTCATGTAAATGGCAAAATGCTAGTCCAAAAGATAATGCAAGAAGGATACTATTGGACTACCATGAATAGGGATTGTCATCAATACGTAAAAAGATGCCCTAAGTGCCAAATTTATGCCAATTTACAACATATTCCTCCATCTCTCCTCTACACCTACATTTCACCATGGTCATTCTCTACATGGGGAATTGACATTATTGGGAAAATCACTCCTCTAGGAACAGGAGGTCATGAATATATCCAAGTAGCAATTGATTACTTCACAAAGTGGGTCGAAGCACAAACATATGCTAAACTCACTGCAAAACATGTAGCACTCTTTATCGAAAGAAATATTATTGATCGATATGGAGTCCCACATGAAATGATAAGTGACAATGGAACTCACTTTCAAGCTGAGTGTGAAGAATTGTTACAAAAATATGGCATTCAAAACCATCATTCTTCTCCTTATAGACCTCATGAAAACGGAGCAGTCGAAGCGGCTAATAAAAATCTAAAGACTATCATCGAGAAAATGACAGAAAATTAGAAGGATTGGCCTGACAAACTCCATTTCGCACTGTGGGGTTATCGCACGTCAATTCGCACATCAACAAGAAATACGACATTTTCCTTGGTTTATGGAATGGATGTCGTACAACCTGTAGAGCTAGAGATACCATCTCTACGCATTGCATTAGAAAGCAAACTCGATGAAGTTGAATTGACTAGGGCAAGATATGAGGAGCTAATCCTACTTGATGAAAAACGACTAGAAGCTCTACATCATACGCAATGCTACCAAACTCGTATGGCTAGGCATTTTAATAAGAAGGTCAAGCCAAGAAACATCAAAGTAAGAGACTTGGTGTTAAAAGCATTAAGGAAGAATGTTTTAGTTCCAAGGGGTAAATTTAGGCCTAATTGGTCTGGACCCTATATTGTCAAAACAATCCTATCAGGAGGTGCAGCAAAATTAACTGATATGGATGGCAATAAGTTCTCGAACATGACAAAATCTTGACCAACTTAAAAAATACTACCCATAATTACTTGAGTAGGATACACAAGAGAGCTACGTTTGGCCTGAATCCTTAAGAAAGGATACGTAAGCAACCCTTTACGGGTGCAACCACTTTACTTTTTGCAAACCTCGCATCCCAGACTTAAAAATAAATTCGACAGAAATTCGACGAAGCATCGGCGTCACTGAAAAAGTTCCGTCGCCAGTCGATTAACTCTAGCTCCACACGACAGTGTCCGTCGCCTGACACCAGACTGCCATAGCTGGCGCCAGTCATAAAAAAGCGGCGCCATTTTTCTGGGAAGTACCTGAGAATATTTCGGTGATTTTTGGAAAATTTTTGACTTCCGTACTCGAAAAAATTTCTGGAAAATTAAATTTTCAGTTTTCATTGCTTTAATAAATTAAATTTAAAAGAGATTATTTAATTAAAGGTTGAAATTTCATTGATTAAATAAACGGCTATTTCACCAAATGCCACTGAGCAATTTAAAAATTCACCAAATGCCATCGGACTTTTCAGAATTCACCAAATGCCACCGAGTTTTTAAAAAACTCACCGAGTGCCATTAATGACTAACGGCAGTTAACTCCGTTAGTCATTAAGGCTAATTATGCCACGTGGTGTATTCTAATTGGTTCACTTTATTATTATTTTATTTATCAAAAAAATTAAAATCAGAAGTTTTCATAAAAAAAATTTAAAATCAGAAACAAAAAAACAACTAAACCCCAGCCACTCTTCCCACCGCACCACCACCCGTACGCCAGCCCAACCCCTTGCCCCCACCCCCACCCCCACCCCCACCGACCAACATCCTCTTTGGTGTCGACGGCCACCCTTCCCCCTCCCCCTACCATCTCCATCCACTTCCATCCCCCCTTAAACCACCATCCTCGACACCCTAAAACCCCAAAATTGAAATCTCCAAAATCGAAACCCTAAATTTCGATTTTAAGGTTTTCGATTTTTGGGTTTAAGCGAGGTGGTTCAGGGGGTGGAGATGGGAGGGGGAGGGGCGATCATGGACGCCAACAGTGGGGAGTGGAGGGGGCTTTGAATTTGGGATTTAAGGTGTCGAAACCCTAGATTTCGATTTTTGAAGATTTTAATTTAAGGTTCCGACGTGGTGGTTGAAAGGGTGGAGCTCAAAGAGGATGAACTTATTTGAGTTCTCCGGCGTGGGGAGGGGGGGTTTGGTCGTCAGCGGTGGGGAGGGGAGGGATTTTCGAGGGAGAAAGAGGGTTAGCGAATCGCGGGAATGGTGGCTGGGTTGCGTCGTCGGTGCGGGCTGGGTTGCGTCGTCGGTGCGGGCTGGCTAGCCTGGGTCGCCAGCGCGGTTCTTTAGGGATGGTCGCCGTCGTGGTAAGGACTGGCTGGAGGTGGGGATATGGTGGTGGTAGTGACAGACGGTGGTTTGGGCTGGGTCATGGTGGGTGGTTTTTTTTTTTTAAGTTTTTTATTAAGTAATTAATTTACTAATTTAATAAGCAACCAATCATAAGCCACCACGTGGCATAGTTAGCCTTAATGACTAACGGAGTTAACTGCCATTAGTCATTAATGGCACTCGATGAATTTTTTAAAAACTCGATGGCATTTGGTGAATTCTGAAAAGTCCGATGGCATTTGGTGAATTTTTAAATTGCTTAGTGGCATTTGGTGAAATAGCCGTAAATAAACTAACAATTACATTATTGATGGAATTTAAATAAAGCTTAAACAAATTAACTTTAAATTTAAAACTAAGTCAAATAATTGAAAGTTAAGCAATGCTTTAATCTTTTTTCTCTTTCTTTGCTCTCTTCCAATTTTTGTCTGCATCCTCTTCATCATCCATAACTTTATCTAGTAGGCATCATTTAGAGGACCTACATTCAATTTTGGAATAAATATTTTCTCCCTTAGCTAGGACTCCATTTTTCTTCTCTACACAAGTCTTCTTCTCTGAAGTGTCAACTTTTGTTTTCCCTTTATCCTTTGTAGAGATCTTCTTCCTAGGCATTGTAGGTGTTTTGAATTCAACCTTTTCACCCAAGCGTTCCTTAACGGGAATCACTTTGTCACCTAGACAACTCTTCACATCAGTTTTACTCTGATTTTTCTTCATGTCCTTTGAAGGTTTCTTGAGAAGCCACCTCTTCACATCATTGGGCAAGGAAGGAGGAACCTTTTGGGTAATCACTTCCCATAAAGGTCTAGCGCTCCAATAACCATCAAATTTGTCTACTTCTTGAGAAACAGGAAATTCATAGGGACGACGAAGATCCCCAGAAGGAATTGTTTGAAGTAGGCCGTACTGTCTTTTTAATTACCCTGCAGGGATAATAAAAAGTCATCTTTGATAAGCTTGGAAGACGACAGAAGGGTTGCTTGTTGACACCAATCTTTATTCTCCACCAAGGGATGACCCACTTGATGGCAATTAAAGTTGCAAGAGGCAAAGACCTTCTTCCATTCATGGCGCCCCATCTTAGAGAAGCGTTTCTTCCTTCTCACAAAGCAATTTGGAGTGTATTTTTCAACGTTGTCGGGAGGACTAATTAATTCTAGTCTCTCCATTAGCCACATCTGGTAAAAAATTCAATGCAAATAAATTAATATTACTATACAAAAATATGTTTTTGATTTCTGTAATTAAAAATATTATTTTTCTACCTTGATAAATTTGGAGAACCCCCGAAAAGGTGCTTTTGGATTTCTCTTCAATTCATCAAGACTAAGCATAGTTTCTCCAACAATTAGTGGCATTGGATTTCTCCCAGATTCAATATGCTCCAAAACCGCTGATATAATTGATTGGCCCTCATTAGTTCTACCACTAGTGAGAAGATATTGGTTAAGCATGCAAAAGAGAAAAGCCCTTCTTCTATAAACATGAAAAGACTCATAATAAGGTCTATCAAAATAATGGCGAGCAAATTCTTTCAAATTAACTATGCTACCATCTAATATTTGTTAGATCTTTGTCTTTTAAATTAAAGAAACGCTCAAAATCCTTATAATAATATTCATTTAAACTAGGGATTACCGCAAGTTCTAATGTAGGGAAGCCTAAGATAGCACCGAATTCTTCCGGCAAAGGGCTAATTTCATCACACCCTAGTCTAAAACAATGAGTAACCACATCCCAATATTCTAAGGCGGTATGAATGAAGTCTATATCAAGATCTACCCCCTTGACACCATAAATACCCCCCATATAAAAAAGTCTAATTCTTTTCTCTCCTTGGCAGTTAGAGATCGACACCATTCATGAGTAAAGTTGGTAAAACTCTTAGAGATTAAAGACATGATTATTATTTTTTCAAAAGCTAAGATTATATTTAATCTGCTGAAATTATGAAGAAAATCGGCTGATCAGGAGGCTATTTATACACAAAATCGGCACAGTTTCAATCCGGAAAGGATTTGGGGTCAGTGCTCATCAGCGCCAGACGCCAGACCCTGGCGCCAAACGCTAAGAATTAGCCTCTAGCGCTAACGCAAAATGTGTGGTGCCAGATGGCGCTCACGTGTCTTATCATACGAGCTTTTCAAAAACCGCATTTTTTGGCTGATTCGAGTTTGAACAATGACTTTACGATCTTTTATTCTTTTTATACCCTTTTTTCTTAATTAATATATCAATTATATTAATTATATTTTTTTGGATTTTATTTAGACTTAATTTTTTAAGTTTTTTGTACATCCAATATTTTTATTTTTCATTTTCTTTTAGGGGGAGAAAGTCGGATACCCTCCATCAATAATAAAATTGACGGAATTTTTGCGCAAAATTATTAATTATCACAATTCTTTGCACACACAAACATGCACATAAAAATGAAAATTAAATAAATGTTAAATAAATAAACTCATAGTAGTATGTATATACAGATATGTCTAATAAATGAGTCTAATAAAGGCAAAGTTCTATACAAAGTCAAAATAAAAAAAAATAAAAAAAAAAAAGCACAGGTATAAACTACGGCGCCGGAGGACATAGATGATGAGAGACGCCCATCATATCATAAAACTGCGCAGTACGATGAGTAACCTCTTCACCAGCTCCAGCTCCAGTCTCCTCGGGAGGTGGAAAACTCAGCTCAGGACCCGTCCACCCAAGATCACCCTGAGGCTGAGGCTGCGGAGGCTGCTGCGATGACGAGCCGACCTCGTACATCCCACCACCTCTAAGAGCCAAGGTAGCCTCTCCTTGGCCAACCGGCGCAGCGCGTGCACCCTCAGATGAAGAGCCCGAGCCCTCCACCGCCTCGGTCCGAGCAGCCTCAGAACGACCACCCCGACCACCAGAGCCAATACAACGACGTCTCGAGCTAGACCTCGCCGCGTCTCTCCACACCTCAGGTCTCGTCCGAGTACGAGAAGGAATGGGCTAACCTTGCAAGAAGAAACTAAGTCAGAAACAATAAAAATAGAAGCAGTAATGCAAAAATAAGAAGGAAAACTACCTCTTGAACGGCGTCGTCGCGACGACACGTAGCCACATTCCTCATCCGAACGAGCTGGCTCCGGAAGGCATCAATACACCGTGCCATCGCCGCGACCACCTCGCACGAGAACTGTCAAAGAAATAAAGTCAGTAATAATGCATAACATACATGAACTAAATTGCAAATAAATAAAGCTTACCCGAGTCTAGTGGCGAGGAATCGACCGCTCCACAAAGCGCTCATCCTTAGGAGCCGGAGGAATCATCTCCTCGATCGGCTCGTATGTCCCCTGATAATGGATGGACATACGAGGTGGCACAAACTCAGTAGGTCCAGCCTGAAGAAAGCAAATCAAAGTCAGTAAAACATTACTTGGGGGCTACTTAACAAAAGGTAAAAGATGAAAGTCATATCGCCACCTCCTCAGCCAGAACAGGGGCTGGAGCTAACAACGGCAGCAGCTCCTCCTTATAGCACCGCCCGGGGATCGTATAAGATCACCAAGGGGTACCAGCTCTCTCTGACATGCTCACCAACCTCGCACCATTGAACATATGACGCGGTGGAGGAGCAAGAACGACGAAAGTGTCTGAGGAATGCTGAATAGAAACCCTCTCTCCAAGATATACAGTTTCTCCATATGTCCCTAGGAAGTAGCGAAGCTCAGCGGTATACTGCGCAGCTAACCCAGGGACAACCAAGCTGATCCACGGCCGGTACTGCACGTCAGGCTCCTGCGAAGAACGTCTATAAGATAAGAATCTACCAAAGGTGATACGAAAGTGTTCAACTATACAAAGAACCATACCGAGATGATCTGATCTCGGACATAAGCAGTAGAAATCCCAGCGCGGCGGCCTCCCCAACAAGCGCTCACTGGAAACTTGCGCAGTGACGGTCTCGCCGGCGCAACTGAAGGAAAGTACTCGTAGAATCAGATCTACAAAAGACAAAAGCATCAACAAGTGCTAACCAAAACTTAGAGCTAAAACTTTATGGGATATAAAGTATACCTCTACGACTCTCCAAAAGTCGGACAGAGCGACGTTCCCTGTGAAGAACCAATGTCGACACGAGTCTCGTAACGCTCGGAAAAAGTCAGCATAGGCCAAGCTGGCCCAGTCGTAAGTCCCGATCAAGTGAAGATCACGGACCGCAGGCAAGTAGTAAAGCAGCACTCTACTACCCTTGTCAGGGGAGAATGTCCCTGACAGCAAGATAAGCACAAAGATGCACACCCGCTGCTCTCGGGTGGTCGCATCATCCTCGAAAGCCGCCGCCAAAGTCGATCGGCGAATGCCTTTGGCGCTAAACAGGGTCGACTCTACTTCAGCACGAGCCCGAACAGCAATCGGACCCAACAGGTCCTCAACCTCAGGAGAGAAGACACTGATCTCGTTGTCGAACGACAGCGCAGTAGAACTAAACTCCAGTCCCGTAATAAGACTGAAGTCGGTCAGGGTGACCATCATCTCACCCCAAGGGAAGTGGAAAGTGTTTGTGGTGTCCTAGAAGAACTCCATTAGGGCACGAGCCACGTGCTGACCCCCGCTAGAGGCAATCATGGCCTCCGAGGTCTCAAATAGTGCAGTCAACCCGCAAGACTCCTAGAGAAGTCTCACCTCTCCATCGACATTGATATGCATCTTGTACAGGTCGCCCAGGGTATCGCAGCCTGAGTCGTGGTAGCGCGTCCTACCGATCGTGATCCCACGTCGCACCCTCTCAGATATATGGTGGACAGGGGAGAAGTACAGAGTCCGCTCATCCCACTCATGGAGGGGACCAAGAGAAATGGACGGGTCGGCGTCCTCCTCTATGGGCTCATGCTCCTGTCGCGTGTCTCAGGACCGTGAACCCGAACCTTGCTATCTAGCCATGCTACATTGTGAAAAATCATCATAAATTAAGGTTCTATAGTGTCTAAGGTTCGCCTAGCCGCATGATACTATGTTCGCCAAAAAAAAAAAAAAAAAAAAAAAAAAAAAAAAAAAAAAAAAACTAGAGTACGTAGTACTAAAACATAGCACAATTTCAAATTGAGCATACACGGCATTTTTCAAGCATCCAAACAATTTCTTGCAATAATATGGTAATTATTGTGACAAATTGGACAAGAATTGCTAGCAAGAACACCAAGAACAAGCTACATTGTCTTCTCGACCTTAAGAAGTCCAACAATGGTGATTTGTTCGTTTCTTCACCAAATTGAGTTAAACAAGTCTCAAATTAATCCCAAGGCAATATATAAACATAATCAAGCAATTTCATGGCATAAAACTTCACAAGCAAAGTGAATTAAGCAATTCAAGTTTTGAATTTTCAAGAAATTCGTGAACAAACATATGCGAAATTCATCAAAACCGGAGTGAGTTTGGAGAAAACTTACATTGATTGGGAAAGTAGATGAAATAAGCTCCGATTTGCAACAAATTTGAGCGAATTCAATTGAAAAACGAGCAAGAACGAGTGAATTGAGTTCAGCGGCGATTTTCGAACAAAAAATGAGCAGCAGCAGTGAAAATGACGAAGAAAGGGATATATACGGAAATCCCGACTCTAGCGCCAAGCGACAAGCCTTGGCGCCAAACGATAAGGTTTAGCGCCTAGCGCTAGTTCCAGCGCCTGGCGCCTAGCGCTAGTTCCAGCGCCTGGCGCTAGAGCCAAATATGTGGCGCAAGCAGAATTTCAGTGGCGACAGAATGTTCAGCCACTCAGTGCGGTTATTTCGACCTCTTACAGCAATTTTGGGTTCCTTGGTACGCCAGTTCGCCCCTCTAAGCAATTTGACATGATTTAGTAATCGGCTTAATTATAATTGCATAAAGTGATCGACCTGATGAATGATCGTCTCACATAGCTTAAAGCGCCTAAGCATTAGCTCATCGCGAAGCACCGACATAATGGTTCATATAGCAAAAGCACCGACATATTGGTTCATAATTCAAAAGGCACCGAGGTACAGGTTCAAAAGCAGCAAAATCGCCGACGTACTGGCATAACGGAAGCAAAGTTCAAGCGAGCTTTTAAAGATCGACAAGCGTTGGTCTTCGGTAATATTCTTCGGAATATTATCGCAACAAATGAGGATAGCTTCAGGCGAGGATATCTTTGACAGCGTTCCCTAGCTTGCAGAGTGTTTTCACAAACAACTAGAGGTGATTTCAAGCGGAGTTATCTTCGATCGTGTTCCTTGGCTTGCGGATGATGGTCACAAAGCGCTAGAAGGTCGTTTCAAGCGAAGCGATCTTCGATGGGGTTCTCTAGCTTGCAGAAGTCTATCATGGCGGAATTGGAGGCAGTTACAAGCGTAGCAGTCTTCAGGATGCATTCTCTAGCTAGCAGAAGGTCGTAAAAAAAACAGCAGAATGGCGTTCCCTGGCTTGCGGAAGGTTATCAGAAATACAACAATGCAGCAAAAAATCGGTTACTTTCAGAGATGTGTGCTCGACGGTACAAGATACGCGTTTCTTAACTCTTTTATCTATTTAACTAACGCTAGTTTGTAGGTATCGGCGTTACAAGAGTGATTTAGGATCGAAGAACGTTCTGAATCATTCTATGTCCCTATCGATACTTTGACTCTTGTTTTCGAAACTTGCGTTTCTCCAGACTCGGTCAAAGTGGGGGCTTCTGTAGAAACCCATTTGTGTCTCCCCAAAACCAAACCCGGTGATGAGTACCTTTCGCGTCGAATCATAATCGAATGAAGTGAAAGTGTAGAAATTCTAGTGTTGCGGATAGTTTTTAATTCTTGTTCTCTTCTCTCTATTTTTGAAAACCTATTTTAAGAAAACAGTCAATCCAATTTGGTTTGGTCCATATCAAGGGTCCAATAATGGCGTAGTTGGATGGGGCTTGAAAAGAGCTTTCCAACGATATATTATAATCCCAATTCCGATGAATAATGAGGAAGTTATGGCCAAAATACTAAATTGGGCCCGGTTTGATACTTATATGCGGCCCAATGATCTAGAGGAGGGCCTAATATGGATTTATCATTCCTAATGCAATTAGAATTGATTTTAGTCTTCTAGATTCTTCTAGAAAGTTATTTTCATTCCTAATTCAATTAGCATTGATAAATTGACTTTGGTTGATTTTTTAGAGTTTTAATCAGAATAAAAGAGTGTTTTTAAGGAAAATACGATTTTGCCCTTCTGTACGGCTAAATTTTATCAGACTTAATAAAATTCGTGAAAATAATTATTAGTGCCTGACGACAGGGATTAGCACCTGGCGCTAATGCTTGGCGCCTGGCGTTAGCCTTAACACTTGGCGCTAATGCTCAGCGTCTAGCGCTAACCTGTTTTATTCTCGTCGAAACTCTGATTTGTTTTTCTATCCGTCTGGCTGATTTTCTCTATAAATAGCCTCCTAAAACTTCCGTTTTCAATCATCAAATAGCATCAACTCTCTAGTTTTCTTATTCTCTAGTTTTTTAAGATTTTTCTTCTTTCTCTCTAGCTTTCTCTACAAAATTTCGCATTCACAAGACCAAGAAATACCTAGCCAAATTCGAAGTTGCCTTCGCCCTAGACGTGAAAGGTTTTAATTTATGAGGGTTTGGTCCCAAATCTCTATTTTAATTTAATTGTTTGATTTTTATTTTCCTTGAAGTTACTAACGTGTGTATTTTGTTATTAGAAAGAGGTACGAGGCATCCAAGTAAGTGCTTTAATTGATTTATTGATTTTATAGAAATCATGCTTAGATTGTTATTTTGATTCCTAGTATCATGTCTAGGTTGTTATTATGATTCCTAGTGTCATGTTAGGGCGTTTTGATCTTCCTAGTATCATGTTTAGGGTAAAGAATATAATGTTAATTATAATTTCTATGATGCCTTTTATTTTCTTTCCTAATAGCATGTTAGTATCATGTTAGGGTTAAAGCTTTGATTTTAATTGTTTAGTGACATGCTAGGGTTTGTTATTAATATTGTTAGTATCATGTCTAGGATCTTGCTATTATTATGCTTTAATATGATTATTTTAATTATGATTATTATTATAATTATGATTATTGTGATTTATTAATATTATGTTGCTTGATTATATTTATTGTTATTGCTTGATCACGCCTTTATGCATGTTTAAAGGGAATTGGTACTTGTAATCACGCTTAATAAGATAATTAATAATCTTGTTTAGGGTTAATTTGATTATAATTCAAGTGATCGCCAATAATAGTTTTGTTTGTGCATTAATATTCAACCAACATAGATAAACAGGTTTAGTGTTAACCTAATGATTGCATGTTAGTCAGAAAGCGCACATGAATACAATCAGAATAAAGTAGAGGCTTATTATTAGGGCAGGTTCAATCTCTTTTAGGTTGGATTTGTACCTTCATCCCCGAACTACCAGTCATGGTTCCAGACCTATTGGAGTTGACGATATCTTGGATCGTTAAGGGGTGTAACCTTCACCTCGTGAACGGTTTACAAGTTCCTAAAACTTGTTGGCGACTCATTTGCTCTATCTTCTTTCCCTTTGGACGCCACCGTACTTTAGTGTATGATCACAGTGGGGTTCAAGCTAGGGGTAATGCTTGAAATATTCCCTACAAGACCCTTGGCATACCGCCTGGTCGAGTGGTTCCTCACCCGGTCGAGCGATTTTTAGACCACGACTCGACTTCCCGACACGCCCTATAGGGCACCAATCCACCCTATCAGGTGGATCCTCCTTGGCGTGAACTAGTGGTTCTTCCTACTGCTCACAAGGGACCCCTTTTTGACCTTTGGGTTCCTCAATTTGTCACTTGATTGAGCAATTTTAACTTGATCTGGTGGAACTCTCATTATAAGCTCAGTTTCCGCAGCTTGCTTATTTGTCTCCACCTTCTCATCTTCAAAGCCAAGACCTACAGAGTAAAAGGGCTCTTTTTATTTCATCAACTTCCTCTTGCCATCGGTCTATTTCTCTTGTAGAAGATACAACACAAGATACCGTCTCCAAGAGATCTTTAACAAGATCTTGGGGCTTATTAGAGCAGCTATCAACCACATCAATACTAAAACACTTCTCCTCTATCATGGGGATTTTAGGGGTATTATTCAAATTGAAAATAATATCATCATCCCCTACTTATAGTCACTACGTGAAAAAATGAAATTGGCACCAGTTCAAACCCGGCCTAAGGCACCGGTTTGAACCGATGCCAATGTGGGGGGTGCCAATAAGTGGTTTAAAAAGGCACCGGTTCAAACCGGTGCCAAAACTCGAAATTGGCACCGGTTAACTGGTGCCAAAAAATACCAAAAAAATTTAATTCACTATTTTTGGCACCGGTTAACCAATGCCAAAAGTGCCAAAAAATTTATTTTTTTTTAACTTAAAAATTAAATAAACTAAAATTAAATGAGAATACAAAATATAAATGGAACATCACAATCAATTTAATCAAATATGTTCAATATATATATAATAAAAAAAATTACAGTATAGATCAATAAAAAAAAAATACAACACATAAATCAAAATAAAAAAATTACAACATATAAACAAAATTACAATATAAATCAAAATAAAAATTTACAACTTCACAATCAAAAAAAACCCATACAACATCTAAATCAATATACTTGCATCTTGATTCTTCGATTTAATATCTAAATCCATGTACCTGCACCAATTAAAACAACCAAAATAAATCGATTAAAATGATTTAATTAAGGTGGGAAAAAAATTCAAAAAAAAATCCAAAAAATCGAAAAATAAAAAAGAAAATCAGTTGAAAAGAAAAAAAAAACCCTGAACATCAGTTAAAAAGGAATTAAACCCAAAAAATAAATAAAATTAAATTCGATTAAAAAAACCCACAAAATAAATAAAATTAAATTCAATTATAAAAAACCCAGAAAATAAATATAACAAAATTCGAATAAACCTAGAAAAAAAATTAGAAATCGAAAAAAATTAAAATTGAAAAAAACCAAGTATTTGAAAAAACCCAGAAAACAAAAAAAAAATTGAAATAAAAAAAAATTGAAATCTGAAAAAAAAAATCGAAATTGATTAAAAATTTGATTAAAACAAACTTTAAATTGAAAATAAAATAAACCCAGAGATCGAAAAAAAAATGAAAATTGAAAAAAAACGCCCCAATTAAAAGAGAATTGAAATGGAAAAAAAAACCCTGGAAAAAAACCTAAAAATCACGAAAATAAAAACCCCAAAACCGCATGCATTAACCCAAAATAATCAATTATTTTAACAGAAATCGAAATTGAAATCGAAAAACAAAATCAAAATCGAAAAAAACACAATCAAAATTGAAATCGAAAAACAAAACCCAGAAATTGGAAAAAAAATCAAAAAAAGAAACCCATAAATCGAAAACACCCGGAAATCGAAATAATTGAAATTGAAAAAAAAAATTGAAATCGAAAAACCCAGAAATCGATTGAAATGGTAAAAAAAAAACAAGAAATAGATTAAAAAAAATCAAAATCGGTTTTGCATGTTGTTGTCTTCGAATTGTTGGTGGTCTTCGAGTGATACAAAGGAGGAGGAGATCCAGAAAGATAAAGAAATGAAGGAGATCGGTGGGCAAGAAGGAAAGAAGAGGAGAGGAGAGAGAAAGAGGAGATAGAATGGGCTGCGAAAATTAGGGTTTGGGGGGAATTTAAATGGGCGGTTTTTTTTTTTAATAATTAATGAACCGGTTCGTAAAGGCACCGGTTCAAACCGGTGCCCTTTTTATTTTTGGCTCCGGTTTGAGCTGAACCGGTGTCATTTCTCTTTGTTTAAAAACCCCCCATTTTTAGGCCGGTTTTTGCCACCGGTTTGGTCTGAACCGGTGCCATTAGGGGGTTGCCTATTTGTATTTTTCTACTAGTGAGTGTCAGTTTACCGCATTTCACATATATAATTGCACCTACAGTGTTAAGGAATGGTCTACCCAAAATAATTGGAGTTTGCAAATCCTCAGCCATATCAAGAACAACAAAGTCAACAGGTATATAAAATTTACCTACTCTGACAGGAACATCCTCTAAAACACCTAGGGGGTATTTAAAAGAACGGTTGGCCATTTGCAGAGTAATATTAGTAGCTTTTAATTTAACCATATTTAGCTTGGAACACACAGACAATGGCATGACACTAACGCTAGCAACCAAATCACATAATGCATTGTCACATCAGATTGTCAGGCCAATATGACAAGGGATAAAAAAAACTACCTGGATCTTTTAGTTTAGGTGGAGATTTATTTTGTAGTACGGCACTACATTCTGCAGTAAAAGCGACTGTCTCTACCTCACTAATAGACCTTTTTCTAGTCAATATTTCCTTCATGAATTTAGCATATGCAGGAATTTGTGTAATTAGTTCTGTAAAAGGAACCGTTACCTGCAAATCTTTCACCATCTCCAGGAACTTACCAAACTGCTTATCCAAATTTAATTTTAAATGACGATTGGGAATGGAAGTTTGATAACTGGCTTTGGAGCGTTACTGCTCTTGTCTGAAGCCGTTACCTTCCTTGTAGCTGTACCCTGCAATGTATTATCAGAATATTTGTACTACCCTTGAGCCTTGTAGGGCTATTAGCAACATTGTTTGGTTTAACAGAATCAAGATTAGCATTTATCATTAGAACAGGTTCATCATCTCTGGGCATGGGGGGCCCATCATAGTGTGAACTACTCCTCAGAGTAATTGCAAAAGCTTGATCTGTAGGTCTGGTTGGCTGCGATGGTAGGGCTCCCTGTTGACGGGCTTGTAGAGTAGAGGAAATCTGCGCAATTTCATTATCTACAATTTTATTATGGGCTATGATTGAATCAATTTGAGCATCTCTACTCTCCATGTGTTTTTGCATACTAGTTAGCATCGCTCTAATTTCTGTCAAAGAAGGGTCAAAAGATGAGGAGGGTTGTTGTGGTTGGTTTTTCTAGCCAGTATTGGGATGGTAATATTTCTGATGTGGTTGTTGTGGTGCTTGTGATTGTTGTGGAGGTGGTAGGTTTTGAACATTGGTGCTTCGGTAGGAAATATATGGATGGTTTCGGAGCCCAGGATTGTAGGTGTTGGAGTATGGGTCATTCTGCCTATAGGCTTGAAAGGTATTACTTGCTCCACGAAACTCCTACAATCTTGTTCCCAATGACCTACAATTCCATAATTTTCACAGAAAGCCTCATTAGAATTGTTATTAATAGCAGAAACATTGGCTAAATTTGCAGTGCTAAGATTATCTAATTTCTGACAAATAGATTAATTGAGCATGCAAAAAGGAAACGGAGTCAACACTATGTTTCCCCTTGTTAGCAAAACCTCTAGGATTCCCTTATTGGGAATTGTGGATTGTCACATCTTCGATAACTTGACCTGCATCATCAACATTAAGATTCATAAACCTCCCACTAGCTGCAGAATCTAAAATCGTTCTAGATGAATTTCCAATCCCCCATTATAGAAGGCTTGGATCAACTGCCACTGTGCTAAATTATGGTGGGGACATTCTATCTACAGATCCTTGAATCTTTCCCAAGCCTCATATAAATTTTCATATGGCTCTTGGGCAAAGTTCTGAATTACTCTCCTTAGCAAAGTTGTCCTCTCTGCAGGGTAATATTTATTATAGAAATTCAAAACAATAGTCTCCCAGTTAGTTATACCAAGTGCAGTTCTATTCAAACAATTAAACCATAATTTAGCTTTTACACATAAAGAGAAAGGAAAAAAGATCTCCCTGATTTGGTCCTATGTGACCCCAGCTTGCCTGATGGTATTGCAATATTGACAGTAGTATGCAACATGAAGATTTGGGTCTTCACCCTTAGCTCCACTAAATTTCTTCCTTTCTATCATCGTGATAAAATAGGGTTTAATCTCGAACTGCACTCTATCAAGAGCTAGAGTGGGAGTGAGATGTGGAAAATCGGTCAGCGAAGCCTGTGAATAATCGCGAGCTTCTTAGGAGCTGTCATCTCTGATTCTGAATCTGAAGGAACTTCTGAATCACTAGAATCAGTTGGAGGGTCTCTGTGATTATCATTATCCCCAATTCCCCAAAGCCCGCCAAGATTTGCTTGTAAAGATTCTTTTGTCTATGGAAAGAGCGCTCGATCTCAGGATCGAATGGAATATAACCTGATCTGGAACACCTTGGCATAAACAAAGAACTAAAAGATAAATATGAGACTTGCCTCAAAGAAATGACGTTCTCTGAGACAAGATGAAATAATCTAGACTACAAAAAAATCAAAAAACTAAAAATAAAACCGTGTCCCCGGCAACGACGCCAAATTTTGACAGGCTTAAGTCGTATCACCCAATCAAAAGTATTCTTAAATCTCTAACTAATGCAGATAGGGAAGTAGGGTTAAATCCACAAGGAAACGAGTCTTTCTATTCCTAATTAATCTAAGCAATCTAAATTATTAAGTAACAAAATAACATTATCAAAGGGAAACTAAACTACTAAGATTAAGGGTGGAGAAAATCAAGGAGTAAAGGCCTAGGGCATAGGTTCACCAATAAATAACATTTCAGGGTAAAACATAATAATCAATCATCAATGCATCAATTAATCAGATCATATAGGACTTTCTCTACGTATTACAATCATAGAATTAATCTACCGGTATTAAATCTCATCTCTCGAATCTCGACTTAACCATCTATAAATTAACCTGTCTATTGAAACTAAGCCTATATATCAATTCTCATCTCTCGAATCAATATTTCTAAACTCATACATATAAGACCTGCGCAAATCTAGTTGCATAGCATTAAATCAATCAGTAGGAAATTAATCTAGCATTGACAATCAACAACAATAAATTACCCCTTCACACTATTTATGGATCCCCACAAACCCTAGAAAGAAAACTACTCACGCATAATTAAATCTACACTAATCAAAGCAATTAAATAAGTCATGATGAATTAAAGAAATAAAATTACTGAAATTAATAGAGAAGAAATCGTTATCAAAGTTAACAGAATAATGAGTTGAATCAAGAACAAAGTGTAAAGTTTTAGAGAGAGAAAATAAGAGAGGAAATAAAACTAAGTAGAGAGAGAAAGTCTAAGAGAAGAGGTAAAAGTAATTAAGAGAGAATAATAGAGAGTAATCGTATAAAAACAACCCAAAACGTATTTATACTAAGCTCCTAAAATCCTAATTAGAAACTAAGTAAAAATCGCCGGAAACAAGCTCTTCGAGACATGCGCCCGATCGGGCGAGGCACCTCCCGATCAGGCCCGCCTTTTTCCTTCATTTGTCTTCTCTCGCGCCCGGCCGGGCGCGAGCTCGGGCGAAGGACTGCTTTTCTTCTTCCGCCCCGCCCGGCTGGGCGCGCCTTCGGGCGAGACCTCCTTGGCCGGGCAAAGCCACTTGGGCTATTTCTTGGACTTCGATTGGGCTCGATTCTTCGGCCCAATCCGGATTTCCTCTTTGGGTCATGAATACTCGATCCAAATGCCTTGTATCTTAAATGTCGAGCCCTTAATCACCGGTTTGATGACTCTAACTGGCCTTGGGCTACGAAAAGGGGTCATGCTCCTCCGATGCTCGTAGTCGCTCCATAAAATTCGGAAAAATGCTCCAAAAGTGCAATTCCCTAAAAAACTCAACCAAAACTATAAAAACACTAGAAAACACAAATTAGTAATAAAAGTGGCTCTAAAGAGCCAAAAACACTACCAATTATGACCAAGGGATGGGGATAAAATACTATATAAAATAGACATATCAAGAGTGAAGGTTACACCCCTTTACGATCCATGAGATCACTAACTCCATAGTGGTCCGGAACCATGACTAGATATTCGGGGATGAAGGTACAAATCCAACCCAAAAGAGATTGAACGTGCCCTTAAAATAGGTCTCTACTTTATTCTTCCCATATTCATGTGCGCTTTCTGACTAACATACAACCAATTAAACCTATCTAATCTATGTTGGTTGAATATTAATGCACAAACAAAACTATTAATTGGCGATCACTTGAATTATAATCATATTAGCCTAAACAAGATTATGAATTATCTTATTAAGCGTGATTACAATTAAAAATTTCCCTTAAACATTCATAAAAGGCGTGATCAAGCAATAACAACAATAAAAATCATCATCATAATAAAATATATTTTCATTCTCAAAGCAATAACTTGAGCAAGATCCTAGGCATGATATATACTAACAAGATTAATAACAAATCCTAGCATGTCACTAAACAATAAAGATCAAAGCTTTAACCCTAACATGATACTAACATGATAGAAGAAAGAATAGGAAGCAACCTAAACATGATACTAGAAATATACATGATATTAGAAATATTAGTTATTACCCTAAACATGATACTATGAAGCAATGAAGCAATAAATAACATCTTAACATGACACTAGGAATTGAAATAATCAAAGCATGATTTCTATATCAAAATAATAATTAAAATAACTTACTTGGATGCCTCGTTATAGGGAATATTTCAAGCATCTCACACTTGATCCCCACTGTGATCATACACTTAAGCATGGTGGCGTCCAAAGGGAAGGAAGCTAGAGCAAAAGAGTCGCCAACAAGTTTTAAGAACTTGTAAACCGTTCACAGGGTGAAGGTTACACCCCTTCACGATCCATGAGATCGCTAACTTTATAGTGATCTTGAACCATGACTGGATATTTGAGTATGAAGGTACAAATCATACCTAAATGTGATTGAACCTACCCTAAAAATAGGCCTCTACTTTATTCTTATCATATTCATGTGCACAATCTGATTAACGTACAATCAATATATTAATCTTAAACCTGTTTAATCTATGTTGGTTGAATATTAATGCACAAACAAAATTATTACTGGCGATCAATTGAATTATAATCATATTAGCCTAAACAAGATTGTTAATTATCTTATTAAGTGTGATTACAAGTACAAATTCCCTTTAAACATGCATAAAAGGCGTGATACAGAAATAACAACAAATAATCAAGCAACATAATAACAATAATCATCATAATATTCTCTTTTTCAAAGCATAATAATATTAGCAAGATCTTAGGCATGATACTAACAAGATTAATAACAAATCCTAGCATGTCACTAAACATTAAAAATCAAAGTTTTATCCCTAACATGTAGAAGAAAGAATAGGAAGCAACCTAAACATGATACTAGAAACATACATGATATTAGAAATATTAGTTATTACCCTAAACATGATATTAGGAATCATAAAGACATCCTAACATGATACTAGGAATTAAAATAATTAAAGCATGATTTCTATATCAAAAGAATAATTAAAGTAATTAAATTACTTACTTGGATGCCTCGTATCTCTTTCTAATAACAAAATACACACGTTCGTAACTTCAATGAAAATATTAAATCAAAAAATCAAATTAAATAATTGAAATAGGGATTTGGGACCAAACCCTCAGAAATTATCAACCTTTCACGTCTAGGGCGAAGACAATTTCGAACTTGGCTAGGTGTGTCTAGAACTTGTGAATGTGGAGTTTTGTAAGAGGGAAGGTTTAGAAAGAGGGAGAAAGAACAAGCTTCTAGCTTTTAGAGAGGGAAGAGAATAGAATTAGATGATTGTTGATGATTGGTGAATAAAAACAGGGAAATACGACCCTATTTATAGAGAAAATAGTCCGAAAACGATAGAAAAGAGTTAAAATTCGAATATGAATAGAATTGGCTCCTATCGCAAAGTTGTCGCGCGCGACATAGTCTGTCGCGAAACGACAGGGATCACGCATGGCGACAGGCTCTGTCGTTTGGCGACAAGGCTGTCGTTTCACGATGAGCTAGTTTTTTTGCGGATTTTATTTTTATCATATCTTTTTATCAAGAAGTCAAAATAAGTCATATAATATGTCGTTAGAAAGCTCTTGAAGTCTGCTTTCCAACCTAATTAGAATCAAATTAAAATATTTTTTAGATAAAAAGATATGGTCGAAATAGTGGAAGGGTGTCAGTTTTGGATAGAGTTTCGTATTTCTTTCATATCTTTTTCGTTATAACTCGGAATTAATATTATAATAAATCATTGGAAAGATAATTTCAAGATCTATCCAACTATATAATATTTGGATAAAGATTATGAGGTACGAAAATAATATATGACCATCTTCCATTTCGTACAGAATAAGGACTCTCAAAAAGAGAAGTTTTATTCAATTTTGAATTCTTTGATCTTATCTTTTTTAAAAAAGGATAATTAAGATATTTTATAAACTTATAAAAGCTTCTAATAAATCCTAATTAGTTCAAGAATGGGATTAAAATTTTGGACCCTCCATATGATCATTGGGTCGTAGGTAAAATCCAGTTTGAGCCCAATTTAGTATTTTGGCCATAACTTCCTCATTATTCATCGGAATTGGGATTATAATAAAACGTTGGAAAGGTCTTTTCAAATTTTCAAGCCCCATAAAACTAAACCATTATTGGACCTTTATCATGGACCAAACTAAACTAGACGAGACGTTTTCAGTAAATCGATTAAGAAAAGAAATATTTTCAAAAACAGAAAGAAAGATTTTTATTAAAACAAACACGTCGCAAGACTTTTCACACTTTCACCTCTTTCGAAAATCAAGCGACGTGAAAAGTATTCATTACTGGGTTTGGTTTTTAGGGAGACACAATTGGATGTCTACACTCATATCACTTTCTAATTCCCCCTTGACTTAAATTGATTAGGCACAGTTGGTTGGAGTAAAATAAATGGGGCAAATTTGTCTTTTCGCATTTTATGACCTAACCATGCTTTAAGAATTAAGGAATACTTAAACACAAGTTACCATTTGATTAATGACATTACTCTTTGGTTACCAAAGATAATTAAAAGTTGAACCCTTTACCATTGAGAAAAATAATTAATTTGTGATTACCAGCGAGAATTTCCCTAGTATTTATCACGTATGTTCTAAACTCTTGTAAGTTTGAACATTATGCTAAGTAAGTATTAGGTACTCGTTTTGTTTTAACATATATCTTCGTACATACATTTACAAAACAAAATCCTATATATTGCTTTAAACTATAACATTTAAACATCGGCAAATGACCCACTATTATGCTTGATAAGGACGATACTAGTTGACTATGAAACTTCAAAATTAAAACAATTTTAACTAGTATATATATGCTTTAGAAACAACTACAGGTTGTGAAATCTGTAGTTGGGCCCAAACTCCAAACGTTGTTTGTTATCCATGTTGTATATGGTTGGTGAACATCAATAGTTGGGCCCTATTTATAATTTGTTCAACTAATGTGCCAGACCAATGATATAATTATTGGACTAGCTCTTTTGAATTAAAAGTTCATAACACAATTTTTGGACATCGAACTTGAAAGGATAATATTATTGGACCACATCTCTTTTGAATTGAAAGTTCATTAATACAAGTTTTGGACACCAAACTTGGGCCCCCATAGTACTTGATAGTTAAAGGAAAAATCAATAAGATATAGTGTATTGAGGTGACATACATTTACTAGGTCTAACCCACGAGGAGATGTTATAAGATGTAAACAAGTAATTGGACTAGAGCACACTTGGGCCACAACTGTCTTGTTAATAAAGGCAATTGGAGGACAACTATCATATAATTGGACCACAAAAGTATTTGGATGACAACACTTGGGCTACCTAGTTGGGCTGACAATGGGCTACCTAGTTGGATTGACACATATAACGAATGTAAGGGCCAACTCTTCACAAGAATGATATCAACACGAACCATTGTGTCATATAACAATTAATGATCGAGAACCAATTGAAAGTACAACGTACTACATCCTACCAATTGGTACGCTGAAAGCGGGTTTACAAAAGACACACAACATCTAAAAAACGCTGAAAGTATTAAGAGAACCATCCTTGCAGCCAGCAACACTGAAAACGGGTTTACAAAAGACATACAACATCTAGAAACGCTGAAAGTGCTACAAGAATCATCCTTGCAGCCAGCAACGCTAAAAGCGAGTTTACAAAAAACATTTGAAAAACCAAAATACTAAAAGCTCCATCTCCATAACACAAAAGCCAATATTCCCGGACATTACCATGGCTATTACTCAAAACCAAATTCACCAATACCCACATTATCCACGGATGAACAAGGTCAGTCGTGCATCTCAAAATTCAAAAGATTTAGTGTCGTTGTCCAAATCGCTGTCAGCCATGACTCGATATCCACCTTTGACCTGCTATAACAACACAAAAAATATTCATAGTCCACTATAAGATCTGCTTATAAACATACATACATACATACATACATACATACATACATACATACATACATACATACATACATACATACATACATATTACGTGGAATGATCAGTTATCTACATACTCATATCATTGTGGCATGGTTCTGGGATGGAATTGGACATGGGAACAAAACAAATGTATTCGTTAACATCCCAAACATGAATGAAAAATTAAAAAACATTTGGGAAGAAATTGAATTACCTCTTTCCTTCTACTTCTAGTATTTTATGCCTTATAACCTGTTTCAGAATTGGGTTTGTTTTTGGAACTCGTTGGTATTCCACGTTTTCTTTTACGTTTTGTGGGATCAAGCACCAGTTGAGATGACTGCTATGGGATCACATCATCCTAGTCAAGGCATTCACCACTACTACCAATTTGTTGTGGGATCACATCATCCCAGTCAAGGCATTCACCACTACTACCAATCCCACCTTCACCCCCTTCTTGGGTAACGTTTACATCCGGCCGACTACCATTGTGTGGTTTAGACACCAACGTTAGAGCTGCAGTGTGATTCGTAGATCCTATTTTGAATACGGGGTATTCAACACTAGGGGGAAGAACACAACCATGTGTTTTGATGTAATTCTTACGGTGTTCCTTCACGTCCTCCCTTAGCTTGGACAGAGACATAAGTAACATGTGTCCACAGTATCTTCATCAACGGCAGAAGCTTCGTCACATAGTGGCTCAAAAGCTGTCATAATTCTATTATACCTTCTCACCTCTGGGTTTGTGACGGGTCATGATAAGCAACCTTGACCCTTGTATGCTTCCTAATTATGTCTTTCCTCCATCGGTCTAAAATATATTTTTGCGGTATCTCAAACACCAAATTATGGTCCATAATTCTTATACAATACTTGCATAATATGCCATGGGTTTCAAACTTACGACATTCACATGACACCTCTTTCGTCGTTGTGTTAAACCTAACGTGGTAGGAACGTCATCTATCGGTAATAATTAACCTCTTTGCTTTTCCCTTGGGAACAATCCACACTCTATCTTTGAGTCATACTCTTTGGTATGATCATCAACAACCCTTTCACCCCTACTATTACAATACAATGTCCTAGACAACTCCTTCTAAACCTTTCGAATTTACCATTAGTGTACAACCTTTGAAATATTTTCTCAACCTTGAAGCCACTTATTAGGCAGCGAACATACTTCATACATCTAGCATTAGCTTCATTCTCATCTCTGACCCTTTTCTCCATTGCCCTAATATACTTTTGTGGAAACTCGTGCAGTTTTGTTTTGCGGTTGACAAAACCGTCAAAATTGCTATTTATGCTCTCAACCCTTCGAGTTGTTTTCATTGTTGCCCCAAAATACTCTTTCGTGAATGCAGGTACCTACATATGCCTCTCCTGAAAAAGATTATCAAGCCATTTATTCTCTTCCAACTTGTAGTGCTTGATAATCTCTAGCCAACCTTTCTCAAATTCTTTAACGATAAAGCTCTCGTATAAAACATTTTTCAACGACCTCTTAAATTTCTGGTACTTGACACAGTGTGTTTGCTTTGTATTTGCCTCTTAAATTTCTACATACTTACAAAAATATAGGGTTATTTAATCATGTAAAAGATATGAAACAAAGGTGACCAATAACTTACAAGGTGCATTTTCCAAGCTTCTTTGGGAACTTCTTCATAATGTGCCTTATACACCATCGATGGCGGGAGTTTGGCATAATTTCATCTAACGGCTTCCTCATTGCTGCAGCTAAGTCTGTAAGTATGGCCAACGGAGCTTTGTTCCTCATATATTCTACCCACTAACGAAATACCTAAGCATAGTGTCGCAATCTTCACGATAAACAAGAGCATAGCCGAGTAGAATTGACTGACCGTGATGGTTCACCCCTACAAAGTTTGCATATGGAAGTTCATATTCATTTGTTAGATAAGTGGCATCGAAGCACATAACATCCCCAAAATCTTTACATGCTACCCGACTCCATGCATCGACCCAGATGACGTCTTTCAGGCAACCTTTAGCATCCAAACGATGAGCGTGATAAAAATTGGAATTATCGGCTTGCATATTTTCAAAGTAACACATCATTGCTGCAGCGTCACTGCCCTCCATTTTAAGCCTCCTCGCCTTATACACCTCATGTTGAAGGTCCTTCACACTAGGTAACACCCTCTGGTGAGATAAACCTCTGTGAATTTGAGATACGAGAATACCCTATTCGTAAAAGTTAAGTAACTGCTTCCGAACAACAAGCGTGTAATACTTCAATCTATACTCCTTCACCAGCTTAGATTTGCATGGGATATGATTTTTATGTTCATTGTTCACTTCTTTTATAACCCATTCACCTTCCTCATTAATACTAGCATATATCAAAGCGCCACTTTGACACTTTTTGGAGGTCCTCTTCCCCTACTGTAGCTCATCTTGTCCTATAACCCCATTTACCTTACCACCACACCCGGACACTTTCATCGCCTTAGCCCTCTTCTTAGCCTCCCTTAGCGCCCTCATGTTAGGAGCACCCCAGCATTCACATCGCCATCTTAACACCCTACGCTCCTTAGGTTTCTTTGAAAAATTTCCTTTAATGCGAGTAACCCGAAACCCTTTTTGCTCGGCTTACTATTTATAATATATCTCAATATCCTGCCAGCTTCTAAAAACCATACCCACCCTCAGTGGTTCTACAACGGTAACAACACTAACCCGGTTGTTAGACACAGTTGTTTCAATTGTTTGGATCGGAGATGAGTCTACAACAAGGTTACTACTTGGAATTTCTTTCACAACACGATCAAGGGTTTGCAACAACGACTCACCAACGACGAAATCAACCATGTTATTGTTAGGCTCAGTACTGACAGGAACACAAGTCGTCGATTTGGAACATATGAATTTAGGGTCATTATCATCACCCAAACTAATTCCACTAACAGAAGTAACAACATCTTCCTTTATTATCCCTTCATCTATAATCTTATCCATAGTTAAACACACGTAAAACAGATCTACCTACAATTAAAATTGAGTAATTTTAATAAACTTACAAATATAAATCAACTCATTATATATCAAACCTTAATAAAATCAAGAAAGGTGATATGATGATGAACTTATGTGGGGCTTGATAATCGTTACAGAGGCTATACCATTTCAACCTACAATTAAAATTGAGTAATTCTAATAACTTACAAGATAAATCAACTTATTATACTTTAAGCCATAGGAAAATTTCACAAGAATAATCCAACTTTTAGCTTGTTCTCCCAAAATAATCCAACGTTTTGATTAACCTTGAATAATCCTAAGTATACTACTTATCTTCTCTTACCGAGCCTTTTTGACCGGTTACCTAAACTTCAGGTTACTTTTTTTTTTTTTTTTTATTTTCCTTAATTAATTTCCCCCGCCTTCTTCCTTCTCCCCTCTTCAACATATTCCAGCCATTAACAATGGCTTCTTCACCTCTCTCAACCTTGCCGCCACCGTGCACAACCTCACCTCACCTCACCTCACTGTCAGCCTAACCCATTCCTATCCACTGTCAGCCTAACCCACTCACCACAACATCCATGACCCACCCACAACCTCACCTCACCTCACCACCTCCGCCACCACTAACCCCACCCAAACCCACTCCCACCAGAATCACAACCACCAATCCCACGTAGTCGTATACGTTCATACCCGAATTCACCAACCCATACCCGAAACCCCAATTCTACCTACCCAGAACACGAAACCCCAACTCCCACCAATTTCCTTCTCTTTTCAACCTTTCAATTGAATTTTGGGCTGAATTGGGCGGTCGTAAGCCGTTGATATTGTGGGTATTATTTTCGGTTCTGGGTGGGTCATGGATGTTGTGGTGAGTGGTGATGTCGGTGGTTGTTTGTGGTGGTTCTAGGTGGTGGTGTTTGTAGTGTTGTGATGGTTTGTTGAGTGGTGTTGGTGGATGATAATGGAGGAAGGAAGAGGAGAGGGAAACAAACAGAGGGTCGGGGAAGGAGATAGAAGGGTTTTTTTTTTTAATTTTCATAATTTAAATTTATTATATATTTAAATTAAAAATAAAAATTTGACCAATCAGAAATTGCCACGTGGATAGTAAACTTAGGATTATTCAAGGTTAATCGAAAGGTTAGATTATTCTGGGAGAATGAGACAAAGGTTGGATTATTCTTGTGAAATTTTCCTAAACCATAATAAAATCAAGAAAGGAGATACGATGATGAACTTACTTGGGGCTTGATAATCACTATGGAGCCAATACCATTTCCATTCTCCTCTTAAATTGCTTAGCTCACTCGTACAAAAATAATGCATGATTGCTCCTCTTGAAAATTTGAAAGGTGCAACAGTAAACTAGAGTAACTAACCATAGTTAACAAGCGTTAGATGGCAACTAACGACATATTACTTGGCATCCAAATGTTTTCTTAACGGTGCAAATTAAATGCAACTTGTAGGTGAGCTGTACAAAATACTTGAACTAAGGGGCACGCTTTTTCCATACATTTACAAGAAATGCCATCAGATAAACGAAACTTCGTTAATCTGGGGCATGAACTTGTGTTTGTCGTTTTTTTTATGAACAAAAATACTCCCTCCGATTCAAAATAATTGGTATTGTTTGTTCTTATATAATTGATACATGACCAAAGTAGTAAGGGGCAACTAATACTATTTTCTTTCGATGTACTAACTAATAATAAATACTACCTCCGTTAATTTTTATGTGCAACTTTGGAATATTTTATATCTCACAAATAATATCCCAAAGTTGCGCATAAAAATTAACAGAGGTAGTAAGAAATAAGAGACAATAGACAACCTTTGAATATAATTGCGGAAGCATACACCTAAATCGGAGGTATTACCGCCACACTCGACAACTTGTCAAGTGTTAAGGCTTACAAAAATCCCAACAGTTACAACCCAATAAATCTAAGTGAGTTATTTATGCAACTTTACAAACTCGATATAAAAACACTAATCGATCACTTGAGCTCCTTTAGCTCCTTTAGCTAGATCACTTGATCAATCTGTTCAAACAATCTTGACTGCTCACCATTAAGGACAAATTCTAAAATAGATCGTCGTAGGGCCACCATAAGAAAAAGACATGGCCATAAACACAAGTAGCATAACAAACAAACACACACGTCAGCAAAAGTTGATTAATCACCACATATCAGAATACAAAGAATAATATAATAATTAACATTACTAGATCAATTAAACAATGTAGTTCAAAACTACATTACACATTGTACTATGAAAATAACCTTTGTCTGACTCAACCTCGAATAAATATGATCATTTACTCAATTGACTCATACATCTCATAAGTCTGTCATGTTCTTTGTTCTATATCTAGCCTTGGACATGGGTAATTCAAATAACAAACCAACAAGTATAAAAACTTGAATACTCTCAATAACCAGAAAAACACCTTAAACCAGACCACATATGGGTCAATCCCATTGTAGGGGACCATAGAAAAAATAAATAATAAAGATTGTACCTCATTCTTAACTCATGATTATCATCTCCTTACCAACATGCCTAGGACTAAGGTCTTAATGCCTAGCCTCAAACAAAAAACAAAATAATAATGCTCAACCTTTTGATCTCATAAGTCGATTAAATAATTATTCGCAAATTAATTTATAATATCTCAATAATGGCACATGTTCCCAAATAACATAACAATTCGATTCATAAATATCTCAACTCTTAGGGCAATAAAACTAGTTCCCAAAATTAATTAATTCTCAACCCAAAAATAATATTAACAACTCTAATCTAAAACCTCAAATATGATACTATATATTCAAACACAATGCCTCAATACAATTATGCTAGTAGACTACCAGAGAGCAAAAGTTTACATCAAATAAAGCCACATAAACTAAATTGTACATGAAAATCATATACGGAATATATCAATATTCATTCAACTCCACAAAGTCGCAGACCATCAAATACATAAATTACAAACATGATTGTAATATAATTAAACAACAAAATATGATATGATTAAACAAAATAAATTATATAATCAATTAACTCTAAACAAATTAAAATCGTGTGATTACACATAATATTGAGATAGTGTGATTACACATAATAAACAATACAACCAAATTACTATCAAACGGCTTCGAAATATTGAGATAGTGTGATTACATATAATAAACAATACAATCAATTTAATCAAATATCTCCAAAGAAGTTTGTGTGATTATATATAATAAATAATACAATCAAATTATAAACAAACGATATAAAGGTTGATAGTGTGATTACCTTTATACGAAATACTATCAACTACTATATTGAAAGCAAGAAGTAGATTGACTGACGTCACAATTCCTCGCCTTCATTATACAAACATCTTGTGGGCTTTCTTTACAATTCAATAAATAAGCTAATGGAGATTGGTGAATGAAACAAAACTTAGGAAATAATTTTGGGTTTGGTTGATGAATCCGACGCACACAAGAACAAGAAAACGCCGGCTTTGGCTGCTTTACTTTTTTTTTTAAATAAAATAATAATGTAGGGTTAGAGATATAAATTCTATCAAATAAGATAAGAAAATAAAATTTTATAGTACACAACTCTAATTTTATAATTTGTAAAATCATAAAATATACGGATATTACACCTACTAATTTAGGACTTGTTACATAAAGAAATAACAAGTCAAAAAATAGAAAAGAAAATTAAAAAAATGGCATCCCTCAACAGCTTCCCCAATTTCATCAATGGTCCCATCGCATGTTTAAATGTGAGTTGGTAAGCCTTATTTACGTTCGTAATAACTTAAGTGCGTTCTATACCTGATTTTTACCTATTTGAACTTATTTGATTTTATCTGAACTTATCTGATCTTATCTTAACTTATTAGCCTTATTAGAACTTATTTTAGTTATAAATTAAATTGGGTAGTCCTTTTTAACCCTTATCACAACTTATCTCAACTTGTTTTTCCTGAAATTATCTTATCTGAACTTATTAACTCTTATCTAAAGTTATCTGAACTTACTAACCTTGAAATAAATGAAAATAAGGTGAACATAACAGGGCCTAAAGGTAAATGTCGTTAATGGTCTTAATTGGTGTTGTGTAAGGACTTTTTATGCCTATAGTAACTTATATGGTTATATTACTACCTCCGTTACAGGTTATGTGCAACGATTTGACATAAAGCAGAGAAGGAAAATGTCTAATCGTTGCACATAACCTGTAACGGAGGTAGTACTTTACTTTTTTTTTGTTTGTTAGTAAACTTGTTATAATTATTAAAAAAATAAAAATTGCAAACAATTTTTTGAGAAATCAATTACATTATACTAAAGGCGAAACTTAGAGAACACTTGGCAAAATATTATAAAAAGTTTTCCATCCCAAACCACTTACTAAAAAAAAAACTTATTTTAATTAAATTATGACTTTTAGTTTGTATAAATAAAATCTAAAATAAATGTCCTTAAATATCAAATTGCCCATTATAACTATTACATGTTTAATTAATTTCTTTCACAATATTTCATACTTTTTATTACTAAGTCTATTCCTTCAAAAAAAATAAAAAATTACTAAGTCTATTTACAATATTTATATCCATTATTTTTGTTAAAATTTATTATCATTAGAACCATCAATCAATTACATTATACTAAAGGCGAAACTTAGAGAACACTTGGCAAAATATTATAAAAAGTTTTCCCTCCCAAACCACTTACTAAAAAAAAACTTATTTTAATTAAATTATGACTTTTAGTTTGTATAAATAAAATCTAAAATAAATGTCCTTAAATATCAAATTGCCCATTATAACTATTACATGTTTAATTAATTTCTTTCACAATATTTCATACTTTTTATTACTAAGTCTATTCCTTCAGAAAAAAAAAAATATTACTAAGTCTATTTATAATATTTATATCCATTATTTTTGGTAAAATTTATTGTCATTAGAATCATCAATCAATTACATTATACTAAAGGCGAAACTTAGAGAACACTTGGCAAAATATTATAAAAAGTTTTCCCTCCCAAACCACTTACTACAAAAAAACTTATTTAAATTAAATTATAACTTTTAGTTTGTATAAATAAAATCTAAAATAAATGTCCTTAAATATCAAATTGCCCATTATAACTATTACATGTTTAATTAATTTCTTTCACAATATTTCATACTTTTTATTACTAAGTCTATTCCTTCAAAAAAAAAAAAAAAAATAATATTACTAAGTCTATTTATAATATTTATATCCATTATTTTTGGTAAAATTTATTGTCATTAGAATCATCAATCAATCAATTACATTATACTAAAGGCGAAACTTAGAGAACACTTGGCAAAATATTACAAAAAGTTTTCCCTCCCAAACCACTTACTAAAAAAAACTTATTTTAATTAAATTATGAATTTTAGTTTGTATAAATAAAATCTAAAATAAATGTCCTTAAATATCAAATTGCCCATTATAACTATTACATGTTTAATTAATTTCTTTCACAATATTTCATACTTTTTATTACGAACTCTATTCCTTCAAAAAAAAAATATTACTAAGTCTATTTATAATATTTATATCCATTATTTTTGGTAAAATTTATTATCATTAGAATCATCAATCAATCAATTACATTATACAAAAGGCGAAACTTAGAGAACACTTGGCAAAATATTATAAAAAGTTTTCCCTCCCAAACCACTTACTAAAAAAAACTTATTTTAATTAAATTATGACTTTTAGTTTGTATAAATAAAATCTAAAATAAATGTCCTTAAATATCAAATTTCCCATTATAACTATTACATGTTTAATTAATTTCTTTCATAATATTTCATACTTTTTATTACTAAGTCTATTCCTTAAAAAAAAAAAAATATTACAAAGTCTATTTATAATATTTATATCCATTATTTTTGGTAAAATTTATTGTCATTAGAATCATCAATCAATCAATTACATTATACTAAAGGCGAAACTTAGAGAACACTTGGCAAAATATTATAAAAAGTTTTCCCTCCCAAACCACTTACTAAAAAAAAACTTATTTTAATTAAATTATGACTTTTAGTTTGTATAAATAAAATCTAAAATAAATGTCCTTAAATATCAAATTGCCCATTATAACTATTACATGTTTAATTAATTTCTTTCACAATATTTCATACTTTTTATTACTAAGTCTATTCCTTCAAAAAAAATATATAAAATATTACTAAGTCTATTTATAATATTTATATCCATTATTTTTGGTAAAATTTATTGTCATTAGAATCATCAATCAATTACATTATACTAAAGGCGAAACTTAGAGAACACTTGGCAAAATATTATAGAAAGTTTTCCCTCCCAAACCACTTACTAAAAAAAAAACTTATTTTAATTAAATTATGACTTTTGGTTTGTATAAATAAAATCTAAAATAAATGACTTAAATATCAAATTGCCCATTATAACTATTACATGTTTAATTAATTTCTTTCACAATATTTCATACTCTTTATTACTAAGTCTATTCCTTCAAAAAAATAAATAAATTACTAAGTCTATTTATAATATTTATATCCATTATTGTTGGTAAAATTTATTGTCAGTAGAATTATTTAACAATCGTGCATTGCACGGGGTTTAATCTAGTGGAAGCATAAATGAAAATAGTAGTAAACACTTTTAAAAATAGATTTACTTTTTTTTTTTTTTTAATTCAAAGCCGGGGGCATGATATTAAAAGAAAGTAGAAGTCAATGGGTTACAAGATAGTTAGGGAGGCTTATCCTCCAATATTACATCCCAAATAAAGTCAACTGGATCATATAAAATTACAAGAGTTACATCTTGATTCGGAGAAGTCCTACAATATTTAGCTAATAAGATTTACTTTAAACCCTTATAATTAGACACTCATTTAAAGACCCGCCCCATTTATTTATTAGACGGATCTAATCCATTTATAATTGTAGCGGGTCAGGACTTTTATTCTCGTTGGACCTATCTCTCAGTTATCCATTGAAGCACAGTTGACGTTCTCCGTTGAAGCCTTCTATACTTGTATCCGCCATTGAAGCTGTTTCTGGGGTAAGTTATTTGTTCTTGTTATCATCATATCAATTTCACAATCTAATTTAGTTAAGGGTAGGGTTCGAAATCTCAACTATTGGTTCTAAATTCTAAGATTATGAAACCACAATAACCATAAGAAATCAAAATAATGAGCCTAATTTGATTATTGAATCCTAAAATTATGTGGTTTTTCGAGATGATTGAATGAAATTTGGTTGCTAATGTGTTGCAAAACCCTTAATGTTAGGATTGAACTATGAATCAAAATTATGAACCTAATTTGATTATCGAATCCTAAAATTATGTGATTTTTCGAGATAATTGAATGAAATTTGGTTGCTAATGTATTGCAACACCCTTTAATGTTAGGATTGAAGTATGAAATTAGACCTCTTTTCGCTGCCCTGCCTTAGGGACGGGCCTGCATTCTTTCTCCTCGGCTTTCGTCGCAAACATTGCTTCTCTATCGGAACCCGATGTTTGTCTTCGCTATCATCCTCATCAATTGGAACAGAAAATTTGAACTCTCAGAATGCCGGACGTACTGGCGGAATTATGCCTTCTATGATTGCCCAAACGCCGCAGAAAATCGATATAAATCCTCCCAAAGGAACAAGAGATTTTCCTCCTGAGGATATGCGGTTGCGAAGCTGGTTGTTTCAGAATTTCAGAGAGGTTTTCTTAGCTGAATTTTTGAATGTTTTTCCAATGAATTTGTGGAATTTTGTTTTCATTAATTTGCAATTGTAGGTGTCGCATTTGTTTGGTTTTGAAGAGGTTGATTTTCCGGTGTTGGAATCAGAAGCATTGTTTATTAGGAAAGCTGGAGAAGAAATCAGGGACCAGGTATGATGGTGAAATCAAATGAACTGTATTTATTTATTGTATTTTTTTTAAGTTCATTGCTTTAAATTGTATGTTTTTTTTTTGGCTGAATTATGTGATGGTGAAGTAGACTGTATGATTTGTTTTTGACTTTTTGGTGATTTAATGACTTTGAGCAACTTTTATGGCAACAACAAATTATTTAATTTTATTGTGATGGCATTAGAACCTACTAACCAGCCTAACACTTGGAGTATAAACTATAACACAATAGTATAAACACAATGCACACACGAATGTTGTGGTAGCACCTGTATGAACCATAGCAAACATTTCCTTGACATTCACAATGACCTTGCAATACATCAGGCCATAACAGATTCTTTGTGTTCACCCTTGGTAGCATTCAAAAACTTTATGGTTAAAGGAAAAATTGCCCAGAATAATCCAACTTTTGCCTCATCCGCCCAAAATAATCCCACATTTTGATTATTTTTTAATAATCTGACCTTTAATACCAATCCACTTATGATCCCAAGTGATCTGTAACCGGTTGAATAGGTAATTTATGTTTAATTAATTTAAATTTACATGTGTCCAATGTGATTGGTCAAAAATAACTTTTAATTTAATTTTTTTTTAAAGCAATGATTATTACTAATTAATAATTAACTATTTTAAAACTAACGTTTTTAAAAATAATAAATTTTTTAAAAAAATAATAACTAAAAATTAAAACAACAACCAGCCACCCCGCCCCACCATCGTCCCGCCGTCCCAGACAACAGCCTTGCTGCGCCAGACCATCGTCCCAGACTGGCCGTAAGCCTGTTGGTCGCCGCCCCTACCCCCTTCCGTCAGTAGTAGGAGAAGGTGACCGAAATCGAGGAGTTGGGGGGGGGGGGGAGGGGGCTGAAATTGTGGCAAGGGGAAAGGGATAAGGCCTGAAAAGGGATAAGGGAAAGGGAGGGGCTGGAAACGTGGGGGGAATGGGAGTGAGGTCGAGATCGGGACAGGGAAGGATTATTTCGAGGCTGGTTAGCGGTGCAGGGGTGGGGAGTAGGCGATTCAAGGGGGAGGGGGATGGCGGTCGGCGTGACGCTCCAATGGGGGAGGCAGGGGGTCGGGCGAGTGGGAGTGATCAGCCGTAGAGGGTGGTTGGGCTGGTGGGGTTGATTTTTTAATATTTTTTTTTATAAATTTTGTTAATTAATTAAGTTTAATATTTTTTATTTAATAAAAAATATTTATATTTTTTTATTTTTAGACCAATCAGATGCCGATGCCGACACATGTCATGTAACTTGCTATGACCGATTAGGACCATTTAAAGCAGATTGACATTAAAGGTTGGGTTATTAAAAAATAATCGAAAGGTGGGATTATTTTGGGTGAATGAGGCAAAGTTCGGATTATCCTGGCAATTTTTCTATGGTTAAATTCAAAGTTTTCATACAACTCAACCTCTGTCATTTCATCTATCAAATTCTTTGGTTAAGATGGGAGCAAACCGAAGATCATCCTCCAATTGAAACATATTAACAAGGCTAGCAGGCACTATATAGCCTCAAACTGTGCCAAACAATGAAAGAAGCAACAAACTCAATTACAACAAACACTAACAATGCCTGACATAAAAGAGAGGAAAGAAGCTTAAACCATTTCAAACTTAATGGTTTGGTTGGGAAATGCGGTGGAAAACCAGGCTCACCAGTGCTGGAAGGAAGCCAACGAGTCTTCAACAGCCATAGGTCTGTCTAGGGTGTGGGGTCTGTCAGGAAAGTGAGGGGAAAAACACTTTTTTTTTTTTTTGTTATTTCATGTCCACATTCCTTGTAGTTCTTTAAGTAATCCTCTAACTCTACCGATTTCTTTTGGAAAGCTAGAGAATTGATGCTAATATTATCCTCTTCAATCTCCATCTTCTTCTAACCTCCGCTTTGCATATTTTTCCTTTAATTGTTACTTGGTCGCTGCAATTTGTTCACGGAAGACTGACTGAAATCTGTGTTTTGCAGTTATATTGTTTTGAGGATCGAGGAAATCGCCGGGTTGCATTGAGGCCAGAACTTACTCCATCATTGGCAAGGCTAGTATTACAGAAAGGGTACTTAACTTGCCATTTTGGAGCTTTTGGTCATGTTGTCATGGAATAGTGTTCAATTATTTTTATTGGTTTGTCCAATGCTTATTTCATTGTTCACTTTGGCTTGTGCTTAGAGCTGGTAATCAAATGAAAATTGTTTAATTAGTTTGTTTATTATTATGATTTTTGTGTCCAGGTACACCAGCCACAATTTGATCCCCGTTTTTTTCTGTCCAGAAAATCCGCATCCTTGCCATTGAAATGGTTTGCTATTGGACAATGTTGGCGTTATGAAAGAATGACTAGAGGTCGTCGCCGTGAACATTACCAGTGGAATATGGATATTATTGGTGTGCCTGAAGTTATGGTGTGTGCATTACTTCTGCAAATTCCTGTGTTTTTGTAATATTTACTTAGTGATTTATTACTCCCTCCTCGCGGATTAGTTGCACTAGTTTGACTGTTGCATGTTTTTACAGAAAAACAATCGACTCATATAGTGGAAAGAGTATGAATTATTTTTGAGAGGTGCGAGTGGGGATCCTATTATTTTAAGTTTTCTTTGGAAAAAGTAAGTAAAGTGGTACCAAAGGTAGTGAGTGAAGTGATACAATTAGAGCCCTTTGAATTTTTCATTGGAGAGATTTAGTAGTAAATTGTTCATTGATTAGTTGCACCATGCTTGAACGTATTCTTATTACATATTAATCTACTTTGTTGTAGAGACTTAGCATTTGATATTTTAGATCTTGTATTCTTCAACTTGTTTCATAAACTTATTGTTATTCTTGTGACTAGCGTAGATTTGGATCAGTGAAAAAATATTCACTAATCAAAATTACACACCCTAGCACAGATTACTTGTATCTCTTTGACCGTACAAATTTTGCCGATGCACATTTGACTATCAATATCCTTAAAATCTATAAGTAAAAATTATAAAAAGGTTAGTACTTTGAAATTATACATTAAGATAAACCCATCAACTTCTTACATACTAACATTTGTTAAGGTGCGGTTTGTGAATATTGCAAAAAAATCATTTTGGGATGTTGATGAAATCTACATATTTGGAAAGTGCACATTGAGAGGACATTAGATTTAAAAGCATGCTGAAGGCACGTTCATTTGTGTGCCATGGAGCATTTCCTACCCCAAAGCGCCTTAGCCTAGGTGCAAGGCACAATGCCTCTCTCATTTCTGGTGTAAGGTGGGTGATGTGGCAGATTTCTGTAAACTTCAAAATTTAAAAATTATCATGTGACGTATTTACTACCTCTCAATGGTCAAAACTAGTCTGCAAAGATTAGAGGAAAGAGAAAAGTCAGAAAACAACAATTCCTCAAAATCCTAAGTTCAATTTTCAATTGTAACTTTCTTGGTGACTACCATCCTATTGATCAGAAGTATGTAATCTCTTGTTTCTTGTTTCTTCTCTTTTCATATTTCTTTTCTTACCTACTTTCTGCTTCATTCTTCTTTTCTCTTCGATTCGATCTGTCTTTTTCTTGTCTTGATCTGTCTTTTGCTTCTTCTCTATTCTTTTTTTTAGATCTATTTGATTTGGAAGCTTCACCATTAAGTCAATTATAAAGTACTTTTGTCTCCTCTCCCCCCCCCCCCCCTCTTTATTGTGTCTTTCAATCACTCTCATCTAGTTATGTGCCCCGCTTTCTCTAAAACAGCGAGTCGACTGCTAAAAGTCATGTGAACCCCTTTCTAGCTCCCCCTCTTCTCTATCTTTCATGAGGACCTTCATTTCATTGTATTTACTATTTCATCCCCCTCTCTAGTTGGTTTTTTAATGAAAAATTATATCAAGAAAAAAGGTGTGCCTCTTCTTTGAGAGGCGCTTGCCTACACTGTGTGCCTAAGCTCTAGGAAGTAGGGACCCTTTGCACCTCAGTGTGCCTCACACCTTTGAAAATTAAGATTATGATAAATCTAAGTTCTTACTTGGTAATGTTTCTTTGTTATACATTAGTGTTGGTATACAGTTTAAGTTTAGTTGGACCAATACATCATAAAGATAAATATTCAGACCTGCCAGACCACCTTAATATAATCAGACCAAAATACTTTATTTCAGAAAAGAACAGGTTCTTAAGCCTGTGAGGTTTTATGTGATATGGAGAATTAGAACTGTGCTTGCTTTTGTTCCTTTTGTTTGATTTCCTTATACTGTCTACATATCCTTAAGTTACCATACTGTTTTGATCATGATATATTAAAGTGTATGTGTGCGTTAGCAGACCATTTGCTATGATTTTGTAAAGTTCAAATTGGGCCATCATATATCATCAATAAAATTATAGGATATGGCACCTTTAATGCCATCTATCCTAAGCTGGTGGAGGTCCTATCTTAAAATACCTGCAGAATACCCTCAATAAATCTACGTAATTTTTATTATTTACTGCTATTTGTTTGGTTTGATACATAAATCTCATTGTGCTCATGATATTTGTACTGGTAAAAGGCTTAAAGAACACTAACCCTGGTAATCTGATAATAATTTTATTAGACATCTCATTCTTTTCCAGGATAATCCATTTATTTCAAAAGTTGTTTCAATTCAATTGATTCATGCTATGTCTCCTGCAAGTTCCATCGTCAAAACTATGTCTTTTGTCTGATCTTTGGCTATGACGTATGTATTTGGTAGAATCCTGCTTTCTCTCGCTGAATTTTAAATTATAATTTCATGCAATAGGCTGAGGCGGAGCTTATTTCTGCTATTGTCACCTTCTTCAAGAGACTAGGGATAACAGAGGCAGATGTTGGATTCAAGGTTTCGAGCAGGAAGGTATGATTTGCTTTTCATGAGGTATTCATTCACTTATGAACCTCTATCTTTTTTACTGCCTTTACTTCTTAAAAAAAAAAATGTATGCTGACATGTTTGATCAGGCTTGATTTTATTTTCCTGTATAAAATATTAAAAGGTTTAATGTTTTACATTTTTATACAGCAAAGATCATGCTTGTTTGATTAATAATTTTGTAAGGTTATCCAGTCATTATGTTGAGTATGTCAATATTTAGGGGGAAACATAATACTTCCTCCGGTTTTTTATAAGTGCTATATTTTCCTTTTGCGGCCATTTTATTATTATTATTATTTTTTATTTAGAAATTTTTTAAATTACCACCAAAAAATGTATCAATTTTCAAAATAACCATCCGTTTAATTTTTTATTTTATTTTACCACCCCTTAAATTTTAAAACTACTCCGATTACCACCCATTTCAAAATTCCGATGGATTTTTCTTTTGTGGGCCCCACCTAACGACTCTTAGTGGTGATAGGAAAAAGATGATCAGTGGTAGTGGCAATTCAGACAGCAAGCTCTTGGTTTTTTTTTTCTTTTGATTTTAGGTTATCTTGTACTCAATAAACTGGTTTAAGGGGGAGGTGGAGTGAAGACATGACTGATTGTAATGCTTAGACATAGCCGTTACTAGTCGTTGGGTAGGTCCTCAAAACATTAATCCACTGGAATTTTAAAATGGGTGGTAATCTGTAATGGAGTGGGTCAACCGGGTCAAAGAGCCAAGTCAACCACCACTTTTGGTGTACTCAAGGCGCACCAAACAGGGGCAGCAAGGGTCAAAGATAATCAAGGACAAGAAGCTCCAGGACAAAGTTAATTAAGAGAGTTCAGGGAAAGAAACCAAGTTGCTTTAACAATGTCCTTAGAAGCAAATTTCCATTCTTAGCTTAGTAAATCACATGTATCTCTTTAGCTTGAGTATGTGTAAGGTAGTAAGTCCCATTAGAAGGATATCCAGAAAATTGAGAGTAAACACATGAGAGTTGTGGCCTAAAGCTACTATGAGATTCATAACCTCAAGTTATGTCTATCCCTTGTAATTCAATCTTCAATCAATCAAGTACTCAAGCATTCAGCCTTAGTTTACATTTTCTTGTCTAAATTACATTTCCGAATTAGTCTATAACAACTTGGTATCAGAGCGGTGGTCCTGCGGCCGCCGGCGACCGGGAACCACCACCCCGTACCGTGAATTAAAAAAAAAAAAAGGAGGAAAATCTTTCACAGAGGATGGATGTCATGGAGGGTACGCTGGCTGACCTGAAAACTCAGCTGGCAACGCTTGTTTAGAAATTGCAAACTCCCGACGACAACATATCACGGGCAGTGACAGCGGCGGTTAAGGTAGCCATGGAGGAGGAGAGACGGAACATAGCAGAAGAGCGGAAGAAGACGGAGGAATTATTGAAAACCACCGTCGAGAAAATGGATGACCGCCTTGACCGTTTTCGGGTCACGGTGGACACCCAGGCCGCAATTGACCGCGCCAAGATCACGAAGTTGCAGGAACAGGTGGAGAAGGCGGCGACGCAACCTCGCCAACCGCAACCGACACCCCAGCCGTTGGGTCCGCCCTTAATAGGGGAGAACCGCACTCAACCCGAGTTGGAGGGAGTGCGAATGTCACCGGGGAGGCCATACGACGTCCTTGGGTGGCACCCTCCCGACAATAGTGGATGGCGCAGCGGCGACTGGAGAAGTGCCGATGAGGGCGGCGGAGGAGGTGGTGGCGGTGGCTATGGCCACTGGAAACACCGTAAATTGGAAATGTCCCTTTTCGCCGGGGTGGAATCGGATAACTGGACGGCTAGGGCCGAGATGTACTTTGAATTTTACAAACTAACGGAGAAGGAGAAGATGGAAGCCGCAGTGGTCGCGATGGATGGGGCCGCCTTAAAGTGGTTTCAGTGAGAGCAGAAGCGACGGTCGTTCTACGGGTGGCCGGACCTCAAACAACGGGTGTTGAACGAGTTTCGACCCTCGCATTCGGGAACGCTTCACGAACAATGGCTGGCGGTGTCACAAGAGGGCTCGGGGACCGTGGCGGAGTACCGGCGAAGGTTTATTGAGATGGCGGCGCCTCTAGAGGATGTGCCGGAAAGTCTGATGCTCGGGCAGTTCATAAATGGGCTGAGAGGTCAAAACCGAGTTAAGACTCCTTAACCCTCTCACCCTTGAAAAAGCCATGGAAATGGCTGGAAGAATTGAGGAAAAAAATCGTGTCCAGCAAGGTAAGAAGCCTCTTAGTAATTGGAAGGGGGGCTTGGTGGTTGGGCCAATGAATTCTAGCCCAAATCACAGCAGCCCAAGTGTGAGCAAAGGAGGGTTAATAGCTTCATATGGGTTGCCCAGCAGCAGTGGTCCGCCCAAATCGTGGCCCAAGGCCCAGAGTCTCAGGGCTCCGTGAACATGGGCCGGACATATCGAGGCCCAAGTCAGAATTCTACGGGTGGTACAAGGCGTTTGACCGATGGAGAATTGGCGGAAAGGAGAGCGAAGGGGTTGTGTTTTAGGTGTGATGAGAGGTGGGATGTGGGCCACCGTTGTAAGAGGAAGGAGCTTAGTGTGTTGATCGTGGCGGAAGGGGAAGGTGAGTGGGAGGATGAGGAACCGGAGACGGAAAATGACCTTCCCTCGGAGGACGTTGGAACGATGTCCTTGTGTTCGGTGATCGGGATTCACAACCCAAAAACCATGAAGATGAGGGGTGTAGTTAAAGGGCAAGAAGTAGTAGTTATGGTTGACCCGGGGGCAACGCATAATTTCTTAGCGGTCTCGGTGGTGGAGCAAGTGGCTATCCCCGTTACTCAAGGCGGGGAGTTTGTCGTATCCCTAGGAAACGGGGACACCATTCGGGGAAGGGGTGTTTGTAAAGGAGTCAAGGTGGAGCTACAAGGGGGACTCTCCATAACCGAAGATTTTTTCCCACTCACATTAGGTAGTGCCGAGGTGATTTTAGGAGTCCAATGGCTTGAGAAGATGGGGGCTGTGGTTACTAGTTGGCGGACCCATGTCATGAAATTCACCATGGATGGAGTTCCGGTAACCCTCACCGGAGACCCGACCCTTGAAAAATCACAAATTTCACTCAAGGCCATGGTGAAGGTGTTAAAGAAGGAGAAAAAGGGGTATTGGGTTGAGTAACAGTTTAGAGGAAGAGAAGTTGGGCCCAATCCCAGCCGGCCCACCCGTCTTCTTGGAGGAAATATTGGGCCAGTTTCAAGGGGTTTTTCAAATGCCCAACGGGCTACCCCCAAGTAGAGGCCATGAGCACTCTATTGTGTTAAAGGATGGGGCCAACCCAATTAGTGTTAGGCCTTATAGATATCCCCAAATTCAGAAAGATGAGATCGAGAGGCTCATGCGGGAAATGCTCGAGTCCGGCATCATCAGGCCTTCATCAAGCCCGTTTTCAAGTCCGGTTTTGCTAGTCTAGAAAAAAGACGGGTCTTGGCGATTTTGTGTCGATTATCGAGCGCTCAACAAAGAAACGGCCCCGGATAAATATCCGATTCCGGTAATTGAGGAGTTATTAGATGAGTTGCATGGGGCAACGATATTTTCCAAGCTTGATTTAAAATCGGGTTATCATCAAATTCGGGTCAAGCCGGGAGATACTCATAAAACGGCGTTTCGAACCCACGAGGGCCATTATGAGTTTTTGGTCATGCCATTTGGGCTCACTAATGCCCCGACGACCTTCCAATCACTCATGAATGAAGTCTTCTGGCCTTACTTGAGGAAATTCGTGCTTGTTTTCTTTGACGATATTTTGGTGTATAGTAAAGCCGAGGAGGAGCACAAGCGCCATTTGAAATTGGTTTTGCAAAATTTAATGGAAAATCAATTATATGCCAATTTTAAAAAGTGTGAATTTGGCAAGAGGGAGATTGCATAATTGGGGCACGTCATTTCCGAGCAAGGGGTCGCCATGGATAAAGAAAAAATTCAATGCATTCTTGAGTGGGAAACACCACGGAATCTAAGAGAGCTACGGGGTTTTTTGGGGTTAACCGGTTACTACCGGAAATTCATATCCCGTTACGCTCACATAGCCAGACCTCTTACCGCCCAACTGAAGAAGGACTGTTTCGGGTGGTCGGAAGAAGCTACGACAGCCTTCCAAAGGTTAAAGACGGCGATTACCACCGCCCCGGTGTTGGCGGTTCCAAATTTCAGCGAGGTTTTTGTAGTTGAAACCGACGCTTCCGGGTTCGGTCTCGGTGCGGTTTTGATGCAAAATGGTCGACCGGTTGCTTTTTACAGTAAGATGCTGGGAATCCGGGCTAGAGGAAGGTCCATTTACGATAAAGAATTAATGGCAATTGCTTTGGCAGTGACTAGGTGGCGCCATTACTTGCTCGGTCGCCATTTCGAAATTCAAAGCGATCAACAGAGCTTGCGGTATCTCGCGGAGCAGAGGGAGGTCGGAGGGGAATACCAACGGTGGTTGAGAAAATTGGTGGGGTTCGATTTTACCATCAATTACAAACCTGGCGCCGCGAATAGGGTGGCCGATGCACTATCCCGTAAAGGTGAAGCTCGGTTGACATCCTCACTGAAAAGGCTCGAAGGAAAGAAGGAAGAGGATGTGTTAGAATTTGGGTCAATGATCCACTCTTGCTTTCTGGATTGGGCTGGAAGAGGAATTGGAGAGTGACAAGGGTTTGGGCCAGATTGTAGTGGGCTTGAAGGAAAGACAAGAGGGCCCAAAAGGCTACCACTTAGAAGGGTCCAGATTATTTTATAAGAACAGAGTAGTTCTGCCTTCTTCCTCGAAGTACATTCCCCTGCTATTGAAGGAATACCACAACACCCCTACGAGTGGCCACGACGGCGAGATAAAATCATATCTCCGGCTCGCCACCGACTGGTTCTGGGCAGGCATGCGGAAAGATGTCAGAAGGTTTGTGCGAGAATGCGATGTGTGTCAGAGGAATAAGGCCATCACCAAGAGTCCTACCCCTCCCAATTTCTGAGGCCGTGTGGGAGGATATTTCCATGGATTTCGTGGAGGGGTTGCCTTTGTCTCGTGGGGTAAACTCGGTGCTAGTAGTGGTGGATCGACTCTCGAAATACGCCCACTTTATTGGGCTAAGGCACCCTTTCAACGCCCTCAAAGTGGCCGACGCCTTTGTGAGGGAGGTTGTTCGCCTCCATGGGTTTCCGGCATCAATTGTTTCTGACCGTGATAGAGTTTTTATGAGTATCTTTTGGAGGGAACTTTTCAGGTTGCAAGGAACACATCTACGGCGAAGCACGATCTACCACCCACAAACCGACGGGCAGACCGAGGTGGTAAACAAAAGCCTCGAGACATACCTGAGATGCTTCATCGCTGAACAACCGCGAAATTGGGCTCGCTGGCTACCTTGGGCGGAATATTCCTACAACACCTCGCCGCATACCTCGACCAAGATGACACCATTTAAGGTGGTGTACGGTTGTGATCCTCCGAAGCTGTGGCGTTTGGGTGCGGGCCAAACCATGGTCAGCAGTCTTGAGGAGGGCTTGCAAGAGAGAGATGGGATCTTAGAAGAGTTACGGATGAATTTGAACCGTGCCCAGCAAGTGATGAAGGTTAACGCGGATAAACTGAGAAGGGAGGAAAAATTCGAAGTTGGGGAGCGGGTATTCCTCAAGCTGCAACCGTATAGACAGAAGTCTCTCGCTAGAAGACCTTTTGAGAAATTGGCTGCAAGATTCTACGGGCCCTTTGAGGTAATAGAGCAAATTGGCAGGGTCGCTTACAAATTGAAATTACCCAGTGATTGCAAAATACACCCAGTGTTTCATATCTCACAGTTGAAGAGAGCACTTGGCAGCCTCCCAAGTCAGCCCACCATTCCGCAGCAGCTTTCCCCCGACCTAGAATTGATGGTTGAGTCAGCTGGGCTCCTCGATGTGCGCCTGGTCAAAAAGAACTCGGTGCTGGTGCTGGAAGTACTGCTCACATGGAAAGGGTTGCCCGATTGTGAAGCCACATGGGAAGAGTTCGAGGCAGTCAGTTTGCGTTTTCCTTCCTTCCACCTTGAGGACAAGGTGAAACTCAAAGGGGGGAGTGATGTAATGGAGTGGATCAACCGGGTCAAAGAGCCAAGTCAACCACCACTTTTGGTGTACTCAAGGAGCGCCAAACAGGGGCAGCAAGGGTCAAAGATAATCAAGGACAAGAAGCTCCAGGACAAAGTTAATTAAGAGAGTTCAGGGAAAGAAACCAAGTTGCTTTAACAATGTTCTTAGAAGCAAATTTCCATTCTTAGCTTAGTTAATCACATGTATCTCTTTAGCTTGAGTATATGTAAGGTAGTAAGTCCCATTAGAAGGATATCCAGAAAATTAAGAGTAAACACATGAGAGTTGTGGCCTAAAGCTACTATGAGATTCATAACCTCAAGTTATGTCTATCCCTTGTAATTCAATCTTCAATCAATCAAGTACTCAAGCATTCAGCCTTAGTTTACATTTTCTTGTCTAAATTACATTTCCGAATTAGTCTATAACATAATCTGAGTAGTTTTTAATTTAAGGGGTGGTAACATAAAATAAAAAATTAAACGGGTGGTTATTTTGAAAATAGATATATTTTTGGGTGGTAATTTAAAAATTTTCCTTTTTATTTTAAATATTACAAGTTGTACAATTCCTTTTTTTTGGCAACCTACTTCATTTAATTTTAATTCTCTTCTCACTTATGATCCTTACTTAAACCCACTATTACTTTTTTGTTATTCTTTCCCTCTTACATCCCTTACTTTACAATAAAAGAAACCCACTTTCTTTTCTTATAATTTTTTAATACCCCAACAACCCCACTTACATCTTATTATATTCGAGTATTTGCTAAAAGGCCCTTTTAACTCAGTGGTAGAACAACGCCATGGGAAGGTGTTAGTCATTGGTTCAAATCCAATAAGGGGCTTTTTAGGTTTTTCATAAAACTACCATCCATCTGAGTGGGGATAGAAGTATTGTTAATTGGTATTATGAAAGTACAAAGCAAGCAACTTTCTAAGCATAATAAGTTATGCTTATTAGTAGTAGTTATAAAGTTGAACTAATTAATATATCTAAAGCTTTGTGCCAATCAAAGCATAACTCTTAAAAAAAAAAAAAAAAAAAAAAAAAAAAAAAAAAAAAAACAAAAAAAACAGAGGGAGTAGCAAGAAGTGGAGGCTATGACTGTGAGAAATCTATTGAGATATTCCAAGTGAAACTGATGATTGTGGTTTAAAGGATTTGGCACCCAAATAGGTTTATTTCTTCAAATATGTATATTTAGCTTTTGCAAAATGGGAAATTTGAAATCTTTCTTTTATTAGGTGATGGAATTTTGTGAAACAGGTTATCTAACGTGATATGGTTCGTACAGTTGCAGTCAACTGTATTTTATTAAGGACTGTTACAATATAAAAGTAAAATGGGTAAAAGGTGTTTATGAAGATTGTCTTGTTTGGCTATGTGTAAAGTGTGATATTTGATTTTATAGAATTGTAGGTTATTTGCTTGCAATATAGAAATAAGAAGGATAGGAGGTGCTTATGAAGATTGTCTTGTTTGGCTAGATATAAAGTGTGATTTTGTGCTCATTATCCTATATGGAGGTCTCCTTGCTGTCAAGTGATGCATTCTCTCTCATTTTAAATTTTCAGTACTTCTGTTTTTATAATGTTCTTTCTCCTCTCTAATGTGCTTCAAATTAATTGTTCTTATTGTCAATGTTATGTCGATGGTTTTTATGTACTTATCCCTGAAAACCTTTTCTTACTGATAATTTTATATCTGTTTGTAACTTAGTGACCTGGTTTGGACATTTTGCAAGATTGGAATTACATTTATCTTTTCTTTACAATAAAAACCTCTATAGATCATGTATTCTGAGTTTATTGTTTATGTAATTCTTTTTCTTCAAAGCCTGAAAAGTAGTTGTGACAGTTATTTTTCCATTTTTTGGTTGTGGTTTCTTATATTATGACTTGTCTTGACTGAATTTGCTGAAGATGAGCGTGGAACAATTTTTCTTGTCTTCTCTGCAATTCCTCCTTAGCTGTCCACTCTTCTATATTACATCATCTTCTTATTCAAATGTTAACTAGTAGTTGTTTATTATACTTTTTCAAAGTATGTATGTTGAGTCTATTCCTTCTATTCAGGTTTTGCAGGAAGTTTTGAGGTGCTACAATTTACCAGAAGAATTATTTGGAAGAGTTTGTATTGTTATTGACAAGGTCAGTTGAAGAATTATTTCCTAGCATGACTATTTTGCGAGTGGATTGCTTTTTTTTAAAACTTGGATCTGAGTGGTTATCATTTTCCTTTCATCTCTGACCTGCCTTTTTTTGGACCAACGTTTTCTTGATGAGCTTGTCGCTAACCAACAAAAGTAAAAGCTAAATAGTTCTTTTAATTATTTAACATTGCAAGTTGAGGTCGATCATGCGTATGGTTTTGTTAAACAATTGGTTGGTATCATCACAATTAGTCGAATCAAATAAGGAGTTGAGTAAATTATGTTAATAAAATAAATTTATGAATATAAGTTCTAGAAATAAGTATCCCCATATATAAATCAATGTAATTCATAATTATCCCCTTAAAACCAGTTTAAATTCAACGAGATAGATGTGCCCTATACTAGTAACAATAATTATTTTATTTAATTAATTGATTCTTATAAGATGCAATCATGCCTACTTTTATAGTCATGCTGATTACAGACTTTGAATTTTGTATTTTAATTCCTATCAACTTCTTTCAGCTAGTTTTGTAACAATGCTCCCTACTTTTAGTTTTGAAGTCAATCAAGAACCATATTTTTGTTGTGAGCTAATTACATTCATCAAACACTTTTTTTTAGTTGAATTATTATTATAAAACCAACTTTAGTGAAGAAATATAACAAACAAATTACATTAGAGATTTGGGATTAATTCATGACATCAAACTATATTAGGGTTCAACCTCACTCCAAACAAGATACCATAATCAAATATTCAAATAAACAACAAAAATACAATAATTAAAGATATCATAGAAACGAAACAAGAGAATTGAGAAGAAAAGATACTTGAATTAGTGAAGTGAGTCTAGTTAAACATTGAAGATCTATTACTTCATTAGTTTATCTCTCATTTATAAACTTAAAGTAATTTAATGATAATAATGTTGGCATTCTGAAACAGGGTTTTCAAGGCTATTTTATTTATCTACAAACAAAGAGCAAATCAATTGGTCGTTAAAATAGGTTGCATGACCCTTTAGGTTGTTGCTTAGGCAAGCTCACACGACATAGATATGCTAATGCGAGCACTTGGGTGCTTGGATGTGTATTGGAGTACAGAAATGTACACTGTAATAGTGTTTCGGATTTTAAACCTTAAATAGCCCATCGCTTCTTTAGCAACTACGATTAGCCCCTTCATCTCCTTACCCCTTCGTCGCTCACTTTCGGGCGAGGTCACCATTAAAAAAAAAGAGAGAAAATCGAACCTTAGAGGTATCAATGACTATGATGATGGTGATAGATGAGCAAAAAGAAAAGGAAAAAAAAAAAAAGATCAACAAAAAATTGTAGATAAATATGCTTTCCGATTTCCCTAATACAAACCCTTTCTTCATTGAGGTTGTTGTCGCTCTTTGAAGAATTTAAGATCAAACACCATCTTAACATGCGTATTTTTGTAACCTCCATCTTTAGTGGAAAATTCTACAGGCGTGATTTTTGTATGAAGGGAATAATGTATAATGGTAGGTGGGATTAGATGTAATAGGAGCAATTTATAAAGACTCATGGCGCAATGACACGATGAAGGTCTTGCTGCGCCTAGGCGTGCCTTTGGTGCACCTCTTTGAAGTGAGCTGCACAATATAAAACAATTTAAGAAATTTGCCTATGTGCTTCTTTGAATGCACCTTGCCTAGAGCAAAAAAAGGCGCTGTATTGCCTAGCGCCTCAACACTTAGGCGTGCCTTTTTATACACCGAATAGGAGTAAATAAAAAATTTAATTGGACATAATAAGGACACTTATGAAAAGTGAGTAAGGTTAGTTTGGTATTTTGGTGGGGAAAACTTACTAAAATTAGTAACGTTGCAACTAAAAAAAACTTCTTATTATGGAAGTGCATTGAAAGAGAACAAAGGAAATATTCTTTTCTAAGTTAATTTCCTTGTAACAATATTACTTAGAGGAGTTATTACATATAATCATGTACTAACAAATAATTTATGCATAAATTTCCAAAATTAAATTACAATAGCTAGTAAGATCATTTGCAACACCTTTTATATACACCCCAGTGCACATAGAAATAGGTGCACCCAAGAGTAGTTTTTTGTTCATTTGATATGTTTTTGCTGATTTTTAGATTTTAAAATGAATAAAGCAAATTTCTTAAAGTAATGAGCCAAAAATACCTTTAGGTGCACCTTGCACCCTGGTGTTTATAAATTTATTTACATCATTTGAAAGTTATATTTTTTTTCAATCAATGATGTACGCTGTTTTATTGTACTCCCGTAATTTTTTTTTTTTGTTTAAATGCTACAGTTGCCTTATTCGGTTGTTATATTTTTTAAATGACACACTTCCTCTTTTGGAAATCTCTTACATTTTAATAATATAATGTCACCCACCAATGGTCCCCATTCTTTCTAACTTTATCATTTTTCACTCCTTTAATGGTCCTCAACTCCTCACTCCCTCTCACATCCCTTTACTTATCAATAAAATAAGGAAAATTTGCAAATTACAGCCATTTAAAGTTCGTATTTTGCAAATTGCAGCCATTTTAAAAAAAAATTGCAAATTGCAGCACAAAAGTTCGTATAAATTGTAAATTGCAGCCTGATTTAACTGTTTTATCGGTTTACATCTCAAAAAATCTTCGATCAAGGTTTTACGGGCTATTTTAGCCTTTAGGGGCTCAAAAATAACGCAAGTGCCTCGTTTTGCGTAACAAAAATGTATCGATTTGTGGGAAATTGTAAAAATGAGACACTTACGTCATTTTTTTTTGCTAATTCTGAGCTCAATTCGGTTCTCTAAGGACTAAAATGACCCCTAAAACCTTAACCGAAGATATTTCAACATGTAAACCGATGAAAAAGTTGAATCGGGCTACAATTTACAATTTATACGAACTTTTGGGTTGCAATTTGCAATTTTTTTTTAAATGGCTGCAATTTGCAAAATACGAACTGTAAATGGCGCAATTTGCAAATTTTCCATAAAATAATAACTCCACTATCTTTTCTTACAAATTTTTATTATCCTACCTACCCCACTAACAACTTATTGTATTAAAGTCTCCTAAAATTCCATGCATTCAAAACTGTAACATTTAAAAAAAAAAAAAAAAGGACTATTGTTTTTTATTCAAACAAATTTCATGATTTGTGAAGATTGATTTTAAATGATACCAATGTTGCTTTGCTTATTGCCTAATAAGGGATCCAGTCTTGTGTCGTATGTAAGAATTTTAGGAATTTAACTTATTTGATTTTCCAAATTATGAGTTTTCATGCTTATGTTCCTTCTTTGTAAAATTTGATAAACAGCTTGAAAAAATCCCTCTTGATGAGATAAAGAAAGAGTTGAAGTCTATTGGAATGTCTGATGAAGCAATCAAGGAACTGCTGGAGGTCCTTTCTATCAAGTCTTTAACGAAGTTGGAAGGTTAGCCACCTGTATGACTATATATGTAAAGGTTTTGTCTCCTTATTAGGGCTATTGAAAGTATTGATTTAATGTTTAAGTTGTACTCCTTAGAATATTAGTCAGATACTTATACCTTGAATTATGCTTCATTGGTCCTGCAAAAGTCTTTACATTACTCAGAGCATGATTATATGATCCATGCAAATAGGTACTGTAAAAATAAATGTCCTAGAAATATCCCAAAATACATTTACAATATGTAAAGAAAATGTGATCAACCAATTGCAAAGAAATCCTGAAACTACCAAATCATGTATATTGATTTTGAAATTTTACTTGATGCCATACTTACACGGTGTGTAATACTTTACAACCTCCATTTTCATGAGTAGTTACAATCGCAACAGAAACTAAGGTGAACTCAAAAGGGGACCACCCATGTGGGTACTTTAGCTTTTAGGAAGAAAAAGATAGAGAGTATGATAATTATCAAATATAAGTGGGTCACAAAAATTGGTATGGAAGATGATAAAATATGAATAAAATGTTGACATAAATGGGGTGCAGTAAAAAAGAGTAAAATCCCCTCAAAAAGGTAAAAAAAAAAAAAAGTGACCAGAACTTAGAAATACATATGAAGACAGAAAGTGAATAGAGCTTATGAAGACAGAGGTAGTATAATTTTGAGCTGTGTAAAAGATATAAGATAAAACCTTGAGGAGAGGAAATTAAATCAAGAAAAAAAGGAAATTTAAAGTGCTCGTAATAACAAAATTTATAGTTAAGAAGAAATTTATGAATTGGTTGAAAATGGTTTGTTCCAGTTCAGGTCAGGTCGTTTTCAAATAAGGAGGTTGTCCAGTTGTGTTGGGTCAATTTTGGGTCAGCTTATTATGGGACATATATTGATTTCAGTCATGTTTATGTTTAGATCAATTTGGATCATCCAATTTTTGATACAGGTAGGGTGATTAAGTTGGATAATTTGGATTGCCGGGAGGAAGCCTTAGCCATCATATGGGTTTGGCAACCTGGAATGTCAATTTCCATGGATTAGATATTTAACATTTCTGAATCCTGATAAATTTTATGTATATATCGTGGCTTTATTATAGGATGATTGTATATATGCCTTTGTGACACTGCTCATGATAAATGCAGAGAAACTTGGAACTTCTGGTCAAGTTGTTTGTGAACTTAAACAACTTTTTGCTCTTGCTGAGAAATTTGGTTATTCTAAATGGATCCAGTTTGATGCATCCATTGTCCGTGGTCTGGCCTATTATACTGGCATTGTGTTTGAGGTATGTGCTGTATTTGGTTCTTATTGACTCTGTAATTTTAATAAACATTATCTTAGTTTCCATTTATGTAGAATTTGTAATTTTTTAGTGTCTTGCTTTCTTTAGATATTTCCGCCTTTGTTGCCATATCGTTGCCCATTTGCTAAATATATATGCTCCAATATAATTTGGTCAATTTTATTTCTTTGGACAATTGATTGAATTTGTGAACCTTTCAAGTTCTGTGGCTTTGCCTTTACTTACCCATAATAGTTGATGTGAAATTTTTTTCCCTCTATGTTTGCAACTACTTCACTTGTCTCGAAATGTACAATGAATACAATTGATTGATTTTGTTCTTGATTTGGATGTGATTTGAGGATTGTGACTGGTCTTTTCCTTCAGATATCGAGTTTAATAAGTAAGAGCATGTACAATATACTAATGCAAAGCTGTTGGCTAAGGCAGTAAGGTCTCAATCTTGTATTGAAGTAAGGGCATATTTTCTGCACGAATGTGCTGTAGGTAGGAACTAGTAGCAGTAAATTCTACTGCTGAGTAACTAGTGTAGGGTCATAGCTTGTTGATTTCACTCTTCTTATAGGATTATACCGGTGGAAAAGGATGCATAAATTTGACTTCTATGCTTTATGGTAAAATTACACAAAATAAGGGCAAATTCTGGCCAAAATTAGGCTATGTAAAGATTGTAAATGACTTGTTTGAATAAAGTCATTGATACATAGAATATCTTAAGTCTAAATTAGAATTGAGGTGCATAGTAGAACCAAAATGCTCATTGATAATGAGATATGCAGTAATACAGGTCTGGTATATGCCTAGTTCAATTAATCAGCACATTAAGGTGATCATGAACATAACAAATGGCATTTGAAGTTTTGAACAGTGTAACTCCCATGAAAGTTGGTTCAGGTGATTTCTTGAGGGATTAATGAGTTATTGATTTCTTGTTGGTAAGTAATGTAAGCAGCAGTGGGTTGCAATTTTCTTGTGCACATATACCACCTATGACCCCTGTCAGCCAACTGATGTTTTTCTTCATATTAAGTAGTATTATTATTTCATCTGCAGTGGAGTTCCTTGAAAAAACCTTTTATTTTTCTATCATTCAGGGCTTTGATAGAAAGGGAAAGTTACGAGCCATTTGTGGTGGAGGACGTTATGATAGACTGCTATCTACATTCGGAGGTGATGATGTTCCAGCCTGCGGTTTTGGATTTGGTGATGCAGTCATTATGGAAGTAAGCATTTTCCTTGTGATTTTGTTGATTTGATAATTTATTTACAGACATTGCTAGAGTTCATATAAAGTAGCTGTATACTAGCTGCAGTCCAATATCTGGTATTGCTTGTTTGGCTGTTTATTATTTGCAAATTAAATTAAGGGGATTTTACTAACAAGGTTTTCCAAACTGTCCTAGCCTAAGTCCCACTTACTTGACTTAAAACCCCAGCCTGTACCTGAATTCCTGAAATCAACCCAACTTTGGTGAATCAAAATTTGACCCAACCATATCTAAAGTAATTACTAAGTAATGATTGATTATCACATTTACCCACTTGACCAACAACCGAACCAATTGAGTGATTCATCACCCCGATATGGCAATGAATTGACCCGAAAGTAGAACAACCCATTTCACCTCTATACATGTTGATCTGGGTGTTGAATGGGAAGATAGAATTGAGAGTATATACTTCCAGTTTTCTCCCTCATTGTTTTTACTAATAATTTTACTTTATTTAACTTTTCTTTCAAACTACCCTATTTTGGCAGTCTGTTTTTAAACCATGCATAATAGAATTTTGGTAGACACGACCACATTTTCCACCTTCAGCAAGGGTCTGCAAAATGTGATTGCAGGTACTTGTGGTTAATTGCATTTCACTCTTTCTTCCTGGCACCAAAATGTAATGTTAAGGTTTTTTAATTACCGTGTTTTGGTAACTATTATATTTGTCGCTTATATATCAACTTTTAATCCTAAAACAGGTTAACCTGTTTACGTCTTAAAGCCCTTAGCCCATATTATGGTTACTATCTCCCAGCATCAACTTTTTTCACAATTTGACTGCCTTCATGTTGTGCCCTGGTTATTTTGTTCAGCTGCTCAAGGAGAAAAGCCTTCTTCCAGAACTTGGCCTAGAGGTCAACAACATAATATGCTCACTTAATCCTGACCTTCAAGGTGTGGCAGCATTAGTTGCTTCTACTCTTAGAGGAAAAGGTCAGAGTGTTGATTTGGTATTGGAGAGCAAGCCAATGAAGTGGTAAGCAATTACTTTGATTTGTTTAATGGCTGTCATTTTTATTCTTCATAATGAATCAGAAATTGATAGTTGAAGGTTTGGGAAGTGTTTCAAATTCTTAAGTTGCTGAGTGTTGATTCCTACTACATTTTTCAGGGTATTTAAACGAGCTGCACGAATAAATGCTCAGCGCTTAATATTGATCGGAAAATCTGAGTGGGAAAGAAGTACAGTGGCTGTAAAAATACTCTCAACAGGCGAACAATATGAAGTCAAACTTGATGAGTTAGATTGACACGAATAAGTTCCCATGTATGGATAACAGGATAAGGGGTTGGAGGAAAGAAGGTGAGGGAGAAGGGAGAGGACGGGTCCATTTTTTCTCTTTAATAAACACTCTCTTCCTTCCCCTTCCTCCTATATCCCTCCCCTTTCTTTCCTCTTATTTTGCTATCCAAATTATTTTCTAGCGTTAGGCTATTATTATAATTTTTTTCTCATTATATTGCAAACAGCAGTACCATAATATCGATGTATAAATATGTGTTTTGTTAGACAACCATCTTATTTGATACTTACACTGTTATCATTTTAGGCTGCTGTTTAGTTTTTTTCATTGCATAATTATAAGTTTACTTGCTTCATAGAGTGTTCGTATTGGGGAGAATGTGGGGATGGGGTGGAGGAGGTGATAAGAGAAGAGAAACTGAGGCATTTTCCATTGTTCAAGGGTGGGAGTGAGCGCAAAATACATGTTGATCAATTTAATCAACTTGTATTTTCAATCCCCAGGGTATATTGGAGTGGGAAGATTTACAACTTCCTACTCTTTCTTCCCCCTACTTTTATTTCTCACTACTTTTATTCTTAGTAGTTTAGTTCCCTTTAATAACAACAAATTAGTTACTTGATAATTTAGATTACTTTTGATTAACTAGGAATAAATTGACTTGTTTCCCTATGGTTCAACCCTTCTTCCCTATCTACATAGTTAGTGGACTTATGAATTATTTTTTATTAGGTGATTACGACTTTAGCCTGTCAAAACTTTGGTGCCGTTGTCGAGGAAACGGTTTTATTTTTATTTTTAATTGTTTTTTTGTAGTCTAGATTATTCCCTCTTGTCTCAGAGAATGTTAGTTCTTTGAGGAAATTCTCATATTTGTCTTTTAGCTCTTTGTTTATGCCCATGTGTTCCAGATCAGGTTATATTCCATTCGATCATGAGATCGAGCGCTCTTTCCATAGACAAAAGAAACTTTACAGGCAAATCCTGGTGGGTTCTGGGGATAACGATAATCACAGAGACCCTCCAACTGATTCTAGTGATTCAGAAGTTCCCTCAGATTCAGAATCAGAGATGACAGCACCTAAGAAGCTCAGCGATTATTCGTAGCCATCCTTGACGAATTTTCCACACCTTACTCCTACTTCGGCCCTTGATGGAGTGCAATTTGAAATCAAACCCCAATTTATCACGATGATAGAGAGGAAGCAATTCAGTGGAGCTAAGGGTGAAGATCCTAATCTTCACATTGCAGATTTCTGCCAATATTGCAACACCATTAGACAAGCTTGGGTCACGCAAGATCAAATCGGAGATTCTTTTTCCCTTTTCTTTATGTGGAAAAAACCAAATTATGGTTTAATGGTTTGAATAGAACTGCACTTGGTATATTGACCGGGAAACTCTTGCTTTGAATTTTTATACTAAATATTACCCTCAAGAGAGAACAACTTTACTAAGGAGTGCTATTCGTAACTTTGCCCAAGAGCCAGAGGAAACTCTCTATGAGGCAGAGAGAATGCCCTCACCATAATCTAGCACGATGGCAGTTCATCCAAGCCTTTTACAATGGACTTGGAAATTTATCTAGATCAATTCTAGATTCTGTAGCTAGTGGGAGATTCATGAATCTTAATGTTGAAACTACAAGTCAGGTTATCAAAGACTATGAAAATTCACAATTCCCAATATGGGAATCCGAGAGGGTTAGCTAACAAAGGAAAACATAATGTCGATTCAGTATCCTTTTTGCAGGCTCAATTAACATCTATTTGTCAGAAACTAGATAATCTTACTGTTGTTCCTAACTCTGTAGCTATTGTTTCTGCTGTTGCCAACAATTAAGCTTTTTGTGAAAATTTTAGAATTATAGGACATTGGGAGCAAGATTGTAGGAGTTCTATAGAGCAAGTTAATGCCTTCCAATCCTATAGGCAAAATAACCCATACTCCAACTCTTATAATCCTGGCCTCCGGAACGACCCATATCTTTCCTACCGGAGTATCAATGTACAAAACCCTCCACCTCCACAACAAACACAAAAGCAACCATCACCGCAGCAAAAATATTACCATCCTAATTCTGGCTAGAAAACCAATCACAATCCTCCTCATCTTCTGACCCTGCTATGTCAGAAATTAGAGCAATGCTTTCAAGCATGCAAAAGCAAATGGAGAGTAGGGATGCACAAATTGATTTAATTATAGCTCATAATAAAATCATAGACAATCAAATTGCAAAGATTTCATCTACCCTACAAACCCGTCAACAGGGAGCTCTACCATCGCAACCAATCCACCATACAGATCATGCCAATGCAATCACTTTAAGGAGTGGTTCACATTATGATGGGCCTCCTATGCCCATGGATGATGGACCTGTTGCTAATCCTGATTCCCTTGTACCAAATGCTAATCTAACTAACCCTGCAGGGCTACAAAAAGAAACTAACCCTTCTAATGTTTCTTTGCAGGGTAAATTTCAGGACAAGGGTGGAGATGTGTAGAGCCCAGTTATCAAACTACCATTCCCTAATAGACATTTGAAGAGTAAGTTTGATAAGCAATTCGGTAAGTTTTTGGAGGTTGTGAAAAACTTGCAGGTAACAGATCCTTTCACTAATTTAATCACTCAGGCACCCGCATATGCTAAATTTATGAAAGATATTTTGACTAGGAAAAGGGCCTTTGATGAGGTAGAAACTGTAGCTTTTACAGAGGAATGTAGTGCTTTATTGCAAAATAAATCCCCTCCTAAATTAAAGGATCATGGTAGTTTTTCTATCCCTTATCATATTGGTAATGTCTTCGTTGATAAAGCATTATGTGATTTGGGTGCTAGTGTCAGTGTTATTCCATCGTCTGTGTGTGCTAAGCTTAATATAGGTGATTTGAAAGTTACTAACATTACTTTACACATGGAAGACCGTTCTGTTAAACACCCTTTTAGGTATTTTAGAGGATGTCTCTATCAGAGTTGGTAAATTTTTTTATCCCTATTGATTTTGTTGTGTTAGACATGGCTGAGGGTACACAAATTCCCATTATATTAGGTAGGCCTTTTCTTCATAATGAAGGAGCCATTATTAATGTTAAAAATGGAAAACTAACCCTTTCTGTAGGAGATGATAATATCACTTTTAATTTAGGGAAGGTTTAAAAAGGGCCTATGCTAGAAGAAATTTGTTGTTTAATTGATGTCATTGATATAATGGATGATATTGTGAAGAAAGCTTACCACAGGTTCTTGCAAGGGATCCCATGGAGGAAGTTCTTTGTGGAGATGTATCTACAGGTGATGCAAGCATTTAAAGAAATGAGGTGGATGCTATTGAGAAAGCTCTTTCAGTAGAAGAGCTTGATCCTAAAGAGACCATGAAGGTAGTGAAATTAGTTCAGGAATCAAAACTTGCAGAGGTCAAGAAACCTGATTTAAAACCTCTCCCTTCTTATTTTAAATATGTTTTTCTTGATGAGCGGGAACTATACCCTTTGATCATTAAAACTGCACTTGATGACCCACAAACTTCCAAACTTCTAGAGGTTCTTCGAACCCACAAAAGGGCAATTGGGTACAGCATTGATGATCTCAAGGGTATTAGCCCTGATTTTTGTATGCACAGGATACATTTAGAGGACAACTACAAGCCATGTATTCAACCCTATAGGAGGTTGAATCCTAATATGCAAGAAGTAGATAAGATAGAGGTGATGAAATTACTTGATGCAGGTATTATCTATCCTATTTCTAACTCAAAGTGGGTGAATCATGTTCAGGTGGTTCCTAAAAAGGGTGGGATGATTGTGATTAAAAATGATAAAAATGAATTGATTCCAAATAGAACTATTATAGGGTGGCGTATGTGCATTAATTTTCGTAGATTAAATATCGTCACTAAAAAGGACTACTTCCCTCTCCCTTTTATTGATCAAATGCTTGACAGGTTGGCTCATCATAAGTTCTTCTGTTATTTGGATGGGTATTTGGGATTTTTCCAAATTCCGATTCACCTTGAAGATCAAGAAAAGACTACATTTACATGCCCTTATGGTACTTTTGCATATCGTAGAATGCCCTTTGGTTTATGTTATGCACATGCTACCTTTCAACGTTGCATGATGAGTATTTTTTCTAATTTCTTAGAGTCTATCATGGAAGTCTTTATGGATTATTTTAGTGTGTATGGGTCTTCATTTGATGCATGCCTAGTAAATCTCGCTAAAATTTTGAAAAGATGTGAAGAGTGCAATTTGGTTTTAAAATGGGAGAAGTGTCACTTTATGGTGACAGAGAGAGTAGTTCTTGGTCAAATTGTATTTGATAAGGGTATACAGGTAGATAAAGCTAAGAATTCCGTGATTGAGCAATTGCCTCCTCCTGTTAATGTTATGGGGGTTAGAAGTTTCTTAGGTCAAACGGGGTTTTATCATCGCTTTATCAAAGATTTTTTAAAATTGCTAAACCACTAACTCAACTTTTACTCAAGGATGCCCCTTTTGATTTTACTGACGAGTGTCTTGAGGCTTTTCACAAGTTAAAGCAGGCATTGATATCGGCACCCATCATAAGTGCACCCGATTGGACTCTTCCTTTCGAGATCATGTGTAATGCAAGTGATTTAGCATTAGGTGTTGTGCTAGGACAGAGAAATAATAAAGTTCTACATGCTATCTACTATGTAAGTAAAACTTTGGATGAAGCTCAAGTCAACTATGCCACTACGGAGAAGGAGTTTCTTGCTGTGATTTATGCTTTAGAAAAATTTAGATCATATATCTAGTTGGTTTTAATTAAAGTTATTGTTTTTACTGACCATGTAGCTTTGAAGTACTTAATAGTATAGCCAAGGCAAAATCAAAGCCTAGGCTACTCCGTTGGGTTCTCTTGCTCCAGGATTTTGATGTGGAGATAAAGGATAAGAAAGGTGCAGAGAACGTTGTTGTAGATCACTTGTCACGTATCAGGTATGATGAGGGTAAGGATTCTCTCCCTATAGATGACTCTTTCCTTGATGACCACTTGTATGCAGTTGTAGAGCAACAGTACCCCTGGTATGCCGATTTTGCTAATTATTTAGTGGGGGGTACTCTACCTCCTGACTTGTCCTACCAACAGAAGAAGAAGTTCCTTTATGATGTTAAGCATTATTTTTGGGATGATCCTTTTTTTGTTTTGTGAGTGTGCAGTGATATGTCTATTTTATGTAGTATTTTACCCCCGTCCCTTGGTCATAATTAGTAATGTTTTTGGCTCTTTAGAGCCACTTTTATTACTAATTGGTATTTTCTAGTGTTTTCGTAGTTTGTTTGACTTTTGCAGGGATTTGCACTTTTGGAGCATTTTCCCGAGATATGATGGAGCAACTACGAGCACTGGAGAAGCACGACCAGTTTCTATAACCCAGGGCCGGTTAGAGCCATCGAACCGGTGATTAAGGGCTCGATATATGTGATACCAGGGCATTTGGACCAAGAATTCAAGACCCAAAGAGGAAATCCAGATTGGCCTGAAGAATTGAAGCCGAATCGAAGTCCAAATAGTGGCCCAAGAGTGTCGCCCGGCCAAAGAGGCTGGCGCCTGGAGGCGCGCCCGGCCGGGCGAGGGAAGCAAGGCCGGCGCCCGAAAGGCCGGGCGCGAGAAGTGTATCTGAAGGAAAAAGACGCGCCCGATCGGACGGTGCCTCGCTACCGCCCGATCGGGCGCATGTTATTATTAGGGGTTAATTATCGACGTTTAAGTTTGTTTTAGTTTAGGATTCTCGCTTAGTATAAATACTTTTTCGAAAAGCGAGTTTAGGACTTTCTTTTACTCTTTCTTAATTCTTTCTTAGATTTTCTCTCTCTACTTAGCTTTTAGATTAGTTTCTCTCTCATATACTTTGTTCTTAACTCTATTCTTAAATCCAGATTTTCTTTGGTAACAATTTCTCTTCTCTTAATCTTAGTTATTTATTTTATTCCTTTGATCATGTCTTGCTTTATTACTTTGATTTGCTTAGATTTAATTATGTGTGAGTAGTTTTATTTCTAGGGTTTGTGGGGATCCATAAATAATATGAAGGGGTAATTTATTGTTGTTAATTGTCAATGCTATATTAATTCCCTATTGATTGATTTAATGCTCTGTGACTAGATTTGTGCAGATCTTTTATGCATGAGTTTGACAATATTGATTCGAGATTCGAGAGATGAGAATTGATGTATAGGTCTAGTTTCAATAGGCAGGTTAATTTATAAATGGTTAAGTCGAGATTCGAGAGATGAGATTTAATACCGGTAAATTAATTGTGTGATTGTAATACGTAGCGAAAGCCCTTTATGATCTGATTAATTTATGCATTGATGATTGATTACTATGTTTTACCCTGAAATTTTATTTATTGGTGAACCTATACCCTAGATCTTTTATTCATTGTTTTCTCTTTACTCTTAATCTCCGTAGTTTAGTTTTATATCCAAATTTATATATTGGTTACTTTATAATTTAGATTGCTTGAATTAATTAGGAATAGAAAGACCAGTTTCCCTGTGGATTCGACCGTACTTCCCTATCTATTATTAGTTAGTAGTTTTAGGAATTACTTTTGATTAAGAGATACGACTGTACCCTGTCATGCAGATGGCTTATTTCGTAGGTGTGTTCCCGAATGGAAAGTTCACGACCTTCTTACTAGTTGCCACACCTCACCTTATGGAGGAAATCATGGTCCCACCAAAACGGTGGCCAAGATTAATGAGTCGGGTTTTTATTGGCCCAACATGTTTAAGGATGCTAACACTTTTGTGCAGGCTTGTGACTCTTGCCAGAGGAATGGCAACATCTCGCGGCGGCATGAGATGCCTTAAACCGAAATTTTGGAAGTTGAAATTTTTGATGTTTAGGGTGTATATTACATGGGACCGTTTCCCTTTTCAAGAGGGAATCACTATATACTTGTTTCCGTTGACTATGTATCCAAGTGGGTTGAGGCCATTGCCACTCCTACCAATGATGCCAAGGTGGTCCATAGACTTTTCAAGAAGACCATCTTTTTAAGATTTGGAGTACCTAGAGCTATAATCAGTGATGGAGATCTCACTTTCATGAGCGGAAGCTAGACACCCTTCTCAAGAAGTATGGTGTATACCATAGGACAGGTTTAGCCTATCATCCCCAAACTAGTGGCCAAGTTGAAGATTTTAACCGTGGGATCAAGGCCATTCTAGAAAAGGTGGTAGCAAAATCAAGGAAAGATTGGAGTGATAAGTTGGATGACACCCTTTGGGCATACAGAACTGCATTTAATACCCCAATAGGTACTACTCCTTATAGACTTGTGTATGGTAAAGCATGTCACCTCCCGGTGGAATTAGAGTACAAGGCATATTTGGCTATTAAGGAGCTCAATTTGGATGCTAAGCTAGCAGGAGAAAAGAGGCTACTTCAACTTAACCAACTTGATGAGTTTAGGTTGACGACCTATGATAGTGCACGTGTCTACAAGGAGAAGACCAAGAGATGGCGCGACAAGATGATCCTTCCGTGAGAGTTCAAAGAGGGTGACAAAGTTTTGTTGTTCAACTCTAGACTTAAACTTTTCCCAGGAAAGTTAAAGTCAAGGTGGTCGGGTCCTTTTATTGTAAAAAGGGCTAATAAATTTGGCTCTGTGGAATTAATCGATGAGCATGGTAATGAGTTCAAGGTAAATGGTCAAAGACTTAAGCTATACCATAAAGGGGCTACGATTGGTGCGGTTGAATTACTTCACCTAATCGATTCTGGTTCATCTTGAGCAACATTGTGGTAAGAGGGTCATGCGGGATCTAGATAAATCAGTGCTTTGCGGGAGGCAACCTATATTTCTTGCTTTCTAGACTAGTTTTTCCCTCATTTTATTTTTTCCTTTTTTTAGAGAGGTGAGGAGAGTGCAATTTTTACCCCTTCAAATTGTTTTTGTACATGTTTCGAATCAACAAGTAAGGAGATTTAAAGAAAAAAGTTGAAAAAGTGTATGTTTCGAGCTGGGCAGGGGCCCGATCGGGCGCGAGAGTGAAGCTTAACTTGAGCGTCAAATCGCTCGATCGGACGCGCAAGGCAAGAAAATTTTGAGTCTGAAATTCGTCGGATCGCTCACCTGATCAGGAGCGCAAGTGGAAGAAGAATTCAAAGAAAATTCGCCCGATCGGGCGAATGTGCTCGATCGGGCGCAAAAATGGAGAAATCGAGTGTCACAAAAAGAAATCTCGGACGAAGCTCGCTTGATTGGGCGAAGGGATCGAGAGAAATTCGAGGTCCCCTCGCGCCCGATCGGGCGGAGTGCGCCCGATTGGGCGCGCAACTCGCAATATAAAATTCTAGAGCTTCGCCCGATCGGGCGGACTTGAGCTCGATCGGGCGCACCTTTTTAATTCGGGCTTCGTATTTCTTTTCCTCTCTTTTCTTTCCACTAGCTCTCTTCCTTCTTTCATCTCTTTCATTCACACTTTCTCTCTCTATTCTCCATTATCATACCCTCAAACTCACTTTTCCAATCAAGATCTTCTTAAATTCTCCCATCAAATCTCAAATTATTTTACATATTCTTCATCCTCTCACTTTCCTCTACATTCTCCATCTAATTTTCACTTGTTTTTCTCAAATTTTTAGGAAACTCTAAGAGAGAGAAAGCTTCAAGGTTTATAAAAATCAATTCAAATGGCGTTCAAAAGATCAAGGACTCAAAGGGGTGAGCAATCAAGGCAACAACCGGCACTCACGGTCAACCCGGAGCTCCAAATTCTAGGATGGAGCGAGGTGGTGGTTACTAGCATGGAGAAAAAGACTAGGATGCTCAACCTCGTCGAGAGGCAGGTAATTCCTACTCGTTTTGTTCATCATCCTACCTTGTCTAGACTGGGAATTGACAAACATGTTGAAAAATTGTTTAAGGGAATTGGAATGAGTGATATATTTAACTTGCATTATGATACTTATGATTACTTGACTGTGGAATTTAATTCTACTTTTAATTTGATTAAGTCTAGTGCAGCTATTTATCATCTTCAATTCCGTCTACTTAACAATGATGTGAGATTGTCCTTGAAAGATTTTGGTAAACTTTTTGAGTTAAAATCCGATAGGCCTACAGAACCATCTAGGGATTATTATGCCGAAGTCTAGATACTTAGCTTTAACAGGGAATGTGTTAGAGAACCTCCAACATCCAAGGGAACTTGGATTCAACATCCCGTGCCAAAATTTTGGCAAAGGTTTGTTGGCCTCACCATCTTCGGGAGGCATGAACCGGCAAATGTGAGGAGAGATGAGTTAGAGTTGTTATCCACCTACATGATTCCTAGGAGTGAGAAGCTAAACATCCCACTTAGCATAGCCCAACACTTCCAAAGAAGTGCTAAGGCGGCCGAGGCCGGTAGAACTAGGACCCCTATCTACTTTGGTGGGTCAATCACCCACATTGTGGTAAAATTGCTGAGTTTTACACCCAATGACCATAGGAGAGTAGCTGGCCCTACCCTCATGGATCTAACATACACAGGAAGCCTCAGTTGGGTCCAACCTACCCATAGCGTGACTCAACCTAGTGAGATGTGGTGGATAATTCATAGAAAGTCGGGTAGGAGGGATCAATCCTTCACATTGCCTAACACAAACTTGAGCAAGTTCGATAAGGGTAAGTCCACCTACACTTTTAAACTAGGTAATCAAGGAGAGGCTCGAGTGGCTCACCACTCACCACCTCAACCACAACCCTAATTCCAACCTCCTCCATAACCCCAATCCTACATGTATGATATCCCTACTTTTTCCGTTGACTATAACATCGATCCCAATGCACCATATGAATTCTCGGCTTTTAGGAGCCAATGATAGGATCGAGAGGGGGCAAGGAAGGGTGGAGCGTTTAGTTCAAAACCTTGACTCTAGTGTAGGTTCTCTAGATAGACGGGTGTAGACACCCAAATGTGTCTCCCCAAAACCAAACCCAGTGATGAATTACTTTCATGTCATTTGATTATCAAACAAACCGAAAGTGTGAAAAGTCTAGTGATGAGGATGTTTTTATTAAAATATCTCTTTTTTCTGTTTTTGAAAATATTTCTTTTCTTACCTTATTTTTTAAAAACGTGCATTCCAGTTTAGTTTGGTCCATGATAAGGGTCCAATAATAGTGTAGTTGGATGGGGCTTGAAAAAACCTTTTCAACGATATATTATAAGCCCAATTCCGATGAATAATGAGGAAGTTATGGCCAAAATACTAAAATGGGCCCAAACCGGATTTTACCTACGACCCAATGATCATGTGGAGGGTCCAAAGGTCTAATCATATTCCTAAACTAATTAGGATTAATTAGAAGCTTCTATAAGTTTTTAAAAGATCTTAATTATCCTTTTTGAAAAGATAAGATTAAAGAATTTGAGTTATATAAAAACTTTCCTTTTTTAAAAATTTCCTTTTCTTAAATCCTAATTCTATTCGAATTCAAAGACAGTCAGATTTTATTTTTGTGCCTCATAATCTTTATCCAAATTTTATATGGTTGGATATATCTTGAAATTATCTTTCCAATGATATATTATAATATTAAATCCGAGTTATAACGAAAAAGATATGAATAAGACATGAAACTCTATCCAAAACTAACACCGTCCCACTATTTCGGCCATATCTTTTTATCTACAAAATATTTTAATCTGATTTTAATTGGGTTGGAAAGTAGACTTTAATATATTTCCAACGACATATTATATGCATTATTTGAACTTCTGGATCAAAAGATATGATAAAAACAAAATCCGAAAAAACTGCTGTCCACCGAGTTCTATTTTGATTCGAATTCGGATTCTTTTCTTTATTTTTCGACTCTCTTTTTTCCTATAAATAGAGGTCATATCTTCCCTTTTTCAATCATCAATTCTCACCAATTCTCATTAACTCTCATTAAGAAATTCTTGATTCCCTCTCTCTTTCTAAGCCTATCTTTTTACAAACAAAATTCCTCATACATTAGCACTAGACACACCTAGCCAAATTCGAAGTTGCCTTCGCCCTAGACCTGAAATGTTTTAATTTCTGAGGGTTTGGTCCCTAATCTCTATTTCAATTATTTAATTTAATTATTTGATTTATTATTTTCCTTGAAGTTACTAACGTGTGTATTTTGTTATTAGAAAGACGTACGAGGCATCCAAGTAAGTGCTTTAATTTTTTAATTGATAGTATCATGCTTAGATAGTTATTATGATTCCTAGTATCATGTTAGGATGTTTTTCTTAATTTGATGTTTAGGGTGACAACAATAAATTCTTAGTATCATGTTTAGGGTAAAGAATATAATATCAAGTATGATTAAAAGTATGATGCCTTCTATTTTCTTTCCTAATGTTTATTCATGTTAGTATCATGTTAGGGCTATATATTTGATCTTTATTGTTTAGTGACATGGTAGGGTTTGTTATTAATCTTGTTAGTATCATGCCTAGGATCTTGCTATTATTATGCTTTAACATGATTATTTTAATTATTATTATTTATTATTATTATTATTATTTTATGAATATCATGTTGCTTGATTATATTTATTGTTATTGCTTGATCACACCTTTTAAGCATGTTTAAAGGGAATTGGTACTTGTAATCACGCTTAATAAGATAATTAATAATCTTGTTTAGGGTTAATTTGATTATAATTCAAGTTATCGCCAATAATAGATTTATTTGTGCATTAATATTAAACCAACATAGATAAATAGGTTTAGGGTTAATCATATTGCTTGCATGTTAGTCAGAAAGTGCACATGAATACGATCAGAATAAAGTAGAGGCCTATTATTAGGGCCGATTCAATCTCTTTTAGGTTGGATTTGTACCTTCATCCCCGAACTACCAGTCATGGTTCAAGACCTATTGGAGTTGACGATCTCCTGCATCGTTAAGGGGTGTAACCTTCACCTCGTGAACGGTTTACAAGTTCCTAAAACTTGTTGGCGACTCTTTTTCTCTATCTTCCTTCCCTTTGGACGCCACTGTACTTTAGTGTATGATCACAATGGGGTTCAAGCTAGGGATAATGCTTGAAATATTCCCTACAACGGGTTGGTCACGTGGAGAGAAACCTAGGGAGGGATTTATACCCCATGTATGATGATTATGCTCGCCGAGGGGCTATTCCCCCCGAGGCTCTTGTTCCCAATTGGTTTTAATATCCTCAAAGAGGGTATTTGACCCCCGGTGCTTTTGGTAGTTGTGTGGACTATTCTTCGGTCCATGGTTATGGGGCCGATGTCCCTTTTGGTGGGATTGGGGGGAATGTGGATCCTAACTATTTTGCAGGTGGTTCGGGTCATGGAGGTGTTGGTTCAAGCCATGGAGGTGTCGGCTCTAGCCATGGTGGTGACTATGCTAGGATGGAGGAGGATGAGGATGATGATGAGGAGTAGCTAGTCCTAGCTACACTCCCAAGTCAATGAGGGCATTACTTGATTTTGCTTGGGGGGAGATGATCTTGTATATATGGTATTACTCTCTCTCTTTTCTTCTTTTTATTGCTTTCTACTATAGGTTTTTTCTTTCTTTTTAGAGTAGTTTTATTGCTTTTGAAAAAAAAAATACAAAAAAAATTGAAAAGATAAAAAAAAAATACAAAAATACGTTCCAATGAAGAAAATGAATCATGCTTCCTTGTGCCCCTTGAAAAAAATTGTTTTGACTCTTGGTCATTGATAACGAATATTGCTCATAAGTTGGTCATGATTTAATGTTTGATTGCCTTGGAACCTTAACATGCATCAATTTTTTCCAACTACTTATGAATATAGTGCTTGACTAGTTGATTTGGTAAGGAATGTGTGTTAGTTCCTGGTATATCAATGAATCTAAGTATTGATTTGTGACTATGAGTAATGTTTATATTATTCACTATTATGCACAATGTGGAGGACGAAGGCTTTCATTCTTTTAGGTAGCCTTCAGACGATTTAGATACATTTGTTCCCTTCTTGCTACCCATGTTGTTGCTTGTGCCCTTTCATTGTTAATTTAGCCACATTACAGGTCTAATTAAGCCCTATTGGTTACTAGTCCCAAGCTTGGCTTGGGGGAGCTAATAATTAGTGAGGTGAGGGAGTTGTGGTGTGCACATAATTTGCACAATGTGAAAAAAAGAGTGATTGTTCTTTTGATATTGTGATTGGAAAAAATGTTGACAATTTATGTTTTAAAGTTGAAAAATTCCAATGTAAGATAAAAAGAAGAAAAAAAAAAGGAAAAAAAAATGTTTCAATATTCAAATATTCTATGTGAAGGTTGCTCAAAAGAAAAAAAATAATAATAAAAAAAAAAAGAAAGAAAAAAATTCAAGAAAAAAAAAAGTTCAAGTTTGAAAGAAAAAAAAAAAAGAATGAGTTCAAAGTTTGTTTATTCACTCTTAATCTTTAATATCATATTTTTACGAGTAAATTTGTAAGTGATGGTTGTTATGTGAGATATTAATTTGGTTGTTTGGTGAACTTTTGTAGAGTTAAGTTGTGATTGGAGATGATTTGGTCATTACTTGTTTTGACCTTGAGTTTTATTAGGATATGCTTCCCTTAAGCATGGATTTACTCTCACATTTTTCAAAATATTTCCTACCTTTTACCCTAGCCATACATTACAAGCTTTAAAGACATTCCAACCTTTGTGCATAGAATTGTGTAGATGTGAAAGTAGTTGTTTATCAATGCGAAGGATGACTTGATGTATTTTGAGTCGAGTATCTAGGTTGAGTGCTATTCTCTTCAAACACACGAGTGGTGTGAGTTTGGAAGGGCATTGTTCACAATAAAGGGGTGGTTGGAGAGCGATCGAGTACATTCTTTACTCGCCATATAAATGAGAGTTGAGTGTGTAAGCACTAGCCTTGAATTCTATATGCTCATGTGGTTTTCTCTACTTGACAATTGTTAGGGAAGATAGGAAGTCAGATGGATTTAAGTGATTGATATTGATGCATGTTTGTTGGATTGCCCTTGAGTCATGTTGTGGATTTTTTATTTGATTTGGGGTGAAGTTAAGGTTTGTTTTGATTCATATTGTCTTGCTTAGGGACAAGCAAAGGTTTGGCTTGGGGGAGTTTGATATGTCTATTTTATATAGTATTTTACCCCCGTCCCTTGTTCATAATTGGTAGTGTTTTTGGCTCTTTAGAGCCACTTTTATTACTAATTGGTGTTTTCTAGTGTTACCGTACTGTTGGTTGAGTTTTGTAGGGAATTGTACTTTTGGAGCATTTTCCCGGAATTTTATGGAACGACTACGAGCATTGGAGGAGCACGACCACTTTTCATATATAGCCCAAGGCCGATTAGAGTCATCGAGCCGGTGATTAAGGGCTCGACATATGAAATACCGAGCATTGGACACCGAGTATTCAAGCCCTAAAGTGGAAATTCGGAGTGGGCTAAGAAGTGAAGCCCAATCCAAGTCCAGGCAAAGTCGGGCCCGATCAGGAAACCTTTGGCTCGATCGGGTGGTTGCCCAGAATTAGGAGGCGAAGAAAAAGGCGGGCACGATCGGGCGGCCATTCGCCCGATCGGACGCGTGTTTCTGATAAGCTGTTTTCGGCGATTTACTTAGTTCTAATTAGGATTTGTTAGGAGCTTTATATAAGTACGATTTAGTGATTTGGTACAAGTTACCTCTTCTCTTAGACTTTCTCTCTCTACTTAGTTTTATTTTCTCTCTTATTTTCTCTCTCTACAACTTTGCACTTGTTCTTGATTTAACTCATTATTTTCGTTAACTTTGGTAACGATTTCTTCTCTATTAATTTCACTAATTTTATTTCTTTATTTTCATCATGACTTGTTTAATTGCTTTGATTAGTTTAGATTTAATTATGCGTGAGTAGTTTTCTTTTTAGGGTTTTTGGGGATCCATAAATAATATGAAGGGGTAATTTTCATTGTTGATTGTTAATGCTTGATTAATTTCCAATTGATTGATTTAATGCTATGCAATTAGATTAGGCTTGGTTTAATTGTATGAGTTATGCAATATTGATCCGAGAGATGAGAATTGATGTTTAGGCTTAGTTTCAATAGGCGGACTAATTTATAAATGGTTAAGTCAAGATTTGAGAGATGAGATTTAATACCGGTAAATTAACTCTGTGATTGTAATACTTAGCGAAAGTCCTTTATGATCTGATTAATTATTGCATTGATGATTGATTGTCGTGTTTTACCCTGGAATATTTTTTATTGGTGAACCTATGCCCTAGGTCTTTTATTCATTGATTTTCCCCCTACTTTTATTTCTCCCTACTTTTATTCCTAGTAGTTTAGTTCCCTTTAATAACAACAAATTGGTTACTTGATAATTTAGATTACTTTTGATTAATTAGGAATAAATTGACTTGTTTCCCTGTGGTTCGACCCTTCTTCCCTATCTCCATAGTTATTGGACTTAGGATTTATTTCCCTGTGGCTGCCCCCTTCCTCCTCCTTTGTTTTCTTTTTATTTTTGCTTAAAATTGATTAAATTGTTTTGGGTTTGATTTTATGGTTTGAAATTGATTTATTTAGTATCAAAATTATGTTTTAATGTTTTAAACATTTAATTTCATATTATAATTGTATTATAAATTTTCAGATTTATATTATTAAGAATTTAGGGTTAAAAACCTTTATTTTTCACGGTTTAGGGTTTAAAATGTGATTAATTGATTTAACTAGTTACTTTGTGTTTATATAGTGTTAAATCTTTAGTTTTGATGATTAAAAATAAATTTTCAGATTATAAAATTATGAATTTTCGGATTTAAACTATCCTAAATCATATTTTTAGAGTTTTACTTATAATTTTTAGCTATTCTAACTCAACTATGTTAATGGGTTGCTAATAAAGTTTCAAATTTAAAGTTTTTGATTAAATTTCAGAATTTGTAATATGAATTGTATTGTTTTAGTATCAAAATGAGAAGTTTTTATGTTTCTACATATTTTATTAAGCTACTACTTTGATATTTCAAGCGTAGATTGTTGATTATCCTAAAGAAAATAACAAACTAAAATTTCAGATTTTCTTAGTAGCTTTAGTATGCTATAATTTTATGTATAAAGGTGTATTTTAAGGTTTTATGAAGGAAATATAAATAACTATGTATAAGCTTTTGATTTTAATTAAAGGGAAGGTATTAAGGTGTTGTTTAATTGGATTTTGAAGTTTTTAAAGTAAGTTAGTATTGCTGTAAATTTTGTTGTTTGGGTATTGATTGAAGTTTTATTGTTTGTTTTAGGAGAGGAGTTTATTGAAGGTGATTTCTAGATAGTAAAGTGGCATACCATTTCGTTTACTCAAGGTACGTACAAGTTACGAAACCTTGCATGTAGATGCATGTTTAGGGATGTATCGAGAACCCAATATCATGTATAGAGAATTGACTGGGCTAAATTGTTTGTTTATACATTGTGATTTCCGTATGTTGTGCACTATTCTATATTGGAAGTATTGTTTATGCTCTAATTATGTAAGATGCACTTAGAGGCAAAGGTATGTGATTTGATGAAATGATTCATTTATTACTCGTTCATGATCGTGGAGATAGAATGAGTAAAGGAGGAAATTTAAGTCTTATAAGACGAGGTTAATATTGAGGGGTGCTTTATGTACTAAAGGTGTTTATGCACCGAGGTAGTTAAAGGAATAAATAATAAATATTGCTTGTCACTAATAAATCAATAATTGAAATTGAAAACTTGATTTACTTGATTGAATTGATATTGGATTGATTGTATTCTTTTGCATATGAGTCATCACCAAGTCTAAACTTGTAAACGTAAAGTGTAAGATGGATGAGCAATAAAACTCTGGATTTGTGCACATCTGGAGTAATGACAATCAGGGGTTGGGGTACACAGGGTATTAGCCGTGCACTTTTCTTAGGGCTGTCTGATCTACGAGTCTCTCATTTCAAATACTTTTCAAAAACTAAAAGTTAGATGAGATCTCATACTAGCTATGGTCACGGAGTCGCGCCCGTGGTCGTTGGATGTTTATTGATGTTTCCGAAAGAAGGCATGGGGTTTTTCTTTTATTGATGTTCCAATGGAGCATGGTATGGAAAACCTTGTCTATTGCTTAATCCAATGTATAAAATGAAATTATTTAACTATTGTTAACTAGTGAAGTCATAGTAAAACTGACAGTTGCGTCGCGTATTGAATCTATAATTTAATTGTGTGCGATGATTGAATGTTAGTAGCATGCTAGAGATTTCTTATTATAATTTGTAGCCCGTATGTACTCAGCTTTGCTGATTACGTGCTTTTGTGTGTCTTTCTTTGGTCATGGCCTTCACCTTTCAATGACCCTGTGACGATCCAATTTATACACTTGTAATATTGGGGAGCAGATTAACCACAGGCTTTTACATGTTCTGAACTTGCATCAAGGTGGTGGGATTTTGAATTGAGTGTTGATTACCATTCACAGTTTACTTTATTTCTTACTTTTGAATTTATTTAGACTCGGTTTCATTTACCTATCACTTTTATTATTTTGGGTTATGAATAAGGGTCTTAATGGTTCCAAGTTGTAAGACTTTGGTTTTGAAACTTATTTATAACTGAATTAGTTTTTCCGCTGCTAATTTCTGATATAGCCTTAACGTTTGAATACGTGGCGGTAACATGCCAATGGTTATCCTCTATTTTATTTAAATTAAGTGGTTTGGGAAAAGGGAGAATTATTGGGGTGTTACAGTTTTCCAAGGATATTTCTGTGCGTTGGATTCAATGGGAGATTCTAGAAGTTATTGGGACTTTGGTTGTGTGTCATATTTAGAAGGTTCCAAGGTCTACGGTTGCTCAGGCTCATTGTTTAGCAGGGATGGCGCGTTGGCGTGATTTGCTTTGTTTCCGTTTTTAGTTTGTTTGTAAGTTCTTTTGTCAAAAAAAAAATAACAGGGTATATTGGTCTTTTCCATCATTAAACATAGGGCAAAAGGGTAATTGCATGTATGTTGATTCAGTAATCTTGCCACACATGCACACATACGTATATTTTGGTGAGTAACGACGTTACCCCAATTGATGTATCGCACCGTTATGTCAATTTTGTCCGTTATTTCTTCAGCTACCCCATGGCCCATACCCAATATATCATCAATGCAGCTGACTAAGTTAAATTGTGAAGCAATTTTTGTGAAGCAATATATATTTGTACCGTATGGCCCATACCCCATGGCGCTTTGCTTTGTTTCATTTAGTAAATTTTTTTTAATGTTTATGTGGTTAATAATTTCATAAAATTTTTTATTTCACTGTTTTAAATATATATTTTTTTATTATTATTCAGAGTTGGTTTTGTTGTGTTTTTATGAACCATTTTTTTTTTAAAAAAAAATTCAGATTTGGGTGATAATTCATAATCTTATATAATCTAGTCTTTAAAATTTATAATTCGCATAATGTAACTGAATAAACCAAAATATATACAAGTGATGGGCCAGATTTAGCTGTGAGCAATGGGCATTTGATTGTGAATTTAGACCATTATGTTTTGACCCAAATCCACAATCATTCACTTTATTTAGTACTCCTAAAGTTAAAGACCAATATGTTTTAGGTACTATGATTAAACTTATTAGTTGTGTGTAGTTTACCTTGTTGCAATTATAATAAATATAGTGCTTATTACTTGTGTGTAGTTTACCTTGTTGCAAATATTAAAAAAATATATATTGCTTATTAAGTGTGTGTATTTTTCGTTGTTGCATTTCTAAAAAAAAAATATGTTGTACATAGCCGTTTGAAAGTCTATTTTATAAACGATAAACTCTAAAGTTAACATGCCTGCGCTTTATAAAATATAATATGGCCTTGTAAATTTGTCCACATTTTATGTACAAAACTGGGCCAAATACAAGCGGCACAACATGTTTTAGTCAAATTATAAGCTTTAAGTATCTAAAGGTCCTTAGCCCATTGGGTTGAGTGCAGTAACCTATTCATAGTTTCATACTATATAAAATATTGTGATGATCAACCACTAAAGACATTTTAGGCCCATTGAAAGAAATGCCACATTCCTATTATTTAATATGTACAAGTATACACTACCGCAGTAAACAAAATTTTAGGGGCATTTAACTGGACTAAACTAATTCATAGGGTTCAAAGTACTCATATTGGGATTACAAATATATCCATGATCGTTGGCCCATTAACTTAACCTAACCGACATTTTAACATGTTCACAAGATACAACTAACATACTAGATTTCAATTGAAACACACCTAGTCAAAATTTAGCAAGACATATTTTTGCTCCGCAGTAAATTGACCATAGATTAACATATAACACAATAGCTAGCTACTGTTGTAATTACAAACTTTCCAAGTTTTTTGTCAAAAGAGCTACCATCTCCTACCACAGGCTGCTGCGCTGCAAGCTGGGGTTTATTGTTAAGTTTAAGACATCAAAAGTTTAGCACATCTAAATATTAGTTCACAGAATTACATATACAAAGTTGTGCCACAGTTGGATGAACACAGTTAAAAAAAGTTAACACATAGACACATCAAAAGTTTTGTTGATCAAACCTAAACCAACGCTCATGTTTAAACAAATTATAGTACCCCTTGTCACCTTAAAAGCCGGAGGAGATTTGCAGATCATTTGCACCACCACTTCTTCCCCCTTCTTGATTTTCTAACCCCATATCATGCTTGATATTCCCTCACTTATGTTGCAAAGTCTGATCTGGTAATGCTCGTTCCTTTTAACATACAGAAAAGATGGCTACTTCTTATTCATCCATACATTGACTTTAGTTCTAGGCCCCAGGGGTCCAAATGAGATCTTGCAAAGCCCAACGGCACATTCTACAACATTGATTGTCAACATATGAATGGAAGCATCACAACAGAGATTTTATATTATATTCAAATTACATTAGATAAAATCCATTTGTATTCCTACAGCCCAACGCATAATCACTGACCCACTAAACTAAGTATATTTTATAATCAAATTAGGTGCGTGAGAGTATTAAGGGAAAAATAAAATCATAGTCTAGGAATATAATTTGGATTTATGCATGAGAGCAATCAGTGCAAACCATTAACACAATACATCAATCTAAATTAGTTGTATTCATGATTACATAAGTTCACATTATCTTGCTACAAGATTCTAATAAAGGAAAAGGATGCATTCACATACAAAACCCTTACCAATCTACCCACATTAATGTAGGGTTGTGTGAACGTTGCGCTGAACTCCGGGTACTCCTCAACCTCATCAGGGCCAGTACAATCACTTGTACTCCCATCAGAGAGGGAGCCAATACCATCACTTGAAATATCATCAGACTAACAATGATATCATTGTCATTGGCTTTGGGGACCTCTACTCCATCTCCAAATACAGTCACATGGAAGCTGTTATTTCCCTCGTATGTAATTTCAAGCTTGTCTTCAACTAGTATGTCGTTCTCCTCCATGAAAGTCTCCCATCCTTTCCCAAAGTGGTTTCTACCCGATGTCCATAGGAGATATATAGCAAATAGATGGAGTACTCCTTATCTATATCCTCTCCTCGGTGAAATTTGACAACAGGTTCTCCTCTAACCAGCTTGTTAACTTTGTTAGGTATTGGCTGTAAAGGTGCATAATATTTAGCATTATCCCATGAGAACATCAAGGCATGTAATAAGATACCCACACATGCAAGAAAATAAAATAAAGACTCTCACCAATGTATAAAATATGGAATTGTCAATCTCAACATCAAAGATTAGATTGTTATTTGTATAACACGCCAATAATACTCCCTTTTCCAAACCACTTACTTTGAATAAAATTAGAGGAGAACCATTGACATGTTACTGCCACGTGTTAAAATGTTAAGGCTTTATCAAAGTATCATAGCGAAAAAACTAACTTAAAACTTAAATTAATATAATTTAGAAAACCAATAAGTCAAAGCTTACAAATTGGAACCATAAAGGCCCTTATTAAAACCAAATCAATATTCAAAATCCCAAAGCATAATTGAAATAGTAAAACATAAATAAGTTCAGCAAAAAGAACGAATACTCTCAATTACACCAATCCCTTGACAATGCGTATGTCAAATCCCCAAACTTCACATCATCAAGCTAACCTATGCAATACTACTCCCGAATAATACAAGTGTAATAATTAGATCATCACAAGGTCATTGAAAGGCGAAGACCATGACCAAAAGTAACAAACACAAAAGCACGCTCAGCAAAGCTGAGTACATACAAGCTACAACGTACAAAACCTAGCATGCTCAATTAATTAAAGTAAATAAACATGCAACACGAATTCATTAATCAAGACTCTACACTTAGACAATTCAATTGACTCAACATATACTTACTAACCAACTCCAAACACTTGACTCTTTACATTTAATTTGATTAATTTAATTTGAAGTAAGCAATAGACGAGGTTGTCCAACCCACTAAATCATTTTGGTCCCAATCGACCATTTAAAATAAAAGTTTAGCGCAATGCAAGAATGGGCGCGACTCCATTCTCACAAAGTTAGTCTAAGATCCCATCTAACTTTCATTATAAAATTAAATTGTAAATACCAAAAGAAAAGAGGACATGTTGATCAAACAAGCCTCGGAAAGCCACGAGCTACCACCGTGTACTCCAACCCATAATTGTCAATACTATAGAAGTGCACACTTTCCAGAGTTTTATTGCTCATCCATGTTTCACTTTATGTGATTACAATTTTAATTAATAGCCGACTCATTCAAGTTAAATTTTAATCTTATTTAGGACAATAGTGATCACATCATAAATTGACCTTTAATTCCATTAAACTTCCAAATTATCCAAAATTGTTGAACATAGTCAACCCACCTAGCCATTTCGGGTTAATTCACTTTTACTCAACATACTAACAAGTCATGCTTGAGTAATAAATAAAATAATAATAACCTTGTGGAATAATTAATAAATTCATTCCACTTAAACCATTTAATTCCAATCCTTCAATAATCAAAATATGGTTAATAAACCAATCCTATAAAAACATGCTTGTATCAACATTCCATACAAACAATTAGTCTAATATATTTCAACATGCTTGCATCCATAATTCCATACAAACATAATCAATTCACTAAAACATGTCTCATAAACATAAGCACATGAATTAACTAAATGTATAACCAAAGAATTTTCATCCAAGTGTTCTTTAAACATAAAACTAAGTTCTTTCATTTTGGTACCTAGACATGATACTACTTACAATGAAGTAGACATGTAAAACAATCCTTTGTGCCACTTTTAATCAATTAAAATTCTCCAAGGGAATAATCACCTCCTAGAAAACAACCAATAATCACAAATTAATACCCAAACTAATTTCCAGCAATATACACTACTAGTAAACAGCTTAATTCCGACGAAAAAGTTTCGTCGGAAACACCCTATTTTTCGTCGGAAAGTGTCGTCGGAAAAGTATTCGTAGGAAAATAGACCTTTTCCGACGGAAATTCCGACGAATTTTTGAGTCGGAAGAGGTTTTATGTGTATGAAAAAGTCTTAAAGAAATTCCGTCGAAAATTTTCAACGAAATCAGATTCAGTCGGAAATTCACGACGGAAATTCCGTTGGGAAATCCTTTAAAAAAACAAAAAAAAAGCCCCCACCAACCCATACCACCATCAGCCCCCACCGCTAAACCACCACCTCCACCGCAACAAGAACAATTAAAAAACTCCTCAAATATTATTTCCCATAACCACCACCGACCACCCTAAGCGAACCACCACCGATCACCTAAGCTGACCCAGAAAAACCCACCAAAACCCACTAACGCCTAAAGACCAACCCTCACCCACCCACCTACCAAAAATCGACTAGACACACCCACACCGAATCCACCTAACCTAAACGGCCAAACCCTCACCGAACACTAACCAAAACACCCAAACCTAGATCTGCATCACCACCGCCACCGACAAGTCCACCGCCACCACAATTAACCATAAAATTAAAAAAATCTAAAAAAAATAAGAAAAAATACATACCTTGAACGAATTTCACCAACAAAACCCCAAAATTGGCTCGAATTTGGGTTTTAAAAGTCAAATTCAACCATGCTCGTGGGCATGAAAAACCATTAATTTATATAATTTGGCAAGAAATTGACGAGAACACCACCAACCATGCTCGTGGGCATCTTAAACACCACCAACCATGCTCGTCGGTGGCTAGAACACCACCAACCCTACTCCTCGGCGCCGTGAACAACAACAACAAAGAACAAAAGAGATAAGAGAAGAGGAGAAAGAGAAAGAAGATGCGGAAGGAGAGAGAAGAAGAGGAAAGAGAAGAAAGAGAAGAGGCGGAATAAGAGAAGAGGAAGGAGAGAGAAGGAGGAGGAAAGTGAGAAAGGCTGGGAAGGCAGGAAGCCCGATTTTAGGGTTTCTAAAAGAGTTTTTTTTTTAAAATTATATTCCGACGGATTTAAATTCCGTCAGTAATGGTACTATATGACAGAAAAAAATTCCGTCGCAAAAGTCCAAATTTTCGATAGATTTTTATTCCGTCGGAAATATCCGACGGAATAAAAGTTCGTCAGAAATTTCGACTTTTGTGACAGAATTTTAGGTGCGTCGGAAGCATTCTGTCGCTATTTGCCCGTTTTCTAGTAGTGATAATTTTATTTAAAACACCTTAAAACTTCCTTTAAAACATGTTTTTATGGTTAATTAATCATTATAAATACAATAAGAATAAAAGCCCAAAATTAATTGATTATTAGAACCCTATAATCCCAATTTAAATAAATTAGAACCCTAGGTTTTAAAAATATAAAATCTGAAAATTGTAACAACAATTATAATATGAAATTATTAGTTTAAAACATCAAAAAGATAATTTTGATACTAAAAATATAATCTTTATACCCCAAAATCAAAACCCAAAACAATTTAATAATAAACAAGATAATAGAACAAAAATAAAAGGAGAAGGAAGAGGGGGGAGGGCAGCCACGGCAGGGCTGCGGCAAGGCTGGTTGTCGCCGGCTTCTGGTGGCCGACGGAGGTGAGGGTAGCAGGCGGAAGCAGCTAGGGGCGGCAGTGAAGGAGCAGTGAGTGAAAACTCACATAAAAGGGGAAAAAAGAAAGAAAGAAAAAGAAAAAAAGAAAAGAAAAATAAAAGAAAAAGAAATATAAAGGAAATATAAAGAAATATAATAAAGAGAAGAGAATTTACTAACTTTTTTGTATGGGGAATATTTTGGGGATTTTTGGGGTATTTATAGGAGAGAGAGTTGTAGGGTAAGCAGGAGTATTGGGCCTCATAAAAAATAATGGGTCAATTAAGTACGTAAAGTGGGTTAGGCTTTGTTTGTTGGACATAGATTATAGAAGAAAAGTTCATAAAAAGTTTTTTGTAATAAAATCATTTATCAACCCAAATGTAATTTGAAACTTTTGAAATTAAATCCCGAAAAATACAAATAAATATTATAAATAAAATATAATTTCATTTATAATATATTTAAAAATACAGGGGGTCACAATTCGCCGCCATGATTACCTAAATAAAGTAATTTGCCAATTAGCCATCATTATGCATTGAATAAACAACAAAATTTCAAGCACAAAAGTTGTAGGTAAGTACCATGGCAAACAAATAACAAAATAATCATTGGACAACCTTCATATCCATTTACTGCTCCATACACATTGAGGAACAACTAACTTCATACATCTAAAAATATGGAACGCTCTAAATTTCCTCTATATTTGTCTGTGTGTCTACTAAGTAAACTAAATCATATCCTAACTATATTGTCATGCACAATTGTAAAGTATAAGCCCTAATAATTTTCCACCACATTTTGATTTATATATATATCCTTTCTTACTTAATCTAGTTATACAAAAAGTTGTGACAAAAATTAGAAAGTTAAAGTTAGACAATAATCTTTGGAATGGCTAAAAGGCAAACCTAAAAATCCAAGATATATATGACAATGATCTAAACTGCATAATAAACATAACAAATAATTTTATTATACTACAAAAATGTTTTTATTTTTTTTTATTTTTTTATTGTTCACTTTAAAAACAAACCTCACCACTCAAAAAAGAAACATTTGTCAGACTGAAATTATACACTATACAAATACAGAACATATATTACAATTTTTCCGTTTAAGCGTAATCTCAAGAATTCATACTCATAGATCTTGGGATTTTCTGGTTGATTTATGGTCAGGTTTATAAGTGCCGTATGGTAAAGGCCTAATAGCGAATTATACAAACACAAATTCCTTACCTTTAAGACTGTATTCCTAATGAGCTATAATTTGTCAAACACTTATCACATAACAACCAAAGCTTAAGTATAATTTATAATAAAATCTGCAATTGACATGCATCAATAATCTGCAATTGACATGCATCAATTAACAGAGATACTATTAATTAAACCGAAGCCAAAAAAACATTGTATTAAAAAAAAGGCAAAAATCTGCAAATTAAAGGGTACATATTCAATGAAGAAGGTCCACATTCAAGTTCTACACCATACACATCAAATTGAAGCGAAAAAATTACAAGAGAAAAAAAAATATTTAGCAACTTAAACAACTATAGTATGAAAATGGAGTTGAATTTTTAGGACACAAAAACTCAAAATATGTGGATTTGGGTCTACTTTCGTCAAATAACTAATTTTATTCGTCGTTGGGTGTAATTGTATACCTTAAACTTTGCTATTGACTTGGGATTTCCTTAGTGAAACGCCGCACCTGGAGGTCCACCTGAGTAGTTGGCCGACGCCGGAAAAATTAGACAAAACAATAGATGAAGACATTTTGGGAGGAGAGTCTGATGAGGAGTTGGGGGCACATAAGAGTGAAGAAGGAGATTAAAAGTTACTTGGGTTTGGTGTGATATTTTTTTTTTGGTACATGCAAGGTTAGGGTTTAATTGGGTGATGATGATACTACATGGCATTAAGTGAGACAAAAGATACTTTTCTTTATTTGTTTTTTTTTTATTATTATTATTTTAGTCGAAAAAAATAGTTGTGCATCTACTCCGCACTATTATTGAAACATGTTATTTTTAGTATTTTACTATTAAAACCTTCTGATTCATTCAATTTTATTTTTAAAAGGATGGCATCACTCATTCACTCAATCTATTTTGGACAATAGCAATGTATGACATAGTAACATGACATCACAGAATTCTAATTTGTTAAAATTATGCAATCCATTTATATTAATTAGTATGTAATCAAACTACTACTAAATATTCCTTTCTATATACTAATGTTGACATCTAATTTATTTAATAGAATAATTATCCCAATAAAAATTAATGATAATGAGAATATACATACTCTATTTTGATTTTTTTTTTTTAAAAAAAAAATCCAACACACATTAATGTTTTAAAAATCAAGTAACATTAACAACCATTAGAGTCTATGTGTTATTGTTCTATTCAAACCTTTATCAAAGTCTATTCCACAACAAATTCCATTGATTCACCATAAATTTAACATCATTCCATTTGAAACTTATTAATTACCCATTGATTTACCATAAATTTAACTTTATTGTTACTTTTATACATTAATTTTATTTATTCCACAACGAATGGTTATATATGAAGTTAATTATAGTTATTAATTAGTGATGCCATAGGTTTTATTTTGGTTCACCTTTATATATTTTTTGGACTGGAAGATTGTGGATAGCACTTCACACTTTTTATTTTGTGTCTAATAATTTTTTTGCATATGAAATATATATACCTATGATAGTAAAACTTTATAAAGGTCAAATCACATTAAACACATAGATTGCAAATTAAAAGAGTTAAAGCAATTTTAAAACATTATAATAACCGTAATTCTTTATCGTTTTAATTGAGCCAAACCAGCTATAATCATAGTTACAATTGAGCCAAGATGAAATACAAGTAGTTTCAACCAAAATTTTGGTATTTAAATTTAAATAATAATTAAATTTAACAACTACCGTTACAAATAATTTATCATATACTATAACATTTTACACATAATTAACATTTACATGTCTAATGTGATCGCTTATGTGGTAATTTGTTGACGTGGTGAATAAGGAAATAATAGTAACACACGACAGAAAGATAACTCTTGTATTTTAAATCATTCAATTACACTTTCATAAGATAACCCTTAAATGCACTAGCTGAATCAGTTCAACTTAATGACCATCCATAAGTCTCATCCTATATGCCAATCGCTTAATTTTTTAAATTTATTATGGCATATAAACCGTGTTATTAATCGTACGTGACAAGACCTCAATGACACGTACTTAATAAGATCTTGTATTTTTGTTTCTTATTATTGTACCTTAATATTTACCCCAACAAAATCCATTACATATTATGCATCCTAATTTGTAGGTGTTATAACCTAATTTGAATTCAATTCAACTATTTAGATAACACATTATAATAGTTGTCCATTATTTGCCTTATTATAATGCTAAGATCATATTGACTTAACTTAATCAATTCTTAATTTATAAGATATTCATAAAACGCATGTGTTGAAACATTTCAACTTCATGGCCCTCCATGTTGCAACCTCTCTAGCCATCACTAGTATTACATACAAAATGTGTTAATACCCATACACCTTGTTCCTAATAATAATATGACATTCCTTGCCTTTGATGTCTAATAATAAAACTAACTAACGTTACTTCGTTCGTTGTAAAACGTAGGAATACAAATATCTTTAAACCTATCACTATAAATACTATTAATTATATGTAATTAGGCTATGTTTTATTCACCTAATTTTTACTTATATGATCTTATCTGAACTTATCTGCACTTATCTGAACTTATATGATCTTATCTGAACTTTTTAACCCTTATTAGAACTTATTTTAGTTATAAATTAAACTTGGGTAGCTCTGGTTAAGCGTAATTATCACAACTTATTTAAATTTATCTGAACATATTTTCCCTGAACTTATCTTATCTGAACTTATTAACCCTTATCTGAACTTATCAACCCTGAAATAAGTGGAAATAAGGTGAACATAACATAGCCTAAGTGTAATCAAATTAATACATGTTCGCCGGAAATCATATAATATATGATTTCACTCTTTTTATTTCATTTGTTGCGAGCTTAGCTGAGCATGGAGCTGGTCTGTGGGAGGGTAAGATTCTCTCTCCTTCTTTCTTTCGAACTCTGCTCTTAAGCCTTTTTTTTAACCGGAATTTTGAACGAAGGGCGTAAAGATGAGTTCCAAGAGTCGTCTAAGCACATCCATTCTCTTAGGGCTTAGGGGATGCCAAAAGCTAGCCTCACTACTAGAAAAAGGCTGATTTCCGACGGAATTGTTCCGACGGACACGAAATTCCGTCGTAAACTTCGGAATTTTCGACGGATTTTTATTCCGTCGTTTATTTCCGACGGATTTTAACATTCCGTCGGAAATTTACGACGGAACAAAAATCTGTCGGTATAAATACACTTTCCGACGGAAAATTCCGTCAGAATATTTAATTTCCGACGGAATTAAAATCCGTCGGAAATTTCCGACGGCAAATTCCGTTGGAAAATTAATTTTCCGACGGAATATTCCGTCGGGATATATGATTATATATAATAAAAAAAAACCCGGCCTTTTATAATCTTCTAGGGTTTTCTCCTCCTCTCTCCAGATTCTCTTTCATCCGCCTCCTCTCTCTCTCCAGCTTCTCTTTCTCTCTCTTCCGCTCTTCTTTTTCTCTCTCTTCCACTTCTTCTCTTTCTGTGTTTCTCTCTCTCCTCCGCTCCTTCTCTTCCTCTCTCCTCCTCCATCTTCTTCTTCTTCTTCTCTTTCCTTATTTCTCTTCTATTTCTTGGGGTTTTTATGGTCAAAAATCGGCATTAATGGTTTCTTTGGTCAAATTCGACCATGAAAAGTGTAGATCTAGACTTTTCATGATCGAATTTGGCCTATTAAAACCAAATTTCAAGAATTCAAAGCCAATTTCAGTAAAAAAGGTATGTTTTTCGAGTCTTCTTTTAATTTTTTGGGTTTTGTGGTGGCTTGGTGCCGTGGTGGTTTCGTTTTTATGGGTTAGGTGGGTTGGTCGGTTTTATGGGTTAGGTGGGTGGTCGAATCTGGTGGTTTGGTTGGATGTGGTGGGTTTTATGGGTTAGGTGGGTTATAGTTAAATGGGTAAGGGTTAAATGGGTTAAGGTGGTGGTAGATTTGGGTTATTGGGTTAGGGTCGTGGTGGGTCTTGTGGGTGGGTTAGTTCGGGTTAGGTGGGTTAGGGTTGAATGGGTTAAGGTGGTGGTGGATCTAGGTTATTGGGTTAGGGTCGTGGTGGGTCTGGTGGGTGGGTTAGTTCGGGTTAGGTGGGTTAGGGTTAAATGGGTTAAGGTGGTGGCGGCGGCTTAGAGTTTGGCTTAGGGCTTGTTGGGTGGCAGTGGGGGTTGGACGTGGTGGTGCGTGGTGGTGTGGGGGTGGGGTGGTTTTTTTTTTTTTTTTTTTTTTGGCTTGTGGGGTGGCAGTGGGGGTTGGACGTGGTGGTGGGTGGTGGTGTGGGGTGGGGTGGGGTGGGTTTTTTTTTATTTTTTTTGGTAGAAGTTTCCGACGGATTTGGTTTCCGTCGGAAATTTACGACGGACTTTTCCGGGCCCCAATTTGTCTTCCGATGCATGATTTCCGTCGGAAATGTGTTTCCGACGGAAATTTCGTCGGAAAAGGCCATTTTTCCTACGAAATGTTTTCCGACGACACGTTCCGACGGAAAACAGGGTGTTTCCGAGGAATTTTTTCCGTCGGAAAACGGCACTTTTCTAGTAGTGCCTCACTCTTATATCTCTTTACCTTTCTACCACGGTCGAAGGAATGTGTCCCAGGCAGCATGTAAGGTAATCGGAAAATTGATCAAGGGCTTCTCCTACAAAGACGATCGCGAATGGGGCTCCCCTGCAACCTAATTTCTTCCCTCTCACCCGAGTCTTAATCTCAAAGAAAGGGAATTGGCCCTGATACGGCTTCGAAGATTGTTAGACATGGACTGCTAGCGGAGTGGAAAGAAGGACTTGTTACATCCTCAAAAGAGTGAAAAGTACCTCAACGAATAGAAAAAAAAGTAAAGACATGAAGAAATCTAGTCTAGCCGCAACTACATGAAAGCAAGCAGAGGAAGCGGGGAAGTACTTGAGAGAATGGAGGGCAGGGACCCCTAATCAAAAGCAAGGTGCGTAGCGGGAATCGGGATATACTGATTAACCTACCTTTGGAGAGTTGCGAATCCTTAGATTGCTACCAACTAGACTAAAACATAGAATGAAGATAGTGCTTGACTTACATATGTTATTTCCTAAACGAAGGGTATACCAATCAACAACATGGGAGAGGTCAAAGACCAATTGATGAGTTTATGTGGATGAACCATTTGAACTAGTCAATTTCGAACGAGAAACCACCCTCTTGGGTGAATGGCCATATGAGGGTCCAAAGCAGTATATCCTCTTTTATAAGCTAGAAAGCTAGTTCACAATAAAGCAGAGGGGTAGCTACTGGAAAGCTACAAAGCAGGGGAAGGAGCTAGACTACCACCTTCTGGCCTAAAATCACATCAACAGACACGAACTAGTTCACTTACGTTTATTGTATAGTGTCTTGATCTTATAAACATTGTCACTAAACTTTAGTAGAAAGTACTAACACTAAATACCTATTATATTTTTTACCCAATATTTTAACTTCCTTAACCCCATTAAGTAGAAGTCACTTCATACTATTTAACTTAGTTTGAATTAATTAAATTCAAACTCACATAAGTATCAATTCAACTATGTAGGACACATATTATAATAGTTGTCTATTATTTGGGTTATTATATTGTAAAAGATTGTTTTATTGGGTTATCTTATTATTAATTTATTATGTATTACATTGTGTTGAGTTAAATTATTCAATTCTAACTTAACAAGATAATCCTCAATTCCTCATTTCCACTAATTGAATCATTTCAACTTACCATCCTTGTGGCAACCTCTCTAGCCATCGCGAACATTATATTTTAAATCCCATAACTGCTTGTTCACCTTGTTACTAAACATACGGGACTAGATCTTAACGAGACGTACTTATTAGCTATTAAATCACTGAATAATTACTGGTTTTTAGAATTAAACCTACCAACAAAAGTTATCACCTCTTACGCATCCTAATATGTGGGTGTTACACTAGAAGGTTTAATACGTGAGATATAAACACTACTAGAAAATCCGTCTTTTATGGACGCTTTCTAAGCTTTTTTTCAACACTAAAAAGTGTCGAAATTTTATTTCTCGACGCTGCAAAAAAGCGTCGAGAAAATTAGGTGTCATAAAAAAGTGTCACAAATCTCGGCACTATAATTTGTCCAAATTTTTATACGAAGCGTCAAAATTACAATAGTTGGCGCACTTTCTCAACTTTAGTGACGCTTTTTTTATGTCTAGAATATTATTATTGGCGACGCTTTTTTGTGTCAACAATTTCATATAATCTATGTTTAGTAATTTGGCGACCCTTATTCTGTCTATTTTTTTTTGTCTGAGAAGTTCTTTTCTTTTCCATATTCTTTATAAATAGATCTACAATATATCAACCAAAAAATATTTCATATTGAAACTTGTATTACCAATATCTATATATATATATATATATATATATATACACACACACACACACACACACACACACACACACACACACACAACAAAGTCAGGCCAATTTTTTTTTTTCTTATTCCATATTAAAATATTATAGTACTTGTACAATATCTCATAGTCATGAGTTCTCGATTACAAAAATATGATTCCAACTTATATATACTTTATTCGTGACTAGTTGTAGTGGAACAAATAAACTCATTTCTTCGCCCAAAAAAAAAAAAAAAAAAAACTTCATTAAATCTCCAACTTCGCTGCTCCTTAATCTACTTGCAAGGGGGCATTAAGGAAAGTTCACATTGTGACCAATTGTTAGCCTTGAATTCAATACACATCCTTCGATTTTTTTGGATCATTGGCGGGAGCAAAGATAGCAAGGTGGAGCGACCGCAAATTTGACGAAATTAAACTATATATTGTTGTGGTATTCCTCTCGTTCGCAATCTGCAAGAACCTCAACATCATTGATAGTAGATTATGCAGAAGCATATTAAATGTTTGAATAAATCAGAATCACAACACATAAAAACTACAACGAGAAAATGAAAAAGATACATTTCTTTTGAATGGAGAGAGGGAAGCTATAGGGGGATAATAGAGGAAAAGTAGTATTTTCAGTTTTTCACACCTAAAACTTCAGTAGGGTCAGTCACTCATAACCATGTTTGAGTTAACAACGTTTTTGATAAACATGTATAAAGTAGACATGAAAACACACAACTCAATAGAAAATGGTAGTAAAATATAATAGATTTATCACTAGCTTCAGAGCAACCATAGGGGCATGTAGCACTTAAACCCCTCTTACACGGAAAATCAATTCAAGGCATATTATTTGTCGAATCTTCTTACTTAACACTACTACAAAAACACCATACGGAGTCGCCCTTTTAGAGTCGCCTCAAATTAATATGTGATGCGTAAGGTTTTAGAGTCGCCTCTTACAAAGATTGTGACACATAAAAGGTATCTAAAAATAAGTTGAAAGTCATAAACGTCACCTACACTATAATAGGCGACACGTAAACTATACACGTCCCGTCTTTCATCATGTGTGACTCATAAAGTATTACTTTACAAGTCGCCTATAGTCATGTACTATTATAGGCGACACCTTTTCCAAGTTTGTATTAATAGAAAGGAAAACCCTAGAAACCTTATTCATTTCCTTATTTTTTTTTGTTCTTCTCTCATATGCCTCCCTCATTCATTCCCTTAGTCTTTTTGGTCGTTCCTCTCTTCGCCTCTTACCTTACTCCTCCATACTATTTCCTCTCAATCTCATCCCCTCGCAAACTCACCGACAATGACTACTCCTAGTCCTTTCTCCGTTGTCAGATATGTCATATTGGATCTCTCATCTTTTTCACCTCAAAAGTGACGGCGAACATCGTGGTCACCACCTTCTCCTCTACCGTCTGCCCAGATGCGCCTCTCACTGGTCTTCTCACTATCAAGGTTAGGGTTCCACCCAAACAAGAATTAACTGATTTTTTTTCATTATAAAAAGTTAGGGGTTATCTATTAGTCGATATTTTGGTTGGATTTTATTAATGTTTAATTTTTTAATTATTGAACTGTCAAATCTGATTTTATATTATGGGATTTTTGTGGCTATGCTTTGATTTTATATTTATTTGAAGTTTTTCCATTATATGGGAAATGAAACGCATGCAGGATGCTGAACCTGAATTAGAAAAGGTTTGTTTGAGACACCAAGAAGCATCAGAGAAAAAAGACAATGTAGATTTGAACAATGTGATTGAAAAGACTGCAAGCAAGCTTGTCTCTTCGTGACTAGGAAAAGTAAGGTCAAAGCTTTGGTGGGTACTTTTGAAACTGTGATGTCTCTTCGTGATTGCAAGCTTTTGGTAGAATCTAGTGCCTCCTGACAAGCAAAAAAATGGTATGTATCATATAGCTTTCTTGTGTATAATTATAGCTTTAAAGTCGAGTGACATGGTGTGAAAATTTCCATTTGTGTTTTCCTTTTTTCCCTTATATTCATTCATGGAGATGTTTGTACTCCGTATTTGTTTTAACATACAATGTCGCTGTAATTTGAGGGAAATTTGGAATTTGCTCCTTGATTTATACCTGTGCTCATTTTGGAGGCTAAATTTTTCTGATGTATATTTTTTTGGAATTCACAATTATGATTTTTTACAATTTCTATATAAGTCATCTTTTAATTTTTTTTCCCCTGTGTTTGGGATTTTCTAGTTTCAACTACTTGGAAAGTTGGAACTAAAGAAACTCCAGAGTATTGAAGCCAAAAGTTGTTGCAAACTTGCAATAGTTGAATTATTTAGTTAACTTATGTCTTGTTTTGTTATATAATGGAGTATTAAGGATTGAACTTTGTCAAACCTTATATTAGTGTTAATGTGATTATGTGCACTAAAGGATAGTGTCTACACATAATAAAGGAAACCTGACTAGTTATTGATTCTGTGAACATTTGTTGGAAATATGCTAGTTAGTTTCAAGAAATTTTATTAGTCTTCAGCTTTAATTTATATACCTTAAACGTGATACATTTGTTTGTTTTGTAATGATGTTGCTTGTGTGTTATAATATCTTGTTATTCACCTGTTTTTAAATTCAATTATTATTTATCTTTTTGGGGGAATTTCAATTTAAGTGGGACATGTACAATATCTTTGGAAAATAAGATGATATTGTTACTGTCTTATTGGACTGATAATGATAGTGTATACTTATTCTTAAAATGTCATAGTATTTGATATAATTATGTCTTCGACTTTATACATTAGGTATGTGGCCTTATATACATTTTATATGCTGTGTTTTTTCCTTATACTATTGATCCTTTAGTTATGTGTACTATGCTTGTTGTAGGATTGTATTTCAATCTTATGTTGTTAATTTTTTGAATGTAGAATATAGCAAATCAAGGAAAAAGTTTAGGGTCAAAGGTAGGCTTAAATGTACCTAAACCATCGAAGTTGACCAAATATGAGAAACAAAGGAACCTGACTATTGAAAAAAATGCTCTCAAATTCAAAGATCGAGCTTGGGATGGAAAAGTTATCTAATAATTTATTAGCCAAAGTTAAGAGCTTGCAGCAGAAAGACAAAAAGAAACACAAGATCATAGAGTTGTAAGATCAATATTATGTGCCTGATGAAGATCAATTTGATGACGATCGATCATGATTATGAACAAGAATTTATTGATATTTATTGGAGTATTAAGGATTGAACATATGTACCACATTTATTTGAACACAAAGGTGAGATGGATTGACATAAGGTGAAATTTCCTTTATCAACTTATGTTGAAGTTTTTCCATTCCAATAGTAACTCTTGTTATTTTCTTCACTCATATTTGTGTTATATATTTCTCCTTTAATGTCATTCCTTTATTTATTTGTTTAGCAGTAACGAAGTCTTATTTAAAAAGGTATAATGGGTAGAATTCTCTACAATTGTTGGTGCATGATGGTCAAAGCTTATTGTCACTTGTCTTTGTTATTCTAGGTTGTCTATGTTTATGTTGATATTTCTAATGTTAGTTTTATAGCAGTTTTTCCTTATAAGTTTTCAAAAGCCTATTAGCTCAAATGGTATAGCAATGTGCTATTGCACATAGATGTAGGTTCAAGTCCTACATAGGTTGTAATTATAGTAGCAAGTGTGAATTGAATTTAATGAGGAAAAAGAAAAAAAAATTGTATTTTGGGCATCGCTATTGAAGAATGATACTTTCCAAAAAATTACTTTACACGTCACCTCATAGAAAGCAGGGGACTCATAAAATACACCTAACGTGTCGCCTATAATGAAAAGGCGACTCATAAACCAACCTAACGCGTCACCTGTAATGAAAAAGGCGACTCATAAACCAACCTAACGAGTCACCTGTAATAAAAAAAAGGCAACTCATAAACCAAACTAACGCATCACGTCATAGGCGACACGTAAGGGGGGTACCTATTGTGTCGGTGCCTGTAGTGTTGCCCTTGAAGCGATGTGTAAGGTGGTTTAGAGGCGACTTGGGGCCTGTTCACATTTACTGAAATGAACTGAACTGAACTGATTGGAGCTGAACTGAACTGAATGGAGCTGAACTTAATTGAGCTGAAATGAATATTTTATGAGAGAGGAAAATTAAGAGCTGAACTGAACTGATTGGAGCTGAACTGAACTGAAATGAACTGATTAGAGCTGAACTGAACTGAACTGAACTGAAATTAAGTAAATGTGAACAGACCCTTGATAAGGGTTTTTGTAGTAGTGTAAACATGTCATATATAAGTATATAACATATAATGGACATGGGATTGCATCAACCAAATCATATATTTCAATAATAAGTCCAATTCATTGTTTGAAATCGAATTCCAGCCATCAACTAAATCCAAAGGCAAATATAACTATACACAATTCTAAACTTATGCTTGTTGTAGACGTAAATCTTCCATCTAAAAATTCAACCCAAGTCTTATAAGATTTGAGTAGTATTACAATAGAAATTCAAATCGTAACAATATTACAAGGAATAAAGGTTGGAACTTATTAATCCTACTTGATTATAGTGTGTTACGGAGTAATGCCAAGATCTTCATTTCACTTTCTTGTGCAATATGTTGTATGGAAATTGTCTTGCGTCTAATTCAAATCTTCTAAACTATTTCATTGATGGAGCTCATTGAAAATCCATTAGGAAAATTAATAGAGAAATCATAGTTAATACGAAGAACATATTATCTTTTAATGACACATAACTCAGAGAAGACAAAGTAAAGACCTTGTTGTCTATACGTGAAGGAGAACCTGCATAAGGAAATTACTAATTAGAAATAGGCCAGCATTACTAGAGTGATTGTAGAAGTAAAATAACTCAATTCGGTAATAAAATTTCTTAGTAAAAGCTATAGCCCAATTTGTCTAGTCACCAAATTAAATTTATAGTCTAAATAATAATAATGGCCTTTTAACCACACTCTTGTCTAATAGTATAATGCAATAAAATCGGCCTTAACGTCAACATTACTAAACAGAAACTAAGTTCTAGGCAAACTAATCACAAAATCTTCACTCCAAAATAAAAAAAATTTTGCTTTCAGGAACCTGTGAAATTAAACTGGTAGCAGATGGATGTCTAAGCTAGAAAATATGGGTCCAGAGCACATTTATTCCCTGGAACCCCTATTTTGTTCTCATGATGGACAATCAACTGATCACAAAATCATTAACTAAACACACCCCAAAACATAATACTACGTAATAACAAAGAGTGATCAAATAAAACTCCAATAAAAAATCCTAAACATACTTTATAGCACAATTTATATTCGTATATAAATTCTAACAAGGATAAAAACATGCCAAACACATGACTATTGAATTGGAGCTGTTACTTCTTATTAGTTATAGAAATTCAAATCTAGTTTAATTCTTGAAAGAATCTATCTAGTTTGTAGCAAATTATTAGAAATTAATCCAAAAAAAAAAAAAAAAAAAAAAAAAAAAAAAAAAAAAAAAAGATGGAGGAAAGAATTGATAATTAAGATTGACAAATTTAACACTTACATAAAGTTTCGAATGAAAAAGTTGATTTAGCAAGCCCCTTGATACTGTGCATCACATACAAAGATACAAATTATTACTCCCTCCGTCCCCGAAAGAATGACCCATTTGGGTTGATTACGCGGGTGTTAAGAAAGTTAAATAAAAAGAAGTAAAAGTATATTGAAAAGATAAATTTACATGGGGTTTGTTAAAAAATAGAGATAGAAAGTAATAAAATTACATGGAAAATCAAATTTTTATATGGGGAAGCTAATTTTGCACAAATATTGTTTCAAATTGGTGGGTGTTTTAATGCAAATGGGTCATTCTTTTTGGGACTAAAATTAGGCCAAATGAGTCGTTCTTTCGGGGACGGAGGTAGTATAAATTATAACACCAATCATTATATAGCATAAGTGAATAACAAATTTGAAAAATAAAAAGAGTAGTACAATAAAATACTCTGCATTACATAAAAAGAGTCAAAGATACTAGTTCTACAATATGATAGAAGTGGGAACGTTGTTCTTTTCGGTGTGAGATTCAAACTAGATAGCTATGTCATCTCTTTAACACCCCAATAATTCTCTCTTTAAATCTGTGAGGACCCTGAACAATATTCAAGAGAATTACTGCCGTGCTACCGCCACGTGTTCAAACGTTAAGGCTTTATCAGAAAATAGCAGTGGAAAAACTAATTCAGTTATAAATAAGTTTCAAAACCAATAACTAAAACCAAATTAAATCATACAACTTTGAACCATGCATTAAGGCCCTTATTCAAAACCTCACAAAAGTAGTAAATAAATAAACCAGAGTTTAATAAAATTCAAACTTCTAAAAAGAAATAAATTGCGAATAATAACCAACTCTCCACTCAAAATCCCACAATCATGATGCGAATGTTGCGTGTGTAAGAACCTGTGGTTAATCTGCTCCCCAATATTACAAGTGTAAAAATTGGATCGTCACAGGGTCATTGAAAGGTGAAGGACATGACCAAAGAAAGACACATAAAACACACAATCAGCAAAGCTGAGTACATACAAGCTGCAAAACATAAAAGAAATCCCTAACATGCTACTAATAGTCAATCATCACGCATCATTAGTTTATAGACTCGACACATGACTCAACTATTTATAGTACTAAGACTCCATTAATTAATAATAGGTAAATCATTATTTTTATTCATTGGATTACGCAATAGACAAGGTTGTCCAACCCATGCTCCATTTGAAACATCAATAAAAGAAAAACCCCATGCATCCTTTCGGAAATATCAATAAACATCCAACGACCACGGGCGCGACTCCGTGACCGTAGTTAGTATGAGATCTCACCTAACTCCTAATTTTTTTAAAAAATATTTGAAATAGGAGACTCGTAGATCAGACGGCCTCGAGAAAAGTGCATGGCTAATACCCCGTGTAACCCAACCCCTGATTGTCATTACTCCAGATGTGCACCGATCCAGAGTTTTATTGCTCATCCATCTTGCACTTTACGTGATTTACAGGTTTAGACTTGGTGATGACTCATATGCATAACAATACAATCAATCCAATATCAATTTAATCAAGTAAAACAACTTTCCAATTTCAATTCTTGATTTATTAGTGACAAGCAACATTTATTATTTATTCCTTTAACTACCTCGGTGTATAAACACCTTGAGTGCATAAGGCACCCCAAACCCTTAACCTCGTCTTATAAGACTTGAATTCTTCCGTTACTCATCCTATTTCAATAATCATGAATGAGTAATAAATAAATCATTCCACAAATCACATACCTTTGCCTCTAAGCGCACCTTGCATAATAATTAGTACTTAATAATTATAATAAATACTTAGTAATTAATCATTAATCATTAATTATTAATTATTAATTATTAATTATTAATAATTAATTAATAATTAATAATTAATAATTAATAATTAATAATTAATAATTAATAATTAATAATTAATAATTAATAATTAATAATTAATAATTAATAATTAGTAATTAGTAATTAATAATTAATAATTAGTAATTAGTAATTAGTAATTAATAATTACTAATTACTAATTAGTAATTAGTAATTAGTAATTAGTAATTAGTAATTAGTAATTAGTAATTAGTAATTAGTAATTAGTAATTAGTAATTAGTAATTAGTAATTAGTAATTAGTAATTAGTAATTAGTAATTAGTAATTAGTAATTAGTAATTAGTAATTAGTAATTAGTAATTAGTAATTAGTAATTAGTAATTAGTAATTAGTAATTAGTAATTAGTAATTAGTAATTAGTAATTAGTAATTAGTAATTAGTAATTAGTAATTAGTAATTAGTAATTAGTAATTAGTAATTAGTAATTAGTAATTAGTAATTAGTAATTAGTAATTAGTAATTAGTAATTAGTAATTAGTAATTAGTAATTAGTAATTAGTAATTAGTAATTAGTAATTAGTAATTAGTAATTAGTAATTAGTAATTAGTAATTAGTAATTAGTAATTAGTAATTAGTAATTAGTAATTAGTAATTAATAATTAATAATTAATAATTAATAATTAATAATTAATAATTAATAATTAATAATTAATAATTAATAATTAATAATTAATAATTAATAATTAATAATTAATAATTAATAATTAATAATTAATAATTAATAATTAATAATTAATAATTAATAATTAATAATTAATAATTAATAATTAATAATTAATAATTAATAATTAATAATTAATAATTAATAATTAATAATTAATAATTAATAATTAATAATTAATAATTAATAATTAATAATTAATAATTAATAATTAATAATTAATAATTAATAATTAATAATTAATAATTAATAATTAATAATTAATAATTAATAATTAATAATTAATAATTAATAATTAATAATTAATAATTAATAATTAATAATTAATAATTAATAATTAATAATTAATAATTAATAATTAATAATTAATAATTAATAATTAATAATTAATAATTAATAATTAAATAATTAATAATTAATAATCAAATAATTAATAATTAAATAATTAATAATTAATAATCAAATAATTAAATAATTAATAATTAATAATCAAATAATCAAATAATTAATAATTAAATAATTAATAATTAATAATTAAATAATTAATTATTAGTACTTAGTATTTAATAATAAGTACTTAGTAATTTTTAATTATTTCTTAAAAAATAATAATTAGTACGTAGTAATTATTAATTAGTAACTAGTAATTTGTAATTAGTAATTAATAATTTGTAATTATTAATTAATAAATAATAATTTATTATTAATAATTAGTAATTAGTAATTAATTATTAATAACTAGTATTTTATTATTAGTTATTAGTAATTTGTAATCAATTATTAATTATTATTAATTAATTAAATTTATTAATAATGATATTTAAATATTAAAAACTAATAATAATTAATATATAAGTATTAATGATTAATAATTGAAATTTATTAATTAACAACTATTAATTATTAATTGGTTTTCAAAAAAATTAATTATTAATTTGGAAAAAAAATATATAATTAATATAAATAAATATATTAATTTAAATAATAATTATTATTTGTAATTGATATTATAAAGAAAATAAAATAACCAATGTCCTTAAAAGTCATTTTTATATAAAACTACCAACAGCCAACAACCAACTTTACCAAACATATTTATTAAAAGCCAACAGTCAAACAGTCAACATAAAAAGCCAATACAAACAGCTGGTCAAACTAGCCAAGAGAAACAACCTGCAGCCAATTGCCAAACAAGGCCATAATAAAAAAAAGTAGCAGTTGGTTGTGGTGGGGACTATCAAAGGAGAGAGATATAATATTTTAATGTAGTTTTTTGCCAAAAAAGAAAGTGTAACACTAAAAAAACACGGCCGAAAATGGGAAGTGTAATGCTTAAAAAATCACGGAGGGAGTACAAGTTATGTGACAATATTTTTATCAGTATGTCTTTATTGGTTCTTTTATTCTTAACTTTCATCTTATGCTAGGATATTGATTGTAAGAGAAAACAGGCTTTAGAGGATGCGCAAGATGTTGGGTCATCATCTCAAGGAAAGCGAAAAAAGGTATATTTAAGATTTTCAATTTTTAGGCATTATGCAATAATTTCATCATTATTCGATTGGGAAATATACATGCATGTTGTTGGGGTTTGGTGAGTCCGACTCACCGCGGAAACAAACCTAAAAACAACACCGCACTCGCAATAAATAAAACCATAAACATAATTAAATTAACAACTAGATTAAGATAAAACGATTACCTTTGGAGCACGCTTCGCACGACCACTTAGGCTCTTAATTGAAAGCTAGCTTTGAAATTACGAAGCCTCCAACGATGATCCACCCGCAACCATGATCACTGACTAGGTCCAATGTCTTGGGGTTAGCAAGACCCGACCGATAAACCTGAGTAATTGAGTTCAAAGGCTTTCACAAAATGTGATACCTTTTCCAACTCTTGAGTTCAAAGGTTTTCACTACTAGTGATCCCTTTTCCAACTCTTACTCAAGCAAGTAATCCCAAGCCATGCCTTGACTATTTATAAGGAAAGCTTCTTTGTGAATTCCGTCCACTCATCTTTCAATGTGGGACATTTTCACAAAAATTTCCCACATGGAAAGATTGATAAATTCAACCCTTAGTTAAATAAACCAAGCAACAAGTAACAAGTGTCACATGGTTAGGTGAGGACCACTTTCTCACTTGGTCCCCAAGGCAAATCACATGCATTGTAAGCTAACCATGTGTCACCCAACCTTGAGCCCCAAGTTGGGTTCGGTTGGGCCACTTTCTTTTGGCCCGTGTCCATGACCCGTCACCCGGGTCCACGGCCCCCTTGCCACATGCGCTGCCACCATGGCGCACTGCCAACGTGGCATGCTGCCACTTGGTGGCTGCCATGTGTGCTGCCATGTGGCACGCTCCTATTTGACGTGCTTCTTTGTTTTTGCGTGGCTAGGGTTTTTGCTTGTTACTTGAAGCATTTTCTCATCTCGCCAATTCCTAAATTTTGGCTTGACATTTTAGATTCTCTGACGCTCGGTTTTGACGCTCCAAGCTCGAATTTCTGACGTCTAAATATAAATTACTCGGTCGATTCATTAATTCCTTCCAAATTAATTCGTCGCTTCGGCTCGTTAGTTGCCTGGGTGTGACCCGAAGGGTTCATTCAAGATTAAGCTGTAATATTAATTATGCATTAATATTGCTGATCGGAAGCGGCCTCCACCTAGGCATTCCGATCACTTGACTTTACTGAATATATTAGCTTTCTAATAGTTTTGAACCCACTATCAGAATAATACACTTGTTCGAAGGACACTATTCCTTTCAATCTCCCACTTGTCCTTCCAGACAAGTGTGCTTTTAGTGTATAGCTTTTTTCCTATGTCACTTAATGTCTCTTCATGAATTATAAAGTAAGATTTATTTGTCATCCTTATTACGTCTAGAAGTGTTTCTCGATTCCGAGTTCGATTGTCAACAAACAAATGATTTCTAAAATCCATCCGAGCACGACCATGCATTTTAGAGTCTCGCTCTACAAGAGGTCTTGTAAACAACAAAGACATCTTCCTTATTTTTAGTAGGGGGACATTTCTAGTCTTGTAATGTAGATTCTCTTACTGAGAGGACCTAGCCGCCCGATTGATGCCATTATAGTACCCTATTACAGAAATGTTTGACGATAATTAAAGCGGACTAGTACTCAAACAAGAAAGCTCCCAATACTCAAGGTCAAGGAAAAAGGTTCCGATAGCAATAATGAGAAGTATACTTATGACGATTTTTAATCTCTTAAAGTATTCTCATAGGTCGATTCAGTATGGTTCTAAACCAATACCTGTGTAAATGATTTGTAACGATCATGTCCTTGTAGCACAAGAAACGGTGCTATAAATAAAACTACACACTAATCTCAAATGTCATTAATCGTCCATCGTTTAAATGACCTCGATTAGGGATAATTTTCGATTATAATATTCAATGTTCACTTAATAGGTGTTTCCTTACCAAGACTGGTCTTGATACCCTATTTTGAATATTCCAAGAATCGAATGGACTCATTATTTAATTCTAAACCACAATTAAATAGCAAACAGAGTGATAAAAAAAAAATTGCATGAAATTTTAAATTACTCCAAAACCTGAATGGTTCATCTTATGATAAATGGTTTTTCCGAATGTTTTAAGAGTATCACTCTTTATAACATCTCTATAAATCACACCCATATCTAATATGCTTGATTTCTTTCATGCAATTGTGAATGTTGTCGTTCACTTATTGCATAAGTTTAGTTATAACTACTTTACTAATCTTAGCATCTTCATTACTGATCACTTTCATAATAAGATGATAAAATTTGAGAGTGCCATGGATTATATGTGATTTAGGATTTATTGTCCAAGTGATGGCTCCCACTTATTTTCATGATTGAGATCTTCAACTTGACAACCTACAGTCATTAACGTTCAACAACGAACTTTCCATAGAACATCTTCTTTATTATTGCCTTTAAGGTAACAATGTTCTCAACATATATTTTTAGTAGACTTCCTGATGATGCTTTGCTTGGGTTTCAATCCATGCGGCTTACAATGATTTGGGATACCATAATCACTTGTGATCATGGAAATTTTCCTTAAATTCCCGCACATTACACATGGATGCACGTCCATGTTACCATTCTCAAGCCACGACTCATTTTTAGCTCGTGCTTATTATAAATGGCTTCCTTGTTAAGGATCTAATCCTTGTTAAGGTTTGTGCTTGCAACATCAATTCCCAAATTGTATTTGTTTCCACAAGTCAAGAACTCATCCTGCTACTTATCCAAGTATTTGGATGTTCTTAGCCATAATCTAACGATCTATTACATAGATTCAGTTTGATTGGTACTACATACATACTTCACATGCTCTAAGCATGTAAGTCATGCGACGATTCCATATCATAGCATACATGATGGATTAAGTTGCATAGTAATTCTCAATCTTATTTCATCCATGTGACATTTAAGCTCATTCAGTTTCACTGAGTCTTGCTTAAATTGTTCGCTATGTGATACGGTTGAAAGTCTCTTACTAGAGTCTTTCTTGTTTGACTTAGTATTTATCCTAGCTTATACTTAGTTTAAACATTTACTTAGCTTTTACATATGGGTCAAAAGTCTTTCAAAGTCCTTCAATTCATGTTTAACAAGGTAAATTCCATTACTCATTTAAACATTTAATTAAGTCTATACCATAGAACTTAATACCCAATACGAGTATCGTCTTTTGCTTGGTCCACTGTCGAAAATACTTTCAAATCTAAGCATATTTAGTATTTGACAGTTATTTCACAATAGAGTTCGTAAACTTTTTGTTGGACCTTTATGTAATTTACTTTTGCTCCCACTAAACTTCTTATTCATAAGAATTTCTATGTTTCTCCATAAGTCAATCCTCTTATTAACTTCATAAGAAAACATGTTCCAATTCCTATATGCAATGCTTCCTTAAATCCCATAATGGATTCCTTGAGCTTGCTTTCAAATCTAGCATTATTTAGATTTTCAAAACCCTTAGACTATTTTCATAGTCACTTCCAAAATCCTATTTTAGGAAGGCGGTTTTGGTATCTATTTTGTCATATTTCATATGTGCGATTTTTCTAGAACAATCACGAAATGACTTTAGCATTCCGATTGGTGAATAGGTATTTATTAAAATCAACTTCGTGAATTTAATTGTATCCTTTTCAACCAATCTAGCTATGTATACATATATATTTCCACATTTGTTAGTTTTCTCATAGAAAACTTATTTGCAATCGATGGGTCTTTCACCCTTTATGTAAATTAATCAAGTTTCAAAACATGATTTTCAAACAAGGAGTCTATTTCGGATTTTTATGGCCTCTAACCATTATTCGGAATTTGGATTTGTCGTAGCTATTTTACAAGACATTATTCCCTTACTATCTAATAGTAAATAGTATGCTTGTAAATCTTAGGTTTATTTCTAACTTAATAGAAAATTTTTAGGATTCAATTCAAGCCTTTGGTGAATTCTATACCTATACGGGGTTATTGCATCAAACACTAAGTTTCAAGGCTCTTCCAAAGCCCTTTGATTTTCTTGATCTCACTCCAACTTTTCAAAAGTTTTGTGAGAAATGAATTCTCTTTTAAGGCACTTGTAAAGTACTTTTGAGTATTCTTGAGCAAGTATTCTCACGAAGCCCTTTTAAGGTCTTCCAAGATTCTAAGTTCTAGTTTGTTGCTAAGCTCAATTGTCATTGAGTTCATTTTCCTCCCAGTTGTCTTTTTTGAAATGTGTTACTTTCTAGAAAGACACTTTAGAGCTACAAACACTATGTTCTCAATTAGGTTGTGGAGGTAATGCCTGTGGTGTCACTTGAATGCTTACAAAGAGACATGTATATTGTCTTTGGGTAAAAGTTTGTTGTAAAACAAACAGTTAGCTCCCATTCGAGCTATCTTAGCCTTTAATGAGCCATTAGCTTCCCACTCAACCACCTAGCTCTTGCTAAGTCGGTGAGCTCCCACTGAGTTACTTAGCTCCCACTAAGCCAGTGAACTCCCACTGTGGCTAAGAGTTTTAGACATATACTTGAAAAGACATTTAGAAGTTAATTCTATCCATAACTGAATATGGCGTCCCTTCATAGCTTTGACATTTTGTTTAGTGTAACATTAGTCTTTCGTGCAAATCTTAAGAACTTTATAGGAAGGGATATGATCCATCATTGTTCTAGTCATTTTTTAAATGGCATCGAGGTCTCCGTGAAGACACACTATGTTCTTTGTGGAGTTATTTATGAAAATTTCAATTTCATAACTTTGTGATGGTCACGCTTGGCTCAAGCAAACATCTCTCAATCTAATCTAGACATTTTGATATCTTGCCTAGTCAATTCCGTACTTCACTGAACTCTTGAACTATTCAAGGTCAAGTTTGTTCATATTTGATGAATATATCCATATTCTTTCAAATTCTTTGTGAAACGTTAAAGTAAATGAATCCTCTTTAGCTTTTGGAGTTAATTGTCTATACCAAGAACAATATCTCTTTACTTTGTCGGTTTCAACAAGTAAGACTTACTTGTCTTAGAACGATTCTGAATCGATCAACTATAAAGAGCCTATCTAATAGAGACTTGAGTACGTTCTTATCGGTGTGACATTGCTAAAGATGTTCAGAACGCAAATCATGCCCATAACTTAGAGCTTTTGCCATTTTATCATGTTAACAAAATGTTTGTTTATAATCCATCATTCTTGACTCATGGTTTAGACAACCATGCCATTCAAATAAATTTGCAACTATTGCTCATTGCTTTGAATGTGAGTCATTTTGTGTGTAAACAGATCAATTGCTGATTATGGAACATAATAGCCATTTAAAGGTCTTTAAACAGCATACAACCTTACAACTGATGTAGTACCACTTGCTTTATTCTAAGCTTGTAAGTCGATAACTTAGCTTATTTTCAATAGTTTGAGGTCACTTTCAAAGTGGAACACTCAAGCAGTATCCGATACTTTGTAAAGATAACGAGTTGCTAAGTTAACTTCAATAACATGAATTCTTTAGTAAAATAGAATCTCATTCCTTTTATTTGTTCCTCATTTCCTATATTTCTTATCATACTTTATCTCATAATCTTTTAAAACCATTTCTTTAAGAGTCTTTGACTTTTATACTTTGTTAGGCATAATTAAGTGATAACTTGTTATCAAACATGATTTTAGGGTACTTTTAGGGCTTGTTTCCGTGTCTTTATCCACTTACTTGCTCTATCTTACCTTATTTTTATGTAATTTTGTGTATTACGTGCTTCACGAGGTGTTCGTGTTTTTGATGCACTTTTCAGGTGAAAATGACGATGATCCGAGCACCTTTGGTGATGGAGCGACGAGTGCAAGGCAAGGGGAGCATCATGCGGGACCCACGAGGCAAGGAGGAAGCGTTTTGGAGTCGTTAGAGCCCCGAGGGAGGGCTGCACGGTCGTGCATGCCTTAGCACGGCCGTGCAGCACGGCCAAAACTGAAGGAGAGTTTCTGCCCCAGACAGCACAGACGTGCAGCATTCTGCACGGTCGTGCATAGTTTGGCACGGACGTGCAGATGTTGCACGGCCGTGCAGACTGGCCTGAGTCTGAAATCGAGCTACTGCACCCTCTGCACGGACGTGCAGAATTTGGCACGTCCGTGCAGAGTCAGTTTTGCGACTTCTCTTGTTTTCTCCGTCCTTTCTTTTTGGGGGTCCTTTAAATAGCCCCTTTGGACGTTTTTGAGGGGGGGCCATTATTATTCCAGAAATCTATTTCTCTTAGTTGGTAGCTCAAAAATACTCCAAAAAACACTAGCTTGTAATTGTAGATTTTAGTTATTTGCTTGGAAATTTCAATCCAAATCTTTGTAGAACAAGTTCCACCATTGTTATTCAAGTTGAAGCTTCTAGTAACCATTTCTTACTCTTTCTCTTCCCTCTTTCTTGCTTTAATACTTGTTATTCTTCATTGTTAATTGTTATTTGCATGCTTAGATTGTTAATTTCTACTTAATTCCTAGTTTTAATTTGGTCATGAATTACTTGAAACACTTAATTGCTTTAATCTCCATGGATTGTGAGTAGTCTAATTTCTGGGGTTTGGGTGAACCCTCAATGTAGTCACCAATAGCTTGTTGCATGTATTAATTTGGTAATTGTGGGATGTTAATTAGTTGAGTTTAAGTGAATTAATTGTTAATTCTTGTAATTGGCCATTGCTTGAATTATTTATCTAGCTTTTTCAACGAAGGATCGAGAGATGAACTTGAGAGGGCTCCTTATGCTTAATTGACTTGATTTGCCATGAGAATAGGAACTTCTAGTCAAGGGAATTGTATGTTACCGTGATAATGCTTTAACACTTGTTTCTTGCCCATAATCACGAGAGTAGGTTATGTTCTTGATGTCAAGTAATCCCTCTAGCTTGAGAGAGTAGTAGGGTGCCTTAGGTAACTTCCCCTAATTTATCTCCCATTTTACCATTGCTATGTATGCTAATCGTTATTTGTGATGAAGTTGAGCGGTGTAACCCATATCCTAGATCTTCTTAATATCGTTAATCACCTCTTAGAATTAATTGATTTGAATTAGATCGGTGTGACATAATACCAATTCCAAAAAACCCGACTTAATCTAGCTTGTTTAAACACTAACATTTGGTGGTTGATTCAACGCCTCTCATGGGTTCGACCCTTTCTTGCCCTTGCTACTAGTTTAGCAGGATCGAGTTAGGTCTATTATTTGATAGGTTGGCGACGCTCTATCAAGTTTTTGGCGCCGTTGCCGGGGAGGCAAAGTCACATTGAATAAGTTATTGTTGAATGAGTCTAGATATGTGTATATGTGCATAGTTTTCTTGTTTTATTTTTGTTTATGCGTGTTTACTTTGTGATAGTCATTGCTAACGCTTTCTTTAGCTTTGTTTGACTATGCATGACACGGAGGAGTAAGCAATCACCGCTTATCCCCGTAGATCCGGAGTTGAATAGGACTTTAAGGAACGTAAGAAGGCTCTTACAAGGCACGCCGGAGTTTTCATTAGCCTATACGGATTCCGAATCGGAGGATACATTGGAGATTGAAGAAGAGATGAATGAACAAAATCAACCACAACCGATTCTACAAGACTATGACCACCCCGATGCATTCCAACTTCGGAGTGGCTTACTTCTTCCCACCACCAATGCAAACAACTATGAGTTCTCTCCTCAACTCATAAGGATGATCCAAAGTGAACAATTCGGGGGGAGTGTAAATGAGTGCCCTCTAGCTCATTTAGACAATTTCCTTGAGTTGTGCACTACCATCAAGCAAAACAATCTCACGGAGGAATTCATTTGGATGCATATGTTCCGGTTTTCTCTTAGGGACAAGGCTAAATATTGGTTGAGGTCCGTGAAAGAAGGGTCCTTGACAACATGGGAAGAGGTTACAAAAGCCTTTCTTGGGAAGTATTGTCCACCCGAGAAGACCGCGGAATTGAGAAGGAAGATCACAAGCTTCACTCAAGAGGATGATGAAACCTTGGGTGAAGCATGGGAGAGATTCAAGGACTACAAGAGGAAGTGTCCACACCACGGATTGCCTTCATGGATGATTATTCAAAGCTTCTACGACGGTCTTACTCCTACTTCGAGGACCAACCTTGATAATGGAGCGGGAGGTAGCCTTAAAAAGCTACCGGTAGAAGAAGCCGAAAGTATGATTGAGGAAGTTGCTAGGCATTATGCCTACCGGTATGATCGAAGAGAGAACCAACCAAAGAAGAAGGGTATGTATGACTTGAGTGCAATAGATCTTATTGCCTCAAAATTTGATATGTTAGCTCACAAGCTAGACCAAGCGACATCTTCTTCCGGTCCCTCTACCTCTCAACAACAACCACAAGTTATGTCTTGTGAGACTTGTGGGGGTAACGATCACATGGCCTCATATTGCAACGCTACCACGGAGCAAGTTGCGGTCATGAACCAAAGGAATGACCAACCATTCAATCAAGGGTGGAAGCAAAACCAAGGGTGGAGACCATCCAACCAAAATCAATCCAACTATAACCATCCTCCTCAAAACAACTACAACCAACCCCCTCCACATCAAAATCAACAAGCCCCATACCGCCATCCTAACCAACAAAGGCAACAACAATTCAATCAACCACCTCCTCCACCTCAAAAGACTTCCCTTGAAACCGCTCTTGAATCTTTTATAAATCAACAAGGGAAGAGCAATGCCGAGATGAGCTCTAACATTCAACAACTTCAAGCGCATAATAAGATAATTGAGAGCCAATTGGCTCAAATTGCTCAACAAGTTGGGAGCTCCACCTCCAATGCTAGTGGTCACTTTCCAAGCTCAACGGTAGTGAACCCAAAGGAGCATATCAAGGCTATCACCTTGAGATCGGGGAGAGGGTATGAAGGCCCGGTTATGAGTGAAGATGAGCCACAAAAGAGAAATGAGGGAGTTGAAGTGAGAGATGAGGGTGACTTTGAGAATGAGGTTGTAGGAGTTGAGAGAAAAGAGAAAGAAAAGAGTGGTGAGGGAGCCACAAAGAGAGATGAGGGAGTTGAAGTTGAGGTTGAGAAGCCTCCCATGAGGGTGTACAAACCACCAATTCCTTTCCCTCATAGGTTGGTGGAGAAGAAGCTCAATGAGAAGTTTTCAAAGTTTCTTGAAGTTATGAGAGGACTTCAAGTAAACATCCCCTTTCTTCATGCTATGTCACAAATGCCTACCTATGCAAAATTTCTAAAGGATCTCTTATCCAACAAGAGTAGGCTTGAAGAGAGTGCAACCATCTCCCTTCCAATGGAGGTGAGTGCAATCATTCAAAACAAGCTTCCCCGAAAGCTTGGTGACCCGGGTAGCTATGCAATACCGGTGAAGATTGGTGATATGGAAGCTATGGATGCTTTGTGTGATCTTGGGGCAAGTGTAAGCTTGATGCCCCTTTCTATTGCAAGGAACTTGAAGGTTGGTGAGATGAAACCAACAAGGATGTCCATTCAACTAGCCGACCGCTCGGTTAGATTACCATTGGGAATTCTTGAAGATGTGCCGGTACAAGTTGGAAGAGTTTTTGTACCATGTGATTTCGTAGTAATGGAGATGGAAGAGGATGACAAGGTGCCTCTTATTTTGGGAAGACCATTTTTGAACACCGCGGGAGTGGTGATTGACATGAAACAAGGCAAGCTCACTTTGAATGTGGGAGATGAGAAAATTTCATTCTCATTCTCACAAGCTATGAAGAAGCCTTTGTATGAGGAAATCAATAGAACCGATACTCTTGAAAGAGACATAGGAGAATTGAAGAAAGTGAATGGTAGCAAGGATACTTTACAAGCAACCCTCACGGGAAACTTGTATGATGATGGTGAAGAAGCTAAAGGGTACAAGTTGTTGCTTGACCAACCTCTACATAGCAAGGCAAAGGAGTTTGAAGTACTTGAAGTGGAGGTAAAAGAGGAGAGTACTACGCCTCCTCCTAAGGTTGAACTTAAACCCCTTCCCCCTTTGCTTAAATATGCTTTTCTTGATGATAGTGAGACTTATCCCGTTATTGTCAATGCCAAGCTTGATGACACTTCTCTTGAGAAACTCCTAGTTGTATTGAGGGAGTATAGAAGTGTCATTGGTTATACAATTGATGACATTAAGGGGATAAGTCCCACAATATGCATGCATAAAATTTTACTTGATGATGAACATGCTTCCTCTATTGAGCATCAAAGAAGGCTCAACCCCAATATGAAAGAGGTTGTTAAAAAAGAGGTTTTGAAACTCCTTGAAGCGGGCATAATCTACCCTATTTCCGATAGTAAGTGGGTTAGCCCGGTTCAAGTAGTTCCAAAAAAAGGAGGCATGACCATTGTCAAGAATGATAAAGGTGAGACCATTTCTACAAGGTCGGTCACCGGGTGGAGAATGTGCATTGATTATAGAAAATTAAATAAATCCACCCGGAAAGACCACTTTCCACTCCCCTTTATTGATCAAATTTTGGAAAGACTAGCATCACATAGTCACTATTGTTTCTTGGATGGGTATTCGGGATTTTTCCAAATCCCAATCCTACCCGAGGATCAAGAAAAGACTACATTCACATGCCCTTTTGGTACCTTCGCTTATCGAAGGATGCCATTTGGATTATGTAATGCACCTTCTACATTTCAAAGGTGTATGATGTCTATTTTTTCCGACATGCTTGAATCATCAATTGAAGTATTCATGGATGACTTTTCGGTTTGTGGTTCATCTTTTGACATATGCCTTAAAAACTTGGTGAAAGTGCTGAAAAGATGTCAAGAGGTGAACCTTGTGCTTAATTGGGAAAAATGTCATTTTATGGTAGAAGAAGGTATTGTGTTGGGTCATGTTGTTTCTTGTAGGGGCATTGAGGTTGATCGTGCCAAAATTGAGGTCATTGAGCGCCTCCCTCCCCCCACTAATGTGAAGGGGGTAAGGAGCTTTCTTGGACACGCGGGTTTTTACCGCCGGTTCATAAAAGATTTTTCTAAAATCGCTAAGCCGCTCACTCGATTGTTGGTAAAAGATGCCCCTTTTGTGTTTACTAACGATTGTTTGCTAGCTTTTGATAGGTTGAAGGAAGCTTTGATCACGGCTCCTATCATTCAACCACCGAATTGGGAGCTCCCTTTTGAGCTCATGTGTGATGCTTCGGATTATGCCGTTGGAGCCGTCCTTGGGCAAAGAAAGGACAAGAAGCTTCATGCCATCTACTACACTAGCAAAACATTAGATGAAGCACAAAGGAACTACACAACAACCGAGAAAGAGTTTCTAGCCATTGTCCATGCTATTGAGAAGTTTAGATCTTATTTGGTGGGTTCCAAAGTCATAGTCTTCACCGACCATTCGGCTTTGAAGTACCTATTGTCCAAGAAAGATGCCAAGCCAAGGTTGATAAGGTGGGTCTTGCTCTTACAAGACTATGATATTGAGATTCGGGACAAGAAGGGTGCCGAAAATGTAGTAGCCGATCATCTTTCACGGCTACCGGTCTTTGATGAAGAACTTGGGGGTTTGCCAATTGATGATTCATTCCCGGATGATCAATTGTTTGCAATCATTCAAGCTCCGGCTCCTTGGTTTGCGGATATCGCAAACTATTTGTCTTGCTCTATACTCCCTCCCGACCTCACCTATCAACAAAAGAGGAAGTTCTTACATGATGTTCATCAATATTTTTGGGATGACCCCTTGCTCTTCAAACAAGGTGTTGATGGCCTTTTTAGAAGGTGTGTCCCCGATGATGAGATTCATGATGTTATTGCTATGTGTCACTCCTCACCTTGTGGAGGGCATATGAGTAGTAACAAGACATTGGCGAAAATTTTGCAATGTGGATTCTTTTGGCCCTCAATGTTCAAAGATGTTTGGGGGTTCGTTAAAGCTTGTGACCGGTGTCAAAGAACCGGTAATTTGACAAAGAGAAGTGAAATGCCATTGAACAATATTCTTGAGTTGGAAATTTTTGATGTATGGGGAATTGACTTTATGGGACCTTTCCCTTCTTCTTTTGGGAATAAATACATTTTAGTGGCCGTTGATTATGTGTCAAAGTGGGTGGAAGCGGTTGCATCTCCTACAAATGATGCTAAGGTAGTGGTCAAGTTGTTCAAAAAAGTCATTTTCCCAAGGTTTGGAGTGCCCCGCGCCGTCATAAGTGATGGGGGATCGCATTTTGCAAAGCGGTCTTTCAAGGCTCTTCTTGAAAAGTACGGTGTTAGGCACAAGGTGTCATTGGCTTACCACCCTCAAACAAGTGGTCAAGCCGAGATTTCAAATAGGGAGATCAAAGTGATCTTAGAGAAGACGGTAGATAGGTCAAGGAAGGATTGGTCATCAAAATTGGATGATGCTTTATGGGCCTACCGCACCGCCTTCAAAACTCCCATTGGCACCACCCCTTACAAGCTTGTCTATGGGAAGTCTTGCCATTTACCGGTGGAACTTGAACATCGTGCTCATTGGGCTATCAAAACCTTAAATTTTGATATCCAAGCCGCGGGTGAAAAAAGGATGCTCGACCTTCATGCCTTGGAAGAATTGAGGTTAGATGCATATAAGAGTGCAAAGATTTACAAGGAGAAAACCAAAGCATGGCATGACAAGCACATCAACAAAAGAGAGTTCAAGGAGGGTGACAAGGTCTTGTTGTTTAACTCCCGGTTGAAGTTGTTTCCGGGTAAGTTAAAATCAAGATGGAGTGGCCCTTTTACCGTCACAAAGGTTTTCCCCTATGGTGCCATTGAGATTTCCAATGAGAGAGGAGAACCATTCAAGGTTAATGGCCAAAGGTTGAAGGCATACTTTGATGGTTTTGTTCAAGAAGAAACAAAGGTAATTCATTTGGATGAATTTGATGTCCCTCATGGTTGATTTTGAAATATGGTCAAGCTAGTGACAATAAAAGAGCGCTTCCGGGAGGCAACCCGCGCATTTTTGAGAAAAATTGATGAATGAGAGAAGTAAGAAATAAATTAATGGGATTTGTTATGACGCATATTCACCAATTATGAACTCATAACAATATCCCTATTATTTTCTCTTCAAAAAAAAAAAAAAAAAAAAAAAAAAAAAAAAAAAAAAAAAAAAAAAAAAAAAAAAAAATCGTGAAGTGCAGGTCTGGAAGACTGCACGGGCGTGCGGAAGTTGGCACGTCCGTGCAGAACTGGAAAAATCGAGGAAAGTTTCTGCCTCCCTTTGCACGGACGTGCAGAATTTGGCACGTCCGTGCTTAGTCTTGCACGTCCGTGCCTGTTTCTGCACGTCCGTGCACGTCGAGGAAGAGGCATTTACGTGCAGTTTTGCACGGCTCAAAACAAAAAAAAAAAAAAAAAAAAATCACTCTCTCTCCTCTCGCCTCTCTCTCTCTCTAACTCTTCTTCTTCCTCCCTTCAAACCTTCTCTAATCTCCTCAAAACTCCATCAAATCTTCAAATATTTCCACAAAAATTGAAAATCCTTCACTTTCTAACAACAACAACAACAAATTACTAACCTTTTCTACCTAAAACTCCCACAAATTCATCAAAACCCCATAAACCCTAACTTAAAAATCAAATTGGGGGTTTCTTGAATCTTCAAATTTTGGGCAAATTGGGTGTTCTAGGAGCTTCAATCAACAACAAGGAACGTTAGTGGAGTTCATTTGCGGGTTTTACACCCACGATTCATTGGGTATAATCTCTCCAACTCTCACTCTTTACTACTTGTTCTTAGTTGATTTTAGTTGATGTTTTTTGTTGTTTTTGGTTGAAATTGTTGATTTGGTGTGTTGATTTGTGATTTTGAGCAAAAAAAAAAAAAAAAAAAAAAAAAAAAAAAAAAAAAAAAAAAAAAAAAAAAAAAAAAAAAAAAAAAAAAATTTGTTGATTGGTTTTGGTTGTTCTTGTTTGGTGGTTGAGACTAATTGACCTTGTTGGTATTAATTGTTGTGGACTATTGTTTGGTTGATTTTAGGAGGTGTGACTTAGAGCCTTGGTTGTGTAAGTTGTGATTATTGTGTGCTTTGTGGACTTTGTTTGGATAATTTAATCAATCATGTCTAGGAGAAACCCTACCCGAAACACCTCAACTAGGCAACCTAGGCAACCTAGGCAATTAGAAGTTGGACAACCTAGCAATGTCCCACCCATGACAACTTCCCTTGGAATCCATTACCAAAAAAATGAACACCGCATTAAACATGAGTCAATAGTAACTAGGAAGTTAAAACCAACTAAGTTCTATGACGAAGGAATTGCGGAAAGATTAGGGGTTGAGAACGATGTGAAACAAATTTTCTACTCTACCGGTATCCCTTATTGGCTTGAAATGCATGCATTAACTTATAAAAGGCTCACCGTAGAATTTCTCTCATCCCTATACGTTCATCGGGATAACAACAATGCACCTAGGTACATGACCTTCCAGCTTATGGACCATGAGCACCGCATGACAATAGAACAAGTAAACCGTTGCTTTAGGTGGCCCGTAGGAAAAAGGTTTGGCCCTAAAGACAAGCCATCTAGGAATTACCAAGCCGGTAGTTTTTGGAGAAAAATTACCGGACTTTTTGTAAGAGACCCTAGATCGGACAAGGCCACAGCCATCATTCACCCCGCCTTTAGACTCGCCCATAGGCTCATTGCTAACACTATCTTCGCTAGAGGAGATAGCGCGGGAGTTGTGTCTAATCGCGAGTTGCTTTTTCTATGGCATCTTTGCGAGGGGGATGATAGACTAGACCTTGGCGCATGGTTGGTTGATCACTTAGAGGACGTGGCCAAGGGGAAGGGAGGGATAGCTATAGGAGGCATGATTACTTTTATTGCTACTTTTCTTGAGGTTGATTTTTCAGGTCTTGAGGCTCTCCCAGGTTCAACAAGGATCGATTTAGCCACAATCAAAAACATGCAATGGGTGGAGCAGGGTAGAGGAAACACACTCATTTGGTACGTGAGTGGTGCCCGATACGCCGACCTCCCAAATCCAATGAACACCGTCATCTACGACGCATCCAACTGGATCTTTGAGTCGGATTACAATTGGCAACCGGGTGGAGTAGATGACGAGGAGGAAGAAGAGGAAGGGGAGGAGCAACCTCAAGCCCAACATCATCAAGAACACCCCCATCAACCACATGGACAACATCAAGAGGAGCAACCACATCCTCACCATTTCCAAGGAGAGCAATCCTTCCAAGGGGCTTTCCAACAACAACAAGGATTCCAATTTGGAGAACCGGAAGTTGGTACAAGCTCGTTCTCCTACGAGCAATATTTCCACCAAATGAACACCAACTTCCAAATGATGAACACAAACTTTCAAAATCTCCAAACCGAGTTCGGGGAGGTGAGGAGGTCGAATGAAACAATGACTACGGCCTTCACCCAAATGAGGGAGAGTTTTGAAGGTCTTCGTGGGGACCTCGGAGAGTTCCGGAACGCCTATCGGCAATTCTACCCGGGAGGCTCAAGCCCCCACGATCCCAACCAATGAGGTACTCCTTCTTTGCCCCTCCTTATGATTTTCATGCTTAACATTGGGGACAATGTTAGTGATAGCTTGGGGGGGGGTTGTGATTTGGATATCTTGTGAGTTGGTTGTGCTCATTGGAACTTGTTGTGTTGGTTGTGATTTGGTTGTGTTGTTTTTGTTTGATTTGTTCCCTTGCTTGTTTCCCGTTAATCCAAACCCAAAAATCCAATCTTCCCATAAATCCAAATTTTTCTTCTCCTTTTTTTTAGTTTAATTTAGTTTCTATCTTCTCCTCTTTTAGTTTAATTTAACTCTTACTCTAATTTTGTATATATGCTAAAAAAATAATAATAAAAAAAAATAAATAAATAAATAAATAAATAAAAAAAAAATGATGAAAAAGAAAAAAAATGCCCAAGAATGATTCCTATATGACGATACCTATGTGAATTACTTGCTTGATCGTTGAGTGATGAGTAAGATTTCCTTAAAAGAAAGTGTATGCAAGGGTTCGGTACATTTAGGAGTTTATTAAACTTGATTGCTTAGGTGCATGCTTGTAATTAAGTCGATGAATGTTCAATTGCACGGTTAGTTCATGAACTTGTCTAAGCACACTTGAAGTAGGATATGTTTCAGTTGGTTTGCGGTCCCTTGTGCCCTTGATTTGCCTCCACTCTTCCCAAAGCGAAGCTTCACTTGAGATTTAGTAGGTTATTGCTTGTTAAATAAGTGGTAAAATAAACCACTCTTTTATCCTCTAGTAATTATTAATTATTAAAAAAAAAAAAAAAAAAAAAAAAAAAAAAAAAAAAAAAAAATGCCGCTCAACAGTCAAAAAAGGCGGAGCAATAAATAAAGTTCAAAATTCAAGAACTTTATCAAAAAAAAAAACCATAAAAATTCTTTTTCTTTTGAGGTCAATTTGTGGACGCCTCCCACATTATGTATATATTTTAGTTCATCTTGTAAAAATCTCATAGTGGAGTTTAGTGGAAGGAGTTTGTTGGTGTATCTTGGGAGGTGGACTTGTACTCCACTATTTTATAACCGAAAATAAAAATGTGCCACGACTTGGGAGTGACTAAGTGTGTTCTAATGAACTAGTAAAAAGTTTAAGTTAGCGTCCCTTTGCAATCTTGTTTAGTTGCTTCTTGGTCTCTAACTCATGTGTACACTAGTATGATTTGATTTCCGCAAATTGCTCTCTTTTCTTGCTTGTGTTCACATCCCGATAGGTTGACTTGGGCTAAAAACTTTTGTTTTCTTTGGAAGCATGTTTTGATTGTAAATAGATATTTTGGTTGTTGGAGTTGTGGGTGTTTCTCTTTGGAAACCCTCACGAGAGATGAACTCGTCCTATTAGGCGACTTATAGGTTTAAACGGCTTCTCACTTTTGCTAAAAGTGATTGTTTGGATTAGTGTGCTTTTGCTTCCCGATTTTGGCATAGTCCTTGCTCTCACTCTTCGCTACAATTTAGTCCCTCTCCTATTTATTATTGTTAGTTTGCTCGAGGACGAGCAAGAGCTTAGCTTGGGGGGATTTGATAACTTGTTATCAAACATGATTTTAGGGTACTTTTAGGGCTTGTTTCCGTGTCTTTATCCACTTACTTGCTCTATCTTACCTTATTTTTATGTAATTTTGTGTATTACGTGCTTCACGAGGTGTTCGTGTTTTTGATGCACTTTTCAGGTGAAAATGACGATGATCCGAGCACCTTTGGTGATGGAGCGACGAGTGCAAGGCAAGGGGAGCATCATGCGGGACCCACGAGGCAAGGAGGAAGCGTTTTGGAGTCGTTAGAGCCCCGAGGGAGGGCTGCACGGTCGTGCATGCCTTAGCACGGCCGTGCAGCACGGCCAAAACTGAAGGAGAGTTTCTGCCCCAGACAGCACAGACGTGCAGCATTCTGCACGGTCGTGCATAGTTTGGCACGGACGTGCAGATGTTGCACGGCCGTGCAGACTGGCCTGAGTCTGAAATCGAGCTACTGCACCCTCTGCACGGACGTGCAGAATTTGGCACGTCCGTGCAGAGTCAGTTTTGCGACTTCTCTTGTTTTCTCCGTCCTTTCTTTTTGGGGGTCCTTTAAATAGCCCCTTTGGACGTTTTTGAGGGGGGGCCATTATTATTCCAGAAATCTATTTCTCTTAGTTGGTAGCTCAAAAATACTCCAAAAAACACTAGCTTGTAATTGTAGATTTTAGTTATTTGCTTGGAAATTTCAATCCAAATCTTTGTAGAACAAGTTCCACCATTGTTATTCAAGTTGAAGCTTCTAGTAACCATTTCTTACTCTTTCTCTTCCCTCTTTCTTGCTTTAATACTTGTTATTCTTCATTGTTAATTGTTATTTGCATGCTTAGATTGTTAATTTCTACTTAATTCCTAGTTTTAATTTGGTCATGAATTACTTGAAACACTTAATTGCTTTAATCTCCATGGATTGTGAGTAGTCTAATTTCTGGGGTTTGGGTGAACCCTCAATGTAGTCACCAATAGCTTGTTGCATGTATTAATTTGGTAATTGTGGGATGTTAATTAGTTGAGTTTAAGTGAATTAATTGTTAATTCTTGTAATTGGCCATTGCTTGAATTATTTATCTAGCTTTTTCAACGAAGGATCGAGAGATGAACTTGAGAGGGCTCCTTATGCTTAATTGACTTGATTTGCCATGAGAATAGGAACTTCTAGTCAAGGGAATTGTATGTTACCGTGATAATGCTTTAACACTTGTTTCTTGCCCATAATCACGAGAGTAGGTTATGTTCTTGATGTCAAGTAATCCCTCTAGCTTGAGAGAGTAGTAGGGTGCCTTAGGTAACTTCCCCTAATTTATCTCCCATTTTACCATTGCTATGTATGCTAATCGTTATTTGTGATGAAGTTGAGCGGTGTAACCCATATCCTAGATCTTCTTAATATCGTTAATCACCTCTTAGAATTAATTGATTTGAATTAGATCGGTGTGACATAATACCAATTCCAAAAAACCCGACTTAATCTAGCTTGTTTAAACACTAACATTTGGTGGTTGATTCAACGCCTCTCATGGGTTCGACCCTTTCTTGCCCTTGCTACTAGTTTAGCAGGATCGAGTTAGGTCTATTATTTGATAGGTTGGCGACGCTCTATCATTAAGCATCTAATGCGCCGTAAAACAAAATTCCATCTTTTCCTTTACTTCATGCTTGAATTACTACAGCAATGAGTCCTACTCATCTATGTATTAAGCGAAAAGATATTTTGGTTGTCAATATTGACAATTTGAATTTGCAACTCAATACTTCATGTTTATCAAAACTACCTAGTATTTTGAACACATGATGTCCAACCGCCCTTTCGAACTTATAAAAGTCATTTATGAGAATTGTAATTTAGAAATGCTTTACCTTTCTATTTCCTTTACCTATCATGGAAAACAATATAGTTTGATTTGGAATTCTACAAATATAAGCGCAAAGTATAACCATTTGTCAAGTAAATTACATAATAAGTTTGAAAATTAAAAAATATTCATGCAAATTTTTAATCTTATTAAACGTCTTATCCACGCATTAAATTTTGTCCCCATTTGGCGAGAATAAGTCGATTCCAAGATCCACGGAAACAAAGAGTGGCTAAGTATGCTTTGGCTTGTCTTAGCACTCAATCTCCCAAGGTAAGCAACGCTTTGCTAATGGCTCGCTCCAAGCCACTCTTGGTTGAATAAATCGTTGCATCTAATGCTCTCTCAACAATTTATCCACTTTTCTACGACATGTTAGGACTTCATCACTCATATCGTTGAGTACAACCAAAACCAACTTGCATACCCGGTATGCCTTATGAGTCTAGGGAGTAATAGTGATGCATCGCTTTGGCGTAGCCCATCATTACTCTCAATAGGTCGATAAGTGTTGTTTTGGAATGACAATTTCACTCAATATTTTAGGGACCTAGGGTTTCTTTGTTGGTTGATGTAAGTGAACTTAATTAATCATCACAACATTAGAAATCCTAAACATGCATCTAACATATAATTCATATATAATGATCACAAATATGTAAAGCATAAGTATTTTGATGCATATTGGAAACTAGCATGACCCCTTGAATTCTTCAAGTCTTCAAAAGGTCTTCTTTTGCAACTTCATGGATTTATCTTCCAAGAACCTCTGTCTTCAAGACTTAACCAAAATTATGCAATTACTAGTATCTACGATTAGGACTAATCTAAATATTAAGGTACAAAAATACTTAACGGTACGCAGACCGTATTTAGATTTACAAAATACATCACGGATCGCAGTTCGTATTTTCTATCCTAATCGGGCCCCACTAGTTGCCATTTTATAAAACCTGTGAGCGAATATACATTCCATTCATCCATTCACTATTTTTGAATGGCCCATGCATTTTACAACGATAAAACAAGTAACAATGCATAAACATGCGGTAACTAGTAACTAATCTAGGTGGTTAATCCAATTAACACGCCTAATTAAAACTAGTCAAAGTTGTTTTAACCGATTATGTAAATAAGCGCTATTAATATTTGAAGCTCCCACTAAATTCTGCATCCAACTCAATTAATCCAATTAATTAAGCCGGTAAAACCCAATTTTTGCAAATGTCGCTCAAAAACTCGAGGTCTAGCCTCCAAAATTTTAATTAAATAAAACAAAATAATTAAAACGACAAATCAAGCAAAAATTACGTAGTCCAAAATATCCAAGTGCCTAGCACTAAGACTAGGAGTGCTCACAACTCGCACACAACTCGCACGATCTCATTGCACCACATTGCTTTACAAGCAATGTCTACGCATGTTACCCTCAATTTTGTACCAAGCTACGCACACATACACACTCAATGCAAGCCCCACACACGACTTACCCACGGCCAGCCATAAGGTGGCTGCCATGGTGCGCCATGGTGCCGCACAACAGCTCCCTCGCACACACGCACCACTTCAAGGCGCCCAGCAGCCTCAGCAGCCCCATGTGGGTTGCGTGAGCAACCCGGCTGGCCGTGAGCATGCTTGGGGCTCTTAGGCCTCAATTTGGTGTTCATGCCTTGGGAAAAATCCCGACTTTGTGTGACATATTTAATCAATTCTAAATTAATTTTAGAATCAATTAAAATTGAGGAAAAATTAAAATATAACAAGTCCAACTTAAATAAATTTACCCAAGTGCATAAAACCAAAAATTATTCCAAGAACCATTCTTTAATAAAATTGGTTTAACTTGGTGCAACAAAAATAAGAGGGCAATTACTCACTATTAATTTAAATTAATCTTGAGATTTTGACAAAATAAAAGGGAGTTGGAAAAATGAACATAAGTTCAATAAAGACTCCAACTTTAATACTTCTGAATCCTTGAAAAATTATACCTTCCAATATGAAGATAAACAAATTTCTATCACAAGTTTCAAAATTTATGATTCCAATAAACTTAAAAAGGATAAATCAACAAAGTTAAAAAAAATTCATGGAATTTAGTAACTCAAAGTTTCAATCACTTAGAAACCTCAAAGAACAACAATTTCACACTTAATGCAATTAATTTGCAATTATGTGGAAAAATTAAACCAAGCTTTCAAACACAAATTACCATCAAGTAATCATGCCTAAATAGGTTTAAAATTGCATAAAAAATATGTATTGAACCAATTACATAATCGCCATAAATATGCAATTAATTTTCAAGGTTAGAAAGACTTAAAATTATTCGTAAAAACGAAAAACCCCTCGAAAAATGCATTTCTGGTCGTTTTTTTTGCTAACAACCGAGTCTTGAAAGGGTAAAACCATTTCTATAATGCCTTTTCTACCCAAAATTCACTATTTTTGGGTCAAAATCTGGGTTCAGGAGCTGAAGTCGGCTCTAATACGAGGTTAAAATGGATAAAACGAGCTACTAATCTAATTATCAACTTAAAACCAGAAAAATTAAGCCATAAACACATCTTAAAAAATATTATGATTTTAGAATACACAAACGAGGCTCCGATACCACTGTTGGGGTTTGGTGAGTCCGATTCACCGCGGAAACAAACCCAAAAACAACACCGCACTCGCTATAAATAAAACCATAAACATAATTAAATTAACAACAAGATTAAGATAAAACGATTACCTTTGGAGCGCGCTTCGCCCAACCACTTGGGCTCTTACTTGAAAGCTAACTTCGAAATTACGAAACCTCCAACGATGATCCACTCGCAACAACGATCATCGACTAGGTCCAATGTCTTGGGGTTAACAAGACCTGACCGATAAATCTGAGTAATTGAATTCAAAGGCTTTCACAAAATGTGATACCTTTTCCAACTCTTGAGTTCAAAGGTTTTCACTACTAGTGATCCCTTTTCCAACTCTTACTCAAGCAAGTAATCCCAAGCCATGCCTTGGCTATTTTACTATTTATAAGGAAAGCTTCCTTGTGAATTCCGGCCACTCATCTTTCAATGTGGAACTTTTTCACAAAAATATCCCACATGGAAAGATTGGTGAATTCAACCCTTAGTTAAATAAACCAAGGAACAAGTAACAAGTGTCACATGGTTAGGTGAGGACCACTTTCTCTCTTGGTCCCCAAGGCAACTCACATGCATTGTGAGCTAACCATGTGTCACCCAACCTTGAGCCCCAAGTTGGGTTCGGTTGGGCCACTCTCTTTTGGCCCGTGTCCATGACCCGTCACCCGGGTCCATGACCCCCTTGCCACATGCGCTGCCACCATGGCGCGCTGCCAACGTAGCACGCTGCCGACGTGGCATGCTGGCACTTGGTGGCTGCCACGTGTGCTGCCATATGGCGTTCTGCCATGTGTGCTGCCACGTGGCACTCTCCTATTTGGCACGCTTCCCTTGTTTTTGCGTGGCTAGGGTTTTTGCTTGTTACTTGAAGTATTTTCCCGTCTTGCCAATTCCTAAATTTTGGCTTGACATTTGAGATTCTCTGACGCTCGGTTTCGACGCTCCAAGCTTGAATTTTCAACGTCTAAATATAAATTACTCGGTTGACTCATTAATTCCTTCCAAATTAATTCATCGCTTTGGCTCGTTAGTTGCTTGGGTGTGACCTGAAGGGTTTAACAAAGATTAATTTGTAATATTAATTATGCATTAATATTACTGATCGGAAGCAGCCTCCATTCAGGTATTTCGATCACTTGACCTTACTGAATATATTAGCTTTCGAATAATTCTGAACCCATTATCAGAATAATACACTTGTTCGAAGCACACTATTCCTTTCACATGTGTTAATAAAACTGACATAATAGTTTTGAATAAAATACACTAGATTTGTCTGATAGTGCATAGTACGTGAAGTTAATTTGTTGTGTGAAATTGGTAAATCAGATAATCAATATTACATTCTTATGACTAAAATTAATTCATTTATAGATTAATCCCCCTACTTTTTTTTATTACTACAGGATGATGTCAGCGTAGGGAACCAAGATGTCGACAATAATGCGCTTTTCTGATGGAGGAACTCAGTAATAATCCCAGCATCACTTCTTTTAAAAATTGTTAAGTTTTAATTATTAATATGTTAAACAGTAATTACTCAGTTACGTGGAGGAATCAAGTGTCCACATTATTTTAATTATGATTCAATTTCATGTTGAGATGTTTAATTCCATGTGTGGCACAATTGCTCTAGGTTAAATAATTACATGTGTAATGCGGTTTGCTGGCATTTTTACAATAACTTTTAATTATTTTTTCCTTTTGTAATGCCTTTGTGATGAAAGTCAGTGCGTCGACCCTTGTTGCTGTCAAATTTCTCATTCAATCTTTTTTTTTAAAAAAAATAAATTATATTCGTTACACTTATTATTTTTAGTATGTTATTTTAACTATTCTTATAAATGTGAGACTTTAATTCTTGCATGTTTGGTCTAATGATAATCAATAAAATGGCTTAAGTTGTAAAAAAAAAATATTTTGCATTTGGATAATTGGCCCTCCTTTTTTTTTTCCCGGTGTTTTTATCCCCCCTCCCCTTACGTAATTTAAATTAGTCCAAATTGTCAATCGGAATGGAATTAACTTTTACCCAATCTTCAGCCTTGGTACAAGATGGAATTTGACAGGGAAGCCTTCGAAAAGGAGATGATAGAATGCTTTTACCCTCATCGTGATACTAATCAATGCTCACGTGTTCAGTTTTTATTGGCTATGGCTTCAGATCTTAAATGGAGGCGACAATTTCCATAGGGTTTGCACTTTCAGTTGTGTAATTCTTATGTGATTGAACTTCTCAATCCAGCAGATGTGTGCATATGGAAACATCAGAACATAATTGAAAAAATCTGGGATTTAATGTCCGAGAGAACCTTATCCAAAGTCATGCTCACTTGTAGGGAATGGGGTAGACGTATTTCATTCTTTGTGCACGACATCCCTTATAAGGCTAATTGGGAATGGAGGCACTTTTTGATCCACAATTTAGATATGAATGGGGACCGAATCGTGGGATTAGGCGACCATACCACTATTGCCACCGATCTTTATTTGGTAACATTGGAATGAAGTGGTACCTGGGATGAATTTCGTGCACCTATATTACCTAGTTAAGAACTAAATATAATATTATTATTTCCTATGTAGTGTTTTTTATAATTGTGTTTTTTTTTTAAAAAAATATTATGTTAATTTAACTCAAATTGTGCGATTGGTTGTACAATGGTCTGTTTATATTATGGAATATCTACATACATGCATTATTACGAAAAAATAAATTCAACTGACAAATACTTCTACACATAAAAACATAAATACTAGTATTAGAAAACCCTTTTTTAACCACTATACGTATGTATTAGACAAAAAATCTCTAATCTTTCTCAAAGTGCACTTTTTTAAAAATTATATCTACTAATTAACACTTTTAACCTGAGTATATACTCAAAAAATTAACCATGTGTTTTTTTTATTTATTTATGTATATCTATATATATTGATTCTGACGAACAAATTTGTACTTCTTACACGAATATTTTAAAAACACGAATTGTACATTACATTTATATACAATTATTTGCATTTTACTAATTAGTATATTTTTTAAATGTAGTGGTGTATATTATTCAACGTGGTCTCATCAATATAGTTCTCAAATCTTCTAAGAAATTTTTAAAAACTTTTTATGCATTAATCAATAAACACTTATTCGTTTACAAAAAAAAAACTATAGGTCTACTACTCTACTTATTCGTTAACTGAAATGTAACAATGGTAATTGTAACAACGTGCTGGGTTTCAATGAGTCCAACTCACCGCGGAAGAAAACTCGATCCAAGACCACACTCACAATTAATATAATCACAAAACATAATTAACTTAATCAACAACAACTAAGAAAAGATTAATACCTTTGACGCGTGCTTCGCTCACTACAAGAGCTCTTACTTTGAAAGCTCTAAGTTTCGCTCGCATGAAGACCTCCAACGGAAGTCCTTACGCAACTCGACCCCGACAATGGTCCAATGCTTAGAGGTTAGCTAAGCCCGACCTAAACCCGAGAAATTATATGTGTTTAAAGGTTTTCTCAATGGAGATGCCTTTTTTTAAAACCTTACTCAAGTGATTTTCCCAATACCCCAACTTGGGTATTTATAGGGAAAAGCATGAATGAGATTTGCTCTTCCATTCTTTTAAGCTTTATTTCTCTTGTTTTCTTATTTTCGTCTTTTGATCTTTATTTTGTGTATTTTAGTAATTTTTAATAGTTTTTAGTTTATTTTCGTAATTTAATTTATAATTCTTACTTTTTAATGTTCTTAGTCTAGATTCTTGTTAATATTTTTCTACTCGTTTTCCTCCTTTTATTTTCATTTATTTTCATGTTTATTTTGTCTTTTTTTCTCTTAAATAAGTCTCTATTTTTATTTGGTGGCTTTGGTACGTTTTAGGTTTAATTGGTGGATTTTATTAGCTTTAGGTTATTTTCATATTTTATTTTATTGTTTATCTTTATTTAAATTTTAGGGTTCGTTTTGCATCGTTTTCAGTTTTCTGTTTTTTGTTTTTTCAAAACTGAAAACTGATTTCAGTTTTTGATTCTTTGTTTTTAAAAACTGTTTTCATTTTTTCAGTTTTGAGTTTACAATCAACTCTCAAAATACTACCAAATCATTTATAGCTTTAATCAACTCTTATATATACTACCTATAATTATTTTTTATTATTAATTTTTAAATATTTTTTGTAATAGCTGCTTATTTATTTTCACAAAAAAAAAAATATATATTTCAATAATAAATTTATTGATTGAATAAGGTTATAAAAAAATTTAAAGGAACAACTACGGAAAAAAAAAGTAACAATAAAATAGTCAAATGCAATGTAATATTTATTTCTCGTTGAAGACTTTCATTATGAATTTTGTCTTTCCCACAATCGTGTTGCCAAACGATCTCGAAACTGAGTCATTCTTTGAAGTTCTTGTTGACTTACAGAAGGAGTCACTAGGTCCTCGGATCCATTGTTGTTGATTGCATCATCTTCTAGTTTGACATTTTCATCCGCATACTGTATGAACAAAGGATCTCCGTCCTTGCACATCTTTATGAAATTGTGGATAACACAGCGCGACAAAATTATATATATTTTTTTTCGTTTCAAGTCATAATCGAACTATACAATCAAACAATTAACACTCGTATAGAATAACCGAAAGCAATTTGAAGAGTTGAAATTCTGCCCACGAATTCAAGTAATTACAACTTGATATAATTAGTCAATTTAGATAGTATTATTTCAGAATAAAAAAAACCCAAAATAAATTATATACAAATTAGACAAAAAAAACAAGTAAAATTCAGAAAAATAAAGAACAAAGATGACCAATTTTGATCAAAGAAATTGAATACAATCAAATTTAACAACAAAAACATCCATCAAATAACAAAGTAGAAAGAACAATAGGGAAAAAGTGGTGATTACAATTGAAATTAAAAGAAAAGATAAAGGAGAACTCCATACCTGTAATTGCTCCTTGAATCTTCAGAATGATTAGGGTTTAGGGAAGAAAGATGAGATATTGAATTTGAGGAGATACAATTGATGATATGAACGTAGCTTTGATAGGGCTTAAAAAAAAAAAAAAAAAAACCTCAAAAAATGCTTTGAGGTGTTTTAGGTTTACTGTTTTTGTTTTAACAAAAAATATGTAAAGTTGTTTTTTTAAGTTATTTTACCAAACAGTGTTTTGTTTTATTTTGGGGGTAAAAAATAAAAAAACCAAAAACAGCAATGATTTATTTTACCATTTTATTTATTTGTCGTAATTTTATTTGTGAAAAGCTAAACGTCGTCCTCATTTTACATACTAACGCCCACATTTTGACTTAAAAAGACTATTTTGCCCCTTTTCTTTCTTACTCTCATCCATGAAGCATCTACTCTATTTTCTCCATTAAAAATGGCTTTGGAACTTTTCTCCTAAAATTGGTAATACACGCATTACACACAATCAGCCCAATACACTAATTTTATTTATACGACTAATATTTGCAAACAACTTATTTTGCTTATTTTTCACATATACAAGTATATAATTGTAAGGAATCGTTAATTAACCATAAATTTGAAAGTAGTAGTAATTTAATTGGGATTAAAATTACCACCTCTTCACAGAGACGTTTAATGGAGACATGAGGCAGCGAAAATCAGAGAAAGAAGGTGGTCAGAAACACCTAAAGATATCGTAACCCGCAGGTGGAAACGCCTGATTTTTTCGTTCCCACCATCGGGTTACGAGATCTCTAGGCGTTTTGTTGGAAACGCCTGAAATTTTCGTAACCCGTAGGTGGGAACGAAAAATTCAGGCGTTTCCACCTACGGAATACGATTTATTTAGGCGTTTCTCTAATTTTATTTGTAAAAATAAAAAAAAAAAAAAAAAAAAACACGGTGATGGTGGTGCACTGGTGCCGCGATGGTGGGTCTGATGGCAGGTGGTGCTTGTGGTGGTGGTATCCTGGTAGGTGAGAGGAGATGGTGATAGCAAGGGGGAGATTTTTTTGAAAGACGAACTGGAATAGCAAGGCATGGGGAAATGATGGTCTGCAATGGCGGAGAAAGCTTGGAAGTTGCATCAATGGAGGACAGCTCATAAGCCACTTAATTTATCTTTTTTTTTTTTTATTATTATTATTTGAAGATCATAACCCACTTTTTTTTAAAGGAGAAAAGATCATAAGCCACTTAATTTCATGGAGAATTAAGAGTAGTTGCTTATCGGATGAGAGTGAGAACGAGAGGGGGCATAATGGTCCGTTTAAGATAAATTGTGGGCATTAGTATGTAAAATACGGGCGACGTTTAACAACACTAGTTTATTAAGTTTCATTTTATTATTTATTTCCTTTTCTTTATCCTAATCCTTTCCTCGATTTTGTGTGTATTGTTCGGGTTTCATGTCAAGTGAGTGCGGCTTCCAGTTCGAGTCAAATGTACACCAAACAAGCTACTAGTCTACTACCCAAGGTTGCCCAAACTAAGCCATCAGCAGCCCAAATCAGTCCCCACGCAAGTCCCTGCCCTCACGCCACCATAGCACCCTAGCCACCAATTTCAACCACCAGCCACCATCACCGCAAGCCACGGCCAGCAGCACCCTTCACCTCACAACACCACCATTTCACAATCCCCTGTTCCTACAGCAGCCCGCTACACCAAAGCACAACCGCACTTCCTCGCCTCCCATTTCGCCACCAATCCCAGCCTACCTCACAAACACAAATCACCACACACCGTCTCACCACCACGCAACTCCCAGCCTAGCAGCAGCCACCGTTAGCCGCCCCTAAAACAGCAGCAACAGAGCAGCTTCATCTTCGCAGCACACAGCTCACCACGCATTTAAGCAACCACAAAGCAACTCCAAACAACAACAATTAACCACCAATTCGAGCCCCAAAACCGCCGGTCATTTCTCCCATGTTTTCCCCCACAAATCCATCTCACCCAATTTCTCACCTCCTTCACTCAAACACCAGCCACCACTCTTCACATTACGCAAATAATAGAACCTCAATTCAGCCCCAATTCGCACCTAGTTCGCCGCGGGCGCGGCCTCTACCACCGTGTGTGCGGTTCAATTGGAGTTTAACATTTGAAGCGGGAGATGCCGAGGAGATGCCTGGGAGAAGGCGCGGCTCAGGCCACCGCGGGCGCGGGCTTCGGGGTGTGTAAAAACCGTATCACGAGCTTCACACGTGATATTTATCAAGATCGAGCGGCCAAGATTATTTGCTTATAATTATTAACGGTGTTGATTTTATTATGGATGCTTGCGATGGTGGTGATGACTGTTAGTTATTTGATGTTGGAACTGAGTAGCCACGAAAGAGATGAAGAGGGGGGGTTCTGATCCTTTTTTTTTCCTCGTGGATTTTGCTTTGTTTTTATTTTTAATTTCTTTTTCCTTTTTATTTATATTTTATTCTAGTTTTGTTTTTTTTATTAATTTGTTTAGTTTTTATTTATTTATTTATTATTATTTTTTTTTATTTTAGCTTGTAATATAAATACCCCTATGGGGTTATTTCTCTCTTAACCTTGAAGGCTTGAATCAACAATTATTCACTTAGATTAGATATTTAGATTAGATTAGATTAGTTTAGTCTCTCTCTTATCTCTCTTTTAGGGTTAGATTAAAATTTTCTCCATGGTAGAACTTGGTGATATTTCTTCAAGCTTTGTCAATTCAAGTCTTCCATTAGTAATCTCTTCTTCCCTATCTCTTTATTTTAGTTTATTGCTTTCATTTTGTTTACTTATTGTTTTGTTGATTCATTACTTGCTTAATTGTTATTGCTAGTTTGATTTTCATGTTCAACCTTGTTAATTATGCTTTCTTACATTGTTTAGTTTTCATGGTTAGTTTCTCTTCCCTAGGCTAAGTTTTTAGCTAGGGGAAGGGAGTGAAAAATATGTGTTATAATTGATGATTGATGATGAGAGATGATACATGATTTGAGGTATTTAATATCCCCAAGTGGACCAATGAGAGAGCGACACGTGTCCCTCTGGGAGGCGTCCAAATGGACTCTCCAGATGTGTGACACGTGTCACTCGGATATTCCCCTTTGGAAATGGCGGCCTTCAAGGCCCAAACTTCAAGGGCGCCGCAAAACGGCCCTGCCCTAATCCCTAGGTCATCAAACCCTAGGCCCCCCCCCCCCCCCCCCCCGCCCCTCTTCGTACCCGCCCCATCCCCACCTTATACCCACATCTTTATATCTTTTAAAACAAAATTCTATACTTTTGTACTATTTTATACAATTTTATGTAAAACATAAAATATTAATTATAATACTTCGTAATACACTTATAATATAAAACTAATATTAAGAATGATTTTTTTTAAAAAAAAGTAATCTATACAAGTATTAATTATGTAGGATTGTGTATTAGAAAGGTGGAGGTTAGGTGGGTCTTGGGTGGGGATTAGGCGGGTCTTTGGCGGGGATTAGGTGGGGGTGGATATCCAAGTGGGGGGGTGGGGTGATAACTTGTTATTTGGTTTGATTATAGTGTACTTTTGAACCTTGTTTTCGTGATTATTCGACATCAAAGTTCATTATTTATCCAGTTTTATGCAAATGTTGTACCATCAATGCTTCACGGGTTGTTTGTATTTTTGATGTAATGTAGCTATTTTTAGCACTATATATGGACGTGATCAATCATGAGTGAACAAGGAGAAGAGAAATCTTGGTTGATAGAGCAATGGATGAAGAAGGATGAGTGCCTTAAAGAGAAATGAAAAGCTTTTGGAAAGCCTTGAAGGGTTGTTTGCACAAAGGTCAATTTCAACTGACCATAACTTTTTTTCCAATCAACATTTTGAAGTGATTAAAATTGGAGATTAAATTTCATCTCAAAAGCTTTCCAACGACTGGTCACATGCCTTATTACGATGAGTAACAAAGAAGTTATGACCTTCCAAAAATAAGTTGTTTTGCCAGAAAAGGATTGCATGTCCGTGCCAAGTGAAGCACGTCCGTGCAAGGTCAGGCAGTAGCTACTGCTCGTATCTTAACAGGTCTGCACGTTCGTGCAACCTTTGGCACGTCCGTGCCGACCTGTATACGGGTCGTTTCCTCGTGTTCTCCGTCCTTTTACTTGGGGGTTATATAATACCCCTTTGGCTTCATTTTTAAAGAGGGGGCCGGGGGATCTTCTCAGTGTAGTTTTAGATTAGGTTAGGGTTTTTAGAGAGAGAAACTCTCATTTTCTAGAGAGAGAAAGTGGGAAAAACTTGTTGAAAGCTTGGAATATGAAGAATTGAAGGAAGGAGACTTGAAGATTTGATTATTTCTTGCATTATCAATGAGAATTTCTTACTCTCTCTTTTATTTTATTACTTTAATTGCTTATTTTTGTATCTTTTCTAGTTTTATTACTTGTTTATGTTAAATTAGTGTTTGATTTCATGTTCTTAGTTGTTAATTATTCCTTTAGTTTTGCAATTTATTATGATTTGTGAGTAGTTCTTTTACTTGAGATGGTTGAAACCATTGATGAATTCACAAATACTTGCTTGCACGTGTTGATTTAGCTAATGTGGGCTGTTAATTAGTTGAGCTTAAGTGGTTTCATTGTTAGTTCTTGTAAGTGGCCATTGCTAGAACTATTTATCTAAGCTTTCTCAATGAAGGATCGAGAGATGAACTTGAGTTAGCTCCGTTATGCTTAATTGACTTGAAATGCCACGAGAATAGGAATTTCCAATCAAGGGAATGTTTATGTCATCGTGATTATGCTTTAACACTTGTTTTATGCTTTGTAACCACCAGAGTAGGTTGTATTCATGACTCAAGTAATCCCTCTATCTTGAGAGAATAGTTGGGTGCCTTAGATGACTTCCCCAAATTTATCCCCAAATTGCTATGCCTTGTATGTTAAATTGTAGTTTGTGAATGACTTAATTGGTGGATACCTTCCCAAGTTCCTTTTTTTTTTATTATTGTTTTTAGTTTTTTTCTCTATAACTCAAAACCCCAAAAGACTTGACTTAGCTTATCACAAATCGATATTTGTTAGTGCTCCCCTTAGTCCTTGTGGGATCGACCCTTACTTGCCCTTTCTATCCATTAGAGAGACCAAGTTAGGTTTTTATCTTTGGTAGGCTCGACGACGGCCTATCATGGGGTGGGGATGGTTTTGGAATTGTACCCGCCGGGGCGGGGATGGGGATGAATTTCAGACCCGCCGCGGGCATGGGGATGGGGATGGGGATGGGGATGAAAATGTTAGGTGGGATGAGAATGCCAACATCTTCCCCGCCCCGCCCCATTGACATACCTACTCCCAAGGGACACAAAAAAACCCCAAAACATTTGGCGCCGTCTGTGGGGGGGGGGGGGGGGGAAGTACCTCTAAGATGGCTTCACAAGAACAACTTATATCGCCTCTAGAGACCAATTGGCCTCCGGAAGAAGTAGAGGTCAAGACGGATCATGATTCAGGTGACGATGGAGACATCAAAACCATTGTGGCCCCAGATGGGTCACTCATCTCTTAATGCCTCGGTAAAAAAGACAGGCGGGAGGGCAATGCTAACTAGGCGGGTCCGAGCAGCCTCCTTGGACAATCAAGTAAGCCCTCAGGGCAGCCGACTAATTCCTCCCAGGCGACATGATCAACCCCGATCACCCGCGATAAGCTCATGAAATTCATGAGTAGCCTCAAAGGTGAAACTAAAGATCTAATCAACAAGCGGTCGGCTGCTCCTAGAAAGGAACAGTCGTCCACAAAGCCAGCTCAAGCTGGAAAGCAAAAGTCGGTCCGGGACCGTCAGCCGACTCCTGATCCTGCTCCTAAGGAGAACGCTCAACCCCAGTTCGACCTTTCAAGGCTCCGTTTCCCAGAAACGGTGATAAGAAAAGCCATCCGGCATGTACAACCGGATGGTAGCAAGAAGTCCTTTCTTGATGCTCGACAGTACATCGAGTAGAAGAGGACCCAGCAGCTGTCAAAGTCGGCTTCTATGTCGACTTACTATGATAGCTTCTAGAATACCTCTATGAGGAATCCTCAATCAGTACAGGGGACCTCGTCAAGCGGCCCCCTCGTACAGTCTCGGGCCCATGTAATCAACTCAGCGCAGTATATAGCACAACAACTATACCGGCCGCCTGCTTTGCCCTACATCCAGCCTGCCTTCTTCAGAGGACAGGCGACATACAACTACCAGCCTATGGAATGGCAGCTTTGGCTACAAAACCTTGGGGAACAACCCTCTGCATTCTCCAGGGAAATTGCCGAGGCCGAACAGCCGGCCGAGGTTAAAAATGTAATGGTTAGAACCTCTGATGGTACCTCCAACCCAGAAGACCACCTTCTGGCATACACCCACCTCATTTACTTACAGGGGTTGGATGATGCCGCCTGGTATTGCTGCTTCCAAGCCACCCTGAAGGGCATAGCCCAGCAGTGGCTCATCAATTTGCTGGCTGGTTGCATTAACAGCTTCAAGACGCTTGCGTTCTGTAGGGAATATTTCAAGCATTAATCCCCTAGCTTGAACCCCACTGTGATCATACACTAAAGTACGGTGGTGTCCAAAGGGAAAGAAGCTAGAGCAAAAGAGTCGCCAACAAGTTTTAGGAACTTGTAAACCGCTCACAAGGTGAAGGTTACACCCCTTAACGATCCAAGAGATCGTCAACTCCAATAAGGTCTTGAACCAAATAGGGTTCGGGGATGAAGGTAAAAATCCAACCAAAAATAGATTGAACCTGCCCTAATAATAGGCCTCTACTTTATTCAGATCGTATTCATGTGCGCTTTCTGACTAACATGCAATCAATAGGATTACCCTAAACCTGTTTATCTATGTTGGTTGAATATTAATGCACAAATAAAACTATTATTGGCGATCACTTGAATTATAATCATAATTAAACCTAAACGCAATTGGTCCGATGCTTCGGGCGAAACCAATTCCCAGGGTGTGACGGGCGGTGTGTCCGAAATCACCGGTTGGGTTGGTCCGACCAAGAAAGGCATGGAAGTCTTTGGGAATTGATTTCTTCTCTTATTCCATTTCTAGTTGGAGTTCGTGTAGGAAGAGTAGCTGTTGTCTCTTTCCCCGCAATGTCAGAGTTGGTTCTGAAAGGGCCGGTAAAGCATCGGCTACACAACCATTGCCGTCTTGTCATTCCGAGTCATTCATTCACACTTATAAGTCTATGACCTGTTAGCATTCTTATTGAAACTCGAACTCATAGGGAAGAAAATCTATTTATGGATGGAATCAAATATGAACAGATTTTAACCTGCATTTTTTTTTATAAGGGGCAGTTAACAGAATGAAGGTTGAAAGAAGAACTGCTATATTAGGGGTGCATACTGACGACTTGGTCACATACGTTTTCTAGGAATCGAAAAATTCCCTTATTCACAGTCCAGCATTTGCCTTCACCGTTGTGAATTGCATCGACAAGGGCAGTGTAGTCCCAATTTTCAATGACTATAGGGGCAGAAACCCGTATGATAGGATAGGAGTGCTAAAAAACTCTATTGAGAAAAGTACACCACCACTTTTGTCTTGTCTCTCTTTAGGGATAAGAAAGCAAAGCCGAAATAGGATTCGTTTTGACTAGAGCGCCCAAATCCGTTATATATTTGACACGTGTTTGTCGTTAGGCCTAAGAATAAGCGCTTGAGGCCGAATCCTTGGATAGGTTTGGAAGTGGTAAAAGACTAGAAGCGAATTCCACAATGGGTGTCTTCCCATCCCCCTAACCTTTAGTCGGATTCTCAAAGGTGCACTTTCTGATCGCCTCTTTCATGATCTTTTCTATAGGTAGAACTACTGTGAGCGGTCTAAACTTCGACTCTTATTTCTTTCTTCATATTGTAAAGGGGAATAGCGATCCCTATAGAAAGGCTACCCTTTCTTGTTCGTTGGCGCCCTCGCCCTATTATATTTTTTAAGTCATAAAGGAAAGTTTACTTTCGCCTTTTGACAATCTTACTGACTGAAAGGGGTATCCGCTCAAACATGCGAAGAACGTCCAAGACGAGACGCCTAGTTTTGATTAGCTGTCCCAGGGAAAGGACTAAGTATTGGCAGTTGGCATGTCCGAGCTAAGATCTTAGCTTGCTCGTTTCATATCACGCTTGACAGCGCCTTGACTTCAGATTTGAGTATAGACCTTTGTCCTATTCTTTTTTGGCTATTGCTAGAGAAGACATCTATGTTATACCAGCAGACATGGCAAGAAAATATTTTTTTTATAAAGAATGAGCCAAAACCGAACAAGCAATGCCAAAGCCAAATGCTGACCTACCAGCCATGAGATAGATCTTCCAAAGAACAGGGCTTTTTTCGAATAAGCCAATTCATTTGGGACCCTGCAGATCCACTCTTTTTCCTATTCAAAGATAGATGCTGGGGCGAAGCCACAAGTTGATAGATTCCTTAAGTAAGGCTCTTTAGAGTCAAGAAGAGTAGATGCACAGGGGATTGTCATCTTGATTGCCTCCTGGGTAGCCCCTAGTAACATTTGCTGCTTATGAGAATGCAGGGGAAATGAAGAAGAAACTGAAAGAAACTTCTTCAAGTCTACTCGTGGCAACCTTCCGGCCGCCCAACAATCTATAACGCTAGTCACTACTCCCACTGGGCTAGGAAGTAAGCCCCACAAGCCAAAGCAGCGATTCCTCTAGGGTTATGAAATTGCTTAGCCGAACTATAGAGGCTAAAGGCTAAGGCGAATAGAAAGCTCTGCGCATGGGTAGATTCGCACGACTAGGAGGAAGATTGCAAACATGGAGTTAGAAGAAATTAAAGGAGTGCCCGAATGTTTCGCGGGACCTCAGAAAGGAGCCAAAAAGCATAAACTAGTCTAGGCCTTCAGGGCGACTCGCTTAGCATGGTGAGTGAATCAGACCGCAGTGACACAGCCGTCCAAAGCTTTTGAACCCGAAAAAAAGATTGAATTCCCCTTAATCTAAGGAGTAAGTGAGTATAAACTCCCTTAAAGGGAAGCCAATCTACTCGGCTCCTCACGCTCTTAGATTACCTGTAGAAACTCCAGGCCGGGGACCCTACATTGGTCCGCTTCGGCTTACTTTGGACTATGATTTGGCGTCTCAAGAACTCAAGGTAAAGCCATTAATAACTCCCTCATCCCATTTCCTACAAGAAATGGTAAGGGCGGATAGCAACATTAACCACATTAGCTACATTAAGAAGGAACGCGACCCCATTAGGGGAAGGTACAGAAAGAGAGGGATTCGAACCCTCGGTAAACAAAAGCCTACATAGTAGTTCCAATGCTACGCCTTAAACCACTCGGCCATCTCTCCTACATAATCTTATGATTATGACCCACGTTCGAAGAGCTTAGTTGCAAGACTAAGGAAAGAGTTTAGAAATTAAGAAAATCCTTAGCATATACTAATGGTGTTACAACATGAAATGAGTCTGTAATTACTTGTCTTTGTGACATTAGGGATCTTGGGAACTTACTTGAAAAGCACGGGATTCGTAGAAAGTTTGCGTGCTCTTATACTACACAGCAGAACGAAGTCGCAGAGAAGATTCTCCTAACGCTTTTTCATTCACGATTTTATGTTCTTCATTCTTTGTCGATTCTTCCCCTCTTAGGGGCTTTTAGAGTGGCATTACCGGACGTGAATCAGAAGGTTAGAACGAATAAGCTAGCTCTTTGCAAGAAGGGCTTTTTGAAGGACAAATGCCAAATGCAAAGAAAGCAGAAGATGCTTCTTAGCCAGCTCACTCTTCTCTTTTGTAGATACGCTATCCTTTCTGGCTATGGTATGGGGGAAAGGAAGTGATATCTACAGATTGATTTGATATTAGATGAGCGATCGTACTATGATCGTTCGGAAGGCAGGAACAGGAAACGAATCCCTTAAAAGAAGCGTCGTAAATGGTTTTGGTAACAAGTACTTTTTAAATATTGATTCCTTTTCATACATAAATGTTATTTTTTCATCTATTGAATTGAAACCTATAACCATATAACTTCGACCCAAATAACAATTTATGTTTTCATAAGGAAGCCATCGAAGGCTTTCCACAAATTGAGATTTGGCCGTAGAAGGGTCAAATAGTACGCACGTACATTCACTGTTTTAAAGCAAGCGCTCCGCCCGCCAAGCGGGCGGCAGGAGCAGCAGGCAAGTGCTTGGTAGGCTAACAACCCGATGAACCGGGAAGAGCACTCGACGAAAGGAGGACACCTTGTATTTTTCGATAAAGATAGCAAAAAGGTGCATTCATTTCTAGGTTAATTTAGTTCCTTGTTTGTGGATGCTATATATGAAGTAGTTAGACACGCGGGGGATCAGTTGGGTCACACAAGATAAGCACGCCGCCCGCCTGCTAGCCGGGCGAATCGAAGTTCTCTTCCGGTCACCGCTTTCCTAATCAAAAGATAGGAGAGCACCCCTTCTCCCGAAGTTACGGGGTCATTTTGCCGAGTACCTTGCTGACTGACTTTCCTCTACTCTTACTCCCGCGTGCTTTTCTCCTATGTTCTAATAAGCGGTAATTGACGAGTGAGTATTACACCAATAATTGACAAGCGGATTCGTTTTTTCTAGTTGGCTATGTTGATCCTTCCGTTTGAAGAAAGGAAGGATCCCGAAGAATCGATCTTTCTTTTAGTTGTTGAAGGAGTAAGTGAGTATAAACTCCCTTAAAGGGAAGCCAATCTTCATAAAATAAAGACGACGGCCAGCCTAGCTCATTCTTGGATGAAAAGGCAGCAATGGACCCTCTTCTTTCTCGTTCTAAAAAATGATTTTTTTAAGATTATTAATTATCTTATTAAGCGTGATTACAAGTACCAATTCCCTTTAAACATGCATAAAAGGTGTGATCAATAAATAACAATAAATATCAAGCAAGAGAAGCCAATCTTCATAAAATAAAGACGACGGCCAGCCTAGCTCATTCTTGGATGAAAAGGCAGCAATGGACCCTCTTCTTTCTCGTTCTAAAAAATGATTTTTTTAAGATTATTAATTATCTTATTAAGCGTGATTACAAGTACCAATTCCCTTTAAACATGCATAAAAGGTGTGATCAATAAATAACAATAAATATCAAGCAACATAATAATAATAAAAATAATTAAAATAATTATGTAAAGCATAATAATAGCAAGATCCTAGGCACGATACTAACAAGATTAATAACAAACCCTAGCATGTCACTAAGCAATAAAAATAAAAGCTTTAACTCTAACATGATACTAACAATCATAAATATTAGAAAGAAAATAGAAGGCATCATAATGATCATACTTAGTATTAAAGTTGCCCTAGACATGATACTAGGAATCAAAATAACAATCTAAGCATGATTTCTACGTCATAATATCAATGCAAACAATTAAATCACTTACTTTGATGCCTCGTACCTCTTTCTAATAACAAAATACACACGTTAGTAACTTCAAGGAAAATAATAAACAAAACAATCAAATTAAATAATTGAAAGAGAGATTTGGGACCAAACCCTCAGAAATTAAACCTTTCACGTCTAGGGCGAAGGCAACTTCGAACAATGCTAGGTGTATCTAGATCTAATGAATGCGGAATTTTGTATTTGAGAGAAGGCTAAGTTAGAAAATAGAGAGAGAAAATAATCAAGAAAACCTTGACGAGAGTTGGTGAGAATGAGAGAGAATAAGAATTGATGAGAATTGATGATTGTGGATGAATGAAAACGGAGTTTTTACGAAGTTATTTATAAAGAAAATCAGCCAAAAAGATAAAATATCAAAATAGAGTTCTGGCGCAGATAAAATTGAATTAGCGCCAACACTGGTTATTGGCGTCAGGCGCCAAGCGTAGCGCCAGGCGCTATAGCTGGCATTTGGCGCTGATTCAGAAATTCACGCGTTTTCTTAAAATCAGATAAAAATTGCCATACAGGAGGATAAAATCGTATTTCCCTCAAAAAATGTTCTTTGGTTTTAATTTAAACTCTGAAAAGTCAACAAAAGTCATTTTATCAATGCTAATTGAATTAGGAATGAAAAGAACCTTCTAGAATAATCTAGAAGACTAAAACCATTCCTAATTGCATTAGGAATGATAAATCTATATTAGGCCCTCCCCTAGATCATTGGGCCGCATATAAGGCTCAAACCAGGCCCAGTTCAGTAATTTGGCCATAACTTCCTCAATATTCATCGGAATTGGGCTTATAATATATCGTTGGAAAGCTCTTTTCAAGCCCCATCCAACTACACTATTAATGGACCCATATCATGGACCAACCAAGCTGGATTGGCTGTTTTCTTAAAATAAGTTTTCACAAACAGAGAAAAGAGAAAAGAAATTAAAACTTTCCGCAACACTAAACTTTCCACACTTTCACTTCATTCGATTATGATTCGACGTGAAAGGTGCTCATCACTGGGTTTGGTTTTTGGGAGACACAAATGGGTGTCTACAGAAGCCCCCACTTTGACTGTGTTTGGAGAAAACTAAGTTTCGAAAACAAAAGTCAAAGTATCGATAGGGACGGAAAATTATTCCAGACGTTCTGCGATCCTAAATCATTCTTGTAACGCCGATACCTGCAAACTAGCGTTAGTTAAACAGATAAAAGATTTAAGAAATGCGTATCTTGCACCGTCGAGCACACGTCTCTGAAGTAACCGATTTGTTGCTGCTTTTTCTGTTGTTTTGATGACCTTCTGCCAAGAGAATGTCATCCCGCTTGAAAACCGCTACGCTTGTAACTGCTTCCAATATTGAAGATTGTTTCGCTTGAAACGATCCTCTTCCGCTTTGATAATATTCCACGTCCAAGGGAATACCACCGAAGGCTGCTTCGCTTGAAACAATCCTCTTCCGCTTTGATAATATTCCACGTCCAAGGGAATACTATCGAAGATTGCTTCTCTTGAAATCACCTTCAGTTGCTTTTTGATAACTTTCCACAATCTAGGGAACGTCATCCTGCTGTTTCGATGTTCACTCGTCTCTGAACAAAGAGCTTCTTTATTTTTTGGATACGTTCACGCACCTTTGAACAAAGAGCTTCTTTGTTTTTTTGGATATGTCCACGCGTCTCTGAACAATAGAGCTTCTTCTTTTTTTTGATATGAACTTCTGAATGATGTGTCCACGCGTCTCTGAACAAAGAGCCTGATAATAGGATGCCCACGCGTCTCTGAAGCAAAAGAGCTTGATGGAAATGTTCACGCGTCTCTGAACAATAGAGCTTCAAATGAAGTGTCCACGCGTCTCTGAACAAAAGAGCTTGAAAGAAATGTCCACGCGTCTCTGAACAAAAGAGCTTCGATACTTGAATGTTTGTTGCGATAATATTCTGAAGAAAATTTCTGAAGACCAACGCTTGTCGATCTTTAAAGCTCGCTTGAACTTTGCTTCCACTATGCCAGTACGTCGGTGACAGGGTAAAGTCGTATCCCCTAATCAAAAGTAATTCCTAAATCCTCTAACTAATGTAGATAGGGAAGTAGGGTTGATCTCCACAGGGAAACAAGTCTTTTTACTCCTAATTAATTATTATAATCTAAATTATCTAAGTAACCAATATTTATATTCGAATAAGAAACTAAACTACTAAGATTGAGAATAGAGAGAAAACAATATATGAAAGGATCTAGGGTATAGGTTTACCAATAAATAATATTCCAGGGTAGAATATAATAATCATTCATCAATGCATACATCAATCAGATTATAAAGGGCTTTCGCTACGTATTATAATCACACAATTAATTTACCGGTATTAAATCTCATCTTTCGAATCTCGACCTAACCATTTATAAATTAACCTGCCTATTGAAACTAGACCTAAACATCAATTCTCATCTATCGAATCTCGAATCAATATTGTTAAACTCATGCATAAAAGATAAGGCCTAATCTAGTCACAGAGCATTAAATCAATCAATAGGAAATTAATCTAGCATTGATAATTAACAACAAAAAATTACCCCTTCATATTATTTATGGATCCCCTTAAACCCTAGAAATAAAACTACTCACACATAATTAAAACTAAACTAATCAAGACAATTAGAGGAGACATGATCAAAGAAAGAGAATAAATTACTGAAATTAAACCAAGAGTTATATAGAGAGAAAATAATACTAAGAGTTTAAGAGGAGAGAGAAAAGAGTTAGAGAGAGAAAGTCTCAGAAAAATTAAGAAAGAGTAAAAAGAAGGTAAAGAAGTACTAAATTCGTTTTACGGAGAAGTATTTATACTCCGAAAGAATCCTAAACTAAAACAAACTTAAATGACGCTAATCGTCTCCTAACAATAACACGTGCTCGATCGGGCGCGCCTTCGGGCGCCAACCTTTGCTTCCCTCGCCCGGCCGGGCTCGCCTCCGGGCTCCAGCCTCTTTGGCCGGGCGCCAACCTTTGCTTCTCCCGCCCGGCCGGGCGCGCCTCCGGGCGCCAGCCTTTTTGGCCGGGCGGCTCTCTTGGGCCACTATTTGGACTACGATTGGGCTCCAATTCTTCGGGCCAATCTGGGTTTCCTCTTCTGGTCTTGAATACTCGGTCCAAATGCCCCGGTATCACACATACCAAGCCCTTAATCATCGGTTCGATGGCTCTAACCGGCCCTGGGCTATAAAATCTGGTCGTGCTTCTCCAATGTTCGTGATTGCCCCAAAATATCTCGGGAAAATACTTCAAAAGTGTAAATCCCTACAAAAGTCAACCAAATCTACGAAAACACTAGAAAACACCAATTAGTAATAAAAGTGGCTCTAACGAGCCAAAAACACTACTAATTATGACTAAGGGACGGGGGTAAAATACTATATAAAATAGACACATCAAACTCCCCCAAGCCAAACCTTTGCTTGTCCCTAAGCAAAGATCTCATCAATGAATCAATAAATATGCTTCACCCCAAAAAGTAAAAATCAAGCACAAATGATCCAGGGTAAATCAAATAAACATGCTTCAAAGTCAACCAATCAAATCCATCTAATTACCAATCTTCCCTAACAATTGTCAAATAAAGCAAACCACAAGAGCATATAGAATTCAAGACTAGTGCTCACACACTCGACTCTCATTTTTTGGCGAGTAAAAGATGTACTCGATCGCTCTCCATCCAACCCCTTTTATGTGAACAATGCCCTCCCAACTCACACTCTCGTGTGTATAATACAATGAACGCTCAATCCTACTAGTCGACTCGAAATATGTCAAATCATAACTTGCATTGACAAACAACACTTTCACATTCATACAACTCTATGCACAAAGGTCGGAAGGTCTTTAAAACTTGTAATGTAAGGCTAGGGTAAAGGGTAGGAATCATTTGGGAACAAGTGAGAGAAAAGCTATGCTTAAGGGAGCAAATCCTAATAAAGCTCATGATCAAAATAAATAATTATCAACATCTCCTACATAACCAACTCTAACATCAACCAAATATACTCCAATCATAATAAATAATCCCAACTCTTACAATTTCACTCATAAAAATATAATAATGAAGAAGTGGAGTGAATAATCAAACTTTATTTCCAAACTTGAGTTTTTCATTGAATCTCTATTATTTTTCTTTGATCAACCTCCAACTAGAACATTTGAACATTGAGTATTTTTCTTTTCTTTTGAAATTCACTTATTTTTTTTTCACAATTTTTTTTTCTTGAACTTCTCTTTCTTTTCTCATAACATCATGCTTTATTTTTTCAAGAAAATATAACTCTCAAACTCATCAAAAATAAACATGATAAAAAACAAAACAACTTCTCAAAAGCCCACCAAAATTGTGCAAATAATAAGCACACTACAAACTCCCTCACCTCACTCACTAATAGCTCCCCCAAGCCAAGCTTGGGACTAGTAACCAATGGGGCAAAATAGGCTTGTAATATGGCTAATAAAACAACAAAAAGTCAAGGCAACAACATGGGTAGCAAGAAGGGAACAAATGTATCTACAATATCTGGAGGCTACCTAAAAGAACAAATGCCTTCGTCCTCCACAATGTGCATAATAATGAATTATATAAATATTACTAATAGTTGCAAACCAATACTCAAATTCATTGACATACTAGGAATTATGGAACTATCACACATTTCCTAACCAAATCAACTAGTCAAGCACTATATTCACAAGTAGTTGGACAAAATTGACGCACGTTAAGATTTCAGGGCAATCAAACTTTAAATCATGGTCAACTAATCCACAATGCATGCTTGACATCAAATACCAGGAATCAAAACAATTTTTCTCAAGTAAGGGGCACATGGAAGCATAATTTACAATTCATTGGAACAAAACTAACCTAAGATAGTAATAAAATCTATACTAAGAAAAATAAAAATAAAAAGAGAAGAGAGAGAGTGAAAGATGTACCATACAAACACGAGAACCTCCCCCCAAGCTAAATCAGACAATGTCCTCATTGTCTTAAAGGGAAGCTAGTAGTCAAGGTGACTACTCTTAATCATCACCACATCAATGTCACCAAAGCCTCGAGGATTGCAATGCATCTCTTTGGAACAAATTTGGGCAAGAATGAAATAAAGTGTTAGTGGAAAAAGTTCAAATTTGAGTCAGGTGTACTCTTTCGATCATAACTTTTGATATATAATTGATAATGCAGTTATTCTAATTGCATTGGAAACTAGACTTAAAGAGCTTTCCAACGACAGGTCACACACAAAAATCGGATAAGAAACGCAAAAGTTATGGCCTGTCAAAGTTGACTAAGTTTGCTGACGCGTACGCGCGCCCGATCGGGCGAGCTCTGCCCGATCGGGCCCGTGCTACTGATTTGACGGGGCAGCTTGCTGCTGCTAATTGCCCCGGGATTCCTTTATCCCTTCGATCTTTTCTCATTTTTTCTAGTATTTCTGCACAAAATCACACTCCCACAAATATAAGATATACTCTCCTCTACCTCTCTAAAACAAAACAAAAAGAAAACACACAAACAAACAAATAAATAAAAAAAACTAAATAAAAATCAACAAAATACGGGTTGCCTCCCGCAAAGCGCTAGTTTATCAAGGTCCCGCTCGACCATACTCCTTCTCTCAATCGGAAGAATTCAATGCCTTGAGTAACTTATCAAACGCTCCTGCAAACATTTCATTAAGCATTATATAGGGCTTAATAGCAAGCACATTTATCCCTACAAAGAAAAATTTAGGAGCACATAAAGAGAACTCAAGGTAGAAGGAAAAATCAAAAGAGAGAGATGAAAATACACCACAACCTTCTACTTCCACCGTTAAAAATTTAGAATTAATAGAACGAACATGGAGGTAGTCATTGTCTTTATCATCTAATAATGACTTTAAAATTTTACCCTCACAAATAACCTCATCATCAACAAAGGAATTATCAACCACCGTTTCTACAACTAATGATTTTTCAATCACCGATTCGTCAACCAATGATTTTTCAACCACAAATTATATAACCGATGGTTCTTCATCCTCAATAACATTCATATTATTATAGTGTCCATAGACTTTTTCATCAAGAGCCTTCCAATAACTTTCATTAGCAACTAATCGTTTCCGAATATGATCATATGTATATGGAAAGACTCTAAAATCATCCGGAGCACGCACAAAAAACTCACTATAAGGGCATTCAAGATTTTCATGACAAAGACGTTGACAACTACAGTAGTTAGGTGCTGCATAAAAATTATATAATTCTTGTAGTGACATAAGCATGGATATTTTCAACTCATAAAAAAAAATTAAAAATTTTAAAAAAATAAATAAATTAAAAATAATCTAGACTCTAATAATAATTAGAAATAAAAATAAAACTGTTTCCCCGGCAACGGCGCCAAATTTTGACAGGGTAAAGTCGTATCCCCTAATCAAAAGTAATTCATAAATCCTCTAACTAATGTAGATAGGGAAGTAGGGTCGATCTCCACAGGGAAACAAGTCTTTTTACTCCTAATTAATTATTATAATCTAAATTATCTAAGTAACCAATATTTATATTCGAATAAGAAACTAAACTACTAAGATTGAGAATAGAGAGAAAACAATATATGAAAGGATCTAGGGTATAGGTTCACCAATAAATAATATTCCAGGGTAGAATATAATAATCATTCATCAATGCATACATCAATCAGATTATAAAGGGCTTTCGCTACGTATTATAATCACACAATTAATTTACCGGTATTAAATCTCATCTTTCGAATCTCGACCTAACCATTTATAAATTAACCTGCCTATTGAAACTAGACCTCAACATCAATTCTCATCTTTCGAATCTCGAATCAATATTGTTAAACTCATGCATAAAAGATCAGGCCTAATCTAGTCACAGAGCATTAATTCAATCAATAGGAAATTAATCTAGCATTGATAATTAACAACAACAAATTACCCCTTCATATTATTTATGGATCCCCTTAAACCCTAGAAATAAAACTACTCACACATAATTAAAACTAAATTAATCAAGACAATTAGAGGAGACATGATCAAAGAAAGAGAATAAATTACTGAAATTAAACCAAGAGTTATATAGAGAGAAAATAATACTAAGAGTTTAAGAGGAGAGAGAAAAGAGTTAGAGAGAGAAAGTCTCAGAAAAATTAAGAAAGAGTAAAAAGAAGGTAAAGAAGTACTAAATTCGTTTTACGGAGAAGTATTTATACTCCGAAAGAATCCTAAACTAAAACAACCTTAAACGACGCTAATCGTCTCCTAACAATAACACGCGCCCGATCGGGCGAGGCACCGCCCGATCGGGCGCGCCTTCGGGCGCCAGCCTTTGCTTCCCTCGCCCGGCCGGGCGCGCCTCCGGGCTCCAGCTTCTTTGGCCGGGCGCTGACCTTTGCTTCTCCCGCCCGGCCGGGCGTGCCTCCGGGCGCCAGCCTTTTTGGCCGGGCGGCTCTCTTGGGCCACTATTTGGACTACGGTTGGGCTCCAATTCTTCGGGCCAATCTGGGTTTCCTCTTCTGGTCTTGAATACTCGGTCCAAATGCCCCGCTATCACACATACCAAGCTCTTAATCACCGGTTCTATGGCTCTAACCGGCCCTGGGCTATAAAGTCTGGTCGTGCTTCTCCAATGTTCGTGATTGCTCCAAAATATCTCGGGAAAATACTTCAAAAGTGTAAATCTCTGCAAAAGTCAACCAAATCTACGAAAACACTAGAAAACACCAATTAGTAATAAAAGTGGCTCTATAGAGCCAAAAACACTACTAATTATGACCAAGGGACGGGAATAAAATACTATATAAAATAGACACATCAGTCGACACTTTTAATGCTTGTGAACCATTATGCCGGTGCCTCAGCTGTTTATGAACCAGTATGTCGGTGTCTCTGCTGTTTATGAACCAGTACATCGGTGTCTTGCGATGAGACAATGTTTTAAGCGCTTTAAGCTAAGTGAGATGATCTTTCGTCAAGTCGATCACTTATTGCGATTGTAATTAAGCCGACTACTTAATCATGTCAAATTGCTTATAGGGGCTAACTGGCGTACCAAGGAACCCAAAATTGCTGAAAGAGGTTGAAATAACTGCTCTAAGGGGTTGAGCGTTCTGTCGCCGATGCAATGCCTCTGGCGCCGTGATTTGGCTCTGTCGCCAGACGCTGGGATCTAGTGCCAGGCGCTGAAATCTGTTCCCAGACGCTTGATGTTGTCGTCTGGTGCTGGAGTCGGGTCTTCCCTATTCTACTCTTGCTGCTGCTGGGATGCACCTGTATTTATCTTTGACTATAGGACTTTGCCAATTTCTTTATTTATTTTAGGGTTGACCTAAGGTTTAATGTCGCTTGACTCATTGAATTGACTTGACTCAAGGTATAAACTTGACTCGCTGTGATTGACTCGAGGTTGACTTGACTCGAAGTGAAATGACACGTGTGACCCATGACCCGTGTGTGCATTGTATTATGATTGTGCGACTCAAAAATGCAAAAAAAGCAAAAATTTTCCGTCATTTTTGTGGAGGGTACCGACTTTATCCCGAAAAAGAAAGACGCGAAAAAAGAATTGAAGTTTTTAATGGTGCATGTTGAATGAGCTTAGTCAAATGTCATTTGATACTATCTCTCAAGATGAAAAGATTAATCCATCCTAGGCTATATCAATGGTTGACAATGACGAAAGTATTTGGGTAACTTAGGCACGGAGGCTAAGCACTTCATACTTCGTGATGCAATGACAATTATGATTGATGAGTGATGTTGATATGACAAGGCATGCTTCAGCGTTGTGTAAAGATTCCATGACAAAGGGTTCCTAAGGGAAGTATATTTGGTCATGTATGTGTGATGTGTGTGATAGTGACACTAAAGTTAGGCCGCAAGGGCTAAGTGTGTGGGAAAATATATTGAAAAGAGTCAAATGGTGGTGACTCTTAGGCTAGGTAAGCTAATGATGTAGGGATCAAGCCTCCAAGTCTAGCTCTAAATGAATATGTATGAGCATAGGAGATCCCTTGATATGATCAATTGTGAATGTAAATATGAATGCATTCTTATTACGGCCGCACCTCGATGTGAAGTTGCCTATGTATCCGTTAGGAATCAGGCCGAACGTAGCTCTAGCCGAACCTCGTACAAGTGTGTGTATACCTCAAAAAGGTCTTTTTAAGGGTTGTAACGTGGTTAGGATAAAGGTTATAGAAGAAAGGGATAAAGGCTCAAGACCCTCGATAAGCCCCCAAGGTGTGCAACCTTGCTTTTGAATCTTTATATTTTCATGCTTGAGTTTCTACTTTTTTTTTTTTTTTTGCTTTATTTTTTTGTTTTAGCATTTATTTTATTTTTATAAGTGTGGGCAATCCCGATCATGCGGTCTATCACTCACTTGGAATTCATGTTTCTCAGGCACGGTACCGAGCACTCGATAAGAGACGCCATCTGAGACGTGTTCATATCAAAGACATTTTCATATCAAAGACATTGGAACACTTGCCCTTTTGTACACTTTTATTATTATTATTATTATTATTATTATTATTATTATTTGCTTATTTTTGCTATTTTAAGCTTTTGAATTCACTCAAGCTTTTGAGATTGCATAAGTTACACACCATCCCATCCCAAGGTCAGATAGATGTGGATTGAAAAAAGAAAGGTCTATCGTTAGACGAGGCTCAAAGTGGTTTATGAAGAAAGGATTGTATATATGAAGGGTGAAAGGTAATATGATGTGGCTACAAGGGGTGCCTCAAATCATTAGTATACCTTGTGCTTAGTTTGACAATGATTTTTTTTTTTTTTTTTTTTTTTTTTTTTTTTTTTTTAAATGAAATGATCATATGTAAAAGAATAAATGCTCATTTTTATTAAAAAGGGAAAAAGAAAGAATCTACAAAATTAATCTAAGGGAGAAGAAAGGTGCCTATGCTAGACTTATTGGGGAAAGGATAAATAAAGAAAAAGAAAAAAAAAAGATGTCATGAAATCTCGTCGTTTGAAGCTCGCCTTTGTCTTGTGTTGTTTGCTCCGACATCATCCAATCTTCTCGCTAGCTAGAGGCAATGGGATCTTATTTGCCTCTATGAGATCTTGAATGAGGTTTTGAAACCTGTAGCATTCATCAGTGGTATGACCGTTTCCTCGATGGTACTTGCAATAGGATTTTGGATTCCATCTCGAAGATCGATTTTCTGGTGTTGGATCCTCGGTAGGGCCAATAGGTTTGATTAACCCTCGGTCATAGAGACGATCAAAAGCAGCATCATAGGTCATTCCAATGGGTGTGAACTCTCTCCTGGGTTTCTTTTCAGATCCTTGATTGTCCATGGCTAAGACACCATTATGGTCAAAGGTACTAAAATTATTACTAGAGTGGGCGTTTTCAGAAGAAGAAGGATTGTCGTTCTTCTTTCCTTTCCAGCCACTGTTGTTACTAGTGTTAGTAGCTTTTTGTTTTGCAAGGTCATCTTCGATTTCGATTCCGATGACATAAACGGCCTTGAAAGTATTCAGATTGTGTTCATATTTTTAATGCTTCGAATACTTCTCTTGGAGATTCTTGATAAACATCCTCACATATTTTTTTTTCAGTGGGAACCTCAATCATCTTAGCGGAAGTTTTCCTCCATTTATTAAAGAAAGAAGTAAAGCCTTCATTCTCTTTTTGTCTTAGCATCTCAAGTTGTCTATGGTCGGTTTCAACTTGAATATTGCACTTGTACCTATCAAAGAAACATTTACTATCGATTCCCAAGTAGAGGTTTTTTCTTTGTCAAGGGAGAAGAACCATTGTTGGCAAACGGTTTCAAGAGATAGAGAAAATATAGAGGAAAAAACCTTCTTATCGATACCCTTAATGTTCATTATAGTTTCAAAAGCTCTTAGATGGAAGTAAGGGTTATCTGTTGCCTTGAATTTAGGGATGCCAGTGGCGTTGAACTTATGCGGAAGAAGTTCCTTGTCCAGCGAGACCCCTTGTGAACTCATGCCCTGAAATTTATAGTCACTAGATAGCTTTCTCAAACTTTCTTGCATAAGGTTCATTTGTTGTTGCTTCACAGAGTCATCAATTTTGAGGGTTAAAGCCTTTAACACCTCAGTCACGTCATTCAATTGATTCCTAAGTTCATTGACCTCTTCTTGACTTGCCATTATCTTTTTAGCCTTCCTCTACAAATTGGTTTATCAAAAAGTGAGACTTGAATAAAGAGGTTGTCCTTGATTAATCGCCCTTCTCTCCTCGACCAAGTACTGTGGAAAAGGAATTTGGGGATACTTATTGTTAATTATTTGACTCAAACTTTATTCAACATGCAATGGATGGAGGAAGTGAAGAAAGATTGGAATAGAATGTGAAAGAAGATTTAGATGGAGGGATATGAAGAATTAGGAATAGAGTGTACCCCCCAACTCAAATGACGGAAAAGACCGACTCATGCATGAACCTAAGACATCGTCATGGTGACATATACTCGAAGTGTGTGCTAAGACTAGTGAGTGTAGGTGATATGTTAAGACTCGTGTCATGACCATGTGGCTAGACTATGTGACTAGAATCAATTAATGACTTAACAAGGTATGATTGATAGTAAATTTAACCGAATTAATTAGCAAACTGGTTAATTAGACACTAGGTGATGACTCGATCAATAATCCGAACTGTCGGCAAAACGACAGGACTGGCGTCGCACTGCGTAGTGTAGCGCCAGACGATAGAGCTGTCGCTAGGCACCACACTCCACAGAATGGCGCTACAGCTCAGGCTTTGACGCCAATGCTGGAGCTTCAATCTGAGACTGTTTCCGGTGTTATTAATCAACAGGGGCATGCCTAAAGTCGTACTAGGTCAATTCTGATTAAAATATTAGACTCAAATTAATTAATCAATTAATTAATTAGGCAAAGTTCTTTAAGTCATTAATTTATTTAATCTCAACACAAGTCAAACAAACGGTTAAGAAAACATATGTATGCACAACAAATAATGCACAATTAGTCAAGTAGGCACAATATGATGCAATGAGTTTGCAACCTAACCATGGCTCTAGTTCTCTAAAGTTCGGGATATGGTTTAGTTAATAGAGGGCCCATGGTTAATTGTCTGGATGCACTGCGCGGAAGCCTAACCGTGAAGGGTTGGCGCGAGTGGATGGGACACCGCGAGTTTTAGAAAAACTTGCTTCCATGGTTTGATGAATTCAACATTCTCGGATGTACCCTTTGTTGCTCAGAGCGTTCAATCAGGTAGATGGAGCATGAATTCCCAGAGGGTTATGTCCATATGTAGAACACATATGGGTTTCAGAAAAGTGAGAAAAACTCAATCAGGAAGTAGGATCAAGCAAACAATGCGAAAAACTAGTCGAAATTAGAACGCATATTTCTGGCTCGGTATTGGAAGAATTTAGCGCCAGCAAACAGAGGTTGGCGCCAGGATTTAGCTGTAGCGCCTGGCGACATGGCTGTCGTCTGACGCTACAGTTAAATGTCTGGTGCCAGCTTCTGTTCGTTGACGCTAATTCCTACATGCCTCAGCAGCTTTCTGTGCTCGATAAAAATTTTCCAGTTTCGCGCAGTGTGATTTCGGTCCTAGTTGTGAAAGATATTTCTCAAATTTCCTACGTGTAAAATCCTATGTTTTTAACTCATTACGGATGGTCTTTCCAATGAGATCTTTTTTTATGCATATGACAATAATGTTAATCAAAATGACGTATAAGAAATACTTAGAACGTTTCGAGTCTCATCCACTCATTCTAAATCATTGCCGAAACAAATTCGGGAATTAAAATAGAAATCCTCCCCAGCGGAGTCGCCAAAAACTGTAGGGAATATTTCAAGCATTAATCCCCTAGCTTGAACCCCACTATGATTATACACTAAAGTACGGTGGCGTCCAAAGGGAAAGAAGCTTGAGCAAAAGAGTCGCCAACAAGTTTTAGGAACTTGTAAACCGTTCACGAGGTGAAGGTTACACCCCTTAACAATCCAAGAGATCGTCAACTCCAATAAGGTCTTGAACCAAATAGGGTTCGGGGATGAAGGTACAAATCCAACCTAAAAGAGATTGAACCTTCCCTAATAATAGGCCTCTACTTTATTCAGATCGTATTCATGTGCGCTTTCTGACTAACATGCAATTAATAGGATTACCCTAAACCTGTTTATCTATGTTGGTTGAATATTAATGTACAAATAAAACTATTATTGGCGATCACTTGAATTATAATCAAGATTAACCCTAAACAAGATTATTAATTATCTTATTAAGCGTGATTACAAGTACCAATTCCCTTTAAACATGCATAAAAGGTGTGATCAAGCAATAACAATAAATATCAAGCAACATAATAATAATAATAATAAAAATAATTAAAATAATCATGTAAAGCATAATAATAGCAAGATCCTAGGCACGATACTAACAAGATTAATAACAAACCCTAGCATGTCACTAAGCAATAAAAATCAAAGCTTTAACCCTAACATGATACTAACAATCATAAATATTAGAAAGAAAACAGAAGGCATCATAACGATCATACTTAATATTAAAGTTGCCCTAGACATGATACTAGGAATCAAAATAACAATATAAGCATGATTTCTACATGATAACATCAATGTAAACAATTAAATCACTTACTTTGATGCCTCGTACCTCTTTCTAATAACAAAATACACACGTTAGTAACTTCAAGGAAAATAATAAACAAAATAATCAAATTAAATAATTGAAAGAGAGATTTGGGATCAAACCCTCAGAAATTAAACCTTTCACGTGTAGGGCGAAGGCAACTTCGAACAATGCTAGGTGTATTTAGATCTAATGAATGCGGAATTTCGTATTTGAGAGAAGGTTAGTTTAGAAAATAGAGAGAGAAAATAATCAAGAAAATCTTGACGAGAGTTGGTGAGAATGAGAGAGAATAAGAATTGATATGAATTGATGATTGTGGATGAATGAAAACGGAGTTTTTACGACGTTATTTATAAAGAAAATCAGCCAAAAAGATAAAATATCAAAACAGAGTTCTGGCGTAGATAAAATTGAATTAGCGCCAACGCTGGCTAATGGCGCCAGGCGCCAAACGTAGCGCCAGGCGCTACAGCTGGCGTTTGGCGCTGATTCAGAAATTCACGCGTTTTCTTAAAATCAGATTAAAATTGCCGTACAGGAGGATAAAATCGTATTTCCCTCAAAAAATGTTCTTTGATTTTAATTAAAACTCTGAAAAGTCAACAAAAGTCAATTTATCAATGCTAATTGAATTAGGAATGAAAAGAACCTTCTAGAAGAATCTAGAAGACTAAAACCATTCCTAATTGCATTAGGAATGATAAATCTATATTAGGCCCTCCCCTAGATCATTGGGCCGCATATAAGGCTCAAACCGGGCCCAGTTTAGTAATTTGGCCATAACTTCCTTATTATTCATCGAAATTGGGCTTATAATATATCGTTGGAAAGCTCTCTTCAAGCCCTATCCAACTACACCATTATTGGACCCATACTATGGACCACCCAAACTGGATTGGATGTTTTCCTTAAAATACGTTTTCAAAAACAGAGAGAAAAGAAAAGAAATTAAAACTATCCGCAACAATAGACTTTCCACACTTTCACTTCATTCGATTATGATTCGACGTGAAAGGTACTCATCACCGGGTTTGGTTTTGTGGAGACACAAATGGGTGTCTGCAGAAGCCCCCACTTTGACTGAGTTTGGAGAAACGCAAGTTTTGAAAACAAAAGTCAAAGTATCGATAGGGACGGAGAATGATTTAGAACGTTCTGCGATCCTAAATCACTCGTGTAACGCCGATACCTGCAAAATAGCGTTAGTTAAACAGATAAAAGAGTTAAGAAATACGTATCTTGCACCGTCGAGCACACGTCTCTGAAGGTAACCGATTTGCTGCTGCATCGTTGTATTTTTGTATTTTTTTCACGACCTCCTGCAAGCTAGAAAATGTCGCCTGAAGACTGCTACTCTTGTAACTGCCTCCAATTCTGCCATGATAGACTTCTGCAAGCTAGAGAACCCCATCGAAGATTGCTTCGCTTGAAACGAGTTTCTAGCACTTTGTGACCATCTTCCACAAGCCAGGGAACACGATCGAAGACAACTTCTCTTGAAATCACCTCTAGCAGTTTGTGACAACTCTCCGCAAGCTAGGAAACCTGCCAAAGATATCCTCGCCTGAAGTTATCCTCACTTGTTGCGATAATATTCTGAGGAAAATTACCGAAGACCCACGCTCGTCGATCTTTAAAAGGTCGCTTGAACTTTGCTTCCTCTATGCTTGTACGTCGGCGCTTTTGCTACTTTTAAACCTGTATGTCGGTGCCTTTTATTGAATTTTGAACCTGTATGTCGGTGCCTTTTGCTGAATGAACTAGTATGTTGGTGCATTGCTGTATTTTTTTATTGTAGCCCGCGTATCCATCCATGAACGAGAGAAGTGCATGATTCACTGTGTTATCTACCAGAATATCGATGTGTGGTAAAGGGAAGTCGTCCTTTGGACTTGCCTTATTTAGATCTCGATAGTCGATACACATTCTTACCCTTCCATCCTTCTTCGGAACTGGGATGACGTTGGCGGCCCATTCAGGGTATTTGGATACCTTGATAAAACCTGCAGTTATTTGTTTTTGAACTTCTTCTTTTATTTTAGGAGCTACGTCGGCTTTCATTCGACGCAACTTTTGTTTTACAGGTTTCATTCCTGGGATTAGCGGTATGATGTGTTGAGCTATTTCTCTATTAATGTCTGGCATATCTTCATATGACCAAGCAAATACATCGATGAATTCTTTAAGCAAGTTAATTAAATCGGTTCTTTCTTGTTCATTAAGTGTTAATCCGATTTTAACTTCTCTTTTATTTGTTGAATCATTTGAGATATCAACCGTCTCAGTTTCCTCAATTATCGGTGTTTTCTCTTCAAGTGTTTCCATTGCTTTAATAAGTTCATTGTCATTTTCATTATTAGTTAAGCAATGCTCGTCATCTTGGGTTAAAGAAGAACACAAGGAGTAAGGAGAAGAAAACATATTATTAAATTCTGAGATCATTACATCAAAGAGAGATATGTCCTCAGGGACTTGATCACTAACTATCCTAGGGGGGGGAGATAGAAGGAGGGGGCGCTACAACTAAAGACTTAGATGACTCTATAGGAAAATTAAAGACTCCGACTTTGACTCTGACTCAGACGACTCTTCAAACATAGGTCCTTGCCCCATCGTAATGGAGATTTTTCTTCCGCTTGGAGTAGTCACCTTAACGGTCTTGCGCCACCCTTGTAATGATCCTTCCGCTGGAGTGATGAGCTTTGAGGGATCAAAGCTTTCGCTTTGTAGGACTGTTTTGATGAGCGAGGAGTTATCCTCTTTGTATGTTGGCTCATCTTTTTCTCGCCCAAATAGTAATCCCATGGAATTAAAGTCAAAGCATGAGGGTGCTTTCTCCTTATGAATAGGAGTTGGGGTTTCATCTATAAAACAGCAATCTAGGAAAATCTCGAATCCCGGTTGTCTTACGCCATTTACGAAAAACGGTTCGGGGAATTCGTAGCATGGATAGTCCTCTCCTTCTTTTATGAATTGTCCATTGAGGGTGAGAGGATACTGATCCATTGGGATTTCTTTCTTTTGGATGCGAGCATCCCTACGTGCTTTTGAATTTTCTTGGGCTCGCTTGAGATCTTCCCGAGTCGGTTCGAAACCAATTCTGAAAGTGCCTAATTTAGGGAGGCCAGGTGATTCCAGCGGTTTTTCTATTCCTTTTTTCTTTCCTAGGGTCATCCCAGGAACATGTCCTTGTTTCTTCAGAATAGCGTTCACTGTCATATTGGAGTGGGGGTCATGGCAGAGAAGGGTCCTTTCATCCTCCTCGATTAAGGAGACCTCTTCATTAAAGCCCCACAAATCTTCATCATCTTCACCGTGCTCCACATTAATTATTGGATTCTCTATAGCTTTAATCCTCATGGGTGAAGCATCGATCGTAATGGGAATTCCTACAACTATGGCCTTTACTTGTTTGTGGAGAGATGAAGGGACGACCTTTAGGTCATGAAGCCAAGGGCGTCCCAACAATAGATTAAATGAAGCCTTAATATCTACTACTTGGAATGTGGTAGCGTGTTCTATTGCTCCCGCCATTATATTCATAATAATTTTACCAAGAGCTTGACGACGAGAGTTGTCGTAAGCTCTTATTCCTTGTGTTGACGGGGTTAGGTCTTCATCTCTTATGCCTAGCATTCTCGCAGTTCTGAGTGGACAGACATTAATGGCCGATCCATTGTCTACAAGAGTCATAGGGACATTCATTCTCTTGCAAACCACTATGAGGTTTAATGCCTTATAATGCTTGTCACCTTTCGGAGGTAAATACTTGTCGGAAAAGGTGATCAAATTGATACGACTAGGGAGATCACTCGTAAGGAAGTTAGCCAACCCCTCAGGAGTGGTGTCAGAATCTATCCCTATTTTATCCAAGGCATTCATTACTTCCAACCTATGTTCTCGAGATGTTGCTAGAAGTTTCCATACGTTCATTTCAACTTTAGTTTTCTTGAACTGTTTGACAATGTCATTGTCTTCTATGATAGGTATGGGAACTTGCTGCATGGTTGGCATAGGTTGTGTCAAAATAGGAGGCTGCATTCTCCCAGATCTTGTGAGGACGTCTATGGATGAATCTTCTTCAACCCAGAAATCATCCATGGCATGTGACACCAAAGGTGGAGGTCCTACCATGTCCTTTAAATAAACATCTTCTTCATCACTGTCCCAAACTCCATTAATACTTATGTCTTCCTCTTGTGGAATTTGGACTAGTCTTTTGTCATCAATCATATTCTGAATTAAATCCTTAAATTTAAAACAATTTTCAATAGTATGACCCCCTGATTGATGGTATTGACAGTAGAATCTATCTGTCCTTTTTAACGATTCAAATGGTCTCGGTTCGAGAGGTTTGACCTTGCCACTCTCGGAGAGAATTTTAAACATTTGAGAATATGGAATCCCAATTGGATTATAGAGTCTATTACTCTTTTTGGGTTTATCGATTACTTGCAGAGAAAAGGGTTTATTCTTTGTGGATGGAATCTTGTCACCCTTTTTCTGAAGCTCCTCTAACTGTTTCTTCGCTACTTCGAGGGCTTCGTGCTGCAAGTTTGATCCTTCTAACATGGACAACGTAAGCAATTGTATGTCTTCTTTACTTGCTAATTCTGGAAAGTTATCCATGGCATAGAAAAAGATCTCTTCCTCTTCTTCAATAGCATGGATTTCTTCAACAGGTTTGATGAGAGATGAGGGATCAACCATGTTTTCCTCATCGGAGATGGCTAAGGAGTGAGCGAGAGGTGCACTATCAATGCTCGGCTTCTTACTGGCAGGAGGCAATGGTAGCTTGTTATTGTCGATTAAGTCTTCGATAGCTTCCTTAAGCTTCCAACAATTCTTGGTAAGATGGCCCCCACCTTGGTGATACTTGCAATGTGCATTGGGTTCCAATTAGCTATCCTCTTCTCGACCGATGGGTCCCCAAATGGTCTAATAGGAGTTATAAGACCTTTTGCATTTAATCGATCAAATGGGGTGTCATAACTCATACCTATAGGAGTAAAGTTTCTCCTAAATGGTTTCTTTTGTCCCTGATTATTCATAGCAAGGACTTCACTTAAGTTAAAGGTACTAACATTATTTGAGTGGGTGGTTTTGGAACAAGAAGGATTGTCGTTCTTCTTGCCTTTCTAGCCTGTTGGAGTTACTGTTAGCAGCTTTCAGTTTAGCTAGGTCGTCTTCAATATTGATTCCAATGTCATAGACGGCCTTGAAAGTATGGAGATTATTCTGGTATTTAAGATGCTTGGAGTACTTCTCTTGAAGGTTTTTGATGAATAGCCTCATAGATTCTTTTTCGCTTGGTACTTCAATCATCTTAGCCGAGGTTTCTCTCCATTTGTTGAAAAAAGAGGTAAAACCTTCATTCTCCTTCTGCTCGAGGATTTCAAGTTCCCTATAGTCAGTCTCAACTTGAATATTGCATTTATATCTATCAATGAAAGCGTTTACTATGGACTCCCATGTAAAGGTTCTTTCTTTCTCAAGAGAAAAGAACCATTGTTGGCAAACGGTTTCGAGAGATAGTGAGAACAAGGGCTTGATGCATACGCTAAATGCATCCGTGATTCCTACGACAGTGAGTTAGTGTATATTCTTTCTCTTTGTTTCTATTTTGTTTCTTTTTATTTTAATAATTCCATCTTGTTCTCTTTTTCCTTAGCTTTGCTCGAGGATGAGCAAAGGTTTAGCTTGGGGGAATTTGATGAGTGACATTTATGTCACTCTCGGGGAGTAGTTTTAGAGTTATTTCCGTGTTTATTTTCCCTTTTATTCTCTTGTTTTCCTTTTAATAAAGTATCTAGTTTATTACTTAGTTTTAGTATGTTTTATTTTAATTTCTTTATTTAATTGGTTTCTAGTTTATTTTCGTATTTTATTTGCTTTCGATTTATTTTATTTCGTTCCTTTTCTTTGTTACTTTCATAGTTTTAATTAGCTTTATGTTTATTTTGTTATTTTATTTTACTTTCTTTGCTTGTATAGTTTTATTTAATTTTGTTAGTTTTAGTTTATTTTCATAGTTTATTTTATTTTATTTTATTTCTCGTTTTCCCGTTTTTGTCATTGGTTTGATGTGTAGGTGATAGTCAAGGTTCGAGGTTCAATATAATTCTCTCCCCTACAAAAGCAGCCTGCACTGCCAGCATACCTCCCACCATCTTCTATCCTACACCACACACTCTCTCTCTATTCACGTTATCCTTCACCACAACAAAACACCAAGCTCCCCTGCTCCAATTCACCGAGCTGCTACGCCCCCTCACAACACCGCTCACCTCCAATACACCAAGCAGCAGCACCTGCTCTCATCACTTCACACGACCACATCCAGACCCCCACGTCTCACAACCACAGCTCACCCTTCACCAAACCCGCAGCAATAGCACGCTGCACCCCTGCCGCAGCAACCATCTTCATCACCACACCAATTTACAGCCACCACCAGCCTCCAATCACAATTCACCTCATGAACACGAGTTGCAACCCAGACCACCCAATTTCATCAATACGACCACCAATTTACAGCAGCCCTTCACCGCATCTACCAACCATCACAAACCACTTGCACCACCGTCAACAATCAGCACAACCCCGCTTCTCCAATCAACACCTGACCACTCGCATCCCAACCCACAATCAGCTACCGCTGCTGCCTCCAATCGCCACCAATAACCCCTCACTTCCAGTCGCCAACAACAACGACAATCACCACCGCACATCCCGCAACCTTAGCCAAGCAGTCCACCGCAATTACTCAACCCTTCAATTAAGCGCCCAAAATCAGAGCAAATAGCAAATCAATCGGGTTCAGGCAAACTGCATAAGAGTTCGGTCGAAGTGCTAGTCAGAAACTTTTGAAGTTTTCTAAATTGAAGAGGTGTGGTCGAACACACCCATGGTTCGACCGAACCAACCCCGTAGTTCGTCCACACCAACCCATGGTTCGATCGAACCATATCACGAGCTATGCACATGATATTTAATGAGATCAAACGGTTGAGATTGCAGATCAAAGATGATGCTCGATGATAGCCATTGATGGTGTGATGTGCGGCGGTGATGCACTTCAATGGAGAACAGAGCAGCCAATTAATATTGAAGAGGGATGGGGGTATGACCGTATGATGTTTTATAGGATTTTAGGTTTATTTTCTCCTTTTTCTTTTTCTTTTTAATTTTATTTCTTTATTTTTATTTTATTTATTTTATTTTCCTTTTCTTAATTCTTTTTAATTCCTTTTCTTTATTAATTTCCTTCCTTTATTTTTCTATTTTCTTAGCTTTGCATATATACCCATTTTTGGGGTAATTAGGGAAAAAGAAACAATTAACAATTATTCTATTCTCTAATTAGTTTTTAGGAGAGCTTCTCTCTCTAGGTTTAGCTTAGGATTAGAGTAGTTTAGAGAGAGAAAGTGATGGTTTCACCATTGTTGAGCTGGATATTGAAGAGGAAAATTGATCATCTTGCTTGTAGATTTTCACATTCAATCAATGAGAATCTCTAACTCTCTCTCCTCTATTTTTATTGCTTTCTTTTGATTATTATTTAATTGTTGGTATTACTTGTTAATCATGTTGATTCTTGATTATTTGTTAATTAATCTTGTTGTTAGCATGATTAGTGAGTAATTCCCCCATTAAGGGGATGGTTGTGGTGTAGTTGGATCTTGAGCATGTTCTAGGGTTTGGATTTTGATTTATTTGTGATTAAAGTCTTTATGTGCTTGATATTCTTTGATCTTCTTGCAAGTGCACATTGTTGGTTGATTAAAGGTAAATCTTTGCTAACAAGGAACGGAAGTTGACTTAGCTAGGGTTCATTATTATCGATTGTTATTTAATAGTACCTCCTAGTATATGGTTCTAATGTGGAAACATAGAGGCTATGTTACTAGGAGAAGCCAATTGACCCCGGAATGCGGCTAGATTGAATTTTTTACTTCGATATTCAAGCATGTTTAGTTCATAATTAATTCAATTTCTATGCCTTTGTTTATGTTAAAGTGAATGCTATACATAAACCATTTCTCTATGTGTTTTATTTCTTTTTTTAGCATCTTTAAACTTTACTTTATTTATCTCCTATTCCGGACTATCTTAATTGTCGATAACATTTGGTGGTGTTTATTTGTTCCCTATGGTTCGACCCCTATGCTTGCCTTATACTCGTATTAGGTTTGTTTAGGTTGTATAAATTGTTTTTGATCTAGGGATAGACAATTGACGATGCGTTTATTCCCTCGTCAAATTGGCGCCGTTGCTGGGGAACGACTTCCATTACCGTTGTGTTATCTTATTGAGACTAGTCCATTGTATATAATTTTCATTCTATTTGTTGGTTTTTATTTATGTTGCTTTATTTGGAAAAAAATGGCTTATATTTCTATTCCACAATTTTATAATGAATCGTTTTGGGTATATTTCAATATACTTGAGGATTTCCTAGGCGGTGTTAAAGGTTTTACCAAGGGTGATTATTGTGAAATCATTAATTTGGGATTAAATGAGCATTTTAGAGGAGTGGTTGACAATATGTTAAATGGTAGATTTCAATATATGTCTTCGGATGAAGCTTGGGATTTCTATTCATGGTTAGCTTGGGCTAATTATGATTGGGAGAGGGCCAATCATGAAACTTATGATCGGGATTTTCATGCTTTCAAAGTTGATATTAATTGTCATGATTTGTCTAATATGAATTCCCATAATGTGCTTGATGCTCCCCATAGTGACCATGTAATGCATGATTTCAACTCCCCTCCCTCTATAGCTCAATGTAATGAGGTACATTCTAATGATGATGAAGTGCATGTTCTTTCTCATATTGCATCCGATTTTTACATGAATTCTAAAGGTGTTACCCATAGTCCCCTAGATGATTGCAATGAGCAAGCTTTTGACTCGCCTCTCCATGATGATTTGGACTCAATTGAGATTATGGAACAAATATTTCTTGCGTTTCAAACGGTAGCCCATAACCTTATGAGTGAGTTCATTGATAAGGCTTCATTAGAAAGAGATGAGTTTGAGAGAAATTTGCCCCCATTCACTCTTGATTTTGAGATGGTAGGCCTTGAGAAATTTAAGGGAGATGTTGTTCAAGGTTGTGAAGAGGAGGTTGAGGTTGATCCTTTGGAAATTTTGAGCTTCAGGGAGATGTAGAACGTGAGGGTTCTTCATTTGAGGATTCCATGATTGATTTTCATTCCCTCATTAGTGATGTGAGACCTTGTGATGTGCTACCCCTTTTTCCCTTTCTCATACACCTTTCTCCCAAAGGTTTAACCATATCTCCTACTATCCTATGTTCCTCCCTTCTTTTCTCAATGAACTTTCTTAGGGATTCTTTTCCTATTCATGCTTCTGAAGTCCCCAACTCTTTCATTATTGATGAGGAAAAGAGTTATAATGCCAACCAAAAAGATTTTTGCAAGGAGAGTTTGCCTCCCTATTTTTCTTTTTATTCTTCTACTTTTTCTTCTTATCTTCTTGATTTTTCTTTTGATTCTTTTACTTTTTATTTTCTCCCTTCTCTCAAGCATAAAGTATCCTTGTACTTTATGTTTGTTTGTCATATGAACATCGCGTATGCTCTATTTCTTGATATGTTTGCTGGTGCATATGAGAAGCCAATTGACCCCGGAAGGCGGCTAGATTGGATCCTTTACTTCGATATTCGAGCATGTTTAGTTCATAATTAATTCAATTTCTATGCCTTTGTTTATGTTCAAGTGAATGCTATACCTAAACCATTTCTCTTAGTGTTTTATTTCTTGTTTTAGCATCGTTATACTTTACTTTATTTATCTCCTATTCCGGACTAGCTTAATTGTCGATAACATTTGGTGGTGTTTATTTGTTCCCTGTGGTTCGACCCCTATGCTTGCCTTATACTCGTATTAGGTTTGTTTAGGTTGTATAAATTGTATTTGATTTAGGGATAGACAATTGACGACGCGTTTATTCCCTTGTCAAGGCCAAACTGGCCCAGTCGTAAGTCCCGATCATGTGAAGATCACGGACTGCAGGAAGGTAGTAAAGCAGCACTCTACTACCCTTGTCAGGGGAAAACGTCCCTGACAACAAGATAAGCGCAAAGATGCGCACCTGCTGCTCTCGGGTGGTCGCATCATCCTCAAAAGCTACCGCCAGAGTCGACCGATGAATACCCTTGGCGCTGAACTGTGATGACTCCACCTCAGCACGGGCCCAAAAATCGATCGGACCCAGCAGCTCATCAACCTCATTAGAGTAGACGCTGATGTTGCTGTCAAACGGCAGCGTAGTAGAACTGAACTCCAGTCCCGTGACGAGATTGAAGTCGGCTGGGGTGACCATCATCTCACCCCAAGGAAAGTGGAAAGTGTTGGTGGTGTCCTAAAAGAACTCCACCAGGGCGCGAGCAACGCGGTGACCCCCGTTAGAAGAAATCATGGCCTCCGCGGCCTCGAACAGGGCAGTTAGCCCACAAGACTCCCAGAGAATTCTCAACTCTCCGTCGACGGTGATGAACATCCTATACATATTTCCTAGAGTATCGTTGCTCGAGCCATGGCGTGTCCTACCAGCGGTAATCCCACGACACACCCTCTCAGAAATGTGGTGGTCGGGAGAGAAGTACAAAGTCCACTCATTCCACTCAGGGAGGGGACCGAGAGAAGTGGACGGGTCGGCGTCCTCCTCTACGGGCTCATGTTCCCGTCGTGTGTCTCGGGACCGTGAACCCGAACCTCGCTGTCTAGCCATACTACATTGTGCAAAATCAACATAAATTAAGGTACTATAGTATCTAAGGTTCGCCTAGCCACATGATACTATGTTCGCAAAAAACGAAGTACGTAGTACTAAAACAGAGCACGGTTTCAATCCAAGCATATACGGCATTTTTCAAGCATCCAAATAATTTCTTACAATACTATAATGATTATTGTGACAAATTGGAAAAGAATTGCTAGCAAAAACATCAAGAACAAGCCACATTGTCTTCCCGACCTTAAGAGGTCCAACAATGGTGATTTGTTCGTTTCTTCACCAAATTGAGTCAAACAAGTCTCAAAATACTCCCAAGGCAATATACTAACATAATCAAGCAATTTCATGGCATAAAATTTGATAAACAAAGCGAATTAAGCATTTTAAGGTTCGAATTTTTCAAAAATTTGTGAACAAGAACGCACCAAATTCATCAAAATTCGAGTGAGTTGGAAGAAAAATTACATAGATCAGGAAAGTAGATGAATAAAGCTTCGATTTGCAACAAATTTGAGCGAATTTGGTTGAGAAATGAACAAGCTAGAGCCAAATGGAGTTCCGCGGCGATTTGCGAAGCAAAGAGCAGCAGCAACGAAAATGAGGAAGAAAAGGGAATATATACAGAATTCCCGATTGTGGCGCCAAACGACAGCTCTGGCATATGGCGCTAGAGTTCAACACCTGGCGCTAGAATACAGCGTCTGGCGACAGAGCCAATTCTTGGCGCCAGCGACGTTTCAGCGGCGACAGAACTCTAAATCACTCAGAACTCTAAATACAGCGTCTGGCGACAGAGCCAATCCTTGGTACGCCAATTAGCCCCTATAAGCAATTTGACATGATATGGTAATCGGCTCGGTTACAATCGCATTAAGTGATCGACCTGATGAACGATCGTTTCACTTAGCTTAAAGCGCCTAAACATTGGCTCACTACAAAGGCACCGACATAATGGTTCAACATATACATAAGGCACCGACGTAATGGTTCACAACGCAAAGGCCACCAACATACTGGTTCACAATTCAAGGCACCGACATACTGGTTCACAATTCAAAGGCACCGACATACTGGTTCGAAAGCAGCAAAAGCGCCGACGTACAAGCATAGCAAAAGCAAAAGATCGACAGGAGTTGGTCTTCGGTGATACTCCTCAGGGTATTGTCGCAACAAATGAGGATAGTTTCAGGCGAAGCAATCTTCGATCATGTTACCTGGCTTGCAGAAGATGGTCACAAAGCGCTAGAAGGTTGTTTCAGGAGAAGCAACCTTCGATGGGGTTCTCTAGCTTGTAGAAGTCTATCACGGCGGAATTAGAGGCAGTTACAGCCGTAGCAGTCTTCAAGCGGTATTCTCTAGCTTGCAGAAGACAGCAACAAATCGGTTACCTACAGAGACGTGTGATCGACGGTGCAAGATATGCGTTTCCTAACTCTCTTATCTGTTTTAACTAACGCTAGTTTTGCAGGTATCGGCGTTACAAGAGCGGTTTAGGATCGCGGAACGTTCTGAATCATTCTCCGTCCCTATCGATACTTTGACTTTTGTTTTCAAAACTTACGTTTCTCCAAACTTAGTCAAAGTGGGGGCTTCTGTAGACACCCATTTGTGTCTCCCCAAAACAAAACTCAGTGATGAGTACCTTTCACATCGAATCATAATCGAATGAAGTGAAAGTGTGGAAAGTCTAGTGTTGCGGTAAGTTTTTATTTCTTCTCTTTCTCTTTGTTTTTGAAAACCTATTGTAAGAAAACAGTCAATCCAATTTAAATTGGTCCATGTCAAGCGTCCAATAATAGTGTAGTTGGGTCGGGTTCGAAAATAACTTTCCGACGATATATTATAAGCCCAATTTCGATGAATAATGAGAAAGTTATGGCCAAATTACTGAACTGGGCCCGGTTTGATCTTTATATGTGGCCCAATGATCTAGAGGAGGACCTAATATCGATTTATCATTCCTAATGCAATTAGAATTGATTATAGTCTTCTAGATTCTTCTAGAAGGTTCTTTTCAATCTTAATTTAATTAGCATTGATAAATTGACTTTAGTTGACTTTTAAGAGTTTTAACCAGAATAAAAGAAGTGTTTTTAAGGAAAATACGATTTTTCCCTCTCGTACGGCTAAATTTTATCAAATTAAGAAAACGTGTGAAAATTTATTTCCAGCGTCTGGCGACAGGACCAGCGTCAGGCGACAGACCTGACGTCTGGCACAGATCTGGCGTTTGGCGCTGCACTCTAGCGTTTGGCGACACGCACGTGTTTGGCGCTGCGGTCGTGTTTTGTTCTTTTCGAAACTCTGATTCATTTTTTATCATATCCGGCTGATTTTCTCTATAAATAGCCTCCTAAAACCTCCGTTTTCCATCACCAACTCTCATCAAGAATGTCTTGATTACTCTCTCTCTCTCTCTCTTTTTTATACTAGCCTTTTGCATACAAAATTTTGCATTCACAAGATCAAGAAACACCTAGCCAAGTTCGAAGTTGTCTTCGCCCTAGACGTGAAAGGTTTTAATTTCTGAGGGTTTGGTCCCAAATCTCTCTTTCAATTATTTAATTTAATTATTTGTTTATTATTTTCCTTGAAATTACTAACGCGTGTATTTTGTTATTAGAAAGAGATACGAGGCATCAAAGTAAGTGCTTTAATTAATTTATTGATATTATGATATAGAAATCATGTTTAGATTGTTATTTTGATTCCTATTGTCATGTTAGGATGTTTTATTGCTTCCTAGTATCATGTTTAGGGTAATAACTATAATTTCTAATATCAAATATGACAATTGTGATTCCTGTGATGCTTCCTATTCTCTTCCTAATATTCATGTTAGTATCATGTTAGGGTTAAATTTTTTATTTTTATTACTTACTGACATGCTAGGGTTTATTACTAATCTTATAAGTATCATGCCTAGGATCTTACTGTTATTATGCTTTATTTTTAACATGATTAATTTAATTATTATTGATATGATTATTTTTATGATTATTATTATAATTATGATTATTATTATGGTTATTTTTATTATTATGATTCTTATTATGTTGCTTGATATAATATTTATTGTTATTGCTTGATCACACCTTTTATGCATGTTTAAAGGGAATTGGTATTTGTAATCACGCTTAATAAGATAATTAATAATCTTGTTTAGGGTTATTTTGATTATAATTCAAGTGATCGCCAATGATAGTTTTATTTTTGCATTAATATTCAACCAACATAGATTAAGCAGGTTAAGGGTTAATCCTATTGATTGCATGTTACTAAGAAAGCGCACATGAATACGATCAGAATAAGGCCTATTATTAGGGCAGGTTCAATCTCTTTTAGTTTGGATTTGTACCTTCATCCCCGAACTACCAGACATGGTTCCAGACCTATTGGAGTTGACGATCTCTTGGATCGTTAAGGGGTGTAACCTTCACCCCGTGAACGGTTTACAAGTTCCTAAAACTTGTTGGCGACTCTTTTTCTCTATCTTCCTTCCCTTTGGACGCCACCATGCTTAAGTTGTATGATCATAGTGGGGTTCAAGTTTAAGGTAATGCTTGAAATATTCCCTACAGCGATGTTCTTCAACATGATGAACATCCCTCATCATCTGCGCCCTCCAGCACCGTAGTTGTTCCTGTGTTTATTTTATTTTGACTTTTGTAGGACTTTGCCGACTGAGTCAATTGTTAGACGTATTTATATATACAACTATTATCTATTATGACTATTTTATCTTTGCGTTTATTTTTCATTTTTATGTGTATATGTGTGTGTGCAAAACATTTGTGATTAATTTTGCGCAAAAATTTCCGTCATTTTTATTGCTAATGGAGGGTATCCGACTTTCTCCCCCAAAAAGAAAAAATGAAAAATAAATCGGACTTAAAACAAACCTAAAATTAATTAAGCTTGAATAAATCCAAAAAGAAAAAAGAAAGAAAATATATTAAATTAATATGTATGGGGTAATTGAATAAAAGGAAAAAATTGTAAAGTCATTGTACGAATTCGAATCATAGCTAGAAAAATGCGATTTTCATAACACGCTGAGATGGCGTTGTAGCGCCACTTGTCGCCACGCTCTTTGCTCTATCGCCGAGTGCTACTTCTATCGCCAGGCAACAGACTCAAGGCGACAAGCTTGTCGTCTAGCGCTGCAGTGCGCTGCCTCCGAATCCTTTCCGGAGTCAAACTGCATCAATTTTGTAAATAAATAGCCCCCTAATCTGCCGATTTTCTGTATAATTCAAACAGATTAATTATAACCTTAGCTTCTCAATAAATAATCATGTCTTTAGTTACTAAGAGTTTTAGCGATTTTACTCGTGAATGGTGTCGGTCTTTAACTGCTAAAGAGAGAAAAGAACTTGACTTTTTTCACATGGGAGGTATTTATGATATTAAGGGGGTAGATCTTGACATAGATTTTATTCATATCGCCTTAGAATATTGGGATACATATACACATTGCTTAAGACTAGGGTGTGATGATATTAGCCCTTTACCGGAAGAATTTGATGCCATCCTAGGCTTCCCTTCTTTAGATCTTGCGGTAATCCCTAGAGTGAATGAGTATTATTATAAAGATTTTGAGCGCTTCTTTAATTTAACGAGATAGAGATCTAACAAATATTATAGATGGTAGCGTAGTCAATCTAAATGAATTTGCACGCCACTACTTTGATAGACCTTATTCTGAGTCTTTTCATGTTTATAGAAGAAGGGCTTTTCTCTTTTGTATGCTTAACCAATATCTTCTCACTAGTGGTAGAACTAATGAGGGTCAAGCAATTATATTAACTGTCTTGGAGCAAATTGAATCTGGAAGGAATCCAATGGCCTTAATTGTTGGAGAGACTATGCTTAGTCTAGATGAATTAAAGAAAAATCCAAAAGCACCTTTTCGGGGCTCTCCAATTTTATTACAGGTAGAAAAATAATATTTTTAATTATAGAAATCAAAAACATATTTTTGTATAGTAATATTAATTATTTGCATTGAATTTTTTTGCAGATATGGCTAATGGAGTGACTAGAATTAATTATTCCTCCTAACAATATTGAAAAATACACTAAAAATTGCTTTGTGAGGCGAAAGAAGCGTTTCTCTAAGATGGGTCGTCATGGGAGGTATTTATGCTATCAAGCGGGTCGTCCCATGGTGGAAAATTTAGAAGATGGTTGGTGTCAACAAGCAACCCTTCTTCTGTCTTCCAAGCTTAACCAAGATGACTTTTTATTATCCCTTCAGGGTAAAAAGGCAGTACGGTCTACTTCAAACAATTCCTTCAGGGATCTTCGTCCTCCCTATGAATTCCCTGTTTCACAAGTAGAGAAATTGGACACATATTGGAGTGCAAGGCCATTATGGGAAGTGATTACCCAAAAGGTTCCTCCTTCCTTGCCCAATAATGTGTAGAATTGGCTTCTTAATAGCCTACAAAGGACATGAAGAAAAATCATAGTAGAACCAATGTGAAGAACCGTCTCAGTGACAAAGTGATTCCTGTTAAGGAACGCTTGGGTTAAAAAGTTGAATTTAAAACACTTGTGATGCCAAAAAAGAAAGACGCTACTAAGGATAAAGGGAAAAGAAAAGCTGACCACTACACCAAAAACTAGATTAGAGATCGCAAAATATAGAACAGTTACCAAAGATAGGTGTTCTCCAGAAGAATATAGAACGTATTTATATAAAAGGCGTTCTATATGTAAATACATATGAAACAGTTAGCATAGTTAACCGTTCTCTATTTTTTTACTCTGAAATATCTTTAAAAAATAATTAATTATTATAGATGATATCAGTCATCTTAACAACCGTTTTGTATTGTATTAATTAATTGTTTTTTTTAATTATTAGGTGGAAAAAATATACATAGTAATAATTTGCCCAAATTAATTAAAGGCGGCTAAAATGAATTGAATAGCGCGCTCTCCTCTTATCACTTTCACGTTATTTTATCACTTTCACTCTAACTATACCTTAAAAAAAATTTGAACTGCTTGTTTATTACTTTCATGAAACCTCCACCACTGTCCTTCAGCCGCTGACTGTTCGCCGCTCCACCGCCGCACCACAGATCGCCGCACAACTTGTAAGCACCGCACCACTCCTCTAAGGTAGGTTCAAAGCTTGTTATAGAGTAATTGAATTTTGATTATTATTTGTCAATTAAAATGCATGCATCATTCGAAATATGAAGGAAACATAATTAAATTCATAGTTTTCATCTATTAAATTAACTTGCAATTTGAATTTTAGGTGATTGAAAAAAAAAATTCAAAGTTCTAGTTTTAGGGTTAAATTCAATCGATTGTTTGTATGCAAATATTTCAGTTGAATTGCAGTAAGTTCAATCAAATTACCCTTAATTTTGTCGAATTACATCTATTTCAATAGTAATCAAAATAATTTTAGCCAAATTAATCTTACCTAAGTTCAATTTAGAACCCTAGATTATTGAATTGTGCTTGATAAGTGGTTTATTTGACCACTTATTGTGTTATTTTAAACCCGGTTTTGCGATCATTTCCCCTCTTTCTAACCCAATTTTGAATGAAAATGTTTTGTCTCGGCTTTCCCCCTCTTGGTTTGTGTTTGTCCATGTTTTGCAGGTCTATGGACTCAATTTGGCAAGCTTTCGGTGCATGGTTTTTGTTTAAGTCAAGAGAATTAAAGAATGGAGAGGGCGCTCCAGCAGGAGCGGGCGTGCACCCCTCAGGAGCAGGCGCTCCGATCTTTCTGCCAACTTTCTGCCAAAGCTTCAAGAATTGCACACCCTGTGAGGAGCGGGCGTGCAACCTTGAGGAGCGGGCGCTCCTGGCTGTGGAGCGGGCGCTCCTCACTGGGAAAACCGTTTTCTTTGACGGATTTCCCTATGTGTTACGGAGAGTATAAATACTTCCTCCTTTATTCATTTGTAACCTAGACAGATATAGCCTAGTTTTTAGAGACTCCTCTTAGTTTGAAACATTCCTTTTAATTAATTTAGCTTAATTTTCATCAATTCAATCATTGTAATAGTTGGTTTCAAGTTTGTTTCTCAAGATTGGCACTTTGTATTCAACAATTTCAAGCCTCAATTAGTAACTTCCTTCTACTTTTCTCCATTTAATTTCTGATTTTATTTGTTGTTGCATGATATTTAAATCTTCTTAGTTCTTGATAATTTGTTATTGGATTATAGTTATTTCAATTGTTAATCATTTTTCCCAATTATTGAAGAAGTTAGAACCCTAATACTTGTTTGCATGTTGATAAATATGAGTTGTGAGTAGTCTACTTGCTAGGGGTTGGGTGAAGCTCAACCTTTTGGGTTAATTATGCAAATGTGGGAGAAGCATTGATGCTTGTATTGCAATTAAATTGATTATATGAGATTGCTTGTTAGTTCTTCAATGATAGGATTAGCTACCCTTGATTTAGGAGCTTGATAGCATGATATGCTTAGGTTGACATGGAAATGTGAATGAAGCATGGCATCACTTATTGCAATTTGATTATGTATCTTCAATTGCTAAACTAATGAGGAATCTAAGTTTAGTAGTGTGAGTTGTTTCCTAATTGCATGAGGTTGATCTTACATATAGTCCTTGCTAAATCTTATCAATTTTACCACCCGTTTGTCTATTTGCCTTGGTCGAGTGGATCCCACTCCCTAGTGTCCTCAATCCATTGATTTAGAACCATAGTTTGTTTGTCTTCTTGACGAACCCCAATTCACCATTGACTTCGAATTAGCTTAAGTGTTAAGATCTTTGGCAACCATATCCCGTTCCTTGTGGACCGAACTTTTACTTGTCATTATGCTTGGTTTGTAAGGTGTTTGTTAATAAATGTGTTTGGTTGAGTGTGGAATGTGCGATCGTTCTAACGCCCATCAAAATGGCACCGTTGCCGGGGAACGGTGTTGTTGATTGCTAATTGATTACTTGAGTCTAGTTCACCATAAAACAAAAAAAAATTCAAAAAGATTGTTTCTTTTTTGCTACACTTGTAGCCTTGGTACTAATTGCGTTTGTTGAGAGTGTATGCGCAGAACTCATAACAGGATCTTGGTACCTTACGATCCCGAGATTGAGCAAACTTATAGAAGGAGAAAAAGAGCCGGTTCTAGGCCGTTTACTACTCCCCCCAACTAGAGAGACCAATTTCGAGGAGGATCGAGATCAAATGGGTGACGCGGAACCACCACCTCAAAGACCTTTAAAGGAGTTCGGAACTCCAGGAGCTTATAGAGCTTCAAGCAGCATTGCTATACCCGTCACTCAAGCCAATGACTTCGAGATTCGGCCCGCGATGATAAATTTGATTGAAAGAAGGCAATATAGTGGAGCAAAACATGAGAGCCCTCTTGCACACTTGAACGAGTTCGAAAAATATTGCAACACAATCAAGGTAAATGGGGTAACTCAAGAGTTTGTGAGACTAAAGCTATTTCATTTTTCTTTGATAGGAAGGGTTCTTGAATGGCTTGAGAAGGAGGTGAGGCCTAACTCCTTGAGAACTTGGGACGAGGTCACCATGGCTTTCTTAGGAAGATTCTATTCTCAAAAGAAGACGGCCGAGGCAAGGGCTTTGATCCAAGGTTTCCGTCAAAAAGCTAGTGAAACCATATATGAAGCATGGGAACGATACAAGGAATATCAAAGGGAGTGCCCTCATCATGGAATTCCGTCATATCAAGTGCTTCAAATTTTCTATGGGGGCTTGAGCCCACAAGGAAAGACTAGCTTGGATGCGGGAGCGGGTGGCCCGATTATGAACAAGACGGAGGAGCAAGTCATAGAGATAATTTAGGATGTGGTGAGGCACCACATGGATTGGCAAGAAGGAGAGAGAGATTCTCTAAACAAGGGAGGAAATGCGGTTTACTCCATTGATCACCTTAATGCCATCAACAATTTGACTTCCCAAATCGCCAACCTTGGAAAGTAGATGACATCCATTAAGGCAAAACTAGAGACCTCTAGTTCAACACAAGAGCATCCCTCCCAATCTAGGGGGAGAGGTATGAATTCTAACTCTTCTCCCTCTACTTCTAATAACATGCCTCATGGATGTTTGTTTTATGAAAATTGTGGGTCATATGACCATGATACCTCTTCTTGTAATTATGATTCCCAACCCCAACCCCAATACGAAGATGGTAATGAAAATGAAAATGAACAAGTCAATGCCTTGTCTTATGACAATCAAAGATACTTACCACCAAATAGAAGAGAACAAGGGGGGAATTCCTATATCCAAAGAGGAAATGATTACGATTACCATAACCAAAATCAATGGGGAAATAGGAACCAAAGGGACCAAAATCCCCAAGGTAACTACAACCAACAAGGTGGTTATGGTAACCATAATCATAATAATCAAGGAAACCATGGGAATCAAGGGCAATTTCACCAAGGGGGAAACTCTAATAATCGGAACAATTGGAACAACAATAATAATAGAGTTTCTTCTAATCAAAATGCGTCCAATTCGAATGTTAGAGGTAATAGGGCTTCCCAAGACAACTACTATGCACAATCACCACATAGTAGGTCTAGCTTGGAGGAAATGATGGAAAATCAAACTAAAATGTTCAATACTTTCATGGCCTCTAGTGAAAAGAAATTTAGTGAAGTGATGACCCATAATAAAATGCTAGAGACACAAATTTCTCAATTGGCCAATTCTTTGAAGGAAGGGACTAGCACTTCTAAACTACCACCCCAAGGACTAGATCCTAAGAGGCCCGTAAATGTTATATCAACAAGGAGTGGTAAAGTGTTGGAAGAAATTGTTCCTAAAAAAGGCAATGAGAGAATGAACATGAGTGAGCCTCCCCTTAAAAGCGATTTTGAACAAGAGAGAGAGCAAAACCATGAGAATGAAAAAGAGAAAGAGTGTGAGAAAGAAAAAAGATTTGAGAAAGAGAGAAGAGAAAAAGAGAGAGAAACAAAACAATTGCAAAAGCTACCATATCCTCACAAATTTGTTAGAAACAAATTAGATGTGCAATTTGGAAAATTTCTTGAAACATTGAAACAAATTCACCTTTCAATTCCTTTTACCGATGCTATCAAGCAAATGCCTAACTATGCTAGGTTTTGGAAAGATATTTTGAGTGGAAGGAGAAAGTGTGAGTTGGTTGAACGGTGAGTCTCACCGAGAATTGTAGTGCAATAATCATGAACAAGATGCCACCCAAATTGAAAGACCCCGGTAACTTTTCTATCCCATGTGCAATATAAAAGATGCAAATTGATAATGCTTTGTGTGACCTAGGGGCTAGTGTTAGCCTAATGACATACTCGGTATACCAAAGACTTGGGATAGGGGAACTTCTAACCACCAACATCACCCTACAATTGGCCGATCGCTCTATTAAATTCCCAAAGGGTAAGGTAGAGGATGTTCCTCTAAGGGTGGGGAAGTTTGTAATCCCGGTGGATTTTGTTGCGTTAGAGATGGATGAAGATGTTAACATTCCAATAATTCTAGGAAGACCTTTTCTTGCTACTTCGGGTGCTTTAATAGATGTTAAAAGTGCTAAAATTTCACTAAAAGTAGGAGATGAGGTGATAGAATTTGATTTGAATGAGAGCATGAAATATCCAAGCTCTAGTCTTGATAATTGTATGATGATTGATACTATTGATTCTATTGTGACTTCTATGCATGAGCACTTGCTCACTACTAACGATGCCCTTGAGAATGTCCTTTTGAATAAGGAAAAGATAGGTGAGCAAGGCAAGGAGATGACATTGTATGAAGAAATGCTTGAAGGAAGTACGGAAGAAAGCATTGAGCAAGTATGCATGGGAATCACAAGCAATGATGCTTTGAAAATAGCCACCTCAAGAGAAGGTAAGGGTGTTCCAATGGTAGAGTTAAAACCTCTACCATCACACCTAAGGTATGAGTTTTTGGGTCCTAATTCAACTTTTTCGGTAATAGTGAATTCTTCTTTGAACAAGTGCCAAACTCAAATGTTATGTGGTATTTTAAGAAACCACCAAGGTTCTTTGGGCTATACCATTGATAACCTCAAAGGTATTAGTCCCGCTTTATGTATGCACCACATAACACTTGAGGAGGGTGCTAAGCCTTCCATTGAGAGGCAAAGGAAACTCAATCCTCAAAAGGGGGAGGTGGTGAAGAAAGAAATCACCAAACTCCTTGATGCCGGCATCATCTTCCCCATTTCGAGTTCTAAATGGGTTTCCCCCGTTCATGTGGTCCCTAAAAAGGGAGGAATGACCGTAGTTGAAAATGAGAATGGTGATCTCATTTCAACTAGAACGGTGACCGGTTAGAGGATGTGCATAGACTATAGACGTCTAAATGCATCCACTAATAAGGATCATTTTCCTCTTCCTTTTATCGACCAAATGCTTGAAAGACTAACAAAGCACAAGTATTATTGCTTTCTTGATGGTTATTCGGGTTTCTTTCAAATCCCCATAAACCCGAATGATCAAGAGAAGACAACTTTTACTTGTCCATATGGTACTTTTGCATATAGGAGAATGCCGTTTGGACTTTGCAATGCACCGGAAACCTTTCAAAGGTGCATGATGAGTATATTTGGAGACATGCTTGAAGCCGAAATGGAAGTGTTCATGGATGATTTCTCGGTTAGGGGCCTTTCATTTGAAGATTGTTTGTCCAATTTGGGTAAATGCTTAGCAAGATGTGAGAAGGTCAACTTGGTCCTAAATTGGGAAAAATGTCACTTCATGGTTGAAGAGGGAATCGTCCTTGGTCACAAGATATCAAGCAAGGGGATTGAGGTCGACAAGGCCAAAGTTGAAGTGATTGAAAAATTGCCACCTCCAATTAATGTGAGAGGAGTAAGATCCTTTTTAGGGCATGCCGGGTTCTATAGGAGATTTATCAAGGATTTCTCACAAATTGCTAGACCCCTAAATGCTCTTCTTCAAAAGGATGACATCTTTATTTTTGATGAAAAGTGTCTTCAAGCTTTCAACAAATTAAAGGAGGCTTTGATCTCTACTCCAATCGTGCAAGGGCCAAGATGGGATTTGCCGTTTGAACTTATGTGCGATGCTAGTGATGTTGCAATTGGAGGGGTGTTGGGAAAAAGAATTGAGAAGAAACTTCACGTCATTTACTACATGTCCAAGACCTTGAATGAAGCTCAACGGAACTACACCACAACGGAGAAGGAGTTTCTTGCCGTGGTGCATGCTTTTAAGAAGTTTTGGAACTACCTAATTGGTTCCAAAACTATTGTTTGTACGGATCATGCGGCTATTAGGTACCTTGTGGCAAAGAAAGAGTCCAAACCTCGTCTTCTTCGATGGGTCTTGTCTCTCCAACAATTTCATGTTGAAATTCGGGATAAGAAAGGGGCCGAAAATGTGGTTGCGGACCATCTTTCCCGATTAGAGAATGTGAAAGCTACTGATGATGGAATTCCCATTTGCGATGAATTGAGAGATGATGTGCTCTATATCTTGAATGAGAAGGAGCTTCCATGGTTCGCCGACTTGGTGAACTATTTGGCTTATGGAGAATTCCCTCCCGATTTCTCAAAAAATTAAAGGAAGAAGCTAAAAAGGGAAGCAAGACACTATGTGTGGGATGACCCCATTCTCTACAAGAGAGGAGTAGATGGTTTTCTCCGTAGGTGTGTTCCGGATGAAGAAGTGCAAAATGTGCTCAAGATGTGTCATTCCGATCCTTGTGGAGGGAATATGGGAGCAAACAAAACAGCATTGAAGGTTTTGCATAGCGGGTTGTGGTGGCCTCACATCTTTAAGGATGCTTGGGGGTTTGTGAAGACTTGTGACCGGTGTCAACAAACCGGCAATATATCCAAGCGAAACGAGATGCCTCAACAACCGATTCTTGAGCTAGAGGTATTTGATGTGTGGGGTGTTGATTTCATGGGGCCATTCCCTACTTCTTATGGAAATCAATACATCCTTGTGGCGGTCGATTACGTATCAAAATGGGTTGAAGCCATTGCCTCCCCAACTAATGACCACAAGGTAGTCATGAAGATGTTCAAGAAAGTCATATTTCCAAGATTCGGAATTCCTAGAGCAGTGGTAAGTGACAACGTTTCACATTTCGTTCATAGTGCTTTTCAAAAGATGCTAAGAAAGCACGGGGTTCACCAAAGATTCGGCCTTACCTATCATCCACAAACTGGTGGGCAAGTGGAAGTGTCGAACCGTCAAATTAAATTAATCCTTGAGAAGACGGTTGCAAGTAATAGGAAGGATTGGTCGGAAAAGCTTGATGACGCTCTATGGACATATAGAACGGCATACAAAACCCCAATAGGCACAACTCCATATCGTCTTGTGTATGGAAAATCTTGTCATCTACCGGTGGAGCTTGAACACCGAACTCAATGGGCAATCAAGAAGATTAACTTCGACTTGGCTAGTGCGGGAGAGCAAAGATGGCTTGATTTGCATGAGCTTGAAGAGCTAAGATTGGAAGCCTATGAGTGTGCTAGCAACTATAAGAATTGCACTAAGGATTGCCACGACCGGAACATTGAAAAGAAATCATTTCTAAAAGGCGATAAGGTACTCCTCTACAACTCTAGGATGAAATTGTTTCCCGGGAAACTTTTATCAAGGTGGAGTGGACCTTTTGTTGTTAAGGAAGTGTTTCCTCATGGAGCCGTGGAAGTTTGGGATATGGACGGCAAGAGATCTTTCAAGGTGAATGGGCATCGCCTCAAGATTTACTACGAGGGTGCTCATGTAGGTGTTTTAGAATCAACTCAATGTAATCTTACCTCCTGAGTGTGGAGGTCGTCAAGCTATTGACGTTAAAGAAGCACTTCCGGGAGGCAACCCGAGTAAAAAAAAAAGAGAAAAAAAAAAGAGAGAAAAGAGAGTCAAGAAAATAAAAGGAGTGAGAAATAAAACAATGAGTGAGAGAAGAAAAGAATAAGAGTGTTGAGAATATCTGATTTTGGCTAATTTTGTGGAATTATGTCCTTGTGGTTTTAATGTAGGAGAAGGAAGCAAAAAAAGAAAGCAAGGAAGGATTTAATCAAAGCTTTAAGCAGTGAGGAGCGGGCGCTCCTCAGCCTTGCGCGCCCGCTCGTCACAGGAAATTAATTTCAGCCAAAACAGAAGAAAAACAGAAAGTTCCAGTAAGTTTGGAGCGGGCGCTCCGGAATAAGGAGCGGGCGCTCCACCTCCCAGGAGCGGGCGCTCCAAATTTTGCACGCCTGCTCCTCACAGGATGTCCCAAATAAAAAAAAAACAGAAGGTTCTCCAAAGAATTGGAGCGCGCGCTCCAATGATCTGCACACCCGCTCCAAAGCCAGGAGCGGGCGCTCCAAATTTTGTACGCCCGCTCCTCACAGGGTGAACCAAATTCAGAAAAAAAACAGAAGGGTGAAGAAGAGTTCGGAGCGGGCGCTCCAGAACCTGGAGCGGGCGATCCACCAGCAGGAGCGGGCGCTCTAAAAATTGCACGCCCGCTCCTCACAGGAAAATTCAAAAAAAAAAACAGAAGTGAATTCCCAGGATCGGAGCGGGCGCTCCTCTTCCCTGCACGCCCGCTCCAGCCGATCCGGGTTAAAAAAAAAGGGGAATCTTTCTCTTTCTTTTAATCTCCTTCACCCATTTTAACCAATCATTCTAACATTCATGCTCTCTCTCCTCATCCCCATCTACTTCTCACTCTAAAAACCCTCACTTTCTCCAACTTCTCTCTTCATTTTCATCATCAAATCTCAACTTTCTTCAATCAAAATTCACAAATTCTTAATCTACATCAAATTCTCTCTCCAAAAACCACAATTTTACAAAAATTTGGGCAAAAATTTCGAAGACCCACAAGTGGGAATTGAAGAAAATCAAAGGGAAAGGGGCCAAGCTTGTTAGAAAAGGAGAAATTTGGGTAAATTGGAGGATTTAAGAGTATTTTCATACTCTAAGTGGTATAATCTTCTTCCTTACTTCACTTTCCCTCTTAAACCTAAGGGTTTTTCTTCAATCTTTCTCTCAATTTGTTTATTTCATGATTGTTGTGTAATTAGTTGCATGATTAGGTGATTTAAACAAATTTTCTTGCCTTTGATAATTAAATTGTTGATTTTTGTGGATAATTGTGGAGTAAGAGAATGGCTTGTGCATGAAAAATTGATTATACTTTGTGAATTTGTGAATTTTTGTGTGGGAATTGTTGTGTTGAGATTGTTGGTCGGTTGTGTGGAATTATTATTGAATTGTGAGCAGGTACATTGGATTTATTTGGGGGTTTGAAGTTAAGGAGATTGTTTGTGGTTTGTTGACTGTTGTTTGTGGTGATTTTTGTAAGCTTTCCTGTCCAAAAAAAAAAAAAAAAATTCAAAATGGTTCTTCGTTTATTTGGAGGTGCGGGAGGGAAGAAGAGGAAGACTACTTCCGGCATCCAAATAAATGAAAACCGTTCCTCCGGAAGCCCTACCGAATCCCTAAACCAAACAATAGCCCAAAACAAAGAAATAAGCCAATCCGGTCCTCCTCCTTTGATAAAAAAACCAGAAAAAACCAAAGGTCTCCATAAAAAGCTATGCTCGCGAAAAATGCTTCCAACACGATTCTATGACCAATAGTCGTGCCAAATTCTAGGAATAGACGACGGAATTCGTCAAGTGGCTGCTAATTTCGGATGGTTAGAATTCCTTAAAAAAAGGGAGGAAACATTCGAATCACTTACTCTCGAATTCCTATCCACCCTAACCGTGGTAAAGACTAGTGGGGAAGGAGAGCCGATTGAGTGCGAGATTGAGTTTAACATGTTCAATAGACCTCAAGTCATAAGCTTAACTCACCTCAATCAGATATTCGGGTGGCCCGTTAGCAACCAAATAACCAGACCCGATAGTTACAAGCTCACCAGTTACGACGAGTGTAACTGGTGGAACACTATCGCGGGGTACCCCGCATTCACATCCCGGTCTAGTCACGCTAGCCATATCATCCACCCCGTACTCCGTATATTCATGAGAATTATGGGGTATGCTTGCTTCACAAAGCAAGATCTCGGGAAGCTAACAAAAGAGGAGATTAAATGCCTCTTTATAGCTTCCCGATTTGAGGGGGATCTTGAGGGGAACGTGAATATGGGGTACATATTCATAAAGCGGTTCTACGATATTAAGATGAGCACGGAGTTGACGGGTGAGATTAAGTGTGGTGGGATGATCACAATCATCGCCAAGGAATTGGGTTTCACCGGTTGGGTTAACCAATTAACCCCAATTGAAGGCCCAAATGCTCTTGACCTTGCCGGTTTTGCCACAATGAATATGATTGTGGAAATCCGGGGAAATGTGACCACCTACTCTTGGTTGGTCAAAGGGAAACACCGTTGCATTCTCCCTAATGCGGCGGTTATGAACACCGTGGGAACCACTTGGCAAGTGTCAAATGAGCCACTCCCCGACAATGTTCCCGACCTTGATCAACCATCTCAACCCCGCCGCCATAGCATCTCTACCATTCCAAATTTCATGGGCGGTCAATCCTCCTCCTCATCTTCCTCCTTCAACCTCGAGTCGGCCTTCCACCACCTTAACCTTTCTAACCAAAGAATTCTCCAAGAAAATGAATATCAAAGCTATGTCTCCCAAATGTCCTACCAAAACCTCGTTGAAAGGGGAGACTTTCTCCCTTATGTCAACTATCCTCACCGACCCGTTCAAGAAGGGCCGGTTGCGGGTTGGAACAACAACCAACCCACCTACTCTTATTGGCAAGGACCCCGTAGCTCCATTTCGGAGCTTCGTTCCTTCCCTCCCTACGATTATACACAACCTGAGGGTTGTGATTTTAGGGGGGACCCCTCTTACTACCACGTCCCCGAGACATGTGGTAGGATGACTCCGGAGGAGATTGATAACCACCCCCAAAGGGGATACTTCGGGTTCCCACCCGGGTATAATGGTTGTTGGGGCACTAGTGATGCACCGGACTACGGTCATTACCGTAGTAGCCCCAACTATGATCTCCCTCCCTACGTGGATCAACCTTCCTACTCCGGCGATGTAGATCCTAACTACAATTTCATGCCATCGCCGAGTAGGGAGGAGTGATCGGGAGTAGGCTTAGGCTTTTGTATTTACCGTTCCCTTTTACTCTTTCCCGTCTTTTGTGACACCGAGGGCGGTGTCAAGTTCTAGCTTGGGGGGGAGAGTTGTCCTCTTCGTGTCTATCTTTTGTGGGTACGGTATTCAAAAGTCTAGCTTGGGGGGTATTCTTGGGGTTTTTTTATGCCTATGAGTGGGTTTTGGTTTTGGTAGGATGTGTGCTTTCTTGTGATGCTTTTTGTGCTATGTATGGAGAAGTTTGAGTTTGTATGTGGAATGTTTGGCATGAAAGGCTTAGTTTAGCCTTTGGGACTTGTGGTAGGATTCATATGGTATTATGTTCTAGTTTACATGCCTATTTTAGGTTGGTTGTTGCCCATTTCACGTTTTTATGGCATGCCTAGGCTAGAACAATTGCATATTGATGTTTTTGTCTCACTTCTCCTTATGTGTGTGCTATTTGGAGCATCTTATCTATGGCTTTGATATGATTATGCTTTGGTTGGTTTGCTTTTTGGTTGGTATCATGGGTTGATTGGCATTGTCCTTGGTTTTTCTTGATGATGAATTTTGATGATGATTTGTGCGGATTTATGATGATGGTTTCCCCAAATATCCAAATTTCTTTTTCTTATCCTCTAACATCCAAATTCCCTAATATCCAAAACCCTAATATCCAAATTCTTTAATTTGTTTTCCTTTCCCCCATTTTCAACTTCCTTCTAAAAAAAAAAAAAAAAAAAAAAAAAAGAGCTAAAAAAAAAAAGGATTTTGTTTGCCTTTGATCGGCTTGCAATGATGATATTGAATTGTATGTGGTGGATGTTTGTTTTCTTTTCGTAATAAAATTCCGAGCATGGTTTAGATGCCCTTGGTTGAAAATAGAATTGGTTAGTTTAGGCTAGTGTGAGAATAACTTTCCCGAATGTACGAGACTTAAAGTCTAGGTTTGTGGTAAGATGGAGACGCCTATCTCAAAGGAATTTGATCCCCGGATGGTAGTATTTGATCCCACATTGTTCCAAAAAAGGTGAGGTTTTATTATTTTTCAAGCCTACTACATTTTGCATGAGTGGCAAGGATCCTCTTTGATTTGGTACCCAGATCGAGAACTTGAGTCTCAACTCCCAAGGCTGTGGCCTAAACTACTCTTAGTATTGATAAAAGGTGTCATGTAATGTTTATTCACAAGGGTTAAGGCATATCATTTTCCTTATTTCTATTATTACCATTTCCATAGTTTAATTTTTAGTTCTCTATAATTAGTAGTTAGTGATGTATATACCAAAAAAAAAAAAAAAAAAAAAAAGAAAAAAAAGGGGGATGAATGAAGAATAAAAAGAAAGGGAAATAATGCGAAGAAGGAATGTATTGTCACCGCCCTATCAACCAAATAAGCTTGGGGGTGTACTCTAAAAAGTTCATTCATAGTTGCAACTTGGGTCAAGGTTAGAAGCCTTTTTGGGTTTGCTATAAATGATACAATTTAGTCGGCTCATATTTCAAAACACTTCTAGTTTTATATATATGCCTTAACCTTGTGTCGTAGTCCTTGAGTCTTGTAATGATTAGGAGAGTAGTGGATGCCTTTGTCGGTGGAGGGAGTTGATTCGCAAGCATATGGAGAGGGTACTCTTTCATTGAGATGTCGAGCGTTCGAAACCCGCTTTATCTATGTTTTTCCGGCTCCTTCGTGGAGTCACGAGACACTACCATTAGGGGGGGATTTGAACTTTTTGATAGGGACGCGGTAAGATATGTTGAATAGGCTTGAGTTGAGTATTTTCGGGAAGGTTAGCTAGGCTTTGGCTAGTCATGACCGTGGTTGATCTTAGGCATATACCTCATGCTCGAGTTTTATTGCTTAAGTATTCTTATATCTATGCATGTGCTTTTCTTTGAGCAAATTGATCTTTGGGTTTGTTTTTGGGCAATGTGAATTGCTTGAGGACAAGCATTTGGCTAGCTTGGGGGGATTTGATAAGTGGTTTATTTGACCACTTATTGTGTTATTTTAAACCCGGTTTTGCGATCATTTCCCCTCTTTCTAACCCAATTTTGAATGAAAATGTTTTGTCTCGGCTTTCCCCCTCTTGGTTTGTGTTTGTCCATGTTTTGCAGGTCTATGGACTCAATTTGGCAAGCTTTCGGTGCATGGTTTGTGTTTAAGGCAAGAGAATTAAAGAATGGAGAGGGCGCTCCAGCAGGAGCGGGCGTGCACCCCTCAGGAGCGGGCGCTCCGATCTTTCTGCCAACTTTCTCCCAAAGCTTCAAGAATTGCACACCCTGTGAGGAGCGGGCGTGCAACCTGTGGAGTGGGCGCTCCTCGCTGGGAAATCCGTTTTCTTTGACGGATTTCCCTATGTGTTACGGGGAGTATAAATACTTCCTCCTTTATTCATTTGTAACCTATACAGATATAGCCTAGTTTTTAGAGACTCCTCTTAGTTTGAAACATTCCTTTTAATTAATTTAGCTTAATTTTCATCAATTCAATCATTGTAATAGTTGGTTTCAAGTTTGTTTCTCAAGATTGGCACTTTGTATTCAACAATTTCAAGCCTCAATTAGTAACTTCCTTCTACTTTTCTCCATTTAAAATCTGATTTTATTTGTTGTTGCATGATATTTAAATCTTCTTAGTTCTTGATAATTTGTTATTGGATGATAGTTATTTCAATTGTTAATCATTTTTCCCAATTATTGAAGAAGTTAGAACCCTAATACTTGTTTGCATGTTGATAAATATGAGTTGTGAGTAGTCTACTTGCTAGGGGTTGGGTGAAGCTCAACCTTTTGGGTTAATTATGCAAATGTGGGAGAAGCATTGATGCTTGTATTGCAATTAAATTGATTATATGTGATTACTTGTTAGTTCTTCAATGATAGGATTAGCTACCCTTGATTTAGGAGCTTGATAGCATGATATGCTTAGTTTGACATGGAAATGTGAATGAAGCATGGCATCACTTATTGCAATTTGATTATATGTATCTTCAATTGCTAAACTAATGAGGAATCTAAGTTTATTAGTGTGAGTTGTTTCCTAATTGCATGAGGTTGATCTTACATATAGTCCTTGCTAAATCTTATCAATTTTACTCCCCGTTTGTCTATTTGCCTTGGTCGAGTGGATCCCACTCCCTAGTGTCCTCAATCCATTGATTTAGAACCATAGTTTTTTTGTCTTCTTGACGAACCCCAATTCACCATTGACTTCGAATTAGCTTAAGGGTTAAGATCTTTGGCAACCATATCCCGTTCCTTGTGGACCGAACTCTTACTTGTCATTATGCTTGGTTTGTAAGGTGTTTGTTAATAAATGTGTTTGGTTGAGTGTGGAATGTGCGACCGTTCTAACGCCCATCAGTGCTCTATTAATTTCAAATACGCGTACCCTCAACCTTCCTTAAAAATTATAAAATTTACATACTCATCTTCCCTTGTACTAATTAATAATCTAATTTACTAGGCTTGTTTCATGTAGAGTATATAAATAAATGGCAAATGCAGTTAATATCTACTGTTCCTGGGCCTAAAGCTTTAATATGACAGTTTTCAACTCAAGACACCGGCAATACACAATTACTCAAAAAATTTTAGTTGTAGACAAATTTTACATTTATTTCCACAATTCCACTTCGTTGTGTTACTGGATGCATTGCAGAATACAGTCCTAAACAGAGGTAATGTCAGTAGAATGTAAGTTGAACATATTCAATTTAGACCCAAATAAGAAAAGGCTCCATCATCATACAAGACAAATAATAAGTTAGAGATCTAATGAAAGACCAAGGTGTCAAGATTTCATGAAAAGTCCAAAATAACAGCTATTAATCTAGTGATTATGTTTTCATTGACAAGACAAATAGCATATGCTCATCATTAAATCAACCAACATCTTATACTTTAGTAATTATAGAGCTTAAATAAATTGTTATTTACATGTAAAAGTGAGTTTATTAGGTTGTTTTTATTTACGTTGTTGTAGGCATTAACTATTGTAGTGTATGTTAAAATTATATCCATAATTATATAGCAGTTATCTTTGTGACTTGTGTGAGTTTATTTTTATTTTTAACTTTCTAGTTTGTAGAAATGGACCGAACTTGGATAACCACAAAAAAATTAGGGGATCCAGAATATGAAGTTGGAGTTATGGAATTTATTAAATTCGCATTGGAACATAATAGTGAAGGGCGTGATAAATTGCCATGTTCTTGTTACATCTGCCATAATCTTATGTATCACAAAGCTAATGTGATACTTAATCATTTGAGTAAAAGGAAATTTGATAGAACATATACTTGTTGGCATCGTCATGGTGAGAAAAGGGAAGAAATTTAAAGCAAGGATGCTCAAGGCCATAATACCGATGAGGGTAACTGATGTATCCATTTTATATAGTATTTTACCCCCGTCCCTTGGTCATAATTAGTAGTGTTTTTGGCTCTTTAGAGCCACTTTTATTACTAATTGGTGTTTTCTAGTGTTTTCGTAGATTTGGTTGACTTTTGCAGGGATTTATGCTTTTGGAGTATTTTCCCGAGATATTTAGGAGCAATCACGAGCACTGGAGAAGCACGACCAGATTTTATAGCCCAGGGCCGGTTGGAGCCATCGAACCGGTGATTAAGGGCTCGGTAGAGGTGTTACCGGGGCGTTTGGACCGAGTATTCAAGACCCAAAGAGGAAACCCAGATTGGCCCGAAGAATTGGAGCCCAATCGAAGTCCAAATATTGGCCCAAATGATCCGCCCGGCCAAAAAGGCTGGCGCCCGGAGGCGCGCCCGGCCGGGCGGGAGGAGCGCCCGGTGACGCGCCCGGCCGGGCGCGAGATAGCTATTAAAGATAAAAAGGCGCGCCCGATCGGGCGGTGCCTCGCCCGATTGGGCGCGTGTTTATTTAGGAGACGATTAACGTCGTTTTAATTTGTTTCAGTTTAGGATTTTTGTACGGAGTATAAATATTCCTCCGTAATACGATTTTTGGGGATCTTCTTCTTCTTCTCTTAATCCTTTCTCCTAGACTTTCTCTCTCTACTTAGTTTTCTCTCTCTTAATCTCTCTCTAAACTTTTGTTCTTATTTCTTTGATTAATTCCAGATTTACTTTGGTGACGATTTCTTTTCCCTTAATCTTAGTTATTTATTTTATTCCTTTGATCATGATTTATTTTATTGTTTTGCTTAGTCTATATTTAATAATGTGTGAGTAGTTTAATTTCTAGGGTTCATGGGGATCTAATAAATGATATGAAGGGGTAAATTATTGTTGTTGATTATTAATGCTAGATTAATTTCCTATTGATTGATTTAATGCTCTGTGACTAGATTAGGCCTATCTTTTATGCATGAGTTTGACAATATTGATTCAAGAATCGAGAGATGAGAATTAATGTTTAGGTCTAGTTTCAATAGGCAAGTTAATTTATAAATGGTTAAGTCAGGATTCGAGAGATGAGATTTAATACCGATAAATTAATCATGTGGTTGTAATAAGTAGCGAGAGCCCTTTACAATCTGGTTAATTGATGCATTGATGATTGACTATTATTGATTGTTGGTTTTGCATGATAATTTCTTATTGGATTGTTTTAATGTTTTACAATTGCGGCTTGTAAAAGTATAGCAATATTAAATTGATGAATCGAGCAGATGTTAATTTGATATTAAAAGCTATTTTCAATAAGAACTTAGATCTAGTAAATTGCGAGAGCCTGTTAGGTCTATGTTGGTTAATAAATTGCGAGAGCCTGTTAATCATGTTATTTGTGCAATGTCAATGATTGATTACCCTATTTTGCCCCAGAATATTATTTATTGGTGAACCTATACCCTAGATCCTTTTATATATTATTTTCTCCCTTTTCCTACTCTTTTTAGTTTAGTTTCATATTCAACTTTTAATATTGGTTACTTAAATAATTTAGATTATAATATTTAATTAGGAGTAAAAAGACTTGTTTCCCTGTGGAGATCGACCCTACTTCCCTATCTACTTTAGTTAGTGAATTAGGTAATTATTTTTGATTAAGGGATACGACTTTACCTTGTCAAAATTTGGCGCCGTTGCCGGGGAAACGGTTTTATTTTTATTTCTAGTTATTATTAGAGTCTAGATTATTTTTAATTTATTATTATTATTATTATTTTAATTTTAATTTTTTTTTTTTATGAGTTGAAAATATCCATGCTTATGTCACTACAAGAATTATATAATTTTTATGCAGCACCTAACTACTGTAGTTGTCAACGTCTTTGTCATGAAAATCCTGAATGCCCTTATAGTGAGTTTTTTGTGCGTGCTCCGGATGATTTTAGAGTCTTTCCGTATACATATGATCATATTCGGAAACGATTAGTTGCTAATGAAAGTTATTGGAAGGCTCTTGATGAAAAAGTCTATGGACACTATAATAATATGAATGTTATTGAGGATGAAGAACCATCGGTTATAGAATTTGTGGTTGAAAAATCATTGGTTGACGAATCGGTGATTGAAAAATCATTAGTTGTAGAAACGGTGGTTGATAATTCCTTTGTTGATGATGAGGTTATTTGTGAGGGTAAAATTTTAAAGTCATTATCGGATGATAAAGACAATGACTACCTCCATGTTCGTTCTATTAATTCTAAATTTTTAGCGGAGGAAGTAGAAGGTTGTGGTGTATTTTCATCTCCCTCTTTTGATTTTTCTTTCTACCTTGAGTTCTCTTTATGTGCTCCTAACTTTTTCTTTATAGGGATAAATGTGCTTGCTATTAAGCCCTATATAGTGCTTAATGAAATGTTTGCAGGAGCGTTTGATAAGTTACTCAAGGCATTGAATTCTTCCGATTGAGAGAAGGAGTATGGTCGAGCAGGACCTTGATAAACTAGCGCTTTGCGGGAGGCAACCCGTATTTTGTTGCTTTTTATTTATTTATTTATTTGTTTGTGTGTTTTCTTTTTGTTTTGTTTTAGAGAGGTAGAGGAGAGTATATCTTATATTTGTGGGAGTGTGATTTTGTGCACAGATACTAGAAAATTTGAGAAAAGATCGAAGGGCTAAAGGAATCCCGGGCCAATTAGCAGCAGCAAGCTGCCCCGTCAAATCAGTAGCACGGGCCCGATCGGGCAGAGCTCGCCACGATCGGGCGCGCGTACGCGTCAGCAAACTACGTCAATTTCGACAGGCCATAACTTTTGCGTTTCTTATCCGATTTTTGCGTGTGACCTGTCGTTGGAAAGCTATTCAAGTCTAGTTTCCAATGCAATTGGAATAACTGCATTATCATTTTTATATCAAAAGTTATGATCAGAATCGTGCACCTGACTCAAATTTGAACTTTTTCCCACTAACACTTTGTTTCTTTCTTGCCCAATTTTGTTCCAAAGAGATGTATTGCAATCCTCGAGACTTTGGTGACATTGATGTGGTGATGATGAAGAGTAGTCACCTTGACTACTAGCTTCCCTTTAAGACAATGAGGACATTGTCTGATTTAGCTTGGGGGGAGGTTCTCGTGTTCGTATGGTACATCTTTCACTCTCTCTCTGCTCTTTTTACTTTTATTTTTCTTAGTACAGATTTTATTGTTTTCTTAGGTTAGTTTTATTCCAATGAATTATGAATCATGCTTTCCTGTGCCCCTTGATGAAAATTTTTCGAAATTGTTTTGATTCTTGGTAATTGATGATAGGCATTGTGGATTAGTTGATCATGATATGATGTTTGATTGCCTTGAAACCTTTACATGCGTCAATTTTGTCCAACTATTTGTGAATATAGTGCTTGACTAGTTGATTTGGTAAGGATTGTGTGATAGTTCCATAATTCCTGGTATGTCAATGAATTTGAGTATTGGTTTGCTACTATTAGTAATATTTATATGATTCATTATTATGCACATTGTGGAGGACGAAGACATTTGTTCTTTTAGGTAACCTTCAGATATTGTAGATACATTTGTTCCCTTCTTGCTACCCATGTTGTTGCCTTGACTTTTTATTGTTTATTAGCCACATTACAAGCCTATTTTGCCCCATTGGTTACTAGTCCCAAGCTTGGCTTGGGGGAGCTATTAGTGAGTGAGGTGAGGGAGTTTGTAGTGTGCTATTTATTTGCACAATTTGGGTGGGATTTTGATAAGTAGTTTTGTTGATTGTTCATGTTTATTTTTGATGAGTTTGAGAGTTATATTTTCTTGAAAAAAATAAAGCATGATATTATGAAAAAAAAAAAGAGAAGTTCAAAGGAAAAAAAAATGTGAAAAAAAATATGCGAACTTCAAAAGAAAAAAATGTTCAAATGTTCTAGTTGGAGGTTTGTAAAGAATAATTTTGAGCCTCAATGGAAAAGTTTCAAGTTGGGAAAATAAAGTTTGTTTATTCACTCTATTACTCCATTATTATATCTTATGAGTGAAATTGTAAGAGTTGGGTTTATTTATTATGATTGGAGTATATTTGGTTGATGTTAGAATTGGTTATGTAGGAGATGTTGATCATTATTTATTTTTGATCATGGGTTTTATTAGGATATTGCTCCCTTAAGCATAGCTTTTCTCTCACGTATTTCCAAATTTATCTTACCCTTTACCCTAGCCTTGCATTACAAGCTTTAAAGACCTTCCAACCTTTGTGCATAGAATTGTATGAATGTGAAAGTGTTGCTTATCAATGCAAGTTATGATTTGGCATATTTCGAGTCGACTAGTAGGATTGAGCGTTCATTGTTTTTATACACACGAGAGTGTGAGTTGGGAGGGCATTGTTCACATTAGAGGGGTGGTTGGAGAGCGATCGAGTACATCTTTTACTCGCCACATAAATGAGAGTCGAGTGTGTGAGCACTAGTCTTGAATTCTATATGCTCTTGTGGTTTGCTTTGTTTGACAATTGTTAGGGAAGAAAGGTAATTGGATGGATTTGATTGGTTGACTCTGAAGCGTGTTTATTTGATTTACCTTGGATCGCTTGTGCTTGATTTTTACTTATTGGGGTGAAGCATATTTATTGATTCATTGATGAGATCTTTGCTTAGGGACAAGCAAAGGTTTGGCTTGGGGGAGTTTGATGTATCCATTTTATATAGTATTTTACCCCCGTCCCTTGGTCATAATTAGTAGTGTTTTTGGCTCTTTAGAGCCACTTTTATTACTAATTGGTGTTTTCTAGTGTTTTCGTAGATTTGGTTGACTTTTGCAGGGATTTATGCTTTTGGAGTATTTTCCCGAGATATTTAGGAGCAATCACGAGCACTGGAGAAGCACGACCAGATTTTATAGCCCAGGGCCGGTTGGAGCCATCGAACCGGTGATTAAGGGCTCGGTAGAGGTGTTACCGGGGCGTTTGGACCGAGTATTCAAGACCCAAAGAGGAAACCCAGATTGGCCCGAAGAATTGGAGCCCAATCGAAGTCCAAATATTGGCCCAAATGATCCGCCCGGCCAAAAAGGCTGGCGCCCGGAGGCGCGCCCAGCCGGGCGGGAGGAGCGCCCGGTGACGCGCCCGGCCGGGCGCGAGATAGCTATTAAAGATAAAAAGGCGCGCCCGATCGGGCGGTGCCTCGCCCGATCGGGCGCGTGTTTATTTAGGAGACGATTAACGTCGTTTTAATTTGTTTCAGTTTAGGATTTTTGTACGGAGTATAAATACTCCTCCGTAATACGATTTTTGGGGATCTTCTTCTTCTTCTCTTAATCCTTTCTCCTAGACTTTCTCTCTCTACTTAGTTTTCTCTCTCTTAATCTCTCTCTAAACTTTTGTTCTTATTTCTTTGATTAATTCCAGATTTACTTTGGTGACGATTTCTCTTCCCTTAATCTTAGTTATTTATTTTATTCCTTTGATCATGATTTATTTTATTGCTTTGCTTAGTCTATATTTAATAATGTGTGAGTAGTTTAATTTCTAGGGTTCATGGGGATCTAATAAATGATATGAAGGGGTAAATTATTGTTGTTGATTATTAATGCTAGATTAATTTCCTATTGATTGATTTAATGCTCTGTGACTAGATTAGGCCTATCTTTTATGCATGAGTTTGACAATATTGATTCAAGAATCGAGAGATGAGAATTAATGTTTAGGTCTAGTTTCAATAGGCAAGTTAATTTATAAATGGTTAAGTCAAGATTCGAGAGATGAGATTTAATATCGATAAATTAATCATGTGGTTGTAATAAGTAGCGAGAGCCCTTTACAATCTGGTTAATTGATGCATTGATGATTGACTATTATTGATTGTTGGTTTTGCATGATAATTTCTTATTGGATTGTTTTAATGTTTTACAATTGCGGCTTGTAAAAGTATAGCAATATTAAATTGATGAATCGAGCAGATGTTAATTTGATATTAAAGGCTATTTTCAATAAGAACTTAGATCTAGTAAATTGCGAGAGCCTGTTAGGTCTATGTTGGTTAATAAATTGCGAGAGCCTGTTAATCATGTTATTTGTGCAATGTCAATGATTGATTACCCTATTTTGCCCCAGAATATTATTTATTGGTGAACCTATACCCTAGATCCTTTTATATATTATTTTCTCCCTTTTCCGACTCTTTTTAGTTTAGTTTCATATTCAACTTTTAATATTGGTTACTTAAATAATTTAGATTATAATATTTAATTAGGAGTAAAAAGACTTGTTTCCCTGTGGAGATCGACCCTACTTCCCTATCTACTTTAGTTAGTGAATTAGGTAATTATTTTTGATTAAGGGATACGACTTTACCTTGTCAAAATTTGGCGCCGTTGCCGGGGAAACGGTTTTATTTTTATTTCTAGTTATTATTAGAGTCTAGATTATTTTTAATTTATTATTATTATTATTTTTTTAATTTTAATTTTTTTTTTTATGAGTTGAAAATATCCATGCTTATGTCACTACAAGAATTATATAATTTTTATGCAGCACCTAACTACTGTAGTTGTCAACATCTTTGTCATGAAAATCCTGAATGCCCTTATAGTGAGTTTTTTGTGCGTGCTCCGGATGATTTTAGAGTCTTTCCGTATACATATGATCATATTCGGAAACGATTAGTTGCTAATGAAAGTTATTGGAAGGCTCTTGATGAAAAAGTCTATGGACACTATAATAATATGAATGTTATTGAGGATGAAGAACCATCGGTTATAGAATTTGTGGTTGAAAAATCATTGGTTGACGAATCGGTGATTGAAAAATCATTAGTTGTAGAAACGGTGGTTGATAATTCCTTTGTTGATGATGAGGTTATTTGTGAGGGTAAAATTTTAAAGTCATTATCGGATGATAAAGACAATGACTACCTCCATGTTCGTTCTATTAATTCTAAATTTTTAGCGGAGGAAGTAGAAGGTTGTGGTGTATTTTCATCTCCCTCTTTTGATTTTTCTTTCTACCTTGAGTTCTCTTTATGTGCTCCTAACTTTTTCTTTATAGGGATAAATGTGCTTGCTATTAAGCCCTATATAGTGCTTAATGAAATGTTTGCAGGAGCGTTTGATAAGTTACTCAAGGCATTGAATTCTTCCGATTGAGAGAAGGAGTATGGTCGAGCGGGACCTTGATAAACTAGCGCTTTGCGGGAGGCAACCCGTATTTTGTTGCTTTTTATTTATTTATTTATTTGTTTGTGTGTTTTCTTTTTGTTTTGTTTTAGAGAGGTAGAGGAGAGTATATCTTATATTTGTGGGAGTGTGATTTTGTGCACAGATACTAGAAAAGTTGAGAAAAGATCGAAGGGCTAAAGGAATCCCGGGCCAATTAGCAGCAGCAAGCTGCCCCGTCAAATCAGTAGCACGGGCCCGATCGGGCAGAGCTCGCCCGATCGGGCGTGCGTACGCGTCAGCAAACTACGTCTATTTCGACAGGCCATAACTTTTGCGTTTCTTATCCGATTTTTGCGTGTGACCTGTCGTTGGAAAGCTATTCAAGTCTAGTTTTCAATGCAATTGGAATAACTGCATTATCATTTATATATCAAAAGTTATGATCAGAATCGTGAACCTGACTCAAATTTGAACTTTTTCCCACTAACACTTTGTTTCTTTCTTGCCCAATTTTGTTCCAAAGAGATGTATTGCAATCCTCGAGACTTTGGTGACATTGATGTGGTGATGATGAAGAGTAGTCACCTTGACTACTAGCTTCCCTTTAAGACAATGAGGACATTGTCTGATTTAGCTTGGGGGGAGGTTCTCGTGTTCGTATGGTACATCTTTCACTCTCTCTCTGCTCTTTTTACTTTTATTTTTCTTAGTACAGATTTTATTGTTTTCTTAGGTTAGTTTTATTCCAATGAATTATGAATCATGCTTTCCTGTGCCCCTTGATGAAAATTTTTCGAAATTGTTTTGATTCTTGGTAATTGATGATAGGCATTGTGGATTAGTTGATCATGATATGATGTTTGATTGCCTTGAAACCTTTACATGCGTCAATTTTGTCCAACTATTTGTGAATATAGTGCTTGACTAGTTGATTTGGTAAGGATTGTGTGATAGTTCCATAATTCCTGGTATGTCAATGAATTTGAGTATTGGTTTGCTACTATTAGTAATATTTATATGATTCATTATTATGCACATTGTGGAGGACGAAGGCATTTGTTCTTTTAGGTAACCTTCAGATATTGTAGATACATTTGTTCCCTTCTTGCTACCCATGTTGTTGCCTTGACTTTTTATTGTTTATTAGCCACATTACAAGCCTATTTTGCCCCATTGGTTACTAGTCCCAAGCTTGGCTTGGGGGAGCTATTAGTGAGTGAGGTGAGGGAGTTTGTAGTGTGCTATTTATTTGCACAATTTGGGTGGGATTTTGATAAGTAGTTTTGTTGATTGTTCATGTTTATTTTTGATGAGTTTGAGAGTTATATTTTCTTGAAAAAAATAAAGCATGATATTATGAAAAAAAAAACGAGAAGTTCAAAGGAAAAAAAAATGTGAAAAAAAATATGCGAACTTCAAAAGAAAAAAATGTTCAAATGTTCTAGTTGGAGGTTTGTAAAGAATAATTTTGAGCCTCAATGGAAAAATTTCAAGTTGGGAAAATAAAGTTTGTTTATTCACTCTATTACTCCATTATTATATCTTATGAGTGAAATTGTAAGAGTTGGGTTTATTTATTATGATTGGAGTATATTTGGTTGATGTTAGAATTGGTTATGTAGGAGATGTTGATCATTATTTATTTTTGATCATGGGTTTTATTAGGATATTGCTCCCTTAAGCATAGCTTTTCTCTCACGTATTTCCAAATTTATCTTACCCTTTACCCTAGCCTTGCATTACAAGCTTTAAAGACCTTCCGACCTTTGTGCATAGAATTGTATGAATGTGAAAGTGTTGCTTATCAATGCAAGTTATGATTTGGCATATTTCGAGTCGACTAGTAGGATTGAGCGTTCATTGTTTTTATACACACGAGAGTGTGAGTTGGGAGGGCATTGTTCACATTAGAGGGGTGGTTGGAGAGCGATCGAGTACATCTTTTACTCGCCACATAAATGAGAGTCGAGTGTGTGAGCACTAGTCTTGAATTCTATATGCTCTTGTGGTTTGCTTTGTTTGACAATTGTTAGGGAAGAAAGGTAATTGGATGGATTTGATTGGTTGACTCTGAAGCGTGTTTATTTGATTTACCTTGGATCGCTTGTGCTTGATTTTTACTTATTGGGGTGAAGCATATTTATTGATTCATTGATGAGATCTTTGCTTAGGGACAAGCAAAGGTTTGGCTTGGGGGAGTTTGATGTATCCATTTTATATAGTATTTTACCCCCGTCCCTTGGTCATAATTAGTAGTGTTTTTGGCTCTTTAGAGCCACTTTTATTACTAATTGGTGTTTTCTAGTGTTTTCGTAGATTTGGTTGACTTTTGCAGGGATTTATGCTTTTGGAGTATTTTCCCGAGATATTTAGGAGCAATCACGAGCACTGGAGAAGCACGACCAGATTTTATAGCCCAGGGCCGGTTGGAGCCATCGAACCGGTGATTAAGGGCTCGGTAGAGGTGTTACCGGGGCGTTTGGACCGAGTATTCAAGACCCAAAGAGGAAACCCAGATTGGCCCGAAGAATTGGAGCCCAATCGAAGTCCAAATATTGGCCCAAATGATCCGCCCGGCCAAAAAGGCTGGCGCCCGGAGGCGCGCCCAGCCGGGCGGGAGGAGCGCCCGGTGACGCGCCCGGCCGGGCGCGAGATAGCTATTAAAGATAAAAAGGCGCGCCCGATCGGGCGGTGCCTCGCCCGATCGGGCGCGTGTTTATTTAGGAGACGATTAACGTCGTTTTAATTTGTTTCAGTTTAGGATTTTTGTACGGAGTATAAATACTCCTCCGTAATACGATTTTTGGGGATCTTCTTCTTCTTCTCTTAATCCTTTCTCCTAGACTTTCTCTCTCTACTTAGTTTTCTCTCTCTTAATCTCTCTCTAAACTTTTGTTCTTATTTCTTTGATTAATTCCAGATTTACTTTGGTGACGATTTCTCTTCCCTTAATCTTAGTTATTTATTTTATTCCTTTGATCATGATTTATTTTATTGCTTTGCTTAGTCTATATTTAATAATGTGTGAGTAGTTTAATTTCTAGGGTTCATGGGGATCTAATAAATGATATGAAGGGGTAAATTATTGTTGTTGATTATTAATGCTAGATTAATTTCCTATTGATTGATTTAATGCTCTGTGACTAGATTAGGCCTATCTTTTATGCATGAGTTTGACAATATTGATTCAAGAATCGAGAGATGAGAATTAATGTTTAGGTCTAGTTTCAATAGGCAAGTTAATTTATAAATGGTTAAGTCAAGATTCGAGAGATGAGATTTAATACCGATAAATTAATCATGTGGTTGTAATAAGTAGCGAGAGCCCTTTACAATCTGGTTAATTGATGCATTGATGATTGACTATTATTGATTGTTGGTTTTGCATGATAATTTCTTATTGGATTGTTTTAATGTTTTACAATTGCGGCTTGTAAAAGTATAGCAATATTAAATTGATGAATCGAGCAGATGTTAATTTGATATTAAAGGCTATTTTCAATAAGAACTTAGATCTAGTAAATTGCGAGAGCCTGTTAGGTCTATGTTGGTTAATAAATTGCGAGAGCCTGTTAATCATGTTATTTGTGCAATGTCAATGATTGATTACCCTATTTTGCCCCAGAATATTATTTATTGGTGAACCTATACCCTAGATCCTTTTATATATTATTTTCTCCCTTTTCCGACTCTTTTTAGTTTAGTTTCATATTCAACTTTTAATATTGGTTACTTAAATAATTTAGATTATAATATTTAATTAGGAGTAAAAAGACTTGTTTCCCTGTGGAGATCGACCCTACTTCCCTATCTACTTTAGTTAGTGAATTAGGTAATTATTTTTGATTAAGGGATACGACTTTACCTTGTCAAAATTTGGCGCCGTTGCCGGGGAAACGGTTTTATTTTTATTTCTAGTTATTATTAGAGTCTAGATTATTTTTAATTTATTATTATTATTATTTTTTTAATTTTAATTTTTTTTTTATGAGTTGAAAATATCCATGCTTATGTCACTACAAGAATTATATAATTTTTATGCAGCACCTAACTACTGTAGTTGTCAACGTCTTTGTCATGAAAATCCTGAATGCCCTTATAGTGAGTTTTTTGTGCGTGCTCCGGATGATTTTAGAGTCTTTCCGTATACATATGATCATATTCGGAAACGATTAGTTGCTAATGAAAGTTATTGGAAGGCTCTTGATGAAAAAGTCTATGGACACTATAATAATATGAATGTTATTGAGGATGAAGAACCATCGGTTATAGAATTTGTGGTTGAAAAATCATTGGTTGACGAATCGGTGATTGAAAAATCATTAGTTGTAGAAACGGTGATTGATAATTCCTTTGTTGATGATGAGGTTATTTGTGAGGGTAAAATTTTAAAGTCATTATCGGATGATAAAGACAATGACTACCTCCATGTTCGTTCTATTAATTCTAAATTTTTAGCGGAGGAAGTAGAAGGTTGTGGTGTATTTTCATCTCCCTCTTTTGATTTTTCTTTCTACCTTGAGTTCTCTTTATGTGCTCCTAACTTTTTCTTTATAGGGATAAATGTGCTTGCTATTAAGCCCTATATAGTGCTTAATGAAATGTTTGCAGGAGCGTTTGATAAGTTACTCAAGGCATTGAATTCTTCCGATTGAGAGAAGGTGTATGGTCGAGCGGGACCTTGATAAACTAGCGCTTTGCGGGAGGCAACCCGTATTTTGTTGCTTTTTATTTATTTATTTATTTGTTTGTGTGTTTTCTTTTTGTTTTGTTTTAGAGAGGTAGAGGAGAGTATATCTTATATTTGTGGGAGTGTGATTTTGTGCACAGATACTAGAAAAGTTGAGAAAAGATCGAAGGGCTAAAGGAATCCCGGGCCAATTAGCAGCAGCAAGCTGCCCCGTCAAATCAGTAGCACGGGCCCGATCGGGCAGAGCTCGCCCGATCGGGCGCGCGTACGCGTCAGCAAACTACGTCAATTTCGACAGGCCATAACTTTTGCGTTTCTTATCCGATTTTTGCGTGTGACCTGTCGTTGGAAAGCTATTCAAGTCTAGTTTTCAATGCAATTGGAATAACTGCATTATCATTTATATATCAAAAGTTATGATCAGAATCGTGAACCTGACTCAAATTTGAACTTTTTCCCACTAACACTTTGTTTCTTTCTTGCCCAATTTTGTTCCAAAGAGATGTATTGCAATCCTCGAGACTTTGGTGACATTGATGTGGTGATGATGAAGAGTAGTCACCTTGACTACTAGCTTCCCTTTAAGACAATGAGGACATTGTCTGATTTAGCTTGGGGGGAGGTTCTCGTGTTCGTATGGTACATCTTTCACTCTCTCTCTGCTCTTTTTACTTTTATTTTTCTTAGTACAGATTTTATTGTTTTCTTAGGTTAGTTTTATTCCAATGAATTATGAATCATGCTTTCCTGTGCCCCTTGATGAAAATTTTTCGAAATTGTTTTGATTCTTGGTAATTGATGATAGGCATTGTGGATTAGTTGATCATGATATGATGTTTGATTGCCTTGAAACCTTTACATGCGTCAATTTTGTCCAACTATTTGTGAATATAGTGCTTGACTAGTTGATTTGGTAAGGATTGTGTGATAGTTCCATAATTCCTGGTATGTCAATGAATTTGAGTATTGGTTTGCTACTATTAGTAATATTTATATGATTCATTATTATGCACATTGTGGAGGACGAAGGCATTTGTTCTTTTAGGTAACCTTCAGATATTGTAGATACATTTGTTCCCTTCTTGCTACCCATGTTGTTGCCTTGACTTTTTATTGTTTATTAGCCACATTACAAGCCTATTTTGCCCCATTGGTTACTAGTCCCAAGCTTGGCTTGGGGGAGCTATTAGTGAGTGAGGTGAGGGAGTTTGTAGTGTGCTATTTATTTGCACAATTTGGGTGGGATTTTGATAAGTAGTTTTGTTGATTGTTCATGTTTATTTTTGATGAGTTTGAGAGTTATATTTTCTTGAAAAAAATAAAGCATGATATTATGAAAAAAAAAAAGAGAAGTTCAAAGGAAAAAAAAATGTGAAAAAAAATATGCGAACTTCAAAAGAAAAAAATGTTCAAATGTTCTAGTTGGAGGTTTGTAAAGAATAATTTTGAGCCTCAATGGAAAAATTTCAAGTTGGGAAAATAAAGTTTGTTTATTCACTCTATTACTCCATTATTATATCTTATGAGTGAAATTGTAAGAGTTGGGTTTATTTATTATGATTGGAGTATATTTGGTTGATGTTAGAATTGGTTATGTAGGAGATGTTGATCATTATTTATTTTTGATCATGGGTTTTATTAGGATATTGCTCCCTTAAGCATAGCTTTTCTCTCACGTATTTCCAAATTTATCTTACCCTTTACCCTAGCCTTGCATTACAAGCTTTAAAGACCTTCCGACCTTTGTGCATAGAATTGTATGAATGTGAAAGTGTTGCTTATCAATGCAAGTTATGATTTGGCATATTTCGAGTCGACTAGTAGGATTGAGCGTTCATTGTTTTTATACACACGAGAGTGTGAGTTGGGAGGGCATTGTTCATATTAGAGGGGTGGTTGGAGAGCGATCGAGTACATCTTTTACTCGCCACATAAATGAGAGTCGAGTGTGTGAGCACTAGTCTTGAATTCTATATGCTCTTGTGGTTTGCTTTGTTTGACAATTGTTAGGGAAGAAAGGTAATTGGATGGATTTGATTGGTTGACTCTGAAGCGTGTTTATTTGATTTACCTTGGATCGCTTGTGCTTGATTTTTACTTATTGGGGTGAAGCATATTTATTGATTCATTGATGAGATCTTTGCTTAGGGACAAGCAAAGGTTTGGCTTGGGGGAGTTTGATGTATCCATTTTATATAGTATTTTACCCCCGTCCCTTGGTCATAATTAGTAGTGTTTTTGGCTCTTTAGAGCCACTTTTATTACTAATTGGTGTTTTCTAGTGTTTTCGTAGATTTGGTTGACTTTTGCAGGGATTTATGCTTTTGGAGTATTTTCCCGAGATATTTAGGAGCAATCACGAGCACTGGAGAAGCACGACCAGATTTTATAGCCCAGGGCCGGTTGGAGCCATCGAACCGGTGATTAAGGGCTCGGTAGAGGTGTTACCGGGGCGTTTGGACCGAGTATTCAAGACCCAAAGAGGAAACCCAGATTGGCCCGAAGAATTGGAGCCCAATCGAAGTCCAAATATTGGCCCAAATGATCCGCCCCGCCAAAAAGGCTGGCGCCCGGAGGCGCGCCCGGCCGGGCGGGAGGAGCGCCCGGTGACGCGCCCGGCCGGGCGCGAGATAGCTATTAAAGATAAAAAGGCGCGCCCGATCGGGCGGTGCCTCGCCCGATCGGGCGCGTGTTTATTTAGGAGACGATTAACGTCGTTTTAATTTGTTTCAGTTTAGGATTTTTGTACGGAGTATAAATACTCCTCCGTAATACGATTTTTGGGGATCTTCTTCTTCTTCTCTTAATCCTTTCTCCTAGACTTTCTCTCTCTACTTAGTTTTCTCTCTCTTAATCTCTCTCTAAACTTTTGTTCTTATTTCTTTGATTAATTCCAGATTTACTTTGGTGACGATTTCTCTTCCCTTAATCTTAGTTATTTATTTTATTCCTTTGATTATGATTTATTTTATTGCTTTGCTTAGTCTATATTTAATAATGTGTGAGTAGTTTAATTTCTAGGGTTCATGGGGATCTAATAAATGATATGAAGGGGTAAATTATTGTTGTTGATTATTAATGCTAGATTAATTTCCTATTGATTGATTTAATGCTCTGTGACTAGATTAGGCCTATCTTTTATGCATGAGTTTGACAATATTGATTCAAGAATCGAGAGATGAGAATTAATGTTTAGGTCTAGTTTCAATAGGCAAGTTAATTTATAAATGGTTAAGTCAAGATTCGAGAGATGAGATTTAATACCGATAAATTAATCATGTGGTTGTAATAAGTAGCGAGAGCCCTTTACAATCTGGTTAATTGATGCATTGATGATTGACTATTATTGATTGTTGGTTTTGCATGATAATTTCTTATTGGATTGTTTTAATGTTTTACAATTGCGGCTTGTAAAAGTATAGCAATATTAAATTGATGAATCGAGCAGATGTTAATTTGATATTAAAGGCTATTTTCAATAAGAACTTAGATCTAGTAAATTGCGAGAGCCTGTTAGGTCTATGTTGGTTAATAAATTGCGAGAGCCTGTTAATCATGTTATTTGTGCAATGTCAATGATTGATTACCCTATTTTGCCCCAGAATATTATTTATTGGTGAACCTATACCCTAGATCCTTTTATATATTATTTTCTCCCTTTTCCTACTCTTTTTAGTTTAGTTTCATATTCAACTTTTAATATTGGTTACTTAAATAATTTAGATTATAATATTTAATTAGGAGTAAAAAGACTTGTTTCCCTGTGGAGATCGACCCTACTTCCCTATCTACTTTAGTTAGTGAATTAGGTAATTATTTTTGATTAAGGGATACGACTTTACCTTGTCAAAATTTGGCGCCGTTGCCGGGGAAACGGTTTTATTTTTATTTCTAGTTATTATTAGAGTCTAGATTATTTTTAATTTATTATTATTATTATTTTTTTAATTTTAATTTTTTTTTTTATGAGTTGAAAATATCCATGCTTATGTCACTACAAGAATTATATAATTTTTATGCAGCACCTAACTACTGTAGTTGTCAACGTCTTTGTCATGAAAATCCTGAATGCCCTTATAGTGAGTTTTTTGTGCGTGCTCCGGATGATTTTAGAGTCTTTCCGTATACATATGATCATATTCGGAAACGATTAGTTGCTAATGAAAGTTATTGGAAGGCTCTTGATGAAAAAGTCTATGGACACTATAATAATATGAATGTTATTGAGGATGAAGAACCATCGGTTATAGAATTTGTGGTTGAAAAATCATTGGTTGACGAATCGGTGATTGAAAAATCATTAGTTGTAGAAACGGTGGTTGATAATTCCTTTGTTGATGATGAGGTTATTTGTGAGGGTAAAATTTTAAAGTCATTATCGGATGATAAAGACAATGACTACCTCCATGTTCGTTCTATTAATTCTAAATTTTTAGCGGAGGAAGTAGAAGGTTGTGGTGTATTTTCATCTCCCTCTTTTGATTTTTCTTTCTACCTTGAGTTCTCTTTATGTGCTCCTAACTTTTTCTTTATAGGGATAAATGAGCTTGCTATTAAGCCCTATATAGTGCTTAATGAAATGTTTGCAGGAGCGTTTGATAAGTTACTCAAGGCATTGAATTCTTCCGATTGAGAGAAGGTGTATGGTCGAGCGGGACCTTGATAAACTAGCGCTTTGCGGGAGGCAACCCGTATTTTGTTGCTTTTTATTTATTTATTTATTTGTTTGTGTGTTTTCTTTTTGTTTTGTTTTAGAGAGGTAGAGGAGAGTATATCTTATATTTGTGGGAGTGTGATTTTGTGCACAGATACTAGAAAAGTTGAGAAAAGATCGAAGGGCTAAAGGAATCCCGGGCCAATTAGCAGCAGCAAGCTGCCCCGTCAAATCAGTAGCACGGGCCCGATCGGGCAGAGCTCGCCCGATCGGGCGCGCGTACGCGTCAGCAAACTACGTCAATTTCGACAGGCCATAACTTTTGCGTTTCTTATCCGATTTTTGCGTGTGACCTGTCGTTGGAAAGCTATTCAAGTCTAGTTTCCAATGCAATTGGAATAACTGCATTATCATTTATATATCAAAAGTTATGATCAGAATCGTGCACCTGACTCAAATTTGAACTTTTTCCCACTAACACTTTGTTTCTTTCTTGCCCAATTTTGTTCCAAAGAGATGTATTGCAATCCTCGAGACTTTGGTGACATTAATGTGGTGATGATGAAGAGTAGTCACCTTGACTACTAGCTTCCCTTTAAGACAATGAGGACATTGTCTGATTTAGCTTGGGGGGAGGTTCTCGTGTTCGTATGGTACATCTTTCACTCTCTCTCTGCTCTTTTTACTTTTATTTTTCTTAGTACAGATTTTATTGTTTTCTTAGGTTAGTTTTATTCCAATGAATTATGAATCATGCTTTCCTGTGCCCCTTGATGAAAATTTTTCGAAATTGTTTTGATTCTTGGTAATTGATGATAGGCATTGTGGATTAGTTGATCATGATATGATGTTTGATTGCCTTGAAACCTTTACATGCGTCAATTTTGTCCAACTATTTGTGAATATAGTGCTTGACTAGTTGATTTGGTAAGGATTGTGTGATAGTTCCATAATTCCTGGTATGTCAATGAATTTGAGTATTGGTTTGCTACTATTAGTAATATTTATATGATTCATTATTATGCACATTGTGGAGGACGAAGGCATTTGTTCTTTTAGGTAACCTTCAGATATTGTAGATACATTTGTTCCCTTCTTGCTACCCATGTTGTTGCCTTGACTTTTTATTGTTTATTAGCCACATTACAAGCCTATTTTGCCCCATTGGTTACTAGTCCCAAGCTTGGCTTGGGGGAGCTATTAGTGAGTGAGGTGAGGGAGTTTGTAGTGTGCTATTTATTTGCACAATTTGGGTGGGATTTTGATAAGTAGTTTTGTTGATTGTTCATGTTTATTTTTGATGAGTTTGAGAGTTATATTTTCTTGAAAAAAATAAAGCATGATATTATGAAAAAAAAAAAGAGAAGTTCAAAGGAAAAAAAAATGTGAAAAAAAATATGCGAACTTCAAAAGAAAAAAATGTTCAAATGTTCTAGTTGGAGGTTTGTAAAGAATAATTTTGAGCCTCAATGGAAAAATTTCAAGTTGGGAAAATAAAGTTTGTTTATTCACTCTATTACTCCATTATTATATCTTATGAGTGAAATTGTAAGAGTTGGGTTTATTTATTATGATTGGAGTATATTTGGTTGATGTTAGAATTGGTTATGTAGGAGATGTTGATCATTATTTATTTTTGATCATGGGTTTTATTAGGATATTGCTCCCTTAAGCATAGCTTTTCTCTCACGTATTTCCAAATTTATCTTACCCTTTACCCTAGCCTTGCATTACAAGCTTTAAAGACCTTCCGACCTTTGTGCATAGAATTGTATGAATGTGAAAGTGTTGCTTATCAATGCAAGTTATGATTTGGCATATTTCGAGTCGACTAGTAGGATTGAGCGTTCATTGTTTTTATACACACGAGAGTGTGAGTTGGGAGGGCATTGTTCACATTAGAGGGGTGGTTGGAGAGCGATCGAGTACATCTTTTACTCGCCACATAAATGAGAGTCGAGTGTGTGAGCACTAGTCTTGAATTCTATATGCTCTTGTGGTTTGCTTTGTTTGACAATTGTTAGGGAAGAAAGGTAATTGGATGGATTTGATTGGTTGACTCTGAAGCGTGTTTATTTGATTTACCTTGGATCGCTTGTGCTTGATTTTTACTTATTGGGGTGAAGCATATTTATTGATTCATTGATGAGATCTTTGCTTAGGGACAAGCAAAGGTTTGGCTTGGGGGAGTTTGATGTATCCATTTTATATAGTATTTTACCCCCGTCCCTTGGTCATAATTAGTAGTGTTTTTGGCTCTTTAGAGCCACTTTTATTACTAATTGGTGTTTTCTAGTGTTTTCGTAGATTTGGTTGACTTTTGCAGGGATTTATGCTTTTGGAGTATTTTCCCGAGATATTTAGGAGCAATCACGAGCACTGGAGAAGCACGACCAGATTTTATAGCCCAGGGCCGGTTGGAGCCATCGAACCGGTGATTAAGGGCTCGGTAGAGGTGTTACCGGGGCGTTTGGACCGAGTATTCAAGACCCAAAGAGGAAACCCAGATTGGCCCGAAGAATTGGAGCCCAATCGAAGTCCAAATATTGGCCCAAATGATCCGCCCCGCCAAAAAGGCTGGCGCCCGGAGGCGCGCCCGGCCGGGCGCGAGATAGCTATTAAAGATAAAAAGGCGCGCCCGATCGGGCGGTGCCTCGCCCGATCGGGCGCGTGTTTATTTAGGAGACGATTAACGTCGTTTTAATTTGTTTCAGTTTAGGATTTTTGTACGGAGTATAAATACTCCTCCGTAATACGATTTTTGGGGATCTTCTTCTTCTTCTCTTAATCCTTTCTCCTAGACTTTCTCTCTCTACTTAGTTTTCTCTCTCTTAATCTCTCTCTAAACTTTTGTTCTTATTTCTTTGATTAATTCCAGATTTACTTTGGTGACGATTTCTCTTCCCTTAATCTTAGTTATTTATTTTATTCCTTTGATCATGATTTATTTTATTGCTTTGCTTAGTCTATATTTAATAATGTGTGAGTAGTTTAATTTCTAGGGTTCATGGGGATCTAATAAATGATATGAAGGGGTAAATTATTGTTGTTGATTATTAATGCTAGATTAATTTCCTATTGATTGATTTAATGCTCTGTGACTAGATTAGGCCTATCTTTTATGCATGAGTTTGACAATATTGATTCAAGAATCGAGAGATGAGAATTAATGTTTAGGTCTAGTTTCAATAGGCAAGTTAATTTATAAATGGTTAAGTCAAGATTCGAGAGATGAGATTTAATACCGATAAATTAATCATGTGGTTGTAATAAGTAGCGAGAGCCCTTTACAATCTGGTTAATTGATGCATTGATGATTGACTATTATTGATTGTTGGTTTTGCATGATAATTTCTTATTGGATTGTTTTAATGTTTTACAATTGCGGCTTGTAAAAGTATAGCAATATTAAATTGATGAATCGAGCAGATGTTAATTTGATATTAAAGGCTATTTTCAATAAGAACTTAGATCTAGTAAATTGCGAGAGCCTGTTAGGTCTATGTTGGTTAATAAATTGCGAGAGCCTGTTAATCATGTTATTTGTGCAATGTCAATGATTGATTACCCTATTTTGCCCCAGAATATTATTTATTGGTGAACCTATACCCTAGATCCTTTTATATATTATTTTCTCCCTTTTCCTACTCTTTTTAGTTTAGTTTCATATTCAACTTTTAATATTGGTTACTTAAATAATTTAGATTATAATATTTAATTAGGAGTAAAAAGACTTGTTTCCCTGTGGAGATCGACCCTACTTCCCTATCTACTTTAGTTAGTGAATTAGGTAATTATTTTTGATTAAGGGATACGACTTTACCTTGTCAAAATTTGGCGCCGTTGCCGGGGAAACGGTTTTATTTTTATTTCTAGTTATTATTAGAGTCTAGATTATTTTTAATTTATTATTATTATTATTTTTTTAATTTTAATTTTTTTTTTTATGAGTTGAAAATATCCATGCTTATGTCACTACAAGAATTATATAATTTTTATGCAGCACCTAACTACTGTAGTTGTCAACGTCTTTGTCATGAAAATCCTGAATGCCCTTATAGTGAGTTTTTTGTGCGTGCTCCGGATGATTTTAGAGTCTTTCCGTATACATATGATCATATTCGGAAACGATTAGTTGCTAATGAAAGTTATTGGAAGGCTCTTGATGAAAAAGTCTATGGACACTATAATAATATGAATGTTATTGAGGATGAAGAACCATCGGTTATAGAATTTGTGGTTGAAAAATCATTGGTTGACGAATCGGTGATTGAAAAATCATTAGTTGTAGAAACGGTGGTTGATAATTCCTTTGTTGATGATGAGGTTATTTGTGAGGGTAAAATTTTAAAGTCATTATCGGATGATAAAGACAATGACTACCTCCATGTTCGTTCTATTAATTCTAAATTTTTAGCGGAGGAAGTAGAAGGTTGTGGTGTATTTTCATCTCCCTCTTTTGATTTTTCTTTCTACCTTGAGTTCTCTTTATGTGCTCCTAACTTTTTCTTTATAGGGATAAATGTGCTTGCTATTAAGCCCTATATAGTGCTTAATGAAATGTTTGCAGGAGCGTTTGATAAGTTACTCAAGGCATTGAATTCTTCCGATTGAGAGAAGGAGTATGGTCGAGCGGGACCTTGATAAACTAGCGCTTTGCGGGAGGCAACCCGTATTTTGTTGCTTTTTATTTATTTATTTATTTGTTTGTGTGTTTTCTTTTTGTTTTGTTTTAGAGAGGTAGAGGAGAGTATATCTTATATTTGTGGGAGTGTGATTTTGTGCACAGATACTAGAAAAGTTGAGAAAAGATCGAAGGGCTAAAGGAATCCCGGGCCAATTAGCAGCAGCAAGCTGCCCCGTCAAATCAGTAGCACGGGCCCGATCGGGCAGAGCTCGCCCGATCGGGCTCGCGTACGCGTCAGCAAACTACGTCAATTTCGACAGGCCATAACTTTTGCGTTTCTTATCCGATTTTTGCGTGTGACCTGTCGTTGGAAAGCTATTCAAGTCTAGTTTCCAATGCAATTGGAATAACTGCATTATCATTTATATATCAAAAGTTATGATCAGAATCGTGCACCTGACTCAAATTTGAACTTTTTCCCACTAACACTTTGTTTCTTTCTTGCCCAATTTTGTTCCAAAGAGATGTATTGCAATCCTCGAGACTTTGGTGACATTTATGTGGTTATGATGAAGAGTAGTCACCTTGACTACTAGCTTCCCTTTAAGACAATGAGGACATTGTCTGATTTAGCTTGGGGGGAGGTTCTCGTGTTCGTATGGTACATCTTTCACTCTCTCTCTTCTCTTTTTACTTTTATTTTTCTTAGTACAGATTTTATTGTTTTCTTAGGTTAGTTTTATTCCAATGAATTATGAATCATGCTTTCCTGTGCCCCTTGATGAAAATTTTTCGAAATTGTTTTGATTCTTGGTAATTGATGATAGGCATTGTGGATTAGTTGATCATGATATGATGTTTGATTGCCTTGAAACCTTTACATGCGTCAATTTTGTCCAACTATTTGTGAATATAGTGCTTGACTAGTTGATTTGGTAAGGATTGTGTGATAGTTCCATAATTCCTGGTATGTCAATGAATTTGAGTATTGGTTTGCTACTATTAGTAATATTTATATGATTCATTATTATGCACATTGTGGAGGACGAAGGCATTTGTTCTTTTAGGTAACCTTCAGATATTGTAGATACATTTGTTCCCTTCTTGCTACCCATGTTGTTGCCTTGACTTTTTATTGTTTATTAGCCACATTACAAGCCTATTTTGCCCCATTGGTTACTAGTCCCAAGCTTGGCTTGGGGGAGCTATTAGTGAGTGAGGTGAGGGAGTTTGTAGTGTGCTATTTATTTGCACAATTTGGGTGGGATTTTGATAAGTAGTTTTGTTGATTGTTCATGTTTATTTTTGATGAGTTTGAGAGTTATATTTTCTTGAAAAAAATAAAGCATGATATTATGAAAAAAAAAAAGAGAAGTTCAAAGGAAAAAAAAATGTGAAAAAAAATATGCGAACTTCAAAAGAAAAAAATGTTCAAATGTTCTAGTTGGAGGTTTGTAAAGAATAATTTTGAGCCTCAATGGAAAAATTTCAAGTTGGGAAAATAAAGTTTGTTTATTCACTCTATTACTCCATTATTATATCTTATGAGTGAAATTGTAAGAGTTGGGTTTATTTATTATGATTGGAGTATATTTGGTTGATGTTAGAATTGGTTATGTAGGAGATGTTGATCATTATTTATTTTTGATCATGGGTTTTATTAGGATATTGCTCCCTTAAGCATAGCTTTTCTCTCACGTATTTCCAAATTTATCTTACCCTTTACCCTAGCCTTGCATTACAAGCTTTAAAGACCTTCCGACCTTTGTGCATAGAATTGTATGAATGTGAAAGTGTTGCTTATCAATGCAAGTTATGATTTGGCATATTTCGAGTCGACTAGTAGGATTGAGCGTTCATTGTTTTTATACACACGAGAGTGTGAGTTGGGAGGGCATTGTTCACATTAGAGGGGTGGTTGGAGAGCGATCGAGTACATCTTTTACTCGCCACATAAATGAGAGTCGAGTGTGTGAGCACTAGTCTTGAATTCTATATGCTCTTGTGGTTTGCTTTGTTTGACAATTGTTAGGGAAGAAAGGTAATTGGATGGATTTGATTGGTTGACTCTGAAGCGTGTTTATTTGATTTACCTTGGATCGCTTGTGCTTGATTTTTACTTATTGGGGTGAAGCATATTTATTGATTCATTGATGAGATCTTTGCTTAGGGACAAGCAAAGGTTTGGCTTGGGGGAGTTTGATGTATCCATTTTATATAGTATTTTACCCCCGTCCCTTGGTCATAATTAGTAGTGTTTTTGGCTCTTTAGAGCCACTTTTATTACTAATTGGTGTTTTCTAGTGTTTTCGTAGATTTGGTTGACTTTTGCAGGGATTTATGCTTTTGGAGTATTTTCCCGAGATATTTAGGAGCAATCACGAGCACTGGAGAAGCACGACCAGATTTTATAGCCCAGGGCCGGTTGGAGCCATCGAACCGGTGATTAAGGGCTCGGTAGAGGTGTTACCGGGGCGTTTGGACCGAGTATTCAAGACCCAAAGAGGAAACCCAGATTGGCCCGAAGAATTGGAGCCCAATCGAAGTCCAAATATTGGCCCAAATGATCCGCCCGGCCAAAAAGGCTGGCGCCCGGAGGCGCGCCCGGCCGGGCGGGAGGAGCGCCCGGTGACGCGCCCGGCCGGGCGCGAGATAGCTATTAAAGATAAAAAGGCGCGCCCGATCGGGCGGTGCCTCGCCCGATCGGGCGCGTGTTTATTTAGGAGACGATTAACGTCGTTTTAATTTGTTTCAGTTTAGGATTTTTGTACGGAGTATAAATACTCCTCCGTAATACGATTTTTGGGGATCTTCTTCTTCTTCTCTTAATCCTTTCTCCTAGACTTTCTCTCTCTACTTAGTTTTCTCTCTCTTAATCTCTCTCTAAACTTTTGTTCATATTTCTTTGATTAATTCCAGATTTACTTTGGTGACGATTTCTCTTCCCTTAATCTTAGTTATTTATTTTATTCCTTTGATCATGATTTATTTTATTGCTTTGCTTAGTCTATATTTAATAATGTGTGAGTAGTTTAATTTCTAGGGTTCATGGGGATCTAATAAATGATATGAAGGGGTAAATTATTGTTGTTGATTATTAATGCTAGATTAATTTCCTATTGATTGATTTAATGCTCTGTGACTAGATTAGGCCTATCTTTTATGCATGAGTTTGACAATATTGATTCAAGAATCGAGAGATGAGAATTAATGTTTAGGTCTAGTTTCAATAGGCAAGTTAATTTATAAATGGTTAAGTCAAGATTCGAGAGATGAGATTTAATACCGATAAATTAATCATGTGGTTGTAATAAGTAGCGAGAGCCCTTTACAATCTGGTTAATTGATGCATTGATGATTGACTATTATTGATTGTTGGTTTTGCATGATAATTTCTTATTGGATTGTTTTAATGTTTTACAATTGCGGCTTGTAAAAGTATAGCAATATTAAATTGATGAATCGAGCAGATGTTAATTTGATATTAAAAGCTATTTTCAATAAGAACTTAGATCTAGTAAATTGCGAGAGCCTGTTAGGTCTATGTTGGTTAATAAATTGCGAGAGCCTGTTAATCATGTTATTTGTGCAATGTCAATGATTGATTACCCTATTTTGCCCCAGAATATTATTTATTGGTGAACCTATACCCTAGATCCTTTTATATATTATTTTCTCCCTTTTCCTACTCTTTTTAGTTTAGTTTCATATTCAACTTTTAATATTGGTTACTTAAATAATTTAGATTATAATATTTAATTAGGAGTAAAAAGACTTGTTTCCCTGTGGAGATCGACCCTACTTCCCTATCTACTTTAGTTAGTGAATTAGGTAATTATTTTTGATTAAGGGATACGACTTTACCTTGTCAGTAACGAATTAGAGGACATGACGAGTCAATTCGTACACAGAGTAGATGATGATCCCAATGCGATGGAAGAAATGTTGAGTGATTATGAGAAGCCTTTATATGAAGGGTGTAAGTACACAAAGCTATCAGCTTCACTTAAGCTATATAATTTGAAGGTGGGTCATAGTTGGACAGATAAGAGTTTTACAGCATTACTTGAGTTCTTGATAGATGTCCTTCCATCTGATAATGTTTTTCCAAAGAATACATACAGGGCAAAAAAAAAATTATGTACAATGGGTTTGCGTTATGAAAAAATTCATGCGTGTCCTAACGATTGCACACTTTATCGAAATGAAAATGAATCAGCAAAGATTTGCCCAGAGTGTAATCTCTCAAGGTACAAGAAAAAGGAAGGAGTGCCAGCTAAGGTTTTGTGGTATTTTCCAATTATTCCTAGGTTTAAACGGATGTATTCAGACCCGGTAGATGCAGAGAAGTTGACATGGCATAAATTTGGTCGGAAAAAGGATGGGTTACTTAGACACCCGGCTGACTCACCGCAATGGAGATTTATTAATGGAAAATTCCCTGAATTTGGTAGTGAAGAACGAAACCTACGCCTTGGGTTGTCTACTGATGGTATGAATCCATATAGTTCCCTTAGTAGCATCCATAGTACATGGCCGGTCATGCTAGTGGCTTATAACTTACCTCCTTCGTTATGCATGAAAAGAAAGTACATTATGTTGTCAATGCTTATTTCTTGACCTAAACAACCAGGAAATGACATCGATGTGTATTTGGCACCTCTCATAGACAACTTAAAGTTGTTGTGGGAAGAAGGTGTAGAAGTGTTTGATGCTAATCGGAATGAAATGTTCAATTTAAGAGCAATGTTATTTTGCACGATACAAGATTATCCAGCATATGGTAATCTTTCTGGATATTCTATAAAAAGGGAAGGTGGTTGTCCTATATGTGAAGATGGTTGAAAAGGTAAATGGTTATCGATATCTAGAAAGACGGTCTACTATGATCATCGTCCATTTCTTCCTTAGGATCATAAGTATCGTCGAATGAAGAAAGATTTTAATGGGGAACAAAATTTTGAAATTCGCCCAAAAGTATTTACTATCCATGAAGTATTTGAAAAGGTGAAAGACATTTAACTTACTTTTGGCAAGTTAAAAAAAATAAAGGTGCCATTCCTAAGAAAGGGTACAGGAAGTGTTGTGATTTTTGGCGTCTTCCTAATTGGAGATTTCTCTTTGTTCGATATTCTCTAGATATTATGCATATCGAAAAGAATGTGTTTGATAGTTTTATTGGCACACTATTGAATATCTCTGGGAAGACAAAAGACGGTGTTAATGCTCGACTTGACTTGAAGGAAATGAATATGAGAAATGAGCTCCATGCCGTTGAAACTGGAAAACGGGACTATTTGCCACCTGCTGCTTATACACTGTCTAAGAAGGAGAAAGTTGAGCTTTGTGCATCCTTAGCCGGAGTTAAAGTGCCTGAGGGTTATTCTTCAAACATTTCCTCTCTTGTTTCAATGGAGAATTGGAAACTCGTTGGTTTGAAGTCTCATGACTGCCATGTTCTTATGCAAGATCTTTTACCTATTGCTATTCGTTCAATTTTGCCAAAAAATGTACGATATGCCATTATCAGGTTATGTCTTTTCTTTAAGGCAATCTATAGTAAAGTCATCAATCCAAAAGATTTGGATTCCTTAGAAACTGAAATTGCTGTTATTTTGTGTTAATTAGAGATGTACTTTCCCCCGGCTTTTTTTGATGTAATGATACATTTGCCTGTTCTTTTGGTAAGGGAGATTAGATTTTGTGGTCCTGTGCACAATAGAGCTCAATGGGCCTTTGAAAGACAAATGAAAACTTATAAGGGTTATGTTAAGAATGCGTATCGACCCGAGGCTTGTATCGCTGAGAGAATGCTTTATGAGTTAGCTATGGAATATTGCCTTGAAATTTTAGGAGATATGAGGACAGTAGGGATTTCTACTTCTCAACACAGTGACACACTTGAGGGTAAGGGAACCATAGGTCGTAGAGAACTTGACTTGACTCCTGAAAAGTGGCACATGGCCCACACATATATTCTTTTTAATGAAGATGAAATTGCACCGTATATTAAGAGACATATGACTTTTTTCAATGAAGATGAAATTGCACCGTATATTAATAGACATATGACTACATCTTATCAATCCACAAGTTTTATTAATATCATAACCCATAATTAGGGAGTTGATAGTCTTTGTTCCTTGGCAATTAAGAGTGACAAAGGGGTCGATATAGTTGCTATTGGAGAAGTGTATGTTGGGATGAAAGGAGAAGTTGTCAAGCATCATTTCAAGCCTGTCCCAAGTGGTCATTATCGAGTTTGTGTTAAAGAAGAAATCAACCCAAATGCACCTCTGCCATGTCCTGAAGGTTAGATAAGATTCATTTGTCAAACTTTAAATTATTATTTAATATGGCCTTCTCACTTGGTTTTTCCTATAAAGAAGGTAAAATTCAGTTTTAAATTATAATTATCTGTCACATTATATAATACGATCATCTATTTTTTTTTAATTTTTTTTTGCTGATTTTTTTTCCTGTGATTATATGACAAGGCTGATAAGCAAGTCCCTACAGAAATCGCTGCACCATCTCCACACTCGCCATCATCACAATCATCATGCACTCGAAAGTACACAATAACTCATGCTGATAAGTTGAAGTTGACTTCTAATTTGGTTCGAGTATTTAAGGATGTGGCTATTGCAATGAAAACGAGCGGTAAAACCAAATCTTTTACAGTTTTGGCTAGAGTGTTTCAAAATGAGCAATGTGTTACCCTTGATTATGAAGACATGCTTGACTGGTGCTTCCAAAGAGAGATAAAATTGTCACACATGTCAATTTTAATAATGTAAGTGTTGTATCCTTTGCCATTTCTAGGTTAAATTTATAACATTTTTTTTATTAATGAGCTAATAAATTTAAAAAAAATATTTGATATGCAAGGTATATGAGTGAGATTGTTCATACAGAAGGTATCTCAGGTGTAGACACCCATTTGTGTCTCCCCAAAACCAAACCCAGTGATGAGTACCTTTCACGTCGAATCATAATCGAATGAAGTGAAAGTGTGGAAAGTCTAGTGTTGCGAATAGTTTTGATTTCTTTTCTCTTCTCTCTGTTTTTGGAAACTTATTTTAATAAAATAGCCAATCAAGTTTGGTTGGTCCATGATATGGGTCCAATAGTAGTGTAGTTGGATGGGGCTTGACAAGAGTTTTCCAACGATATATTATAAGCCCAATTCCGATGAATATTGAGGAAGTTATGGCCAATTTACTAAACTGGGCCCGTTTTGAGCCTTATGTACGGCCCAATGATCTAGGGGAGGGCCTAATATGATTTATCATTCCTAATGCAATTAGGAATGGTTTTAGTCTTCTAGATTCTTCTAGAAGGTTCTTTTCATTCCTAATTCAATTAGCATTGATAAATTGACTTTTGTTGACTTTTCAGAGTTTTAATTAAAATCAAAGAGCATTTTCGAGGAAAAGATACGATTTTATCCTCCAGTACGGCAAACTTATTTGATTTTCGAAAACGCATTAAAAACAGGCCTGGCGCCTGACTCCAGGCATTGGCGCCTGGAATCAGGCATTGGCGCCTGGCGCCAGCCAATGGCGCCTGGTGCTAGCCATTGGCGCCTGGCGCCAATTAGCTGGTGCTGGCGCCAGCTCTATTTTAGGTGCGCCAATCTTGTTTTGCGTGCGCCAAGTGCTCTGTTTTGTTTATTTTATCTTTTTGACTGATTTTCTCTATAAATAATGTATTAAAAACTCCGTTTTCATTCACCAATTCTCATGAATATTCATTGACAATCAGTTTTCATTCGCAATCATTCGATTCTTTCTTTCTTAATTCATTCATCTTTCTTTCTCAAACCTTGCTTTTAAATACAAAATTCCGCATTCGCAAGATCTAGAAACACCTAGCCATATTCGAAGTTGCCTTCGCCTTAGACGTGAAAGGTTTAATTTCTGAGGGTTTGGTCCCAAATCTCTATTTCAATTATTTAATTTAATTGTTTGATTGTTATTTTCCTTGAAGTTACTAACGTGTATATTTTGTTATTAGAAAGAGGTACGAGGCATCAAAGTAAGTGCTTTAATGTTTTATTGATATTATGATGTAGAAGTCATGTTTATATTGTTATTATGATATTCCTAGTATCATGTCTAGGGTAATTTTAATATTAAATATGATTGTTATGATCCTTCCTATTCTCTTCCTAATATGTATGATTGTTAGTATCATGTTAGGGCTAAAGATTTGATTTTTATTGCTTAGTGACATGCTAGGGTTTGTTATTAATCTTGTTACTATCATGCCTAGGATCTTGCTATTTTTATTATGCTTTAATATTAACATGAACATGATTATGATTATAATTGTTATAATTTATGATTATTATTATTATTATTTTGATGATGATTATTTTATTATGATTATAATTTTTTTATCGCTATAATAATTATTATTATGATTAATATGGGTGTTATCATGATGATTATTCTTAATTATATTTGTGATGATTATAATTATTATTTTTTTATTATTTATTATGTTGCTTGATTATTTATAATTATTGCTTGATCACACCTTTTATGCATGTTTAAAGGGAATTGGTACTTGTAATCACGCTTAATAAGATAATTAATAATCTTGTTAGGGTTAATTTGATTATAATTTCAAGTGATCGCCAATAATAGATTTATTTGTGCATTAATATTCAACCAACATAGATAGACAGGTTTAGGATTAATCCTATTGATTGCATGTTAACTAAAAAGCGCACATGAATACGATCTGAATAAAGTAGAGGCCTATTATTAGGGCAGGTTCAATCTCTTTTAGGTTGGATTTGTACCTTCATCCTCGAACCCTTATTTGGTTCTAGACCTTATGGAGTTGACGATCTCTTGGATCGTTAAGGGGTGTAACCTTCACCTTGTGAACGGTTTACAAGTTCCTAAAAAATTTGTTGTCGACTCTTTTGCTCTATCTTCTTCCCTTTTGGACGCCACCTGTTTTGGGTGTTTTTGTCCCTTAAGAGAGTTACGTCACGAAGTCTGATCCGACTGAGCTGTACCTGCAAAATAACGGAGACTCCGGGTGGTTGGAGCTCCGCCTCCGACGGTCAAGTTAGTAACTTGAAAAGGAATAAAGAGAACGGAAATTTAGGTGGGTATCTGCTCGGATTCCAAGCTCATGTCTTTCTCTGATGTGAGAGAATGCAGGTGTAATAAATGATTGAATGTGTCCCCAAAGTGGGAAATATCTCCCTATTTATAGGGTCCTTGGAAAACGTGCCCCTATCTAGGTCACTTGACCTACTTTCAGTGGGCTGCGCCGTAAAACGGCGCTTCTAGGGATTTGGGCCCTTGAAGGCCGCAATTTCAGAGGTGTATCTGAGGGCGCCAAGTGTCAAGAGGATGTTAAGCCATGTGGGCCATTCTGAACTCGACACGTGGCTTCCTTTCATTGGTCCACGTGTCTAGGGTATTTTTACCCTAAATATTTGCCCCTCACAGGTCGCACGTGCATATCACGTGAGTCCTGTGACACGTGTCCACCTCTCAAAGGTGAACAGTAACGGGTAAAAATTTGAATTTCAAACCAAAGATTTCCCCCCACTTTCACTTTCTATAAATAGAAATTTACCCCCTTCCCCCCCCCCCCCCTTCACACTTTACGTTTACATTTGACTTTTTAGTGAGAGAAAGAAAGAGATTCTAGAGAGAAGTGCTCTGCTTCCGTCTGCGTCACAGCAAGTTCAAGCTTCCGAGTGCTAGCAGTTCAACACCCGGTTTACCGGCTGTAGCGGTTTTCAGATTTTTCAGAGTAAAAGCAAGGTAACCGCCTGTACCATTTTAGCTTTTCTCCCTTTCAATTTGTATACCATTTTTTCTCCGCCTGTATACCTAGTTTATTAGAGAATATAAATGAGTTCTCAATCCACCCACTCGGCACTGCCTAGGACACTCAGCCGATCCCCAGGAACGGCTGAGTCTAGAACAGGGGGTGCCTTTGCTGGACTGTCGGAACCGATATGCTCATCTCCGAATTCCTCCCTCTCTGTGTCTGTGCAGGACACAATGGCCAGAACGAAACAAACGGCTAGACGGTCTAGGAGCCGGCGCACTATGGAAGTGCCAGCCGATGAGGTGTTCCCAGACGAGGAACAGAGGGATTGGGAGGAGAGTTTTTCCAAAGAAGAGGCTCCCTCTACTTCCGGGAGCTCCGGGGTACGAGAGGTAGACGACGAGGGAGCCGCCTCCTCTAATTAAGCCGGCGATGCTGAGGCCGGCCAAGGGTCAAGGGCCGAATCTTCCGGCTCTGACCAAGACAATTTTGCGGCTGACTATCAGCAGCCGCCCAAGGTAGCTGACAACCCCAACCCTAAAAGGACCCGGATGCTGCCGGGTAACATTGCCCTCCTTAATGGCGGATTCAGGGCCTTCAAAGAAAAGCATCCCTTTGGAAGGGGTTGGGAGATTATCGTTCCTCCGGCTGATGCCGTAATGGCCTGGGGAGATGACATTGCCCATGCAGACGACTACTTCATCTGCTATGAGGCGGTTATCGAAGCCGGCCTCCGGTTCCCCCTCCACCCCGAGATTAGGAAAATCCTTAAGGGGTACGATCTAGGGGTTTGGCAGCTCACCCCCAATTCGTGGGTGAATATTCTAAGTTACATCGCCGCCTGCGAGTTTCAAAACTTAAACCCTAGTTTTTCTGCCTTTGCTCATATGCACTACCTGAGAAAGGCCCCAGGCGGCCATGGGGCATGGTATACTCTAACCACCTTGCCCCAATACTTGATGACTTTGGACAAAGTGTCCAAATGGTCCGGGTGGAAGGACAAGTTTTATTTGGTCTCCTCCCCCACCCTAAGACACAACCGGACACTGCGCCGGTACAATACTTAGCCGACTCTTCTTGGACGTAAATGCCCTCTCCCGGCGTTATCTACTAAGGCCCGGGAGCAAATAATGGAGCCGGGATTTTTTGAAACAACAACTGAGCCCATGGGGGATGGGACTCACATCATAGTACCCAAAAACTAGATCCCCCATCCGGACTTCTTCAAGGACGAGTGCTTCTTGTCCGCCTGCGGGCTGAGTACCATGTTTCCCAGGGGTAGAATACTTCTCATCCGGAATGATTGTTATTTTACTTTAATTGCAAACTTGCCATAATTTTCTCTAACTATAAATTCTTGTTCTTGCAGACGAAGCCTTGAGAATGGTTGATCAGGCAAAGACTCCGGCCAAGTCTGCGGCGCTGCTGCGCAAAGAGTCTGCGCTTGCCAAGAAAGCAGCCGTCGAGGCTAAGGATTCCAAAAAAGGCGGGGTAAGACCGCCTAACTTGATGTGTTTGCATACTTCCTTTTTTTTTTTTTTTACAATTTGCCGGTTGGGTATTCTTACCCTTTGTTTATTTCTCAGGAGTCCGTCAAGAAGGTCCCACGATCTTTCTCCAAGCTGCTCAAAAGGCAAGGAGACGATCTGGAGAAGACTCCGGCTCCTAAAGCCGCCAGGAAGGGCCCTCCTCCTCCCCAGAAACAATCATCTGCCCAATCCGGTCGTCCAACGAACGGGGGCAAATCGCCTGCTGCAATGAAAATTCTGAGCGAAGGCTCGGAACGCTCGTAGCAGAAAGCACCGGATGTCTCTACGGCATCGAAGGGTGGCAAGCCACCTAATGTTGCAGGCGGTGCGGCAACGCCTGGGGAGGAACAGAAGCCGGAGACCCATCCGGAAGCCCAAGGTAAGGAACGGATTGAAATACCTTGGCCACTTGATTTTATGAGAGTCAAGACCATGGTTGATCCCTCTAAGGGGTCGGTCAGCAGCAGGCAACGAATGAGTGCCGACTACGCTGCCTCTATCTCACAGAGTATTACTTTTGGTGCAGATCTGACTTCTGACGAGCCGGATCTTCCGGGTTTTGCAAAACGGATGGTGAGGACCCTCACCCGGTCTGAGAAAAACTCCATACCTGATTTGCAGGTCGTGGACTTCGACCGGATAATGGGTCCACTGGCTGAGGTAATAAACCCCTCCACCTTGATATCTTTTATCTTTAATTCTCCTAAGTAACTCATAAACCGGCTGTTATTGTCTCAGGTGATGCTGAGAGTGGACAGCCTCCGAGGCCCCTTCAGGCGGAAGCAGGAAGAGGTAAATGATGCCAAACGGAGGGCCCTTGAAAACCTCAACTCCGCTGAATATTCTGTTTATATGTGTAATTTAAAGATTAAAGCAGTAGAGTTGAAACAGGAGGAGCTGATCCGGAGTTTGACGGCTACAAACGACGAAGCTAATAGCCGGGCTGATGACCTTGATAAGCAGCTGAAGGATGCCAAATCAGATCTCAAGGCATTAGAAGATGCTGATAAGGAGAATGCCCAACTCCGAACAGACGTTAACCGCCTGAGGGTTGAGCTTATCAATCTGCGTAACAAGCAGTCGGACGAGCTTGCCCAAGAGCAAAAACGGATGACAGAGGAGAATGAGCGGGACAACTTGGCCTGGCTGAAGATCACCTGGAACCTCCTTTACCCAGAAATAGACTTTGAGGTCTATAAGCTGAGGTATGATTACGCCACTAAGGTGTATGATGCCCAGCTACTGGGTGATGCTCCCCCGCCTCGCTTCAAGGATTGGGCTGCTGAGCAGGGATATGATGTCTCTGATACTTAGGAGCCGGCGGATGAGCATAACGAGGGTCAAACCAACCAAACTCAGCCGGAGCAGCCACCTCAGCCTTAGGCGGGCCTCCCCAGACTTCTGCAGCAGTATGCCATTCTTGTTTCTATACCGGCTTGTATGCCGTGTTTTGTTGTATTTTTACCAACCATGGGGTTAGGTTAACAATTTATTTTTTTTGTTTCCTCACCGGATGTAACTCCGGTTAACACAACTTATGGCCTTTGAGCCATTTTTAATATTAATGAAGTATTCCGACTCAGTCGGTCATTTTATACCTGTTTGTGTTTGAATTTTTCAATTTGAATTTTGCATATGTTTGCAATTCTTTAAAATTTTGCCTATCTTAAAAAAGCATGCGGCAGTTTGCAATCCGGGTGCTCTTGCCCCTAGGCGGCTGTGTGATTGGTTTTATCTCAAATTGATTGATTGGCTTGAAAACACTTGATACTAGGAGGAGTATGGAGTGTTTTTAGGTCAATCAATCACAATGGTAATTTCCCCAAACCAAGTACACAGCCGGCCATTAGAACGGGTGCTTTAAGCTTCTTGCCCAGGCGGTTGTATTCCGTCTGGGGTTGACGCGTAGCCTTTACACAATCTTTAGACCCAATAGGAGGATTAAGTGCAACATTGGAATAAATAACCTAAGTAAGAACTTCAGCCGATGACCGACTGATGCCTCAGGGCATCCGGTTTTCGGTAACTTAATCGTTCTTTAGATTATCCTGGTCAGACGGCTATGAGCTGACCAATTTGGTCTTTCAATTTTCACCATCTGCGCTGATACATAGAACCGACGAATAGTTTGTTTTCTGTGACGATTGCACCCGGAGGGGTGTCGCCGGACGCCTTTGTCCATGTTGGGACAGGCGGTTTTGTAAAATAAGCAACCATTCGGCCATATTGGCCTTTGGTCTTGTTTGAGACCGGTTGTATAGCCACTAGGAGTTTTTGTGCCAAGTTTACGTGAACTTAGTTGGTTGAACGAATAATCCGTCTGAGCATTACCCAGACGGATAAGAAATTGATAATTTACACCAAGTATCAAACGTGATTAATTAAACAAAGAGTCCGTCTGGGCTCTACTCAGGCGGACTAGCAATTATTAAATTACATCAAGTATCAAACTTAGTGATTCAAACAGAGAGTCCGTCTGAGTTTTACCCAGGCGGACTAGCAATTATAATGTTCAACTAAACTAAGTATGAAACTTAGTTAGTTAAACTCAGGGTCCGTCTGAGCATTGCCCAGACGGACGAACAATAATAATGGCGAAATAAATCTGCAAACCAAGCCTGAATTTTCATTAATTGACTTACTGTTTACAAAAAATATACATTTTCAGAAGTAGTACTTCTTCAGATTATCTACATTCCAAGTTCTAGGCAGGCGGCGACCGTCTGGGGTTTCCAGACGGTAGGTGTCGTTCCTGACTTCTTCATAAATCCGATAGGGGCCTTCCTAATTAGGGGTTAGTTTCCCAACCTCATTGGCCCTACCGGTTGCCTCCATTTTTCGTTACACAAAGTCATCCACTTTTAGAGGGCGCCTGTGCACTTTCTTGTTATAAGCTCTGGTCATTCTCAGAAGGTATATCTCATGGCGCAGGGCAGCGTTGCCCCTGCATTCCGGGAGGGAGTCCAATGCCAGCCGCATGGCCTCCCAATTTGCCTCTTCATCATAGAGCATAACTCTGAGAGTTGGCTCGTAATTCTCAATGGGCAAGACAGCTTCAGCACCGTATACCATAAGAAATGGGGTTTCTCCGGTTGCCCCTTTAGCAGTAGTCCGGATGGCCCACAAGACATGAATTAACTCTTCTGCCCATAAACCACCGGCTCTTTCAATTTTCTTTTTTATGCCGTCTGAGATGAGTTTGTTGAAGGCCTCAACATGGCCGTTTTCTTGGGGTCGGTCGACTGATGCAAAACAGTGTGAGATACCCTGATCTCCCAACCAAGTCTTGAGCTATGGGGTCTCAAACTGAGGGCCATTATTAAACACCATAGACATAGGTTCCCCAAACCGGGTGATGATGTTCTTCCAGATGAAAGAGATGACATCCTTTGTCTTGATGTTCTTAACCGGCTCAGCTTCTACCCATTTGGTAAAATAATCCACAACCACCAAAATGTAGCGCTTTCCGCCTGGAGCAGGCGTATAAGGTCCTAGGATATCCATGCCCCATTTGGCAAATGGGACTGGGCTATGGATTGCCGTCAAATCAGTAGCCGGGCGGTGAATAAGAGGGCCAAACCTTTGGCATTTGTCACATCTTTTGACTAACTCTTTAGCATCTGCTTCAAGAGTAGGCCAGAAGTAATTCCGCATGGCTCTGACGGCTAGGGACCTGCCGCCTATATGAGAGGCGCAGTACCCAGCATGCAATTCTTCAAGAACTTCTTTCCCCTTTTCTGGAGTAACACACTTCAATAGAGGTTTGAGGAAACCCGCCTTGAAGAGTTCTCCGTTTCTCAACTCGAAGCTTGCTGCTCGCTTTTTCATGACGGCTGCCTCCTGTGGTGAATCAGGAAGCTTTCCGTCTGCTAAATATGCCCGGATGCCATCCATCCAGGTAGAACTTCGGTCCAAGATTCCAATGGGCTCTTCATGTATGCTTCTCTTTTCAAGAACTTCCCAAAAGACCGACCGAGGAGTATCACAGCAGGCGGATAAAGCCAATTTGGACAACGCATCCGCCTGGTTGTTATCTGACCTAGGCACTTGATTCAGACGGAATTCGTCAAGTGCCCCAGCCTCTTCTTTGACTGCCTGAAGATATTTGATCATGCCGGATGAGTTGCCTCATATGTTCCCTCATACTGGCTAACGACCAACTGTGAATCAGAATAGGCATCAATTTTAGTTGCCCCTACTGCCTTACACATGCGGATTTTGGCTAGCAGGGCTTCATAATCCGCCTCGTTGTTTGAGGTTTGATACTTAAAACGTAGTGCATATTCAAATTTGTCCCCCTCAGGAGACTCATATATAATTCCTACACCACAGCCGTTCTTCGTTGAGCTTCCGTCTACATACACTTTCCAAACCTGGTCAATATTATCCAGTGCACCGGTCGAGTCATTTCAACAATAAAGTCGGCAAACGCCTGACCTTTCACTGCCTTTCTAGGTTCAAAAGTGATTTCAAGACTTTGCATTTCAATAGCCCATTTCAACATTCTGCCGGATGACTCCAAAGTAGACATTGGCCGCTTGAGTGGCTGGTCGGTGTAGATTACCACCGGATGAGCCAGAAAATAAGGTTTCAATTTCTTGAAAGCCATATATAGGGCAAGGCCAAATTTTTCTACTATGGGGTACCGAAGCTCAGCATTTTTTAGAACATGGCTAATGAAATAGACCGAAAGCTGAACACCGTCTCTCTCAGCAAGGAGAACGGCGCTGAGGGCATTATCCGAGACGGCTAGGTACAAGTATAACACCTCTCTAGGCAGTGGGCTAACAAGCCTTGGCAAAGAGTGCAAGTGTTCTTTCAGCCGTTGAAAAGCCGCCTCAGCATCATCCCCCCACTCAAATCTGGTCTTCTTCCTGATTGCTTGGAAGAAGTAAAGGCATTTGTCACCTGACCGGCTAAGGAATCTCCCCAAGGCGGCCAGGCAACCGGTTAGTCTCTATGCTTCCTTGATAGTGCGAGGTGACTTCATTTCAATCACCGCCTGTATCTTCTCAGGGTTAGCCTCTATCCCCCTTTGATCAATCAGGAATCCGAGAAACTTCCCAGACTCAACACCAAAGACGCATTTCTTAAGATTTAACATAACCTTATGCCGCCTGAGTGTGGTGAAGGTTTCTCGGAGATCAGCAAGGTGATCCGCCTGCTGCTTGGATTTGACTATCATGTCATCATTGTACGCCTCTACATTCCTCCAAATTTGATTAATAAAGACCGTATTAATCATCCGTTGGAACGTAGCCGGCGCATTTTTCAAGCCAAACGGCATCACAGTGTAACAGAATAACCCCTGATCAGTGACGAAGGCCGTCTTTTCTTGATCTTTCTTCCATAGGGGTATCTGATGGAAGCTGGAGTAGGCATCCATAAAGCTCATCAAGGCATGCCCGGCTTTCGAATCGACCAGAATGTCGATCTTAGGAAGCGGATAAATGTCCTTGGGACATGCCTTGTTGAGATCTGTGTAATCAACACACATACGCCAGGTACCATTCGGCTTCTTTACAAGCACAACATTCGCCACCCAGTCGGGGAAATTACATGGCCGAATGAACCCAGCATCCAGCAGCTTTTTAACTTCGGCGGCTGCCGCCCGACTTCTTTCCTCGCCGTGATTTCTTTTCTTCTGCCGGATGGGCTTCTTTTTAGGGTCCACGGCGAGTTTGTGGGCAGCAAGATCCGGGCTGACGCCTGGCATCTCTTCCACTTCAAAGGCAAAAATGTCTTTGAATTCTTTCAGCAGAAGGTGCAAGTCTGCACCCAACCTAGCAAAAGCAACCGTCCCAACCTTCACGGTACGCTCCGGACGGCTGTCGTCCAGAGGTATATCAATGTGTTCACCAGCCGGTTGGGGACGGAGCTCATCTGACCGTTCACCGGTCAGTGATTGCTATTTTTTCTCTTTATTCACCTCCACCAGCATAGGTGCCTTTCTTTTCTTCCCGGCTACTGGTGGGGCTGGTACTGGATCAGCATCCTTGACATTGTCAAGGTCTATTGGTTCCTGGCCGTCTTGGGCCACAGTGTCTTTGACGGCTGAGAGATAGCACTCCCAGGCCGTCTTCTGATCCCCATTCAAGGAACCAACAGAGCCGTCATCCCTCTCATACTTGATGAGCATGAGGGAAGGGATGATTACAGCCTTGGATTCGTTGAGGGTTGGCCGGCCCAAGATAATGTTGTAGGCGGTCAACTCCTCAACGACCAAAAACTTGACGACCAGGTGTCGCCCTTTTCCTTTCTCACCCAGCCGGATGGGTAGATTGACCCTTCCGACTGGGTAAACCATTCCACCCCCAAATCTAACTAAGGGGTGGGTAACCGGATGCAAGCTTCTGTCATTGTATTTCAGCTTCTGCAAGCACCGGAGGCTGATGATGTCTGATGAGCTGCCGGTGTCAATAAGGATCCGTCCAACCAGTTGGTTGGAAACCTTACATTCAATGATGACCGGGTCATCATGTGGGCGGCGAACGCTGCCCCTATCCTTCTCGGTGATCAGAACATCCGGGAAGGAGGAGCTTGCAGACGCCTGCCCATCATCATCTTTGTCCATCTTTCGAAGATGGCTCTTGGTGCCCCGGATGGTAGGGCCACCACATGAGAACCCGCCTGCTATTGTGTAGACCGGCTCCTTGTCGGTATCCGAGCTACTAGCAGGCTGGGGGGGTAGTCTTAGAGGACTGACCCTTATTCTTCTTCTTTGCCCCGGCTGGGGACTTAGAAATGTAGGACTTCAGCATTCCCTTGTCAGCCAGACGGTCCAACGCCCGTTGAAGGCTGAAGCAGTCGTTGGTTTCATGGCCGACTTCCTCATGGTATTGGAAAAATTTATTTTTGTTCCTTGATTGAATGGAACTTCTCATTGGATTCGGCTTCTCTAGGGACAGTCGGTCCTTAATCTCCATGAGGATGGAGTTGCAGTCCTTATTAAACTCGTACTTTGGACGTACGGTTTAAATTCTTTCTTCTTCTTCTGGGACGGCTGGTCAGAATCACTAACCGCCCAGAGTTCTTTTCTCTTTTTACTCTCTTCTTTCTTTTTGGCCGGCTGGGCAGGCTGGCTGTCTTTCTGCTTGTCGAACTTCTTGGAGTCCGACTGGTTACCAGGCGAGCAGAGGTCAGTAGCTTGAATGTAGCTTTCCGCCTCCCTCAGAGCCGCCTGTAAGGTGAAAGCCCTTTTTCTGACTAGGTCGAACTTAAAAGTCGACCCGTCTCTCAGACCTTTAAAAAAGTCTGTAAAAGCTACCTCGTCAGACAGTCCTTGAATCTGAATTTTAATCAGATTGAACCGCCTGACATAGGAGCGCAGCCCTTCTCTCTCCCCCTGCTTAATGGTGCTCAAGTCCAAGCTTGTTTTCTTAGCAGGGATGTTCATTAAGAAGTTGGAAGCAAATAGGAAGGCAAGCTTCCTAAAACTATCGATGGACCCGGCTGGCAGATTGCCAAACCATTTTTGGGCAATGCCCTTCAATGTAGCCGGGAAGCAACGACACCAAGTGGCATCATCCAACCCCTGTAGATATATGAGGTTGGTGTAAGCCATGAGGTGGTCTTCAGGATTGGTGGTACCATCATGGGTACCAACCAATACATTCTTAACCTTGGCCGGCTGGGCCGCCTCGGGTATCTCCCGGGTGAATGCAGAAGGTTGTTCACCCAGGCGGAGCAGACGAAGCTGCCAGTCCAGTGGCTGGACATTGTGATATGCCTCCTGACCTCCGAAGAGAGCCGGCTGCATATAGTAAGGTGGGCACTGACCATAGACCTGAGAAGGTACATATGGTGCAGCCCCAATCATCTGAGGGCCATAGTGGACGGTATTACCGCCTGTCTGACTCTCATGCAAGGAAGGTGCGTTCCCCACAGAAGTATTGTTAAAGCTGTCTGGAAAATTCAACGTAGAAACCGATTCAGACAACTGCTGATTTCTCTTCCGGTTGATAATCTCCCGGGCATCAAGAGTTGATTTTTTACTTCCCACCGGCTGTTGAGTCTGGCGGGTGTTGTTGTTGTTCCTCTTAGGGAGAAGAATTTTTTACCAATCAATGGTCCCGGCTGCCTTCTCCTTTGGATGAGGAGTGGGCTGCCGGTCTCTGACTGACTTCCCCTTCTCCAGAGGAGTCTTCTTGGCAGACTAACCTTTACTTGGGCCAGCCCGGCTTTGGGTGATCAACTCTTTAATTTCACCCTTGAAACTTGTCATGAATCTCATGAATTCGTCTCGGGTGACTGGGGCTGATCCAGCGGCCGTATGGGTTTCCCCTTCCAGCTGCCCAAGGGGTCGGCTTGTACCCGCCTGGGAGGCACCCCGCTCCAGAGTGTCTCTGGGCCGGATGCGCTTGATTCTGAGCGAGCCATCATCGGCTGTAAAGGTTTCGACCTGAGGATCTTCATCCTCATGGTCTGTAAAGACTTCTGGGTCATCGCCCAGACGGTTAGGGGGTGGTACAGACTCTTGAACCATCTTCGAGGTACTCTCCCCACAGACGGCGCCAAATGTTTTCGGTGTATTTGTCCCTTGGGAGAGTTACGTCACGAAGTCTGATCCGGCTGAGCGGTACCTGCAAAATAACAGAGACTCCGGGTGGTTGGAGCTCTGCCTCCGACGGTCAAGTTAGTAACTTGAAAAGGAATAAAGAGAACGGAAATTTAGGTGGGTATCTGCTCGGATTCCAAGCTCAGGTCTTTCTCTGATGTGAGAGAATGCAGGTGTAATAAATGATTGAATGTGTCCCCAAAGTGGGAAATATCTCCCTATTTATAGGGTCCTTGGAAAACATGCCCCTATCTAGGTCACTTGACCTACTTTCAGTGGGTTGCGCCGTAAAACGGCGCTTCTAGGGATTTGGGCCCTTGAAGGCCGCAATTTCAGAGGTGTATCTGAGGGCGCCAAGTGTCAAGAGGATGTTAAGCCACGTGGGCCGTCCTGAACTCGACACGTGGCTTCCTCTCATTGGTCCACGTGTCTAGGGTATTTTTACCCTAAACACCACCGTACTTTAGTGTATGATCACAGTGGGGTTCAAGCTAGGGGTTTAACGCTTGAAATCTATTCCCTACATCAGGGTTGTATGGATTTTGTGATTGCAACTATCTATCCCCGTATTCTCCATCTGTGGAAAAAGACGATGATCAATGTGACTATCTAGCTAGGCTATTTTCATGTAATGATGGCAAAAACAAAAATCAGCTCTTCTTTGCCCCGTATTATGAGTAAGTGCATATGAGTCTATCACATATTTTTTAATTTTTTATCAGTTTTATTTCTTCCTTTTAAACATTCATTATTGTATTTGAATTCTATTGTTTTAATCAATATAGTGGACATTGGATGTTGGCTATTATTTGTCCATGGGTTGGTTTGGTGCATTGGCTAGATCCCGTGGGAGTAAAAGATGAACCTCCCAAATTTGCTCAAACAATAATCAATAAGTATGTGCTAGAATACTTATTTTGTTACATGTTAACTTCTTTTTATGAAAGTATTTCAATACTATTACTCTAATATTTTGATAATTATGTAGGGCAATGATCAATTTTAGCGCGGAACATCAAAAGGATATCACAAAAATAAAGAAGAAACCTTACATTAAATGGATAAGCATAGAGGTATTTGTATCTTTAATTTAATTTTGCAATGCTTAGTACATAATATATGTACTAACATTATATATAACTAGGAGTTTGATTTAACCCTCCCCCTTTTTTTTGGTTTGGATTAGTGTCCTCGTCAAGCTACTGGCTCTAGTGATGGTGGATATTACGTTTGTCGCTACATGATTGAGACAATTGAATCTAGGCAAATGATAGATCATCCCCAACAAGGCACGACATTTAGTTTTAATGTATTTTGAGTAGCTGATGCACACATCTGAATATACTCTCTAAAATTTGTAGTTTTTGCACAATTATGCTCTCTAAAATTACTGTTGAGCCCTACAATGGTGGGTCTAGGGTTGTTTTAAGATTTATTTGTTGGGTTTTGACGGGAAATTTGTGAATGTACTTCAGGTTGTTTGTAGTCAAAATGGGGTTAGTTTTGATAGGAAATTGGGTGTGATTGTGGATGTAAGTCATGGGATGAAGGTTATGATTTTGTGTGAATTAATTATTTGGCTTTGTACTTAGCTTCAGGGGGGAAAGTATGGGTTTTTGGGGTGAAATTGATTGGGGATGGGAGGAGTTTGAGGTTAGTGAAGTGTGCTGTGATTAATTGTAGGTTCCAAATTTTGTCGATTCGCCTTTCGTTTGGGTTTTTTATCTTGGAGGAGATGAGAGGGGTTCGGGTTTTTCCATTGCGTGTATTGGTGAAAGGGAGGGTTGGGAGTAAAAGGAGGTTGATAGTAGCGAGAGGGAAGGGTGAGAATTCGAATGCTGAAGAGTGGGAGGTTAGTGTGAAAGCCGAGGGGCGGAATTCCACTGTGCCGAATGGGGATTTTCCAGACCACTCAGCTCCTGCAAGTACTGACCCTTTAGCAGCAGCAGAAGGTTCAGACTTTCTAAAAGGGTATGGTTTCTTAGCAACAGCAGCAATTGGTTGTGTTACATCATTAAGCACTAATCCAATACCGCCTTTGGACTGTGGAAGTGTGTACAAAACCTCTTCAAAACCGTCGTCTTTCTAGTACACTTTAGGCCTATACGAGGTAACGTGTGCATTTGATAGTTGCAGCTTTAATGTATCAGTGGCAGTATATGATGAGGTGAGATAGAGGATTCTCATCCTCTGTTTTATTTTTTTTTTGTTTTTTCAAAGGGATTTTCTCATAAGTGGGAGTGGGACACCCATTTTTTGGCTTCATTTTCGTAGCTTTAATGTATCAGTGGCAGTAGATGTGCACTTTAAATCAATAAAGATATTGATTGTATCAGTGGCAGTAGGTATATTTAGCTAATTGCTTATTTTTTTAACTAGTGGAGTTTGGTTATATTAAATAGAACTTGTGTCTTAATGCTAAGCTAGTTAACACGAATAGTAGTGCTAATGGAATTCAATTATAGCTGTAATGATATTGATGGCACATAAAGAGATCAAATTGTTATTATTATTTGAAATTTGTTACTTCTTTGTATTCCGAATCTTTGTTGTTGCTATACTTCATGAGATATTGTGTAAATGCTTGCAGGATATGTTACTCTTGCTTGTTTGGTTGTGCCTTATTGGCAACTTTAGATGAATACCTATGCTGTTGACTGGAGCTTATTTGTTATCCATGCCCCACAATGACACTCTATTTTGACCTAATATATTATTAACTAGTATGTATGTATTTTACATTGTTTTGTAGTATTATAAGCAAGTTCCTCATACATGTTCTCAACAAATGATTAATGAGCTTAGGGAAAGGTGGATTTCATATGTTACCGGATACCATCAACCAAATGACGACAACGATGATTTATGTGAATTGTAGATCAATATGGTATTGGTATATTTTGGGGCATCAATTTTTTTTTTAAATCAACATTAACTAGAAAGGTTTTTGATATTTAACTCACGTATTTGTTTGTATAGAACAAATTTTGTATGAATGATTCAATTTAATTGTGGTTGGATGTTTTAAATTATATATATGAAGTATATTTTGATGGCTTTCGTCGTATCTGGAAATAATTTTGTTAATTTTATTATACATAAAGTTATATTTCACGTACAGGATCTTGGATTTTTTTTACATAGGAAATGTGAAGATTTTCTTACAGGATATATAAATTTACAAGATATAAAAAAAGGAATACAGGTCTAAAATGAAATACAAAAATAATTCAGATTATTAAAATATATGAATAATACGGTATAAAATACATAGAGGGGTAATTCGAATAATTAAATACATATGGCCGGATTTTTTTAAAAAAAAAAAGCATTAGAGAACTGTTAGCTAACTTAATCGTTCTCTATTGTAATGCAATATAGAACGGTTAAGTGGCCTAAACCGTTCTGTATTCCTTCCTTAGTGTACGGATTTAAGAAGGGAAAAGAGAACGGTTGTGACTAACAACCGTTCTCTATTTGTTATCATATAAAACGCCTACACGACCCGTTCTCTATACTTTATACATCGCTTAGCAGAAGAACGCCCCTAAGGCGATCTATAAAGCCTATTATAACATTTCTCTAAGGCCTTTTTTGTAGTAGTGGACACTTCAGAAAAGAAGGTTTGGGTAGAAAATAAACATGGAGTCCTAGCTAAAGGAGAAACCATTTACTCTAAAATTGAATGTAGGTCCTCTAAAGGATGCCTACTAGCTAAAGTCATGGATGATGAAGAGAATGCGGATAAAAATTGGAAGAGGGCAAAGAAAGAGAAGAAAGATTGAAGCATTGCTTAACTTTCAATTTATTAGACTAGTTTAAATTTTAAGTCAATTTATTTTGTTAAGATTTTATTTAAATTCCATCAATAATGTAATTTTTTACTTTATTTTATTAATACAATGTCAACTTTTTTAATTAAATCAACTTTTAAATTTAATTTATTAAAGCAATGAAAACAACTTAAATTATTTTCCTGAAATTTTCTCGAGTACGTAAGTCAAAAAAATTTCCGTAATACACCGAATTTTTCCCAGATATTCGCAGAAAATCGACGCCGCTAATTTTCGTCTGTCGCCTTACGCTGCAGTCTGTCGTCTTACGACAGACTGCTTTTCGTGGCGTTGCTATTGCGTCAAGTTTTTATTACTTATGGGATGCGAGGTTTGCAAAAATTAAAGTGGTCGCACCCTGTAAAGGGTTGCCTACGTATCCTTTCTTAAGGAATCAGGCCAAACGTAGCTCTCTTGAGTGTCTTACTCAAGGTAGTACTTTTTTAAGTTGGTCAAGATTCGTCTTATTTGAGAATTCATGCCATCCATATTAGTTAGTTTTGCTGCACCTCCTGACAGAATAATTTTGACGATATATGGTCCGGACCAGTTAGGCCTAAATTTTCCTCTTGGATCCAAAACATTTTTTCTTAATGCTTTTAACACCAAGTCTCCTACTTTGATGTTTCTTGTCTTGACCTTCTTATTAAAGTGCCTAGCCATACGGGTTTGATAGCATCGGGTATGATGTAGAGCTTCTAGCCGCTTTTCATCGAGTAGAATTAGCTCTTCATATCTTGCTCTAGTCCATTTGACTTCATCGAGTTTACTTTCTAATGAAATGCGTAGAGACGGTATCTCTAGCTCTACAGGTTGTACGACATCCATACCATAAATCAAGAAGAATGACGTGTTTCTTGTTGATGTACGAATTGACGTGCGATAACCCCAAAGTGCGAAATAGAGTTTGTCAGGCCAATCCTTGTAATTTTCTGTCATTTTCTCAATAATAGTCTTTATATTTTTGTTAGCCGCCCCAACTGCTCCATTTTCTTGAGGTCTATAAGGGGAAGAGTGATGGTGTTGAATACCATATTTTTGCAACAATTCTTCACATTCTACTTGAAAGTGAGTTCCATTGTCACTTATCATCTCATGTGGGACTCCATATCGACAAATAATATTCCTTTCGATAAAGAGTGTTACATGTTTCGCAGTGAGTTTGGCAGATGACTGTGCTTTAACCCAGTTTGTGAAGTAATCAATTGCTACTAGAATGTATTCATGACCTCCTGTTCCAGAAGGGGTAATTCTCCTTTGGTGACGTAATTGAGTATATCTGTATACCATGGTTCTTCTTCTTCTTCTTCTTCTTCATCTTGGACCACTTCATCATCTTCTATGGCTTGAATGTAAGCCGATTTATGCCTTTTTTCTATGGTTAAGGGCATTTTCTCGATTTCCGTAGGAATCCTAACCATTGAGGCTAATCTTGCCAAGGCATCAGCAAATTGGTTTTCCTATCTAGGTAGATAGGTGTATTCTACCTTTTCCAATTAGTTGATGAGAGTTTCCAAATAAGTTTGGTAAGGGGCTAGACTTTCACTCCTTACTTTCCATCTTTTGGAAATTTGGTTGATGATTGAAGAAGAGTCTCCGAATATTCATAATTTCTTTACTCCCAATGCCAAATCTGTTTCGAGGCCTACCACGCATGCTTCATATTCGGCATCATTGTTGGTAATGTCGAAATCTAACTTTATAGAGATTGGAACATGCTCTTCTTTAGGTGACACCAATAGTACTCCAACGCCACATCCCTTTTGATTTGAGGCTCCATCGAAGTATAAAGTCCAAGTGTCATCTTCTGTGACCATTAAGTCTTCATCTGGAAACTCGTGTCATGTACTGGCGTCGAATCCTCTATTGGGAAATTCGCTAAGAAGTCCAAGACCACAGATCCCTTGATATCCTTTTGAGGCATGAATCTTACATCGAATTGGGCTAAGTTGACTATCCACCTTGATATGCGTCCATTGAGTGTAGATTTTTCAAAAAAATACTTAACTGGATCCATTCAAGAAACTACAAAGATTGTATGCACGAGCATGTAATGTCTTAGCTTGGTTGTGGCCCACAATAATGCGAGGCACAATTTCTCAAGCGGTGTGTAGCGTACTTCATACTCGAGATTTTTCTTGCTTAGGTAGTAGATTGCATTTTCTTTTCCTTCTACTTCTTGTGCAAGCATAGCCCCCATTGTCTCCTTGGTGACTGTTAAGTACAACCTAAGAGGGATCCCTGGAAGCGCTGGTGCTAATAGGGAGGATTTGCAAGATAGGCTTTGATCTTCTCAACGGCTGTTTGACACTCGTCATCCTATATTACTGGCACATTCTTTTTTAGTTTCTTGAATATCGGTTCACATATCGTTGTTAGCTTTGATATGAACCTACTTATATATTGCAACCGGCCAATAAATCCTCGAATTTGTTTCTCGTTTTTTGGCAGTGGCATTGACATAATCGCCTTGATCTTGGTTGGGTCTATCTCTATTCCTCTAGAGCTTATGACATATCCCAAGAGCTTGCCTGAGGTGACTCCAAAAGCACACTTGGATGGATTCAACCTCATGTTGTATTTTCTTAGCCTTTCGAAGAATTTTCTTAAGGCTAATTGATGTCCTTGCCGACCCTTCGATTTCACGATCATATCGTCCACATATACCTCAACCTCTTTGTGTATCATATCATGGAGTAGGGTAGTTGCTGCTCGTTTATAAGTGGCACCCGCGTTTTTCAACCCGAATGGCATTACCGTGTAACAGTAAGTACCCCACGGTGTTATGAATGTCGTTTTCTCCATGTCTTCTTCTTCCATGAGAAACTGGTTGTATCCCGCGTATCCATCCATAAACGAGAGAAGCGCATGATTTGTTGTATCATCTACTAAGATATCGATGTGTGGTAAAGGGAAGTCATCCTTTGGACTTGCCTTATTTAAATCTCGATAGTCGACACACATTCTTACCCTTCCATCCTTCTTTGGAACTGGGACCACATTTGCTACCCATTCGGGGTATTTGGATACCCTAATAAAACCTACAGTTATTTGCTTTTGAACTTCTTCTTTTATTTTAAGAGCTACGTCGGGTTTTATTCGACGCAGCTTTTGTTTTACAAGTTTCATTCCTAGAATTAGTGGTATAGTGTTGAGCTATTTCTCTATTAATGTCTGGCATATCTTCATATAACCAAGAAAATACATCGATAAATTCTTTAAGTAGATTAATTAAATCGGTTCTTTCCTTTTTATTAAGCGTTAATCCGATTTTAACTTCTCTTTAATGGTTGAATCATTTAAGATATCAACCATTTCAGTATCCTCAATTACCGGTGTTTTCTTTTCAAGTGTTTCCATTGCTTTAATAATTTCTTTGTCATTTTCATTGTTAGTTAAGCAATGTTCGTCATCTTAGGTTAAGGAAAAACACGAGGAGTAAGAGGAAGAAGACATGTTATTAAATTCTGAAATCATTACATCGAAGAAAGAAATGTCCTTGGGGACTTGATTGCTAACTATCCTAGGAGTAGATGTTAAAATAGAAGAATTAGAAATAGGGGGTGTTATAGCTAAGGACTTGGAAGACTCTATAGGAAAAGACTCTGACTCAGACGACTTTTAAAACATTGGTTCTTATCCTGTTGTTATTGATATTTTTCTTCAACTCGGAGTAGTCACCTTGATCGTCTTGCGCCATCCTTGCACTAAACCCTCTGATGGAGTGATGAGCTTCGAAGGGTCAAAATTATCGCTTTGTAGAACCGTTTCGATGAGAGAGGAGTTATCTTATACATACTTTGGCTCATCCTTCTCACGCCCAAAGAGGAGTCCCATGACGTTGAAGTCAAAGCATGGGGGTGCTTTCTCCTTGTGAATAGGAGTTGGGATCTCATCTAAAAAGTAACAATCCAGAAAGATTCTGAACCCAGGTTTCCTTATGCCATTTACTACAAAAGGTTCGGGAAATTCGTAGCATGGATAGTCCTCTCCTTCTCTTATGAACTGTCCATTGAAAGTAAGAGGATATTGATCCATTGGAATTGCTTTCTTTTAGGTGCAAGCGTTCCTACGCGCCTTAGAATTTTCCTGGACTTGCTTTAGATCTTCTAGAGTCGGTTCAAAACCAAGTCCGAAAGTATCTAACTTAGGGAGGCCAGGTAATTCCATTTGTTTTGCTATCTCCTTTTTCTTTCCTAGAGTCATTCCGGGAAAGTTTCCTTGTCTCTTGAGAATAGCATTTACCGTCATATTAGAGTGGGGGTCATGCCAAAGAGGGGTCCTTTCATCTTTCTCAATTAAGGAGAACTCTTCATTAAAGCCCCACAAGTCTTCATCATTCTCATCGTGCTCCACATTAATAATAATCGGATATTCGACAGCGTTAATCCTCATCGGTGAAGCATCAATTGTAATAGGGATCCCTTCAACTATAGCCTTTACTTGCTAGTGAAGGGATGAAGGGACAGCCTTAAGGTCATGAAGCCAAGGGCGTCCCAACAATAAGAGATTTAATATCCACTACTTGGAAGGTAGTGGCATGTTTTATTACTCCCGCCGTTACATTCATGGTGATTTTTCCAAGAGCTTGGCGACAAGTATTGTCGTAGGCTCTTATTCCTTGTATTGACGGGGTTAAATCTTCATCCCTTATTCCTAACATTCTCGCAGTTCTAAGTGGACAGACATTGATTTCCGATCCATTATCTACAAGAGTCATTGGGACATTCATCCTCTTACAGACTACTATGAGGTTTAAAGCCTTGTAATGCTTGTCACCTTCCGGAGGTAAATCCTTGTCAGAAAAGGTGATCAAGTTAATGGGACTAGGGAGATCACTCGTAAGAAAGTTATCCAACCCCTCAAGAGTGGTTTCGGAGTCTATCCCTATCTTGTCCAAGGTGTTCATTCCCGCCAACCTATGTTCTCAGGATGTAGCTAGAAGTTTACATACATTCATTTCGACCTTAGTCTTCTTAAATTGTTTGACAACATCATTGTCCTCTATAATTGGTATGGGAACTTGTTGCACGGTAGGAATAGGTTGTGTAGAGATGGGAGGTTTCATTCTCCCAAATCTTGTGAGGACGTCTATGGGTGAATCTTCTTCATCCCAAAAATCGCTTATTGGATATATGACTGAAAGTGGAGGTTCTTCCATATCCTTAAGATAAACGTTCTCGTCATCGCTGTCCAAAACCCCATTGATGACTAGTTTCTTGTTATCAATGAGCCTTTGAATTAAATCTTTGAATTTAAAATAATTCTCAAAAGTATGTCCCCCTGATTGATGATATGGACAGTAGAACCTATATGTCCTCTTTAATGATTCAAATGGTCTCGGTTCGAGAGATTTAACTTTACCACCCTCAGAGAGCATTTTGAACATATTAGCATAGGAAATCCCAATTGGAGTGTAGGGCTTACTACTATTCTTGGGGGTGTTAATTACTTGGAGAGAAAATGGCTTCTTCTCCATAGGTGGAACTTTAACATGCTTGCTTTGAACCACCTTTTCTTGCTTCTTCGTGAATTCAATAGCTTCACGTAACGAGTCTATTCCTTCCCACATCGATCGTATGAGAATCCATTCTTCTTCCTTAGTTGCAAGGTCTTGTCCAGAAGGGAAATCACTCATGGCATCGAAAAAGGTTTCCTCCTCTTCTTCGATAGCATGAATTTCTTCAACAGGTATGATGAGGGGTGATGGATCAACATGGTTTTCCTCATCAGAGATAGCCAAAGGATCAAAAAGGGGTGCATTGTTAATGCTTGGTTTCTTACTTGCATGGGGCAACGGAAGCTTATTGCTGTCAATTAAGTCCTGGATAGCTTCCTTAATCTTCCAACAGTTCTCAATGAGATGGCCCCTGCCTTGGTGGTATTTGCAATGTGCGTTGGGATTCCAGTTAGCTATCCTCTTTTCAACAAGTGGATCCCCGAATGGTCCAATATGAGTTATAAGACCTTTTGCATTCAGTCGGTCGAATGTGGTGTCATAACTCATACTAATAGGAGTAAAGTTCCTCCTAAATGATTTCTTTTGTCCTTGGTTGTTAATAGGAAGGACTTCACTCAAATTAAAGGTGCTAACATTATTTGAGTGGGTGGTTTTGGAAGAAGAAGGATTGTCGTTCTTCTTACCTTTCCAGCCACTGTTGGAGTTATTATTAGTAGCTTTTTGTTTAGCAAGGTCATCTTCAATGTTAATCCCAATGTCATAGACGGCCTTGATAGTATGTAAGTTGTTTAGGTATTTAAGATGCTTGGAGTATTTTTCTTGGAGGTTCTTAATGAAGATCCTCACATATTCTTTTTCACTTGGTCTTTCAATCATCCTAGCAGAAGTTTCTCTCCATTTATTGAAGAAAGAAGTGAAACCTTCATTCTCTTTTTGTTTAAGTATTTCAAGTTCTCTATGATCAGTTTCAACTTGAATATTGCATTTATACCTATCAATGAAAGCGTTTACAATAGATTCCCAAGTAGAGGTTTTGTCTTTGTCAAGGGAAAAGAACCATTGTTGGCAAACGGTTTCAAGAGATAGAGAAAATAAAGAATGAAATACTTTCCTATCAATCCCTTTAATATTCATTATAGTCTCAAAGGCTCTTAAATGAAACTAGGGGTTATCAGTTGCCTTGAACTTTGGGATGTCGTTGGCATTGAACTTCTGCGGAAGAAGCTCCTTGTCCACCGAGACCCCTTGCGAGCTAATGCCCTGGAACCTGTAATCATTAGATATCTTGCTTAAGCTCTCTTGCATGAGCTCCATTTGTTTTTTCTTCACAGGGTCATTGATTTGGATAGTTAAGGTCTTTAGCATCTCAGTAACACCAGCCATTTGCTTCTTGAGTTCATTGACTTCTTCTTGACTCGCCATTATCTTCTTGGCTATTCTTTTCCGACTCACTGGTTTATCAAAAAGTTGTACTTGAACGAAAAGGTTGTCTTTTATTAAACGCCCTTCCTTTCTTGACCACGCGCTGTAAATTAAACCATTTTATTTGTTTTAATGACTTGACTCAAATTGACTTTGACTTTACTGGTTTATAAAGAAAAAAAGAAAAAAATAGCAAAAATAGGGTGCATATTTTTGGGAATCAAGTATATGGGTTCAAAAAAGTGGTTTAAATGCAGGATTAATATCCGACTTACCCCCCTAAAAATGATGGAAAACATGCGCATACAAGACTCTCTAGACATGGTCAAAGTGTACATACATATTAGTGTGTGCTTTATTTGTGAGTGCAAGTGATATGTTTTGACTTTTGTGTAAGACCATGTGACTAAGTGTTTAGACTCAATTAAGGACTAAATAAGGTTACTGTCGTTAACAAAATAACCAAACTGATTAATAAACCGTTTAATTAGACTCGTCGTGATGACTCGAGCAAAAATCTGAATTGTCGCCAAAGCAACAGGACTGTCGCCGCTCACTGCAGTGCAGCGCCAGACGACAGAATTGTCGCACGGCGTTGCACAGCAATGTTTGGCGCTATAGTCTAAATTTTTGCGCCATTACTAGAGTATTAATTTGGGATTGCTTTCAGTATTTTTACTCTACAGGACAGGCCTAAAGTCGTACTAAGTCAGTTCTGATTAATTTATTAAACTTATATTACTCTAATTAATTAATTAATTAGGCAAAGTCTTCTTAGTCATTAATCAGCTTATTTAAGCTTAAACACAAGTCAAACAAATGGTTAGGAAAAACACATAGAGTATGCACAGCAAATAATGCACTAGTAGTCAAGTAGGCACAATATGATGCAATGAGTTTGCAACCTAACCATAGCTCTAGTTCACTAAATTTTGGGATATGGGTTAGTCAAAGAGGGTCCACGGTTATGAGTCCGGATGCACCGCACGGAAGCCTTACCTTTGGAAGGGTTGGCGCTAGTGGATGGGACCCCGCGAGTAAAACTCGCTTCCATGGTTTGGTGAATTCAACATTCTCGGATGAACCCTTTGTTGCTCAGAGCGTTCAATCAGGTAGATGGAGCATGAATTCCCAGAGGGTTATGTCCATATGTTGAAAACACATATGGGTTTCAGAGATGTGAGAAAAACTCAATAAGGAAGTAGAATCGAGCCAACAGTGCTAGAACTGGTCGAAATAAGAATGCATATTTCTGGCTCGGTATTGGAATAACGCAGTTCTAGCCAACAGGGACTGTCGCCGGGATATGATCCCTGTCGCCTGGAGACAGAATTGTCGCTCGGTGAAAGAGCCATATCTTCGGCGACAGGCTCTGTTTTCTAAACGCCAGTTCCTACATGCCTCAACAGCTGTCTGTGTTCTTGAATTTTCCAGTTTTTCGCAACATTATTTCGATTCTAGTTGTGCAAGTTATTCCTCAAATTTCCTACGTGTAAAAATACTATGTTTTTTACTCATTACGGATGGTCTTTCCAATGAGAACCTTTTTTATGCATATGACAATAATGTTAATCAAAATTACGCACATCGTATACTTAGAACTTTTCAAGTCTTATCCACTCATTTTAAATCATTGACGAAATAAATTTCAGGAATTAAAATAGAAATCCACCCCAGCGGAGTCGCCAAAAACTGTAGGGAATATTTCAAGAATTACCCCAAACTTGAACACCACTATGATCATACACTAATGTACGGTGGCGTCCAAAGGGAAGGAAGCTAGAGAAAAAGAGTCGCCAACAAGTTTTAGGAACTTGTAAACCGTCCACAGGGTGAAGTTTACACCCCTTAACGATCTAAGAGATCGTTAACTCCAATAGGTCTGGAACCAAGACTGGAAATTCAGGGATGAAGGTACAAATCCAATCTAAAAGAGAAAGAACCTGCCCTAATAAATAGGCCTCTACTTTATTCTTCTCGTATTCATGTGCGTTTTCTGACTAACATGCTGATATGTTCATTTTATATAGTATTTTACCCCCGTCCCTTGGTCATAATTAGTAGTTTTTTGGCTCTTTAGAGCCACTTTTATTACTAATTGGTGTTTTCTAGTGTTTTCGTAGATTTGGTTGACTTTTGTAGGGATTTGCACTTTTGGAGCATTTTCCCGAGATATTATGGAGTATCTACGATCATTGGAGGAGCACGACCAGTTTTTATAGCCCAGAACCGGTTAGATTCATCAAACCGGTGATTAAGGGCTTAGCATTTGAGATTCCGAGGCAATTGGACCGAGTATTCAAGACCCAAGAGGATATTTGGTTTGGGCCAGAATTACGAGCCCAAACGAGGAGTCCATTGTGCCCAAGTGGCCTTGCCCGGCCAAGAGAGCTCCCGCCCGAAGGCTCGCCCGGCCGGGCGGCGCGGAGTACTGTAGCAGTAGCTAGCGCCCGAACTCGCGCCCGGCCGGGCGCGAGAGATGTACTTGTGAGCAAAAAGGCGGGCCCGATCGGGCGCGTGTCAGCATTCGGAGATTTTAAGCGTCGTTTTAGTTTGTTTTAGTTTAGGATTACTTGCTTAGTATAAATACGATTTCATTAAGCAAGCTTAGTATCTCTTTTACTCCTTCTTACTTCTTCTCTTAGACTTTCTCTCTCTACTTAGCTTTAAATTAGTTTTTCTCTCTACAACTTTGTACTTAACTCAACTCCTTAGGGCCTGTTCTCTTCCGTTGAAATTCAGTTCAGTTCAGTTCAGTTCAGCTCAGTTCAGTTAAGTTCAGTTCAGTTCAGTTCAGTTCAGTTCAGTTCAGTTCAGATCTTAATTTATGTCTAATGATATTGCTAATGATATAAAGCCAAATTTCATTCTTTTAAGCTCTTATTAAAACGACAGTAATAATAATAATAATAATAATAATAATAATAATAATAATAATAATAATAATAATAATAATAATAATAATAATAATAATAATAATAATAATAATAATAATAATAATAATAATAATAATAATAATAATAATAATAATAATAAAAATAATAATATTAACAATAATAATAATAATAATAATAATAATTAATAATAATTAATAAGTAATAAATAATAATAATAATAATCAATAAATAATAATAATAATAATAATAATAATAATAATAATAATAATAATAATAATAATAATAATAATAATAATAATAACAACATTAAAGAGAGTGGGTTAGGGTGTTGGATTGTTGGGTCGTTGCCTTTGTTAGCTTTTCATGTTTTTTTCTTTTCTTTTTTTTTTTTAAATATATTTTTTTTTAAATTTGTTTAAATGGGTTAGATACATGTAAGTGTTTTGTGTTCTTTTGTCATAATACTATTTTATTTTTAAATTAAATAGTATATGTGTTTAAAATGTTTAGAGGTTTCAAGTTTTTAATATATTTTCCATAAATTTTATAATTATATAGTATATTTTTCGTAAATATTTTAATATGTACATTTGTATATACACATATGTATAGTAAAAAATAATCAATAAATAATCAAAGATCACTAGTCCGTAATTAAAAATCACTAATTAATAAGTTCAGTTCAGTTCAGTTCAGTTCAGTTCAGTTCAGTTCAGTTCAGTTCAGTTCAGTTCAGTTTAGTTCAGTTCAGCTCAGTTCAGTTCAGTTCAGTTCAGTTTAGTTCAGCTAAGTTCAGTCAATCAGAACAGGCCCTTTATTCAGATTACTTTTGGTAACGATTTCTTCTACTTTAATCTCATTTATTTTACTTTAATTCTTTCATCATGTCTTCTTTGATTGCTTTGTTTAGTTTATATTTAATTATGTCTAAGTAGTTTCCTTTCTAGGGTTTGTGGGGATCCATAAATAATATGAAGGGGTAGTTTATTGTTATTGATTATCAATGCTGGATTAATTTCCTATTGATTGATTTAATGATCTGTGACTATATTAGGCCTGATCTTTTATGCATGAGTTTGAAAATATTGATTCGAGATTCGAGAGATGAGAATTGATGTTCAGGTCTAGTTTCAATAGGCATGTTAATTTATAAATGGTTAAGTCGAGATTCGAGAGATGAGATTTAATACCGATAGATTAATTATGTGATAGTAATACGTAGCGAAAGCCCTTTATGATCTGATTAATTGATGCATTGATGTTTGATTATTATGTTTTACCCTGGAATGTTATTTATGGGTGAACCTATACCCTAGGTCTTTTATTCATTGATTTTCTCTATTCTTATTCTTCTTTACTTTTACTCTCCGTAGTTTAGTTTCCTTTCATCATAATATTATTTTGTTACTTTATAATTTAGATTGCTTTAATTAATTAGGAATAGAAAGACAAGTTTCCCTGTGGATTCGACCCTACTTTCCTTATCTGCATTAGTTAGAGTATTTAGGAATTACTTTTGATTGGTTAATACGACTTGAGCCTGTCAAATTTTGGCGTCGTTGCCGGGGAAACGGTTTTATTTTTATTTCTAATTGTTTTCTGTAGTCTAGGTTATTTCTTCTTGTCTCAAAGAACGTAATTTCTGAAGACTCAAATCTTGATATTGCAGACTACTGTCTGTACTGTAATACCATTAGGCAAGCTGGGGTCACACAAGACCAAATCAGGGAGATTCTTTTTCCTTTCTCTTTATGTGGAAAGCCAAATTATGATTTAATGGATTAAATAGAACTGCACTTGGTATAACTAACTGGGAAACTCTTGTTTTGAATTTTTATAACAAATATTATCCTGCAGAGAGAATGTAACACCCCAATAATTCTCTCTTTAAACCTGTAAGGATCCTGAACAATATTCAAGAGAATTACTGGCGTGCTACCGCCACGTGTTCAAACGTTAAGGCTTTATCAGAAAATAGCAGCGGAAAAACTAAATCAGTTATAAATAAGTTTCAAAACCAACGAATGAAACCAAATTAAGTCATACAACTTGGAACCATTAAGGCCCTTATTCAAAACCCAATAAAAGTAGTAAGTGATTAAATTCAATGTTCAAATAAATTCAAACCCAAAAGAAATAGTGTCGAATAAAATCGAATTAAAATAAATTCAAACTTGCAAAAGAAATAAAATGCAAACAACCAACTCTCTACTCAAGATCCCACAACCCTGATGAATGCTGCATGTGTAATAACTTGTGGTAATTCTGCTCCCCAATATTACAAGTGTAAAAATTGGATCGTCACAGGGTCATTGAAAGGCGAAGTCCATGACCAAAGAAAGACACACAAAGCACGCAATCAGCAAAGCTGAGTACATACAAGCTGCAAAATAAATTAAGAAATCCATAACATGCTACTAATAATCAATCATCATGCATCATTAAATTATAGACTCAACACACGACTCAACTATTTATATTACTAAGACTCCATTAATTAATAATAGGTAAATCATTATTTTTATTCATTGGATTACGCAATAGACAAGGTTGTCCAACCCATGCTCCATTTGGAACATCAATAAAAGAAAAACCCCATGCCTCCTTTCGGAAACATCAATAAACATCCAACGACCACGGGAGCGACTTCGTGACCGTAGTTAGTATGAGATATCACCTAACTCCTAGTTTTGAAAAATATTTGAAATAAGAGACTCGTAGATCAGACGGCCTCGAGAAAAGTACACGGCTAATACCCCATGTACCCCAACCCCTGATTGTCATTACTCCAGAAGTGCACCAATCCAGAGTTTTATTGCTCATCCATCTTGCACTTTACGTGATTTACAGGTTTAGACTTGGTGATGACTCATATGCATAACAATACAAACATTCTAAACACAATTTAATCAAACAAGACAAGTTTCCAATTTCAATTCTTGATTTATTAGTGACAAAAAACACTTATTATTTAATCCTTTACTACCTCGGTGTATAAACACCTTGAGTGCATAAGGCACCCTAAAACCTTAACCTCGTCTTATAAGACTTAAATCCTTCCTTTACTCATCCTGTTTGCATAATAATGAATGAGTAATAAATTAATCTTTTTACCAATCACATACCTTTGCCTCTAAACGCACCTTGCATAATTAGAGCACAAATAATACTTGCATTATAAAATAGTGCACATCATTTGAAATTCACAATGTATAACCAAACAATTTAACCCAGTCAATCCTATACATGATACTAAGTTCTCGATCCGTCCTTAAACATGCACCTAAAAGAAAGGTTTCGTAACTCGTACGTACCTTGAGCAAACGAATTGGTATCCCACTTTACTAACTAGAAATCACCTTCAATAAACTCCTCTCCTAAGCCAAATAATAACGTCTCAATCAATTCCCAATCAATCAAATTTACAGCAATACTAACTTACTTTAAAACCTTCAAAATCCAAATCAAACAACACTTTAAAACCTTCCCTTTAGTTAAAATTAAAGGCTTATATATAGTTCTTTAAATTTTCTTCATAAAAACCTTAAAATACACTCTTATACATGAAATTACAGCAAGTTCAAAGTCTAATAAAAATCTGAAAATTATATAAAAACCCCTAAAAATCTCCCTTTTTAATGGGTGATTGAACCCTCTTTATAAAACATCAAAAGTAGTACTTAGAAACTATTTCCAACACTTAAAACTTCAATAAAAACATATATTTATGCTTAATTAACTTTAAACATAATTAATTTTATTAATCAAACTCAAGGATAATATTTTAAGTATAAAAAAAACTTCGTTAAAATCAAAAACTGCCCGAAAATCATAGTTAGAGGCTGAATTTGGCCACGAGAGGGTGGTTCTCACTACTACCAGAGATAGTGAGTCTTTCTTAAAACGTTGTTTCCACATGGAAAACACTACTTTTTCATCAAAATCGGATGAGTTCAGAATCTGATCGGGATTAAAACGGGATTAATATTAACGAACGAAAATCTAAAAATTAAAACACGAATCTATGTGTTCAAAATAATCTGGAATTAAGTTAAACTAATCAGTAGTTATAATCACCAAAATTTCAAAACATCATTACTATAAAAGCCCTAAATCAATTGTTCATAAAAACACTAAAATCATGATTTTCAATAAATTGAAACCCTAGGTTTATAATTCATAAAATATGAAATTTATAACATAAATATAATCTGAAATTTATAATCTTTATACCATTAAAATATAATTTTATACTAAAAATATAATCTTTATACTAAAATCAAAACCCAAAACAATTAAATTAACATTAAGCAAAATAATGAAACAAAGGAGGATGAAAATAAGACTAACCTTTTTGTGTGGGAAATTTTTTGGAGATTCATGGGGTATTTATAAGAAGGAATTATTGTAGGGTAAAAAGAAAGATTGGGCCTCATAAAAAAATAATGGGTCGATTAAGTAAAAAAATGGGTTAGGCTTGTGTGATTGGACATAAATTGTAGAATAAAGGTGCATAAAATAATTTGTTCAATAATTTTCGACCCAGATTAATAATTTGAAACTTTTGAAATTAAATTATGAAAAATAACAAATAAATATTATAAATAAAATAAATTTTCATTTATAAAATATTTAAAAATACGGGGGATTATAGAGAACAGCTGTACTACGGAGTGCAATTCAGAACTTTTCCCAAGAGGCCGATGAAACTTTATATGAGGCTTGGGAGAGGTTCAAGGTCCTACAACGAGAATGCCCCCACCATAATCTGGCATAATGGCAGTTAATCCAAGCCTTTTACAACGGGATTGAAAATTCATCTAGAATAATCTTGGATTCTGCACCTAGTGGGAGGTTTATGAACCTCAATGTTGATGATGCAGTTCAAGTTATCAAAGATATGGCGATACATAATTCCCAATATGGGAATCCCAGAGGCTTTGCTAACAAGGGGAAGCATAGTGTTAACTCTGTATCCTTTTTGCAAGCTCAAACCTCTATCTGCCAGAAATTAGATAATCTTAGCACTGCTAATGTAGCTAATGTTTCTGCAATTAATAATAATGATAATGAGGCAATCTGTGAAAATTGTGGAATTTTAGGTCATTGGGAACAAGATTGCAGGAGTTCCGTGGAGCAAGTTAATGTCTTTCAAGCTTATAGGCAAAATAACCCATACTCCAACACCTACAATCCTGGGTACCAGAATCATCCGTACCTTTCCTACTAGAGCACCAATGTTCAAAATCCGCCACCTCCACAAGAATCTCAGGCGCCACAACAAACTCAGCAGAAATATTACCACCCCAACGCTGGCCAGAAGAACCAATCACAACAACCCTCCTCATCTTCCGACCCTGCTTTGGTAGAAATTAGAATGATGATGGCTAGTATGTAGAAGCACATGGAGAGTAGAGATGCCCAAATTGATTCGATCATAGCACATAATAAAACTGTAGATAATCAAATTGTGCAGATTTCTACTACTCTACAAGCCGAAGCCCTGCCAGCACAGCCAACCAGGCCTACGGATCAAGCTTATGCAATTACTCTAAGGAGTGGTTCACACTATGAAGGCCCCCCTATGCCCAGATATGATGAATCTGTTTTAATAAATAAAGCTAATCTTAGCTTGATTCCATTAAACCTGACAATGTAGCTAATAGCCCTGTAGGGCTAAAGAGTAGTACTAATATTTCTGATAATACATTGTAGGGTACGACTCCAGGGAAGGTAGCAGTAAGCAGTAATGCTCCAAAGCTAGTTATCAAACATCCATTCCCCAATCCTCACTTAAAAACAAATTTGGATAAGCAGTTTGGTAAGTTTCAGGAGATGGTTAAAGATTTGCAGGTAACAGTTCCCTTCACTAAATTAATTACACAAATTCCTGCATATGCAAAATTCATGAAGGAAATATTGACTAGAAAAAGGTCTATTAGTGAGGTAGAGACAGTAGCTTTCACTGCAGAATGTAGTGTCGTACTTCAAAATAAATCTCCACCTAAACTGAAAGATCCGGGTAGTTTTTCTATCCCTTGTCATATTGGCAACCTAATGATTGATAATGCATTATGTGATTTTGGTGCTAGCGTTAGTGTTATGTCATTGTCTGTGTGTTCCAAGCTAAATATAGGTAAATCAAAAGCTAATAATATTACTCTACAATGGTCGACCGTTCTTTTAAATACCCCTTAGGTGTTTTATAGGATGTTCCTGTTAGAGTAGGTAAATTTTATATACCTGATGATTTTGTTGTTCTTGATATGGCTGAGGATATGCAGACCCCAATTATTTTGGGTAGACCATTCCTTAACACTGCAGGAGCAATTATAGATGTGAGATGTGGCAAATTGACACTATCAGTAGGGGACGATAAAATTACTTTAAATCTGAATAATACCCCTAAAAGCCCCATGACAGAGGATAAGTGTTTTAGTGTTAATGTGGTTCATAATTATTCAAACAAGCCCCAAGCTCTTGTAAAAGATCCCTTGGAGGCGGTATCTTGTGTTGCATCTTCTACAGATGAGATAGACAAATGGCAAAAGGAAGTTGATGCAATAGAAAGAGCCCTCTACATTGTTGGTCTTGGCTTTGAAGATGAGAAGGTGGAATTAAACAAGCAAACTATGGAAATTGAGCCTACAGTAAGTGTTCCGCCAGATCGAGTTGCAATTACTAAATCTAGTGACAATTTGAAGCAACCATCGATCGAAAAGGGATCTCTAGTGTGTAGTATTAAAGAACCCCCATTCCAAGTCAAGGAGAATCCACCAGATAAGGTGAATTGGCGTCCCACAGCGTATGTCAGGAAGCTGCGTCATGGCCTAAACACCGCTCGACCGGGTGAGAAACCACCCGACCAAGCGTTAGGGCAAGGGTCCTAGTTCTTATACTTGGTTAGAAGGTCGTGCAGGACCTAGATAAATCAGCGCTTTGCGGGAGGCAACCCGTATTTTCTTGCTTTTTAGACTAATATTTCTTTCTTTTTCTTGTGAGAGGAGAGAGGAGGGATTTTAATGAGTTTATTGAGTTTCTGTACAGGTTTAAGGAAAAAAGTTGGTTAGAATTTAAAGAAAAGAGGAAAAATACCCCCCGTACTAAAGTTGTCTCGGGCCCGACCGGGCGAAGCTCGCCCAGTCGGGCGCGAGACTAAGGGTTCGAATTCATGACTTTTTGCCCGACCGGGCGAAGGGCGCCCGACAGGGCGCGAGAATTGACGAAATATTGAGATTTTGATCGCCCGACCAGGCGCGAGAGTTGAAGGAAAATCGAATGAATGATCGCCCGACCGGGCGAACGGCGCCCAATTGGGCGCGAGAGGAGTTCAATTTCGAATATCAGATCGACCGACCGGGCGCAACACCAGCCCCCGTCTTTTTCTTCTTCTTCCTTCTTTCTTTTCTCATTTCTTTCTTTTTCCTCCATTCTTTCTCTCACTAAAACTCCATTTTCTCTAACTTCTCTCTAAGTTTCCCTCTCCATCTCTTACCCAACTCCAATAATTCTTACATATTCTTAATCCTCTCTTCACCCTCTTCACTTCTATACCAAATTTGCCCAAATTCAATCAAATATTTTCATACCCATTTTTCTATTATGGCTACAAAGAGGTCCCGGTCGATCTTTGGGAGGCGTTCTAGTTCAAGGGAGGAGTATGATCCGGATTTACAGCTTCCTTATTGGCCGACAATCCGAATTGCTACCCATGAGCAAAAAGAACGGCTAGAACACCTTTGCGGGCGTGAGGTAATTCCTTCACGGTGGTTACACCGCCCTACCCTTGAATCTTATGGTTTATATGATTTTGTTAAACGTTTTTTGAACGATATAAGAATGAGAAAATTTATTGACATGCATTATCCTACATATCGTGAATTAACGTGCGAATTTTTGTCCTCTTTGAAAGTTGTAAATAGTAGAAATGGGCCGAACTTATTTTTTAGGTTGAACAATAGGAATATTAGTTTAACTTATGTTGAATTTTGTAAAAAAATTTATTTGAATTCTGAATTACCCCATCAATGGCATGTTGATTATAAAATGGGTGATATTTATCATATTTTAACTAGTTTACCGACCCCCGACCCCCAACATGCTAGTACAAAACCTATCCTTCACCCTGTCCCAAAAATCTGGCAAAGATTTGCAGGTTGTTGTTTTCTTGGTAGGTACGAGCCTCATAACGCCCAAACCAACGAACTAGTTGTTATTGGACACTATGTGTATGGGTTGGGTAAACTGAACATAGGTAGATACATCATCCACCATTTGAGTAGACATGCCACGGCCAGTACCCAATCTATTACCCCCTATTCGTTTAGGAGGCTTGATCACTAGGATAGCAGTTAAAAAGGTCGGTTTTGTTGAGAGTGGACCCCACCAGATGACTAACTGTTGACCGGATACCTACATGACTGCTAGATACTTTGAGGAGTTGGGTTGGGTACGATTAAATGGTTTGCAAACCCCCAACTGGTGTATTAGGACAAGGACTGAGCAGCTATTGCCTATCTTTCCCTTGCCTAGTCCTGACTTGACCGCTTTTTCCCCCGGGCAAGCATCCTACACGTATAACCTATTAGTTGCCCACGCTAGGGGGCAAGCACCACCAGTTCCACCACCCCAGCCTAAGCCCGAGGTAGTGTTTTCACCACCTCGCATGTTTCACTCTGTTCCCCATGGTGACTCTGACCCAGTTTGGGACCTCCAGAGTATAGGTCAGGCTTTAGGTCGTATTGAGCATTCCCACACAGACCTTAGGAGGATGGTAGGCTCCATAGACCATAGATTAGGGTACCTTGAGAGGAACCAGGGTAGAGCCCTCTACCCTATGTATGATGATTATGCTCGTCGAGGCAACATTCCCGACAATGCCATCTACCCTGACTGGTTTTAACCTCCACCCCAGGGATACGATAGGGATCCCACTACCCATGGTATTTATATTGACTATTTTACCTTCCATGGGTACGGCCAGGACTTTCCTTTTGGGGGACCACCGGGGGGGAGTTTTCACACTAACTATTTTGGTGGTAGCTCTTCTGGAGCAGGTGGTGCAGGTGGCAGCGAAGGAGGAGGGTTCGCCTCGATGGATGAAGATGATGAGGATTAGCCATGTTGGGCTAGTTCCCGAGCCAATGAGGACATTGTCTGATTCTGGCTTGGGGGAGATTTTGGATTTGGTATCTTTCTTCTTTTCTTTTCTTTTGTTTTTTGTGTGTTTTCTTAGATTAGATTTATTGCTTTCTAGGTTAGTTTTATTGCTTTCTTCTATGAAAAATACAAAAAAAATTGAAAAATCAAAAAATCCAAAAATACATTCCAATGAATTGTAAATCATGCTTCCCTGTGCCCCATACTTGAAAAATATTGTTTTGATTCTTGGTATATGATGATAAGAATTATGGATTTGTTGATCATGATTTGAAGTTTGATTGCTTAGATGTCCTAACATGCGTCAATTTTGTCCAACTGCTTGTGAATATAGTGCTTGACTAGTTGATTTGGTTAGGAAATGTGTGATAGTTCCTAGTATGTCAATGAATTTGAGTATTGGTTTGCAACTATAAGTAATGTTTATATGACTCATTATTATGCACATTGTGGAGGACGAATGCATTTGTTCGATCTTTTAGGTAGCCTTCAGATGATTTTAGATATATTTGTTCCCTTCTTGCTACCCATGTTGTTGCCTTGACTTTTTGTTGTTTATTAGCCACATTACAAGCCTATTTTGCCCCATTGGTTACTAGTCCCAAGCTTGGCTTGAGGGAGCTATTAGTGAGTGAGGCGAGGGAGTTTGTAGTGTGCTTAATATTTGCACAATTTGGATGTTTGAGAAGTTATTTTGTTCTTGATCATAGTTTATTTTTGATGAGTTTGAAAGTTGAATTTTCTTGAAAAAATAAAGTATGATGATATGAAAAAAGAGAGGTTCAAGAGAAAAAAAATAAGTGAACTACAATGGAAAAAAAAAAAAAAAAAGAGTTCAAGTGTTTTAAGTGAAGGTTAATCAAAAGAAAGAAAAAAACTTTGAGTTTCAATGAAAAAAATCAAGTTTAAAGAATTAAAGTTTGTTATTCCCTCAAGTGTTACATTATTATATCTTTATGAGTGAAATTTGTAAGTGTTGGGATTGTTGTTTATGTTTGGAGTTGTATTTGGTGAACTTTTATTGGATTTGAGTAAGTTGGAGATGATTGGTCATCATTTATTTTTGACCTTGGTTTTATTAGGATTTGCTCCCTTAAGCATTGCTTTTCTCTCACATTTTCCCAAATATTTCCTACCCTTTACCCTAGCCTTACATTACAAGCTTTAAAGACCTTCCGACCTTTGTGCATAGAGTTGTGTGGATGTGAAAGTGTTGTTTATCAATGAAAGTTATGATTTGACATATTTCGAGTCGACTAGTAGGTTGAGTGCTTATCTTTTTAAACACACGAGAGTGTGAGTTGGGAGGGCATTGTTCACATTAAAGGGGTTGGTTGGAGAGCGATCGAGTACATCTTTTGCTCGCCACATAAATGAGAGTTGAGTGTGTGAGCACTAGTCTTGAATTCTATATGCTCTTGTGGTTTGCTCTATTTGACAATTGTTAGGGAGGAAGAGTAATTGGATGGATGAGATTGGTTGATGTTGAAGCGTGTTTATTAGATTTACCTTGAATTGTTTGTGCTTGATTTTTACTTTTTGGGGTGAAGCATATTTATTTATTCATTGATGAGATCTTTGCTTAGGGACAAGCAAAGGTTTGGCTTAGGGGAGTTTGATATGTCCATTTTATATAGTATTTTACCCCCGTCCCTTGGTCATAATTAGTAGTGTTTTTGTCTCTTTAGAGCCACTTTTATAACTAATTGGTGTTTTCTAGTGTTTTCGTAGATTTGTTTGACTTTTTTAGGGATTTGCACTTTTAGAGCATTTTCCCGAGATATTATGGAGTATCTACGAGCATTGGAGGAGCACGACCAGTTTTTATAGCCCAAGGCCAGTTAGAGTCATCGAACCGGTGATTAAGGGCTTAGCATTTGAGATTTCGAGGCAATTGGACCGAGTATTCAAGACCCAAGGAGGATATTTGGTTTCGGCCGGAATTACAAGCCCAAACGAGGAGTCCATTGTGCCCAAGTGGCCTTGCCCGGCCAAGAGAGCTCCCGCCCGAAGGCGCGCCCGGCCGGGCGGGGCGGAGTACTGTAGCAGTAGCTAGCGCCCGAACTCGCGCCCGGCCGGGCGCGAGAGATGTACTTGTGAGCAAAAAGGTGGGCCCGATCGGGCGCGTGTCAGCATTCGGAGATTTTAAGCGTCGTTTTAGTTTGTTTTAGTTTAGGATTACTTGCTTAGTATAAATACGATTTCATTAAGCAAGCTTAGTATCTCTTTTACTCTTTCTTACTTCTTCTCTTAGACTTTCTCTCTCTACTTAGCTTTAAATTAGTTTTTCTCTCTACAACTTTGTACTTAACTCAACTCCTTAATTCGGATTATTTTTTGTAACGATTTCTTCTACTTTAATCTCATTTATTTTACTTTAATTCTTTCATCTTGTCTTCTTTGATTGCTTTGTTTAGTTTATATTTAATTATGTCTAAGTAGTTTCCTTTCTAGGGTTTGTGGGGATCCATAAATAATATGAAGAGGTAGTTTATTGTTGTTGATTATCAATGCTAGATTAATTTCCTATTGATTGATTTAATGCTCTATGACTAGATTAGGCCAGATCTTTTATGCATGAGTTTGACAATATTGATTCGTGATATTCGAGAGATAAGAATTGATGTTTAGGTCTAGTTTCAATAGGCAGGTTAATTTATAAATGGTTAAGTCGAGATTCGAGAGATGAAATTTAATACCGGTAGATTAATTCTGTGATTGTAATACGTAGAGAAAGCCCTTTATGATCTGATTAATTGATGCATTGATGTTTGATTATTATGTTTTACCCTGGAATGTTATTTATTGGTGAACCTATGCCCTAGGTCTTTTATTCATTGATTTTCTCTATTCTTATGCTTCTTTACTTTTACTCTCCGTAGTTTAGTTTCCTTTCATCATAATATTATTTTGTTACTTAATAATTTAGATTGCTTTAATTGATTAGGAATAGAAAGACCAGTTTCCCTGTGGATTTGACCCTACTTCCCTATCTGCATTAGTTAGAGGATTTAGGAATTACTTTTGATTGGGTGATACGACTTGAGCCTGTCACATGCAATCAATAGATTTACCCTAAACATGTTTATCTATGTTGGTTGAATATTAATGCACAAACAAAACTATATTGGCAATCACTTGATATATAATCATATTAACCCTAAACAAGATTATTAATTATCTTATTAAGTGTGATTACAAGTACAAATTCCCTTTAAACATGCATAAAAGGTGTGATCAAGAAATAACAATAAATATCAAGCAACATAATAATCATAATAATAATCATTATAATAATCATAACAATTATAATAAAAATAATCATGTTAAAGCATAATATTAATAGCAAGATCCTAGGCATAATACTAACAAGATTAATAACAAACCCTAACATGTCACTAAACATCAAAGATCAAAGCTTTAGCCCTAACATGATACTAACATGCTATTAGGAAAGAAAATAGAAAGCATCACAGCAATCATACTTGATATTAGGAATTTTTAGTTATTACCCTAAACATGATACTATGAAGCAATAAAACACCCTAACATGATACTAGGAATTAAAATAACAATCTAATCATGATTTCTATATCATAATATCAATAAAACAATTAAAGTACTTACTTGGATGCTTTGTACCTTTTTCTTATAACAAAATACACATGTTATTAACTTCAAGGAAAATAATAAATCAAACAATTAAATTAAATAATTGAAATAGAGTTTTGGGACCAAACCCTTAGAAGTACCAAACCTTTCACGTCTAGGGCAAAGACAACTTTGAATTATGCTAGGTGTGTCTAGATCTTGTGAATGCGGAATTTTGTTTGAAAAAAAGGGTTGGTTTAGAAAAAGAGAGAGAGAATAAGTTATACTTCCTCTGTTCTTTATTACTTGACCCGCTTTGACTTTTACACTATTCACCACCCCTCTTTTGACCGTATTTTGTGAATAATATGTAAGGAAAAATATATTCATGTATGATCTTTTTGGATTCTTCTCAATAAGTAGTATCATAATATATAACTTTTATAATTTTTACTTATGGAGAATTTAAGTTATTGATCATTAAAGTTTTGCATTGACAAGCGTGATAAAAGAAACAGGTCAAGTAAAAAAGAACAGAGGAAGTATTGCTTAAGAGAGAGAAGAGAAGAATTAGAGAATTCTAGTTAAGAATTGATGAAGGTCTAAGGACACTATTTATAATGAAAATAGTCCGAATTAGATAAAAAAAAAAGAATCGGGGTTTGCAAAGGAATAAATTAGATGTTGTCGCCGCAACTGCCTGCAGCGGCGACAGCCTGGCGTTCAATGCTGCAGGCGATTTTCCACACGTTTTCTATTTTTTTGATAAAATTAAGCGTAAAAGTCCGTACGAGGGGTAAAATCGTAATTTCATTTAAAACACTTCTTTTATTCCAAATAAAACTCATAAAACTTAATTATCAATCCTAATCACATTAGAATTCAAAAGAACCTTCTAGAAGATTCTAGAAGACTATAATCAATCCTAATTGCATTAGGAATGATAATGCATAATAGGCCCTCCTCTAGATCATTGGGCCGCATAAAAAGATAAAACCGGACCCAGTTTAGTAATTTGGCCATAACTTCCTCATTATTCATCGGAATTGGGCTTATAGTATATCGTTGGAAAGCTCTTTTTGAGCCCAGCCCAACTACACTATTATTGGACCCTTGTCATGGACCCAACTAAATTGGATTGGCTATTTTCATAAAATAGGTTTGCGAAAACAGAAAGAAGAGGATTTTAATAAAAATTAACCGCAACACTAGACTTTCAACACTTTCACTTCATTCAATTATGATTCGACGTGAAAAGTATTCATCACCGGGTTTGGTTTTTGGGGAGACACAAATGGGTGTCTACAAGTTTGCATTTTGAACCTCCTCCCCAATTTGATTTTTGTTCCATTGAGGTTTTAGATGGAGTTAAAGAGAAACTAAGAATGCTATCTTCACTTGATGTTGAGGAATTGGTAATTCGAGTTATGAAGGATTGGTCATTGCAATCTTTGAAGTGCGGATGGGAGAAGATGTGAGTATTGAGAACGAGTTTAGAGACAATATGTTGCTCTGATGACGGTGGCTTGAGCAGCACCACTTGTCTTGGGACACCGGCGAGGAGCTTAAAATTATATATAGCTTAATGATCCTACGGTCCTACCCTTAATGTTTTGTTTCTAACTCTTAAAATTTATATTCGCACTATTTTCTATTTCTAACTTTACACATCTTTTTTCACCTTTTCTCCCAAATTTTTATTTAGTCTTTTTATCTTGCTATGTTTTTTTTTTCCTTTTTCATCATACGGTTGTTTATGACAATATATTTTTAAATCAACAACTATTTCACCAAATACCACTGAATTCTTTAAAGATTCGCCAAATGCCATTAAGGTTTTCAAAATTCACCAAACGCCATCGAGCTTTTAAAAATTCACCAAATGTCATTAATGACTAACAACCGTTAACTCCATTAGTCATTAAGATTAAATCATGTCACGTGTCATGATATGATTGGTTCATATTAATCATTTATTTTAATTAATAAAAAAAATTCTCGATTTTCAAGACAAAAATTATTCGGGTAATGTTTTGGGGGTCATTTTGAACCTTTTTGGGTACAAATTAAGCTCGGAATAAGCAACAAAATAACATAAATGCTCCGTTTTGTGTGTCAAAAAATATTTCGATTACAGTATCGTTATTTTTTAACCATGAAAAATTGATTAGATAAGGTTTAGGGGTCATTTAGATCCTCTATGGATTCAAATTAAGCTTTAAATTGACAAAAAAAAATAACATATATGTCTCGTGTTGTATGTCGAGATCATAATTTTTTTGCCAGAAAAATTGCAAAACGGAGCATATACATTTTTTTTGTCAACTCTGAGCTTAATTTGAAATCACAAAGAGTCAAAATGACCCCCAAACTTAACCCTATAAATTTTCATGGTTAAAAAATGACAACACGTTAATCGAGATATTTCTCGACACCCATAACAGAGCATTACGATGTTTTTTTGCCAATTTTGAGCTTAATTTGTATCCATAAAGAGAAATAAATGACCCCAAAACTCTACCCGAGCAATATTCGTCACGAAAATCGAAAAAAAAAGTATTATTTTTATTCATTAAAATAAATTATTATTGTGTATGAATTTTAAAAAGTAATGACATTTTGTGAGATAATTTTCCAAAGTAGTGGCATTTGGTGAAATAAAAATTACATTAACAGGGAACTAACATTCATATGCAATTAATGACACGATGTGTCATTGTAGTGTTTGTCAGTGACATTTGGTGAATTTTGAGGCATTTAGTGAATTTTTAAAGTAATCAACTAGTGTGTGACCCGGGCTTTACCCTGGGTGATACTTTGAATAATTTCGTTTTTATATTACACGCTTTAAAAGACGTACTTCATAATTTTCTTACATGGTAAATTTGAAAACAATGACTACAAAAACTCATTTTGGATTTTTTTTTTTTTTTAATATTACATTCTAATACTTGTACTATATGTATTAATATATAAATGTGGAAACATAGATTATAATTTAATTCTAGCTAAGATGGTAATGCTTATGGCTTTTATTCAAAGAAGTTTAGGTTTGAATCTCTTTGTATACATTTTTAATTTAATTTGGATAATTAAATGATGATGTGGCATAATGGTAGAGATTGTTGAATGATGATGTGGCGTAATACGGGTGTAAGAAGTGGTACATAAACAATTTTATAAACGTCTTTTTTTTTTTTTTTTTTTTTTGACAAGATAAACGTCTTTTAATATATAGTATAAATGTCATTTGTTGAAATAGCCTTTAAATCATTTTAACACTAAGACTTTATTATTGATGGAAGAGGATGTAAGGAGTTAAAAGGCACTTCAACTAAAGTCGAATCAACTAGAGAGCTTCTAAGTTCTAACATACTCCCTCTGTTTCATTTCTCCATGTACGAACTTTCAGAAGAAAATAAAAAAAAAAAAAAAAGTTATAAATTATGGAGATATTAGAGTTGGTAAAAGAATAAAAAAAAAAAAAAAAGGGAAATTCTCTTTGGTGAACCCCAACTTTTTCATTTTCCAAGTGGTAAACGTTTTCAATTTTTATATTCAATGGTAAACCTAAATTATTGCTTACCATTGATAAGGGTTATTTTACTAAAAATCCTTAACTTTAGTTAGTTTTTTTATTTTTTTAATAATTAAATTATTATAAAAATATTTTTTTTTTAAAAAAAAAAAAAAAAAACCCCTCCCCCACCCAATCAGCAGCCTCTCCCCTTTTCCGGCGGCTAGGCCCCCACCGGCGACGCACGAAATCCCCCACCCTCGGCCGGTGAACACCCGAACTCCCCCACCCTCGGTCGACAATACCCCCCTCCTGTTTTCGGACACCCACCTCTACCCCAAATCGACCCAAACCGCCCCAAAATCCGACAACCACCTCCATTTCTCCCTAATCCGACACCCACCTCTACCCCAAACCACCCCAAAATTCGCCCCAACCCTTCCCCGAAATTACCCCTCTCCTGTTTTTCGGACACTCAAAACCCTAATCACCCCCCTCAAACCATTCGAAAACCCGAAACCTCCCTGAAATTCGTTCTACCCATTTTCTACGGTTTCGGATTTTAGGGTGGTTTTGGGTTTTTAGGGTGGTTTCGAATGGGTTATTGGGTTTGGGGGGCCGAAAAACTAGGGGAAAGGGAGAAAATTACAGTCGTCGTCGCCAATGGTTGGGTAGGGGCGTCGACCGCCGATGGTTGGGTAGGGTGTCGGCCGCCGAGATGAGGTGGAGGGGCTGGAAGTTGGTGGGGGAAGGGGTGGTTAAATTTTTTTATTTTTTTATTTTAGTATAATTGTTAAAAAAATGAAAAAAAAAACCTAACTATAGTTAAATGTTATTGTTACAATACAAAAAAAAAAAAAAAAAAAAAAAAAAAAAAAAAAAAAAAAAAAAAAAAAAAAACCTAACTATAGTTAAATAATTAGATTAAATCATTATTAAGGTTACCAATTAATTATTTATTCTATTTGGGGTTTAACATTGATAATTAATTTTAAGAATGTTTACCACTTGTAAAATTAAATAATTGGAGTTCACCAGTGAGAATTTCTCAAAAAAAAATTATAAAAAGCAAAAGTAAGTAAGAGAATTAGAGGAGATCGATGAAATTAATAAAATATGTTGGGTACACTAGTTGAGAGAAATGAAGTAAATATTGTAAAAGCTTTCCAAATAAGGAAATAGGGCAAGTATCTAAAAACAGCCTGAAATGAAAAGTGAAGCACGTATTTAAAAACGTTAGGAGTATTACAATAGCACAAAATTTGCATATTCAAAATTGCTAAAGCAGATTAGCTTTTACATACATCTTGTTGCCACTACAAAGCAAATTCCTATCAGTCATATCTTACATGATACAATAAGAGTTTCCGAGACAATGAGATTGCTATGAATTTGCAACCCTCTATGGACATATTATGGCAGTTGACTTCCACCTAAATACAAGGACAGAAGAACTAAATGCTCTAACTCTGTTAGCCTCAAAATTGTAGACTGAAAAATAACCTGATTCTAGCAACCTCAAAACTGTGAATTGCTAAGGAATGCAACCATACATCGAGCATTCTGAAACAATTTATCTACTCGCTGCCACACTGCACACTGAGTTTCTAATAGCTTTTGTGCTTTATCCTGTAGTTGTGATTGACATCTCACTGTTTCCCCATGAATCTGCAAAGAAAATTTCATGAAAACTTTCAAAACAAATCTACATCAACAAAGCCTTTTTATCTCCAACAAAAATGAAAAGAAAGCTAAAACAAACATATTCAAGTGTAGCTACTATTTTAAGGTTTTCTAATGGATTTTCCCTGTAAACCAAAAAATTAAGCTTCTTCGTTCAAAAAAAACTAGAACATCAAACAATGCTGCCATAAATATATACTTTTCTCTTTTTTATTCTGTAAAAATTTTTAAAATAAAAAATTGTGGGTATTGGGGGATGGTTTGGCTATGTCCATCAGCAAATATAGGTTTACTGTCATAAGAAATAAGTTAAATTCAACATTAATTATCTAAGGACAACAAAATGATCATGGCTATTTTCTCCAAACTACGTCAATATATTGCTTAAACTTGTGTGTGGGAGGGGAAGGGGGATACTTTGGCTCTGTTCTCAGCCTCTTTAAACAACTTTCAGCAAAATCAAGTTAAATCAAAATAATCAGCTGGAGGACAAAAACTGAAGTGATCATGGCCGTTACTACACACTACGCTGCCAATAAATTGCTGGGACATTAGAAGTGCTAGTTGCTAAAGAACCACATATACGGTCCTCATAAATAACAGTATAAAACACAAGATGCAAGGATAAATAAAATCAGCCAAGACAGGAACCAACCTTTAGAAACAATCTCACAACAGCCTGCACAAACTCAAAGTTGTTTCCGCAAGATATTTCGTGAATGAAGTAATCCAAAAGCATGTCAAGTGAGAGCAATTCTGGTCTTTTACTGAGCCCTGAGAACTCACCATCATCATCTATAATTTGAATCATCCGAAGCTCCATATCCAAAGAAGATGGAGAAAGACCTTTAATATAATCGGTGAATGCTGAAACTGCAAGAATATCCTGATTAGACGTCAAAGTCCTCCAAGGATATTAATAATTTGATTCTACCCAAGCACACTCACATAGTTATGTAACTACATACTAGATATACTCTGCATGTCATGAAAGACATTTAGCAAAATAGCTAGATGGCTCGAATGAATTTTTAGTTTCCTGGTTAGACCAGGAATAAAATTGCACAAGATCCCCTTTTATACTTCGTATATTTTTATTTTCTGAGTAACTATCTTTTTTACTACCCATCTCAGCTTTTTAGCCTGAGAGAGGAGTGGTTGTATACAGGCACGACAATCAACTTAGACCAAAAAAAGAAACAAAATGCCTGGAAGTGGCCATCGACAACTTGAAGCTGGATTCATGCATCATATGAAAGCGTTAATTGCTAAATCTTGGGTGAAAATAGTGCTTATTTGGAAAGAGCAGTTATAGAAGATAAAATATTTTAAGGGTGTACTTCAATGATAGTTTCCTCTTCCTCAGAGGTATAAAAGCAACCTTTGTACTGCGATAGGCCAATTAAAAGTATAAACTTACAATTTTTAGATTCTACTGCAGACTGAAGCACTTGCAAAAATGGCGATGCTAGTAAATCAGTCATATAATCAGAATTTTGCTCAGCATCTTTATCCTTCAACTCTTCATTTGTCTCCTCACTAGGCTTAAACATTATGTCTCCTGAAAGAGATGGAACTGAAGGTAAAAAGAATGGTGCTTTTTCAGGCTTCTTAGGAGGTTCAATGGGCTTATTTCGAACCTGGAAATCGCAAATGATTTACATTAGCACAAGATACTAAGTAATCATATAATAAGCATCATGACAAATCAACATCTCTTTAAGTATTTCCAGAAATATTTATTAGTAGTGTTAATCAGAAGGGAGAAAACAAACCTTTATAATGTCCAGATTGATCAGGCTTTGCCACTGGGTCTTAGGCAAGAGCGAAAGTGTAATCAAATCAGGAATTTTCTGGTCGAATTGCATTATGCCAGTCTCTTTAACATGTAAACAGTGGGTATTTCTTTTCTCAAAATCAGTCACTTTATTTCCTTCAGCTGCACTAATAGATGGCAAATTGATATGTCGAATGTCATTCCCACTAACATAAGAATCAATACTAGATGAACCTGTGAACATTGCCTGATTCACCCTGTAACACACATAGAAAAATATCACCAAAACAAATGATTGGCCATGACCTGCAATTATTAATGCAAACTGTACAATAACATCCCCTGCTTTCCACAATGTTCTTAGTAGACCTTGCATTCCCATGGACCTTTTTTCGCAAATGTTTTTAAGAAGCTTCTAGACTGAATTTGGCTTTTAGCTTTTAACTTTATCAAATAACCAAAATAAATGATTGGTAAATGGTTTTTCAATCGGTTGCGAAAAAAATGGAAAAACAAGTGGGACAGCACATTGGTCATACTACCTCCGTTTCTTTTTATTTGCAACATATACTAGAAGCTTTTAACTTTGTCAAATAAACAAAATAAATGATAGGTAATTGGCTTTTCAATTGGTAGAGGAAATTAAAGCTAATTGAAGCAGCTTATTGGTCATACTACCTCCGTTTCTTTTTACTTGCAACATACTACCTCCGTTTCTTTTTAGTTGACATGTATTCCTTTAGGATATTTTTTCTTTAGTTGACACATTTCCTTTTGGGGTAAATTTTTACCTTGCATTTACAAGCTACCCCACTTGCTTTTTCATTCTCTCACTCTCTCTCCTCTCCTTAATATGTGTGCCTAAATCAAACGCGTCAACTAAATAGAAACGAAGGAAGTATACTATACATGGAAAGTACACATTACATGCAATAATAAAACTTTCCTTCCTTTAGTAAATTTTTAAATGAAATTATCAACAGCTTATGTTGATTCAATTAGCAAATTTAATCAAATGTTATAACCTAACTTAATTCATCCTTCATTAAAATTTTAAAACCTTGATACACGTTCTTTCTTTCCTCCTTCCCAGCCACCACCACCACTTTTCTCTCTCTTCACTTTTCTCTCACAACCACCACACCACCACCAGCATATTTCCTTAACCCTCACAAACACCACCACCTCCACATCCCCCCCCCCCCTAAACTGCAAATCTCATATGGACAGCAGCCATGGCAAATCTCAATTGCACTGTACCCTAGCCTGCAACTCTTTGCGGTGTTTGATTTACCTCCCACTTGAAACCATCCTTCTCACTGTGCTAGAACCCAGTTGATCCGCACTGTAAACTCACATTGACGCAGTCACCAGCTAACAGTGGTCTTTTGTCGCCAGAAATTCAGGATCCAACTATTTTCGACAATTCTCATAGAGTTTTTTTTTTTTTGGTGTTTAATTTCAATCAAATTAAACTTTGAGTTTTACATCTAAAATATCAAAGTGGGGAAAAAATTAGGGCTAATTTTTGACAGAAAATGTTCGAATTCAAGATGCAAGACAATGATCTCATTATTACTGGTTGGTGTGTGATGGGTAGGATGGCGGGTTTTGGGATATCTACTGGGGTTTCGATTGAGTAAGAAGTGAGTTTTGGGATCTCAGTGGAGGTGTGGTGGGTGCAATTGGGGTTTCAAGTTGCTTCGGTGGTTAAGGTGGGGTACAAGTGGGTGACTGGTGGGTGGTGTGGTGGATGGTGGTGATGATATGGTGGATTAGCAATCATCCCCACTCTCTTTTCGACCTAGTAAATCACATACTCTATAATTTACTAATCAAGCCTTAATAATTTTTACGTAGGATTCCGTGTCAACCTCGTTGTTGCAAATAAAAAGAAACGGAGGTTGTATTACTATTAACAGCTAAAGCCGATAGCTATATTTTACTGAAGATCTTTAAAAGTTATTTCTAAGTCAATATCACAAGCTGATCAAGCAAGCCTAGTAAATCAGTGAACAGTGTAGCAAGGTCATGATTCTTCACAGTTAGTTTCATACGTGGACATCTAAAAGGAAGCCATCTCCTCTTACCATAGGTAGACTCCATTTTGATCAACATGAGTAGTTGCTAGAACATCCATATTGGGTGACAAAGACAGTGCAGTGATAGCCACATCAACCCGAACTGCGTCTATTTGTCTAGCTAGAATAACATCCCAAATCCTAAGTGTTCCATCCATGCTAGACGATAAAAGCCATTTCCCATCCTCACTAAAGCACAAATCAGTAACACGGTCATTATGGCCTTCAAATTTCCGGACCATCCTTAGAGCCACAACATCATATATACGGATCACTAGATCATCAGCAACAGTAGCTAACAACCCTGAAAGAATTGGAATCCTGCAATCAAATTCAATGGAACATACATAGAGGAATGAAAGACAAAAATAACAGTTGGTATAATTAACTAAAAGAAACAAATGTACACTTACCATTGGGTCTATGATAAACTATCTTCACCACGGGACATCCCACTTCCCATCTGGAGTTCAGCTCACGTCCCCTGAAGTTCCATACCTGCAACACAATCCTTTAGGAAAATTTATGCAGAACCCAAATCATCACAGTAGAAAGCAAGAAAATGACATACGTATCATTGATGAAGAAAATCTTTCCGCATATCAATTGCCAACACAAATATGAATAGTGATGTGAATGATCATATTGAATGATCATATTGTTAACACCTTTACATCTTTAAGCCGTTTAATTATTAGGATTCCTTGTATGTTCCTCTGTTTTCTCCATTATAAAGATAAAAAACTCTCGAATCCCCGGCTAAAGGAGTAGACCGAACCACATAAATCTTGGTGTTCTTTGTTTATTCTTATTAGTTCATTCATTATTGCTCCACATCAAAACATACACCACCTATCTCTCGACATTTATCATCATTCTTTTTCCCAATTGCCACATTAATTACCTTGTCTTTTTCTTTCTTAATTTTTTTTGTTTTGAAAAGTGAGATTATTTAATGTAAAATTTAGAGTCACTATTATATATTTGTCTCTCATAAAGATTTTTATTTCATTATTTACTTCCTGATTCTAAATAAGAAGAAGAAATAGGATTGAAGAGAGCATAACTTTGGCCATATCCGGGATTAAATTATAATTAATAAATTTTGGCCATATATCGCTTTAAATTAGATCCATACATCATGTAACCAGGTACAGCCAGGAAAAAGAATACCTTAAGTCAAACATAGTTTTATATTCTTATTCTCCATAGATTTAGCCCCATGCATCACATGGGGTTTAAAGGCTAGACATTCATAAACATGATGATCATCCCTGGCCCCTCTATAACAATTGTATCCAGATTCTAAATTCAAAACGATTTTTTTTTTTAAAGTGGAAACTGTATCACAAGCCCACTCCCAACACCCCCGCCCCTCTCCCTCTCAGCTCACAAAAAGAGGAGAAAGTTCAGCAAAATTTAATTTAGAGAGATAAGAAGATGATGTTAACTTTATTACAAGGCCAGAACATGGGTGAACGCCTAGTATTGGAAGCTTAGAAATACCTAAGATAACAAAACCAGTGCACAATATAAGGAATAAATCAGGCATAGATGTATGCGTTCATAGAAAAACTCTACCAAAGAAATATGATTGCTGATATCATGCAAAGCCATCCACTGTGAAAAGTTCTTCAGTTTTTTAGAAAGGAAAATTTTGCGAACAAGGAATGACCAAAACTTATCAAATAGGAGTATAGGCCCAGCCATATCAGTTTCAGGTAAAGATACTTTTTCGGCATAATCTGGTGCCTATTGGAAGTTATTAAAAAAACTAAATTTGAAGAAGTATATATACCTTTATATCACCATGATATCCTGCGCTGATCATCAATGTATTTGTTGAATCACAGGCTACTCCAACAACTTCTCCATAATGGCCACAGCTCCTTCTTTCAGACTTATCCAAGTAAATACCTCGGCTCAGCCCAGACTGGAGATTAAATCGCTCAATCCAACCACCTGCTGTCCCAAGAACAGCAAAGTTTCCACATGCACTGATAGTACAAGCCTGAAGATTATTGTTAAAATGTCACAGGATACATCCAAAGAACAAGCAAGATAGCAAAGGATGGAAGACAGAGAGCTAGTTGAAAATTAGAAATATTTTAAGAAAACTGAAGAAAGCGTCATAGTTTATCCAGGTAATTCAGCACAGCTCATAAAATACCATAACACCAGCATTTTCATAGCAGAACCCATTCACAAAGCCATTCTGTACAGGTTTATGATATGATAAAACTAACTAATCCAACAAATGAAAGAAATATCATCCACAAATTTTTCAAGTATGACTGAAACAATTCCCTCCCCCCCCCCCCCCTCCCAAAAAAAATATAAATAAATGAATAAAATAAAAAATTCAACAATTACTTGCTCATTAACTTTTGTCAAACTATCTATATGAATTCAAGAAGGTCAATGACACCCAAAAGTGTGTTGCAAGCTTGAAAACAAAACAAAGTAATAAATAGAAGGAAGAATACACTTTAACAATCTCAACTTTGCCCAATTTACTTCAGATAATCCCAACTTTCACCTGCGTTTTCTTTCTTCAATTTACTGGTAACCTAGAGAAGGGTTAAAGTTTTTATAAAAAGTAAGTTATTTTTGTAAAAGAAAAAAAAAACAAACAAACAAACCCCAAGCCTGCCATGACCACCACCGATGGCCACGCCCTCCCTAACCCAGCTCAATTTCCGACCCAAATTTTCGTTTTCCGACGCCCACCACCAATTTCTGACATCTCCACCCCGATTAACTTAGCCCCGAAATTGTAAGCAACGTTGGGAGCTTGGGGCAGATTTCGAAGCTAAGTTGGGGAAGGGAGAAGGTCAGTTTCAGAGTTGAGGGAAGGGAAAAGGTTTCTGGGTTGAGGGAAGGGAGGAACGGTCGATTTTGGTGGTGTGGAAAGGGAGGGGGCGTCGATTTTGGAGGTGTGGGAAGGGAGGGGGTCCATTTATGGGGTTGCGTTAGGGAGGGAATTGTTACAGTATCGATGTTGTGAGGGGTGATGGCGGTTTCTGAGGTGGGGTTAGGGTGGGGGGGGGGGGCGATTCCCGGTGTTTGAGGTGATTTGGCGACGAAAATCGATGGTCGGCGACTGGTAGTTGGTTGGGTGGGGAGAAGGCCACCGTTGGTGGCTGATGGTTAGGGAGTTTTAATTTATTTTTTTCTTTTTTTAATTAATTTTTTTTCTTTTTTTTTTTTTTATTTTTTTATTCATGTATTAACCACTCATGTATCATCAACACATGTCAAGTAACCTACAATTATAGGCTTTTGCCTTTTGTTGACCAGTTTGAGATTGTTGGAGGAGAACGGAGTTGAAAGTTGGGATTATTGCAGAATAATCAAAAGTTGAGATTATTTAAAGTAAATCAGGCTAAGTTGGGATTATTAAAGTGTATTTTTCCTAAATTAAAAAAAGTGCATCAATTGCATTTACACAAATTTTTTGGAGTTGACTTGATCTAATATTATATTATGCAAGTGGGAAAATGAATAGGGACTATAAAAGAGATAGTATGTGAGAGAGAGCAGTTTTTTTTCAAGGACAAAGAAAGAAAGAAAGAAAAATAATAAAATATTTTGAGTGGGGATTTATGAAAGAAAGAGAAATGGTATAAAGTTACCAAATTTGTAAGTGAATAAAAAAATAATAAGTTAAAAAAAAAAAAAAAAAACATTTAAATCCCAAAAAACAAAAACGAAAAAAGTTGAAGTGATGCATCTATAAGAAAAAACAGAGAGAGTAAACTCATAGTGATATGGTCCAAGATTCAACATCACTGGATTTATTTACCCTCTTGTTATGTAAACCACATTTCATTGTGGTTGTGATTGTGCGTGCGCATGTGTGTGTGTGTGTGTTGTGTATGTGAGAGAGAGAGAGATGAGGGGAGCACAATCTCAATACCTTAACTGGAGTACGATTTTCTTCTGAAGGATTCAATATGTGCTCTCCAAGCACAAAATTCTGCAGTCTCCACACATATGCCTCAGCTGTGTCCACATGACAAGTAACCACATTGCACCAATCACGCTCCCTAATTTCAGCTGAACAGTGGTTTTAGCGACATGAATAACAATATGAACATAGCAGTAATAAAACAAGCCAGTGTGGGCACCACGATTATAAAGGCATGGGGAGTTCAGAATCTTCAGATACACCAGTAGATAAACAAAAGATATAAAACACTATGACAATTAACAAATATCAAATCTCATATACTCAAACATACTCTGTGGTCCAAATACCAAAAAAAAAGTAACCGGTTACGTAAAGTAATGATTTTAAAACTACTAGAGTAATTTTTTGACAATCACACAATAGTTGCACCAAAAAGTTTTTGTCTAAAAATGAACAAATTAATATATACTGTATTAGTCATTTGTCAAAAAAGGATTCATCCACAAGCAATTCCTTGTACCCAGCATTTATAGACTTAAACCAGTTCCTTGTACCCCGCAATTACAAAGACTCAAACCAAGCAAAATTAGCAAACAAGATTCTTCATCAATTAAAAGACAAGGGGCATGGAACAATGCATCTTATTAACACATTAGAGATTTGAAGAGCAGCAAGCTTCTACATAAACAACTTTACATAATAAATAACAGAAAGCAAGATCTATATAGTTCCTCGGATTTTATTAGTTGCAACCTTTTACATTTCTCTTATACTAGCTTTAAGCCTTTAATCATATTTTACTAACATCAGAAACCTGTAACCCGATGAGGGCAGAAAGTAATAAGGGGGCAATTAGTGAAAAAACATTAGAAAATAGAATTCATCCCATCTTCACTGATCTCTATAGTAAGTTGGACATGAAAAGAAATACATGTATTGATTTTGTACGAGATAGAGAATGAGTAAGAGAGAGAGAGCAACTTACCACAATCAAATGCAATAACAGGCTTCAGCTTTATATCCTCTTCCTATCAAGACAGTACAAAGAACAATGAAGCGACAAGGTGAACGCAATATACATTATATATCAGATGCAAGTAGATAATCAAGATCAATAATTAAAGCAAAAAATAAAAGAGAAAATACAAGTTTATCTCCGTGATAAACAAAACTTGTTTATCACAGGGAAAAAAGTGTAATTTTGCGGTCAAGTAACGGTTTTAAGGCAAAACTGCTACAAGGGTTGCTGTTTTACTCTATGACAAACGAAATTTGTTTATCATGGAGGATAACTGGGGCAGCCTCAAAACAAAATCTTTAAATTTGAAGGAAATGAACTTTGGATGCTGAACTTGGGTGTGGATCCGAGGGTCAGACATTCTAGAATTGAGGATTCGGGATACGATTAGTAGACTTCCAAATTACTTGAGTAAATAAAACTTGCATTACACAAAAGCTACTATAGAACATAAAAGGCCACTAACAAATTTTCTTTCGAATTTCACCTTTCTTCTTCTCTAGTCATCCTAATTAACCAATTATACCCTCGATTTTGCATTGTCGTTTGGCTTGAAGAACAAATTAGCGAATAAAAACCCCCAAAAAACGCCAAATTAATTTGCAAATTGATAATAAAATTTGACAGAGGAAGAAGAAGAAAGAACAGAGGTGATAATCGAGGAGGAACAATTGGTAATGGGATCCACCGTGACATCATATACGAGAGTTGGGCAAAAGGGTGGTGGTAGTTTTTAGTGTTTGATAAAACTAGGTGGTAAAATACAATTAAAAAACTTGAGGTGGTATTGTACAAAACGACGACAACAAATGGTGGTATTTTTCAAATTTTCCTACAAAATACACACAATTAAAGAGAGAAAAAGGAGGATTTTTTTTTATCAAAAGAAATGTGTTCCAAGATGCATAGTTAGAGTACAAGCACATGAGGAAAGTCTCTATCTCTCTCCCCCTCCCACATTTTCAGATTTCAAGGTTTTCAAAAATCAAAACCAATGACAGATTCTCAGACCTTCCTCTTGATTTGTTGCAAAGTTAGTTTTCCTCATGTCAGGTCTAACCCAACCCATATCCTGTGCCGGCACCTGAACTAGATTGGGTAATAAATGCATACATGAACGTTGGACAAACATGGTAAACTCTTACAGTACAAACTTTTCCAATGCAGTATTCACTTAAACAAACTTAATTTCAACAAGGAGTGGAATAAAATTATTCACACATTAACCAATCAAAATTAGATGGGCGGACTTGTAAAAGGGATAGCCCTTGCAGATATGACCTGCTAATTTCTACAAGATGTACAACTGCAGAGAGGGGCAGGAGATTACATGTTATGTTAAATAAGTGCTAGAAGCCGCCTATTTTGCATTGTATTTAGAATCATGCACTCACGCATTTTTAGCACTCTTTCTTGTTGATCCTAGAAAAAGACAAAATTCATATCTTCTTGAAGTATGATAGGTATGCAACAAGATATCAAAGCAAACACCTATCAGTCTCTTTGCAAGGGTATTAAGTATTGACAATGAAAAGCCTTCCCAGCTAGTTTGAACATTCATTAGCACTAAAGTCAGCAAGGAATTAATCTTTTGATCTGTCCCTAGTGTTATTTTAACACAAATTCGTGCTCATTTACTCACATTTGTGCCAACCAGGCACCCTCAAAATCACCATCTAAGGCTTGTTCTCTAGCTACAGAGAAACAATTACCGCCCCCACATTCTAACCATCAAAAAAAGGGATTGTGATAACAGGCTCATAGTGTTTAGCAAATGTACATATCCATAGCATCAAATCAATAACAACTGGCAATGCCCCGAATTACTATAAATTTGTAAAATTTGATCAAAATTAAATTTATAAGGTTAATGTTCAACAATATTTATAGGTGAATAAAAAATATAATAATAAATTTAAGATTAATGGGTGCTAGTTTTTATTCATTTCACTTCACATGATAAAATAACAACTTATTTAAATATTACTTTGTACAATTGCTTGAATGGTATTAAATCTAGAAAATTAGCATCCAAGGAATCAACAACCACTATTGTGTGATTAATGTATTACAAATTAAATTGTAGATTATTGTGCAATCACTTTTAAGTTACATTCTATTGAAAATTAAATTTGAAGGTTACACATATGAAGAGTTTAAGGGTAATAAGTGATGACATATAAGGTGACACATAATATTCATGTGGAGCCAAATCACATTGAAGGAACGTGCACATGGCGGTAGCATGATGTCTCTTAGAGTTCTAATATCATGAAATGCCCAACTGCTACCAATTATCTTTCAAAAATCTACTTTTATATTATAGATCATCATGAAATGCCCAATTGCTACCAATTACCTAAACATTGCCCTTGGCAAGATCTTTAATGGCTTGCTACAGTCACTGTTATTGTTGATTATTTTAATATTCAAATGTTCATCTTAGAAAACATTCTCCTGTATTTCTTCCGCAGCCAACATAAAAAAACAAGACATAAAAAAAAAAAAATTTAAAAAAAAAATTTTTAAAAAAAAAAAAAAAAAAAAAAACAACAACAACAAGCATATAGGAGTCAATATTATGTAGACAATTCAGAAGAATTGAAACAAGTCAATATAGGTGAATAGCATTTATACCTTTATCCTGAGTTTCTTGGCTCTTTTAGCCACATGACGCTGTGAAAGCTCCCTACTTTGTTGATCCTGATCATAGCCAAAACGTTCAGCCATAATATAGATGGTGACAACCACTAACTCTTTCAGAAAGACTATTTAAAAACAAAAATATGCAGCCAATTACATAACACCCAATTACTCCTTCATGATATCAAATCAACATTTCAAAAATGTAGCTATCAAGATGGTGATTAACTGATTATGAAGAAGGATATACAGAGAGAACAACAAAACAGAGTTCAAAACTAGGCCTCAACATACATATTTCCAGAAAAGCTCCTACAAATTATTATAATTACACTTTATAACAGAGAAGCAATACCCAACTTAATATGCTAGAAAACAGTCTTGATCAGATTTTACTAAACAGACATTGGAAAATTTATTATTGCTCATATCAATCATGTGTACAATACCAGAATCAAACTGGGAATAATTTATCAATCAATGATAGATGGGCTGACTAGCAACTATTATATTTCACAATCTATGAATCAATAAAATCCACTCAATTGAAGCCAAGATGAACACATCTGCTGCATGTTTACCCTCAAAGCTACTGTCAATATACCTAAGACAACAAAAGAAAAACCTAGTGTTAACTTTACCCACAAAATGCCAACCAGAGCATCCACTCTGAGTTGCAAGAAAATCATTTTTAATAATTAGTAACTCCACCTATGAGTGTTCCTATCACTTATTGTCTATCCAAAGCATAATAAAGGTGAGGAACTACATTGGAAAAAAATCAGCTTAAAGCTTTGTCATGTCCTTTTGAACCTACCAAGAACTCAGTACCCACGACTAATTGCTGCTTGTACACAGCGACAACTGATGAACTAACAGCTGTAAAGAATATTGCTAATCTACTTTAATGAAGATAACAGGCAAATAGCACCATACTTAGGATAGTACAACCCTAGAGAATACATGACAGGCGGATAAAAATTAAGAAGCTATCAACCTGGACTACAGAAAAAAGCCTGAAAGCTCGGTCCTGGCCAGCAGATAAAATGTGTCTCCCATTTGCATAAAACCTGCAATAAGAGATATGTTTGAACTTGTAAAGCACAATAATACAATAGAGTGGGTATACAAATAAATTATAGTCATAAAAGTTTAGATTAGTCATAATGCCATATTTTACTTTTTTTAAATTGAAAAATCAAATGAATATGGCCATTGTGCTGACTCCAATATCCACATCAATTGATCAACCCATAGGGATTCTCACTAGACCTGGATCTCCAACACTTAAATATCAGGGATATAGGCAACCCGGTCATCAATTTTCCATACACTCCTCACCCAACTTCTCACCGAAGTAGAACAGCTAAGCAGCAGTATATCTAGTAGCCACAGTCCAGTAGTACTTGGCTGATAGAGAATGGGTTTTAAGATAATGTAATGTACAACATATCAGAGATCAATTAAAGAAATAAAGATGAACCACAATAAGGATTGGGCTGTAGGAGCAATAGGGTGTTTTAAGTTAGGATATGGACAGAAATCAATTTATGGAATAATGATGAACCACAATGAGCTATATGAGCAATAAGGGGTTTTCAGTGAAGATATGCACAAGGAGAGATTATGGGTTGTGGAATTAAAATTAAAATCATAGACCATACATAAATATTTAAAGGGAAATTCTCAATGGTAGCCTTCTACTATTGTGTAATTCCAATGGTATAGCAAATTTTTATTTCGATTCTCAATGGTAGCCCTAAACTTTCAAATTCTCAACCGCAACCTAAATTATGTTTTTCCATTAAATTTTTTTATATCTAACCTTATAATAAACTAAGGTAAACTTTAAAAAAATAATAATGTATAAAATATATATATAAATTAAAACTACTGCTCCCCCACCATTAGCCCAGCCACCCTTTCCCCTACGTCTGCAGTCACCCCTTCACTCCATCGCAACAACCTCTCCCAAAATCGGCCACCACCCACCCCAAAACCCACCACGAAATCTGCCACCACCCACCTCAAAATAAACCACGAAAAGTCCTCTCCTCCCACCCACGAAACCTCCCAATCTACGAAAACCACCAATCCACCACCAACCAAAACCCACCCGCAAAACTGGCAACCCATGAAAAACCAACCCATCTTCTCATCGACAAACTTTCCAATAAATCAACCCACATTCAGCAAGCAAGACTTGACCCATGAATCGCCCCTTTCAAGAATGGTGGTAGGGAGGGAGCTGGTAAGGTGTTGGTCGATGGTAGGGGTAGCAGACGGGTTGGGGTCAGGTTTTGGGGAGAGAGAAAGAGTCGGGTTGGGGGTCAGGTCGTGGGGTTTGATTTGAATTGCCAACATGAGGGTTGGTCGAAGGTGAGCGAAGGGAAGGGGGTGTCGGTTGACGGTGACCAATGGTGGTGTTGATTGAAGGTGGCCAGCTGGGGTTGTCAATGGAGGTAAGGGGTTAGGGTGATTGTCAATGGGTTGTCAATGAAGGTTATGGGTAGGGGTATTTTATTTTATTTTTTAAATAATTTTACTTTTAATTATTCAATTAAAATAGTTGACCTAGTTAGATTTCACGGAAATGCAATGGAAAAATCATCAATAAGGTTATGATTGTAAAACAATTAAAGTAGAGGGCTACCATTGAGAATCGAATGAAAAAATGGCTAACATTGGAATTACGCAATTTGAAGAGGACTACCAAAGAGAATTTCCCAAACTTAAATCCCTATTTCCTTTATAATAAATAAAAGGGCTTTTCCCCTTCCTGTCTTGGTGACATTTTTTCCCCAACCCGTAAACCAAGTAGTTCCTAAACTCAATTTGAGTATTTGACCTTTAAAAGAAAATGAAACAGAACTTAAAATATATACCAGCAACACATCCACGTCAAAGTGGTCTAGTTGTTTTTTCATATACAACAATGCAACGATTAAGTACAGTGAAAGGGGAAACTTTCCCTAATCTATGGTACATTTTGTACCCTTGCAAATGAAGATTTGTTTATATTTGGTGTTAAAGGAGAAATAATTAGGATTATAACCATATCATAAGTTCAAATGTGTGAAAATCAAGTGAATAGAATACACCGTCTATACGATAATATTTAAAAAACAATTAACTTTGCATATTTCTTTCATACTCCAATCTCGATCCCTTTTATATATATAGGGGAGGGATCCAGTAAGAATGGATCCATATGTGAGATATCATACTTATATGAGGATTGATCTAAAATTTAGAACATATGAGTTAAAATTTAGAACACATGATTAAATATTTAGAACACGTGATTTAAAATTTATAACACATCAGTTTAACTCTAGAACATCTACGTATGTAATAATTTAGAACATCTGATTTTAAATTTAGTTATTATGCAAAATTTTAAAAAATCTTATTTAAAATTAAGAACATGTGAATAAAAATATATAACATTTGATTTAAGATTTAGAACATGTGAGTAAAAGTTTAGAATAACTGATTTAGAATTTATACATACGAGTAAAAACTTAGAACACCTTATGTAAAATTTAGAACATATGAGTAAAATTTAAAACATACTCCCTCCGTTTTTAAATACTAACTCCATTTCTCCATGCGCGGATTTTAGGAGAAATTGGAGAAAATAATAAAATATAGAGATAGTGGGGTTAGTGGAAGGTAAATTGGAGGATAGTGAATATAAAAGTAATAATATTTGGGTCCCACTAGTTGAAAGAAATTAATTAAATATTATAAAAGCTTTCCAAATAAGGAAATGGAGCAAGTATTTAAAAACGGCCGCAAAAGGAAAGAAGAGCAAGTATTTAAAACGGAGGGAGTATGATTTAAAATTTAAAACATATAAATAAAAATCTAAGAACACAATTTTTGAATCATATAAGTTAAATTTAGAACAAATAACTTAAGATTTAGAACATGTGAGCAATAATTTAACGCATACGAGTAAAATTTAGAACATGAGAGTGTTCTCACGTATGAAAGAGTTCTCATATATTAGATGGGTTCTCAAGAGAGTCTTCCCCTAACAGTTATATCAAGTGACCATAACCTAAAATATTTATTTAACTATCATCTAAAGAAATATGATCAGCTCTTACCAGATGAAGAAAGATCAGCTCAACCTAATTTTAACTTCTAACAAGTTTTGAAAATTGAGTAGAAGCCCTTTGATTCTTTGCTCGCTATTTGGCCTCAAAATCTATATTAACCCACTTGGAGGTCCTCAAAAGAATTTTTTTGAAATCCTTAATCTCTACAATGGTCTTTCAGATTTATTCTTAAAACAAAAGAGGGACAAAACCATGACCAAGTTGTAAATGGAATTTAACAGCAAATTCTACAACATGGAACATGCAAGCTGAACATGAAAACTCATCATATAGATCGAATTTCAAACACTATTTCACGCAAATTGGGGGGGGGGGGGGGGGGGGGGGGGGGGGGGGGACAAAAGCAGGTGACCAGATGAAAAAATAAAGATATTAAAAACAACCTGTTTAGATTTTAAATTCTCAATCCTAACAATATGCCATCATTCGAGTCATTACACAGGTAAAAATTAGTTTGTATCGAAGCTTTAGTTCTACTTCTCTTTATGTGTGATACCCCTACCTACTAGTCATCCCAACCCAGAAGAACAGGCACAATTAACAGCGTCTGAACATTTTCTTCATTGCCATAGAACAAATAGAAATAGCTTCCTCTCCTAAATAAGGGCTTTTCTAAGGGAGTTTGAGTTACTTTCTTAACCAAAGGGTATACTTGGGAATTTTTAAATCATAAGAGTTTGGCGGAATAATTTACACAAACCTCATACTTGGTAATTATTGAATAATTCTCTGATATGAAAGAGGTAGTTTTTTACAATTACTCTCTTACAGTTTTACATAAATGTTACATTGAAATTTACTACACCCTTTAATTCTCTAAGTGAGGGCAATATGAATTTTTAAAGTAACAAATACATTATAACGTGCAAAAAATAAATAGCATATGACAAAGTGCAAAATCAATGATTCTAGAAAAGTTCTGCAAACATCTAAAATTTTTATTCTATATAACACTCTACCTTATACAAAGTGGAGGTGCACTATGTCCATTTCGGAATCGTAAAAGACGAGGATCCCCATCGCTAGTATCGAATATCCACATCTGGGAAATGAGAGAAAGGGAGAATTTAAAGCAGAATAAACAGTCTGTAAATCAAGAAACAGCTTTTATATGTTCAAAATGAAGCATAAAAATCAAAAGCAGATCTTAATTGCACCCTGCCCAACATCAGCATAGAATTTTAACAGGTTCATGCCACAACACCCACAATATTATTCCACAATAACACTTTATTGTCCATCTTCAGTAATATTTCAAGGAAGACTTTTTACAACTTCTACAATGACTCAATCTTCATATACATTAGCCAAAGAACATAGTGACACCAACAGGCATCTTGGATTACATAAAATGGAGAATTATTCTTACAAAGGTAAAGAAGGATTTTTACAAAAGAGGTAGTAAATAGAAGAAATAATAACTCCTCTTTCTTTTGTTATACCCACTTTTCGTGAAAATTTTATATACACCCAGTTGCAAGGTGCACCCAAGGGTAGTTCTGCTCATTTAATTTTTTTTTTTTTTTTTTCTCATTTCTAAATTTAAAAAGAGCAAGAAAAACACCATTGGGTGCATCTACCTCTATGTGCACCTTCCTAAAAGTTTTATAAAAAAAAAAAATATGTGCACCCGGTGTATATAAAAGGTTGTACACTTTTCATATTAGGGTGATTTCTTTTTTTTTTTTCTGTTCTAACCGATATTACTTTTCTCCTCTTAGATTTAAAAAAGAAAAAAAAAACAAACAAACAAACAAACAAACCTTCACCACCTTACCCCTCTTACCCCACAATTTATTAACCTTTTAAACTCTTTCTCACTCTAACTATCTTTTTTCTCACACCCATTCACCTTTTTAATCCATCTCTCTTATTTTAACCACATTTATCTTGCACCACCCACCTCTTTCAAAAATTCTTCGGTTTACAAATCTACAGTCAGTAGGAAAAAAAATGGAGGTAGTGGTTAAAATGGGTCATTTGTCAAATAAAAACTGCTTGTAGGTCCTCAAACTTAGATCAATGTGTGGAGCTTTAAGGGAAAAAAAAAAAAAAAAAAAAAAAAAAAAAAAAAAAAAAAAACAATGATTACAACAATATTCATGAGACAGGTTATAAGAGAATACGTTAAACAGAAAGATCAATATCCAGTTATCCACTACATTCCACACTACAAAATTAATTTATCTCATTGACAACATGTTCATCTAGCACTAACCTAATACGAGCCTATAACAATTGTAATCAATAACCACCCTGTTGATATGACAGCCAAATACCTTTGAATGCAGAGGAAGATGAGGCAAAAATATATCCAACAGGTATTCCCTCTTTCACACTCTGATAGGCCACATTTCTATTTTGAGACACAAAACAAAAACAAAAACAAAAACAAAAACAAAAAAAAAAAAAAAAAAAAAAAAAGTCCACTCTATCAAATCTAGCAAGTCAAATTAAATCTAGAAAGTCAAATTATGATATTTCCCATAAAACTATAATGTTTTAGGGATTTGACACATTATCAAAATAAGATGATTGTTCTCAACTAAATAAATCATCAAGGTAATTACAACATTTCTAACCAATTCTAGCTAACCTCAAACAAAATGTGGAGTGATGATTAAATAGAGGTAGCGTGGGTAGAGCTTAAGCCAAGCTTAAATAGAGGTGATTGAATCAAACAAAAGAAAAAAAATCCATTGTAAAAAATGATGATTATACGAAATTTTAGTACCGGCATCCAAAACATAGGCAGGATCAGATATTAAAAGGTTCTTCTAACATCAACCTCAAGATTTTACATATAATCTCACTCATTGTTATATTTTATATAGAAATCTAAAATTCCATCAGGTTGACAGCCAATACCTTGCAAAGTTAAAACAGAACAAAAAATGTTCGAGCGAGGAAATTAATGAAAGGAAACTGGAGCAGTATCTATCAATATTGGGAAAAATAGGATTGACACATTGAATTTCACAATTCAGGTTCCAACATGAAAAAGACTCAAGAAGGGCCTAAGTCAGTTTCACATAACCTAAGCATACACACACAAAAATAAGGCACATCAAGTTCAAGGGGCTTGAATATTGTTCCTTTGACTGACCATGACCTGGATCTCTACAAACATCCAAGAGTCATTAAATTTAAGACCCTAGTTCTTTACACACAACTATTTCCATGCAATGTATTTTGAACATTTGACAATCCAATCATAGATGTACAAGGAAGTCAAAGAAGCCATGCAAAGCCAGGTGTAAAGAAGTCAAAATTTTAGAAAAATTGTCTTACTTTTATAGAGTTGTCAGCTGAAGCACTCATCAGCACAGGCTCATTCGCAAAGAAGTGGAGTGAAATAATTGCACCGTCATGAGCATCTTTTATAACTGACTGAAGCCTTCGTTTCTCAAGATTCCATATGCTAATGACACCAGAAGAGCCTCCAGAAGCTAAAAGAGACTGTCCATCTGTAACACACATTTTTTTTTAGCTAATGATGCAACAAGATAACAGAAAATGAATTTGTACAATCCTTGATAAACCAGATAGCTTCTAATAATAAAGCTTTTTTATTCCCAGCAGATAACTTAGTAAAACTTTGAGAGCCTACAGAAGATTATACCAATTAGTTTGATGATATATGTTCTCCCAAATTTTAAGATCAAGAAACTCATTCAGAACTTCCCAACTACCTAAATGGACAATCTACAGGATGCATTATATTAACATAAAAAAAAAAGGATAATATATGAGTACCCTTTTCAAATATACAGCTATATTGCCTTAACTACCCAGTCAGATGACACTATAAAAATATTGCATAATTATCAATCATTTCATAATCTGTAAAGGCCCTTAAACAAACAGATATAAGTCTGTAAAGTTTTTGCATAAAAGAGGCTAGTGATAGTGCAATTTTTTTCAATATGCAATGTTTACGTGAAAACATTACAAAATAGATTACTAGGGAATAATATTGAATTAAAAACGAAATGCACGAAATAAAAGGTGTTGCTTTGAGGATTTTCAGTTCTCCAAAAACGAAAAAATGTGTAATTCATTTTCAGTTCTCCAAAAACGAAATCATTAGCTAATCATTTCAGTTCTCCAAAAAAGAACAAATACAAAATATTCAGAAATAATCAAGCACGTAAAAGACATTAGTTACTTTGAGGATTTTCTTCCATGCATGACATGAGCTGAAAGCAAGGGCTTATAAATTACACACAAGCACAAATAAAGCACCTTAGTTGTAAAAGCCAACAGGGGGAAAATGTAGGTCCTCGAAGCCTGGGTATGAGGCAAAGACGCATGTCTTCTATAAAACAAGCCTTAATATAAGAGAGTAACTTTTTTTTTAAATCACAATAAGTCAGAGAAAAGGAGGGGACTAGGGAGCCAAGCCGTGTTTAGGGAAAAGCTGAAAGCTAAAGCTGATTGTGTTAGCTGATTTTAAGTAACTGATTGTAGTAACTAATTTGACTAACTTATTTTATTAGCTTATTTTAGAAAAGTGTTTGGTAAATAACTTATTGGTTTAAAGCTAATTGATTATGTGAAATAACTAATAAGCTAATAGTGGGGTAGGTAGTTCATATAGGATTTTTCATTAATGGGGTTATAAGTGTCATTTCACCATAAAAATTGAATTAGCTAATTGAAAAGGCTCCTAAAAGGAGCTTTTTGAAAAAGAGCATATTTAGTGGAATAAGCTCGTTAAATAAGCTTCCCACCAAACACCTTGAATTAGCTTATTTAATAGTTAATAAGCTAATGTTGGTCAAATAAGCTAGTTACCAAACACAGCCCAAGTGATTAGTTCAGTCATCTGTCTATAAGTGTGGGCACTTTACCGACACATAAAATAAATAAAAACCCCACAAAGAGGAACACCAGAATTTTGAGATTTAAAAAACAATGTAAAAGCAGAAAGGGTTAAACACATCCATGTGAAGATATTGAAGATTTTTAAACATGTAAATCTTAATATTATAAAACCACAACATTCTTCTTCAATGACTATCGATCAATCAAAGCCTTAATCCCATTAGTGGGTCAACTACATAAACCAAAAGTTGTTATTCCGTGTAGTCATCGACAAAACTCTTCCTTCTCCATCCCTTATGATCCAATGCCTCATCCTCATGCAAATCCATATACTTCATGTCCTTCCTAACTCCTTCCAACCAAGTCATTTTCAGTCTCTCTCTCTCCCTCGTTCAACCCCTCCATGGTCCCACTCCTCCACTTTTTGTACCGATGCACCCTCGAGTCTCCGTCTCACATGCCCAAACCACCCACATTGGCGATTTTCCCTTAATTTGTCAATAATGCCTGCCACACCTACTTTATTGCAAACAACCTCCTTTCTGATTCCATTGCTTAAAGTGTTCCCACACATCCAACATTCTTCTTCAGTGACTAACGTGATCAATAATCAGCTTGCTTGATGATGTCTCCCCATTTGGACAATCATATTCTCAAACAAATAACTTGAACTCTATCATTTCTTTTGCAGCCACTCACATGATTGTGAACTTCCATTCATACTCCCAGAGTTGAAAACAAATGCTTCAACCATGCCATGCATCCACTTCACATCTTGGCATCCCCCACTAGTGTATAATTAAAAGATATACATTTTAACTACCCATGAGCCATATTTATGCATCCAATTCTTCTTACATTCCTAGTATATGCTAGCCAGTGTCTATTTCTATATTTAGGAGAGGCACATTACAGTGCATATTCAATAAAGTAAACACAACTTCTAACCCCCACCAAGCAACACATTATAAAGATCCTCCATGGGCTCCATCCATCTCATACAGATATCCCTTACACTAGCAATCTAGATCACTTGGCCAGTTGCCTTTTCTTAGATAAAGGGGAAATGTTAACAAAAAAAAAAAAAAAAAAAAAAAAAACAGTATTTAGTACATCCATGGAAGACAAGTTATCCTAAAAAATATTAAATACAAGAAAATGGCAATGCCAACTATGAGTTGCATCATCAAGGGAAGACTAAGAACAACCCACCCACCCCCCCAACACACACACACACACACACACACACACACACACACACACACACACACACACACTCACAACAAAGTGTTACCATAATGAAAGGAGGAAAGACACTATAAAGCTCACATGAGGTTCATCTATAGCATAAAATCTATCAATCCACTCGAGCCATAAAACACAAAGAATAGTAAGGCCTACTTATTTTACAAAGTCAAGGTAACAATATTACCTTATTTGTGGTTTTGACGAATAAAAATGCTCATGTTCAGGTGTCCTAAAGAGACTAATCATAGAATCTCATGCATGCTAATAAGTTTAACTCATAAGTCATCTGCAACACCTTCTCCACCACCACACATCACCCTCACTTATCAGAGAAGGCAGAAGCGGCGACAGGGTCAGAACAGCAACAACAACATACCGTGGCCAAGACAAGCACAAGCAGAGAACCGTAGAAAAAGGTCAGACAAGGCAGCTTTGGGAGTTTGTTTGCATTATGATTAAAAAGAGAAGAAGACAAAAGTAGTACTCTAGTAATTAAGGCCTTGTTTGCCAAGTTATTGCGTTGTAGTAGTAATATATATAGCAGTAGTAAAGTAGTGGAGAGGCATCCAGAAAATTGAAGTGTATTTTGGAGAGTCATGGCCTAAAGCCATGGGCACCTTTTGTAAGCTTTAAGCATTATCAATCAAAACATCCAACCTTTCGCCAGTACATTATCATTCTCACGCTAGTCCGTTGCAATCGGTATCACAGCAGACATGCCGCCCACACCGTTGACGGTGACGCCGGAGCGAGTGGCGGCGCTAGAGGAAAGAGTAGAGGAAATTGTTGAGAAGCTTGGGGTAGGAGAAAATTCGCTACAGCACAACTTGTTAAGGAAACAAGACGAGTCCATAGACAAGGTAAGGCAGTCATTGGAGGGAAGGATGGATCGTTTCCGGCAGGACATAACGCAACAAATGAATATGACGACCAGCCGCCAAGATAGGGTCATGGACGAGATCCGTGACGCCATTAAGGCTTTGGGAAAGCAACCTATCCGACCACCAGGAAGGAACGAGGAGGTGGAGCAGCCTCACCTTGGAGGTGGCTTCAACGGGTCGCCGCATATGAACCGCGGGTTCAGCGAACCGCCAATCTTGAACCGCGGGCTCAATGAGCCACCAATCGGAGCAGGGGGCCTTAATGGACTCCGATTTGGAAATTGGGAAGCAGGGTTTGGAGGCGAGAACAACCACCACGACAACCAGAGCGGCTGGAGACTCCGCAAGCTTGACATGCCCTTGTTCAACGGGGCGGACCCGGACGGCTGGATTCTACGGGGAGAGCAGTACTTCCAGTTCTATCGACTCACCGAGGTGGAGAAATTGCAAGCGGCGGTCGTGGCTATGGAGGGGGATGCCCTGAGGTGGTACCAGTGGGAGCATCGCCGGCAACCGGGACCCACTGGAAAGACATGAAGATGCGGGTCTTGACTCAATTCAGACCGGTGAATGCTGGCTCTCTCCACGAGCAGTGGCTAGCCGTCACCCACACCACCACCGTGGTGGAGTACCGAAGAACATTTGTAGAGAAAGCCGCTCCACTGACTGACGTGCCTGAGAGTATCATGAAAGGGCAATTCGTAAACGGGTTGAAGGAAGAGATAAGGGCGGAGATTCGGATGTTGAATCCGTTAACCCTCGAAGATGCGATGAACCTAGCAATCCGGGTTGAGGAGAGGAACCGGGTTAACGGGTTAAGAAAACCCAGCGGAGCCTACGTGAAACCCGGCCCGTACTCCTACTTCAACCGCAGCCCAGCTTCCACTCTCTTAGGAACTGGGCCAGCCCAAACTATCATCCCACCAAATTTCCAACCCAATTCCCAACCCAACCACCCTTACCGGTCCAGTAATGCAAACCGCGCTAATTCACTCACAAATTCCACCCCACAAAGCTCAAAAGCCTCTATCACACAACCCATCACCCCTTACCAGAACCGTAACAACCCCAGCACCACCCAGTTCAGTGGAAATGTCCGGCGACTAACGGAGAGGGAAATTCAGGAGAAAAAGGCCAAGGGCCTATGTTTTAGGTGTGATGGCCGATGGACCGGCCCAACTCATGTTTGTGGAGCCAAGGGGTTGAGCGTGCTTTTAGTGGAAGAAGACGAAGAGGAGGAGAACGGGGAACTAGCCGTGTTGGAGAACGTTGAGTCGTCGGAGGAAGTGGCAGGCGTGGCAATTACTATGAACTCACTTGTTGGCTGTCCAACCCAAAGACCATGAGGCTTAAGGGTGAAATCAATGGGCAGTGTGTAGTGATCATGATCGACCCCGGCGCGACACATAATTTTGTGTCAATGCAAGCCGTGGAGAAGCTTGGGTTGAAGATTACCGGTGATGCGACATTTGGTGTCTCCCTTGGTAACGGTGAGAACATTAGAGGGAAGGGGCAGTGCTTGGGTGTTAAGGTAAAATTGGAGGAAGGTGTGGAAATTGAGGAGGACTTTTTACCCCTCCAATTAGGGAACTCCGATGTAATTCTCGGAGTCCAATGGTTGGAAAAGCTCGGAGCCATGCTCACTAATTGGAAATTACAAGAGATGTGTTTTTCTTTGGGAGGTCGAAAGATAACAATTAGAGGTGACCCTAGTTTGTCTAAGTCCGGTATTACGCTCAAAGCAATGATCAAGACTCTTAAGAAACAAAAAAAAGGGCTCTTAGTGGAGTTGAACCAGTTGGAGGAAGAAAAGAAAGAGGCAGTAGGCTTAGTTCCCTTGTTTTTGAGAGGAGTGGTAAGCGAATTTGGGCAAGTGTTTGATGAGCCGAGGGGATTACCTCCCGCAAGGGGTCATGAGCATTCCATAGTGCTCAAGGAGGGAAGCAACCCCGTGAGTGTACGGCCGTACCGCTACCCACAATTTCAAAAAGACGAAATTGAGAAGTTGATCGGAGAAATGCTAGCGGCGGGAATCATACGGCCATCTACAAGTCCCTTTTCAAGTCCGGTCTTACTAGTGAAGAAAAAAGATGGGTCGTGGCGATTTTGCGTCGATTATCGAGCCCTCAACCAAGAAACCGTGGCCGATAAATACCCAATACCGATCATCGATGAGCTCCTAGATGAGTTGCACGGAGCTAAGGTCTTTACCAAGCTTGATCTCAAGTCGAGGTATCATCAAATTTTAGTGAGACCGGAGGATGTCCACAAGACGGCTTTTCGGGCCCATGAAGGACATTACGAGTTCTTGGTAATGCCCTTCGGACTAACCAACGCACCGGCAATGTTCTAATCGTTGATGAATGAGGTGTTCCGGCCATTTTTACGCAAATTTGTCTTAGTATTTTTTTGACGACATTCTTGTGTATAGCTCTAACTTGGAAGAACATACTCAACATGTGAAGGAGGTTCTGACCGTGCTTAAGGCCCACTCCCTCTTTGCCAACATTAAAAAGTGTGAGTTTGGTAAAGAGAGGGTTGCCAATTTGGGCCATATAATTTCAGAAGAGGGGGTAGCTGGTAGCTGTGGATCATGATAAAGTCCAAGCAATGGTCAAGTGGCCCACACCTAAGTCCATTAGGGAATTAAGAGGCTTCTTAGGCCTTACGGGGTACTACAGGAAGTTTATCTTCCATTATGCCCAAATCGCGCAACCCCTCACCGACCAGCTTAAGAGGGATAGCTTTGGGTGGTCGGCGGCGGCGGAGCAAGCGTTCCGGAGACTGAAGGAGGCGATCACGACGGCGCCAGTTTTAGTGATGCCTGATTTCACGAAAACCTTTGTGGTGGAATCGGACGCGTCTGGGTTCGGCCTCGGCGCGGTGTTAATGCAGGAGGGGAGGCCGGTGGCTTTCTTCAGTAAGATGTTGGGTCCGAACGGTAGAGGGAAGTCAATTTACGAAAAAGAGTTAATGGCGGTTTGTTTGGCCGTCCAAAAATGGAGGCATTACCTTTTGGGACGGCGGTTCATCATTAGAAGCGACCAACAGAGTCTCAGCAGAGAGAAGTGGTGTCGGAGTACCAGAAATGGGTTCGGAAGTTGATTGGGTTTGACTTTGATATACAGTATAAACCAAGGATAGCCAACCGCGTGGCGGATGCTCTGTCCAGGCGCGGCGAGGTAGCCGGCGAGGCAGAATTGGGGGCCTTAGTGGCAGTTCAGGGGGTTAATTAGAATCAATTAGAGAGAGAAGTTCAGAGCAACGAATGGATACAAGGGCTGAGAACAGCAATTGAGAAGGGAGAAGGTGCGATTGGGTTTACCCTGGAAGGCAACCATGTACTGTACAAGGGACGGTTAGTGATACCCCCCAAATCAGAGACAAAGGGGTTGTTGCTACGGCTGTACCACGACTCACTGGAGGGCGGCCATGAAGGGGAGGCGAAGACTTATTTGAGAATAGCGAGAGAGTGGTTTTGGGTGGGAATGCGGCGCGACGTGGCATCGTATGTCAGAGAATGCGTGAGTTGTCAACGCAATAAACATTCACAGCAAACGCCGGCGGGGCTTTTGCAACCCCTACCCATTCCGGAACGGGTTTGGGAAGACATCACCATGGATTTTATCGAAGGGCTGCCGAAATCGAAAGGGGTTGATACCATTTTAGTGGTGGTAGATCGCTTATCCAAGTACGCTCACTTCGTGGGGCTCAAGCACCCCTTCACGGCAGTAAGTGTGGCTGAGGTTTTTGCGAGGGAGATAGTCAGACTACACGGGGTCCCTAGTAGTATGGTGACGGATAGAGATCGAGTATTTGTCTGTGTGTTTTGGAAAGAATTATTTTGCTTGCAGGGAACGGCACTCAAGCGTAGCACCTCCTACCATCCCCAAACGGATGGTCAATCGGAGGTAGTCAACAAGAGATTGGAGGTATACTTGCGGTGTTTTGCAGGGGCCGAGAACATTGGCTAAGTGGCTCCATTGGGCCGAATATTCTTATAACACATCCACTCACTCATCCACACAAATGGCTCCTTTTAAGGTTTTGTATGGCCGCGATCCACCACGCCTTATGAGGATGGGGCTCGGCAGACTGCTGTGAGTACGGTGGAAGAGATGCTCCAAGAACGCGATGTGATGCTAGATGAGTTGAAGGTGAACTTAATGAGAGCTCAACAAGTCATGAAATCGAATGCGGATATGAAGAGACGGAAAGTAGAATTTCAAATCGGGGATAGAATATTTCTAAAGCTACAACCGTATCGACAACGCTCTTTAGCCAAGAGGCCATTCGAGAAGTTAGCAGCGCGCTTTTATGGGCCTTTTGAGGTCCTTCAACGGATAGGGAAGGTGGCTTATAAGCTGCTATTGCCGGAGGAATGTAGGATACATCCCGTGTTTCACGTCTCACAACTGAAACAAGCACTTGGCAACGCACCTAGCTCTACTACTATCCCTGCTCAACTCACACATGAGATGGAGTTGGTTGTGGAACCTAAACAGGTGTTGGACAGCAGGCCTAAGCTTGGCAAGGGGGAGGGAATCGATGTGCTGATACAATGGCAAGATCTACCAGAGTTCGAGGCCACATGGGAAGATGCGCACACCATCAATGAACAATTTCCGCACTTCCACCTTGAGGACAAGGTGGCTCTCTTGGGGGGGAGTATTGCAACACCTTCTCCACCACCACACATCACCCTCACTTATCAGAGAAGGCAGAAGCAGCGACAGGGTCAGAACAGCAACAACAACATACCGTGGCCAAGACAAGCACAAGCAGAGAACCGTTGAAAAAGGTCAGACAAGGCAGCTTTGGGAGTTTGTTTGCATTATGATTAAAAAGAGAAGAAGACAAAAGTAGTACTCTAGTAATTAAGGCCTTGTTTGCCAAGTTATTGCATTGTAGTAGTAATATATATAGCAGTAGTAGAGTAGTGGAGAGGCATCCAAAAAATTGAAGTGTATTTTGGAGAGTCATGGCCTAAAGCCATGGGCACCTTTTGTAAGCTTTAAGCATTATCAATCAAAACATCCAACCTTTCGCCCAGTACATTATCATTCTCACGCTAGTCCGTTGCATCATCTCATAGAGGATTTGAACCATAGTATTTTGGTACAATAGGAGCGATACAATGCAAGACTTAGCATTGAGATCATCTAATTTTGGACAGTAAAAATGGATTAATAAAATAGAAGGATAGTCATTCACACAGGAACACAGAATCATTTCAAGGTCAATAGGTTATTTAAATATCTTTTCTTAATATTCTAAATTCACAAGACAACATCCATACAAGTATAGATTACAATAATATAAAGTAATCACAACAGTCACCAACCCATTAAGAGTTGTACAAATAAATACTTTGTAATGAAGATCTATACACATAAGACAAATATAGATTCATATTTTGCCATTCCAAAATGTTATAAATTGCTCATATTGTTAAGAAATTAAAATCAGTAAAAATATGTTTTCAAGGTGTAAATTACAAAAGGTTCCAATACTCTAGATTACAATAATATAAAGTAAATATTTTCGTTTAGTAAAATGATGCCTCAATAGCCGGCAGCAACAATGCACAACAGGACACCTACAATATAACACTTCCACAACACTGAATGACAATGCAACCACAATCATGACTTCTTAGGAGTGAAAAACAATAGTATCCACAATAATGAATAAAAGTTTGGTAAAGGAAAGTTCATTCATGACAATAAGATGACATAACTTCAGCAACAAATACCTACCAAAATTAGTAAAAGCTTCACACGTTAACCAAACTAAACATAAGTGAGACATCGACATTGATGCATCTTGTCATGCCCAAGGCCAACAACTTAAATTAAGCAGGAAATTTTATATAGCATTGGCCACCTTTACCAAAGAGAGAGAGAGCATGTCAAAGAAGTTCAAGACAACTTGCCAAAAAAGAATAATGACTAAAGAATTCACACAATCACATAACTATGAATAAGCTAGCTAAAAAGGTTTCCCTTAAAGATATAGATGATCATAAAAATTCAAGATGACCTTATAATTTTTTTTAAGCTGCATTCACATAAAAAAGTAACCAAATATTCCATAACTCTTACCAGTGCTAAAAGATAGTGCAGTCACAGCACCTCGCATAGAATGTGTGAATGTGACAAGCTCTTTGTCATAACGTATATTATGGACATGGATCTTCCCATCAGCACAACCCACAGCAACAACATCTAGAGCTGGAGATGAGACACAACAAGATATGGGAGAATCCCATCCCTTAAAATCATAAAGCTTTTTCTTAGTGTTAACATTCCAGATCTGCAAATTTCCTTCTTGGCTACCCAAAATAACCTGGAAAAAAAATAAAAAACAGAACTTCAAAAGCTCTCCAACAGAACTAAGACATGAGTAATAAAAGATATTGTATAAGTACCATTTGGTTCGTAAAAGGGAAAGAATTTAAGAAAGGGAATCAAGGAGAATGGAAAACAATTGCCTTTGATATCATGTGTTGTTTTGGATACCTTTTTTTTCCTTACACATCATTTTTTCCTCTCACTGGTCACCACCAACCTCCCTCACTAACTGGCATCTCACTCCTTTCTCCTTCACCAAACATTATCTCTCTCCCTCCTTCACTCACTGCCTTCCCTCCTTCACATTCACTCCCCACCATCGTCACCGACCCTCCCTTGGACATTGGGGGTGCGGGGAATTAAAATAGAGGAGTTGGGAATTATAAGAAGGTAAAGGGGTGAATAAAAATAGCATTACAAACAACAACGGTTATTTCCTGATTACTCCATACTAAAATCCCCTACCTATAGTAAATGAATTAAGAAGGATAAAGGAGAGGCAATCTACACAGAATTTAAGAAAGAGGATATGTACGTACCTTATTCAAGTAAGTATCTGGATGAACAATACAAGTAGGAGAAAATTTTCCTTCCAAAACGATATGGCTAACTGGCTCTAAATTTTGCTCAATTCCTTTAAAGGCCCATATAAACAAATGATGATCAACATCAACACTCAAGATGTGATCACCAAACAGATACAATAACTTGACCTTTGCCGTATGAGAGCTCCAAGTTGCAACCTGCCAATCAATAAATAATAAAATCAATTGAACCTTAATTAACTCTTGGTATATCACATCATATAACTAATCACTAATATATAAAGATGTTAGGTCATGAGATAGAGACACTTGACGCTCCAACTTTTCGCCGTCATTGTAAAATAATTATTATTATTACACTTATGATAGATATTTATTAAATAAAAAGTTAAAGAGTTTAATTATCTATATACTTCCAATAAAAAAATGTGGAGTATTTTGATAACTTAACCCACACTTGTTTCCCAAACTTAACCCGACCTAATGGTGGTATAACTCGATCCAAACTTGACTCTCCTAAATATAATCAGATTCAAAGTTCACCCAAGCCTATAGATGAACTGACTTGAAATTAATCTAACCCAATAATGAACCAACCCTAACAAAACCGGAATCTATCTATCATAATCCACCTTAAACCAAAATTGGAACAAACCAGCCTGAATTGAATTGAATCGTACCCGACCTACAACCGAAAGGGTAAATAACTTGTCATAACCCAAACCAGAACTTGATTTGGAGACATTGAGCCAACTTGAACCTAGCATGATTACACGAATTGACAGTTCTATGCACATAACAAAGTGTATGCTTATGCTATAAGGGCATATTTAATGCTTACAGCAATATTAAACTAAGAGAACTACCAGACAATAATTACTAATTAGGAATGGAATCATAATAAAGGACACACTTAATACAGAGCCTCAAAAATAAAACCTGATGAGCACGCTTAAACACTGCAATTTTGTTCCCATAAGCTGCAAAAGTATAATCACGGTAGGAAGCAAGAGCCCGGATTTTCTTTGGAAGTTGGGGACCTTCAGTAATTTTGAAAAAAAAAAAAAAAAAAAGATAAGAAAAGCATTAGAAAACCAGTGCTTGGCAAAGTGAGCAACCAATAAGAGCATTAAAGATTCAAAGGTACTAAGAGAGTATGGCATACTAAGGATTGTGAACAGCTTCAGCACATTCAGTCTAGGGCCTAATCTCTTTAAAAAGCTAATTAGTTCCATTATTACACATTTGAGTTTTTCACAACATTTATCTGGCCACAATAAGAGTCGGTTGACGCGCCTCACTGTATTAATCTCATATGGTACCAAATAACTACCAAAATCGGTACAAATTGTACTAAAATATGTGATTTTGGTACAAAAATATGCTTACTTGGTACTGTAACTTCCCCGCTACAATACCACCAACATTACCACATTTGGGTGTCATGTCGTATCGAATTGTCAAAGGATCCAACACGCGACACCCGACATACAGCGGGGTGTTGGGAAACATAGGTGCTCAACTACTCATCCACACGAGAGTAATAGACTAACAATAATCAGCTCATATTACCATGCAAAACACGAGAGTTCTCTCACACAGTCAAATCAACTAAACCCTACAGTTCTTGCAGTAATAGTTTTTATTTCTTTTTGGATAATTTCATGCAGTAATAGTAGTCAGCTCATATAAAATCCAATACCACATATAGATCTTAGCAAGATGCCAAGAAACACATGTAGAGTTCGAACTAAGGCATGCCAGCTTGGTGAGCCTTAGTCACACACTGTTAAAACATTGCTAGAACACAATTTGACTGAATCCTAAACCAATTGAGTCTCAAATCAAATTAAATCAGACCGGCACCAAGTAAATTACTCGTTATTTTAATTATTATTTTTTTCAATCATCAAATATATATACAAAGGCAGTAAGGTGTAAGATTTAGGGAATCAAGGTTGTTAGGACAAAGAGCACCGACATGTGTATATTGTAGTAACAAATTAAAACAAGGTGAGCACGAAGTAGAGGTGGAGGGCCGGAGGCCAATGCCATAGAGTTAGCACAAATTTATATAGTTCTTGGATGTGTATGCCAATTATTATAACCCCAAACAACATAACTGGAACCACTACAAACAGATCTTGTAGCTATGCGAGTCATATTATTGGCAGTACTGGTGCTTATATAGGAGATGTAATGAGGCAAACCCAAAGAAGCGAAACAAAAAAAAAGTGCATATATTGGTCTATGATTTAAAGGTCATATTCATATAAAAACCTAGTCGTCATTTGCACTCCTCAACATTGCTTCAATCTATTTCTACTGATTTTGTTCCAACTAATTAAAAAAACACTTTCTTACAATGAAAAGCAATTGGAAAGTGAACAAAAAAAAAGAAGGTGCATTATCACCAAGCTTTTATTATTAGTTGCAGTTAACTGCAGTAATTGAACTTTTTATTCAGCATTTAAAGTATGCAAGTTTCAATTATTTTTAACAACAGAAAATTTCGCCTCTTACCTCCCCACTACTCTACTTTTAACTCTAAGCAACTAAACAATACAATTTTCCTTACCAAAACATTTCAGCAATCCTAGAGAATAAAGAACAACAAAATGTCACTTTAATTGCCAACAAAAAAGAAAAAAGCTACAATAAATAAAGTTGGTCGTTTCACATTGTAACTTAGTCATTTGTTATATGAATCACCAAAATTATTAGCATCAACAATTAGGTATAAGTCAGCTAACAATATATTTCTTCTAAGAGCAAATATAACACAACACTTCAATTTCAGGTGTTACATGTGACAGATTAGCTTTACGCCTTACTGCAAGAAACCAAAATGCGACACATAATATGATATTCATGCATTCAGGAATTGGCTAAAAAATAAATAGAATTATTATTTATAAAAATAAAAAAAAAAAAAAAACAACAACAACAACAACAAATTAAGACCCTTGCAAGAATTACATTAGCACCTTATTCTGAACCATTCGAAAAAAAAAAAAAACTCTTTATTCATTTCATTTATCCTTCACCCCTTACAATCATATACACCAAAAACCCAAGTAATTCAAATACACCAAATTTCACAAAAAAAAATGAGAAAAAACTATATATATATAATCAATAATTCCAATAGCTATATAAAAATAACCCAAAAGAAAAAGAGAAGTAATAATAGAAAAGATGTCCACTTACCAACAAGGACCAAATTAAGCTTCGCACACTGCCCACCATAAAAAAAATATTGGAAAATTAGTTCTTCATTGAATAACATTAACAAAAAAAAGAGAAGGAAAAAAAATAAAAGTGAGTACGTTGTAAATTTGCCAAGCTTTTCCAACGCTAACAGTGACGAAAGTTTCAGTGCCAAGCCTTTGAACAGAGAAAGGAACAGAGCTAGTGATGTAACCAATTGCTCTAAAGGGTTGAAAGATTCCTTGAGAAAGGGCAGCAGGCCCGTCTCTGAGGTCTGATTTCATCAAGTGCGATGTTGGGTGCCTTCAATGGAGAACGTTGAGTGCGCTTCAATGGAGAACTCAGAGACACAGGTAGGGTTGGAGCTTGGAGGCCTTGGATTCAAGGGGGATATTTCATTCAATTATCAGCTATTAAAACCCATGACCCGCCCGGTTATAAATGGGTTAGATCCGTCATAAATAAATCAATGGGTCGAGTTCCATCATCAATTTATCAGCTGTATAAAACTAGCAAACATGTCATTTTTTAGTAGGTCCTTAGTGTTTTTTTTTTTGGGAAATTCTCATTGGTACACCTGTGGTTTTGACTTTTTGCATTGATACACTCCAAAAATTTTGTCTTCCCATCAGTACACCCAAGGTTTAGTCTTTTTCCCAACCGTGACTAACACCGTTAAAAAGTATTTCATTAAGTTAAAATAATTAAGGAAAAGACTATAATACCCCTTTTAAATATCTAATGTCTCGATTTGCGTGCCGAAAATTATTCGATTAAAGTTTTGGAAGTCATGTTAGTCTTTAAAGATCTAAACCTCGAAATTAGCAAAAAAATAGCGCAAATGTCTCATGTGCGTGTCAAAAATGTCTCGGTTTGCATGCCATTACTTTTTTGTGATAGTAATTGTTCGGTTAATGTTTTAGGGATCATTTTGATCCCTTTAGGATCTAAATCGAACTCGAAATTGTAAAAAAAATTAACGAAAATGTCTCGTTTTGCGTGTCATGACAAAACAAAAAAGAAATATCATGACGTGCAAAATGAGATATTTTTGTTGATTTTTTTACAATTTCGAGTTCGATTTAGACCCATAAAGGGTCAAAATGACTCCTAAAACTTTAACCGAACAATTATTATCACAAAAAAGTAATGACACTCAAATCGAGACATTTTTTGACACGCATATGAGACATTTGTGGTTATTTTTTTGCTAATTTCGAGGTTAATTTGGATCCTTAATGACTAGGACTGCCAAAAATTTAACCGAACAATTTTCGACACGCAAATCGAGACATAAGATATTTAAAAGGGGTATTATAGTCTTTTCCTAATTATTTTAACTTAATGAAATACTTTTTAACGGTGTTAGTCACGGTTGGGAAAAAGACTAAATCATGGGTGTACCGATGGAAAGGTAAAAATTTTGTAGTGCATCAATGGGAAAAGTCAAAACCACGGGTGTACCAATGGGAATTTCCCTTTTTTTATTTAATTTAGTCTATTAAGAAAACAAATCTTAAAGTTAACAGCTACGGAGTATATAAATTTAAGTAAAATTGAGTTTGACAATATTGAATTGGAAAGCGACGCATACAATATTGTGTATAACATTGAATAAGAGGTTGCAGGATACTTCCCATTGATGCTTTTTTATAAAAATATTAAGCGACTGAAGCATGGTTTTTCTTCTTTTAAGTGTAGTCATGTTCGTAAGGCGGGTAATACTTTAGCATATCTTGTTGCTAGATATAATTATAGTGAGTCGATATTACTCGCCTAACATTCCTTAAAATAAAAATAAATAAATAAAGTAAAAGAAAAGAAAAGGGAAAAAAAAAAAGGAAAATTTGATTTTAATAATTCAACCTTTCACCGGTCTTAGGGCCTGTTCTCTTCCGTTGAAATTCAGTTCAATTCAGTTCAGCTCTTAGGGCCTGTTCTCTTACGTTGAAATTCAGTTCAGTTCAGTTCAGTTCAGCTCAAATCAGTTCAGTTCAGTTCAGCTCAGTTCAGTTCAGCTCAGTTCAGTTCAGTTCAGCTCAGCTCCTAATTTCCTTCTCTTATAAAATATTCATTTCAGTTCAGTTCAGTTCAATTCAATTCAGTTCAATTCATTTTAGTTCAGCTCAATTCAGTTCAGTTTAGTTCAGTTCAATTCAGTTCAGTTCAGCTGAGTTCAGTCAATGAGAACAAGCCCTTAATTTATGTCTAATGATATTGCTAATGATATAAAGCCAAATTTCATTCTTTTAAGCTCTTATTACAATGACGACAACAACAACAACAACAACAACAACAACAACAACAACAACAACAACAACAACAACAACAATAATAATAATAATATGAACAATAATAATAATAATCAATAAGTAATAAATAAAATAATAATCATCAATAAATAATAATAATAATAATAATAATAATAATAATAATAATAATAATAATAATAATAATAATTGAAATAATAATACTAATAATAATAATCAATAAATAATAATAATATAATAATCATCAATAAATAATAATAATAATAATAATAATAATAATAATAATAATAATAATAATAATAATAACAATAATAATAATACTAATAATAATAATCAATAAATAATAATAATAATAATAATAATAATAATCAATAATTAATAATAATAATAATAATAATAATAATAATAATAATATGTACATTTGTATATACACATATGTATAGTAATAAATCATCAATAAATAATCAAAGATCACTAATCCGTAGTTAAAAATCATTAATTAATAAGTTCAGTTCAGTTCAGTTCAGTCAATCAGAACAGGCCCTTATTCTATTAATCTCACCTTTTAATTATACATGATTACTCCCACCTTTACTCCCCCATTCATTTTTTTTTTTTTTTTTTTTTTTTGGTAAATAGAAATTTTATTACCAAAGAATAAGGTTACAACTTACAACAAAGCTAAGCTGTAACACCCCAAACACCAAAGACCAAATTGGCCAACCAAACACCAAACAGAATCCAGTCCAAGCCTAGCCACCTTCTAGGAAGGGTTCTAGGAAGAACATGAACCAACTACTGGACTCGGGAACTTAGGCACCTTCTAGGAAGGGTACTAAGAACCAGGACCAGAACAACAACCTAAGCAGAATACAGTAAATATCTATCAATGCTATTACATCTGCAAGCAACCAAAAAAATTATCTCCCTAATCAACTATAATCTCCCGTATTTTTAAATATATTATTAATTTGGGTCAAAAATTATTTTGGTACAAATTATTTTATGAACCTTCATTCTATAATTTATTTCAATACAACTAAAGCTTAGTCCATTTCAATCATTTGGCCCATTAATTTTATGAGCCCCAATCTTTCTATTTACCCTACAACATTCTCCCCTATAAATACCCCATTAATCCCCAAATTTTTCCCACACAAAAAGGTTAGTCTTATTTTCTCCTTTGTTTTATTAATTTGAATAATTATAATTATTGATTATGGGTTTTGATTTTATTGTTTGAAATTAATTTAATTAGTATCAAATTGTATTTTGATGATTAAATTTGATAATTTCAGATTTTTTAAATGTCATAATTTTCAGATTTTGTAAATTTTATAACCTAGGGTTTTTAATTATTGAAAATCATGATTTTAGGGTTTTTATGAACAATTGATTTAGGGCTTTTATAGTAATGATGTTTTGAAATTTTGGTGATTATAACTACTGATTAGTTTAACTTAATTCCAGATTATTTTGAACACGTAAATTCGTGTTTTAATTTTTAGATTTTCGTTCATTAATATTAATCCCGTTTTAATCCCGGTCAGGTTCTGAACTCATCCGGTTTTGATATAAAAGTGCAGTTTTCCATGTAGAAACAACGTTTTAAGAAAGAATCACCACCTTTGGTAATGTGTGCCACCCTCTCGTGGCCAAATTCAGCCTTTAAATATGATTTTCGGGCAGTTTTTGATTTTAACGAAGTTTTTTTATACTTAAAATATTATCCTTGAGTTTGATTAATAAAATTAATTATGTTTAAAGTTAATTAAGCATAAATATATGTTTTTATTGAAGTTTTAAGTGCTGGAAATAGTGTCTAAGTACTACTTTTGATGTTTTATAAAGAGGGTTTAATCACCCATTGAAAAGGGAGATTATTAGGGGTTTTTAAATAATTTTAAGATTTTTATTAAACTTTAAACTTGTTGTAATTTCATGTATAAGAGTGTATTTTAAGGTTTTTATAAAGAAAAATTAAAGAACTATATATAAGTCTTTAATTCTAACTAAAGGGAAGGTTTTAAAGTGATGTTTGATTTGGATTTTGAAGGTTTTAAAGTAAGTTAGTATTGCTGTAAATTTGATTGATTGGGTATTGATTGAGATATTATTATTTGGTTTAGGAGAGGAGTTTATTGAATTTGATTTCTAGTTAGTAAAGTGGCATACCCATTCGTTTGCTCAAGGTACGTACAAGTTATTAGGAAACCTTTCTTTTAGGTGCATGTTTAAGGACGGATCGAGAACTTAGTATCATGTATAGGGATGACTGAGTTAAATTGTTTGGTTATACATTGTGAATTTCGTATGACGTGCACTATTTTATATTGCAAGAATTATTTGTGCTCTAATTACGCAAGGTGCGCTTAGAGGCAAAGGTATGTGATTGGTGTAAAGATTAATCCATTACTCATTCATGATTATGCAAACAGGATGAGTAAAGGAAGAATTCAAGTCTTATAAGACGAGGTTAAGGTTTTGGGGTGCCTTATGCACTCAAGGTGTTTATACACCAAGGTAGTAAAGGAATAAACAATAAATGTTGCTTGTCACTAATAAATCAAGAATTGAAATTGGGAAATTGTTTTACTTGATTGGATTGATTGTATTGTTTGCATATGAGTCATCACCAAGTCTAAACCTGTAAATCACGTAAACTGCAAGATGGATGAGCAATAAAACTCTGGATTGGTGCACATTTGGAGTAATGACAATCAGGGGTTGGGGTACATGGGGTAGAAGCCGTGTACTTTTCTCGAGGCCGTCTGATCTACGAGTCTCTTATTTCAAATATATTTTTTTAAAACTAGGAGTTAGGTGAGTTCTCATACTAACTACGGTCACGAAGTCGCGCCCGTGGTCGTTGGATGTTTATTAATGTTTCCGAAAGGAGGCATGGAGTTTTTCTTTTATTGATGTTCAAAATGGAGCATGGGTTGGACAACCTTGTCTATTGTGTAATCCAATGAATAAAAATAATGATATACCTATTATTAATTAATGGAGTCTTAGTAATATAAATAGTTGAGTCATGTGCCGAGTCTATAAACTAATGATGCATAATGGTTGATTATTAGTAGCATGTTAGGGATTTCTTTTATGTTTTGCAGCTTGTATGTACTCAGCTTTGCTAATTGCGTGCTTTGTATGTCTTTCTTTGGTCATGGCCTTCGCCTTTCAATGACCCTGTGACGATCCAATTTTTACACTTGTAATATTGGGGAGCAGATTAAACACAGGTTCTTACATACACAACATTTGCATCAGGGTTGTGGGATTTTGAGTAGAGAGTTGGTTATTATTCGCGGTTTGTTTCTTTTCATAAGTTTGAATTTATTTAAACTCTGTTTTATTTATTTACTACTTTTGTGGGGTTTTGAATAAGGGCCTTAATGGTTCCAAGTTGTATGATTTAATTTGGTTTTGAAACTTATTTATAACTGAGTTAGTTTGTCCGCTGCTAATTTCTGATATAGCCTTAACGTTTGAACACGTAGCGGTAGCACGCCAGTAATTCTCTTGAATATTGTTCAGGGTTCTCACAGGTTTAAAGAGAGAATTATTGGGGTGTTACATTAACTCAGAAGCTGATTTACAATTTCCTGTAAACATTAAAGCTTTTCTTTGAAGCCACACATTGTAGACCGTTTCACAAAAGCACATCACAATGAGTCTGCTCCTAGCATCAGTTTTCCTGCATCATTTTGCAATCCAGTGCAGTTCATCAGCAAAGCTTAATACAGGCCTAGTGAAAACCCAGAATTTGTAACATTGAAGACCATATCACATTTGAATAAATGCAAACAAATAGCAAATGGTGCACATTCTCATTAGCACCAGCACAGAAGAAACAACAAGGATCACAAGGGATTTGCCATACTATCAGTCTGTCCTTAGTGACCAATCTATCCAGAATAGCAAGCTAAGTGACAAAAAATACTCTTTGGTGAAGCTTGATTATTGCAAGTGATTCTCTTCCAGGGAACTTTAGGGCCCTGAGGTTTAATGATACTGTACAGTTTCTTGATCTGCATCTTGCCATTAACATTAGCATTATCCCATCCACCAATATCATTTACAATTTCTCTACAAGCAAGGATCTTTTTCAAAATCTAAAAGCCTTGTTAGGAATAGAAGCAATCCAAAAAGTCTTGCCTGCAAAATAGTAAATGTGAACCCATTTGACCCAAAGGGTATCAGATTTGCTAGCAAGGTCCCAAAGCACTTTAGTAATAGCTGCTTTGTTCCAGTCTTCCAAGGAAATCAAATTCCAACCACCACAGGACTTGGGAAGGCACATAAACTTCCAGGCAACAAGAGCTTTCTTTGTAGGGTTACCTTTCCCAGTCCATAAGAAACACCTAAATCTAGATTCCATCTCTCTAATGATTTTCTTTGGTAAAATGAAAATCTGAGCCCAATAAGCTTGAACACCAAAGAGAATGCTTTTAATTAACTGTAACCTGCCAGCATAGGACAAGTGCTTAGCAGCCCAAGTATCAATTCTGCCTGTAATCCTTTCAATTAAGGGCCTGCATTCAGAAATAGTGAGTTTCTTAGAAGACATGGGAACACCTAAGTACTTAAAGGGGAGAATGCCATTAGCCATTCCCAAAACCTGCTGAAGCTCACATCTAACATGATCCAAAATACCCCCAAAGTAGGCATCACTTTTATCCAAGTTTGCAGATAAACAAGAAGCATTAGAAAATTTCTGAAAAGCCTTAAAAAGAAGCTTAACAGAACCCAAATCAGCCCTAGAGAACATCAGTAAATCATCTGCAAACATTAAATGAGTAATCCCAAGTCTCTCACACCTAGGATGAAAGTTAAAGTCTGGATCCTTAGTCATATTCTGCAAACAACTAGACAAATACTCCATACATAAAGCAAAAAAGGAAAGGGGACATAGGATCACCTTGTCTTAAATCTTTCTTTGCTTGAAAAGGAGCAGAAGGATATCCATTGATCATAACTGAGTAAGAAACAGAAGTTATACAGCTCATAATCTATGTTATAACCTTGTTAGGAAATCCCAATTCACCAAGCATAGTCTCAAGGAAACCCCATTCAACTGAATCATATGATTTCCTAAGATCAATTTTCAACATGCACCTAGGAGTAATTTTCAACATGCACCTAGGAGTAACAAATTTGTGAGAATAGCCTTTGATCAACTCTGTAGCAAGTAGAATGTTATCCCCAATGTGCTTCCCAGGGATGAACCCAGCCTGAGCATCATTAACAACAGAACCGACCACCCTTGCCAATCTAGCAGTTATGACCTTAGAGATCAACTTATAAACAAGGGTGCAACAAGCAATAGGTCTATATTCCTTAACATATGAAGGATTCTGAACCTTTAGAACCAGAGTAAGAGTAGTACAACTCCAGGATTTCACAAGAACACCAGTGTCAAAGAAATCCAGAATAGCCCTGTAAACATCAATTTTCACATGGTTCCAAGCTTGTTTAAAGAACACAGCATTGAATCCATCTATGCCAGGAGCTTTGTCATCTCCAATACTAGCCAAAGCTTGGTCAATTTCAGCATGAGAAACAGGAGCAAAAAGAATATCAATGTCATTAAAGGATAGCTGCTTCCCAGCCCTAACAATAGCAACATCAACAGCTGGTAAAGTACTAGCAGCATAACCTAAAAGATTCTGATGTAAGTTAATAATTTCAGCTTGAACTAAACCTGGATCCTTCAGCAAAACATCATCACTATTATAAATAGAATCAATTCTATTCCTATTCTGCCTTTGTTTAAGAACATAAAAGAAATAATGAGAGTTAGAATCCCCAATCTTGATCCAGTCAACTCTTGACTTTTGCCTTAAGATACTCTCATAAGTATCCATCCAATACTTCACTTTTTCTATCCCAGCAGACTCCTGATTATGAAGAGAAACATTAGTAAAGTCCTCAGCTAATTGAGATTGAACCTCAGTAAGATGAGACTTAGCAGCTTCCAATCTATCACTGATCTTAGTAAAATGCCTATTATTTAGATCTTTAAGACCAGACTTGACATATTTTAGTTTCTTCCAGACTTGCAACATAGAGTTACTAGTAACATTGACATTCTAATGAGAAGACACAACTTCCTGGAAATCCTTGTGAGAAGCAAGGCAATTCAGAAATCTAAAGGGTTTGCCCTTCCCAGCTACAGAGTGAACTAAATCCACCAAAACAGGACAGTGATCAGATAAAGAAGGAGAGAGATCGATAGCCTCAGTTTGACCATAAGCCATCATCCAAGCTTCATTCACCAAACCTCTATCAATTCTGGTAGCAATCCTATCCATTCCATGACCCTTATTATTCCAAGAGTAAAAGAAACCTTTACTCTTGATTTCAACAAGATCCAAGTTATGAACAAACTCCTGGAAATCCTTAACCTCATAGTCAGTAACTGGATTCCCATTAAGCCTGTGCTGAGAAGACAAGACAGAATTGAAATCACCAATACAAAGCCAAGGTAATTGAATATTACCTAAACCTTTTATATCAGTCCACATAGGAGCTCTATGTTGAATAGAATGCAGCCCATAAACAAAGGTACAGGCAATTTGATGTTGCAAACCCTTAGTATAGATAATAGTATGAACAAACTGCTCATTAACAGTTATAACATCTAAAGAAACAGCATCAGGTTTCCAGCCAACCCAGATTCTACCTTTGGAAGAGAAAGAATAATTGCAAATCCACTCCCAAGCCTTGCCAAACTTCTTTTTTACAGAATCAAATTTATGCAGTTTAACTTTAGTTTCTAAAATAACTACAACATCAATAGAGTGGTCTCTAAGTAACTGCTTAACAACAGTCACTTTATTGGGATCATTCAGACGCCTAATGTTCCAAGTTGAAATAATCATGGCACTAGAGGGGGATTACCATCACCCCCGATAGGATTAGCAGCCTCCTCATCAGCCATTAAAGCATTGTACGCATTCACCCTAGTAACAACATGTTGAGTCTGTCTAACAGTCTGAGCTTTAGTCTTTTTCCCCACCAATCTCCATCCATCATCAGAATTAACTAAATGATCTTCAGCAGGAGTAGTCATAGGAGGATGTGTAGGTTGTACAACATCAGCATTGACCTTTGCTTGAGGAACAATATCATGAGTTTTAGGAACCCACACTTGTTTCTGAGCAGCTTCTTTCACTGCTTAGGGTATCAGTTCCCCAACAGTTCAAGGGCAAGTTTAGGAGCTTGACCCATAAAGGGATTGTTCTGAGCACTTCAGAGTGAAAATCAAACTTTTCACTCCAAGGTTTAACAATATTAATAGCAGGTTTTCCATAAAACATATGGGGTCCAGAGAACAACAAAGTATTTATATTAGCTGCAGAATGTAAATTGATGACAAAATAACCATCATCATGTTAGAAGATTTATGGTTTTCCAAAATCACTCCAATTCTGAGATATAAACCTATGCACAACAGCAATAATAGGGTAGTAACCCACAACATAGAATATTACAGCATTACACCACTTCTTATTACCCTCTAGCAAATCAGCAGAAACCAATTTAGCAACAAGCTTACCTTCCTTAATAACAGGAGCAACATACAACAGAGCAGATCCCTTTACAGCAAGTTTTCCACGGAATGAGGTATCATTATTTGAATCAGGAGCTACTAATCCCTCAGAATGTTCAGGTAGATCAGCATTTGGCATGGGAACATTCGAATTGGGAAGAGAAGAAGTATCAAGAACAGAATCCAATGGAACAGTAACCGGAGAAACCCTAGGTACTGTTCTATTGAAATCCTTTGAAATCGAGCCAAAATTTAGGTCCTTAGCTGCAAAAAAGGTGTTTACATCACTTCAGGGCAACATTCCAGCAGATGGATGAACTAATCCAGGAGCTGGAGTAACAAGTTCATCAACTTCATCAATCGAATCTGGGTTGAAAGTAGACCCATAATTCCTTAAACTTTCCAGAATCTTATCAATCGGAGCTATATGAGTATGTTTTACAGCAGCTTGGGGGAGAGGAGTAGCTGGTTTCTTCTTCTTTGCCATTGTTAAAGATCTTAAGGAGGAAAAACCATCAAAATCACAGAACTATGGAAGAGAGAGAAGAGAGAAAAGTCAACGCAAAGCCAACGCCCCAATTTGAATGTGTTTGACTTTCGAATGTGTTTACCCCCCATTCTATTTCATTAGGCCTAGAAGGTCACCCAACCTTTTACAACAGGTTGCCATCCGTGGCAGTGACTGTTGAATTAATTTATTTCTTTTTTTTCCGTTTAACTCTTGTTCCTTTAAAACGATCTCTCCTTCCCTGATTCCCTTTCTCACCATAGCTTCAATTCACTCTAATTCTCTTGTTCTTTCCTTCACTATTCTCCTCGTTTTCTAATTCTCCTCTAAGTCTCCTCGTTTTTCTTCGACAATGCCTGGAAATAGGCAATTTTCTGGCTTCTGGTTCGTCCTCTAATTCAAGAGGTGGAAGTCAGTCCAAGGTGAAATGGAACTGTGGTAGGGACACGATTTTTCGTACAGTGAAGCATGGACTTAATGCTGGAATGAAGTTTCATGGATGCCCTCTTTGGCAGTATGTTTAATTTCGATTTTAATTAAACTTTGTAATTTAGGGTTTTTTAGGTCAAAAATTAAATTGGGTGTGTGTATTTAATTACAGGATACTTGTTGTGATTTTTTTAAGTGGGATGGTGTGGAAATTGCTGAAGATTTGCGATTTACAGTGTTTGAAAAGGAGACAATCATTGCACAAATGGAGTATGAGAAGGGTTTGTTGGATGAAAAAATCAAGAAATTGCAGCTTAAGAAGGAGAATGCAGAGGAAGAATTATAGGAATTGAAGTTTGAACTCTGCCAAGTTAGGATTGAATTAATGAAAAGCGCAAGGAATGAAAGGAATTTTTCTATGGCTTTGCTGTTATCATGATTGTTTTTTGTTATGTTAGTGTTGTATTTGAAATGAATGACGTTAAAAAGGATATGTAGTGTTAAGATGCTGTTGTAAGCTCCTGTAGTTTGTGAAATGAAATGGCAGTTGTACTCTACCTTCAATGAATAATAACATCATTTGATTAAATAATGGCAGCAAATGAACATTGTTTCCAAAATATACACTGCCTTGAGTGATTGTTTCTGTGACTACATATGCACATATCAGATTTCTCAAAAGAAACAGAACAACATTGTTTTAAAAAATTACATGCATCCATTGTTTCAAAATAATATTGCAGCCCATCATTGAATGTTGATACTTGTAGGCGTCGCTCGAAGTGCGCCTACTTTAAAAGCATGTTGTGAATATGCTTGGCACTCATAGGAAGTGGGAATTGACATTACGATTAGGGACAACGATTAGGGACAAATAAAGTAGGGAGCCGCCAACAAGTTTTTAAGGAACTTGTAAACCGTTCACGGATCATTTAAGGCAACCACGAATAAAGGGACAACGATAGGCAACAACGATTGACCCGTGAAGGTTACACCCCATTCATAATCCATGAGATTACTAACTCCATATGGTTCGGAACCATGAAAGGAGGATCGAGGATGATGGTACGAAGTGAGTCATGGAGTCACATTCGCCCGTATTGGCCTCTACTCGATTCTTATAGTGAAAAGTATTCCTGTGATCTCAAAGGCATACAAACAAAATATTCAATTTGCTCCAAACTATTATTAAGCTAAATTGGTTTAATATTAATGCACACATAATTCTAAAATATTGGTGATCACTTCAATTAATAATAAGATTAAAAGGGATCCTAAACCGGTTGTCCAAATTATCTTATTAGGCGTGATTTTCAATTACATATTCCCTTTAAACATGCAATATGGTGATCATAACAATTATAGAACAACATTAATATTAAAACCAATTTAATCACAATTCCAACAACATAAAATCGTTAGAAAAATAATAAAAACAAAAGGAACATGATCCTTACTTTGATTCTGTTTGTTTGCAACTACAAAATAATAAACGAGTTAGTAACTTCAAGGAAATAAATAAACAGTAATTAAATTAAATTAAATAAGATAAAGTTGATTTTGGGGCCAAACCCTCAAACAGTTCTACCTTTCACGCCTTGGCTTAAGGACAGAACCTCGAGTAAAATATGGACTCCTTTGAGTGCTTAAAGAAGGAATTTTGAAGTGAAAAGGGTAGGCTAGTGTTTAGGCTAAAGCATAGAAGAGAGAGAATAAAATAAGAGAAATACTTGGTGCCCCGTTCATCAGAAATGAGGGGGTATTTATAGGGAAAATTTGCTGAGGGAGCACACGGAACCCTAAAATGATAAAAACCCTAAAAAAGTATCCCGTGACACGGTCAAACTGTACCGTGACACGGGAAGCCCCACTGTCAGACGGTACACTTTCCCGTGACACGGTACACTTTTGGCGTGACGCGGGAAATTTTCAGAAAACGGGATGAAAAACGCGTTAAGGGTTTACGCGGAAAGGACACGGAATGTCCCGTGTCACGGCAGACCTCCCGTGTCACGGGAAGTCCCACCGTCAGACGGGAAGCATTCCCGTGACACGGTGGCAGTCTGCCGTGGCGCGGGAATTTTTCAGTCCATTTTCCGTCTAAATTCATTTTTAACCCTAATTTCTTTCGGCTTTTTAAGTGCCGATTGATAATTTCGGGCTTTTTCTGACTTATTATTATTTGGGCTAAAATAAGAAAATAATTAAATAAAAATAAATAAAGGGTTTGGGCCAAAAATAAATAATAAAACAATAAAATAAAAAAGGTTTGGGCTTAAAATTAATTAATAGGTTTGGGCTGAAATTAAAACTATGATTTCATCAAACATCAAGACTAATCCATGGACTGTTCAAAAATATGAATTTAATAAAATACGATTTTTTAAGCACTCTCGGGATTAAATACTAAACCCGACCAATAGTAGCGGTGAAAGGTTGTTCATCATCGGGTTTGGTTTTGGGGAGACATTTTTTGGTGTCTACAATACTATTAGTCAGTACAAATATATAAGTTTTGTTGGACTGACTTGGCAAAAGAAACATAACTAGACCTCTGGCTATTCTATTGAAGTGTGGATGTTTGGCTTGATTGTGTAAGCTGAATGGGTGTACCTCTCCCAGTTGGTGTCTACCAAACACACACACACACACACACAAAGTTATGCATCAGTATAGAAAAGAACATGACAACTCATATTTTATTACATCAGAACACAAATAATCACTTACATTGCTGTATGCATTCCCATTAGGTGCCATGTAAACACCAACACCTAAAGGAATTGCTCTAAAGGGCAGCAGAACACAAATAACCAATTGCTCTAAAGGGTTGAAAGATTCCTTGAGAAAGGGCAGCAGGCCCGTCTCTGAGGTCTGATTTCATCAAGTGCGATGTTGGGTGCGCTTCAATGGAGAACGTTGAGTGCGCTTCAATGGAGAACTCAGAGACACACACTAGTACAAAATTGGGCTTAAGTAACACTCATTGGTAACACTTTACAAATTTTAGGATTGTTTGATTTTTACGTAACACTTTTGTAACATTGACGTATTAAGTAACATTTTTTGTAACACATTAATATTATGTAACAGTTAATGGTAACACTTTGATATTAGGTATCATTTAGTTGTAACACTTAATTTGATGTTACTCAATCCTTTTATTTTCTAATTAAATATATTTTTCTTCTAATCCCACTGTAGAAAAAGCTAATCGTTGCCCTTTATTTTAATTTTTCATTCTAATCTATCTACTCTTCTCATTCTCGCTCAAAAATGTTCTCTCAGCATGAGTTTAGATTCTTTAATCCATGTAGCGCAAAACAAGGTTGTTGGGTTGTCACTTCCACTTCATAGATCTACTTCGATATTTCATTGTTCTTTGAAAGCGAAAGACGGGGTGATCTCTGAGCTACTACCAGGTTCGTGGATCATACAATTTACTTTGATTTTTACTATATTATATACTTAATTTAAGTTAATATGTTTCAAAGTCAGCGTTTTGAGCAAAATCGATGAAATTAAGGATTACCCTTTGTTTGATTGATTAAATAATCTCATGGGTTATGGTTCAATAATCGAATTATTTTTTGGGTTGTGTTTAATTTTTAATGATTTAGTGGGGTTTTTTTTTTGTGAAAATTAAATGAGAAATTGGGGAATTAAGATTATGGTAATTTGGAGATGGAACCTCAAACCCCATCAAAAAGCAAAAATTCGATGTTGGGGTGATGGTTTTACTGTTCTCCAATCTCTCAATTCTCGTTCGGCTTCTTCGCTTTGCTGTTCTCCAATCTCTCAATTCCTTCTATTTTTGTTTCTTCTCAATGAAAAATCTTTTCCACCAATAAGTTTTCACTTCCCTCCCTCTTCTTTTTTCTCTAATTAAGGGTTTTCATGATGTTTGTTTTAGTGATTTTAGCTTTAATTTGTGTACGAGTGTGTACGATTCATCCTCAATTTTCTTAAATTAGGTTATCTTTCAATTGCTAGTTATTTGCTGAAATCTGAAGTTTTAGTGATTTTAGCTTGAAGTAGTCAGTTAATATGTGTATAATTCATTCTCATGTTTGAAATTTTTGTAAATTTCTATAATATAGATGTATACTACTAGTTAGAATATGGATTGATGGTGAAATTGCTGAAATTGGCTTGACTATTTTTTTTTGAAATTATGATATTGGGATTTTAGCTGTTGTGGAGTTTCAAATTGGCTTGATTTTTTCAATTGGGGTGGTGTTGGTGCTTATGGAAAGTTAAGGCCATGTTCTATTCACATTGTAAGTTGACTAAGTTCATTTCAAGGCCGATAAGTTCAGATAAATAAGTTCAATTGAGGACATATACGAGTAGATAAGTTAATTAATGGACAAGTTTATTCCGAAAAGGACCAATTCAGGGATTTGTACATCTATTTCAGACCTCCTCCAACAAGGAGCTACAATATAGACGCAACTGTCATTTCTGTTGTGTTGATTTGCATTTAATATATGCATTTTGTAGCCTTTTATTGTGTGGGATTTTATATGTCTTTTTTTTTTTCCTCTCTCACATTGCATTGCATTTATAGAATCATTTTACTTTTAATTTAAATTGCCTAGAGTAAGTATCTCTTTTTATATGTGAACATGATCTATGCTGTACTTTTTTTTAATGAAAACAATGATGCAGAGAAGGGAGGAAATGTATCAGAAGCACAAGCGTCTCATCATAAAGACAGGAACGGACCTCCAAACCATTAACAAATAAAACTAGCAAAGCTGAAAGGCGCACTTTACAAGAGGTCACAGAGGTGCCAAATCTACATAAAAGATCCAGACTTTGTCATTCATGTGTGTGTGTGTGTGTGTGTGAGTGTGTGTGTGTGTGAGTTGGGGGAGGGGTTAGTCACTCGTTTGAATTTCTGTCAACTATCACACTTAATGCAAATGTATGGATATACTATCAACAATTTGAGGAGCAACGAACAAACACAAAGTTTGATTGATGAGAGAATTAAGGTATTAGTGGCCAACCTATGTAGTGTAAAGACCTGGTGTTAGACCACCTATTCTTCCAGCATCATTGCTGATTCCAGGTTCCCTTCCCCTAATGCTAAAATGGGTCCAAGGATCAAATCAGGCTACCTATTTTCCTAGACTTCCTAGTTTTCGGGGTAAGTTAATGCTTTTATTCTTTATTGTTTTCTTATGTGATTTTGACAAACTATCATTGTAGTGTTTTATATTTCTATTTGAACTTGTGTTATTTTTTTTGTAAGTTAGTGGTTAAATTTAGTTTTATGCGATAGAGCACCTCTATTTTGCAGTTGGTTTGATTTGAGGTTTGATATTATATTGGCAGTCAAATACCCATGAGTTGTTGAATATTCATAGGGTCATTCTTAATTTCATTAGGACCCAAATTACAATTAGCTAACTGTTGCAATACCCTTTCTACTAGGAATTTGTAAGTTAATCTAGACTTTTGTTTTATGTGCAGTCAGGTGCTCATGTACTCTTTCCGTGCTCAAGGTACTCGAATTTCCAGCCAGGTGCTCTTTCTTCGTTCATGTCTCTCTCATTTTTTTCTTTTTTGGCTTATATTGAAATCAATGTGGAAAATACATTAATGCCTTGGAATCTTAGGGTGGTTGGCTTGAATGTCCTAGTTTTGAATCTTATTTTAATTTGTACCCTTTCTACTATGATTCTACCATGATAACTTTGTTTTTATATCTATTATGCAAATTTTCATGCAAAAATCTGCCTATTTTGTGTATATAACTCAAGACTCTCTGATTAATACAGATTAGAAAAATATTGTTGGCTCAGTAGCTAATAATCAAGAACTTGTCTAATATTCTTGCTTCTCTATAGGACAACATACATATTCATTTCAAGTTAAGATATTATGGTGTATTTCTAGAACATGCTTCCAATGGTCAATTGTCTTTCAAATCAGACCTGATGCATTATCATTTGACTGCCATTTCTCCTTGAGCCTGCCAATTTCCCACCACTATCACCATTTGATGTGAATTATTGATCCGAAAATCAACAAAACACAAGGGATATGTTTAAGTCTAATTCTATACAGGAAATCCACCAAGAATTAAACAAAAACTAAGATTAATCAATTAAGAATCCACCTAATTAATCAATCCAAACGAATGTTTTAACTAAAACAAGCAAAACAGCAATTGATCGCAATCAACCAAAACTCAAGTATGCAACTTAAGAAATAAATCTGAATATTAATCTATGTATGTTTATTCGTGTGTTTACAGCCCTATTTATAAGACTTAGTTTACCTAGGAAGATTAGGACAAGTCCCTAATTCAATCCTAATTAAACTAGAATTCTAACTTGCTTGAAGAGCAAGCACCTTGGCGCACAAGCATACACCAAACTCCTTAGAGAACAAGCACACGCCTAAACTGATTTATTTTGCTAACTAACTGATTTTTAAAACAACTAAATAAATAAATAAAAATTAAAGAACTAAATAAAGATTAAAGATCCTAATGCTTGAACCAAGAAAAACCCTTTCAAGTGAAAGGTAAAAACTTGTAAGCAAAATCTAAGTAAAGAAAATTCAAGAAAGTTCAAGAAAGTGAACTAGACTCCAAGAAAAACCACTAAGCAAACCGTGGCTTTGCTTTGATATCCAAGAAAGTGTCCATGCAATGTTTGGCTTGAATCAATGTTTAGGGATAAACTATCTTGATGCATGATAAGCAAATCTTCGAAGTTCTCCATGCTTAGACTTGCATCATCCTCCTCTTCTTCGAAAGAATTTGTCCTCAAATCTCGAAGTTCTTCATCAGGAATATACTTAGCCAAATCGCCAACATTGAATGTAGCACTAACTCCATATTCTCCCGGAAGTTCTAACTTATAAGCATTGTCATTGATCTTCTCAATAATCTTGAAAGGACCTTCACTTCTAGGCATCAACTTATTCTTGCGTTTTCCTGGAAATCTTTCCTTTCTCAAATGTAACCATACCAAGTCTCCAACATTGTAACCTTGTTGCTTTCTATGCTTGTTTGCTCTAGCTTTGTACATGTCATTTACTTTCTCTATTCTTGTTCGAACTTGAGCATGTAATTTCAGCATACTCTTCAACTTAGACTCGGCATCTTTGTGAATTAACTCACCCTTAGGCAATGGAACAAGATCAATTGAAAGTTTCGGATTGACTCCATAGACTACCTCAAAAGGACTATGTTTGGTAGCATATGTAGGTGATCTATTATAAGCAAACTCCGCATGAGCTAACTTGATGTCCCAATCCTTTTGTGTCTTACTCACTAACCCACGCAAAAGCGCACCAAGAGTACGATTAGTAACCTCGGTTTGTCCATCAGTTTGTGGATGGTAAGATGTACTAAAGAGCAATTTAGTTCCCACAAGCTTCCATAGAGACTTCCAAAAGAAACTCATGAACTTTGTATCTCGATCACTCACAATAGTTTTAGGAATTCCATGCAATCTAACAATCTCTTTGAAGTATAATTCCGCCACTTTCATAGAATCATCCACTTTGTGACAAGGAACAAAATGAGCCATCTTAGAAAACCTATCCACAACAACCATAATAGAGTCTTTCCCCCGTTGTGTTCTCGGCAATCCCACAATAAAATCCATAGAATTATCTTCCCAAGGTGAATCTGGAACAGGTAAAGGAGTATACAAGCCTTGATGAAAAGTAGCCTTCGCTTTTTGACAAGTTGCACACCTAGAAATAACTAGTTGCACATCCGTGAGCATCTTAGGCCAATAGAAGTGTTCTTGTAACATACTCAAGGTCTTTGTAATGCCAAAGTGACCAGCAATTCCTCCCCCATGAGCTTCTCTAACAACTAGCTCTCTAATAGAACACTTAGGAAGACAAAGTCGATTTCCCTTGAAAAGAAAACCATCTTGCAGCAAATAAGAACTCTTTGAATTAGAGGTAACATTAGAAGACTTGTTGCTTATCAAAGGTTTTAAAGCAACCGGTCTCTCTTTTTCTCCTTTTCTCACAACATACACATTAGTCCTTCCATCAAACTTCACAAATCTATCATATTACCAAGGACAGCCTAATAGTATATGACAAGCATCCATAGGACAAACATCACACAAAAATTTATCATGAAATTTACCAATTGAAAAGGAGATTAAGGCTTGTTTAGTTACCTTAACATCACTCGAATTATTAAGCCAATGAAGCTTATAAGGGCTTGGATGTTCAGTAGTTGGCCACTTCAATTTGTCTACCAAAGTAGTAGATACCACATTAGTGCAACTCCCCGTGTCTATGATCATGTCACACAACCTATCTTCTACCTTGCACCTTGTAAGAAAGATTTTCTCCCTTTGATTGTTTTCCATAGGTACGGTTTTAGAGTGTAGCGCCCTTCTTAGAACCAAACTTTGACCATGAGTCTCGGGATCAATTTCGTCAATATGCCCCTCCTCTTCTTCAAAGTTTTCCTCTTCGTTCTTTTCTTCATAGTCACTACCCTGCTCACACTTAGCTTGTTCTTGTTCCCACTCTTGAGCAGTCATTACTCTTTTTTATGGACAATTAGTTGCAATGTGACCAACACTACCACACTTGAAGCACTTCCTATCTTCAACAAGCTTTTTAGGAGCTTCAAATTTTGATTTAGTCTCCTTGTAGTTCGAACTAGAACCACTTTTCTCCAAGCTGTTCTTCTCAAAAGGTTTAGTGAAACCTTTTACAAAGGGCTTAGTGTACGTCCCTTTCTTCCCCTTTATCTGTTTTTCAACTTTCAAAGCTACCTTGCAAACATCCTCAAAGGACCAATATTGTTGCAATTCAACTTTTTCAGCAATATTATCATTCAACCCCGAAATAAATCTAGCAATCTTATGCTCAACAATCTATTCTAAGCCACATAGCATGCATAACTTTTCAAATTCACCAATATAATTCTCAACAGTCATAGAATTTTGTTTAAAAAGTTGCATCTTAAGATAAACATCTTGAATATAATCACTAGGTACGAACCTTTTTTTCATGTGCTTCTTGAGTTGTTCCCAAGTTGAGATTCTTGCACGCCCCTCCTTATGCCTCTTCTTCTTTAGATTATCATACCAAAGACTAGCATAACCGGTCAGTTTTAATTCAGCCAATTTGCATCTTTTCCTTTCATCATACTCCTTGTAATCAAAGAGTGTCTCGGCCCTTCTAATCCACTCAAAGTATTTTTCAGGTTCATTCATACTCCCATTGAATTCGGGAAGATCTAATCTAAGGTTCCTATCATCATCCTTTGGTCGATCTCTCCTCCTAGGCCTTGGTGATTCATCACTTGAGGAATAATTATTTTGTGGCCTCCTTGGGTTCCTCCTTGGTTGTTCTTCCTCACTTGAACCAGAATTAGGGTTAGAATTCCCTTTCCTTGAAGAATCTCCAGCAAGAGTATCAAGCCTTTTTAATATCTCATCCATCCTTGCTGCCAACTCGTCAATTCGCCTATCTCTTCTAAGATTTTGAGCCTGTTATAAGGTTAATCCCCTTGGAACTTGTGGAACCTCCTCGTCACTCATGATTCCTACACAAACCAAGTCATTTTATGCAAAAATCTTGATTAAAAGATCGAATCTTGAAGGAAAACTAGGCAACACAAAAACCGGACTCCCATCCGCAAATCAGTGCACAAACACCAAACGTTTGAGGCTGTGTAGAGCGCGTTACTCAATTAAAAATTATGAAATTTTATATGGTGATATCTGGACGTTTTTAGAGTTCAATGCAAAAAGAATCACGCAAAAATTCCCAGCCAATTGTTCCCAGTTTAATTTTTTTCGAAGTTGCGCAAACCTGGCTCTGGTACCAAAGATGATGTGAATTATTGATCCGAAAATCAACAAAACACAAGGGATATGTTTAAGTCTAATTCTATACAGGAAATCCACCAAGAATTAAACAAAAACTAAGATTAATCAATTAAGAATCCACCTAATTAATCAATCCAAACGAATGTTTTAACTAAAATAAGCAAAACAGCAATTGATCGCAATCAACCAAAACTCAAGTATGCAACTTAAGAAATAAATCTGAATATTAATCTATGTATGTTTATTCGTGTGTTTACAGCCCTATTTATAAGACTTAGTTTACCTAGGAAGATTAGGACAAGTCCCTAATTCAATCCTAATTAAACTAGAATTCTAACTTGCTTGAAGAGCAAGCACCTTGGCGCACAAGCATACACCAAACTCCTTGGAGAACAAGCACACGCCTAAACTGATTTATTTTGCTAACTAACTGATTTTTAAAACAACTAAATAAATAAATAAAAATTAAAGAACTAAATAAAGATTAAAGATCCTAATGCTTGAACCAAGAAAAACCCTTTCAAGTGAAAGGTAAAAACTTGTAAGCAAAATCTAAGTAAAGAAAATTCAAGAAAGTTCAAGAAAGTGAACTAGACTCCAAGAAAAACCACTAAGCAAACCGTGGCTTTGCTTTGATATCCAAGAAAGTGTCCATGCAATGCTTGGCTTGAATCAATGTTTAGGGATAAACTATCTTGATGCATGATAAGCAAATCTTCGAAGTTCTCCATGCTTAGACTTGCATCACCATTTCTTTCCCCTCTTAACATTCTGTCTTCTATATTGAGCTACAAGAATAATGGAATTCATAACTGAAATCAGAGCTGAAATTCCGAACTGAATTCAGAGCTGAAATTCCAAACTGAAATCCAGAACTAAAATCAGAATTGAAATCCAGAACTGAATTCAGAGCTAAATTTCAAAACTGAAATCAGAGCTGAAATTCATAACTTAATTCAGAGCTGAAATCCAGAACTAAAATCAGAGCTGAAATTCAGAACTAAATTCAGAGCTGAATTTCAGAACTGAAATCAGAGCTGAAATTTAGAACTGAATTCAAGCTGAGTTTCAGAACTGAAATCTGCATAGGGGAGTTTGTGTGTCGTAGTCGGCTTCATTTATTGTAAGTGTCGTGAGAATAATGATATCTTTTACTTAGATGCATATATTAAATACTCTGCTAGGTGTCTGACACTCCAAAAACCTGTTTGTCATCAATGATGTTCGCCAACTAACTCTCTTGTATGTTCTTTGTAAGAAGCAAGATCCAGATGGAAGATTTTGAGAAAGCTAGACAAACAAGGATAGAACAAAATAGAAGCCAGACAAACAAAGATAGAGCAAAATAAAAGCAACCGGGGATATGTTCACTAAGGGGAAAGAGCAACAAACCAATAATTCCCGATAAGTTCTTAAAGCCATATAAAGGCCAAATTGTGAAAGAAACTGTAGCAGAATTAATGAAGACACTCAAGCAAATTGATCCGGAAGTGTTGGATACTTTGACTCAGTCACTTGAAAATGTGTCATCCAATCCAGAACTTACAGATCATATTCCGATTGTACACTCTAATGAACAGAAGCGAAATGATGTAATGGTTAATAATTTAATATATAATCTTTTAAAAAGAATCAACTCTTATTATTGCGTTATTTCATTTTTGTTATGGTTGTTTGATATATGATGCTTTCACACATAGGATCAATTGGATCAAGATGAAGAATTGGGATAGCAATTTATGATGCTAGAAGAACTCTACTTACTTTTACCGTTGTTTTGCTGCTGCTACCGCTGTTTTGCTGCTGTCTTTTGCTGTTACTACTGACACTGTTGTCTGATTTGTTGCTGACTCTTTCTCATTCCATTTGCTGCCACTGCTCTGCTACTGCTAGTTGCTGCCAACTAATGTCTGCTACTGCTGGAAGCTTCCACTACTATCTGCTACTGTTGGTTGCTGCTAAAGACTAGAGGTGATCGTTTGAGGGCTTGGACGGGAAACGGGCCGGGCCTATACTTCATTTTTTGTCCAACGGGCTAATTGTAGCTAACCCGAGCCCTTTTATACGGGCTTGATAAATTGTCCAAGCCCGCTCTATTAACGGGCCGGGCTTGCCCGAGGGATCACGGGCCTAAAATATTTGTTTTACATATATTTAACACTAATTATTTTTTTTTATCATTTACATATGTTAATATTATTTTGATTTAGTTATCTTAAAAATTTCTTGATCACTAATGATACTAGAAAAAAAACATATTTAACTTGTGACATATGTTAGTGAAAAAAAGGAAAGAATGAACTTATTTAATACAAGTATAATGATTAAATATAAAATTGAAATAAATAGTTGTAGCTAATAATAGGTTAGAGTCCAATATAGTCTCTTTGTATTTATTTTCTAAAATATACTACATAATCAACTAACTAAAAAATCATTAAACTATTACTTTTTAAAATAAACGGGCCGAGCGGGCTAGCCCACGGTACATATTGTCTTGTCCGTGTCCGCCCATTTATATTAACGGGCCGGGCCTAGCCCACCCAAATTAACAATTTTTTTCAAAATGGTTGTCCAAGCCCGCTTTTTTTGCGGGCCGGGTTGGGCGGGTTTAGTGGGTTGACCCTTCCATGAACAACTCTACTAAAGACTACTGATGGCAGCATCCATTACTGCTTCTGATGTTCGGCTAGCTAGCTATGTAGCTGCTATATGCTGTTATTATTATTTTTGTATTTCCTTACTTTTTCCAAGCTAGAGATCGAACTTAATATTCTTTGTGTTTGGATTATTATATTGTTTGGCTAAACATTAAAATTGGTGTTTGTGGATTTTTTTTTGTGAGAATTATGAAAGTATTTCAATCCAAATTGTTTTCTATCATATGTGTTGATTTATTATTCATGTAGTTGTTGTACATATAATTTTTTTCCTTATATTTTAAAAAAAATATAGTAAATAATAATAATAATAATAATAATAATAATAATAATAATAATAATAATAATAATAATAATAATAATAATAATAATAATAATAATAATAATAATAATAATAATAATAATAATAATAATAATAATAATAATAATAATAATAATAATAATAATAATAATAATAATAATAATAATAATAATAATAACAACAACAACAACAATAATAATTTTAATAATAATAATAAATGTTACCTATTAATCTATAAAGTGTTACATTACTTTGTAAAAAGTGATATATAATGTCGAATAGAGTGCTACTATATGTCAAAACATGATTGAAAAATGTTACCTAATAATCAACAAAGTGTTACATTAGTTCGAAAAAATGATACATAATGTTGGATAAAGTGATACTATATGATTAAAAAATGTTACTAAAGATAAGTAAGTGTTACATAAGAAATAAAAAGTAACACTTTGAAAATGATACTAATAATGTAAAAAGTGATACATAAAAGGGTTTATAATAACACTTTTGAAAGTGTTACTGTACGTTACCCAAAGTGTTACATAAGACCTTAGGTAACATGGGCGGATGTATCACCCAATAAAGTGTTACCTATTGTCTATAATAACACTTTTACCACCTTGTGTAACACTTTTGTCTACCCAAAGTGTTACACTTTTACTACCTTGTGTATCACCCAATAAAGTGTTACCTATTGTCTACCCAAAGTGTTACATAAGACCTTAGGTAACATGGGCCTTGGATTCAAGGGGGGATATTTCATTCAATTATCAGCTATTAAAACCCATGACCCGCCCGATTATAAATGGGTTAGATCCGTCATAAATAAATCAATGGGTCGAGTTCCATCATCAATCTATCAGCTGTATAAACTAGCAAACATGTCATTTTTAGTGGGTCCCTTAGTGATTTTTTTTTAATTTAATTTAGTCTATTTAGAAAACAAATCTTAAAGTTGACAACTACGGAGTATATAAATTTAAGTAAAACTATGTTTGACAATATTGAATTGGAAAGCGAAGCATACAATATTGTCAATAACATTGAATAAGAGGTTGCAGGATATACTTCCCATTGATGCTTTATATAAAAAATATTAAGCGACTGAAGCATGGTTTTTCTTCTTTTAAGTGCAGTCATGTTCGTAAGGCGGGTAATACTTTAGCATATCTTGTTGCTAGCATAATTATAGTGAGTTGATAGTATTCGCCTAACATTCCTTAAAATAAAAATAAAAAAAAATAAAGTAAAAGAAAAAAAAAATCAAACTTCAACATAATTTTTGCCAAACATAGTGTCATGTACTTCAATAAAATATTTTTTATAAAATAATACTATATATTAGAAGCTCTAAGAAATTAATTAGAATATTAATTATTTAATATAAAAGATTTGATGTAACTTTCCACAAAAAATATTAACAATTACGGAGCGTAAATGTAAGGAAAAAAAATCGGATTCTTATTAACATGTGATATATTAGCGTAATGTACTACGTTAAGTACAAAACCAATTTACTTTCTAAAAAAAATTAAAATAGAAATCTATTTAAAGGTTAAATACGTAGTACACAGTTTTAAAAAATTCATTTAGTCTATAAGACAAAAAAAATGTATACCAATTTGTTGGTGAAATATACGAAAATATGTATAGATATTGTCAAATGTGTACGTTAAAATACCTATCTGGCTAATAGGTTCTTTCATAATAAATTCCTTATAGTATTTTAGATAAATATATGTTTTTTTTATTAATTAAGGGAATTGTTTCGTGTACCCTTGAGGTTTTAAAAAAATGCATCGTGTACTCTTAAAAACTTTTAAATGCATCGTGTACCCTGAGGTTTGCATAAAAAAATGCACCAAATACCCCTTGACTCATAACAAAAGGTAATTTTGTAAGATTAAGACCCCCTAAGCATCAAATTCTATTGAATTATTACAGTGTAATGATCATGCTGTAACACTCCCGATTTACTAAGTAATAAAAAACAATAAATAAAGGAAAAATTAACAACTTTTAAATAAAATTGCAGAAGCATACACCTAAATCGGAGGTAATCCTGCCACACTTGACAACATATCAAGTGTTAAGGCTTACAAAATCCTAACTGTACGACCCAATAATCTAAGTGAGTTATTTATACAACTTTACAAACTCGTTATAACAAACTATTAGAAACACTTGAGCTCCTTTAGCTACGGGCATCACTTGATCAACCTGTTACAATCTTGATTGCTCACCATTAAGGACAAATTCCAAAATGGATCGTCGCAGGAGAAAAAGACATGGCCGAAAGCACAACAAACAAGTATAAACATGTCAGCAAAAGGCTAAGTAATCATCACATATCAGAATGTTGAGAATAATAGAATAATTAACACTACTAGCTCAATTAAACAATGTAGTTCAAAACTACATTACACATTGTACTCTAGAAACAACCTTTGTCAAACCCAACCTCGAAAAATAATATGATCTTTTACTCATTTTACTCATCTATCCTGGCCTATAAGTGTGTCGTGCTCTTTGTTCTATACCTAGCCTTAGCTTGGACATGGGTAATTTGAATAGATAAACCAACAAGTATAAAAACTTGAATACTCTCAATAACCAGAAAACACCTTAAACCAAACCACATACGAGCCAAATCCCACTATAGGGGACCATAAAAAAAATATAAATAAAGATTGTACCTCATTTTTAACTCATGATTATTATCTCCTTACCAACATGCCAAGAACTAAGGTTTATAACGTCGAGCCTCAAACCAAGAACAAAATAATAATCTCAGCCTTTTGATATCATACATCGATCAAATAATCTTTCACATGGTAATAATTAATATCTCAATATTGGCACAAGTTCCCAATTCATATATGACGATATATTCGATTCATAAAATATCTCAACTTTTATAGGGCTGTTACTAGTACCCAAAATTTATTAAATCTTGACCCAAAAATAATTCAAAACTTGTAGAATAAATTCTAGAAAATACATATAAATATTATAAATGAAATAAAATTTCATTTATAAATTATTTATAAAATACGGGGGATTACAATCTACCCCTCTTAAAAGAAGTTTCGTTCCGAAACTTACACAAAATCCTATAAATTGCAAAACATTAGCATAAAATCATTTCAAAATTTTCAATATTATGTTGCTAGAATTCCAATTGTGTCAGGATATTATAATACCCCTATTTTTATACGTATTTTAAATTTAAATAGTATTTCTCAAAGTATATAAATAAGTAGAAATCAATTATTTATGAAGTTTTATTAATTTAAAGAGATTTATTAAAAAACCAATTTATTTATTTAATAATGTTGAAATACTTTATTTTATAATTTAAAAATATTGGGCATATGATTTTTTAACAGGATAATTTTTACAATCAATGGCATTTAGGAAAGTCAAATTGTAGTTGGAATAGGAAAGGGATCATTAAGGGTAGGAAGAGCATTTCCAGAAGGAGGGTTTTGAGAGAGGATATAAATACCTACCATATGAGCAAAATCAAACTTTGATCAATGTGGAGAATACCCAAAGGTAACTCTCTCTCTCTCCTCTTATTTTCCTTTTCTTTCTTATTTTTCCCCTTTCCCTTGTTTTTTATCACCACCACCGGCCACCACCACATAGTCAGACGACCGCCGCACCACCAGCAAGCGTCGACAGCTGCGATGACACCATCAACAGCGCGACAGGAGCTTGTTGTGGTGTCGGGGCTGCTGCTTGACCTTAAAAAAAAAGAAATTTTAAATTTTAATTCTTTTTGTTTTAATCCTAAACTAGCCTTTATTTAATTGGTGATTTTGGATGTTTGTGATGATTTTATTGATGTTTGATTATAAGAATAATGTAAATAAATTTTCAGATTTTGTTTTGAATTAAAATGCCCCAAATTGAAAACCCTAGGTTTCTAAATTATTGCATGTTGATGGAAATTGATTATGGGTGGTTTAAATTATTGAAATAGGTGTTTTAACACATATTTACAGCATTTTGATGATTTGATAAAGTTGGAAATTTTGCTTGTAAGCCATAATTAAGTTTCTCCTTATATGTTTACCTCCTATGCTCTTATCCCCCTAGTCTCTTGGATTGTAATCCTATGCCCATATTTTTTTAATTCAAAGTGTTAGACCCTTACCCAAGTCCATTGGGTTCTTGAAATTATAATTACTGCAGATATATTTCCAATTTAATTAAAGGGATTCTTCTTAAATATGTGGTTTGCTTTGTCTCTTCCTGGGGGTGGATCTCAAACACATTGATCTACGATTGTTTCTAAATATTCTGATTAACATCAAGCTTCAGGTCTTGGCTCGGGTCTTGAGTCGGGCATCAATCTCAAAAGCCCTAAGCGTAATATCTCAAGAGCTGTTATCTTTGTTCAATCGGGCTTTGATTCGGGCTTCAATTTCAATACCAATTATCTTTCAAGATCTACAGGGGTGTATCTTTCTATCTTTCTGCTACTGGGATTTTAATTTCTTACTGTCCTTCTTCCTGTTAATTTATCCTCTTATTCCCTTACATGGCTTCAATTTTAATTTTCTATTAACCTAATACCCAAACACAACCGCTTCAACCTGTTTAATGGGGTTAATTATTTCCTCCCATTGTATATTTTTTACACTATGTCTCCTTATCTTGGTTATGCTACTTATTTACAGTATTATGCTCTTGACTACTTGTATGTATTAATGTATCTCGTTGGATATGTCCTGTGTAGATCTATTGGCTTTGTGTTGATTGTTATATGCGCCATGCCCCCAGTTGCTACTTGGTTTTTTTTCCCTATTCATTATTTCACTTGTCTGCACATGTTATCTGAATATGTTACCTTTGTATCCAATATTCCCTTTATTCCCTTTTGGAATTTTGATCTCTATAACTCGTTGATAGTTAGAGCAACTCCAATGGTTGAAAAAAGGGACTAGCTTGCAAATATTAAAACTCTTAAACTAATAGCTATACCATTGTTGCACATCTTGCTGATTAGCTTTGGCAAACAAATTAGCTTTGTAGAGCTAATTAGCTTGGTAGATATTTATTAGATAAAAAATATTTTAAATTTAAAAATAAATTAATTTATAACTAGCTTAACCATTGGAGAACCAAATAGCTAGAATTGTTGTAGCTTAAAAAGATGATTTGGCATAACAAGCTATTATATGAATTAGCCAACCATTGTAGTTGCTCTTAGTGAGTATTGTGGGACTCTATTGATACCATCCTATTGTGTATTACTTGTTATAAATGTCAATTACTTGTTACTAAAACTTTCAATTTTTATTTATGCTCATTTTCTTTATCTTCCATGCTATGTTTTGTTATGCCCCTCCTCCATTTTGCTGCACTTTTCTGTGCTCCCTAGTACTTCTCTGAATTGAACCTTTCTCATATGAGTTTTATGATTATGCTTTTTTTTCTAAATTTTCACCTTATGGCTTGTGTAGGGAATATTTCAAACACTCAACTTTGAGCCCCACTATGATCATGCATTCAAGCATGGTGGCGTCCAAAGTGAAGGAATTATGTCTTCGATAAGTGGAATTACTAGATATATTAAGGATCACTATGATGGAGATAATAAGTTTATTCTTTTGGGTCGTCATTGTTTGTTGGTAGATATGATAAATGAACTTTGGGCTAGTCAAATAGTCCAAAGCCCAATAGAATGGAACCTATGAGGTCACACATTAAGGGTATTGGGTTAAACAAGTAAAACACCCATTAATGGGCCTCATGAGGTTATGACAGACCATATGGAGTGTTGGGCTAGAGTAGTTTGATTAGGACAAGGTATTTGGGTTTGAAATGGACACTTATTTGGAGATATGATCTATTAATAAGATCCATGACTAAAGTTGAATCAATTCACAATTAACAGTCAGTGAATTGTGAAACAAAGCAACCAAGTCCCAAATCCTAATATCTCTTTCACTCTTACGGCCCTCCTCTCTCCCCCCTCGTCCGTACGGCCGGCCACCCTAGATGGCGTGTGTGGTGTTCGTTCGTGGTGGTTTGTGGTTAGTTCGTGTTTCTCTCTTCTCCGTAGAAGGTTAATCGAAAGGTTCGATCACAACTAACTAGCATTAGTGGAGGTTTAATTTATGCCTGTGGACCAAGTAGAGGAATCACGTTTGGGGTTCTTTGTCTCCCGTTTGTTCTTGCTCGATTGCTAGTGGAATCACGCTTTAAAGGTATTATTAATTGTTCTTTATGTGCTATGTATTGATCTTGGTGTTTAGATTCTTATGAATATGATTCATGCAATTCTGCTTATAGTATCTAAAATCCTACAGTGGTATCAGTTAGCCCATGCATGTACATATATTGAATTATTAATTCTTTGATTGTCCACAATTTTAATTCAATTTGGAGGGGAATAATTTAATTATGGGTCAATTATTATTTAAATGTGATTTAACATATGGAACTATTAAAAGTTGTTTAATTTGCTCAAGATTAGCCATAAAAAGATCCGAATTTTACCCTAATAGGGTCGAAATTTTCGACCCCTAAACCCTAGTTCGAAAAATTCAGAACCCTAAACCCCTAAATTGTGATTTTTGTGTTTTGGTTTTGATCTAATTCGATTGCTATAAGATTCATGAATTTAATCTATTTGATTTCATGTTAAATTATGAATTGAGTTGGATGAGTTTAGATTATCGGCATATGATAGTGCACTAATTTACAAGGAGAAAACCAAGAAGTGGCACGACATACCAAGAGAGTTCACATCGGGTGACAAGGTTCTACTTATTAATTATAAACTAAAACTCTTCCTAGGAAAACTAAAGTCTGGGTGGTCGGGTCCCTTTAGTGTCACTAAGGTGAATAAATTTGGCTCGGTTGAGCTAGTGAATGAAAAGGGTAAAGAATTCAAAGTCAATGGTCAACGATTAAAGGTGTAACATAAAGGAGCTACCGTTGGAGTGGTGGAGGAAATCCACCTAACTCCACTTTCATCCTAGATCTAAGTTATAATGGTCGTGTGGGACCTTTATAATAAACTAGGGTTTACGAGAGGCTACTCGTATTTCTTGTTTTCTAGACTAGTTTTTATTTTATTTTATTTCTTTTTAGAAGGGTGAGGAGAGTGAAAACTTTACATATTTGAAGAGAGTTGTGTATGTAATACTAACTTATATTTTATCGTCGTATGAGCCTTTTTGAGAGCTAACTTTAAAGTTCGGGGACGAACTTTCGTTTTAAGGGGGAGTAGATGTAATACCCCAAATTTTGGAGTATTTTTGGTCAACGATTTCTTTTCAAAAAATAAATAAATAAACTTTAAAACTAATTATTATTATTTTCAAATTGTAAAAAAAAAAATTATTATTATTATTTTCGGATTTGATAAAAAAAAAAAAAAAAAAAAAAAAAACTGATTTTGGATAACATACAGAGATTGGTTTGAAAGCTGATAAAAAGGAATTTTGAAAATCTGTTTACTGAGTTTATGTAACAAACTCAAGATAAGTTTGACCCTTATCTTGTGAAATTTCTAGAATGCTAAACAACTCAATTATATAAACCCCTCCCCTTAACCTCAAATTTCAATAACGTACTTTCAATCTTTTCTCAGGTAAACTATCTCTTCCAAAAAAAAAAAAAAAAAAAATTCGAAGCCGAATTTGCCGAGTTCGGAAGTCACCTGCAACTCGTCACTTTCCATCTTGTTTTAGTTTTAATATTTGGTCCGTTGGATTTTTGAGTTGATTGATTTTTTTTTTTTTATAAAAAAAAAATAATAAACTTTGGATTCATTTAGTGGATTTTGGATTACTCTATATTGATTTAGTGGATTTGGGGTTTGGATGTCGGTGATGGTGATGACGATAATCATGGTGATGATGATGATATAATACGTTCTTTAACTCTAGAATTAGTTGTTTATATTTTATTTTTGGGGCGACTAGATTACGGGTTATGATAAATTAACCACACGCTCAATTTTTTTTTTGTATAGTCGTATAATTATCTAACTTAGAATCGTTTATTTGTAGACGGAGGCTACTAGGTGACCGTTCCGGAGGTTAATTACCTTGAGTTTTACGCACGATCAAGGTAATTTTCAATGTCCATCATCTTTAGAATCCCATTAGGAAATTGTTTATGAAATATTATGTGTCAAATACGTGCTTATATAATTATATGTGATGAGTGTGCTATCGTATGATATTATGGAATCATATATATTGTATATGAGTTTTCTATTTTGTGTACTAGTATATGTAATTTCAAAAAATATGATTATTTGTTATTGTATGAGTTTTTTAAAATATAATCTTGGGAATTGGATGATTGATTATACGTGATTGATGGTCTATATGTCATGTAGGATGACTATGGTCTAATAATACTGAAATTGAAGTATTGTTACTTGAAATTAAATTGATTTGTGCAATACTTGTGTACAGTGTAATTGCTTGGATGATTTAATCTAATAAAATGTACAGTGAAATTTAATTTAAGAAGGGAAATGAAACCTGAAAGGGTGAAGAACAGGTTGCCCACTAGTAGTTATGGTTGCTACTAGTTGGTTTAAATTATTGTATATTGCTGTTAGTCTTCCTCCTAATCACTGGGTATTAGTGAGGGGTGTGCACACTAGGGACATTCTGTTTTATTTTATGGCCAATTGGGGTTACGCGCGACCCTCTGTAAAGTAGGTGGTGACAGGGACTAGTCCCGGCTTACTGGCGTTCTCTTTCCCTTTCTTAAATAAAGTAATAATATGTTATGTGACTATTTGAACTTGGTTGAGTATTAAAATATTTATGAGACTATATTATGTATAAACTGTTTTGAACTAAAATTTATTTATTTTACGGGATGGAGTTGGAATTACTCAGTTTATCTGATTTTTGGGAGTTTTCTCTCTTTTCTTGTTTCTGATTTATTTTGCAGGTTGGTAAAAAGGGTACTCGGTTACGTGTGAGGAGACGTTAGAATAATCACGTAGCTAAGACAATTTAGTTTATCCCCGAATTTAATTATTTCCTCTCAATTATTGGTTTCAAATAATTGCAGTTTGATGTAATGACTATTTTATTTTGCCACAACTTAGACCAATTAGTTATTTTAAATATTATGTTATTTTTGCTTTGCATTTATTTTCTACGGAAAATAAGTGTAGCAGTAACATTTCCAGAGTTCGATGGTTGGGTTTTTAAAAGTTAAAGGTTACTCTTATTGTTTTTTTTTAGACTCGAATTTTGGGGGTGTTACAGTGTAGGTTTTGAGCTACCAAGTAGGGAGAAATAAAGTGAAAACGGTGAAGAAAGGAGTATTTTTTCGAACTGGGTAGAGGCCCAATCGAGTCGGGCTTGCCCAATCGGGCGCGTAAGTATCGATAAAAAATAGCTTTTTCTCGCCCGAGTGGGCACCGCAAGTAAAGTAAAATTAGAGCTGCAAATTTGCCTGATTGGGCGGAGCTCGCCCGACCGGACGCGCAAGCATGCTAAGAAATTGAGGTAAAATTCACCCGATCGGGTGAAAAAATGGAGAAATCAAGTGAACGAAAAAGAAATCCCGGGTGAGTGTTCGAATGAAAATAATGGGCAAGTTCGCTGACAAGGTAAAGTCGTATCCCCTAATCAAAAGTAATACCTAAATCCTCTAACTAATGTAGATAGGGAAGTAGGGTCGAATCCACAGAGAAACGAGTCTTTCTATTCCTAATTAATTAATACAATCCAGATTATAAAGTAACCAATATATTGTAATCAAAGGAAACTAAACTACGAAGATTAAGAGTAGGGAGAAAACAATGAATAAAAGGATCTAGGGCATAGGTTCACCAATAAATAATACTCCAGGGTAAAACATAGTAATCAATCGTTGACATTGCATAAATAACACGATTAACAGGCTCTCGCAATTTATTAATCAACATAGATCTAACAGGCTCTCGCAATTTACTAGATCTAAGTTCTTATTGAAAATAGCCTTTAATATCAAATTAACATACATCTGCTCGATTCATCAATTCAATATTGCTATACTTTTACAAGCAGCAATTGTAAAACGTTAAAACAATTCAATAAGAAATTATCATGCAATACCAATAATCAATAATAGTCAATCATCAATGCATCAATTAACCAGATTGTAAAGGGCTTTCGCTACGTATTACAATCACAGAATTAATCTACCGGTATTAAATCTCATCTCTCGAATCTCGACTTAACCATTTATAAATTAACCTGCCTATTGAAACTAGACCTAAACATAAATTCTCATCTCTCGAATCTTGAATCAATATTGTCAGACTCATGCATAAAAGATCTGCGCAAATCTAGTCACAGAGCATTAAATCAATCAATAGGAAACTAATCTAGCATTGATAATTAACAACAACAAATTACCCCTTCATATTATTTATGGATCCCCATAAACCCTAGAAATAGAACTACTCACACATATTAAAAACTAAACAAATCAAAGCAATAAAATAAGTGATGATGAAAGGAAATAAGAATAAGAGAAGAGAAATCGTTACCAAACTAATCTGTATTAATGGAAATAATCAAGAACAAGAGTTGAGAGAAGAGTTATAAGAGAGAAAAGATCCTAAGTAGAGAGAGAAAGTCTAAGAAAGAAGATAATCTAAAAATTCCGTACAAAATCGTATTTAAACGTTTTCTAAAAACAAGAATTAAAACTAAACTTAATCAGGTCTTCTAAAAACGCGCGCCCGATCGGGCAAAGGGCCGCCCGATCGGGCGCGCCTTTTTCTTCGCGTTCTTCCCAAGCAGCATCGCCCGATCGTGCTAGAGGCTCGCACGATCGGGCGCGCCTTAGCATGCACAACACTATGGTTTGCCGCGCCCGATCGGGCTAGAGGTTGCCCGATCGGGTCTTTGCTCCCCTTTGAGGCTTGGACTTTGATTGGGCTTGATTTCTCGGCCCAATCCGGATTTCCTCCTCGGGTCTTGAGTACTTGCTCCAAATGCCTCGGGATCCCAATTACCGAGCCCTTAATCACCGGCTCTCACCGATCCTGGGCTCCAAAAGTGGTCGTGTCCTTCTAGCTTCCGTAGTTGATCGACAAAGCCCGGGAAAATGCTCCAAGAGTGCAATTTCCTGTAAAATACAACTAAAACTAGGAAAACACTAGAACACACAAATAAGTAATAAAAGTGGCCCGAAAGAGCCAAAAACACTACTAATAATGACCAAGGGACGGGGGTAAAACACTATATAAAATGGACACATCATTCGCGCCCGATCTGGTGGAGCTAGCACGATCGAGCGCACAAGAGAAATTCGAGAAATAAAGAGGTTCGCCCGATCGGGTGGATAAGCGCCTGATCGGGAGCGCCTTTTTAATGCCTGAGCTATACCCCCTTTTCTCCCCTTTTTCTTTCACTTTATCCTTTCTTTCATCTCTTTCATCTTCATTTTCTCTCTCTAACCTCCATTCTTAAACTTTCAACCTCAACTTTTGTAGGGAATATTTCAAGCATCCCACACTTGAACCCTACTAAGATCATACACTTAAGCATGGTGGCGTCCAAAAGGAAGGAAGCTAGATCAAAAGAGTCGCCAACAAGTTTTAAGAACTTGTAAACCATTCGCTGGATGAAGGTTACACCCCTTCACAATCCATGAGATCTATAACTTCATAGTGGTCTAGAACCATGACTTGATATTCGGAGATAAAGGTACAAATCCAACCTAAAAGAGATTGAACCTGCCCTAAATAAGCTTCTGCTTTATTCTTCTCATATTCATGTGCGCTTTTCGACTTAGATACAATCATTATAGTAATTGATATGTCTGTTTTATATAGTGTTTTACCCCCGTCCCGTGGTCATTATTAGTAGTGTTTTTGGCTCTTTCGGGCCACTTTTATTACTAATATGTGTTTTATAGTGTTTTCGTAGTTTTGGTTGAGTTTTGCAGGGAATTGCACCTTTGGAGCGTTTTCCCGGGATTTTTATGAAGCAACTACGAGCATTGGAGGAACGCGACCACTTTTGGAGCCCAAGGCCGGCTAGAGTCATCTAGCCGGTGATTAAGGGCTCGGTTATTTGGATCACGAGGTAATTGGACCATGTATTCGAGACCCGAGAGGAAATATGGATTGGGCCGAGAAATCTAGCCCAATCAAAGTCCAAGCCTTGGAGAAGAAGACCGGACCCGATCGGGCAAGCATACGTCCGATCGGGCGGATGCGTGCAAGGGCAGGATGCGCAGCAAGCCGAGGCGCGCCCGATCGTGCGAGGCTTAGCACGATCGGGCGATGCAGCGAGAAGAGCATGCGAGGAAAAAGGCGCGCCCGATTGGGCGGCCTATAGCCCGATCGGGCGCGTGTTTCTGGAGAAGCACTTTTGTCGAGCAATTAGTTTCTAATTAGGAGTTGTTTTTGTTTTAGTTTAAGTACGTTTTTAGGACGATTAATTTAGGGGATCTTCTAACTTCTTCTTCTTCTCTTAATCTCTTCTCTTAGACTTTCTCTCTCTACTTAGTTTTTCTCTCTCTTAATCTCTCTCTAAACTTTTGTTCTTAATTCTTTCATTAATTCCATATTTATTTCGGTAACGATTTCTCTTCCCTTAATCCTAGTTATTTATTTTATTCCTTTGATCATGATTTATTTTATTACTTTGATTAGTTTAGTTTTTATTATGTGTGAGTAGTTTTATTTCTAGGGTTTATGGGGATCTAATAAATAATATGAAGGGGTAATTTATTGTTGTTAATTATCAATGCTAGATTAGTTTCCTATCGATTGATTTAATGCTCTGTGACTAGATTAGGCCTATCTTTTATGCATGAGTTTGACAATATTGATTCAAGAATCGAGAGATGAGAATTAATGTTTAGGTCTAGTTTCAATAGGCAAGTTAATTTATAAATGGTTAAGTCAAGATTCGAGAGATGAGATTTAATACCGATAAATTAATTGTGTGATTGTAATAAGTAGCGTGAGCTCTTTACAATCTGGTTAATTGATGCATTGATGATTGACTATTATTGATTGTTGGTATTGCAGGATAATTTCTTATTGGATTGTTTTAACGTTTTACAATTGCGGCTTGTAAAAGTATAGCAATATTAAATTGATGAATCGAGCAGATGTTAATTTGATATTAAAGGCTATTTTCAATAAGAACTTAGATCTAGTAAATTGCGAGAGCCTGTTAGATCTATGTTGATTAATAAATTGCGAGAGCCTGTTAATCATATTATTTATGCAATGTCAATGATTGATTACCCTATTTTACCCCGGAGTATTATTTATTGGTGAACCATTGCCCTAGATCCTTTATATATTATTTTCTCCCTATTCCTACTCTTTTTAGTTTAGTTTCTTTTTCAACTATAAATATTGGTTACTTAAATAATTTAGATTATATTAATCAATTAGGAGTAAAAAGACTAGTTTCCCTGTGGAGATAGACCCTACTTCCCTATCTACCTTAGTTAGTGATTTAGGTAATTATTTTTTATTAGGGGATACGACTTTACCCTGTCAAAATTTGGCGCCGTTGCCGGAAAAACGGTCTTATTTTATTTCTGATTGTTTTTGTAGTCTAGATTATTTCTCTTTTGTCTCAGAGAGCGTTAGTTCTCTGAGACAAATCTCATATTTGCTTCTAGTTTTTTGTTTATGCCCAGGTGTTCCAGATCAGGTTATATCCCATTCGATCCTGAGATCGAACGTTCCTTCCATAGACAGAAAAACTTCTACAAGCAAATCCTGGCGGATTCTGGTGATAACAACAATAATCACCGCGATCCTCCAACTGATTCTAGCGATTTAGAGGCATCATCAGACACAGAATCGGAGATGGAGGCTCCAAAGAAGCTCAGTGATTATTCACAACCAAAGCTTACGGATTTTCCACATCTCACCCCTACTCCGGCTCTTGATGGAGTTCAATTTGAAATCAAACCCCAATTTATAACGATGATAGAGAGGAAGCAATTCAGTGGAGCCAAGGGTGAAGACCCGAATCTTCACATTGCCGACTATTGTCAATATTGCAACACCATAAGGCAAGCCGGGGTCACTCAAGACCAAATCAGGGAGATTCTCTTTCCTTTATCTTTAACTGGAAAAGCTAAATTGTGGTTCAATGGCTTAAATAGAACTACACTTGGTATAACTGACTGGGAAACTCTTGTTTTGAATTTTTATAACAAGTATTATCCTGCAGAGAGAACAGCAGTACTACGGAGTGCGATTCAGAACTTCGCCCAAGAAGCTTAAATAATTTAGATTATATTAATCAATTAGGAGTAAAAAGACTAGTTTCCCTGTGGAGATCGACCCTACTTCCCTATCTACCTTAGTTAGTGATTTAGGTAATTATTTTTGATTAGGGGATACGACTTTACCCTGTCAGTAATCCTAAACCTGTTTAATCTATGTATGTTGAATACTAATGCACAAACAAACCTATTATTGGCGATCACTTGAATTAACATCATATTAGCCTAAAATAAAATTATTAATTATCTTATTAAGCATAATTTCAAGTACAAATTCCCTTTAAACCCGCAAGAGAGGACGTGATCAAACAATAACAATAATATCAAGCAACATAAAAATATTGTTACAACAAATAATCATCATCAAAATCTCAATCCCATGAAAGCATAATAATATTAGCAAAATCCTAGGCATCATACCAACATGATTAATAACAAATCCTATCATGTCACTAACCATTAAAGATCAAATCTTTATCCCTAACATGATACCAACATGATTTTAGGGAATATTTCAAGAATCCCACACATGAGCCCAATGTGATCATACAGTTAAGTATTGTGGCGTCCAAAGGGAAGGAAGCTAGAGTAAAAGAGTCACCAACAAGTTTTAGGAACTTGTATACCGTTCACAAGGTGAAGGTTACACCCCTTCACGATCCATGAGATAGCTAACTCCATAGTGGTCCTGAACCATGACTGGATATTTGGGGATGAAGATACAAATCCAACCTAAAAGAGATTAAACCTGCCCTAAATAGGCCCCTACTTTATTATTCTCATATTCATGTGCACTTTTCTGACTAATATACAATCAATATATTAATCCTAAACCTGTTTAATCTATGTTGGTTGAATATTAATGCACAAATAAATCTATTATTGGTGATCACTTGAATTAAAATATATTAGCTTTAATAAAATTATTAATTATCTTATTAAGCGTGATTTCAAGTACAAATTCTCTTTAAACCTGCAAGAGAAGGCGTGATCAAGCAATAACAATAATATCAAGCAATAACAATAATATCAAGTAACATATCATTATTAATACAACAAATAATCATCATAATCTCAATCTCAAAGCATAATAATAGCAAGATCATAGTGTAGGAGTCGTTCGAAGTGCGCCTACGTTAAAGCATGTGTGAATATGCTTGGCACTCATAGGAAGTGGGAATTGACATTACGATTAGGGACAACGATTAGGGAAAAAGCAAAGTCGGGAGCCGCCTACAAGTTTTTAAGGAACTTGTAAACCGTTCACGAATCATAAAAGGCAACCGCGATTAAGGGATAACGATAGGCAACAACGATTGACCCGTGAAGGTTACACCTCATTCATAATCCATGAGATTACTAACTCCATATGGTTCGGAACCACGAAAGGAGGATCGGGGATGATGGTACGAAGCGAGTCATGGAGTCACATTCGCCCGTATTGGCCTCTACTCGATTCTTATAGTGAAAAGTGATTCCTGCGATCTCAAAGGCATACAAACAAAGATTCAATTTGCTCCAAACTATTATTATGCTAAATTGGTTTAATATTAATGCAACATATTATTCTAAAATATTGTGATCACTTGATTAAACAATAAGATTAAAAAGGATCCTAAACCGGTTGTCCAAATTATCTTATTAGACGTGATTTTCAATTACATATTCCCTTTAAACATGCAATATGGTGATAAAAAATAAGCATTAATATTGGAAACAATTTAACAAATCCAACAATATAACATCGTTAGAAAAATAATAGAAATAAAAGGAACATAATTCTTACTTTGATTCTGTTTGCTTGCAACTATAAAATAATAAACGAGTTAGTAACTTCAAGGAAATAATAATAATAAAATAATTAAATTAACTTAAATTAAATTAAATAGAATTGATTTGGGGCCAAACCCTCAAACAGTTCTACCTTTCATGCCTTGGCTTAAGGATAGAACCATGAGTAAAGTATGGGCTCCTTGGAGTGCTTGAAGAGGGAATTTTGAAAGAAGAAGGGTAAGCTAGTGTTTAGGCTAGAGCATAGAAAAGAGAAAAAGAGAATTAATTGATGCCCCGTACGTACATCAGAAATGAGGGGGTATTTATAGAAAAAATGTGTAGAGGGAACACACGGAACCCTAATAGATAAAAAACCTAAAAAATAGCACCGCGACACGGTGCCAGGCACCGTCAGACGGGGGAAAATCCCGTGACACGGGGAAAATTGGAGTGACGCGGGACATATTTGACCTACGGGAAGTGAAAGCGCGTGAAGGGTTTACGTGGAAAAGACACGAGAAAATTCCGCGACACGGCACACGTACCGTGACACGGTATAGTACACCGTGTCACGGTATAGTACACCGTGTCACGGTATAATGGAAACGCAGAAATTACACGGAAAAAGCACCGTGACACGGTGAGAAATACCGTGGCACGACAGCAGGTATCGTGTCACGGCAACAGGTACCGTGCCACGGTGGAATTTGACGCGAAAAAGCTTCAAAAATAGCACCATGACACGATGCTAAGCACCGTGTCATGGCACCAGGCACCGTGCCACTTCATCAGGCGTCGTGATACGGTGCTTTTGCACTGTGCGGGGTAATTCCTGTTTTTTACCCATTTTTAAAATTGCGATAACTTTTGATCTGTAAATCGGAATAAGGTTTATAATATATCATTGGAAAGCTTATCAAGTCTATTTTCCAACTCACTTAAAATCGGGTCAAAATGATTTTTAGATTTTAAGATATAACCGTTTTAGTGGAAGGGTGTTGGTTTTGGGCCGAGTTTAGTGTTTGGCTCATATCTTCTTCGTTATAAATTGACATGGTAAATTCGTATCCCCTAATCAAAAGTATTACCTAAGTCCTCTAACTAATACAGATAGGGAAGTAGGGTCGAATCCACAGAGAAACGAGTCTTTTTATTCCTAATTAATTAATATAATCTAGATTATAAAGTAACCACAATATAATGATCGAAGGAAACTAAACTACTAAGATTAAGAATAAGGAGAAAACAATATATAAAAGGATCTAGGGCATAGGTTCACCAATAAATAATATTCTAGGGTAAAACATAATAATCAATCATCAATGCATACATTAATCAGATCATAATGGGCTTTCGCTACGTATTACAATCACACTGTTAATTTATCGGTATTAAATCTCATCTTTCGAATCTCGACTCAACCATTTATAAATTAACCTGCCTATTGAAACTAGACCTAAACATGAATTCTCATATGTCGAATCTCGAATCAATATTGTTAAACTCATGCATAAAAAATCTGCGCAAATCTAGTCACAGAGCATTAAATCAATCAATAGGAAATTAATCTAGCATTGATAATCAACAACAATAAATTACCCCTTCATATTATTTATGGATCCCCACAAACCCTAGAAATAAAACTACTCACACATAATTAAATCTAAACTAATCAAAGCAATAAAACAAGACATGATCAAATGAATAAAATAAACAACTAAGATTAAGAGAAGAGAAATCGTTACCAAAGAAATCTGGAATTAAGAATAAAGTTAAGAACAAAGTATATGAGAGAGAAACTAATCTAAAAGCTAAGTAGAGAGAGAAAATCTAAGAAATAATTAAGAAAGAGTAAAAAGAAGGTCCTAAACTCGATTAACGGAAAAGTATTTATATTAAGCAAGAACCCTAAACTAAAACAAACTTAAACGTCGAATAATTAACATCTAATAATAACACGCACCCGATCGGGCAAAGGGCCGCCCGATCGGGCGCGCCTTTTTCCTCTCAAGTATGAATCTCTCGCCCGGCCGGGCGCGCCTCCGGGCGCCAACCTCTTTGGCCGGGCGGCTCTCTTGGGCCACTATTTGGACTACGATTGGGCTCCAATTATTCGGGCCAATCTGGGTTTCCTCTTCGAGTCTTGAATACTCGGTCCAAATGGCCCGTTATCACATATACCGAGCCCTTAATCACCGGTTCGATGGCTCTAACCGGCCCTGGGCTATAAAAGCTGATCGTGCTTCTCCAATGCTTGTAGTTGCTCCATAATATATCGGGAAAATGCTCCAAAAGTGCAAATCCCTGCAAAAGTCAACCAAATCTACGAAAACACTAGAAAACACCAATTAGTAATAAAAGTGGCTCTAAAGAGCCAAAAACACTACTAATTATGACCAAGGGACGGGGGTAAAATACTATATATATTAGCCTTATCAAACTCCCCCAAGCCAAACCTTTGCTTGTCCCAAAGCAAAGCAATGAATAAATAAATCAATACTTCACCCCAAAAACAATTTAAATCAATAAATATAATTCAAGTTAAATCCTAAAAATATGTATCAAAGTCAACCAATGTAATCCATCTAACTTCCAATCTTCCCTAACAATTGTCAAATAGAGCAAACCACAAGAGCATATAGAATTCAAGACTAGTGCTCACACACTCAATTCTCATTTATGTGGCGAGTAAAAGATATACTCGATCGCTCTCCAACCAACCCCTCTAATTGTGAACAATGCCCTCCCAACTCACACTCTCGTGTGTATAAAAAGATGTACGCTTAACCTACTAGTCGACTCGTAATATGTCAAATCATAACTTGCATTGATAAACAACACTTTCACATTCATACAACTCTATGCACAAAGGTCGGAAGGTCTTTAAAGCTTGTAATGTAAGGCTAGGGTAAAGGGTAGGAATCATTTGGGAACAAGTGAGAGAAAAGCTATGCTTAAGGGAGCAAATCCTAGAAAAACCCATGATCAAAATAAATAATGATCAACATCTCCTACATAACCAACTCTAATAAAAATCCACCAAATACAACTCCAAATAATATAAACAATCCCAACTCTTACAATTTCACTCATAAGATATAATAATAAAGAACTGGGGTGAAAAAACAAACTTTATTTTCCAAATTTGAGTTTTTCATTGAAGCTCATTTTTTTTCTTCCTTTTGATCAACCTCCAACTAGAACATTTGAACATTGAACAATTTTTTCTTTTGATTTTTTCTATTGAAGTTCACTTATTTTTTTCAATTCTTTATTCTTGAACTTCTCTTTTTTTTTTTTTCATAACATCATACTTTATTTTTTTTTCAAGAAGATATAACTTTCAAACTCATAAAAAAAAAACATGATAAAAAACAAAATAACTTCTCAAAACCCACCCAAATTGTGCAAATAATAAGCACACTACAAACTCCCTCACCTCACTCACTAATAGCTCCCCCAAGCCAAGCTTGGGACTAGTAACCAATGGGGCAAAGTAGGCTTATAATATGGCTAATAAACAACAAAAAGGTCAAGGCAACAACATGGGTAGTAAGAAGGGAACAAATGTATCTACAATCATCTGGAGGCCACCTAAAAGAATGAACGCCTTCGTCCTCCACAATGTGCATACTAATGAGTCATACAAACATTACTTATAGTTGCAAGCCAATACTCAAATTCATTGACATACCAGGAACTATCACATATTCCTAACCAAATCAACTAATCAAGCACTATATTCACAAGCAGTTGGGCAAAATTGACTCATGTTAAGGTTTCAAGGCAATCAAATATCAAATCATGATCAACAAATCCACAATGCTTATCATCATATACCAAGAATCAAAACAAATTTTCTCAAGTATGGGGCACAGGGAAGCATAATTTATAATTCATTGGAACGTATTTTTGGATTTTTTTTTATTTTTCAATTTTTTTTTTGTATTTTTCATATAAAAGAAAGCAATAAAACTAACCTAGAAAGCAATAAATCTAAACTAAAAAAAAACACACCAAAACAAAAGAAAAGAGAAAAAGAAAGATACCAAATCCAAAATCTCCCCCAAGCCGGAATCAGATAATGTCCTCATTGGCTCGGGAACTAGCCCATCATAGCTAGTCCTGATCATCCTCATCCATCCTCGAATAGCCTGCTCCATGGCTAGAAGCGGCTCCTCCATGGCTCGTACCACCACCTCCGTAACCCGAACCACCAGCAAAATAGTTAGGGTCTACATTCCCCCCAAGCCCACCAAAAGGAGCATCGGTCCCATAACCGTGGACCGAAGAGTAGTCCACATAGGTACCAAAGGCACTTGGGTTAGAATATCCTCCTTGAGGATATTGAAACCAATCGGGAACAAGTGAGTCGGGGGGAATAGCCCCCCGACGTGCGTAGTCATCATACATGGGGTAGAAACCCCTCCCAAGGTTTCTCTCCACATGCCCCACCCTCCTTACATTGGCACGAGATGTTGTATCCAAGTGCCCTTGGCATGTTGGAGGTTTAGATTAGCATCCCCCGTGAGGGATTGATAGACAACGACAATGTTGTCTTAGGATGGTTCAATAGGCCTATCCGATTGTAACTCAAATAATTTACCAAATTCTTTTAGAGTCAATCTCACATCATTAATAAGCAAACGGAATTGAACATGAGTAATTAAAGCATTAGATTTTATCACATTAAAACTAGAAATAAATTCTAAGGTTAAATAGTCATAAGTATCATAATGCAATTGAAATAAACCACTCATTCCAATACCCTTAAACAATTTTTCTACCGGTATATCGATTCCTAATCTAGAAAGCGTAGAATGATGAACAAACGTGTAGGAATTACCTGCCTCGAGATGAGGTTGAGCATCCTTTGCCGTTGTTCTTGTGAGGTTATCACCACCTCACTCCATCCCGGAATTTGCAGCTCCGGGTCAACCAATGGTGGTTGTTGTTGCCTTGAGCTTTCACCCCTTGCGGTTCTAGATCTTTTGGATGCCATTTTTGTGAGAAATGGTGGAATTTGAAGCTTTCTCTCTCTTAGGGTTTTGGAAAAATTTGAGAGAAAGTGGTAGAAATTTAGTGTAGATCGAAAGGAAAGATGAGGGGATTAAGAATATGTAAAAATTTGAGTTTGGATGGAAGAATTAGAGAAGATCTTGAGAAGAAATATGGTTTGAAGGTATGAAAATGGGGGTTTTAGAGAGAGAAAGTGATGAAGAAGATGATGAAATAAGGAGAAAGTGAGAAAAGAAGAGGAAGAAAAGAAAATAAAAGGCCGGCCAAAAAGTGGCGCGCCCGATCGGGCAAAAATAGTTTGTTCTGGAAGTTGATTTGCGCGCCCAATCGGTCAAGCTCCACCCGATCGGGCGCGAATGCGAAGGGAATTTTCTCCCTTTTCTCGCCCGATCGGGCGAGATTCGCCTGACATATCTTTTCTCCTTACTCGATTTCTCAAAAATTTCGCCCAATCGGGCGAAAATAAAGCTGGAATTTTCTTTACTTGCGCGCCCGATCGGGTCCGTGCCCAAATCGGATCTCTTCTTTATTTTCAACTTCTTCTTCTTAAGTCTCCGTACCTGTCACATCTATACCTGTACAAAAACCCTTTCAAAAGGTAAAATTGCACTCTCATATCCTCTCTAAAAAAATAAAATAAAAAAAATAAATAAAAAAAATAAATAAAAAAAATAAAAATAAAGTAAAATAAAAGAAAAACCAGTCTAGAAAGCAAGAAATACGGGTTGCCTCCCGCAAAGCGCTGATTTATCTAGGTCCCGAACGACCTTCTTACCAAGTACAAGAACTAGGACCCTTGACCTAACGCTTGGTCGGGTGGTTTCTCACTTGGTCGAGCGTTGTTTAGGCTACGACTCGGCTTCCTAACATACCCTGTGGGACGCAAATTCGCTTTATCTGGTGGATCCTCCTTGACTTAGACTGAGGGTTCTTCGATGCTACGCACTAAAGATCCTTCTTCGATCGAGGGTTGCTTCAAATTGTCATTGCATTTAGCACTTGCAACTCGATATGGTGGAACACTCACCGTAAGCTCAATTTCCACAACTTGCTTGATTGATTCCACCTTTTTGTCCTCAAAACCAAGACCGACAGTGTAGAGGGCCCTTTCTATTGCATCAACTTCTTTCTGCCATTTGTCTATCTCATCTGAAAGGGATGCAACACAAGATACCGCCTCCAAGGGATTTTTTTCAAGAGATTGGGGCTTGTTAGAATAATTTTGAACCACATTAACACTAAAGCACTTCTCCTCTGTCATGGGCCTTTTAGGGGTATTATTTAGATTAAAAATAATTTTATCGTCCCCTACTGATAGTGTTAATTTGCCACTTCTCACATCTATAATTGCTCTTGCAGTGTTAAGGAATGGTCTACCCAAAATGATTGAAGTTTGCATATCCTCAGCCATATCAAGAACAACAAAATCAACAGGTATGTAAAATTTACCTACTCTAACTGGAACATCCTCTAAAACACCTAAGGGGTATTTGAAAGAACGGTCGGCCATTTGTAGAGTAATATTAGTAGCTTTTAATTTACCCATATTCAACTTGGAACACACAGATAATGGCCTAACACTAACGCTAGCACCCAAATCACACAATGCATTATCAATCATTAGATTGCCAATATGACAAGGGATAAAAAAACTACCTGGATCTTTTAATTTAGGTGGAGATTTATTTTGAAGTACGACACTACACTCTGCAGTGAAAGCTACTGTCTCTACCTCACTAATAGACCTTTTTCTTGTCAATATTTCTTTCATAAATTTTGCATATGCAGGAATCTGTGTGATTAATTCAGTGAAGGGAACTGTTACCTTTAGATCTTTTACCATCTCTAGAAACTTACCAAACTGCTTGTCCAAGTTTGTCTTCAAGTGACGATTGGGGAATGGAAGTTTGATAACCGGCTTTGGAGCATTGTTGCTCTTATCTGGAGTGGCAACCTTTTCTGGAGTCGTACCCTGAAATGTAGAATTAGATATATTAGTACTATGCTTTAGCCCTGCAGGGCTATTAGCTACATTGTCTGGTTTAACGGAATTAAGATTAGCATTATTTATTAAAACAGGTTCATCAACTCTGGGCATAGGGGGCCCTTCATAGTTTGAACCACTCCTTAGAGTAATTGCATAGGCTTGATCCGTAGGCCTGGTCGGCTGTGCTGGCAGAGCTCCCTGTTGGCGGACTTGTAGAGTAGCGGAAAGTTGCGCAATTTGATTGTCTACAATTTTATTGTGTGCTAGAATTGAATCAATTTGTGCATCTCTACTCTCCATGTGCTTCTACATATTAACCAGCATCGCTCTAATTTCTGCCAAAGCAGGGTCGGAAGATGAGGAGGGTTGTTGTGGTTGGTTCTTCTAGCCAGCATTGGGATGGTAATATTTCTGCTGTTGTTGTTGTGGCGCTTGTGGTTCTTGTGGTGGTGGATTTTGAACATTAGTACTCCGTCAGGAAAGGTACGGATGGTTTCGGTACCCAGGATTGTAGGTGTTGGAGTATGGTTTATTCTGCCTATAAGCTTGAAAGGCATTAACTTGCTCCACGGAAATCCTGCAATCTTGTTCCCAATGGCCTAAAATTCCACAATTTTCACAGAAAGCCTCATTAGCATTATTATTAATTGCAGAAACATTAGCTTCATTAGCAGTGCTAAGATTATCTAATTTCTGGCAGATAGAGGTGAATTGAGCTTGCAAAAAGGATATAGAGTCAACACTATGCTTCCCCTTGTTGGAAAAGCCTCTAGGATTCCCATATTGGGAATTATGTATCGCCATATCTTCAATAACCTGACCTGCATCATCAACATTAAGATTTATAAATCTCCCACTAGCCGCAGAATCTAAAATTATTCTAGATGAATTTCCAATGCCATTGTAAAAGGCTTGGATTAACTGTCATTGTGCCAAATTATGGTGGGGGCATTCTCTTTGTAGGTCCTTGAACCTCTCCCAAGCCTCATATAAGGTTTCGTCGGCTTGTTGAGCAAATTTCTGAATTGCACTCCGTAGTACGACTGTTCTCTCTGCAGGATAATACTTGTTATAAAAATTCAAAACAAGAGTTTCCCAGTCAGTTATACCAAGTGCAGTTCTATTTAAACCATGAAACCACAATTTAGCTTTTCCAGTTAAAGAGAAAGGAAAGAGAATCTCCCTAATTTGGTCTTGTGTGACCCCAGCTTGCCTGATGGTATTACAGTACTGGCAATAGTCTGCAATATGAAGATTTGGGTCTTCACCCTTAGCTCCACTAAACTGCTTCCTTTCTATCATCGTTATAAATTGGGGTTTAATTTCAAATTGTACCCCATCAAGAGCCGGAGTGGGAGTGAGGTGTGGAAAATCTGTAAGCTTTGGTTGTGAGTAATCACTAAGCATCTTTGGAGCCGTCATCTCTGATTCTAGATCTGATGATACCTCTGAATCGCTAGAACCAGTTAGAGGATCTCGGTGAATATTATTATCACCGGATTCCCCAGAATTTGCTTGTGAAGATTATTCTGTCTATGGAAGGATCGTTCGATCTCAGGATCGAATGGGATGTAACCTGATCTGGAACACCTAGGCATAAACAAAAAAAAACTAAAAGAAAATATGAGACTTGCCTCAAAGAACTAACGTTCTATGAGGCAAAAAAGAAATAACCTAGACTACAAAAATAATCAGAAATAAAAATAAACCGTTTCCCCGGCAACGGCGCCAAATTTTGACAGGGTAAAGTCGTATCCCCTAATCAAAAGTATTACCTGAGTCCTCTAACTAATGCAGATAGGGAAGTAGGGTTGAATCCACAGAGAAACGAGTCTTTTTATTCCTAATTAATTAATATAATCTAGATTATAAAGTAACCACAATACAATGATAGAAGGAAACTAAACTACTAAGATTAAGAATAAGGAGAAAACAATATATAAAAGGATCTAGGGCATAGGTTCACCAATAAATAATATTCCAGGGTAAAACATAATAATCAATCATCAATGCATTCATTAATCAGATCATAAAGGGCTTTCGCTACGTATTACAATCACACAATTAATTTACCGGTATTAAATCTCATCTTTCGAATCTCGACTCAACCATTTATAAATTAACCTGCCTATTGAAACTAGACCTAAACATCAATTCTCATCTGTCGAATCTCGAATCAATATTGTTAAACTCATGCATAAAAGATCTGCGCAAATCTAGTCACAGAGCCTTAAATCAATCAATAGGAAATTAATCTAGCATTGATAATCAACAACAATAAATTACCCCTTCATATTATTTATGGATCCCCACAAACCCTAGAAATAAAACTACTCACACATAATTAAATATAAACTAATCAAAGCAATAAAACAAGACATGATCAAAGGAATAAAATAAACAACTAAGATTAAGAGAAGAGAAATCGTTACTTGTAGTTGCTTGTAGTTGCTCCATAATATATCGGGAAAACGCTCCAAAAGTGCAAATCCCTGCAAAAGTCAACCAAATCTACAAAAACACTAGAAAACACCAATTAGTAATAAAAGTGGCTCTAAAGAGCCAAAAACACTACTAATTATGACCAAGGGACGAGGGTAAAATACTATATATATTAGACTCATCATAGCTCGGAATTGGGATTATGATATATGGTTGGAAAGCTTATTTCAAGGAATATCAAACCAAATAATAATTGGATCGAAATTATATAGCCATAAAATCAGTTCAGCTCGGTTTTATGATGTGGATACGAAAAGTGGAAAATAGGTTATGGTTTAGGGAAATGAGCTAGAAATTGGATTGGTTCGTGAAATATATTGGATAGAACATGGATTTAAGCACCCCAAAGATTAAATACTCAACCCGACCAATAATGGCAGTGAAAGGTGTTCATAATCGGGTTTGGTTTTGGGGAGACATTTTTAGGTGTCTACAGAAGCCCCCACTTTGATTGAGTTTCTAGAAACATCAATTTCGAAAACGATAGTCAAAGTAGTCGATAGGAACGGATAATGACTTAAAACGTTCGGCGATCCTAAATCACTCTGTATACGCCGATACCTGTAGAAAAGTGTTAGTTCCACAGATAAAATAGTAAAGGGATAGAATGCGTATCTGACACCAGTGTATCGGTGACAAATGAGTTTGGTAGCTTCCTATGCTTGAAGGAATCCATCGGATGACGTTTGTTGAAATGCTTTCCATGCCTGAGGAAAGCCGACTGATGACTTTGGTAGCTTTCTAAGCCTGAAGAAACCTACCGGATGATACTTTCCATGCTTGAGGAAAGTCGACATATGAATTTGGTGTTTTTCTATGCTTGAAGAAACCCACCGATAATACTTTCCATGCTTGAGGAAAGTCAACAAAAGAATTTGGCGGTTTTCTATGCTTGAAGAAACCCACCGATCATACTTTCCATGCTTGAGGAAAGTCGACAGATAATTTTGGCAGCTTTCTATGCTTGAAGAAAATCACCGGATAATACTTTCCATGCTTGAGGAAAGTCGACAGATGATGAGATTGCAAGTCTCTGTGTATCGAGAACCTTGTGTCGTGAAATGATGGTGGTTCAATTGTCCCCAAACGTAGGCTGTAGTTGGTTCGCCTGTCCCCGAACATGGGCTGTAGTTGGTTCGCTTGTCCTTGAACGTGGGTTGTAAATGGTTCGCTTGTCCCCGAACGTGGGCTATAGATGGTCCGCTTGTCCCCGGACGTGGGCTGTAGATGGTCCGCTTGTCCCCGGACGTGGGCTGTAGATGGTCTGCTTGTCCTCGGACGTGGGCTGTAATTAAGACCTGCAAAATAAAATTTGCCAAGGGACTCATATAGATTATGATTGACTTGACCAACTGACTTGACCAAACTTTGACTTGACTTGACACGACATGACATGTGTATAACTTGTGGTTGTGTGTGTATATGGTGTGTGTGTGCAAACATAAGTAACAGAAAATGCAAAAGCAAAAATTTTCCGTCATTTTTGTCATGAAACGAGTGGAAGGTACTGACTTTCTCCCGAAAAAGAAAGACGTGAAAAATGAAGTTTTGTTTTCGAACTTCCCTCATAAAAATTTTGAAAAAGTTTTTGAACTTCCCCAAAAGAAAATAATGAAAAAGGGAAGAAGTTTTGAACTTCCTCCTTGAGCAAGACGAAATGAATCCTATGGATTAAATTGCTTATCTTGAAAATAATGTATGCATTATGCATGTTCTTAGGCCAGGAGGCTAAGGACAATTACATCATGTGACACGATAGATGAACTTAGGTCATGGAGCTAAGCATCACAAATGGTGTAAAGAAACGATCTTGAATGTCACTTAGGTCTGGAAGCTAAGCACGTATATATATGAAGTGATTATTGCATAATGAACGTTGCTTAGGTCAAGGAGCTAAGCACGATATGCTTTGTATGATTACAAATCATTGATGCATGAAACAATGAATATTGCTCAGGTCATGAAGCTAAGCAAGTATACAACGTTTCTTCTAATGAATGTTGTCTTGAAAATGATGAAGCATGCGCGGTAGGGAAACAAGATTTCATGATAAAAGGTTCCTAAGGGAAAGCTGATATGGCTATTTATGTTTGAAAGACGTGTGTGAAAGTGATACTAGGTGAGGCTGCATAGGCTATGGTGAGGGAAATAGATGTGAGAAGAGTCGAGATGGTGACTCTTTAGGATAGGTAGGCTAAATGATGTGGGTTCAAGCCCCTAAGTCTAGATCTAGATGGATAGGGTCATAAGATTAAGGATTGGATATTCTTCGACTCGATCATGCATATGAATGTGGCTGCACCTCAATGTGAGGTTGCCTACATATCCGTTAGGAATCAGGCCAAACGTAGCTCTAACCGAACTTTGCACAAGTGTGTGTACACCTCAAAGATATCTTTCAAGGGTTGTAATGTGGTTAAGCTGAAGGTTTAAGGAAGAAAGGGGTAAAAGGCTCAAGACCCGAGAGAAGCCCCCAAGATATGAAATTGTGTATTAGACTTTGAAAGTTTTATTTTTCACTAGTTTTGTGCCCCGTGCGATGATCGGGTTGTTTATGGACTTTTAAGATAAAATTATATTATGATTCAATTTAATTGAAAATAGAATTCTAAATTAACCTTTTTTTTTGCAAAAAAGTCTATCTATATTTATTCACGTGGTACGACACTTGGTGCGTGAAAAATTAAAACGCTAAATGATGTTATCTTGTGGCCTAATTATAAGTTTATTATATGGTATTTTATCGAAAATAAAACTCTAAACTAACAATCTTATTCTAAACTAACTTTTTATCTTTGAAGTCTATCCAAATATATCCAAGGTGGTGCCACACTTGGCTATTTTTATGTAAGAAGTCTATTAAAATCTATCCAAGGTGGCGTGACACTTGGCAAAAAGTTGGAATGCCAAGTGTCACTATTTCGTGACCTAGCTAAAAGTTTAGCTTTATATATTAGTTAGGAAAAATTGCTCCCATTAATCTAAACTTTGCCTCATCCGCCGAAATTAATCCCAACTTTTGTTTATTATCTATCACTCCCAACTTTAGGGGGTATTAAGTTCTATTGCACCCAACAGGTCATCCAACTTGATGTAGCAGGTTACCTAGACACGTATCAACACGTGATAGGTCCAAAAAAAAATTAAAAGAAAAAAGAAAAAAATAAATTAAAACAAAAATTCAAAAAAAAAAAAAAAACTACCAAACCCAGCCACCACCCCCCATTCTCGGAAAACACTCCATCACCACCCCACCGCGCCGGAAATTCACGCTGTAGGGAATAATTTCAAGCCTTTAAAATCCCATTAGCTTGAACCCCACTGTGATCATACACTTAAGTACGGTGGCGTCCAAAAGGGAAGAAGATAGAGCAAAAGAGTCGTCAACAAGTTTTTAAGGAACTTGTAAACCGTTCACGAGGTGAAGGTTACACCCCTTAACGATCCAAGAGATCGTCAACTCCATAAGGTCATGAACCAAATAAGGGTTCGGGGATGATGGTACAAATCCAACCTAAAAGAGATTGAACCTGCCCTAATAATAGGCCTCTACTTTATTCTGATCGTATTCATGTGCGCTTTCTGACTAACATACAATCAATAGGATTAACCCTAAACCTGTTTAACCTATGTTGGTTGAATTTAATGCACAAATAAACTATTATTGGCGATCACTTGAATTATAATCACAATTTCCCTAACAAGATTATTAATATCTTATTAAGCGCGATTGCAAATACGAATTCCCTTTAACATGCAATAAAAGGTGATCAAGCAATAAAATAAATATCAAGCAACATAATAAATAATCAACATCATTAATAATAATAATAATCATAATCATAATCATGTTACAACATAGCAAGATCTTAGGCATGATACTAACAAGATTAATAACAAATCCTAGCATGTCACTAAGCGATAAAAATCAAATCTTTAACCCTAACATGATACTAACAATCATAAATATTAGGAAGAGCATAAAGGCATCATAGCAATCATATTTAATATTAAAAATATCCTAGACATGATACTAGGAATTAAAATAACAATTTAAGCATGATTTCTACATCATAAATCAATAAATCATTAAAGTACTTACTTGGATGCCTCGTACCTCTTTCTAATAACAAAATACACACGTTAGTAACTTCAAGGAAAATAATAATCAAAACAATTAAATTAAATAATTGAAATAGAGATTTGGGACCAAACCCTCAGAAATTAAACCTTTCACGTCTAGGGCGAAAGCAACTTCGAATATGGCTAGGTGTTTCTAGATCTTGTGAATGCGGAATTTTGTATGAAGAAGCAAGAAAGAAAGAATGCAAAAGAAAGAATGTTTTTAATTAAGAATTAATGAATGAAAACTTGTGAATGAAGAGAGTTGATGAAAGATGATGTAGATGAAAGCTAATTAAAACTAATTGTTGATGAGAATTCGTGAATGAAAACAGATTTTTTGATACGATATTTATAGAGAAAATCAGCCAAAAAAGATAATTTAACAAAACAGAGTCTGAAGATCACAAAACAGCATTGACGCCAACCCTGGCTAACTGGCGCCAGGCACCAGTGGCTAGCGCCAGGCGCCAATGACTAGCGTTTGGCGCCAAGCCTGGTTCCAGGCGCCAAGGCCTGGGGTTGGACGCCAAACTGGATTTCAACGCGTTTTCGAAAATCTGATAAGTTTACCGTACTGGAAGATAAAATAATATAATTTCTTCGAAAATGCTATTTGATCTTGATTAAAACGCTGAAAAGAGTCCTAATTGAATTAGGAATGAAAAGAACCTTCTAGAATGTTCTAGAAGACTAAAACCATTCCTAATTGCATTAGGAATGATAAATCATATTAGGCCCTCCCCTAGATCATTGGGCCGTACATAAAGCTCAAACCGGACCCAGTTTAGTAAATTGGCCATAACTTCCTCAATATTCATCGGAATTGGGCTTATAATATATCGTTGGAAAGGTCTTTGCAATCCCCATCCAACTACACCCTTATTGGACCCATATCATGGACTAACCAAACTGGATTGGCTGTTTTTCTTAAAATAAAGTTTTCAAAATCAGGGAGAAGAGAAAAGAAATAAAACTTTCCGCAACACTAGACCTTTCCACACTTTCGTTTCATTCGATTATGATTCGACGTGAAAGGCACTCATCACTGGGATTGGTTTTGGGGAGACACAAATGGGTGTCTACAGAAGCCCCCACTTTGACTGAGTTTGGAGAAACGCAAGTTTTGAAAACAAAAGTCAAAGTATCGATAGGGACGGAGAATGATTCAGAACGTTCTGCGATCCTAAATCAATCTTGTAACGCCGATACCTGCAAAACTAGCGTTAGTTAAACAGATAAAAGAGTTAAGAAACGCGTATCTTGCACCGTCGAGCACACGTCTCTGAAAGTAACCGATTTGTTGCTTCTTTACTGTTGTTTTGATGACCTCCTGCAAGCTAGAGAATGCCATCCCGCTTGAAAACCGCTACGCCTGTAACTGCTTCCAAATTAGAAGATTGCCTCGCCCGAAACTATCTTCCCCGCTATGATAACATTCCACGTCCAAGGGAACATCATCGAAGATTATTTCTCTCGAAACAATCTCCATCCGCATTGATAATATTCCACGTCCAAGGGAATATCATCGAAAATTATTTCTCTCGAAATAATTCTCATCCGCATTATGATCATCTTCCATGCCTAAGGGACTATGATCGAAGACAACTTCGCCCGAAATTACCTTCAGTTGTTCATGACAACTTTCCGCAAGCCAGGGAATGATGTCGAAGACATCTTCTCTTGAAGTCATCCTCATTTGAGGCGATAATTTTCCCAAGGAAATTACTGAAGATCCACGCCTGTCGATCTTTAAAAGTTCGCCTGAACTTTGCCCTTGCTATGCCTGTACGTCGGCGCTCTTTTGCTTTGAACCTGTATGTCGGTGCCCTTTGCTCTTGAACCTATATGTCGGTGCCTTTCGCTAATGAGACAATGCTTAGGCGCTTTAAGCTAAGTGAGACGATCTTTTCATCAGGTCGATCACTTTATGTAATCAAGCCGATTACTTAATCATGCCAAATTGCTTAGAGGGGCTAACTAGCGTACCAAGGAACCCAAAAATATGTTGCAGAAGGCTAGCTCAACCTCACCAGGTGGCTGGCTGCTTTGGCGTCGCTGAAAATCCATCAGCGCCAGCATAATGGCATTAGCGCCAGGCGCTGGCGTTGGCGTCAGGCGCCAAGCCCAGAAAGTGACGCCAATGCCTAGGGACTGGTGCCAACACGGGAATCTCTTTAAATTCCCGTTTTCGTTCATTTCTTGGCTCTGTTTGTCGCGAACGCTGCTCGAAGAAACCGAAAGCTTCAATTGATCGTTGCTCACTCGTTTCTCAACCGAATTCACTCAAATTTGTTGCAAATAAAAGCTCTTTTCATCTATATTCCCGATCTATGTAAGTTTTTCTCAAACTCACACCGGTTTTTATGAATTCTTGGCATGTATATTCACGAATTTCATGAAAATTCGAAATTTATAATGCTCAATTTGCTTTGTTTGTCAAGTTTTATGCCATGAAATTGCTTGTTTATGTTTGTATATTGCCTTGAGAGTAATTTGAGACTTGTTTGACTCAATTTGGTGAAGAAATGAGCAATCTGCCATTGTTGGACCTCTCAAGGTCGTGAAGAACAATGTGGCTTGTTCTTGACATTTTTGCTTGCAATTCTTGTTCAATTTGTCACAATAATCACTATAGTGTTGCAAGAAATTATTTGATTGCTTGAAAAAATGTTGTCATGCTCAATTTGAATTTGTGCTCTGTTTTAGTACTACGTACTCTGTTTTTACGAATATAGTATCATGCGGCTAGGCGAACCTTAGATACTATAGAACCTTAATTTATGATGATTCTGCACAATGTAGCATGGCTAGACAACGAGGCTCAGGTTCACGGTCCCGAAACACTAGACGGGAGCATGAACCCGTGGAGGACCACACCGTCCACTTCGCTTGGTCGGCTCCCAGAGTGGGACGAGCAGACTTTGTTCTTTGCCCCTGTCCACCACATTTCTGAGAGGGTGAGACGGGGAACCGAGCCCGGGAGGACACGGCATCACGACTCTTGCTGCGATGGTCTAGGCGATTTGTACAGGATGCACATCGCCAGAGACCGCGAGACGAGACTCCTATGGGAGTCCTGCGGACTAGTTGCTATGTTCGAGACCTCCGAGGCTATGGTCGCCTCCAGCGGGGGTCACCACGTAGTACGCGCTTTGGTGGAGTTCTTCTGGGACACCACCAACACTTTTCATTTTCCCTGGGGTAAGATGATGGTCACCCCTACAGACTTCAGTCTCATCACAGGACTGGAGTTTACTTCTGTACCGCTGCCGTTCGACGATGGGATCGACGTCTTTTCTCCAGAGATCGAGGAGTTGTTGGGGCCGATTGTTGTTCGGGCCCGAGCTGAGGTTGAGACGACTCAGTTCAGTGCTAGGGGGATTCGCCGCTCGACGCTGGCAGCGGCTCTCGATGATGATGCGACCACCCGAGAGCAGCGGGTGCGCATCTTCGTGCTGATGTTGTTGTCAGGGACATTCTCCCCTGACAGGGGTAGTAGGGCATTGCTTTACTACCTCCCTGCTGTCCGTGATCTCCAGCGGATCGGGACTTATGACTGGACCAGCTTGGCCTATGATGATTTCGTTCGCGCGCTGAGGGACTCGTGTCGCCACTGGTCCTTTAGGACGAACGTCACTTTGTCTGCTTTCTGGAAGGTCGTAGAGGTAAACATCATTCCCTATAAAGTTTAGCCCTACATGTTAGTTAACATTTACTCACGCGTTTAACTTTTTGTAGATCTGGTTCTACGAGTACTTTCCTTCCGTTGCGCCGGCGAGACCATCGCCGAGGGGATATCCGGTGAGCGCCTTTTGGGGCGGCCACCATGTGGACGTGTCTACTGCACGTTTCCGGATTTGGATCATCTCGGTATGATTTTAGTGCTTATCTTGCTCTTCTGTGGTGTTTTAGAAATATTCTTGCCTGATTGGTGCTTTTTATAGGGACCCGAGGTAGTATACCGACCGTGGGGCGGTTGGACAGTCCCTGGATTAGCCGCACAGTATTCTGCTGAGCGTCGCTATTTTCTGGGGACCTACGGAGCGGTTGTATATTTAGGGGAGAGAGTTGCTAGACAACACTCTTCCGATGTTTTCGTCGTTCCTGCCCCTCCGCCGCGTCATATGTTCGACGAGAGACAGCTATCGAGCATGGCTGAGGGATCTGGTTCCCTCTGGCGGTCCCATGTGACCCTTGGGCGGTGTTACGCTGAGGAGCTACTTCCTTTCTTGGCTCCAGCCCCTGTACCGGCCGAGGATGTGAGGGTAAGATCCTTAGCTTTTATTTTTCGCTAAGTAGCCCCCAAGTAATAACTTACTGATTTCTTTCTGTTTTTTTATCAGGATGGTCCCACTGAGTTTGTGCCGCCCCATATGTCCATTCACTACCAGGGGATCTATGGGCCGATCGAGGAGATGATTTCTCCGGCTCCTAAGGGCGAGCGCTTCGTGGAGCGGTCGATTCCTCGCCACCAGACCAGGGTAAGCCTAGTTTCAATTCAGAATTTTATATTCAGTTATCATGTATTTTCACTGACTTATTTTTTCTGACAGTTCTCACGCGAGGTGGTTTCGGCTATGGCACGATGCATAGATGCCTTTCGGAGCCAGCTCGTCCGGATGAGGAACGCGGCTATCTGTCGTCGGGACGACGTTGTCCGAGAGGTAACTTTTCTTCACTTATTATTTCTGCATTATGGCTTCAGTTTTTCTTGTTTCTGATTTAATTCTTTTTGTAGGGTCAGCCGATCGCTTCTCACACCCGTACGAGGCCTGAGGAGCGGAGAGATCCGGCGAGGTCTAGCTCGAGACGTCGTCGTACTTCCTCAGGAGGCAGAGGTGGTCGTTCCGAGGCTGCTCGAGCCGACGTTGCTGAGGGCTCAGGATCTTCTTCTAAGGGTGCTCCTGCTGCACCGGTAGGAGAGGCTACCTCAGCTTTCAGAGGTGGTTGGATGTACGAGGTTGGCTCGTCATCGCAGCAGCCTCCGCGGTCTCAGCCTCAGGTTGATCTTGGCTGGAGCGGTCCTGTCTTGAGCTTTCCTCCTCCTACGGAAACTGGAGCTGGTGCTGAGGCCGGAGCTGGTGGAGAGGTGACTCCTCGTACAGCGCAGTTTTATGGCATGATGGGCCTACGTCCTCCGGCACCGTAGTTTGTTTCTGTATATGTATTTTATTTTGACTTGTAGAATTTTTGCCTTTGACTCATTATTTAGACACTTTGTATTTTTATGTTATTGTAACTTTAATTAATTATTTATTATTATGTTAGTGTATGTTAGTGTGTGCAGAAGAAGTGTGATAACAAATTTGCGCAAAAATTCCGTCATTTTTATTATTGATGGAGGGTATTATCCGACTCTCTCCCCCAAAAAGAAAAATAAAAAGGAAAAATAAAACGGAAAAAGTGCTGGTTTTTTTGAAAATTAATATAAAATTCAAAAAAAAAGAAATAAAATTAATTAAAAATAATGGCTATATTTAATTAATTAATGGAAAAGGATAGAAAAAAAAATGAAAACGGGGCCATGAAGTCATTAACCGACTCAAGTTTAATATCAAAACGCAAACTAAGCACGCGCGGCTTCCCTGTTGACTTGGCGCCAGCTGGCGCCACCTTATGGCGCGTGGCGCCAGGCGCTACACTTAGCGTGTGGCGCCAAGCACTGATGGTTGGCGCCAATGTCAGGGATGTGACGCCAATTGACGCTGACTCCGTATTTCATTCAGATTGAAATTCTTCGCAATTTGTACATAAATAGCCCCCTGCTCAGCCGAATCTTCTCATAATTCCAGCGAAAAAATTATTCTCCTCTTTAGAAAAAAATAATAATCATGTCTCTAGCCACTAAAACCTTCACCCAATACTCTCATGAATGGTGTCGATCTCTTAATGCTAGAGAAAGAAAAGAATTGGATTTATTTCACTTGGGGGGAATTTATGGCATCAAAGGGGTAGATTTAGACATAGACTTCATACATACCGCTTTAGAATTTTGGAACACCGATACACATTGTTTTAGAATAGGGTATGATGAAATTAGCCCTTTGCTAGAGGAATTTGGTGCTATCTTAGGCTTCCCTTCAATAGACCTGGTAGTAGTCCCTAGAGTAGATGCATATTACTATAGGGATTTCGAACGCTTCTTTAATTTAAGGGATAGGGATTTATCAAAAATAGTAGATGGAAATGTAGTTAACTTGAAAGAATTCGCACGCTATTATTTTGATAAACCTCTTTCTGAATCTTTTCATATATATAGAAGAAGGGCGTTCTTATTTTGCATGCTCAATCAATATTGTCTTAAAATAACGAGGGTCAATCAATTATAACCACTGTACTAGAACAAATTGAATCAGGGAGAAATCCAATGCCATTGATAGTTGGAGAGACCATGATTAGTCTAGATGAATTGAAAAGGGACCCAAAAGCGCCTCTTCGCGGTTCTCCAATTTTATTACAGGTAGAAAAATAATATTTTTAATTACAGAAATCAAAAAATATATTTTTGTATTGTAATAATAATTTATTTGCATTGCAATTTTTTTACAGATGTGGCTAATGGAGAGGCTAGGATTAATTAGCCCTCCGGACGACATTGAAAATTATACTCCCACTTGCTTCGTGAGAAGGAAGAAGCGCATCCCTAAAATTGGGCGCCATGGGTGGAGAAAAGTCTTTGAATAACGTGATTTTACTATCAAGTGGGTCATCCCATGGTGGAAAATAAAAAGGATGGTTGGTGTTAACAAGCAACCTTTCTGCCGTCTCCCAAGCTTGTCTCGTGTAACATATTATTATCCCTGCAGGGTAAAAAGACAATATGGCTTGCTTCAAAATATTCCTTCCGGAGATCTTTGTCCTCCCTATGAGTACCCCGTTTCTCAAGAAGTAGATAGATTTGACACTTACTGGAGCGCTAGACCTTTATGGGAAGTGATTACCCGAAAGGTTCCCCCTTCTTTACCTAATGATGTAAAGAAGTGGTTGTTGAAGAAGTCTTCAATTGATCAGGGTAGAACCGATGTGAAGAATCGTCTAGGTGACAAGGCGACACCGGCCAAAGAACGCTTAGGTGCAAGAATTGAATTCAAAACACCTACAATGCCTAAGAAGAAGAATTCTACTAAAGACAAGGGGAAAAGGAAAGCTACCACCACAGACAAAACGGTTTGGGTGGAAAAGAAGCATGGGGTGCTAGCTGAAGGGGAAACAACCTATTCTAAAATTGAATGTAGGTCCTCTAAAGGATGCCTACTAGCCAAAGTAATGGATGAAGAGGAGAAAACAGAAAAGAGTTGGAAAAGAGCAAAGAAGGAAAAGAAAGATTAAAAACATTGCTTAGCTTTAGATTTATTAGATTGTTTATTTAAAGTTCATTTATTTCAGCCTTATTTAAATTCCATTAACAATGTATTTTTATTTTATTAATGAAATTTCAGCTTTCAATTAAATTGTTACTTTAAATTTATTTTATTAAAGCAATGAAAATAAAAAAAAAAAAAAAATTAATTTTCCAGAAATTTTTCGAGTACGGAAGTCGAAAATTTTCCGAAAAATACCGAAATTCGCCCAGATTTTATTACTGAATTGGCGCCAGTGACTGCAGTTTGGCGCCAGCTATTGAGGTCTGGCGCCAGGCGCCAATACTATCGGCTGGCGCTAATGGCTTGTGGATGGCGCCAGACTCTGTTCTGCGACGCCAATAGTTTTCTGATTTTTTGTTGACTTCTAGTTGATTCTGGAACGCGGAGATGTCGAGAAATAAAGTGGCCGCACCCGTAAAGGGTTGCCTACGTATCCTTTCCAAAGGAATCAGGCCGAACGTAGCTCTCTTGAGTATCCTACTCAAGTAGTTATGGGTAGTATTTTTTAAGTTGGTCAAGATTGGTCATGTTTGAGAATTCATTGCCATCCATATCAGTTAATTTTGCTGCACCACCTGACAGGATTGTTTTGACAATGTAGGGGCCAGACCAATTAGGTCTAAACTTTCCCCTTAGATCTAAAACATTTTTCCTTAATGCTTTTAATACCAAATCTCCTACTTTGATATTTCTTGTCTTGACCTTCTTATTAAAATGTCTAGCCATACGAGTTTGATAGCACTGAGTGTGATGTAGAGCTTTTAGTCGTTTTTCGTCGAGTAGGATCAATTCTTCATATCGTGCCCTAGTCCATTCGACTTCATCAAGTTTACTACTCTCTAGCGCAATGCGTAGAGATGGTATTCTAGTTCGACAGGTTGTACGGCATCCATTCCATATACCAAAGAAAATGGTGTATTTCCTGTTGACGTACGGATTGACGTGCGATAACCCCACAGTGCAAAGTGGAGCTTGTCAGGCCAATCCTTATAATTTTCTGTCATTTTCTCAATGATAGTTTTTAAATTCTTATTAGCTGCCTCAACTGCTCCGTTTGCTTGAGGTCTATAAGGGGACGAATGATGATGTTGGATACCATATCTGTGTAGCAATTCTTCACATTCGGCTTGAAAGTGAGTTCCATTGTCACTTATCATTTCATGTGGGACTCCATATCGACAAATGATATTTCTCTCGATAAAGAGTGCTACATGTTTTGCAGTGAGTTTAGCGTATGATTGCGCTTCAACCTACTTTGTAAAGTAATCAATTGCTACTAGAATAAATTCGTGGCCTCCTGTCCCTGGAGGAGTGATCTTGCCGATTATGTCAATTCCCCATGTAGAGAATGGCCATGGTGATGTGTAGGTGTAGAGAAAAGATGGAGGAACATGTTGTAAATTGGCGTAAATTTGACACTTAGGGCATTTTTTCACCTATTGATGGCAGTCCCTATTCATGGTAGTCCAATAATACCCTTCTCGCATTATTTTCTGGACTAACATTTTGCCATTTACATGAGTTCCACAGATTCCTTCGTGAACTATTCTCATTATTCTTTGTGCATCCACCTTTCCTACGCATAGGAGAGCTCGACCTTTAGGTACCCTCTTATGTAGCTCGTTGTCTATGAGTACATATTGAGAAGCCAAAAGTCTCAATGCTCGTTTTTCTCTTTTGTCAGCATGAGGAGGGTATTCTCCATTGGTGACATAGTTGAGTATGTCTGTGTACCATGGTTCTTCTTCTTGTTCTTCTTCTTCGTCTTGGACTGGGTCGTCGTCTTCTATAGCCTGTATATACGCTGGTTTGTGCCTTTTTTCGATAGTTAGAGGCATTTGCTCGATATCCGTGGGAATCCTAACCATTGAGGCTAATCTTGCCAAGGCATCAGCAAATTGGTTTTCTTCTCTAGGTATATATGTGTATTCTACCTTCTCTAACTGATCGGTAAGGGTTTCCAGATAAGTTTGGTAAGGGGCTAGGCTTTCGCTCCTTACTTTCCACCTTTTAGATATTTGATTGATAATCAAAGAGGAATCTCCGAATATCCTTAACTTTTTTACTCCCAATGCCAGGGCTGTTTCAAGGCCTACCACACATGCTTCATATTCAGCAGCGTTGTTGGTGACGTCGAAATCAAGCTTTATTGAGATTGGGACGTGTTCTTCTTTAGGTGATACTAGTAGCACTCCGACACCACATCCCTTTTGGTTTGAGGCTCCGTCGAAATACAAGGTCCAAGTATCATCTTCGGTGACCATCAAATCTTCATCTGGAAATTCATTGTCCTGTATCGGTGTCGAGTCTTCTATTGGAAAGTCTGCCAGAAATTCTGACACCACAGATCCTTTAATAGCTTTTTGTGGCATAAACCGCACATTGAACTGGGCTAAGTTGACTATCCATCTTGAAATACGTCCATTGAGTGTTGATTTCTCGAACAGATATTTGAGTGGATCCAATCGAGATACTACGAAAACGGTATGCACCAACATGTAATGTCTCAACTTCGTTGTGGCCCACACCAAAGCGAGGTACAATTTCTCGAGTGGTGTATAACGTGTTTCGTATTCGAGCATCTTCTTACTTAAGTAATAGATTGCATTCTCTTTGTTTTCTACCTCTTGTGCTAGCATGGCTCCCATTGTCTCTTTGGTAACCGTCAAATATAACCTAAGAGGTACTCCGGGAAGTGCAGGCGCTAATACGGGAGGATTTGCGAGATAGGCTTTGATCCTATCAAAGGATTTTTGACACTCATCATCCCATATTACTGGTACATTCTTCTTGAGCTTTTTGAAGATTGGTTCACATATCGTCGTCAGTTTTGATATGAACCTACTTATGTATTGCAACCTGCCAATAAATCCTCGAATTTGATTCTCGGTCTTGGGCGGTGGCATCGACATGATTGCTTTAATCTTGGTTGGATCTATCTCTATTCCTCTAGAGCTTATGACGTATCCCAAGAGCTTGCCTGAGGTGACTCCAAAAGCACACTTTGATGGATTCAACCTCATATTGTACTTTCTTAGCCTTTCGAAAAATTTCCTTAAGGCTACTTGATGGCCTGGACGGTCCTTTGATTTCACAATCATGTCGTCGACATATACTTCAACTTCTTTGTGCATCATGTCATGGAGTAAGGCAGTTGCTGCACGTTGGTAAGTAGCACCTGCGTTTTTCAACCCAAATGGCATTACCGTGTAACAGTAAGTGCCCCACGGTGTGATAAAGGTCGTTTTCTCCATGTCTTCTTTTGCCATGAGAATCTGATTGTACCCTGCATATCCGTCCATGAATGAGAGAAGCGCGTAATTTGCCGTGTTGTCTACTAGAATATCGATGTGTGGCAAAGGGAAGTCGTCCTTTGGACTTGCCTTATTTAGATCTCGATAGTCGACACACATCCTTACCCTTCCGTCTTTCTTTGGAACTGGGACGACGTTGGCGACCCATTCGGGGTATTTGGATACCTTGATGAAACCTGCAGTTATTTGTTTTTGAACTTCTTCTTTTATTTTAAGTGCTACGTTGGGTTTCATTCGACGCAACTTTTGTTTTACAGGTTTCATTCCTGGGATTAATGGTATAGTGTGTTGAGCTATCTCTCTGTTAATGCCTGGCATATCTTCATATGACCAAGCAAATACATCGATAAATTCTTTAAGTAAGTTAATTAAATCAGTTCTTTCTTGTTTATTCAACGTTAGTCCGATTTTAACTTCTCTTTTATGAGTTGAATCATTTGAGATGTCAACTGTTTCAGTCTCTTCAATTACTGGTGTTTTCTTTTCAAGTGTTTCCATTGCTTTAATAATTTCTTTATCTTTTTCATCGTTAGCTAAGCAATGTTCGTCATCTTGGGTTAGGGAAGAACACGAGAAGTAAGGAGAATGAGAAATATTATTATACTCTGAGATCATTACATCAAAGAGTGATATGTCCCCAGGGACTGGATCATTAACTATCCTAGGAGAAGAAATAGGAAGGGGAGGCATTATTGCGAGAGACTTAGAGGATTCTAAAGGGAAAGACTCTGACTCAGACTCTGACTCTAACGATTCTTCAAACATCGGCCCTTGCCCTGTCGTGATTGATATCTTCCTTCCACTCGGAGTAGTCACCTTGATAGTCTTGCGCCACCCTTGCAGTGATCCTTCAGCTGGAGTAATTAGCTTCGAGGGGTCGAAGTTTTCGTTTTGTAGGACCGTTTGAATGAGTGAGGAGTTATCTTCCTCATAAGCTGGCTCATTCTTTTCTTGCCCAAACAGTAATCCCATGACGTTAAAGTCAAAGCATGGGGGTGCTTTCTCCTTATGGACGGGAGTTGGGATTTCGTCAGTGAAGTAGCAATCCAAGAAAATCTCGAATCCTGGTTGTCGTATGCCATTTACAACAAATGGCTCGGGAAATTCATAGCATGGATAGTCCTCTCCTTCTTTTATAAACTGACCATTAAGCGTAAGAGGGTACTGATCCATCGAAATTGCTTTCTTTTGAATGCGAGCGTCCCTACGTGCTTTCAACTTGTCCTGGGCTCGCTTGAGATCTTTCCGAGTCGGTTCGAAACCAAGTCCGAAAGTATCTAGTTTAGGGAGGCCAGGTGACTCCATTGATTTTGCTATCCCCTTCTTCTTTCCTAAGGTCATCCCAGGGAAGTGTCCTTGTTTCTTCAGCATGGTATTGATAATCATGTTAGAATGGGGGTCGTGGCAAAGAGATGTCCTTTCATCCTCTTGGATTAAGGAGACTTCTTCGTTAAAACCCCATAAGTCTTCGTCATCTTCGTCGTGCTCCACATTGATAATTGGATTTTCTATTGATTTGATCCTCATTGGCGAAGCGTCAATAGTGATTGGAATTCCTCCAACTATGGCTTTTACTTGTTGGTGGAGAGATGAAGGGACGGCCTTTAGATCATGGAGCCAAGGGCGTCCTAACAACAGATTGAATGAGGCTTTGATGTCTACCACTTGAAAAGTAGTAGCATGTTCTATTGCTCCTGCCGTCACATTTAGGGTTATTTTGCCAAGAGCTTGACGTCGAGTATTGTCGTAAGCTCTTATTCCTTGTGTGGACGGAGTTAAATCCTCATCCCTTATGCCGAGCATCCTCGCAGTCCTAAGTGGACAGATATTGATAGCTGATCCATTGTCTACAAGAGTCATGGGAACATTCATCCTTTTGCAGACTACCGTGAGGTTTAATGCCTTGTAGTGTTTGTCACCTTCTGGGGGTAAATCTTTTTCAGATAAGGTGATTAGATTAATCGGACTAGGGAGGTCACTTGTGAGGAAATTAGCTAGTCCCTCAGGAGTGGTGTCAGAATCTAGCCCGATTTTATCCAAGGTATTCATCACAGCCAATCTATGTTCTCGAGATGTTGCCAGGAGCTTCCATACATTCATCTCAACTTTTGTCTTCTTAAACTGTTTAACGATGTCATTGTCTTCGATGATAGGTATGGGAGCTTGTTGTACAGTAGGCATAGGTTGTGTCGAAATGGGAGGTTGCATTCTCCCGGATCTTGTGAGGGCGTCTATTGATAAATCTTCCTCAGCCCAAATGTCGTCTGTGGTGTATGATACAGAAGGTGAAGGCCCTACTATGTCCTTTAGGTAGACATCTTCTTCATCACTGTCCCATACTCCATTAACAATTATGTCCTCTTCTTGTTGAACTTGATTAATTCCTTTTTATCAATCAATTTCTGCACCAAATCCTTGAATTTGAAGCAGTTTTCTAGGGTGTGCCCCCCTGACTGATGGTACTGACAGTAATATCTATCTGTCCTTTTTAATGATTCAAATGGTCTCGGTTCGAGAGGTTTGACCTTGCCACTCTCGGAGAGCATTTCGAACATTTGTGCATACGGGATCCCAATTGGAGTGTAAACTCTGTTGCTCTTCTTGGGTTTTTCACTAACTTGTAAGGGAAAATACTTTGCCTCATAAGTCGTTTTCACTGGCGTGAATTCTCTTTTAGGTTCTTCCTTTGGACATGGAAGTTCATCATATTTCTTGTGAAGTTCGCTCACAATTTTAAGAGTTTCACGTAATAGTTGCGATGTCTCCCTCATAAACAGCGTGAGCAATTGTATGTCTTCCTTGTTTGTTGGTTCTGGAAGGTTATCTTTGACATCGAAAAAGATCTCTTCTTCTCCTTCTTCGACATTGGTTGCTTTGACAGGCTCAATGAGAGATGAGGGGTCAACTTCGCCTTCTTCATCGGAGATAGCCAAAGTATGAGCTAGAGGTGCATTGTCAATACTTGGCTTTTTACTGGCAGGGGGCAACGGCAGCTTATTACTATCAATTAGGTCTTGGATAGCTTCCTTAAGCTTCCAACAGCTTTCAGTAGAATGGTCCCTACCTTGGTGATATTTGCAATGTGCGTTGGGGTTCCAGTTAGGCGACCTCTTCTCAACTGGTGATCTCCAAATGGTCCAATGAGAGTTATAAGACCTTTTGCATTCAATCGATCAAATGCGGTGTCATAACTCATGCCAATAGGAGTGAAGTTTCTCCTAAACGGTTTCTTTTGTCCTTGGTTGTTCATGGCGAGGACTTCTCCTAGATTAAAGGTGCTAACATTATTTGAGTGGGCGGTTTTGAAAGAAGAAGGATTGTCGTTCTTCTTTCCTTTCCAGCCACTGTTGGAGCTATTGTTGGCAGCTTTAGATTTAGCCAAGTCATCTTCAATATTAATCCCAATATCATAAACAGCCTTAAAGGTATGAAGGTTATTTTGATATTTAAGATGTTTTGAATATTTTTCTTGGAGGTTTTTAATGAACAGTCTCACGGACTCTTTTTCACTTGGTACCTCGATCATTTTAGCTGAGGTTTCTCTCCACTTGTTAAAGAAAGCAGTGAAGCCTTCATTCTCCTTCTGTTTGAGGATTTCAAGTTCTCTATGGTCAGTTTCGACTTGAATGTTACACTTGTACCTATCAACGAAAGCGTTTGCTATGGATTCCCAGGTAGAGGTGTTTTCTTTTTCAAGAGAAAAGAACCATTGTTGGAAGACGGTCTCGAGAGATAGTGAGAACAGAGAAGGGAAGACTTTCTTATCGATACCCTTGATACTCATTATTGTTTCAAATGCTCTTAAGTGGAAGTAAGGGTTGTCGATTGCCCTAAATTTTGGGATGTCGTTGGCACTGAACTTCTGCGAAAGAAGATCTTTATCCACCGAGACCCCTTGGGATGTGAGTTCTTGAAACTTGTAGTCGCTGGACAACTTGCTTAGGCTCTCTTGCATGAGGTCCATTTGTTGTTGCTTCACGGGATCATCGATCTTAAGTGCGAGAAGCTTCAGTGTCTCAGTTACATTAGCCAGTTGGTTCTTGAGATCATTGACTTCTTCTTGAGTTGCCATTATGATTCTTGCTTTCCTCTTGCGGGCTATAGGTTTGTCGAAAAGTTGGACTTGTACGAAGAAGTTATCTTTGATTAATCGTCCTTCCTTTCTTGACCACGCGCTGTAAATTAAGCCAATTTGCGTTTTAATTACTTGACTCGAATCAACTTGACTTTATGGTTTTTATTTTAAAAAAAGGTATATGCATATTTTTGGCAACAATAATGTACATATTTTTAGGGAACTAAGTATTATTATTTATTGGAGGATTAATATCCGACTTACCCCCCTAAAAAAAATGACGAAAAAGGGCGCGCACACAAGACTCTCTTAATCATGGTCAAAATATGTGTATTGGTGTGTGTATTGAGTGTAAGTGACATGTTTGGACTCTTGTGTAAGACCATGGGACTTAGTGCCTAAACTCGAACATTAATTTAATTAAGCATTATAGTCGGCAAAATTAACCGAATTAAACAGAAAACTGACTAATTAGACATTAGGTGATGACTCGACAAATAATCCGAACTGTCGGCCAAGCGACAGGACTGGCGTCACAATATGGTGATTGGCGCCAGACAATTTAGTTAATGTATGGCGCTACACACTATACAGTGGCGCTACAGCTCAGACTTTGGCGCCAATATTGGAGCTTCGGTCTGGGATTGTTTTTGGTATTATTAGTCAACTGGGGTATGCCTAAAGTCGTACTAGGTCAATTTCGATTAAAAAAAAAAACTTTATTGACTCAAATTAATTAATTAATTAATTAATTAAATAGGCAAAAGTTCTTTAAGTCATTAATTTTAGTCTTAACACAAATCAACAAACGGTTAAGAGAAACATAGAATATATATGCACAACAAATAATGCACAATTAGTCAAGTAGGCACAATATGATGCAATGAGTTCGCAACCTAACCATGGCTCTAGTTCTCTAAAGTTCGGGATATGGTTTAGTCAAATAGGGTCCATGGTTAATTGTCCGGATGCACCGCACAGAAGCCTAACCGTGAAGGGTTAGCGCGTGTGGATGGGACACCGCGAGTTTTTAGAAAAAACTCACTTCCATGGTTTGGTGAATTCAACATCTCAGATGTACCCTTTGTTGCCAGGAGCGTTCAATCGGGTAGATAGAGCATGAATTCCCAGAAGGTTATGTTCATATGTAGAACACATATGGGTTTCAGAAAAGTGAGAAAAAATTCAATCAGGAAGCAGGATCGAGCAAACAATACGAAAAACCGGTCGAAATTAGAACGCATATGTCTGGCTCGGTATTGGGGGAAATTGGCGCCAGCAAACAGAGACTGGCGCTAACTTTTAACTGTAGCGCCTGGCGCCAATACTAGACTCTGGCGCTACGGCTAAAAGTATGGCGCCAAGCTCTGGCCCCTGACGCTACTTCCCACATGCCTCAGCAGCTTTCTGTGCTCAATAAAATCTTTCAGTTTCGCGCGGTGTTATTTCAGTCCTAGTTGTGAAAGACATTTCTCAAATTTCCTACGTGTAAAATCCTATATTTTTGACTCATTACGGATGGTCTTTCCAATGAGAACCTTTTTATGCATATGACAATAATGTTAATCAAAATTACGCACATGAAATACTTAGAACTTTTCGAGTCTCATCCACTCATTCTAAATCATTGCCGAAACAAATTCAGGAATTAAAATAGAAATCCTCCCCAGTGGAGTCGCCAAAAACTGTAGGGAATAATTTCAAGCCTTTAAAATCCCATTAGCTTGAACCCCACTGTGATCATACACTAAAGTACGGTGGCGTCCAAAAGGGAAGAAGATAGAGCAAAAGAGTCGCCAACAAGTTTTTAAGGAACTTGTAAATCGTTCACGAGGTGAAGGTTACACCCCTTAACGATCCAAGAGATCGTCAACTCCATAAGGTCATGAACCAAATAAGGGTTCGGGGATGATGGTACAAATCCAAACTAAAAGAGATTGAACCTGCCCTAATAATAGGCCTCTACTTTATTCTGATCGTATTCATGTGCGCTTTCTGACTAACATACAATCAATAGGATTAACCCTAAACCTGTTTAACCTATGTTGGTTGAATTTAATGCACAAATAAACTATTATTGGCGATCACTTGAATTATAATCACAATTTCCCTAACAAGATTATTAATATCTTATTAAGCGCGATTGCAAATACAAATTCCCTTTAAAATGCAATAAAAGGTGATCAAGCAATAAAATAAATATCAAGCAACATAATAAATAATCAACATCATTAATAATAATAATAATCATAATCATAATCATGTTAAAACATAGCAAGATCCTAGGCATGATACTAACAAGATTAATAACAAATCCTAGCATGTCACTAAGCGATAAAAATCAAATCTTTAACCCTAACATGATACTAACAATCATAAATATTAGGAAGAGCATAAAGGCACCATAGCAATCATATTTAATATTAAAAATATCCTAGACATGATACTAGGAATTAAATTAACAATTTGAGCATGATTTCTACATCATAAATCAATAAATCATTAAAGTACTTACTTGGATGCCTCGTACCTCTTTCTAATAACAAAATACACACGTTAGTAACTTCAAGGAAAATAATAATCAAACCAATTAAATTAAATAATTGAAATAGAGATTTGGGACCAAACCCTCAGAAATTAAACCTTTCACGTCTAGGGCGAAGGCAACTTCGAATATGGCTAGGTGTTTCTAGATCTTGTGAATGCGGAATTTTGTATGAAGAAGCAAGAAAGAAAAAATGCAAAAGAAAGAATGTTTTTAATTAAGAATTAATGAATGAAAACTTGTGAATGAAGAGAGTTGATGAAAGATGATGTAGACGAAAGCTAATTAAAACTAATTGTTGATGAGAATTCGTGAATGAAAACGGAGTTTTTGATACGATATTTATAGAGAAAATCAGCCAAAAAAGATAATTTAACAAAACAGAGTCTGAAGATCACAAAACAGCATTGGCGCCAACCCTGGCTAATTGGCGCCAGGCACCAGTGGCTAGCGCCAGGCGCCAATGACTAGCTTCTGGCGCCAAGCCTGGTTCCAGGCGCCAAGGCCTGGGGTTGGACGCCAAACTGGATTTCAACGCGTTTTCGAAAATCTGATAAGTTTACCGTACTGGAAGATAAAATAATATAATTTCTTCGAAAATGCTATTTGATCTTGATTAAAACTCTGAAAAGAGGCCTAATTGAATTAGGAATGAAAAGAACCTTCTAGAATGTTCTAGAAGACTAAAACCATTCCTAATTGCATTAGGAATGATAAATCATATTAGGCCCTCCCCTAGATCATTGGGCCGTACATAAAGCTCAAACCGGACCCAGTTTAGTAAATTGGCCATAACTTCCTCAATATTCATCGGAATTGGGCTTATAATATATCGTTGGAAAGGTCTTCGCAAGCCTCATCCAACTACACCATTATTGGACCCATATCATGGACCAACCAAACTGGATTGGCTATTTTTCTTAAAATAAAGTTTTCAAAATCAGGGAGAAGAGAAAAGAAATAAAACTTTCCGCAACACTAGACCTTTCCACACTTTCGTTTCATTCGATTATGATTCGACGTGAAAGGCACTCATCACTGGGTTTGGTTTTGGGGAGACACAAATGGGTGTCTACACACGCCCACCCCCAAAACCCCCCCGTTGCCGGAAACCGCTGCCCAGCCACCCCTTCCCTTCCCCCACCCCCGAAAACCCCTCCCCCACCCCCCAAAACCCCTCCCTTGCATCGTACAACCACCCCAAAAACCCCAGATCCGCCGCCCAGCACTCCCCCTTCCCTCGAAATTCATCCCTTTCCTTCCCCCACCCCCGAAAACCCCTCCCCCGTTGCCGGAAAATGGTGCCCATCCCTCCCTCACCCTCGAAATCCATCCCTTTCCCTTCCCTCACCCTCAATTTCACCCCCTTCCCCAACAATTAACCACGAAAACGGCACCCCCTTCCCCGTCAATTAGCCACAAAAACAGCTATGCTAAGGTTGTTTCCAGGGTCTGGGATGGGTGGTGGAGGAAGGCCGGTGGTTTTTAGTGGAAGTCGAAGGTTGTCCGACTGTTTTCGGTGAATTGACGGTCGGGGTTAGGGTTTCGGCGATTGAGGGTGGTGGTGGTGGTGGAGGTGGTTGTGCGTGGGTTTTGTTTTTTTTTTTAATTTGTTTTGTTTTTTTTAAACCTATCATGATGCGACACGTGTGCAATTAATCACAAGTCAGCAATGTTTACCTGATTAACCGGTTGCAAGTCATTTGGGTGCAATAGAAACTAATACCCCCTAAAGTTGGGATTGATAGATAATAAACGACAGTTGGGATTATTTTTGGCGGACGAGGCAAAGTTCAGATTAATGGGAGCAAATTTTCCTATTAGTTATATGATATATTTTTTTGTTTTGAATTTCTTTTATTATTTTTTTCATTCTTTTGAATCAATGTAGGCAATCTCAGATCATGTGGTCCATCACTCACTTAGCATTCATGTTTCTCAGGCACGGTACCAAGCACTCGATGAGAGATGCAATTTGAGACGTCTTCATATCAAAGACATTGGAACATTTGCCTTTAGACATTGTTTTATTGTTACTTTGCTGCTTTTTTTTGCTTGCTTTTTGAATGTTATACAATTACACATCTTCCAATCCCAGGGATAAGTGAATGTGGGTTGAAGACATGAAGGCCAAACGTTAATGTGATTGAACGGTTAACAGGGAATGACAGGGTTGCAAAAGTGCCTCAAGTCATTGGTGTACCTTGTGTTTAGTTCGAAAATTGATTTTTTTTTTTTAGAATGAGTGAATGAAAAATTCTATGATCAAGATGTAAAGGAAATTGCTCATTTTATTAATGGAATAAAGGTGAACGAAATAGACCTGGCAATCATGACCTGACCTGATTGACCCGACCTGTAATCAGAAAGTTGACCCGAAATCATTGACCCAAAAATGACCCGAACCCGAACTAACCCGACTCGACCCAAACCCGACCCGAAATAGAGTTGACGCGAACGTGACCCGATGACCCGAAGTGACCCGACCCGAATGACCTGACCCGAAATTGACCCGAAACCCGAACTTGACCCGACCCGAAATGACCCGAAACCCGAAGTGACCCGACCTGATTTTAACCCAAATAGATTGACCTGAATCGACTCGACCCGAAGTGACCCGACCCGAATTGACCCAAATCCTAAGTGAATAGGGTGAAATAGTGAATTTCTTAATTTAGGGCTTCTTTATTTCCTACGTAATTGCCTAATTGGTACTCATGATTTTTTTTAAATTTTTTTTGACGATTTTACTTTATTTTTCCAACTATTTTTTTAAAAGTGAATTAATTTTGGTGACCCGACACAAACTTGACCCGAATAGACTCAACCCGAATTGACTCAATCCAAATTTGACTCGAAAATTGATCTTAAAAATTGACCCGACCCGAATTGACACGACCCGAACTTGACCTGATCTGAACTTAACCCGACCCGAAACCCGAATCAACCCGACTCGACCCGAACCCGACCCGAACATTTGCTGACTCGAACTTGACCTGATCTGAGTTGACCCAACCCAAACATTTGCTGAAACACGTGAAACATATAAAAATTTAAAATGGAAAACCTATGCTAGACATGAATGGGGGAATGGAGATGAATGATAAAAAAAAGAAATCATGAAATCTTGCACAAAGGATCTATTGTGCGCCTTATGTTCATTACTTCTTGCCGCCTGGAGGGACAGGAAGTTTGTTTTCATCCACCAAGTCTTGAATGACGTCCTTCAAATTCCAACATTGCTCCGTAATGTGGCCCCTTCCTTAATGGTACTTGCAATGGGCATTGGGATTCCATTTGGCGCTCCTTTCTTCAGTTTTTGGCTTTGGAAATCTCCCAATAGGTGTGATCAAGCCTAGACCATAAAGGCGATCAAAGGCCGCATCATAAGTCAATTCCTAAATAAGTGTAAGTTCTTTTCTTCATGAGCAATGGAGCATCAAGAGCTAACACTTCATTGAGATAAACTTGGCTTATATTATTGGTAGTAGTTCGTGCTTAGTAGACGAAGAAGAAGGATGGTCGTTCTTCTTGTTTTTCCAAGTGTTATTATTGTTACTACCGACAGTCTTTATTAGATCATCCTCGATATTGATGCCAATGTCATAAAGCTTCAAAAGTGTTCAAATGAAGAAATTTGAGATGTTGCTTGTACTTGTGAGTCAAATTTTGGATGAAGAGGCAAATCATCTCCTTTTCTTTGGGAGGATCTACCAAGAGTGCACCTGTTTCCCTCCACCTGTTCAGATACGCGGTGAAGCCTTCATTCTCTTTTTGTTTGAGAATGGAGAGTTCACGTTCAGAAGTTCTAGCTTGAATGTTACATTTGTAACGATTCATGAAACTTTCGGTGACATCTTCCCAAGTTGCAATGTGTTTGGAATCTAGAGAATAAAACCATTGTTGGCAAGCATGCTCTAAGGAAAGAGGGAACACCGTAGGGAAGAGTGTTACGTCCAATCCCTTGAGAGCCATGGTTGTAGAGAACGCCTTTAAATGGAACACTGGGTTGTCAGTTGGCTTGAACTTGGGGATATCAGCAGTGGAGAACTTCTCAGGCAGTCTGTCCTTCATATCCATGGGAGTGGGAGGCCGTTCCACATAGGTGAAATCCTCAGAAATCTTGCTCATTTGCTCTTTGATCTTGTCCATTGTAGCCGCGGTAACTTTATTTTGCTCTACAGTGTTGACTCTGGTAGTGAGTGCTTATAACATGTTAGACATTGTCTCAATGGGCTTGTTAATGTTCTCAATATCTTCCTTAGTGGCCATTGGGACAAACTGAAAGTATTTTAAAGGTGATGAGTGACGTGGAGATGGCAAAGTTCTCTTTAAACGCCTCTTAGATCTAAGAGGTTGATGTAGTAATGACTCGAACCATACCAATCTACCCCTGCTCCTTGACCAAGTGCTGTGAAATAAAACAATTGCACTTAATTGTTTGACACATTGCTCAAGATAGGAAAAAAAAAGTCATTTGAAAACAGATGAGAATAACTCTGATCCACTCATCTTTTATTATGACAGAAATGGGGTGCATGAACCTAGTATACGATCATAAACGACATGGTGTATGACTCGAGTAAAAAAAAATAAAGAAAGTGTGTGGACTATACTTGATTCGTGAGTGATTCAGTGATGTTATAAGACTCGTGGTATGATCGTATGGCTAGACATGTGAACAGTAACCAAAATGACTGACGCGAGGACCAAATTAACACGGAAGACTAAAAAAAGCTGACTGGACTTATTTCCTAGGCACCGTGACACGGCAAATTGTACCGTGTCACGGTACAAGTTTCCGTGACGCGGCATTGATTGCCGTGACGCAGTGATCATTCCCAGTTTTTTTTTTTTTTTTTGCTGGAAATCCACCGTGCCACGGTGAAAATTGTCGTGACACGGTAAACATTCCCGCGGTGCGGTGGATGCTGACGTGGCATGACAATTTATTTTATACTTTTTGCTGGAAATCCACCGTGCCACAGTGAAAATTGCCGTGACACGGTAAACATTCCCGCGGCGCGGTGGATGCTGACTTGGCACGACAATGTTTTTTTATAGTTTGTGCTAATTACTAAGTGAGTACGGTCCATAGGCAATCGTTAGTCATAAAATAATCCACCATAGACAAAGAAAGATCGTTAAGGTTAGGATCAAAACAACCAAATATACACACATAAAACACGTAGGCACAATGATGCAAAGAATAGTTCGCAACCTAAGGTCAAGTTCTATGTTCGACTATGGTCAGGTTTATTTGGTGTCAATAGGGTACCATGGTTAAGAGTTTGGACGCGTTAGCAAGGCAGACTCCCTTGAGGGTGTATGCTAACGGGCGGTTCCACGAGTTCGTGATGAAATCGAACTCGACTCCATGGTTTGGATGGATTTAAAAACTCGGATGAACCCTTATTGCCATGAGCGTTTTTGGGTTGATAGAGGTTAAACCCCCCGAGGCTAAGACGTATGTAGAACACACACGTTTTTTCAGAAAAATTGAAGGAAGCTGACTGTGAGAAGAGAAATAAAGCCACTGGAAAGATTTCAGGACTGCCGTGACATGACAGAATCCACCGTGTCATGGTGCCAAACACCGCGTGACAGTCAGGAAATGTGACCGGTGCCTCTGTTTTCTTCGTTCACGACCAATTTATCCAATTTTTCCTAAGGGACAGACCTGAGATACGACGTTAAAACGTCTATGCTTATGTAAAAATGCCAATTTAATCACTGGAATATTTTCATGAATATTTCAATTCTTATCCACTCATCTTTATTAAATATCGATCACTTAAATCGATAAATAACCAAGAATCCTCCCCAGTGGAGTCGCAAAATTGTAGGCGTCATTTGAAGTGCGCCTACATTAAATCATGTGTGAATATGCTTGGCACTCATAGCAAGTAGGAATTGACATTACGATTAGGGACAACGATTAGGGACAAAGCAAAGTAGGGAGCCGCCAACAAGTTTTTAAGGAACTTGTAAACCGTTCAAGGATCATAAAAGGCAACCGCGATTAAGGGACAACGATAGGCAACAACGATTGACCCGTGAAGGTTACACCCCATTCATAATCCATGAGATTACTAACTCCATATGGTTCGGAACCACGAAAGGAGGATCTGGGATGATGGTACGAAGCGAGTCATGGAATCACATTCGCCCGTATTGGCCTCTACTCGATTCTTATAGTGAAAAGTGATTCCTGCGATCTCAAAGGCATGCAAACAAAGATTCAATTTGCTCCAAACTATTATTTTGCTAAATTGGTTTAATATTAATGCAACACATTATTCTAAAATATTGTAATCACTTGATTAAACAATAAGATTAAAAAGGATCCTAAACCGGTTGTCGAAATTATCTTATTAGACGTGATTTTCAATTACATATTCCCTTTAAACATGCAATATGGTGATAAAAAAAATAAGCATTAATATTGGAAATAATTTAACAATAAATCCAACAATATAACATCGTTAGAAAAATAATAGAAATAAAAGGAACATAATTCTTACTTTGATTCTGTTTGCTTGCAACTATAAAATAATAAACGAGTTAGTAACTTCAAGGAAATAATAATAAAAAAATAATTAAATTAACTTAAATTAAATTAAATAGAATTGATTTTGGGCCAAACCCTCAAACAGTTCTACCTTTCACGCCTTGGCTTAAGGATAGAACCATGAGTAAAGTATGGGCTCCTTGGAGTGCTTGAAGAGGGAATTTTGAAAGAAGAAGGGTAAGCTAGTGTTTAGGCTAGAGCATAGAAGAGAGAAAAAGAGAATTAATTGATGCCCCGTACGTACATCAGAAATGAGGGGGTATTTATAGAAAAAATGTGTAGAGGGAACACACGGAACCCTAAAAGATAAAAACCCTAAAAAATAGCACCGTGACACGGTGCCAGGCACCGTCAGACGGGGGAAAATCCCGTGACGCGGGGAAAATTGGAGTGACGCGGGACATATTTGACCTACGGGAAGTGAAAGCGCGTGAAGGGTTTACGCGGAAAAGACACGAGAAAATTCCGCGACACGGCACACGTACCGTGACACGGCAGTGTCTACCGTGGCACGGTATAGTAAACCGTGTCAGAGTATAATGGAAACGCGAAAATTACACGGAAAAAGCACTATGACACGATGAAAAAATACCGTGGTACGACAGCAGGTACCGTGTCACGGCAACAGGTACTGTGCCACGGTGGAATTTGACGTGAAAAAGCTTCAAAAATAGTACCGTGACACGATGTAAAGGATCGTTTCACGACACTAGGCACCGTTCCACGTCATCAGGCGCCGTGACACGGTGCTTTTGCACTGTGCGTGGTAATTCCAATTTTTTACCCGTTTTTAAAATTGCGATAACTCTTGATCCGTAACTCAAAATAAGGCTTATAATATATCATTGGAAAGCTTATAAAGTCTATTTTCCAACCCAATTAAAATAAGGTCAAAATTATCTGTATATTTTAATATATGGCCGTTTTAAAGGAAGGGTGTCGGTTTTGGGCCGAGTTTAGTGTTTGGTTCATATCTTCTTCATTATAGCTCGGAATTGGGCTTATGATATATGGATGGAAATCTTATTTCAATGCCTATCCAACAAATAATAATTTGTTCAAAATTATATAGCCATAAAATCAGTTTATCTCGGTTTTGTGATGTGGATACGAAAAGTGGAAAATAGGTTATGGTTTAGGGAAATGAGCTAGAAATTGGATTGGTTTGTGAAATATATTGGATAGAACATGGATTTAAGCACTCCAAAGATTAAATACTCAACCCGACCAATAATGGCAGTGTAAGGTGTTCATCATCGGGTTGGCTTTGGGGAGACATTTTTAGGTTTCTACACATAGGCATGATATTAACAAGATTTATAACAAACCCTAGCATGTCACTAAGCAATAAAAATCAAATCTTTATCCCTAACATGATATTAGCATGATAGAAGAAAATAAGAAGCAACCTAATTATGATACTAGAAAGAAATAAATAACATCCTAACATGATACTAGGAATTAAAATAATCTAAGCATGCTTTCTAAAGTTATAGAGCAATAAAATTACTCACTTTGTTACCTCGTATCTCTTTCTATGAAAACAATACACACGTTAGTAACTTCAATAAAATTATTAAATCAAATAATTAATATAAATAATTGAAATTAGATTTGGGGCCAAACCCTCAGAAATTATCAACATTTCACGTCTAGGGCGAAGACAACTTCGAGCTTGGCTAGGTGTGTCTAAGTCTCGTGATGGAGGAATATTGGTGTTTTTGTAAAGGGAAGGCTTAGAAAAAGGGGGATAGAATAAGCTTCTAGCTTTAAGAGAGAGAATAGATGATTGATTGTTGATTGAAAAAGGGTGATACGACCTCTATATATAGGAAAAAATAGGGTCGAAGGGAAAGAAAAGAATCCGAATTCGAATCAGAAATAAAACTCGATGGACAGTAGTTTTTGCGGTTATGATTTTTTGCCGTGGGGTGTAGATAAAAAAAATTATAATAATTTATTCGTTATAAGTCGGATTCGGGCTTATAATATATCGTTGAAAAGATGTTTTCAAGGCCCATCCAACTAAATAATAATTATACCAGGATTATAGACCCAAATAATCTGGTTTTGAAGCTTTTATAAATGGGACACGAAATGAATGATATTTAAAGAGACAAAATGAATGATTTTAAGGTTTCAAAGATACAAAACGAATAAATTTGACTTAAAGCATTTAAGTAAAAGTTAGAAATAGTTAAGGCTAAAGGGAATTTTACGAGAGTATTCAGCTTTTCACATAACTCGATAATCAAAGACGTGAAAGGTACTCATTACTGGGTTTGGTTTTTGGGGAGATCTGATCAGGTGCCTACAAGTTAAATTGCTTCACCTAATCAATTCTACCGCATATTGATCTACATATGGTAAAAAAATCATGCGAGACCTAGATAAACCAACGCTTTGCGGGAGGCAACCCATAATTACTTGCTTTCTAGATTAATTTTTCCTTTCATTTTTGTCTTTTTAGAGAAGAGAGGACGAAATTGTACATATGTTAAAATGTTTTTGTACAGGTTGGAGCAAAGAGTTAACCAAATTTCAAAGAAAATAAGAAACTTTGGAGAATAGTGTTGAAGGCGCGCCCGACCAGGCGCGAGAGCACGACTCTAGGAGACCAAAAATCTCCTAATAGGGCAAGGGGCGCTCGACCCGGCATAGAAGAACACCGTAGATGAGCAAATTTTTCTTGACTAAGAGGTGCGTGCCTGACTGAGCACGAGAGCGGTGTTGAAAATGCAGGAAAAATCGCCCGACTAGGCGCGAGAAGAACCTAGCTAGGGAAGGTTAAGAAAAATCGCCCAACCGGAAATCAGTGCCTTACCAGGCACGAGAGCAAGGGAATGACAAAGTTTTGGTAGCCTAACCAGGCGAACAAGCGCCGATCGGGCGCACGGAAGAACACTCTAAGAGCACCAGATTGCCTGACTGGGCGCCTTATCGCCTGACCGGGCACGCCCATATTTTTTTTTAGAACTTCTATCTTCTTTTTATCTTTCTCTTTCTTTCTTCTTTCTTTTTTCTTCTTTACTCCTTTCCTCCTTAACCTTCTTACTTTCTCTCTCTTAACACCTCACTCATAATCAATTTCAAAGATTTCTACATTTTTACATTGTACCCTTTATCCTCTTCAATTCCATACTATATTTTCTTATTTTTGTGATAGATTTTTGTTTAAAGCTCAGCTTCATCGTGGATAGTAAGAGGTTGTGAATGCAAAGAGGGGATGGGTCGAGTTCAAGGCCGTAAATTGTCGAATCCTTACAACTCTGGGACCTATGGCCAATAATCGTCGTCACCTCTCAATAACAAAAGGAGCGATTGATCAACCTCTACGAACGAGAGGTAATTTAATCTCGTTGGTTAAATGGAGAAGTTCTTATGTCAATTGGTGTATATGATCATGTTAGGAGAATTTTAAATAATATTGGAATGCGTAAATTTATAGATATGTACTACCTTACATATAGAGAAACTATATGTGGAGTTTTGTCTTCTTTGATTGTTAGTAGTAGTACTAAAAATGAGCCTTTGATGCATTTTAGATTAAACAATAGGAATATCGAATTAACTTTTTTTGAACTTGCCAAAAATTTTTTAACTTGATTCATGCCTCTCCCATCAAAATCATGAGGACTATAAGGCATATGATGTTTACTTGGCCTTGATGGGCAAACCTTGCCTAAATATTCAACATGCTATGATAGCTCTATTTCGTTCCATCACCCTGCCCCTAGAATCTTCCAAAGATTTTCCGGTACATTTTTTTGGCCTGGCATGAACCACACAATGCCTAATCATTAAACTTTCTTATGTCACTATATTTTTGGTTTTGGAAAATTGAACATTGCCCGTTACATTGTGAACCATTTGAGTAGGCTTGGGAATTCATGTGACAATAAAGTTAAAACCCTAATTTACTTCGGTGGCCTAATTAATATGATAGCAATTAAGAAGGTAGGTTTAGTGAGGTGGGCCAGACTAGGAGTAGTGGGGAGACTTATCATACCTTCACCTATTGGGTGAGGATTAGATTAGATTAGGATAAACCATCACCAGGTTCTACAATGGCTAGTCTAGAGTGGGAGAGTTGTATCTATGTTCTCCCTCCCTAACAAAGAGTTGAAACAGTTTCGCCCGGTCAGCAGTCCTACACCTACACCTACACGGCTACACCCACTTACTTCCTAGGGCCTAGCCCTAAGCACAACCACATCCACCCCCTCACCAGCCTAGATCCGACCCGGATGATGAGCCTGTTTGGAAGTATAGGTCAGGCCACAAGTAGGATAGAGATGGGTTATGGGGAGCTTAGATCGGAGGTTAGGGATCTTAGGAAATTAGTTGGTATCTTGACCATAGAGTGGGGTATGTGGAAAGGAACAAAGGTAAGGGTTTATTTCCTTTGTACGACGACTTTACTCGTCATAGGGCTATTCCACCTAAGACCCTACGCCCAAACAAGTTCCATGCACCACCAGAGGGGTATGTAGATCTTGACACCTACCCAAGGTACATACATAGACTATTCCTCCTCTTGATACGAAGAAGAATTCAGGTGGAATTGGGTTATGCTAGCCCCCGAGCAGCATAAGCACGACACAAGCTTGCTTGAGGCACGACACAACACGGCAGCCCAAGGGTGGGCTGTGGGCCATTATGTGAACACCATTTTGAAAAATCGGGACGGGCACAGGCACGGACACGGTGGGGGGCACGTTTGTCTGGCCCGCAGATCGGCCCGCCAGCACAGCACGTGGCCCCCAGGCACGGCCCGGCACACGGCTTGCCAGGCACGGCTTGCGCTTACGGCTCTTTCCTAACAGCCATTAACGGTCATAAACGGCTATATTCCTCCAACAGCCATAAACGACTATTTTCCATGCCATTTTTAATGGCTACTTTATCTATTTTTTCTATAAATACTTTTCTCTTTCATCAATTTTTTTTCCAAAGTTCATCAGCTCATCTATTCTCAAATCTCTTATTTTCTTATTCTCCATTCTCTAATTCCTACTCTCTTATAATCTCTACTTCTGAAAAAAAAAAAAAACAATCTCATATAATCTTTAATTCTCTCAATTATAAAAATTTATAAAAAGAAATTTATAAGTTTGGGAAATTAATTAGTGGAGAGCAATCGAAGCGTCGTTGTAAGATCTAACTCAACTTTATTATTATTATTATTATTATTATTATTATTATTATTATTATTATTATTATTATTATTATTATTATTTTTATTATTATTATTATTATTATTATTATTATTATTATTATTATTATTATTATTATTATTTTTATTGTTATTATTGTTATTATTATTATTATTGTTATCATTTTGTTGTTGTTGTTGTTGTTGTTGTTGTTGTTGTTGTTGTTGTTGTTGTTGTTGTAGTAGTAGTAGTAGTAGTAGTAGTTGTTGTTGTTGTTGTTGTTGTTGTTGTTGTTGTTGTTGCTGTTGTTGTTGCTGTTGTTATAATTATTGTTATTGTTATTTTATTATTATTATTGTTATTGTTATTTTATTATTATTATTGTTATTCTTATTTGTATTATTATTATTGTAGTTATTATTATTAATCATGGCATCAAACCCGAACCTTTCCTCCTCCTGTAGTGTAACACCCTAGAAATTCCTTCCCTTTAAAATACCTGTTTTGCCCTGTTTAAAACTTTAAATAGGAATATCTAAGACATTATCGCCACCGTGAAAACTACTAAGGCAACTACCAAAGACACACTACATAAGACTACTTTCAAAACCATTCAAAACAAGTCAACTTGAAAGTAAATCAATGAAAGTAAAGTCAAACCAAAGTCAAACAAAGTAAAATAAAATCAACCTACAACTTGGAACCAATATAGACCCTTATTAAAACCAAACCAAATTCAAAACCTTTTGCGTAAGTCATGCATAGTAATGATATCATAAATAATCAAAGCGATAACCACATCATATACTTATAGAAACTAGCATGATTCGCTCTTCACTCATGCCCATTCATGAATATGCTTCATCACCTGAAAAGCTTATCTATACTTGTTTTCCACTACTCTTCATTAAAAATGGGTCATCATAGGCCCAAGATAAAGACAAGGCCAACAAACACATAAAACACACAATCAGCAAAACTGAGTACATAAGCGTAATTAACACACTAACATATAATTTCCTATCACCACACAACTAACCTTGTTGCACCTGTTTTTCAAGCATACAACATTCAATAAAACTTCTCACTAGACCACTACATAATTTATTTAATGTTGACTACGCATTGAACGGGTTTCCCCATTTATCTCCCCCAATAAATTGAGGTTATTGACACGGGAGCAAACCATGCCAGCATCAATAACCACTTGTAAGTGGCGGAATTCCTGCGCATAATAATAATAAAAGGAATGTACAACGTACTGTACTCCACTAGAAGTTATGGTTAAATATAAAACCCCATAACTCCCCTCATATGTTCATACTCAAGGTATATACGTTTCAAGAGTTTTGGCACGTAATCTCTTTCACTTTACGTTCTTTAAAATTTATTAACTTGGTGATGACTCTCAAAACATAACAACATCAAACATCATGATTATTCAAACAATTAAACACTTTAATTTAATTCTTGAATAACTAGTAACCACATAATATTTAATGTTGAACCCTTTTTTAATCTACCTCGGTGTCAATGACACCTTAAACGCATTAAGCGCCACAATTCCTATCCCTCGGTGTAAAAAACACCTTAAGTGCACTAAGGCACCAACTTATACTTTATCCTCATGTACATAGACAATTACATAGCTCTTTTCCCATGCTTAAAGCATCAATAAAAATTATATGAACCATAATAAAATTCCCTTTTAATATTCCAAACCAAATTAAACATTTAATTTAATTAAACATGCTTTCTATCATGCCATAAATAAAAGTGTTGTTCATAAAAAATATTTCAAACTATAATTTTCCATCCATTACTCTATCACAAATAAATCATGCTTCATAATTCAGTCACCAATAACATCCAAATCATAATTTCCATTCCAAATCTAGCATGATACTACTTGTAATCAATTAAACACATTTAGTATGCTACTACATCAATAAAATTATGCTAAGTACGCGAACGTACCTTGTATACGATCTTAAAATCGCCACAACTAATAGAAATCGCTCACTTCAAAGTCTCCTACAATTTAAAATCATAGAAGAGTATTAAAATCCTCCCTACACAAATTTCCAGCAATATATACTATTATAAAACCCCTCATAATTTAATTAAAATAATCTGAAATTATTTTTAAAACATCATACTTTAATCCTGATTAATGGGTAATTGAAATTCCTTAAGAAACTTGATTTTCAATGCACTACCAAAAATTCCAGCATTATTTTTTAATGAAAACTTGTTGTAATTAAGCCTTAAAACACTTTAATCAAAGGTTTAGACCATTATACATCATAATCCTTCAATAATTCATAATTCAAGAACCTAGGGTTTCAAAAATTGGGGCTTTTCAATTTAAAATAAAATATGAAAATTAATTAACATAATACTCATAATCAAACATAAAAAATCAAACCAGAAAACTCATAATTAATAATTAGTTATAGGATTAAATTTATTTTTAAAACAAAGTTTTTATTTTTTTTTATTCGAAAAATGCGGCAGTCGGCAGCCGCCACGGCTGCTGCCAGTGCTGGTGGCTGCTAGTGCCGGCGGCCACCGCTGCTGGTGGTCGTCGGTAGTGAGGGGGAGCCGAAAAGGGGAGGGGGGAAAAAGAGAAAGAAAAACAAAAGAAAAAAAAAAGAGAAAAGGGAGAGAAATTTACCTTGGGTTTTCTCCACTCTGGGCAAAGTTTGATTTGCCTCAAGTGTTAAATATTTATACCACTTCTCTAGAAACCCTTCTCCCTAAACTTTCCTCTTTTAATTTTCCTTCCCATCCCTAATAAAACTTTACTAAAATAAAACTTTCTTAAATAAAACCCCAACTTAAATAAAATAATTAGTTAAATAAACTTTCCTTTTTATAAAATATTTCCAAACTCATTAAAATGAATAATTAAAATACTTAAAATAAAATAATTTAATTTAATTAAATACTTCTCAAAATACTTATTCTAATTAAAATACGTATAAAAAATGAGGTATTATAGTCTACCCTCCTTAAAAGAAGTTTCGTCTCGAAACTTGGAAAACGAACTTCAAAGTTTTTCCTTACTTAGTATGATATTGCTGTACTTTTTGTCATACCTTTACCTTTTGTGTCTCATTGAGAACACAATAACTCAAAATACTTAATAAAATTGTGCAAAAAGCACAAAAAACTGAAAATATGGGGAACAGTGCGAAATTCTACCGCGTTCTACCCCCTAAAAAGAAAACGAGTTACGTCCTCGTAACTCAACATACCTGAAACAACTCTGGGTATTTCTTTTTCATTTCTTCTTCTGCCTCCCAAGTGGCTTCCTCATACTCTTGGTTAGACCGTAACACTTTCATAATCTTAACATTCTTATTGCGTGTACTACGCACTTTAATGTCAAGAATTTTGACAGGTCTCTCTTCATAGGTTAAACTTTAGTCTAGCTCAATGGTTTCAGATTGTAGCACATGGGATTTATCAGGTATGTAACTTTTTAATTAAGACACATGAAATTCATCATGTACTTTGCTTAGCTCCATAGGTAAGGCTAACCTATAAGCTACTTTGCCTATCCTTTGCAGTATTTCATATGGACCAATGTACTTTGGGCTTAGTTTTCCTTTTTTCCCGAATCTCATTATTCCTTTCGTTGGTGATACCTTTAATAACGCCTTGTCACCAACATCAAACTCCTCTTCTCTATGATTTTAATCTGCGTAGCTCTTTTGGCGATCTTGAACTGCTTGAATATTAGCTTGAATTTCCCTTACTTGCTTCACTGTATGCTCAATCATTTGAGGCCCTAGAATCATTGTTTCACTTATATCGTTTCAACAAATCGGCTACGACACCTCCTCCCATATAATGCCTCAAATGGAGCCATTCCTATGCTTACATGATAACTATTATTATAGGAAAATTCAATCAAATCCAAGCTGTCCTCCCATCCTCCTTGGAAGTCTATAACACAAGCTCTCAACATGTCCTCCAAGGTTTGAATGGTTCTCTTAGTTTGCCCATCTGTGGCAGGGTGAAACGATGTACTCACTTAAGTGTCGTACCAATGTTTTCCTATACGCTTTTTAAGAATTTTGAAAGAAACCTGGAATCTCTGTCAGACACAATATCCTTTGGAACTCCATGTAACCTCACAACATTCTTGATGTAAGCTTTTGCAAGTTGCACTATCTTCCAAGTCTCCTTCATTGGTATAAGCACCGCAGATTTTGTAAGTATGTCCACCACTACCCAAATGGTATCATTCCCACTCTTTGATTTTGGAAGGCAAGTCACAAAATCCATTGAAATGCAATCCTACTTCCATCCAGGAATTTCTAGTGATTGCATAGTTCATTGTGGCCTCTTGTGCTCTATTTTCACCTTTTGGCAAGTCAGACACTTTGCCACAAATTCCGCAACTTTATTCTTCCTTCTAGGTCACCAATACACTCTTTTTCAAGTCCTTATATAGCTTATCCCCTCCTGAGTGTACTGAATAGGGTGTATTGTGTCCCTCTTCCATTAGCTTTCTCTTTAGTTCCTCAGACTTTGACCTTTGTACCTCAAACTTCCATCTTCATGAATTTTGAAATCTGTAGTTTTTCCTTGCTTTATTTTCTCACAAATCCTATCCAATTTCACATCTCCTTCTTGGTTTTCCTTTATCTCATCGAATATGGTTTTTTGGATAGTTAAATTCACAAGAATGCCAGATGGTAGACAAGAAAACAATTTATCACATAATTCAATCAATACTAGACTTGAATCTGATTTAAAGTTGTCCTAATTCAACCCTACCCTATCATGAACTGAATAATTGCAGTAAATCAACGGATTAAAGCATAATCAACCTAATAAAGCACTAAATCGAGTAGATGATGATCAATTAGCATTCAAACTTCAAAAAATATTATATAATTTAAAATCCAAGCACAAAATCAATAAATTCATACATTATTGAGAGCGGCAAGAAAGAATACATAAATTGACATAAAAACAAACAAATTAAGAAATTAATACACGAAAACATACCTTGGTAGTTGAAGATTAAGAGCGGCAAGCAAGAAGAAGGAATTTATAAGCTATAATCTAGGAATTTTTGAAGATTATAATCTGAGAATTTTTTTAGGGTTCATAATTTAGGGGAAAAATAAGGAATTTTAAAATTGACAATAGGAAGTTTTAGAAACAAACTGAAAAATTAGGATACAAAAAGCCTCTTAAGTATTACCCAATTCCAGCCCTTTTCAACTTAGACCCAACCCTTTAAAAACCTATTATTTAATAGCCCTTTAAAAGCCCACCCCATTTAAATGTTGGATGGGTAAAACCCTTTTATATAAGGGCTAGACCAGGGATTTAAATGGGCCCTAACCCATTAAACAGGTCTAGTTCCAATTGATAGCTCTTATAATTTGTCTTCACAACCATTGATTGGCATGTTCTTCCCAAGTTGTTGTAATTGTCATGATTAATTATTGATTCCAATTCCCTAGTATTTCTTGAGTTTGGTTCTTGGTTTAAGTAGTGGGTTAGTGTTACCTTTCACCTTCGACTTTTACCTAGCTTAGGTTTTAATTGGAAATACTTGAACATAACCGTACCTAGTGGTTCGACCCTTGAGTTACCTCTATACTCGTATTTAGGTTTGTTAAGTGATTATAAATTTGGTTGGCCTTAGGAAGGATTAGATAACGATCTACTTTTCCCTACATCACAAGCTGAATTCCTGCTCAAGTCAGACTTTGAAGAGAAGCGGTGAAAAATCGTGGGAAAGGATCAAGTAGCAATGTCCTAGGAAATAGTTATATAGTACGGTTGAACGACTTGAACCTTTTGCCCAACCTCTAAATGTTCAGCAATTTAGCGGCTCTAAATGTTTTCTTTTCTTATTATTACATAAGAACTGCAAGGCACACTCGAGTTCTTCATTCAAGACTTTTTCTAAGGGATTGGTGATCTCCCATACGGAGTCACCAGGGTCTAGATGAGAGTTGGGGTCTCGAATTGTAGGGGCTTAAAATTGGCAAACTCCCCTAAAGTTCCATATATCTCGTCTTTAGTCTACTCTCATGGTTTAGATGTAGTTTTTCTTATGGAAGCAATGCTTTTTATTGATAATGATGTGAAAAAGATTGTTTTTTGTCCTTTTTGGGAAATTGTGGCATTGATGCTTTAGGTCTTAGTGGCGAGATGGTTGTCTTTTGGCTTGCTCTGTTGGGTTTGGTCCCCATATGTATTTCTCAGAATGTTTTTCTCTGTAAATTGGTTTAAGGAGAGGAAATCAAACATGTTATATTTGTGTAAGGATCGCCTTATGTTTCAAATAGATTTAAGGTCTGGAATACCATGTAATACCCAAATTTTCCTAACTTTATGTTTCGGGGAAGAAACTTGTCTTAAGGAGTGAAGACTTTAGTAACCGAATATTTTAGTATTTTATCTAATATTTTATGACTAAAATTAGATTTTATAAAATTATTTTATGAGTATTTTTATTTTAATATCTTTATTATAATTTATGTAGGACTCTTATTTTATCCTATTTTAACTGTTTTAAACCCTAAGATTTTTGTATTTCGTATATAAATTACTAATTAGTGCATCTGGTCGTGGTTTATAGCAAAACTCTAATATTTGCAAATTGCTTCCACAAAGCTAATTGTTTCACGCAAAATAGCTTAATTCGTGGAGGCATTCAAGTTGTTTTGATGACTTTCACTTTTGTGAAATCGTTTTATATGCAAGTTCATTAGCAAATGTTTAAAAAAGCAGTATGTGCGTGCAGAATATTATTTAGCATGACCTTAGTTTCATTGATAAATGTTGGGGTTATTATTTTCCGGAAGGTAATCACACTATATTAATTCTTTGGAGTCGTATGTTTAATTTATGTACTTTTGTCTAGTAATCACAATTTTAATCCTTTGGAGTTGTTTGATTATAATTTATTTGTATTGATTGTACTCTATATTATTGTGTGTAAATTTTATGATTCGTTATTAATACGATCATTTTTGTTGATATTAATTTTTGGTGATATATGATTTGATTGTTGTATTATCTTATTGTATTAATAGATTGATTATGTTTTTTATTATAAGGGTTTTAATGTTGTTGCTTTTGGGAGTATTGTTTTTGAGGTTTTAGGGTTACTAATAACATTTTGGTTGAGAACTAATTATATTTGGGTATTAGTGTTATTGCCCCGGAAGAGTTGGGATATTTTATGATACGACTACGTCAAGTTATATAATTTGGGTACCCGTGCCATTATTGAGATATTATTATTAGTTTGGAATGATTATTTGATCAAAGTATGATATCAAAAAGTTGAGAATTATATTTTGTTCTTAGTTTGAGGCTCGGTGTTATACACCTTAGTTCTTGGCATGTTGGTAAGTAGATAATGATTATTAGTTAAGAATTAGGTACAATCTTTATTTATATTTTTCTATGGTCCCTTACAATGGGATTTGACCCATATTGATCATGGTTTAAGGTTTTTTTTGGTTATTGATCGAGAGTATTCAAGTTTTAACACTTGTTCGTTTGCTATTTGAATTACCCATATCTAAGGATAGGTATAGGAAAAAGAGCATAGCACACTTTTGGGATAAATGAATTAATTGAGTAAAGGTTCGTATTATTATTCGAGGTTGGTTTAACAAAGGTTGTTCTCGAAGTACAAAGTGAATTATTTACCCTTGAGTTATTAATGTGTTATGTAGTTTTGAACTACATTGTTTAATTGAGCTAATAATATTAATTATTATTACATTATTTGTATTCTTATATGTGATGATTACTCGACTTTTTGCTGACGTGTGTGTTGTTTTGTTGTGCTACGTGTTTGCCGCTATTTTTTTTATATGGTGGCCCTACGACGATTTATTTTGGAATTTGTTCTTAATGGCGAGCAATCAAGGTTGTAACATGTTAATCAAGTGATCATAGCTAAAGGAGCTCAAGTGTTTCAATTAGTATTTTACAACGAGTTTGTAAAGTTGTATAAATAGCTCACCTAGATTCATTGAGTTGTATAGTTGGGATTTTATAAGCCTTAACACTTGAAAGGTTGTCGATTGTGGCAGTGATACCTCTGATTTAGGTGTATGCTTCTGCAATTTTATTTAAAGGTTGTTAATTTTTCCTTTAATTTTTTTTTTATTATTAGTTAGTAAATTAGGGGTGTTAAATTTAATCAAGTGGTAGAACTTATATTCCAAGATAGTTAATTAGACTTTATTCAGTGGCTTATGGAACTAGGTTTGGTGGAAGTGCCTTTCTCAGGTCCGCAGTATACTTGGACAAATAATAGGGGTGATTTAGATCCTATATTCGAAAGGCTAGATAGAGCTTATGCTACGTCTTCTTGGTTTCTTAATCATCCTAAACCTAAAATTACTGTTCCTCCAACCTATTCTGTTTTTTGGACCATGCAGCTATGAAAGGTGAGCAAATTGGATACCCGGTCAAAATTTTAAGATCCAGACCTAGAATTAGTTGAGATCGGGTCCTAAAATTTGGAATCGGAATTGAAACCGGTATAACCGGGTCCTAAAATTTAGGAATTGGAATAGGTTCCACCGGGTTCTAACAGGGGCAAAACTAGGTCTTTCACTAATCCTCCCTGAGCTAAACAAAATTTATAAACACTTAACAAACCTAAATACAAGTAAAGAGGTAATTCAAGGGTCGAACCCAAAGGAACGATTATGTTCAAGCACTCCCAACTGTGTGCCTAAGCTAGGTCAAAGTCAAGGGTAAAGAAGGTAACACTAATCCACTAATAAAATAAAGAAGCAAGCAAATGAAACACTAGGGAATGGGGATCAACAAGTAATCATGACAATTGCAACAACTTGGGAAGAACATGCCAATCAATGATTGTGAAGACTAATGATAAGAGTATCAATATTGGAATCAAAGAGCTATCTCCTAATTGTTAAGCTAGTGTCTCTACGAATCTCTCACTTTCTCTCTCTAAAACTATTCCTAAACTAACCCTAAAACTAGAGAGAGAAAATTTCAACTAGGCTAAGAATATGATCAAAATTATGTCTAAAACTTCCTAAAAAAATCAGGTAAAAAATAGGTATTTATAAGAGGCACGAAAACGAAATCGAGCAAAACTAAAAACAGGGAGGAGCGCCCGCGTAGGCAGGGGTGCGCGCCCGCGCACGTGGCTTGGGCGCGTGCAGCTCGGTAGTGCGCCCGCACTCATGGGTTGCGCGCCCGTGCTCTTCTGGGTTTCTTCTATGCTTTGTAGCTTCGTAACTTCGTGCGCTCACTAATTAGATTTCATGAGTGCACGCAATATGTTCATGATACTCACTAAGCATGGTATATTCAAATGGTCTTGACGGTGGGTTCAACACCGTGATTTCATGAGAGTGCGACTTGAGAGCGCAAGAGCTAGAACTTGGAGTATCCACTTTCTTGCATCTTGAGCTTTCCCAATGCTATAATCTTGCTTCAAATGCATCTTCCAACTTAGAAAACCATAAATATCAAGACTCGAACCTCGTACAATACCTACAACCACAAAAAGAGATAAAATAAAGGAGAAAACACTAGAAACCCATAAAAACACTAAATAAGGGAGAAAAGGGAAACTAAGGAGAAAATGCATTAAACTAAGAATGTATTAAGAAAGAATGCTATGAAAACAAGGTAAAAACAACCTAATTACTCATTAATAAATGGCACTCATTAAATACTCCCAAGCTTAACTTTTGCTCGTCCTCGAGCAAAACCAAAAAAAGTAAGGGAAAAATGATGAGCTTATTCTAACAAACAAAAGAAGATGAGAGGAGACAAGAATATACACTAAAACACTTTCGTAGGAATCACAATTGTTTTTAGCTACAACAAGCCCTTAAAATCCCAAAGCCACCAACGAGGATGGGTGAGGTCTCGTGAGGGTTTTCCAAGAGGTTGACCCACAACTCTCTCAAACCAAAGAAATAAGGCAAAACATGAAAAAGAACCAAAAAGGAAAGAAAAGAAAACAAGTTTTCATGAATGGACTTTTCCAAATGAACAAGCACAAATGAATGCAATTCTTTCTAAGCAAATAAGGGAGTGCACGTTTCAGGATATCCAAGGTTGATTGAAACATAAAATACTCTAAGAATAGATAACTAATGAAACACAATTTACCTTCATCTCAAACAATCTTACCACGTTCTCCCTACTAGTTTCAAATCCACCTCTAGTGAGCATCTCAATGATTCCTCAAAGGAACCGAAAAAGAAGAGATTTTTAAGGTTACTCGACATCTTGACTATGCGTGCAAACCGCTCCATAGGCTTGACTCACATCTCCCTCCACCAACTTGTGACTCAACCACAAAGGTCAAAAGGTCTTGAAAAGGGTTGTAATGCATGGGCGAAGAGTGTGAAGGTAGACAAAAAATTTTGAAATTTGGTGGTATACCTAATTTCTGAAGCAAAGGGTGATCAATCCTCAACATTATAATCAATTTATCATGAAACAAAAACACCATCACCCCCAAGCTTATTCAAAGCCAAAGATCACAAACATATATACAAAACGCGTAAGACGATTCTCCCCAAGCTTAAATGGAGCATTGTCCTCAATGCTCTAAATAGGGAGAAATACACTTACATCAAAATATTTTTGAACTTTTTTATTTTTCTCATTTTTATCATTTTTGCCAAAGCATTTGCATGTGCTTTGCTTTTTCTCATTTTTTTTTTCATTTTTTTCACTTTATTGCATTGTCCTCGCCTCTTTCAACTATATGGACTGCCTTTTCAACTTGTATTTGCCTTTATTCACAAAATATTCACAATACACACTTGCTTATAATATTATAATCAAATAACCAAACTCATACACCATAACTCCAACAATATTTTTGAACTTTTTTATTTTTCTCATTTTTTATCATTTTAGCTAAAGCATTTGCATGTGCTTTGCTTTTTTCATTTTTTTTTTCATTTTTTTCACTTTATTGCATTGTCCTCGCCTCTTTTAACTATATGGACGGTTTTTTCAACTTGTATTTGCCTCTATTCACAAAATATTCACAATACACACTTGCTTATAATATTATAATCAAATAACCAAACTCATACACCATAACTCCACCAATGATGATCAATTGCTTCACAAAAACCAAGAATGGAAACAAGAATGAAACAAAAGGCTCAAAAGCTAAAGATATGGCTTGAAAATAAAGGTATATGGCTCAAATGGTTAGTAAAAAGGCAAATGTAAAACCAAAACAAAGAAATGAAAACTATCCTAGAAAAAATAAAAATCAACACCCCGAAACGATGCATTTGTCCTTCCTAAATGGTTTGGTCGCGATCTCGAGAGATAAAAGTCAAGTTGTAGATAAAGCATGAAATAGTCAAGGATCCATGTGCCGCTCATGAAAAATAGATAGAAGGCTAAAAGAATAAAACCTCACATGGTTATAGCAATAACTCACTATTAGTTTCAAATTCACCATAGGGAGCAACACCTTCTTACCAGAAACAAGTAGACTTGGGATTCAAGGTCCCAAAGTTCTAAACACACCACCTTAGCATACTCTATCCTGCAATCAACTAAGCATACTCTCAAGCTGTGTACACCGTTACCATTTAAGAAGAAAAGCATTCAACTATAAAAGTCCAAAAGTATTATGTCCAAAGCAAGAACAAAACAAAACACATTGCAAATTTGCCTTGATAGAAACAAAAATATTTTTGGAGTTTATCAAAATAAATAACATGGAAATGTGTATTCAATCGAGCATGGCATATATAAATCAATATCCCACCAACATGATAGAATACCCTCCCCCAAGCTTGAATGAGACAATACACTCAAATTATAAGTCATAGAATCCATGGGAGGGGAAAACAAAGAGATTAATCCAACAAACGAACACATGTCCGACAAGTCATCATTCATTATAGAAAGAGTAAGGAAAGATATTACCGAATTTAGGTGGGTGTAAATACCCACAAATGAGCCAATAAAAGCTTTCAAAGCTAATAAACTCTAATATTGAATCTTGCTTTCCATATGCTAGCAAATGTGGTGTTTACTTCCTTAATATTGATCCAAACCAATGCACCAAAGTATATCAAGTCATGTACCTAACAAAAGGCACACAAAAATTTCCATGAGAGAAAACCTATTCTAAAAAGAAAGAAAATAAAAGCAATAAAATACGGGTTACTTCCCAAGAAAGGCTTGCTTAAGGTCCAAGCTTGACCACTCTAGTAAATAACATTGCAACGATCACAAGAGCTTGATAAAGACACTACTACACATTTCGTAAGATAGAAGGTAGGCAAAATATGGGAAGAGGGCATGCAACAAGCTTAGTGCACACCTATGAGGGAAGAGATGCCAAGAAAAAGAAGAAGAATCAAAGGAAATTTTAACAAAATAAGAAACGGAAGAAGAAGAAAAAGAAAATTAAGGCAAACTCTCCTCAAGATATTTTTAGGTGGCAAAATCACCCTTTTTCTCAATAGAAGATGAATGAGGGACATGTAAATCATCATAGACAAGGGGGTCCCCAATAGGCTCATTAACAAAGGGAGGGATATAGAAGTGTAAGGGATATTGTTGATTTTCCTTGAAAAAGGGACATGAGAAGAGGGAATAGGGGCTATGGTCTCACAAATGAACTCTTCCTCACCACCACGCCTCAAATAATCACCAATAAGAGCATGGAAATCAATCATAGAATCCTCAAAAGAAGAACACTCATGATCTTCATCTCCCTCAAACATCCAACTTCTAAGAGAAATTACATAATCTCCTCCATCACAATAATGAACAACATCCCCCTCAACATCCTTAAAGCACAAAGTCTCAAAAATATGCATGAATGGATGCAAATTCATTTCAAACTCATTTCTCTCCCATGAAGCATCCTCAATGAACTCATTCAAAAGGCTATGGGTTTTCTTTTGACTCTAAAAACACATTGGACATAACCTCAAACGATTCCAAATACTCATGGGTAGAGGAATCATAATAATGCACTTGAGACTCATCAAGGTGGGAAAGATGGTTGGGATTTTTAAAATCAACACTCTCTTCATTCTCAACTCCTTCACCATCACTCAAATGCTCACTAATGGGATCCTCACAGTCTCTTGGTTTCTCAAAATCATCATCATCATCCTCAACACATACATTAGATTTCGAATTTTCACAAACAAACATCAAAGATGGCAATTGACTTTCTAGCTCTCCACCTCTCCTTCTTTCCTCCTTAAGACGCTCCTCACTCTTTTTTATTATCTCCAACTGACTTCTTATAGAATTAAGAATCATCTGCTTACTAGACTCAAGCTCAACCAAACTCAAGGCGCCTAATTTGAGATTCTAAAATAGCAATAAGAGATTTAAAAGGTGTAAAAGGTTGAGGCTCAATAAGAGAAGAAGAACTACAACCAAGATTGGAAGAATTAACATTAAGATCATGAGCATATTCATCACATTGGGGAGTGAGGGCAGAATCAAGTACATGAGATTCTTCATTAAGGGAATAAAGCACATCACAAGAAGGCATGGAAAATAATGAATAATATTGAAACACACAATTAGCATTAACTTGAGCATGTACTTCATCATCATGAATAAAAGGGGAAATAGAGTTGAAAACATTCGTTCTAGGTTCAATCATGGGATCATATGACAATTCATGGGAATTCATGATAATATTAGAAGAATCAAGACATTGCACATCTATATTAGAAACATGATTACCCCTATTATATACATCCACAAGCAAACCAAACATAAAAATCCCAAGCATTATCGATAACATTATTGCTCTAAATTCACCATTATTCATGCTTTCAACTTCATCCCTAAGCCAAACATAATTTATAAACACTTAACAATCCTAGAGGTAAGTCAAAGGTCGAACCCAAAGGAATGGTTATGTTTAAGCACTCTCAATTGTATGCCTATGCTAGGTTGAAGTCAAGGGTAAAGAAGGTAACACTAATCAACTAACAAAACAAAGAAGCAAGCAAATGAAACACTAGGGAATGGGGATCAACAAGTAATCATAAAAATTGCAACAACTTGGGAAGAACATGCCAATCAATGGCTGCAAAGACTACTGATAAGAGCTATCAATTGGAATCAAAGAGTTATCTTCTAATTGTTAAGCTAGTGGTCTCTACGAATAACAAACTAGGAGAATCACAATCCAAACCGATCAATAATTGCAATTTCTAAATCAATGGGTCATATCATTAAGAATCACAATGTAATCTAGCATAATTCTCAAGGCCTAATCAAATTACACACATGCAAACTTACATTTATTACTATAATCTCAACATTTAATCAACATAATTCCCAAATTAACCACAATCAATCAATCATACAAGTTTCACCCGATCCCTAGCCAAACAACTACTCAAGGATCATCATCTAATCAACAAGCAACTAAAGAGATCAAGAATCAACAAAATATAAAGAACAATTACACTAATCAAGAATCAAACATCCAAATCGAATCAAACAAACATGAAATTAAACAAAGCAATAAAATGAGATAGAGTTAGAAATCCTCATTTATTGATTATGGAGATCTTCAATACAATTGTCACCTTGGATCTTTAATCACTCAAACCACCATTGAAATCTTTCACTTTGTCTCTCTAATACTACTCCTAAACTAACCCTAAAACTAGAGAGAGAAAATTTTAACTAAGCTAAGAATATGATCAAAATTATGTCTAAAACTTCCTACAAAAATTGGGTTAAAAGTAGGTATTTATAAGAGGCGCGGAAACAAAATTGAGCAAAACCGGAAACATGGAGGTGCACCTACGCGGGCATAGGTGCGCCCCTGCTCACGTGGCTTGCGCGCCCATGCTCGTAACTTTGTGCGCTCGCTAATTAGATTTTGTGAGTGCACGCAATATGTTCATGATACTCACTAAGTATGTCAGATTCAAATGGTCTTGACGGTGGGTTCAACACCGTGATTTCATGAGAGCGCGGCTTGAGAGAGAAAGAGCTAGAACTTGGAGCATCCACTTTCTTGCATCTTGGGCTTTCCCAATGCTATAATCTTGCTTCAAATGCATCTACCAAATTAGAAAACCACCAATATCAAGATCCGAACCTCGTAAAATACCTACAACCACAAAAGAGAGGAAATAAAGGAGAAAACACTAGAAAAACCATAAAAACACAAAATAACAGAGAAAAGGGAAACTAAGGAGAAAATGCATTAAACTAAGCATTTATTAAGAGACAAAGCTATGAAAAGATGGTTAAAACAACCTAAATACTCATCAAATGTGTGCCATAAATGACACTCATCAGGTTCTGGTTCTTGTTCTTGGTACCCACTTATATATATAAGTGTTAATATATACTACAAATCATAATATTTTTTTGTTTATTTTCACTTTTAGCGTTCAATACTTATATTTTTTTATATGAATGAAGCTATTTTATTTATCTTAAATATTAATATCTTTTTTTTTTATTTTAGTGATTAGTTACATTCAACATATTTTATTTTTAAAAAATGTATTTAATTCAATATATGTTGAGTAAATGAGTACCCAACCGGTTCCGGTTCCAAAAAATTGAGAATTAGAATTGGAATCAGTTGCAATCGGGTCCTTAAATTATTACTCAGAGTTGGAACTACCGGGTCCAATTCCAATTGCGGAACCTCCGGTTCCAAACCGGTTTCAGTTCCAATTTCGGGTACCCGGAATTTTTGCTCACCCCTAGCAGCTATTATACTGTTTGATTCGACTACTCCTAATTGTGTTAAGTGTCCATACTGTTTCAAGAACTGGTGTTTGTTTGCTAAAGAGGTTGGTGACATGATTCGCTCCGCTCTCGCCTCGTTTTTGAGGGGATCACCAATGTTTTCTCTGTCGTGAAGATTATCAGTCCTTTGCGATTGCCTTCAAGCGTGTTGTGTTTCTTACAGGTTAGTTTGGGGTATTAATTGGAAGGCTCTAGCTTCAGATTTTGTGCAAGCTTTCTGGTCATGGTCGATATCTTTTTATTACAATAAAAGAAGAAAAGATAGCGGAAGCTCAGGTCGCTTACCTTTACTAGTGTAGACATCTACTTTTGGCCTCCGGTCCCGACAGGAAGTGCAATAACGATAAATAAAACCATCTTCGTGTTGGATCGAAGTGAAGAATGCTTATGGATAACTGGTTAAGCCACAAAACACAAAAGACTAGCCCAAATTAAAGAAAAAGCCAAAACAAAGGTCCAATTAACTAAACCCGATCATAATTAGGCTTAAACCCTAATAATGAAGGATTTAGGAGCGCCTAGGTTAAATCTTAGTGCTGCAGCTGGAAAAGCTGCGCGCATCTCACAGAGTCGCGTTGGGCTACCGCGCGCAACTAATATAGTTCTAGGTATCGCGTTGCATATATTGTTTGGTGATGAAATTGTGAAAAAGGAAGGGCTAGTAGAGGCCGTACTAGAACTAGGATGACGATTCCCCTCTAAAAGGAACGTTATCTTAGTACCCTCGCTCCCGAACTCATTTCTTGTTTATAAACCAATTTGGGCATGGGTAAACTTATGATTTGTGCTAATTATTCCATGAACTCCACATGGAAGAAAGGCATGAACGCGGTTTATAAGTTTTTCCTAAAACTCATTGGCGACTCCTACTTGTTTCTTACAAAAAAGCGTGATGATAGAATCAATTCTAATTCAAGGTCCCCCAAACAGTCAGGAATTCAAATCCTACTACACCCTAACAAGTGTAAAGTCCTAGGCTTTTAAGTGGCCAAGGGAATTTAAGGAGAGTACCCCTTACGATGGGATCACCCTTCTTACAGTGGCGACTCCCCTGGGGACTTAGAGGTTACATGATTAATTCGTAGTTATGGTCCAAGGTATCCAACACTAGGTTGCCTATGGGTTGTAACGAGAATTAACTTGGATAATCTCTAGTTAGAGAGCGAGACTTGAACGCATAATATCTTCCTTTTGCACAAAATTAAAAATTAAACAAGAAACATTGCATCATGCATAAGCATAGCACACTTAAACCATTGGGGATTGGCTCATTGACTAGGGGTCGCCAACACTAGGCGTCTATCCCAAAATCAATAACAATTATCCCACCTATATCACCAACAAAATGTTGGGAGGGTGATGTCATGGGTCAACACGTTGAGTGGTTGATTTATGAGTCGTTTCTAAAGGTATGGTACCTTTGGACACCCAAGCTTTTTTTGACCTTAGAACGAAATTGCGTGAATCTTAACTTATGACATGCTTATGTGATTATGTGACTATGAGCAACGTGTTAGGATAGTCTTCTTTTTCTTTTTTTAGTTTGGTCTAGGTTCCCAATTACAAAGTTGTCTGTTCATGATTTAGCGTCATATTCAAAGGATAACATAAAAAAACAAAAGTCAAGTGAAAAAAAAATCGAATAAAAAAAAACGCTTGAATTAAAAAATTAAAAAAAATATTACGAGCAGGTGGAGTGCTCAACTCAAGAAGTTGCGCGACCCCTCCCAACGCAAGTGATTTTGTTGTGCGCGACTCTAAGTCACTTGCGCGCGCCCACTGGACGAGTCAGTTTTGATTTCTCAAAAAACAAATTGACTCGTCTAAACAATCTCTTCATTGAAGAATTGTTAAGGGTGATGTTATCCGTTTGAGTATATTTTGCGTCTTTTTCTTTTTTTTCTCTTTCTTTCAAAAGCAAGCGTATCGATTTACTTATCCTTTCGTACTCCTTTAGGGCTGGTTTTCAAGCTTGGGAAAGAGGACCCCCGGACACTCGCATTCTACGTTTACCACCAAAAAGATCAACCCCTTTCAAACCACTTTCCTTCGACAACTAATCCTAGTCCAACAACAATGACAACCGTCGAAGAACTTCAACAAGAGATTCTTCGTAAGAGAGAGGAAAAGGCTCAAGAGGCCGAGGAGAGAAGAATTAAGAAGATGGAAAATGCTGAAAATAAAAAAGTTGAAGCGTTAGCCTTACAAGAAAAGATGGAGCAATTATCCATCAAAGAAAAGTCGTTAGAGAAACTAGTTCTTTGTTCTACAATGGGGAACAAGTACTTTGCCCCAGAAAAGTTTGCTCCTCCCCCAGGACTTGCTTTACCAGAAAATAGGGGTGAAAGTTCGGTTTGCGGTTTGGATTATAGCCAAAACCGAATCCAATCCAAATTAATTCGGTTTCGAAAATCTCAATCCGAATCCAAACCGATTTAAGATTTAATCCAATCCAATCCAATCCAATCCGAATTAATTCGGTTTTTCAAATTAGAATCCAATCCAAACTGAAATTTGTTCCCTTCATTTGCAACATTCAAATCCAAAACCTGAACTTCACCCAGAAAATTCCTACAATCATTTCTTATTAACAACATTCTTTGTGAGAGAGTAAGATATTAAGAAAGGAAAATTGAAAATTAGGTTTTTTTGTAAAGTTTACACATGAAAGGGAAAAGTGGTCGGATACTTTGAAGAAAAAAAATGGGATTAAGGTAATCGGTCGAAATTCGGTTTGTGATTCGGTTTTCGGTTTTTTTAAACCCCAAACCGAATCCAATCCGTAATCCATATTTTTAAATTTTTCCAAACCGATCCAATCCGAATTCTAAAAAAATCCAAACCGAATTACTAATTCGGTTAGGTTTTTTATTCGGTTCGGTTTTAATCCGAATTACTTACACCCCTATCAGAAAAGTTCGTAGCTACGGACTTGCCAATATTTAAGGTGACCAATAATCCACAAAATCATTTAATGTGTTTTACTGGCACTATGGAAATAAAAGGAGTTGATCCTAAGCTTTATGCTTTGACTTTCCCTTTATCGCTGGACCCAACTGCAAGAGAGTGGTACTATGGGCTAGATCCAAAATTTAAATCGACATGGGAAGATGTAGTTTCGGCTTTCATCACCCAATACGAGAGTAACGTAGAGTTCAAGTCAACTTTACGTGAACTCGAGATACTTAAGCAAGGCGACGATGAAGGTTTCCTTGCTTTCTATGGTAGATGGCGAGAAAAGGCGGTCCACCTTGCCCAAAGGCCTCCTGAACTCGAGTTAGTACAAAAATTCATTGACAATTGTCATGAAAAGTACAACAAACATCTACGCTACCTTAGTCTAGACACTTTTCAAAAGGTCTATTCTGTGGTTACTAGGATTGAAGATGATCTTGCTAAAGAAAAAGCAAACAAACCTCATTATCATCATCAACCTAAGAATAATTACAAGAAGGGGGATGATAATGCATCATCCTTTATTGACGTATTTGCGACTTCCACGCAATACAATAACACAAATCGATATGATGATCCTAGAAAAAGATAAACAAAAGAGAGAAAACTTACTCCATTTCCTATAAGCTATAAAGAATTGTTAGAAAAATAAAATGAAAAAGGCTTACTTGCCCCAACAGGGCCTACACCACCCACTCCACCAGAAAGGAGGTTTCCTCAATGGAATGGTAATGCTTATTGTAGGCGTCGTTCGATGTGCGCCTACGTTAAAGCATGTATGAATATGCTTGGCACTCATAGGAAGTGGGATGATGGTACGAAGTGAGTCATGGAGTCACATTCGCCCGCATTGGCCTCTACTCGATTCTTATAGTGAAAAATGATTCCTGCGATCTCAAAGGCATACAAACAGAGATTCAATTTGCTCCAAACTATTATTAAGCTAAATTGGTTTAAAATTAATGCAACACATAATTCTAAAATATTAGTGATCACTTGATTAAACAACAAGATTAAAAAGGAACCTAAACCGGTTGTCCAAATTATCTTATTAGGCGTGATTTTCAATTACATATTCCCTTTAACATGCAATATGGTGATCATAAAAATAATAATAGAATAAACATTAACATTGGAAGCAATTTAGCAATAATTCCAACAATATAAAATCGTTAGAAAAGTAATAGAAATAAGAGGAACATAATTCTTACTTTGATTCTGTTTGTATGCAACTACAAAATAATAAACGAGTTAGTAAATTCAAGGAAATAATAATAAAACAATAATTAAATTAAATTAAATAAAGTAGAGTTGATCTGGGGCCAAACCCTCAAACAGTTCTACCTTTCACGCCTTGGCTTAAGGACAGAACCACGAGTAAAGTATGGACTTCTTGGAGTACTTGAAGAAGGAATTTTGAAAGAAAAAGGGTAAGCTAGTGTTTAGGCTAGAGCATAGAAGAGAGAAAAATAAACTAGAGAGTTAATTGATGCCCCGTACATCAGAAATGAGGGGGTATTTATAGAGAAAATGTGCTGAGGGAGCATACGGAACCCTAAAATAATAAAAACCCTAAAAAAATATCCCGCGACACGACAATCTGTACCGTGACACGGGAAGTCCCACCGTCAGACGGGAAGCTTTCCCGTGACACGGTGTATTTTTGGTGTGACGCGGGAAATTTCCAGTAAACGGGGAAGAAAACGCGTTGAGGGTTTACGCGGAAAAGACACGAAAATTCCCGTGTCACGACAGATTTCCCGTGTCACGGGAAATCCCACCGTCAGACGGGAATGATTCCCGTGACACGGTGGGTACCTGCCGTGGCACGGGAATTCCCAGCCCGCTTTTCCGTCTAAATACATTTTTAACCGTAATTTCATTCGGCATTTTAAGTGCCGATTGATAATTTTGGGCCTTTTCTGATTTATTATTATTTGGGCTAAAATAAGAAAATAATTAAATAAAATAAATAAAAGGTTTGGGCTAAAAATTAAATAATAAATTTGGGCTGAAATGAAAACTATGCTTTTACCAAACATCAAGACTAGTCCATGGACAGTTCAAAAATATGAATTTAATCAAATACGATTTTTTAAGCACTCTCGGGATTAAATACTGAACTTGACCAATAGTGGCGGTGAAAGGTTGTTCATCATCGGGTTTGGTTTTGGGGAGACATTTTTAGGTGTCTACAGAAGCCCTCACTTTGACTAAGTTTGTAGAAACGTCTGTTTCGAAAACGATAGTCAAAGTAGTCGATAGGGACGGAGAATGATTTAAGACGTTCTGCGATCCTAAATCACTCTGTATACGCCGATACCTGCAGAAAAATGTTAATTCCACAGATAAAAGAGTAAAAGGATAGAATACGAATCTAGCACCAGTGTATCGGTGACAAATGAGTTTGGCAGCTTCCTATGCTTGAAAGAATCCACCGGATATCGTTCGTTGAAATGATTTCCATGCCTGAGGAAAGCCGACTGAGGAGTTTGGTAGTTTTCTAAGCTCGAAGAAAGCTACCGGATGATACTTTCCATGCCTGAGGAAAGTCGACATATGAATTTGGTGTCATTCTATGCTTGAAGAAATCCACCAATGATGCTTTCCATGCTTGAGGAAAGCCGACAAAAGAATTTGGCGGTTTTCTATACTTGAAGAAAAATCCACCGATAACGCTTTCCAAGCTTGAGGAAAGCCGACTTGGCGGTTTTCTATACTTGAAGAAAAATCCACCGATAACGCTTTCCAAGCTTGAGGAAAGCTGACAAAGGAATTTGGCGGTTTTCTATACTTGAAGAAAAATCCACCGATAACGCTTTCCAAGCTTGAGGAAAGCCGACTTGGCGATTTTCTATACTTGAAGAAAAATCCCCCGACCTTATTAGACTTTGATGCTTGCTAGGGGTAAAATGGTAATTTTAGTCCCCTTTAAGTATCAATTAAATTTTCCGCGTAATTCCAGCGAAAAAATAACTGCCCAAAAGCCTTGAAAAATCATTCAAACTGGTCAAAAACGCCAGGAATATTTGCTGACAATGCGCAGAACCACCGTGCCACGTGGCATTATGCCGTGACACGGTAACATTCCCCGTTAGACGGGATATAACCCCGTGTCACGGGACATCTCTTTGTTGTTTGAATTGGTCAATGGCGTGGATTTTCATGCTTTTGACCCACAAATCCCAGCGCGCCACGTCATCAGAAGACTGTTACATGGTTACGATTACTTTTTGGCTTTAAATTTAAGCTTTGCTTCACCTTTTTCACCATTCTCTTTATTCATTTCCTCTCTCTTCTCCCCATTTTCGATTTTATCTTTTTTTTGCTCACATACTACCGTGCCACGGCAAGGCTGCACCGGCGTGTTGCCGTTTTTACCGTGTCACGAACACAGTCACCGTGACACGGCGGCACTGCTGTTTTTTTGTTTCTTGTTTTTTTTTTTGCTACTTCTCTGTTACTGCTGCTGTTCAGAGTTCGTTGCTGCCGTCGCCTGAAGTCGCCGCTGGTGTCGTCGGAGCTCCGTCGCCTCCCAGGTTCACCGTGACACGGGACCCGCTCACCATGTCACGACATTAACTGACTGTGTCGCGGTTGCCTGCGCTGCTGTCTTCACGTTTTTTCGAGCTTCGGGGCTCAAATTCTCATCACTTTTGCTCTAATTTTTTGCTACTTCCCTCATTTTCGATTCTCCACAAGGATCTACGTAATTTTCCCTTGATTTTTGTCTCGAATTTGCTTCAAATGAGTAATTTCATGTAAAAACCTTGAAAAAAATAAATTTGGGGTTTTTTTATTTTGAGGTTTTATGTTGAAATTCTTGTCATTAATTTACTTGTATATATATGTATGTGTGTTTGTGTGAAATTTGAGACAAAAATTTGCATGATTTGATGGAGAATTGAGCAAATCACCATTTTTGGGTACTACTTTTTGTGAAATATGTTCTTGTTGTTCATGTTACTTCTTTGCACTTGAAATGGTGAAATATTGGTGGTAGATCTTGTAAAATATGTCACAATGTGTTGATTCATTGTTTTTGTGCAATTTCAAAACATATTTCGTGTATGTACTATATCGTCATGGAGAACATAGTATCATGCGGCTAGGAGAACTGTAGTATTAGTTTGTCATGGAGATACTAAATACTATAACTAATTCCATTATTTTGCCAATTTTTAGCCTTGAGGTAAAAATTTAGCGTATAATGCGATAAACAACTAAATAACTTAGGAAGTGATGCTAAGCATTTAGATCTTTATTTTTATAATAGCATGCCTAGGCGACGGGACCGCGATCTTTCCACCCATGGCCGGCGTCAGGCTTTTCGGGAGGACACTCCCACTATTCCCGAGAGTATGGACGACGATGTCTTAGAGTCCGAGCCTCGGGCTTCTACGAGTAGAGGTAGCTGGGTTCCACCTCTGTGGACTCCAAACCAATTGGTTTTCTGTCGTGAGAACCACGTTTCTCATCGCCCGCTTGCCGGCGTAGTTGACGGCACGCTTTGCCACCACGGTTCTGGAGCCGGAGATTTGATTCCTCGACTTCACCAGATTATCACGAGGGATCCTGGTACGAACGCCTTATGGGAATCGGCTGGTTTAGTGGATTTTTATTCGGCGGTCGTAGGGTTTCGCAGCCCCTTTCATTTTGCTTGGGGGATGATGACAGTGACCCCTCTGGACTTCAGCATGATTAGCGGGCTGCGCTTCACTGACCAGGCCGTAGCTCAGATGTCTGATCTTTCTTGGGGAGCGGCTGAGGCAACCGATTTGTTAGGTCCGATCGTTCAGCATATCAGGACCCGGCCAGTGTCTCGAGGTGGTCCTAGGAGCGGGCAATCGGAGCTGGCTTCAGTTCTAGCTCGTGGCTTCGACATGGAGGAGACATCGGCTGAGCAACGAGTGCGGATCTTTATTCTGATTCTGATCTCCATAACTCTTTCCCCTGATAGGAGTTCACGCGCACTCCTTTGCTACCTCTCTTCTTTAGTCAGGATCAGTGAGATAGGATCCTTTAGCTGGGCCAGCCTCGGATACGCCAACCTTCACTTATCGTTACGTCATGGCTGTCGGCAACTGAACGACGAGTCTCTCATCACTGTCTACGGTCTGTGGAGAGTCGTAGAGGTGATGATCCTTTCCTCTTCTTGTTTTATTTTAATTTGTTCGACTCATGTGCTCAAAGATTACTTTTCATTGCAGCTATGGTTTTACGAGTACTTCCCAGGCTTGGCTCCTCGACGGCGTCGTGGAGCGGTTCATGATTTCCCTGTCGGGGCCAGCTGGCGTGACCGAGGAGAGTCACGGGTGGAGTCTGTCCCTGCGCTGCGCGGGCTGCTACGCCGAGGCACTTCTTCTGTTGGCGTAAAAATTAGTTTTGTTTCCTGTTATTTTCTCTTTGACGTTATTTCCGGTGTTTCATGCCAACTTTTTATGGTTTTCAGGTTGCCATTGATGTCCAGTATCGTCTTTGGGCCGGGATGACTAATTTTCCAGAGGCTTTGCATCTTCTAGCGCACCGCACCATTTTGGTTGGTACCGGACGCTTTGTCTGGTATTTGGGGGAGCGTGTCATTCGTCAGCATAGTGGTGATCGCTTTGTGGTGCTCTCATCTCCACCGGAGTCAATGCTGGACTCGCGCTTGCTTAGGGAGTTGATAAACAAGGGAGAGCGCTACACTTTCCCTTGGCAAGAGCTTGTGCACATGGAGGGTGATTATGCGCAGGACTTGTTTCCCTCTCTTGCTCCTCCACCCCGCCTTCCTGAGGTATGATTTCTTTTGAGGATTTTTGTTACTAGTCTCTATTTAAATAGTCGAATAACTTGATTATTCAATCGTATTTTCAGACGACCGTTCGCCTTGTGAGGAGGATTGAGATTCCGCCTCAGTCTGTCCGCTACCCAGGCCGATAGGTATTACCGAGGACCACATTGCTGACGCGCCAGAGGGTTACAGACAGGCGCAGGAGTCTCTGCCCGAGGTTTTTGAGCCGGTAAGTTTTTGATGCATTATTCATCCTTTTAACACCGCTTGTTACTGATTTTTCCTTGTTTTGTTCTCAACCTAACCGCCCGGAGATGATGGGATTCATGAAGCTGGTTGACGCTCTGAAGTATTGCATCATCAAGCTTCGGCGTGGTGCGAGTTGTCGGAGCAGTTCTAGCGATGTTCTTGAGGTTTGCTCATTTTTTCCACTTCTACCATTTGTTTTATTTTTCATTTGTTGACGCCTTTTGATTTTGTATCTTTCAGGAGCAACGGAGGTCCCGCTCGCGCTCGAGGAATAGAGGCTCGGACGAGGAGGAGCTTGGTTGTGGTAGACGATCTCCTGCGGTTCATCGGCATTCTCAGTCTCAGCGAGAGCCTCAGATTACTCAGCCATTTCAGGAGGCTCAGTGGCAGCCTCAGTCTTCCCAGCGCTTTCAGGGTCAAAGTCAGGGGCAGCGGCAGTCGTTTTCACAGCCTTCACAGCCTGAGTTTAGGCCTGTTTTGACTCCCGTGGATCCTGGTTTATTTTCAGCTCCATCGTCTGGGATTCCTCCACCGGTGTCGGGCTTGTTCTCAGTTCCGATGTATAGGACGATGCCTCCACCGACGATTCCCGTGTCTTTGAGTCAGTCTACACCGTTTGCCAGTTGGACGGGTCCTGCCTTGAGTTTGACTGCTGCTGGAGTCATAGGGACTAGTAGGGACACTACTCCCCGTACTCGGATGATGGCGGGACTCTTTGGCTCACCATTCCCGTATTCACAGGTTCTGCAGACTTTTGACCGAGGGTCTTTATTTGTACATACTGTGATGACACTTGACGCTGTTTATTTACTATGACTCATTTTGTATATTATTCACAGTTTATGCATTCATTATTGTGTTAGTGTGTGCTTGAGACTCATTGTGTGTGATCGTGTATTTATTAATGACGCGACAAAAACGTAAGTGGAGTAAGTGGAGGGTACCGACCTTCTCCAAAGAACGAGAAATAAAAAGACAAGAAAAAATAAATAGAAAAAACAAGTACATATATAAATGAAAAAGAGAAGATAGAAATAAAAAGGATGAAATACTAAAGTAATGAATCAAAATAAATAATGATAAAAGAAATGATAAAAATAAATTAAAAAAAAAGTTGAGAATTTTATTAGGAATGAAACTCCTAGAAAACTGAAAAATAAACGGTGAAGATAAAATACTAAAAAAAATCCGGATAGGTACGGGAAAAGATAAAAAAGAAAACGCGTAGGGTGTCGCGACACGGCACTGCACACCGTGTCACGGAAAAAATTTTCGTGTCGCGGTAAAAATTCCCGTGACACGGTGGGATTCCCCGTGTCACGGTGCGCGTATTCTACAACGTGTGGTTTACGCGTACGAAGAGATAATTTCTTAGTAGTTCCGAGCGCTTTTGCTATAAAATAGGACCAGTATATTCATGATATGCATAATTACGAAACACAAAATAATTAGAATTTCATATTTCAATAATAATGTCTCAGAATTTTGATAATACATTGCACGACTGGTCTTATGCTTTGACCAATGCTGACAAAAGAGAGTTAGAATTGTTTCAAGTCAGGGGTTTACTAGCCCTGAGGCATGTGGCGATTGAACATGATTTTCTTAGGGTAGCATTAGACTATTGAAGTCCTGAAACGCATTGTTTCAAATTTGATTACGATGAAATTTGTCCCCTGCCGGAGGAATTTGGTGCAATCTTTGGATTTCCTGCTAGAAATCTTATTGCCATGCCTACCCTGCGTGAATATTATTACCAAGATTTTGAACGCCATCTGAATCTAACAGATCCAGATTTAAATAGAATTGTATGTGGTAATGAGGTAGACTTAGAAAAACTTGCAAATTTATATTTTAATCGCCCTATCTCTGAGTCTTATCATGTATATCGTAGAAGGTAATATATTTTTTGCATGTTTAGCAAGCTTTTATTTGCAAACGGTAGGGTAGGACATGCTTGTCTAGCGTCTGTGCTTGAACATGTCGAATCTGGGAGATCTCCTATGCCTACGTGCCTTGGAGAAACATTTCGTGGCCTTGACGAAGCAAAAGCTGACCGGAAAGCCATCAGAAAGGGCTCTCTGGTACTGCTGCATGTAAAAATACGTTCCGATTAGCCCCCGTGACACAAAACAGGCACCGTGTCACGGTGGGTGTCTGCCGTGACACGGTGTAGTCTGTCGTGTCACGGGAATCTGCACTTTTTTTATTTTTTTTTATCAACGACTGATTTTTTTTTTTTTTTTTTTTTTTTGCAGATTTGGTTGATGGAGCGTTTAGAACTATTCGAAGCCCCCGATGATGTTGTAAAATATGGACCTAACGACCTAGTCCGCAGGAAAAAGAATTACTCTGCAAACATGTCGTATGAAGACTGGAAAAATTTCTTTGCAAAGAGGGAATTTTCCATTCGTTGGGTGGTGCCTTGGTGGAGGCTTACTAGGATGGTTGGTACGAATGATACTCCATATTGCCGTGTTCCTAGCATCTCAAAACTGACTTTTTATTTTCCTTCTCGACTGATGCGGCAGTATGGACTTGAACAAGTAGTTCCACGCTATAACGATAGTCCTCGTGAAGTATCGTTGCATGAAAGTAACTTTCACAAGTACAAGACTTACTGGATTGGAAGACCTTTGTGGACCGTTTCTGCAAGTGACCAAGCTCCTCCTCCTTTATCTAATGCATACAAGGCATGGTTGAACCCTACAAGTAGGAGAGAACGATTCGGATCACGCAAGTCTGATGTGAAGAGTCGTCTTGGAAATAAGAAAGCACCTCCTAAAGATCGTCTAGGTCCAAGAACACAAGGGATTGAGTTTAAGACTCCTATAATGCCGAAAAGGAAAAATTATGTGAAAGGGAAGGGTAAAGAGAAGATGGTCTATAGAGAGAAACAACCAAAGAATTTTAAGAAAGGTGAAAGGGGTGAAAGTTCGACTAGAGGTGTGACGGTTCGGGCTACAAAAGACACATTAATGGTGAAGGCCGACCTAATTGACAAAGAGAATGAGGTTCCTAAAGTGAAGAGGGATTAGATCAGTATTGCTTTGCTTTTATGATTTATAATTTTTTATTTAAAATAAGGCGTATGATGCTAATAATTGTAGTCACATTTATTTCAATAATAATAGCATATTTATTTTAGCCTTAAATAAAAAACTACAATGACTTTTTTTTTTTTATCCGAGTCAAGGAGTCGGACGCAATGGAAGAATGAAAACAAAAACCTCGAACAAATAATGAATTCGCACAGAATGCGTCACTAAAAAAAATCGAAAAACCTTAAAGTCCATCGTGTCACGGTAAAAAATCCCGTGACACGTTGCAAATTCCCGCGTCACGGCAATTTTTTTTTTCCAGATCCACCATGCCACGGTGGACTGTACCGTGACACGGTGGAATGTCCCGTGTCGCGGCAGAGATCCCCCCCTTTTTTTTTTAGTCGTGACGCAATGCTGAACTGATGCGTATACTTGATCGACAGAGGGAGGATTTTATTTTTTGAAGTGGCCGGGCCCCCTTGAGGGGTTGCCTACGTATCCTTAAAAAGGAATCAGGCCAAACGTAGCTCTGTTGGGTCATGAACACATGCGACTAGGTATAGAATTTCTTGAGTTGATCCAAGTTGGTTAAATTGTGGAAACCGTTACCGTCCATGTCTACCAATTTCACCGCTTCGCCAGACAAGATGGCTTTAACAATGTACGGGCCTGACCAATTTGGTCTGAATTTTCCTCTTGGATCTAACACATTTTTACAAAGTGCTTTAAGCACCAGGTCACCCTCTTTGATGTTCCTAGTCTTGACTTTTTTATTAAAGTGTCGCGCCATACGCTGTTGGTAGGTTTGGACATGATGCAAAGGTGCCAAGCGTTTTTCATCAAGTAAGACCAGTTCATCATATCTTGCTCTAATCCAGTCGACTTCATCTAGTTGACTTTCAAATGCGATTCGAAGAGAAGGGATTTCGAGTTCAATTGGTTGTATAGCTTCAACTCCATAGACCAAAGAGAAAGGGGTAGCCCCCGTTGATGTACGAACAGAGGTTCGATATCCCCAAAGGGCGAAATGTAGCTCACTTGGCCAATCCTTGTAATTTTCTGTCATCTTTTCGATGATAGTTTTCACATTTTTGTTGGCGGATTCGACCGCACCATTTGTTTGTGGTCTGTAAGGTGATGATCTGTGATGCTTAATATGATATTTCTGTAATAATTCTGCGCATTCGGCTTGGAAATGCGTTCCATTATCGCTGATCATCATCTCATGTGGTACCCCATAGCGGCATATGATATTTTTCTCAATGAATTGAGCTACGTGTTTTGCCGTCAACTTAGCATATGAGGCAACTTCGACCCATTTGGTGAAATAGTCGATTGCTACGAGGATGAATTCGTGCCCCCTTGTCCTGGTGGTGTTATTTTTCCAACGATGTCGATGCCCCATGTGGAGAAAGGCCATGGAGAAGTATATGTGTAGAGAAGCGAAGGTGGAACATGCTGTAAATTTGCGTAGACTTGACACTTCATACATTTCTTGACGTATTCGTGACAATCTCTCTCCATAGTAGTCCAATAATAACCTTGTCGTTGAATCTTTTGGACTAACATCTTTGCATTCATGTGCATTCCACATATACCGGCATGAAGGTTTTCCATGGTTTTATGTGCTTCTTTCTTAGCTATGCATAAGAGATTTCTCCCCATTGCAGTTCTCTTGTGGAGTTCTCCCCTGATGAGCACATACTGTGAGGCTAGGAGCCTCAAAGCACGGCGTGCCCTTTTATCAGTATTAGGAGGGTATTCTCCTCTTGTCACATAATTAAGGATATATGTATACCATGGCTCTTCATCTTCTTCTTGTGGTTCTTGTTCATCGTCGAGTGCGTGAACATAAGCCGGCTCATATCTTCTTTCTATGGTCAACGGCATTCTGATTATATCCGTTGGAATTCGCACCATTGATGCTAACTTAGCTAGTGCGTCGGCGAATTGGTTTTCTTCTCTCGGCAAATACGTATATTCCACTTCATCTAGTTGCTCCGTGAGAGTTTCTAAATGAGCTTGATACGTAGCGAGACTTTCACTTCTCACTTTCCATATCTTGGAGATTTGGTTAATGATTAGTGAAGAATCACCGTAGATTCTGAGTTTCTTAATTCCCAAGGCGACAGCTGTTTCTAATCCCAAAATACATGCTTCATATTCTGCGGCATTGTTGGTGACATCAAAGTCAAGCTTCATGGAAATTGGGATGTGCTCTTCATTGGGTGATACAAGCAAGACTCCTACACAACATCCTTTTTGGTTTGAAGCTCCATCGAAATAGAGCGTTCGGCTATCATCTTCGGTCATGAGTAAATCTTCGTCAGGGAAATCGTACTCATCTTCTTCTTTCTCAACTTCTTCTAGCGGATAGTCTGCTAAGAAGTTAGAAACCGCAAAACCTTTGATGGCTTTTTGTGGTACAAATTTCAAGTCAAACTGAGCAAGATTGACTATCCACCTTGATAATCTGCCATTGAGTGTTGCTTTTTCGAACAATTATTTGAGAGGATCCATCTTGGACACGACATGCACTGTATGAGTGAGCATGTAATGTCTTAGTTTTTGTGCGGCCCATACAAGTGCGAGACACAATTTTTCAAGTGGTATGTATCGTGTCTCATATCCTTGAAGCTTCTTACTCAAGTAATAGATTGCATTCTCCTTGCTTTCAATCTCTTGAGCTAGCATTGCCCCCATCGTTTCTCTTGTGACCGTAAGGTAGAGTCGAAGAGGAAAGTCAGGTAATGCTGGGGCTAGCACAGATGGGTTTGCCAGGTACTCTTTGATTTTGTCGAAAGCTTTTTGGCAATCGTCATCCCATGTGATTGGGACATTTTTCTTAAGCTTCTTGAATATAGGTTCACATATCGCTGTGAGCTTTGATATAAACCTACTTATATATTACAACCTTCCAATGAAACCTCGAATCTCCTTCTCATTCTTGGGCGGTGGCATGGCCATGATCGCCTTTACTTTTGTGGGATCTATTTCAATCCCTTGAGAACTGATCACATATCCAAGTAATTTGCCTGACGTGACTCCGAATGCACACTTTGCTGGATTTAATCTCATGTTGTACTTGCGGAGTCTTTCAAAGAACTTGCTAAGTGCAATGATATGGCCTGGGCGATCTTTAGACTTAACGATCATATCATCGACATAGACCTCCACCTCTTTGTGCATCATGTCGTGTAACAATGTTGTAGCTGCTCTATGGTAGGTGGCACCCGCGTTTTTTAACCCGAATGGCATTACCGTATAGCAATATGTACCCCATTGTGTGATGAATGTGGTTTTCTCCATATCTTCTTCAGCCATCAATACTTGATTATATCCGGCGTAACCGTCCATGAATGATAGGAGTGCATGGTTTGCTGTGTTATCGACCAGAATGTCAATGTGAGGTAGGAGGAACCCATCTTTTGGGCTTGCTTTATTGAGATCCCTGTAATCAACACACATTATGACCCTTCCATCCTTCTTTGGAACTGGAACCACATTTGCTATCCATTCTGGATACTTGGATACTCTGATGTACCTTGCGGCCAACTGCTTCCTGATTTCTTCTTTGATTTTGAGAGCCACATCCGGTTTCATACGGCGCAGCTTTTGTTTGACAAGCTTCATACCTAGAATGAGTGGTATCGTATGCTGAGCTATATCCCTGTCAATTCCTGGCATATCTTGGTATGACCAAGCAAATACATCAACAAATTCACTAAGAAAGTTAATTAGCTCTTTGCGTTCATCTTGGCTTAGTGTTAATCCAATTTTTACTTCTTTAACAGTTGTATCATTGGAAATGTTAACTATTTTTGTATCTTCGATAACTGCTGTTTTATTTTCATGTTCTTCCATTGCTTTTATTATTTCTTTTTCATTTTTATCATTAGCAAAGCAATATTGATCAGGGCTAGGGGAATGACACGCATCATAAGCAAAGGTACTCATTTTATTGAATTCATTGGCTAATACATCAAGAGGGGCGAGGTCAGCTGCGACCTCTCCGGGATTATTTGGACTAGAAAGAGAGGACTCAACAAGAGACTCGGGATTGAACTCTATAGCAGAAAGAGGGTCGGCCTCAGACTCTAAGGACTCGTCTACAGACTTAGGCTCAGACTCGGACTCGGACCCAGACGACTCAGACTCATCAAACATAGGACCTTCGCCATCGGTTATTTCCAACTTCTCTCCATTTGGCGTAGTGATCCTCAATGTCTTGCGCCATCCCCTTGAAATATTATCAGCTTGGACGATTAATTCGGAGGGATCAAAATCTTTGTTTGCTATAACAGCTTGAACGAGCTCGGAATTATCATTGCAAACGGGCTTAGACTCATTCTTCTCCATTCCAAAAAGCAGGTTGATGCCCAGATCATCAGAGCTTGAGCTAGCTGGTTTCTCAGTTGTGAAGAGCTCTTCGTCTTCATCAAGAAAGTCACAATCGAGGAACATCTCGAACCCTGGTTCACGCTTCCCATCGTAGACGAATGGCTCAGGGAATTCATAGCAATATGGGAAGTCTTCCCCTTCTTTGATGTACTGGACATTGAGGGTTAATGGATATAAATCCATGGCCATTTATGTCTTCATGATTCGAGCGTTGTTGCGAGCCTTCATCTTCAAGAGAGCTTTTTCACATCTTCTTTTGTTGGCTTGAATCCCAAGCCAAAAGTATCCTTCTTGAGTGCACCAGGATGGCCCCAAAGTTCGGCTATTTTCTTTTGGAGTCCGAGGGTCATTCCAGGGAAATGCCCTTGCTTCCTTAGAATGGCATTAATATTGGTGTTTGAATAGGGATCGAAGTCGAGATGACACTTTTCCTCCTCTTCAATCACGAGAACATCATCTAGTGAAAACCCCCAAAGATCTTCATCTTCTTCGTCATGTTCGACATGGACGATAGGAGTGTCGATAACTTGAATGCGCATAGGAGAAGCATCAATAGTAATTGGAACCCCTCCAACTATGGCTTTCACTTTCTGGTGCAGCGATGATGGAATCGCCTTTAGCTCATGAAGCCAAGGGCGTCCTAACAACAGATTGAAAGAGGCCTTAATGTCCACCACCTGAAATTTGGTGCGACGTTCAATGGCCCCAGTAGCTATGTTGAGTATGATAGTTCCCACGGCTTGACGGCGAGTATTATCATAAGCTCGAATCCCTTGAGTAGAGGGAGTCAGTTATTCATTCTTTATGCCCAACTTCTTTGCAGTGCGGAGTGGGCATACATTGATTGCAGAGCCGTTATCAACCAGGCTCATAGGAACATTCATCTGCCTACACACCACAGTGAGGTGTAAGGCCTTATTATGTTGATCCCCTTCCGGGGGCAGATCCTTGTCAGAAAACAAAATCAGATTGCTAGTACTTGGCAATTCAGTAGTGAGAAAGTTGACCAGTCCTTGAGGAGTCATGTCACCATCAACTCCTATTTTCACCAGAGCATTCATCACAGCCTTTCGATGCTCGTGGGAGGTGGCCAAAAGCTTCCATACATTCATCTCCACCTTGGTCTTTTGCAATTGTTTGACCACATCGTTGTTCACAGGGTCGATGGGATCAACTATCGGATGTGATTGTGGCGGAGGTGGAGGTGGACTAGGTTGTTGCAACCGTCCACTTTTGGTGAGAACCTTGACCTCAAAGTCTCCCCTAACATCTTCACTCGTGCTAAGAGATGAATAGGCTATATCCTTGAGATAGACGTCTTCATCGTCACTATCCCAAATTCCATTCACTTCTTCAGAACTCGAGACAAATACAACTTCCGGCAGAGGTTCATTCACAGGTTGAATGAGTATTGACGGATCAAAGGAGACTTCATCTCCCATGATAGCCAAAGCATCAGAAAGAGGACCTATTTGAATGTTAGGCTTCTTGCCCCCTGGAGGGAAAGGAAGTTGATTAGCATCAATTAGGTCTTGGATTGCATCCTTCAACCTCCAACACTTCTTAGTATTATGACCCTTGCCTTGATGAAACTTGCAATAAGCATTGGGATCATAGCTAGTGATCCTATTCTCTGGTCGAGGTTCTGGAAATGGTCCAATTGGCATAATCAATCCTTGACCATGCAAACGGTCATAAGCAGCATCATAAGTCATTCCCAAAGGCGTGTAAACCCTCCTTTGCCTTTGGAATCTTTGAGGAGGGGCATTAAGGGCCAGCACATCATTGATATTGATATTGTTGGTAGCATTATTGGGCTTGGAAGACGAAGAAGGAGTGTCGTTCTTCTTATTTTTCCAAGTGTTATTATTACTGTTGCTACCAGCAGTCTTCATTAGTTTGTCCTCGATATTGATTCCAATATCGTATACAGCTTCAAAGGTACTCAGAGGCAGAAACTTCAAGTGTTGCTTGTACTTATGAGTCAGATTGGCAATGAACAAGCAAACCATCTCCTTTTCCTTGGGGGGATCCACCAAGAGCGCGGCTGTTTCTCTCCACCTGCTTAGGTATGTGGTGAAGCCTTCATTCTCTTTCTGTTTGAGAATGGAGAGTTCACGTTCAAAAGTCTTGGCCTGAATGTTACACTTGTAACGATTCATAAATCTTTCAGCAACATCCTCCCAGGTCGCGACATGTTTGGATTCCAAAGAGTAAAACCATTGTTGACAGGCATACTCCAAGGAAAGAGGGAACACTGTAGGGAAGAGTGTCACATCTACTCCCTTAAGAGCCATAGTCGCAGAAAAAGCCTTCAAATGGAAAAGCGGATTATCAGTAGGCTTGAATTTGGGGATATCAGCAGTGGAAAACTTTTCAGGAAGTTTGTCCCTTATGGACAAAGAGGTGACAGGCTGTTCCACATAAGTGAATTCTTCAGAAATTTTGCTCATCTGTTCCTTAATCTTGTCCATTGCAGCGGTAGTGACATTGTTTTGATTGTCTTTCTCTACCGTGCTGACTCTAGTGGTGAGTGTCTGCATCATGTTAGACAACTTTTCAATTGTCTTGTTGAGGTTCTCGATGTCTTCCTTAGTATCCATTGGTTGAAAGTAGACTGGAGATGGATCTTGTGGAGATGATTGAGGTGGTTTCCTTGTACGCCTCTTTGGTATAAGAGGTTGTTGAGGTATTGACTCGAACCGTAACAATCTACCCCTGCTTCTTGACCAAGTGTTGTGACACCGAAACAAACACACCTTTAATGACCAAACTTAACCTTAACCCATCCGGAATGAATTTTTTTTTCTTAAAAAAAATAAAAAAAACTATAATTTTGAAATTCTTATTTGTTTATTTTCTTAAAAAAAAAATAAAATAAAATGGGAGGATACTATCCGACTTACTCCGAAAAAAAAAACGACACAAAAAACAAGACTATCCTAAAATACGGTCAAAAAGTAGCGCACGACTAAGGAAAAAAGTGTGTGAACACAATATATGAGTGATTGAGTGAGGTTATGGACGCGTGTTTTGACCGTATAACTAGACATGACACCAAACTGGACACAGCATCCACGCACAAAAATCGAAACAAGACTGAAAGGACACTTTTCCTGGGCACCGTGTCACGGTGTTGACTGTCGTGACACGGTGCAGTCTACCGTCAGACGGTAGAAAGCCCCGTGTCACGGAACTGTTCACCGTGGCGCGGCAGAACATGCCGTGACATGGTGCGCAGTTCTAGGTCAATTTTGTGATTTTTCCAGATTTTAATCGATTTTAGGTCCATACTAATTACTATGTGAAAATAAAAACCCTCGGTCATGGGTTAAACAAAAGAGTAAACACATGAAGGTTAGCACCAAACAATCACATAGCATTTAGGCACAATGATGTAAAAAAAGATCGCAACCTAGAGTCAAGATCTATGTTCAACTATTGGTCAAGCTTTGGGTGTCAAAAGGGTACCATGGTTAAGAGTTTGGACGCGTTAGCAAGGCAGCCTCCCTTGAGGGTATATGCTAACGGGCGGCTCCGCGAGTTCGTGATGAAATCGAACTCGACTCCATGGTTTGGGTGGATTTAATGACTCGGATGAACCCTTATTGCCATGAGCGTTTTTGGGTTGATAGCGCTTAAATCCCCCGGGGCTAAGACGCATGTAGAACACATACGTTTTTTTAGAAAAATCGAAGGAAGGTTATTGTGAGAAGAGAAAATAAGCTGCCGGACTGATTTTAGGACTGCCGTGACACGGTAAAAATTCCCGTGCCACGGTGCTGTGCACCGTCAGACGGTGCACTGTACCGTGACACGGAAGATTTTGCCGTGGCACGGCAGTCAGAAGATCTGACTGGTGCCCTGTTTTCCTTCGTGCGCAACCAAGTTATTCAATTTTTCCTACGGAACAGACCTCAATGCGACGTTAAAACGTCTATGAAGATGCAAAAATGCCAAATTAATCACAGGAATATTTTTTTCAAGAATCTTTCAAGTCTCATCCACTCATCTTAATCAAATATCGATCACTCAAATCGATAAATAACCAAGAATCCTCCCCAGTGGAGTGGCCAAATTGTAGGCGTCGTTCGATGTGCGCCTACGTTAAAGCATGTATGAATATGCTTGGCACTCATAGGAAGTGGGAATTGACATAATACGATAAGGGACACGATTAGGGACAAGGAAAGTAGGGAGCCGCCAACAAGTTTTTAAGGAACTTGTAAACCGTTCACGGATCATAAAAGGCAACCACGAATAAGGGACAACGATAGCAATAATTCCAACAATATAAAATCGTTAGAAAAGTAATAGAAATAAGAGGAACATAATTCTTACTTTGATTCTGTTTGTTTGCAACTACAAAATAATAAACGAGTCCTGTAGAAGAAAGTTGGTTTATGAGTTTATGAGTCCTATGACTAACCCAAATGACTGTAGAAGAAAGTTGGTTTATGAGTCCTATGACTAACCCAAATGAGATAGATCATTTAACTCGTTCTGGGCAAGTCTACCAAGCACCACCACCAAATGGATCTTCGACCACACAAAATAAAACTCAAGGTCAAACAAAAAATACAATACCACCTCCACTTGAGGTGGAAGATCCATTGGTCAAACAATTTCGCCAATCCAAGGCGAATGTTAGCATTTGGGAACTCCTTAGTACTTCTAAAGAACATAGGAATTCTCTCATGAACGCTCTTACAGCGTTGTCTGTAAGCACAAACACAACCCCCCAGGACCTCACTAGCTTGCTTACTAGCGAGAAATCCGACAAGTCAATCGTTTTCACTATTTTTTGCCCTTAAAAGACACTACCCACAACAATGCGTTATACTTAACTGTGGGATGCAAGGGATACAATATCCCTCTAACTTTGGTAGAAAATGGGTCGGCTGTAAACGTATGACCATTACGAGCGGCAAAATACTTAGGCCTAAATCCAAAAAAAGATTTCCAATCAACAAAACAAAGCATTAGGGCCTATGACAATTCGAGAAGATTGGTGTGTGGAACTGTTAAGCTACCAATTACCACAGGCCCAATTCAAAAGATGGTTGAATTCCATGTTATGGAAATAAAACCTACATTTAACCTTTTACTCGGACGTCCTTGGATACATGATCTTGGTGCAATACCATCCTCACTTCATCAAATGATTAGGTTGAACTATCAAGGGCTTCCTATGACTATACATGCTTCTCCGCTCAAAATAGCAATAAATGATCAATCACTCTTAGAAATAAACCATGATAATGATGAAGAGGACATGTGGGGATTTGCCGTGGAGCCAATCTTCACAATTGAAATGGAAGAAGACTTGGAAGAACCATTCAAGCTTGATCCATATTCCACTCGGATAGTAAACAACATCTTGCTCAAGAGTAGTTACTTTCCTGGGATGCCTTTGGGAATAGGACTGAAGAAATCTCTCTTACTTCCTATCCCAAAGAAAAGCTTCTCCTTTGGATTGGAATATAAACCAACCAAAGAAGAATTGGAGTCTCACAATGCAAAAAATAAAGCACGTAGAGACAATAATAAGAAAGGGATAATCACTTTACTCCCATCCTATCAACAAACCCTTAATGGACAATTCATTAAGGAGGGAGAAGATTACCCATGCTATGACTTTCCGGAACCTTTATTTTTGGAAGGAATCAAGAAGCCTGGATTTGAAATATTTCATGATTGCTACTTCTTGGATGACGATCTTAGTATTGTTAAATCAAAACACCCAACTCTAGGGTGCTATGATGGGAAAGCATTTAACTTGCTATTTGGACTAGAGCAAAATCATGTCGCAACAATGACCAATCAAAACGCCATTCAAGATGAAGCCTTTTACCCAACCTCGTTGATCACCCCTTCAAACGAAACTTTTGAGCATGGATAGAGGAAATCTTTCAAATGGATCAATCACTAAGGCGATAAATTGAAAATTGTCACAGGCAAAGGGAAGATGTTTGAAGAATCGGACGATGAATTTATTATAGACTCTAAGGAAGCTGAAAATTTATGCCTTGTGGCCATTAATGAGTCTTTTTTTTCTAGTTCTAAGGACGAAGATCCCAAAAAGGATTCTTCTCTTGATGTACTCTCTTTTGATTTTAATAATATGAGCTCTATTTCCAAGTATATGCCTTCTCTTGAATCTTTCGAATGCTATAACAATCAATCTAATGAAGATGATAACATTAATAAATTGGTTGAACTAATGAATGAACGAGAACAAAAGAACCCTATCATTGAAGAAACTGAAATAGTTAATATAGGAACTAACGAAAATAAGAGAGAAGTCAAAATTGGCTTAACTCTAAATCCGGAAGAGCGATCAACCCTCATATCGACGCTCAAAGAATTCAAAGACGTGTTTGCTTGGTCATACAAGGACATGCCTGGAATAGATAGGGAAATCGCGGAACATACCATTCCCTTGAACCCTACTTCTAAACCAGTAAAACAAAAACTTCGACGAATGAAACCTGATGTCGCATTAAAAATAAAAGAAGAAGTACAAAAACAATTGGACGCCAGTTTTATTCGCGTATGTAATTACCCATAAGGGGTAGCGAACATCGTTCCAGTCCTAAAAAGGATGGACGAGTTTGCATGTGTGTCGACTTTAGGGATCTTAATAAAGCTAGCCCTAAAGACGATTTTCCTCTACCACATATTGATATATTGGTAGATAACACGACTGAACATGCGATGTTATCCTTTATGGATGGATACGCAGGTTACAACCAAAATTTTAATGGAAAAAGAAGATGAAGAAAAGACATGCTTTATTACCCCTTAGGGTACGTATTGCTACACAGTTATGCCATTTGGTTTAAAAAATGCAGGAGCTACGTACTAAAGAACGGCTACGACTCTCTTGCATGAGATGAGGCATAAAGAAATAGAAGTGTATGTGGATGATATGATCGTAAAGTCCAAAGATAGAATGGGACATATAAAAGCTTTACGCAAATTTTTCACTCGCGTAAAAGAATATAAAATGCGATTGAATCCACAAAAATGCGCCTTCGGAGTCACTTCTGGTAAGTTACTCGGATACGTAGTAAGCACACGTGGCATCGAGATCGATCCCTCTAAAATAAAGGCAATTGTTGACATGCCTCCCCCTCAAACAGAAAAAGAAATTAGGGGATTCCTTGGCAAATTACAATACATTAGTCGATTTATCAACAAATTGACTATGACTTGTGAGCCAATATTTAAAAAACTGAAAAAAGAGGAGAAAACATGAATGGGACGATTCATGCTAAAAGGCCTTTGAGAAAATCAAAGATTATCTCAAAAGTCCACCAATTTTAGCACCACCAGTACCCAAACTACCTCTTAGGCTATACATTACAGTTACAAGCACAACCACAGGAGGTAGAAAAAGTCGAACGTGCAATATATTATATAAGTAAGAAATTCATCCAATACGAAACAAAATATATCACCTTGGAAAAGACAAGCCTAGCATTAGTGTGGGAAACCAAAACGTTACGACATTATATGTTACCACACACTACTCATGTGATTTCTCAACAAAATCCGATAAAGTATTTGTTTGAACAACCACCCATACAGGGAAGAATATCTAAGTGGTTGGTGATGTTGGCTGAATTCGAGCTAAAATATATTCCTGAAAAATCAATGAAAGGAAAAGTAATTTCCGACTTTCTGGCGCAACATCCAATTCAAACAAGTCGTGCAGAAACTACTCATCTTCCGGATGAAGAGATTCTCATGACACAAGATTACAAATGGGTAATGTACTTCGACGGTGTGTCCAATCAAAAAGGATGTGGCGTAGGAGTGTTACTCATAAGTCCAAAGGGAGCACATACTCCAATCTCTGTTAAACTAGACTTTGAGGTTACTAATAATGCCGCAGAATATGAAGCGTGCATTATTGGACTAGAAGTAGCGGCTAGCATAGGTGTGCAAAAATTAGAGGTATATGGAGACTCCATTTTGATTATAAATCATATATTAAAAAAATGGAAAATAAAGAACTCCATAATGATATTATACCAGGCACACCTAGATCAACTCACGTAGCATTTTGAACATATTGATTTTAAATATCTCCCAAGGGATGACAATCAATTTGCCGATGCGCTAGCAAAATTAGCCTCAATGATCAACATTCCAGATCACTTAATTATGATGCTATTATGCGTTGATAGAAGAGAAGAACCAGAGTATTGCAACGCAATATAGAAAATAAACGACATTGAAGGAGACAATCCTTGGTATGATCATATCATCCAATATATTACTCATGGCACATATCCCAAAAATACTTCATCGAAAGACCAACGAGCCTTATGAACACTTGCGGCCCAATATGGTCTAATAAATGGCCAATTATGCAAAAAAGGACCTAATGGTCAAAGCTTACTATGTATAATAAGCCACACGCCTTATGGAAAATACTCACAAAGGTGTTTGTGGACTTACATGAATGGAAAAATGCTTTCAAAAATAATTTCACGACAAGGGTACTACTGGTCCAATATGGAACATGATTGCATACAATATGTTAAAGAATGTCCACAGTGCCAAATGTTCGCTAATTTACAACACCTTCCACCATCCGAACTATACAATCTCACTTCCCCTTGGCCTTTTTCGACTTGGGGAATTGACATAATTGGAAAAGTCTTTCCAACAGGATCAGGAGGGCATGAGTACGTATTAGTTGCCATTGATTACTTTACTAAGTGGATTGAGGCTACTTCTTACGTGAATATCACTTCTAAACATGTCTCAAAGTTTCTCGAACGAAACATATTTTAAAGATATGGAGTTCCACATGAACTAATTAGTGATCAAGGATCTCAATTCAAATCTGAAGTCGAGACCCTCTTAACTCGTTATAAAGTAAAACATCATCACTCATCCCCATACAGACCTCAAATGAATAGAGCTGTAGAGTCGGCAAATAAAAATATAACAGTCATCATTAAGAAAATGGCGGAAAATTACAAAGATTGGCCGAATAAACTACACTTCGCATTATGGGGTTATAGAACGGCTATACGGACATCAATAGGAGTAACTCCATACTTCTTAGTTTTTGGAATGGACGCAGTTCAACCAGTCGAACTAGAAATACCATCCCTACGCATCGTACTCGAAAGTAAGCTACCGGAAGCTGAATGGGTAAGAGCGAGGTATGAAGAGCTTTTATTCCTCGATGAACAACGATTAAGAGCTTTGCATCATGTACAAGTCTACCAAAGGCGCATTGCGCATCATTTCAATAAAAGAGTAAAACCTAGAAACATAAAAGAAGGTAACTTGTACTAAAGGAGGTTAGGGGTCCACCAACCGATCCAAAAGGGAAATTCAACCTGATTGGATAGGTCCCTACCGCGTAATTGAATTCCTATCAAGAGGAGCCGTCATATTAATGGATATTTGAGGAGATGAAATTCGCCAATTAATAAACATTGATCGCCTTAAGAAATATTACATATGAAATTCGGATAAAACTCGTTCACTCATACAACCATTTTTTAATTAAGCATTCAATTGAAAGATTCTAAGTGTTATGCATTTTACCGAATAACACGGTAAAATACATAACACTTGGGGGGGAGGTAATTTAGAAATAATAAACCATTCTAAATGCATTTTACCGAACATCACGAAAAAATCTTCACACTTGGGGGGGTAACAATACGATTTTATAAAGAAATTTTTTTCGAGACATTCGTAGCACAAGTGTCGTGCGCAACTGGAATAGTTGCGCGCGGATGTCACGCGCAACTGATTTTGTTGCGCGCGCCACCTGATGACGAACTGCGAACCCGAATTTTGGTGTTCGAATGAAGTTGCGATTTCTACTTACGGTAAAACAAGGGTGTTTCTTAAATATAACATATACTCCTAAAATAGAATTAAACTTTGATTTAATTCTTTTAACAAGGTTTGATTAAATTTTTCATTTAATGTCTATCTAAGAGATTAAAGAAAAAATACATAATAATATAAAAAATAGAACTACGCAAAGACCTGATTTCGTAATGCGAATACGTAGGCAATCTTTATGATTCGGTCATATCAAAATATAAAAATATAAAGCTCGTTTTATTTCATTCAAAATTCAAAGAGAGACATTATTGAACTAGATAGTAAACGGAAAAAAAAAAAAAAAAAAAAAAAAAAAAAAAAAAAAAAATAGTAGTGATTACACTTTATTAAAAAAAAAAAAAAAAAAAAAAAACTAATGAAAAAATTATGTAACACTCTAAGGTTTTACTATGTCCTCGATTGTCACAGATGATGGAGGAGTAGTTTCCATCGTAGCATTTTCATAAACCTTGGAGCTTTCCCCTACACTCTTCTTCTTCACCCAAACATTGTTTTTCAATCTAGGGATTGGGGCCTTCGCAACCTGTTTTCCTTTCCCTTTGACTATTGGAGCTTTCTTGCGAGTATTTGGTGTAGGTTCTTTGATTTTCACACCTTGTTGCGCGGGTTTGGAAGGAGCTTTCCTTTTTGTTTCCTTCGAACGAGCCTTAAGGAATGAGAAGTCTAATTTTCTTCTCACTCCTTTGTTTTGGCCACTAGGAGGAGTAGTAGTGGTTGAATGCATCAAAGGCTTAAGTGGATTGCGAGCGGTGGAAGCTTGAAGTTGATATCGAACCTTGTTTAATTCACTCTTATCCGCCGCATTCATCCAAGCCTTGTAAAAGGAAGATAATGTGATACTCGCGGGAGGATTTTTTATTACCCACTTAGGAAGACTTGACCAATATTCCATCTAACGAGCAATCCTTTTGGGTTTAAAAGTCACATCTTTAGGGGTATCGCAATCTTGCAGAGGAATTGAATAAATTGCCTTATCCCGTATTGTCTCATCACCCTACAAGGAAAAATATAAGTAGTACTAGATAGGCCTAAAGGCCTAATGTAAGGGCAATTGAGACTAATCCCAATCATACTATTTATGTTCCACCAAGGAATCACAAAACGTATGTTAGGAACCCCATGACAGAAGAACGACGTCCATTCCTCTTCATTCTTATGCTTATAAAGGATTCGACGTCCAGGAAATGTCTTTACTCCATTAGCCTCAAGGTTTTGAGGCTGATCAACAATTCGAAAACGCTCCATGAGCTAAATCTGAAGAAAAAAAAAAGAAGAAAAAATTTTAGTTTGCGATTTTTTACACAAGCAGGTGGCACACGCAACTAAATCAGTTGCGCGCACCCTCCGCGCGCAACAAAGAAGATTGCGCTGGTCATTCCAGCGCAGCTTCTTGACTTGCGCTGCTAAACGCCGAAAAAAAAATGTACGTCTAATAGGAGTGGACTTCCCGTGAAACAGTTTTCGTTAGGATCTCCTATAAGGCAATTCAAGCACAGAACGGTTTCCGTCAAAACCAAAGGAGCGGGTGAATGACATCCCTCTATTTGCTCTACAATGGACACCATTGAATAATCTTCGTATTCTTTGCTTATCCTAAATAAACAATTAACAACAAGATAATAATATAAAGCACAAATTTTAAAGCGTTGTTTAGTCATGTTGTCACGAGGGGCGACGAAGGGTTCAATAAATTGAATTAAATTCACGCCTTCTTCTGTTCCTATGTTGGTCTTATCATTGTCGGATAAACCAAAAAATCTTTGGAATATAGGTTTGGAATCCGACAAGGTAGGCGAATAATTCACAGGGAGAGTGTTTGTAGGGAAACCTAGCAAGGCCTCGAACTCACCAGGAAGGGAGACAATTCTGTCCCCTCTGAACAAGAAAAGATGGTGGTTAGAGTCCCAATGGTTGATTGCGGCATGAAGAAAATCAAAGTTAACCACTAATTGCATATAATTCAATAAAGGGTCCAAGTGGTAAATTTTGAAAGCTAGTTTGTCCTCGGTTTAAAGGGAAGTGAACCATTGCTTCAAACGTTGTTCAAAGCTCTTCACCATTGTTCAAAAAAAAAAAAAGAGAATAAGAGTTTAGAGAGATTAATTCTTTTTAATTTCTTTTGTTACTAAGCGAATGAATGCGAGATGATCAAAATCCTACACGAAACTACGTTTAAATAGACCCAAGAGGGGCCAATTTTCGGCAATTCAGCTTAAAGGAAAGTTCACTGCCGCGACACCCGCGCGCAACAGAATTACATGTGCGCGACTCCCCTGACGCGGCATGTAAGTTGGGTTAATTTCCGTTTTTTGGCTCATATAATGACATAATCTTCATGAGATATTAAGACGAATCATACGCTTGCTTTATAACATTTTGTGTCCCTTTTCTTGCCTTTTTTCTTATTTTCTTTTATTATTTTCTTATTTTCCTTTTATTTTTCTTTTTTTTCCATTGTTTTCCTACTTTCTTTTTCTTTTTATTTTCTTTATTATTATTTTCCTACTTCTTTATTTTCTTTTTATTTTATTTTCTTATTTCCTTTTTCCTTCTTTTTGCCTTCTATTTTTTTAGTTTGTTTATTTTTTCGAGGGGGGTAACTCGGGAACCCTTTCCCTCCCTCGAAAACTTTTTGCATTAACGTACACATGGAAACAAAAAAATAATAATAATGACATATATATACAAAAAAAAAATACAAAAAATATATATACATAAGTTTCTTAAAAATATATATATATAAATGTGTACAAGGGGAATCAGGGTGCTCGACGACTACTAGACGGTTGCTGCACATCCTGCAAAATCCAAAACGAAGATTAATCCATAAAATGTAATAACTTTGCTGCAAAGAAAAAAAGAAATAAAACTTACCGCGATCATCCGATGATCACAACATGACAAAGTCACGAGGGCTCTCCGATAAGCAGCTCGGAAAGCAAGTAAAGTCCTCACCATGCCGTTCACGGTCTCTTGCGGAACCTGTTCCAAGAATACAAGGACAATTAGTAAAAAAATGTATATGAAACAAAAAATAAATAGAAATATTTAAGTACATATACATAAAAGACATACCAACTTAACCGTCTCAGGTACGAATGGTATCCCCTCATCATCCTCGGCCCTTAGAAGGGTCTCACGAATTACTGATCCGACAGCATCGGCATACGTGATCTCCGCTGTAGGAGGCACCAAACCACCTAGCTCGACCCACTAAAAATACATGTGAGAAAAAACGATAAAAGGGTCAAAATTCCGAAAAATAAATAGAAACACGAAAAAAAGAGTTAGAAAACTAGCCGGGACAAAGGCCGGAAAAGGAGTCAGCTTGGATGCTATAAAAGCCGGATAAGAAGTATCCGGCAGCACCAGCTGCTCCTCTGGATAACCAAGGATCGCCTGAGCTCGATCCTCAGTAGACAGCAGGTCCGGACGCAGCATCTGGATTGGGGGATCCGCAGGAACCAAAGGCTCCTCGGTCGAAAGCTGCCAGAGAACACGCTTACCTAAAAACCAAGTGTCGGTCCTCTGGAACACCGAGAGTCCCGTATAGAGGGCCCGGAAACGGCAACGAACCATGCCACACCAGATAGCCTCAGGGACTCCGATGATCAAACTCCAAGGACGGAGATTGTCTATAAAACACAACCACATGAAAAATCGTTAGAAAATGAATAAAATCAAAAAACGGAAAGAGAACATGTAGTTGGAATACTCACTAACGCACGAGTCGCCGAAAGAATCCTTTGGCGAAAGTCGTCGGCAGAAGTAGCTCGTCTCCTCTTGATCTCGACCAATCGATGGCCGACAGGAAAACGAGTAGGCCCAAGCACCCTGGGGGATAAGAAAGGCAGGTACGAGTATCCCCAAGCCTGAAATCGAGAAAAGATAAGCCTTAAAGAAAAAACGAAAGTAATAACCGAAAAAAGCTTAAAACACGTACCTCAAGGATAAGACCATGCCATGTAAGCAAGATCCAAGACACCTCAGTAGCTGCCGCGGAATCCATGACCCGGGTCGCCTTGCCCATAGCTGTAAGCATACGGGCATACGACACCTCCGCCCAACTCAGGTCACCTACTTGCCCCAAATCGCTGAGGCAAATAAGTAACCCAATGGCGAAACGCTCTCCTCGGTAACTCAAGATGGTGACGGAATGAACGTAGGCAATGTATATCCGAGCCAGCTGCTCAGGTGTACACTGCTGGTCAAGCTCGTCAGCCGACAACTCGTCGGCAAGAACCGAGTACGGACAAGATTGCGCGTACACGTGAAGGGTCGACGCAAGACGGTCCCCCACAAGGTCGCGCAATCTCTCGTCTGACCCCTTAAAGAGCTCTATAACTACAGGCTCGCCTCCGAAAGGAAAAACCCGTAATCATATAGAAATCGAAATGGGTAACCGTCATCTCTCCCCGTGGAAAGTGGAAAGTGTTGGTGGAATCTCACCAAAACTCCAGCAATCCACGGAGGAAAGCTGACGATGCAGACTGGCTCGATAAATCCCAAAGAGCCGCCAGCTGGGAGTCAATCCTAGAAAGTGCTACAATCTCCTTTGCCACCTCAGGCAAATTAAACTCTCAAAACGGGCTTGCAGGTCACCAGAGCCGTACAAACACATGTCAGGCTCACTCTAAATAAAAAAACGGTTATGGTTTAAAAAGGAGAAGAAACAAAAGAAAAGAGAAAGAAGCGAAAGCTCGGGAAACTCACGATGTCGCGCCACCCTCGGATCGAAACATGGTGGTCTGGGTCCTACTTAAGGACCCTAAGGTCTCAGTTGGGAGGAGCCTCCCAAACCACCTCCTCTTAGCGACGTCGATCGGCCGCGACGCGTCTCTCTTGAACCTCCTCTCGAGGACGGGTCATCCTCTTCCGAGGGCGAACCGCCTCGTCCGGACCAACGAGAACCTCCTCAGCACCGACAAACAGAGGCGAGTCCATGCTACGTGTAGGGAATATTTCAAGCGCTAACCCCTAGCTTGAACCCCAATGTGATCATACACTAAAGTATGGTGGCGTCCAAAGGGAAAGAAGATAGAGCAAAAGAGTCGCCAACAAGTTTTTTTTAGGAACTTATAAACCGTTCACGGGGTGAAGGTTACACCCCTTAACGATCCAAGAGATCGCCAACTCCAATAGGTCTTGAACCATGACTGGTAGTTCGGGGATGAAGGTACAAATCCAACCTAAAAGAGATTGAACCTGCCCTAATAATAGACCTCTACTTTATTCTGATCGTATTCATGTGCGCTTTCTGACTAACATGCAATCATTAGGTTAAACCCTAAACTTGTTTATCTATGTTGGTTGAATATTAATGCACAAACAAAACTATTATTGGCGATCACTTGTATTATAATCGAATTAACCCTAAACAAGATTATTAATTATCTTATTAAGCGTGATTACAAGTACCAATTCCCTTTAAACATGTATAAAAGGTGTGATCAAGCAATAACAATAAATACCAAGCAACATAATAATAATCATAATTATTATAATTATAAATATTAATAATAATCAAAACAAAAATAATCATGAATCATGTTAAAGCATAATAATAATAGCAAGATCCTAGGCATGATACTAACAAGATTTCTACAATAAAAATCATACTTTTAATCATACTTAGTATTAAAGTTACCCTAGACATGATACTAGGAATCAAAATAACAATCTAAGCATGATTTCTACATCATAATATCAATTAAACCATTAAAGTACTTCCTTGGATGCCTCGTACCTCTTTCTAATAACAAAATACACACGTTAGTAACTTTAAGGAAAATAATAAAACAAACAATTAAATTAAATAATTGAAAGAGAGATTTGGGACCAAACCCTCAAAAATTAAACCTTTCACGTCTAGGGCGAAGGCAACTTCGAATATGGCTAGGTGTATCTAAGTCTTGCGAATGCGGAATTTTGTATTTGAGAGAAGGCTAGTTTATAAAAGAGAGAGAGAGAGAGTAATCAAGAAAATCTTGATGAGAGTTGGTGAATGAAAAAAGAGTTTTTAGAAGACTATTTATAGAGAAAATCAGCCAAAAAGATAAAAAATCAAAACAGAGTTCTGACACGTAAAACGAGGTTAGCGCCAGGCGCCAAGCTTAGCGTCAGGCGCTAATGCTGGCGTTTGGCGCTAACTTAATTATTGACGCATTTTCTAAAATCATATAGAAATTGCCGTACAGGAGGATAAAATCGTATTTTCCTCAAAAACGTTCTTTTATTCTGATTAAAACTCTAAAAAGTCAACAAAAGTCAATTTATCAATGCTAATTGAATTAGGAATGAAAAGAACCTTCTAAAAGAATCTAGAAGATTAAAACCATTCCTAATTGCATTAGGAATGATAAATCTATATTAGGCCCTTTTCTAGATCATTAGGCCGCATATAAGGCTCAAACCGGGCCCAGTTCAGTAATTTGGCCATAACTTCCTCAATATTCATCGGAATTTGGCTTATAATATATCGTTGGAAAGCTCTTTTCAAGCTATATCCAACTACACTACTATTGGACCCATATCATGGACCAACCAAACTGGATTGGCTGTTTTCTTAAATTTGTTTTCAAAAACAGAGAGAAGAGAAAAGAAATTAAAAATATCCGCAACACTAAACTTTCCACACTTTCACTTCATTCGATTATGATTTGACGTGAAAAGTACTCATCACTGGGTTTGTTTTTGGGGAGACACAAATGAGTGTCTACAGAAGCCCCCACTTTGACTGAGTTTGGAGAAACGCACGTTTCGAAAACAAAAGTCAAAGTAGCGATAGGGACGGAGAATGATTCAGAACGTTCTGCGATCCTAAATCATTCTTGTAACGCCGATACCTGCAAACTAGCGTTAGTTAAACAGACAAAAGAGTTAAGAAACGCGTATCTTGCACCTTCGAGCACACGTCTCTGAAAGTAACTGATTTGTTACTGCTTTACTGTTTTGATGACCTCCTGCAAGCTAGAGAACGCCATCCCGCTTGAAGACTGCTACGCTTGTAACTGCCTCCAATTCCGCCATGATAATCTTCCATAAGCCAGGGAACACTATCGAAGATTGCTTCGCTTGAAACGATCCTCTTCCGCTTTGTGACCATCTTCCACGTCTCAGGAAACATGATCGAAGACAAATTCGCTTGAAATCACCTTCAGTTGTTTGTGACAACATTCCGCAAGCTAGGGAATGCTGCCGAAGATATCCTCTCTTGAAGCTATCCTCATTTGTTGCGATAATTTTCTAAAGGAAATTACCAAAGACCTCCGCTTGTCGATCTTTTTTAAAAAGCTCGCTTGAACTTTGCTTCTGCTATGCCTGTATGTCGGCGCTTCTGCTGCTTTTGAACCTGTATGTCGGTGCCTTTTGCAGAATTAACCAGTATGTCGGTGCCTTTCTGAATGAACCAGTATGTCGGTGCATTTTGTGATGAGCCAATGCTTAGGCGCTTTAAGCTAAGTGAGACGATCTTTCATCAGGTCGATCACTTTATGTAATCAAGCCGATTACTAAAAATCATGTCAAATTGCTCAGAGGGGCTAACTGGCGTACCAAGGAACCCAAAATATATTGTATAAGGTTGGACCAACCGTACTGAATGGATGAATGTTCTGGCACCGCTGAAATAACATCAGCGCACTTATCTGGCCGTAGCGCCAGACGCTGGAGCTAGCGCCAGGCGCTAAAGCCTTTCGACTGACGCCAAGGTCTGACGCTTGGCGCTAGAGTCAGGTTTTCCTTAAATACCCTCCTCTTCCTCATTTCCGCTGGTGTTCGTATTTCTTGCTTGAGAATTCCCAGAACTTCAATTCACTCGTTCTTGCTCGTTTCTCAACCAAATTTGCTCAAATTTGTTGCAAATCAAAGCTTATTCCATCCATTTTCCCGATCTATGTAAGTTTCCTTCAAACTCACACCGGTTTCAATGAATTTTGCATGTATTTATTCACGAATTTCTTGAGAATTCGAAATTAGAATTGCTTAATTCTCTTTGTTTATCAAATTTTATGCCATAAAATTGCTTGATTACGTTTATATATTGCCTTGGGAGTAATTTGAGACTTGTTTGACTCAACTTCGTGAAGAAATGAACAAATCACCATTGTTGAACCTCTTAAGGTCGGGAAAACAATGTGGCTTGTTCTTGATATTTTTGCTAGCAATTCTTGTCCAATTTGTCACAATAATTATTATAGTATTGCAAGAAATTGTTTGATTGCTTGAAAAATGCCGTGTATGCTCAATTTAAATTCGTGCTCTGTTTTAGTACTACGTACACTATTTTTTTCACGAACATAGTATCATGCGGCTAGGCGAACCTTAGATACCATAAAACCTTAATTTATGATAATTCTGCGCAATGTAACATGGCTAGACAGCGAGGCTCTAGTTCACGGTCCCGAGACGTTCGACGGGAGCACGAGCCCGTAGAGGACGATGCCTAACCGTCCACTTCGCTCAGCCGACTCCCTGAGTGGGACGAGCGGACCTTGTACTTTTCCCCCGTCCACCATATCTCTGAGAGGGTGAGACGAGGCATCACAGTTGGGAGGACACGCTGTCATGGATTTGGTTGTGACGGCTTGGGCGATCTGTACAAGATGTACATCGCCAGAGACGATCAGACAAGACTTCTATGGGAGTCTTGCGGGCTTACTGCGCTGTTCGAGACCTCCGAGGCCATGGTTGCCTCCGGCGAGGGTCATCATGTAGTCCGTGCTCTGGTGGAGTTCTTTTGGGACACCACCAACACTTTCCACTTCCCCTGGGGCGAGATGATGGTCACTCCTACAGACTTCAGTCTCATTACAGGACTGGAGTTTAGCTCCGTGCCACTGCCGTTCGACAGTGGGATCGACGTTTTTTCTCCTGAGGTCGATGAGCTGTTGGGTCCGATTGTTATTCGGGCTCGAGCTGAGGTAGAGTCGACTCAGTTCAGTGCTAGGGGGATTCGCCGCTCGACTCTAGCAGCGGCTTTTGACGATGGTGCGACAACTCGAGAGCAGCGGGTGCGCATCTTTGCACTCATCTTGCTGTCAGGGACGTTCTCCCCTGATAAGGGTAGTAGGGCGCTGCTTTACTACCTTCCTGCCGTCCGCAATCTACACCGGATCGGGACTTACGACTGGGCCAGCTTGGCCTATGCTGATTTCATCCGAGCGTTGCGGGACTCGTGTCGACATCGGTCCTTCGAGGCCAATGTTGCTCTGTCCGGCTTTTTGAGGGTCGTAGAGGTATACTTTACTCCTATAAAGTTTAGCTCTAAATTTTAGTTAGCACTTGCTGATAACTTTAGTTTCTTGTAGATCTGATTCTACGAGTACTTCCCCTCAGCTGCGCCGGCGAGACCGTCATCGCGCAGGCTTCCAGTTAGCGCTTCTTGGGGCAGCCGCCGTGTGGGGATGTCCACTGCATATGTACGAGATTGGATCATCTCGGTATGATTCTTTTCTTATTTGACATTTTGTGATGCCTTAGATAGATTCTTGCCTGATTGACGCTCTTTGCAGGAGCTTGAGGTGTTGTACCGACCGTGGGTCGACTTGGCAGTCCCTGGGTTAGCCGCGCAGTATTTTGCTGAGCGTCGCTATTTCTTATGGACTTATGGAGCGGCTGCGTACCTTGGAGAGAGGGTTGCTATTCAGCATTCCTCCGATACCTTTGTCGTTCCTGCTCCTCCACCACGTCACATGTTTAATGCCACGAGGTTGGTGAGCCTGTTAGAGGGAGCCGGTACCCCTTGGCGATCTTACACGATCCTTGGGTGATGCTATGGGGAGGAGCTACTGCCGTTGTTAGCTCCAGTTCCTGTACCTGCCAAGGATGTGGCGGTACAATTTTCAGCTTTTACCTTTCATTAAGTAGCCCCCAAGTAATGCTTTACTGATTTTGTTTTGCTTTGTCAAGATGATCCTGCTGAGTTCGTGCCACCCCGTATGTCTATCCATTATCAGGGGACATATGGGCCGATTGAGGAGATGATTCCTCCGGCTCCTGAGGGCGAGCGCTTTGTGGAGCGGTCGATTCCTCGTTACCAGACTCGGGTAAGCTTGTTTATTTGCAACTTTTTGTCCATATATGTTATGCATGTTTACTGACTTATTTCTTTGACAGTTCTCACGCGAGGTGGTTTCGGCGATGGCACGATGCATAGATGCCTTCCGGAGCCAGCTTGTCCAGATGAGGAACATGGCTACCTGCCGTCGAGACAACGCCGTTCAGGAGGTAGTCTTCCCTTCTTATGTTTTTGTATTACCGCTTCTATTTTTTCTGTTTCTGATCTTAGTTTCTTTTGCAGGGTCGGCCCATTCCTTCTCGTACCCGCACGAGACCTGAGGTGAGGAAGGATCCGGCGAGGTCTAGCTCGAGACATCATCGTACTGGTTCGGGAGGTCGGGGCGGTCGTTCTGAGGCTGCTCGTACCGAGGCGGTAGAGGGCTTAGGCTCTTCATTTGATGGTGCTCATGCCGCGCCGGTAGGCCAGGGAGAGTCTACCTCAGCTCTTAGAGGTGGTGAGATGTACGAGGTTGGCTCGTCATCGCAGCAGCCTTAGCCTCAGGTTGATCTTGGGTGGACGGGTCCTGTGTTGAGCTTTCCTCCTCCCGAGGAGACTGGAGCTGGAGCAAGAGCTGGTGGAGAGGTTACTCCTCGCACGGCGCAGTTCTATGAGATGATGGATGTACGTCCCCCGGCGCCGTAGTTTATTCCTGTGCTTTTTATTTATTTTATTTTGACTTTGTATAGAACTTTGCCTTTTAATTAGACTCATTATTTAAACATGTTTTGTATATACATACTATTATGAGTTTATTCTTTATTTATCACGTTTTTTCATTTATTATTATTATTTTTATTATGTGCATGTTTGTGTGTGCAAGGAAATGTGAAAAAAATTTGCGCAAAAATTCCGTCATTTTATTATTGATGGAGGGTATCCGACTTTCTCCCCCAAAAAAGAAAAAAATGAAAAATAAAAGTCAAATAAAATATTGGATTTATAAAAACTTGGAAGTTAGTCCAAATAAAATCAGAAAAATAATATAATTAATATAATAGCTATATTAATTAAAAGGGAGGAATAAATTAATATTTAGAAAAAGATAAGGAAACCGTAAAGTCATTAGCAGAGTCGCATTAAGTCGAAAACGCGGTTTTTTAGAAAGCGCGTACGATGAGGCATATTGGCGCCAGCTGGCGCCACGCGTTTTGGTGTAGCGCCAGGCGCTACACTTAGCATTTGGCGCTAGGCTCTGGCGTCAGGCGCCAATAGTTGGCGTCTGGCGCTAAAGAGCGCTGACTCCGAATCCTTCCTGGATTAAAACTGCTCCGATTTTGTGTATAAATAGCCCCCTGCCCAGCCGATTCTCTTCATAATTTCAACAAATAAAATATTTCTTAGCTTTTAGAAAAATAACATCATGTCTCTAGTCTCCAAAAGTTTTACCAACTACACCCAAGAATGGTGTCGGTCTCTTAATGCCAAAGAAAGAAAAGAATTAGATGTGTTTCTCTTGGGGGGTATTTATGGTATCAAAGGAGTAGATCTTGATTAAGATTTTATTCATACCGCTCTAGAATATTGGGATGTAGATACTCATTGCTTTAGAATAGGGTATGATGAAATTAGCCCTTTGCCGGAAGAATTTGGTGCTATTTTAGGCTTCCCTGCACTAGATCTTGTAGTAATCCCTAGAATAAATTAATATTATTATAAGGATTTTGAACGCTTCTTCAATTTAAAAGACAAATATCTATCAAAAATAGTAGATGGTAGCATAGTTAATTTGAAAGAATTTGCTCGCCATTATTTTGATAGACCTTATTCTGAATCTTTCCATGTTTATAGAAGAAGGGCTTTCCTGTTTTTCATGCTTAATCGATTTTTTCTTACTAGTGGTAAAAATAATGAGGGTCAATCAATTATATCCACTGTTTTAGAACAAATTGAATCAGGGAGAAATCTAATGTCTTTAATAGTTGGAGAGACTATGCTTAGTCTTGATGAGTTAAAGAGAAATCCAAAAGCACCTTTTCGGGGTTCTCCAATTTTATTACAGGTAGAAAAATAATATTTTTAATTACAGAAATCAAAAATATATTTTTGTATAGTAATAATAATTTATTTGCATTGCAATTTTTACAGATGTGGCTAATGGAAAGACTGGAATTAATTAGCCCTCCAGACAACATTGAGAAGTATACTCTAAATTGCTTCGTGAGAAGGAAGAAACGCTTCTCTAAGATGGGGCGCCATGAATGGAAGAAGGTCTTCGAGTCTTGTAATTTTCCCATCAAGTGGTTCATCCCTTGGTGGAAAATAGAAAAGATGGTTGGTGTCAACAAGCAACCTTTCTGTCGTCTTCCAAGCTTGTCTCGTATGACTTTTTATTATCCCTGCAGGGTAAAAAGACAATACGGCCTACTTCAGACTATTCCTTCTGGTGATCTTCGTCGTCCATACGAGTTCCCTGTCTCCCAGGAAGTAGACAAATTTGATGCTTATTGGAGTGCTAGACCTTTATGGGAAGTAATTACCCAAAAGGTTCCTCCTTCCTTGCCCAATGATGTGAAAAAGTGGCTTCTGAAGAAACCTTCAAAGGACGTGAAGAAAAATCAGAGTAAAACTGATGTGAAGAGCCATCTAGGTGACAATGTGATTCCTGTTAAGGAACGCTTAGGTGAAAGAATTGAGTTCAAAACACCTATAATGCCTAAGAAGAAGAGTACTGCAAAAGATAAAGGAAAAAGGAAAGCTGACACCACAGAAAAGAAAGCTTGGGTAGAAAAGAAGCATGGAGTCCTAGCTGAGGGGGAAACTATTTACTATAAGATTGAATGTAGGTCCTCTAAAGGATGCCTACTAGCTAAGCTTATGGATGAGGAAGAAGAAGCAGACAAAAATTGGAAAAGGGCTAAGAAAGAGAAAGAAGATTAAGAGCATTGCTTAATTTCCAATTATTAGACTTAGTTTTTAAATTTAAAGTTAATTTATTTAAGCCTTATTTAAATTCCTTCAATAATGTAATTTATTTTATTAATGAAATTCCAGCTTTTTAATTAAATTATTTACTTTAAATTTATTTTATTAAAGCAATGAAAACCGAAGAATTAATTTTTTAGAAATTTTTTCGAGTACGGAAGTCGAAAATTTTCCGAGAAACACCGAAATATTCCCAGACATTTAACAGTAAATTGACGCCACAATTTTGCGACTGGCGCCGGCTGCGGCAGTCTGGCGTCAGGCGACGGATGCCGTCGTCTGGCGCTAACGTGCATCGGCTGGCGCCAGAATGTTTTCCGTGACGCCGACGTTTTGTCGATCTTCTGTCGAATTTTTTATTAATTCTAGGATGCAAGATTTTTAAAAAATAAAAAATAAAGTGGTCGCACCCGTAAAGGGTTGCCTACGTATCCTTTCTTAAGGAATTAGGCCAAATGTAGCTCTTATGAGTATCCTACTCAGGTAATTATGGGTAGTATTTCTTAAGTTGGTCAAGATTGGTCATGTTCGAGAAATCATTGCCATCCATGTCAGTTAATTTTGATGCGCCTCCTGACAGGATTGTTTTGACAATGTAGGGTCCAGACCAATTAGGTCTAAATTTTCCCCTTGGATCTAAAACATTTTTCCTTAATGCTTTTAACACCAAGTCTCCTACTTTGATGTTTCTTATCTTAACCTTCTTATTAAAATGCCTAGCCATACGAGTTTGGTAACATTGAGTGTGATGTAGAGCTTCTAGTCGTTTTTCATCGAGTAGAATTAGCTCTTCATATCTTGCTCTAGACCATTCAACTTCATCGAGTTTTCTCTCTAACGCGATGCGTAGAGATGGAATCTCTAGTTCGACAGGTTGTACGACATCCATCCCATAAACCAAGGAAAATGGCGTATTTCCTGTTGATGTGCGAATTGACGTGCGATAACCCCACAATGCGAAGTGAAGTTTGTCAGGCCAATCCTTATAATTTTCCGTCATTTTCTCGATGATAGTCTTTAGATTTTTATTAGCTGCCTCGACTGCTCCATTTGCTTGAGGCCTATAAGGGGAAGAATGATGATGTTGAATGCCATATTTTTGTAACAATTCTTCACATTCGGCTTGAAAGTGAGTTCCATTGTCACTTATCATTTCATGTGGGACTCCGTATCGACAAATAATATTTCTCTCGATAAAGAGTGCTACATATTTTGCAGTGAGTTTAGCGTATGATTGCGCTTCGACTCACTTTGTGAAGTATCAATTGCCACTAGGATATAGTCGTGGCCTCCTGTTCCTGGGGGAGTGATTTTGCCGATGATGTCGATTCCCCGTGTAGAGAACGGCCATGGCGACGTGTAGGTGTAGAGCAAGGATGGAGGAACATGTTGTAAGTTGGCATAGATTTGGCACTTAGGGCATCTTTTTACGTATTGATGGCAATCCCTATTCATTGTAGTCCAATAATATCCTTCTCGCATTATCTTTTGGACTAACATTTTTCCATTTATGTGAGTGCCACAGATTCCTTTGTGGACAATCCTCATTGCTCTTTAGGCATCCTTTTTTCCTACACAGAAGAGAGCTCGACCCTTAGGTACCCTTTTATGTAGCTCGTTGTCTATGAGTACGTATTGGGAAGCCAAGAGTCTTAATGCTCGTTTTGCTCTTTTGTCAGCATGGGGAGGGTATTCTCCTTTGGTGACGTAGTTGAGTATATCCCCTACCACGGTTCTTCTTCTTCTTCTTCTTCTTCTTCTTCTTCTTCTTCTTCTTCTTCTTCTTCTTCTTCTTCTTCTTCGTCTTGGACTATTTCATCATCTTCTATAGCTTGAATATATGCTGGTTTGTGCCTTTTTTCTATAGTTAGAGGCATTTGCTCGATTTCCGTGGGAATCCTAACCATCCAGGCTAGTCTTGCCAAGGCATCAGCGAATTGATTTTCTTCTCTAGGTAGATATGTGTATTCTACCTTCTCTAACTGATTAGTAAGAGTTTCCAGATAGGTTTGGTAAGGGGCCAGACTTTCGCTCCTTACTTTCCACCTTTTGGATATTTGATTGATGATTAATGAAGAGTCCCCGAATATCCGTAACTTTTTTACTCCCAATGCCAAAGCTGTTGCAAGGCCTACCACGCATGCTTCGTATTCAGCAGCGTTATTCGTAACGTCAAAATAAAGCTTTATGGAGATTGGAACATGCTCTTCTTTAGGTGATACTAGTAATACTCCAACGCCACATCCCTTTTAGTTTGAGGCTCCGTCGAAGTATAAGGTCCAAGTATCATCTTCAGTGACCATTAAGTCTTCATTTGGAAATTCATTGTCTTGTATTGGTGTCGAGTCTTCTATTGGAAAGTCCGCTAGAAAGTCTGATACCACAGATCCTTTGATAGCTTTTTCAGCATAAACCTTACATCAAACTGGGCTAAATTGACTATCCATCTCGATATGCGTCCATTGAGCGTAGATTTCTCGAATAGATACTTGAGTGGATCTAACCGGGAGACTACAAAGACTGTATGCAATAGCATGTAATGTCTTAACTTGGTTGTGGCCCACACCAAGGCGAGGCACAATTTCTCAAGTGGTGTATAATGTGCTTCATATTCGAGCATTTTCTTGCTTAGATAGTAGATGGCGTTTTCTTTGCCTTCTACTTCTTGTGCTAGCATTGCTCCCATTGTCTCTTTGGTAACTATTAAGTACAACCTAAGAGGTATTCCCGGAAGTGCTGGTGCTTATACGGGAGGATTTGCGAGATAGGATTTGATCTTTTCAAAGGCTTTTTGACACTCGTCATCCCATATTACCGATACATTCTTCTTAAGCTTTTTAAAGATTGGTTCACATATCGTCGTCAATTTTGATATGAACCTACTTATGTATAGCAATCGGCCAATGAATCCTCGAATCTGCTTCTCGGTTTTGGGCGGTGGCATCGACATGATTGCTTTGATTTTGGTTGGGTCTATCTCTATTCCTCTAGAGCTTATGACATAACCCAAAAGCTTGCCTGAAGTGACTCCAAAAGCACACTTAGATGGGTTCAACCTCATATTATATTTTCTTAGCCTTTCGAAAAATTTTCTTAAGGCTACTTGATGACCTGGGCGGTCTTTTGATTTTACAATCATGTCGTCCACATATACTTCGACTTCTTTATGCATCATGTCATGGAGTAAGGCAGTCGCCGCAGGTTGGTAAGTGGAACCCGCGTTTTTCAACCCGAATGGCATTACCGTGTAGCAGTAAGTGCCCCATGATGTTATGAAGGTTGTTTTCTCCATGTCTTCTTCTGCCATGAGAATCTGATTATAACCTGCATATCCGTCCATGAACGAGAGAAGTGCGTGATTTGCTGTGTTATCCACCAGAATATCGATGTGTGGTAAAGGAAAGTCGTCCTTTGGAATTGCCTTATTTAGATCTCGATAGTCGACACACATTCTTACCCTTCCATCTTTTTTCGGAACTGGGATGACGTTGGCGACCCATTCGGGGTATTTAGATACCTTGATGAAACCTGCAGTTATCTGTTTTTGAACTTCTTCTTTTATTTTAAGAGCTACGTCGGGTTTCATTCTACATAACTTTTGTTTTACAGGTTTCATTCCCGAAATTAGTGGTATAGTGTGTAAAGCTATTTCTCTATTAATGCCTGGCATATCTTCGTATGACCAAGCAAATAAATCAATGAATTATTTAAGTAAGTTAATTAAATCGGTTCTTTCTTGTTCTTTAAGTGTTAGTCCGATTTTAACTTCTCTTTTATTGGTTGAATCATTTGAGATATCAACCGTCTCAGTTTCTTCAATTATCGGTGTTTTCTTTTCAAGTGTTTCCATTGCTTTAATAAGTTCTTTATCTTTTTCATTGTTAGTTAAGTAATGCTCGTCATCTTGGGTTAAAGAAGAACACAAGAAGTAAGGAGAAGAAATTATATTATTATACTCTGAGATCATTACATCAAAGAGTGCTATGTCCTCAGGGACTTGATCACTAACTATTCTAGGAGAAGAGATAGAAGGGGAAGGTGCTACTACTAAAGACCTAGATGATTCTGTAGGGAGAGACTCTGACTCTGACTCAGACGACTCTTCGAACATCAGTCCTTGCCCTGTCATGATGGATATCTTTCTTCCACTTGGAGTAGTTACCTTGACGGTCTTGCGCCACCCTTGTAGTGATCCTTCTGCTGGAGTGATTAGCTTCGAAGGATCAAAGTTTTCACTTTGTAGGACTGTTTGAATGAGCGAGGAGTTATCCTCTTTGTACGTCGGCTCATCCTTTTCTCGCCCAAATAATAATCCCATGACGTTAAAGTCAAAGCATGGGGGTGCTTTCTCCTTATGGATAGGAGTTGGGATTTCATCTAAGAAATAGCAATCCAAGAAAATTTCAAATCCCGGTTGCCTTATGCCGTTTACGACAAATGGTTTGGGAAATTCGTGGCATGGATAGTCCTCTCCTTCTTTTATGAATTAACCATTAAGGGTGAGAGGGTACTGATCTATTAGGATTGCTTTCTTTTGGATGCGAGCGTCCCTACGTGCCTTTGATTTTTCCTGGGCTCGCTTAAGATCTTTCTGAGTCGGTTCGAAACCAAGTCCGAAAGTATCTAATTTAGGGAGGCCAGGTGACTCCAGCGGTTTTGCTATTCCCTTTTTCTTTCCTAGGGTCATCCCAGGAAAATGTCCTTGTTTCTTTAGAATAGTATTCACAATCATGTTGGAATGGGGGTTGTGGCCGAGAGGGGTCCTTTAATCCTCCTGGATTAAGGAGACCTCTTCGTTAAAGCCCCATAAATCTTCATCATCCTCATCGTGCTCCACGTTAATTATTGGGTTTTCTATAGACTTGATTCTCATAGGTGAAGCATCGATGGTGATAGGAATTCCCCCAACTATGGCTTTTACTTGTTGGTGGAGAGATGAGGGGACGACCTTTAGGTCATGAAGCCAAGGGCGTCCCAACAATAAATTGAATGAAGCTTTGATATCTACTACTTGGAAAGTAGTAGCATGTTCTATCACTCCCGCCGTTACATTCATGGTAATTTTACCAAGAGCTTGACGACGAGTGTTGTCGTAGGCTTTTATTCCTTGTGTTGACGGGGTTAAGTCTTCATCCCTTATGCCTAGCATCCTCGCAGTTCTAAGTGGACAGACGTTAATGGCTGATCCATTGTCTACATAAGTCATAGGGACGTTCATTCTCTTGCAAACTACTGTGAGGTTTAATGCCTTATAGTGTTTGTCACCGTCTGGGGGTAAATCCTTGTCAGAAAAGGTGATCAAATTTATGGGACTATGTAGATCACTCGTGAGGAATTTAGCCAACCCCTCAGGAGTGGTGTCGGAATCTATCCCTATTTTGTCCATGGCATTCATTACAGCCAACCTATGTTCTCGGGATGTCGCTAGAAGTTTCCATACGTTCATTTCAACTTTTGTCTTCTTGAACTGTTTGACGATATCATTATCTTCAATGATAGGCATGGGAACTTGTTGTGTGGTTGGCATGGGTTGTGTTGAAACAGGAGGTTGCATTCTCCCGGATCTCGTGAGGACGTCTATTGATGAATCTTCTTCAACCCAAAAGTCATCCATGGCATATGACACCGAAGGTGGAGGTCCTACCATGTCTTTTAAGTAGACGTCTTCTTCGTCGCTGTCCCAAACTCCATTAATACTTGCATCCTCTTCTTGTGGAACTTGGACTAGTTTCTTTTCATCAATCATTTTCTGAATTAAATCCTTGAATTTAAAACAGTTTTTGATAGTGTGACCTCCTGATTGATGATACTGACCGTAATATCTATCTGTCCTTTTCAATGATTCGAATGGTCTCGGTTCGAGAGGTTTGATCTCGCCACTCTCGGAGAGTATTTTGAACATTTGTATATATGGGATCCTAATTGGAGTGTATAGTCTATTACTCTTCTTGGGTTTTTCGGTGACTTGTAAAGGAAAACGTTTTGCCTCGTAAGTCGTTCCCATGGGTGTGGACTCTTTCTTAGGTTCATTTTTAGGGAGTGGAACCTCGTCACATTTCTTCTGAAGTTCCTTTATAGCCTTGAGAGTTTCACGTAGCAAGTGTGATCCTTCCATCATAGACAGTGTGAGCGATGTATATCCTCTTTACTTGCTAGTTCTGGAAGGTTATCCATGGCGTCGACAAAGATTTCCTCCTCTTCTTCGATGGCATGGATTTCTTTAACAGGTTTGATGAGAGACGAGGGGTCAACCTCGTTTTCTTCATCAAAGATAGCCAAGGAATGAGCGAGAGGCGCATTATCAATACTTAGCTTCTTACTGGCAGGGGGTAATGGCAGCTTGTTGTTGTCGATTAAGTCTTGGATAGCTTCTTTAAGCTTCCAACAGTTCTCGGTGAGATGGCCCCTACCTTGGTAATACTTGCAATGTGCATTGGGGTTCCAGTTAGTCGACCTCTTTTCGACTGGTGGGTCCCCAAAAGGTCCAATAGGAGTTATAAGACCTTTTGCATTTAGTCGGTCAAATGCGGTGTCATAACTCATGCCAATAGGAGTAAAGTTCCTCCTAAATGGTTTCTTTTGTCCTTGATTATTCATAGCAAGGACTTCACCTAGGTTAAAAGTGCTAACATTGTTTGAGTGGGTAGTTTTGGAAGAAGAAGGATTGTCGTTCTTCTTGCCTTTCCAGCCAATGTTAGAGTTATTGTTGGCAGCTTTCAACTTAGCCAGATCGTCTTCAATATTGATTCCAATGTCATAGACGGCCTTGAAGGTATGGAAATTATTTTGATACTTGAGATGCTTGGAGTATTTTTCTTGAAGGTTTTTTATGAATAACCTTACAAATTCTTTTTCACTCGGCACCTCAATCATCTTAGCTGAGGTTTCTCTCCATTTGTTAAAGAAGGAAGTGAAGCCTTCGTTCTCCTTCTGCTTGAGGATTTCAAGTTCCCTATAGTCAGTCTCAACTTGAATGTTGCATTTGTATCTATCAACGAAAGCGTTTGCTATGAACTCCCAGGTGGAGGTTTTTTCTTTCTCGAGAGAAAAGAACCATTGTTGGCAAACGGTCTCGAGAGATAGTGAGAACAGAGAGGGGAACACCTTCTTGTCGATACCCTTAATACTTATCATTGTTTCGAAGGCTCTTAAATGAAAATAAGGGTTATTGGTTGCTTTGAATTTCGGGATGTCGTTGGCATTGAACTTCTGGGAAGAAGATCTTTGTCCACCGAGACCCCTTGTGAACTAATCCCTTGAAACTTGTAGTCGCTAAATAGCTTACTTAGACTCTCTTGCATGAGGTCCATCTGTTGTTGTTTCACGGGATCTTCGATCTTAAGGGTTAAGAGCTTTAGTGCCTCAGTCACGGTAACCAGTTGGTTCCTGAGCTCATTGACTTCTTCTTGTGTTGCCATTACTGTCCTAGCTTTTCTCTTACGAGCAATGGGTTTGTCGAAAAGTTGGACTTGTACGAAAATATTGTCTTTGATTAACCGCCCTTCCTTTCTTGACCACGCGCTGTAATTTAAACCATTTTTGTTTTAATTACTTGACTCAAATCGACCTTGACTTTACGGTTTTAAAGAGGGAGAAAAAAAATAGGTGCAAAAATAATGTATATATTTTTAGGAACCAAGTATGGTATTTAAATTGGAGGATTAATATCCGACTTACTCCCCTAAAAAAAATGATGGAAAAAATGCGCATACAAGACTCTCTTAGACATGGTGAAAGTATGTGTATTGGTGTGTGCATTGAGTGTAAGTGACATGCTTGGACTTTTGTGTAAGACCATAGGACTTGGTGCCTAGACTTAGTTAATGACTTAACAAGGTATTATTAACAATAAAATTTAACCGAACTAATTAGCAAACTGGTTAATTAGACATAAAGTGATGACTCGGTCAATAATCCGAACTGTCGTCAAAACGACAGGACTAGCGCCTCTCTTTGCAGTGTAGCGCCAGACGACAGAGCTGTCGCCAGGCGCCACACTCCACAGAGTGGCGCTACAGTTCAAGCTTTGGCGCCATTGCTGGAGCTTCAATCTAAAACTGTTTTCGGTATTGTTAATCAACAGGGGTATGCCTAAAGTCGTACTAGGTCAATTCTTATTAAAATATTACTTTATTTACTCAAATTAATTAATTAATTAATTAATGAGGCAAAGTTCTTTTAGTAATTAATTTATTTAATCTTAGCACAAGTCAAACAAACGGTTAAGAAAAACACATACCATATGCACAACAAATAATGCACAATTAGTCAAGTAGGCACAATATGATGCAATGAGTTTGCAACCTAACCATGGCTCTAGTTCTCTAAAGTTTCGGATATGGGTTAGTCAATAAAGGGTCCATGGTTAATTTTCCGGATGCACCGCGCGGAAGCCTAACCGTGAAGGGTTGGCGCGAGTGGATGGGACACCGCGAGTTTTAGAAAAAAATCACTTCCATGGTTTGGTGAATTCAACATTCTCGGATGTACCCTTTGTTGCTCAAAGCGTTCAATCAGGTAGATGGAGCATGAATTCCCAGGGGGTTATGTCCATATGTAGAACACATATGGGTTTCAAAAAAGTGAGAAAAACTCAATCAGGAAGTAGGATCGAGCGAACAATGCTAAAAACTGGTCGAAATTAGAACGCATATTTCTGGCTCGGTATTGGAAGAATTTGTTGCCAGCAAACAGAGATTGGCGCCGGATAATGGCTGTAGCGTTTGGCGACAGAACTGTCGTCTGGCGCTACAATCAAATTTCTGGCGCTAACTTCTTTTCGCTGACGCTAATTCCTACATGCCTCAGCAGCTTTCCGTGCTCGATAAAATTTTCCAGTTTCGCGCAGTGTTATTTCGGTCCTAGTTGTGAAAGATATTCCTCAAATTTCCTACGTGTAAAAATCCTATGTTTTAACTCATTACGGATGGTCTTTACAATGAGATCTTTTTTATGCATAAGACAATAATGTTAATCAAAATTACGCACATGAAATACTTAGAACGTTTCGAGTCTCATCCACTCATTCTAAATCATTGCCGAAAATAATTTCAGGAATTAAAATAGAAATCCTCCCCGGTGGAGTCGCCAAAAACTATAGGGAATATTTCAAGCTCTAACCCCTAGCTTGAACCCACTGGGATCATACACTAAAGTACGGTAGCGTCCAAAGGGAAAGAAGATAGAGCAAAAGAGTCGCCAACAAGTTTTTTTTAGGAACTTGTAAACCGTTCACGAGGTGAAGGTTACACCCCTTAACTATCCTAGAGATTGTCAACTCCAATAGGTCTTGAACCATGACTGGTAGTTCGAGGATGAAGGTACAAATCCAACCTAAAAGAGATTGAACCTGCCCTAATAATAGACCTCTACTTTATTCTGATCGTATTCATGTGCGCTTTCTGACTAACATGCAATCATTAGGCTTAACCCTAAACCTGTTTATCTATGTTGGTTGAATATTAATGCACAAACAAAACTATTATTGGCGATCACTTGTATTATAATCGAATTAACCCTAAACAAGATTATTAATTATCTTATTAAGCTTGATTACAAGTACCAATTCCCTTTAAACATGTATAAAAGGCGTGATCAAGCAATAACAATATATACCAAGCAACATAATAATAATCATAATTATTATAATTATTGTAGGGAATAATTTCAAGCCTTAAAATCCCACTAGCTTGAACCCCACTGTGATCATACACTAAAGTATGATGGCGTCCAAAAGGGAAGAAGATAGAGCAAAAGAGTCGCCAACAAGTTTTTTAGGAACTTGTAAACCGTTCACAAGATGAAGGTTACACCCCTTAACGATCCAAGAGATCGTCAACTCCATAAGGTCATGAACCAAATAAGGGTCCGATGATGAAGGTACAAATCCAACCTAAAAGAGATTGAACCTGCCCTAATAATAGGCCTCTACTTTATTCTGATCGTATTCATGTGCGCTTTCTGACTAACATGCAATCAATAGGATTAAACCTAAACCTGTTTAATCTATATTGGTTGAATATTAATGCACAAACAAATCTATTATTGGCGATCACTTGAATTATAATCATATTAACCCTAAACAAGATTATTAATTATCTTATTAAGCATGATTACAAGTACCAAATTCTCTTTAAGCATGCAATAAAAGGTGATCAAGCAATAAAGAATAAATAATCAAGCAACATAATAAATAATCAATATCATGAATAATAATTATAAGAATAATAAAATAATTCATAATCATTCCAACAATTATAATCAAGATCATGTTAATATCAAAGCATAATAAACATAGCAAGATCCTAGGCATGATACTAACAAGATTAATAACAAACCCTAGCATGTCACTAAGCAATAAAAATTAAATCTTTAACCCTAACATGATACTAACAATCATAAATATTAGAAATAACATAGGAAGCATCACAGGAATCATAATAAACATATTTGATATTATAACCTTTTTCCCTAAACATGATATTAGGAATCATAATAACAATTTAAACATGATTTCTACATCATAATATCAATAAATCAATTAAAGTACTTACTTTGATGCCTCGTACCTCTTTCTAATAACAAAATACACACGTTAGTAACTTCAAGGAAAATAATAAACAAACAATTAAATTAAATAATTGAAATAGAGATTTGGGACCAAACCCTCAGAAATTAAAACCTTTCACGTCTAGGGCGAAGGCAACTTCGAATATTGCTAGGTGCTTCTAGATCTTGCGAATGCGGAATTTTGTATGAAAAAAAGTAAGAAAGAAAGAAAGAAAGAAAGCTAAAGAATTCTAGAGAATTAATGTTTGTTGATGATAACTTGCGAATGAGGAGAATTGGTGAATGAAAGATGATGAATGATGATTGTAGATCATGAATTGTAGATGAATCAAAACGGAGTTTTTGATACGATATTTATAGAGAAAATCAGCCAAAAAAGATAATTTAATAAAACAGAGTCTGACGCACGCAAAACAAGGTTGGCGCCAACCCTGGCTAGCTGGCGCCAGCCACCAATGGCTAGCGCCTGGCGCCAACCCTGGTTCCAGGCGCTAAGGCCTGGGGTTGGACGCCAAACTGGATTTCAACGCGTTTTCGAAAATCTTATAAATTTACCGTACTGGAAGATAAAATAATATAATTTCTTCGAAAATGCTATTTGATTTTGATTAAAACTCTGAAAAGTCAACAAAGTCAACTTATCAATGCTAATTGAATTAGGAATGAAAAGAACCTTCTAGAAGATTCTAGAAGACCAAAACCATTTCTAATTGCATTAGGAATGATAAATCATATTAGGCCCTCCCCTAGATCATTGGGTCGTACATAAAGCTCAAACCGGGACCAGTTTAGTAAATTGGCCATAACTTCCTCAATATTCATCGGAATTAGGCTTATAATATATCGCTAAAAAAGGTCTTTGCAAGCCCCATCCAACTACACTACTATTGGACCCATATCATGGACCAAACAAACTGGATTGGCTGTTTTCTTAAAATAAAGTTTTTAAAATCAGAGAGAAGAAAGAAAAGAAATAAAAACTTCCTCAACACTAGACTTTTCACACTTTCGTTTCATTCGATTATGATTCGACGTGAAAGGTACTCATCACTGGGTTTGGTTTTGGGGAGACACAAATGGGTGTCTACAGAAGCCCCCACTTTGACTGAGTTTGGAGTAACGCAGGTTTCGAAAACAAAAGTCAAAGTATCGATAGGGACGGAGAATGATTCAGAACGTTCGGCGATCCTAAATCAATCTTGCAACGCCGATACCTGCAAACTAGCGTTAGTTAAACAGATAAAAGAGTTAAGAAACGCGTATCTTGCACCGTCGAGCACACGTCTCTGAAAGTAACCGATTTGTTTTGATGACCTCCTGCAAGCTAGAGAATGCCATCCCGCTTGAAAACCGCTACGCTCGTAACTGCTTCCAATTTGGAAGATTGCTTCGCCTGAAACTATCCTCCTCCGCAATGATAATATTCCACATCCTAGGGAACATTATCGAAGATTATTTCTCTCGAAACAATCCTCATCCGCATTGATAATATTCCACGTCCCAGGGAATACTATCAAAGATTGCTTCTCTTGAAACAATCTTCAGCTGTTTGTGACAACTCTCCATAATCCAGGGAACGCCACCTTGCTGTTTCGATGTTCACTCGTCTCTGAACAAAGAGCTTCTTTTTTATATGATCTTCTGAATGATGTGTCCACGCGTCTCTGAACGAAGAGCTTGATAATAGGATGCCCACGCGTCTCTGAGCAAAAGAGCTTGTAGGAAATGTCCACGCGTCTCTGAACAAAAGAGCTTGAAAAGGATTGTCCACGCGTCTCTGAACAAAATAGCTTTTGAATGATATGCCCACGCGTCTCTGGAGCAAAAGAGCTTGATGGAAATGTTCACGCGTCTCTGAACAATAGAGCTTCAGTACTTGAACGTTTGTTGCGATAATGTCTTGAAGAAAAAATTTCCGAAGACCAACGTTTGTCGATCTCTAAAGCTCGCCTGAACTTTATTCTGCTAAAACCAGTATGTCGGTGTCTCCGTGATTAGGCGCTTTAAGCTAAGTGAGACGATCTTTCATCAGGTCGATCACTTATTGCAATTGTAATCAAACTGACTACTTAATCATGCCAAATTGCTTATAGGGGCTAACTGGCGTACCAAGGAACCCGAAATTGCTGTATGAAGTCGAAATCACCTTTCTGAGAGGCTTCAAGCTCTGTCGTTGCTGAGATATTTCTGGCGTCAGGCGCTGGAGTAGGGTCTTCCCTGTTCTGTTGCACTTGTATTTATTTTTTACTATAGAACTTTGCCAATTTCTTTAATTATCTTAGGGTTGACCTAAGGCTTAAAAAAATATCTTAGGGTTGACCTAAGGCTTTAAATTATCTTAGGGTTGACCTAAGGTTTAATGTTGCTTGACTCATCGACTTGACACGACTCAAGGTATAAACTTGACTCGCTGATTGACTGACTCGAGGTTGACTCGACTCAAAGTGAAATGACACATGTGTTAGACTCATGACCCGTGTGTGCATAGTGTTGATTATGCGACTTGAAAAGGCAAAAAAGCAAAAAATTTCCGTCATTTTTGTGGAGGGTACCGACTTTCTCCCGAAAAGGAAAGACGGGAAAAAGAATCAAAAGTTTGAAGATGCATGTTGAATGAGCTTAGTCAAATGTCATTCGATACTATCTCTCAAGGTGCAAGGATTAATCCATCCTAGGCTATCTCAATGGTTGACTCCATGATGAAAGTATTTGGGTAACTTAGGCACGGAGGCTAAGCACTTCATACTTCTATGTAATGACAATTATGAGTGATGAGTTATGTGATAAGGCATGCTTCATCGTTATGTTAAGATTTCGTGACAAAGGGTTCCTAAGGGAAATATATTTGGTCATGAATGCGTGATGTGTGTGATAGTGACACTAAAGTTAGGCCGCAAGAGCTAAGTGTGTGAAAAAATATATCTTAGGCTAGGTAAGCTAATGATGTAGGGATCAAGCCCCCAAGTCTAGCTCTAAATGAATAGGGATGAGCATTGGAGATCCCTTGATATGATCATGGTGTAAGTGTGTGAATGTGAATATGAATGCATGTTTATTACGGCCGCACCTCGATGTGAGGTTGCCTACGTATCCGTTAGGAATCAGGCCGAACGTAGCTCTAGCCGAACCTCGCACAAGTGTGTATACCTCAAAAAAGGTCTTTTTAAGGGTTGTAAGGTGGTTAGGCTAAAGGTTTGAAGAAGAAGGGAATAAAGGCTCAAGACCCTAGATAAGCCCCCAAGGTGTGCAACCTTGCTTTTGAATATCTGTATTTTTATGCTTGAGGTTTTCTACTCTTTTTTTTTTAAGCTCTCTTTCATCTTTTGCTTTAGCATCTATTTTATTTTAATAAGTGTGGGCAATCTCGATCATGCGGTCTATCACTCACTTGGCATTCATGTTTCTCAGGCACGGTACCGAGCACTCGATAAGAGACGCAATCTGAGACGTGTTCTTATCGAAGATATTTTCACATCAAAGACATTGGAACACTTACCCTTTTGTACACTTTTATTTATTTTTTTGCTATTTTTGCTATCTTTTGAATTACTCAAGCCTTCTTAAAATTGCATAAGTTACACACCATCCCATCCCAAGGCTAGGTAGATGTAGGTTGAAAAAAGAAAGGTCTATCGTTAGACGAAGCTCAAAGTGGTTTATGAAGAAAGGATTGTATAATTGAAGGGCGAAAGGAGATATGATGTGGCTACAAGAGGTGCCTTAAATCATTGTATACCTTGTGTTTAGCTCGACATGGATTTTTTTTCTTTTTTTTTTTTTTTTTTTTTTTGATGCAATGCAATGTGATGATCATGTGCAAGGAAATAGATGCTCATTTTATTAGAAGAAAATAAAGAATCTACAAAGTTAATATAAGGAAAGGAAAAGGTGCCTATGCTAGACTTATTGGGGAAAGAAAAGATGAAAAAGAAATAGAAAAAGAGACCATGAAATCTTGTCGTTGCAGCTCGCCTCTTGTCTTGTGTCATTCGCTTCATCACCACCCAGTCTTCTCGCTAGCTAGAGGCAATGGGACCTTGTTTGCTTCTATGAGGTCTTGAATGAGATTTTGAAACCTGTAGCATTCATTAGTGGTATGACCGTTTCCTCGATGTTACTTGCAATAGGAATTTGGATTCCATCTCGAAGATCGATTTTCTGGTGTTGGATCCTCGGTAGGGCCAATAGGTTTGATTAATCCTCGATCATAGAGACGATCGAAAGCAGCATCGTAGGTCATTCCAATGGGTGTGAACTCTCGCCTGGGTTTCCTTTTAGATCCTTGATTATCTATGGCTAAGACACCATTATGGTCAAAGGTACTAACATTATTACTAGAGTGGGCATTTTCTGAAGAAGAAGGATTGTCGTTCTTCTTTCCTTTCCAGCCACCGTGGTTACTATTGTTAGTAGCTTTTTGCTTTGCGAGGTCGTCTTCGATTTCAATTCCGATGTCATAAACGGCCTTGAAAGTATTCAAGTTGTGTTGATATTTTAAGTGCTTTGAATACTTTTCTTGGAGATTCTTGACAAACATCCTTACATACTCCTTTTCGGTGGGGACCTCAATCATCTTGGCGGAAGTTTCCCTCCATTTATTAAAGAAAGAAGTAAAGCCTTCATTCTCTTTTTGTCTTAGCATCTCAAGTTGTCTATGGTCAGTTTCAACTTGAATATTGCACTTGTACCTATCAACGAAAGCGTTTACTATCGATTCCCAGGTAGAGGTTTTCTCCTTGTCAAGGGAGAAGAACCATTGTTGGCAAACAGTTTCAAGATTTAGTGGGAACAGAGAGGGGAAAACCTTCTTATCAATACCCTTAATACTCATTATGGTTTCAAAAGCTCTTAGATGAAAGTAAGGGTTATCTGTTGCCTTGAATTTAGGGATGTCAGTGGCGTTGGACTTATGCGGAAGAAGTTCCTTGTCCAGCGAGACCCCTTGCGAACTTATGCCCTGAAATTTATAGTCACTAGATAGCTTGCTTAGACTCTCTTGCATGAGATCCATCTGTTGTTGCTTCACGGGATCATCGACCTTAAGTGCGAGAAGTTTCAGTGTCTCAGTCACAGTAGCCAATTGGTTCTTAAGATCATTCACTTCTTCTTGAGTTGCCATTATCTTCTTAGCCTTCCTCTTTTGACGAATCGGTTTATCAAAAAGCGAGACTTGAATAAAGAGGTTGTCCTTGATTAATCACCCTTCTCTCCTCGACCAATTACTGTGGAAAAGGAAATTGGGGATATTTATTGATAATTATTTGACTCAAACTTTATTCAACATGCAATGGATGGAGGAAGTGAAGAAAAATTGGAATAGAATGTGAAAGAAGATTTAGATGGAGGGATATGAAGAATTAGGAATAGAATGTACCCCCCAACTCAAATGACGGAAAAGACCGACTCATGCATGAACCTAAGACATGGCCATGGTGATGTATACTCAAAGTGTGTGCTAAGACTAGTGAGTGTAGGTGACATGTTAAGACTCGTGTCATGACCATGTGGCTAGACAATGTGACTAGACTCAAGCAAAGACTAAGTTAAGACTTCACGTATATGCATTAAACTGGACAGACTGTGGTATTTTAGTCATAACTTTTGATATGCGACTCTGATTGGGATGAAACCAACGCCAAAATAAAGATAAAATTCGGGGCTACAGATCCATAGGTTCTACGACTCGTAGTTCTTCCTAGAACTCCGGCTATGACCAAAACAAGTTGACGTTTGTGCAGTATACGGGAATAAAAATCCGGGTTGACTTAAAGGAACTATGACTCGATTTTATGTTTATTTATTAGCTCAAATTAATTAATTAATTAAACAAATTCCTTTAGTCATTAATCAGTTTATTTAGTCTTAACACAAGTCAAACAAACGGTTAGGAAAAATCACATAGAGTATGCACAACAAATAATGCACGATTAGTTAAGTAGGCACAATATGATGCAATGAGTTTGCAACCTAACCATGGCTCTAGTTCTCTAAAGTTTCGGATATGGGTTAGTCAATAGAGGGTCCATGGTTAATTGTCCGGATGCACCACGCGGAAGCCTAACCGTGAAGGGTTGGCGCGAGTGGATGGGACACCGTGAGTTTTAGAAAAAACTCGCTTCCATGGTTTGGTGAATTCAACATCTCAGATGTACCCTTTGTTGCACGGAGCGTTCAATCGGGTAGATGGAGCATGAATTCCCAGAGGGTTATGTCCATATGTAGAACACATATGGGTTTCAGAAAAGTGAGAAAAAATTCAATCAGGAAGTAGGATCGAGCAAACAATACAAAAAACCGGTCGAAATTAGAACGCATATTTCTGGCTCGGTATTGGGGGAAATTGGCGCCAGCAAACAGAGACTGGCGCCAACTTTTAACTGTAGCACCTGGCGCCAATACTGGCGTCTGGCGCTATGGTTAAAAGTGTGGCGCCAAGCTCTGGCCTCTGACGCTACTTCCCACATGCCTCAGCAGCTTTCTGTGCTCGATAAAATCTTCCAGTTTCGTGTGGTGTTATTTCAGCCCTAGTTGTGAAAGACATTTCTCAAATTTCCTACATGTAAAATCCTATATTTTTGACTCATTACGGATGGTCTTTCCAATGAGAACCTTTTTATGCATATGACAATAATGTTAATCAAAATTACGCACATGAAATACTTAGAACTTTTCGAGTCTCATCCACTCATTCTAAATCATTGCCGAAACAAATTCAGGAATTAAAATAGAAATCCTCCCCAGTGGAGTCGCCAAAAACTGTAGGGAATAATTTCAAGCCTTAAAATCCCACTAGCTTGAACCCCACTGTGATCATACACTAAAGTACGGTGGCGTCCAAAAGGGAAGAAGATAGAGCAAAAGAGTCGCCAACAAGTTTTTTAGGAACTTGTAAATCGTTCACAAGATGAATGTTACACCCCTTAACGATCCAAGAGATCGTCAACTTCATAAGGTCATGAACCAAATAAGGGTCCGGGGATGAAGGTACAAATCCAACCTAAAAGAGATTGAACCTGCCATAATAATAGGCCTCTACTTTATTCTGATCGTATTCATGTGCGCTTTCTGACTAACATGCAATCAATAGGATTAACCCTAAACCTGTTTAATCTATGTTGGTTGAATATTAATGCACAAACAAATCTATTATTGGCGATCACTTGAATTATAATCATATTAACCCTAAACAAGATTATTAATTATCTTATTAAGCGTGATTACAAGTACCAAATTCCCTTTAAGCATGCAATAAAAGGTGATCAAGCAATAAAGAATAAATAATCAAGCAACATAATAAATAATCAATATCATGAATAATAATTATAAGAATAATAAAATAATTCATAATCATTCCAACAATTATAATCAAGATCATGTAATATCAAAGCATAATAAACATAGCAAGATCCTAGACATGATACTAACAAGATTAATAACAAACCCTAGCATGTCACTAAGCAATAAAAATTAAATCTTTAACCCTTACATGATATTAACAATCATAAATATTAGAAAGAACATAGGAAGCATCACAGGAATCATAATAAACATATTTGATATTATAACCTTTTCCCTAAACATGATATTAGGAATCATAATAACAATTTAAACATGATTTCCACATCATAATGTCAATAAATCAATTAAAGTACTTACTTTGATGCCTCGTACCTCTTTCTAATAACAAAATACACACGTTAGTAACTTCAAGGATAATAATAAACAAACAATTAAATTAAATAATTGAAATAGAGATTTGGGACCAAACCCTCAGAAATTAAAACCTTTCACGTCTAGGGCGAAGGCAACTTCGAATATGGCTAGGTGCTTCTAGATCTTGCGAATGCTGAATTTTGTATGAAAAAAAGTAAGAAAGAAAGAAAGAAAGCTAAAGAATTCTAGAGAATTAATGTTTGTTGATGATAACTTGCGAATGAGGAGAATTGGTGAATGAAAGATGATGAATGATGATTGTAGATCATGAATTGTAGATGAATCAAAACGGAGTTTTTGATACGATATTTATAGAGAAAATCAGCCAAAAAAGATAATTTAACAAAACAGAGTCTGACGCACGCAAAACAAGGTTGGCGCCAACCCTGGCTAGCTGGCGCCAGCCACCAATGGCTAGCGCCTGGCGCCAAGCCTGGTTCCAGGCGCCAAGGCCTGGGGTTGGACGCCAAACTGGATTTCAACGCGTTTTCGAAAATCTTATAAATTTACCGTACTGGAAGATAAAATAATATAATTTCTTCGAAAATGCTATTTGATTTTGATTAAAACTCTGAAAAGTCAACAAAATCAACTTATCAATGCTAATTGAATTAGGAATGAAAAGAACCTTCTAGAAGATTCTAGAAGACCAAAACCATTTCTAATTGCATTAGGAATGATAAATCATATTAGGCCCTCCCCTAGATCATTGGGCCGTACATAAAGCTCAAACCGGGCCCAGTTTAGTAAATTGGCCATAACTTCCTCAATATTCATCGGAATTGGGCTTATAATATATCGCTGGAAAGGTCTTTGCAAGCCCCATCCAACTACACTACTATTGGACCCATATCATGGACCAAACAAACTGGATTGGCTGTTTTCTTAAAATAAAGTTTTTAAAATCAGAGAGAAGAAAGAAAAGAAATAAAAACTTCCGCAACACTAGACTTTTCACACTTTCGTTTCATTCGATTATGATTCGACGTGAAAGGTACTCATCACTGGGTTTGGTTTTGGGGAGACACAAATGGGTGTCTACAATTATAAATATTCATAATAAAAAAAAAACAAAAATAATCATGAATCATGTATAAGCATAATAATAATAGCAAGATCCTAGGCATGATACTAACAAGATTAATAACAAACCCTAGCATGTCACTAAACAATAAAAATCAAAGTTTTAACCCTAACATGATACTACATGAATATTAGGAAGAGTAGGAAGCATCATACTTTTAATCATACTTAGTATTAAAGTTACCCTAGACATGATACTAGGAATCAAAATAACAATCTAAGCATGATTTCTACATCATAATATCAATTAAACCATTAAAGTACTTACTTGGATGCCTCGTACCTCTTTCTAATAACAAAATACACACGTAAGTAACTTCAAGGAAAATAATAAAATAAACAATTAAATTAAATAATTGAAAGAGAGATTTAGGACTTAACCCTCAGAAATTAAACCTTTCACGTTTAGGGCGAAGGCAACTTCGAACATGGCTAAGTGTATCTAAGTCTTGCGAATGCGGAATTTTTGTATTTGAGAGAAGGCTAGTTTAGAAAAGAGAGAGAGAGAGAGTAATCAAGAAAATCTTGATGAGAGTTGGTGAATGAAAACGGAGTTTTTAGAAGACTATTTATAGAGAAAATCAGCCAAAAAGATAAAAAATCAAAACAGAGTTCTGACGCGTAAAACGAGGTTAGCGCCAGGCGCTAACGCTAGCGCCAGGCGCCAAGCTTAGCGCCAAGCGCTAATGCTGGCGTTTGGCGCTAACTTAATTATTGACGCGTTTTCTAAAATCATATAGAAATTGTCGTACAGGAGGATAAAATCGTATTTTCCTAAAAAACGTTCTTTTATTCTGATTAAAACTCTAAAAAGTCAACAAAAGTCAATTTATCAATGCTAATTGAATTAGGAATGAAAAGAACCTTCGAGAAGAATCTAGAAATTAAAACCATTCCTAATTGCATTAGGAATGATAAATCTATATTAGGCCCTCTTCTAGATCATTGGGCCGCATATAAGGCTCAAACCGGGCCCAGTTCAGTAATTTGGCCATAACTTCCTCAATATTCATCGGAATTGGGCTTGTAATATATCGTTGGAAAGCTCTTTTCAACCCCTATCCAACTACACTACTATTGGACCCATATCATGGACCAACCAAACTGGATTGGCTGTTTTCTTAAAATAGGTTTTCAAAAAACAGAGAGAAGAGAAAAGAAATTAAAACTATCCGCAACACTAAGCTTTCCACACTTTCACTTCATTCGATTATGATTCGACGTGAAAAGTACTCATCACTGGGTTTGGTTTTGGGGAGACTCAAATGGGTGTCTACACTACGACAAATAAAAATTTCTTTAATTAGTTTATTTTATTTCCTAAACTAAACTAATATACGTATCCTAGACCTATTTCGGCAGCATAACGGCTACCGATAGGGCAAAACACGAAAATCGAACGCCACCCATACTTGGGGGCTACGATACCTGCAGTTAAACTCAGTAAATGGGGGCTTTTAACACCCACAAAAGCCATCCTATACCAGTTTCAACTAAGCATTCAAGGGATTATATTCCAAAATCTCAAAGAATCAACTAATTCTAGACGAATAACAGTAATATAAACATAATTATCGTCTACCAAACAATTTTGGAGTTCGAATATGGTTAAAATAGGCTAAGTATACACTTCGTGCCATTTTTTCGGATTCAAAATTTTCAAAATGTTAATTATGGAAGCAAAGCTAGTTCCAATACTACAATTGTTGCATAATTAACAAGTATAACCAAAATGGGAAAACAAAATAACATAAAATCAAGCCAAATTCGAGTAAAAGAAGCAAGAACGAACTTGAACAAAGAAATGCTCATACAAGGTTCAATACTTAACCATTTTTCATGAAATTTGTTGCAAAACACTCCTTAAACATAACATAACAACATAGAGCAAACAATTTCAAGAAAAAATAAGCCGAATCGAAAACCCCCAAATTCCAAATTTGGGGTTTAACGATTCGAAAATCATTCGAATTCAGCCGAAAAAGAGCAAATTTTAGCAAAAAACTTACATTGGATTACGGAAAATATGAATTAAGGACGAAATTAGCTTCCTTTAGCTTCAAAAATCGCAAAAAATCGAGCTTTCTAGAGAGAGAAAGAGTCGAAAATGGCGGAGGAAGGAGAAAATGGTGAAGTGAAAAATCGCGTCTACGATTTTCACTTTACTAACATAAATGGCGCACGCAAGTTCTGATGTTGCGCGTGACATACCAGTGCAACTCAAAAAGATGCGCGCGCCTAGCCAGCCCGACCTTCTAATTTGCGCGCAGATACTGGTCACTAAAAGACCGGGATTTTGATTTTGATCCGTTTGATCATTTTTGAACGCTTTTTGCTTGTTATTAAACGTAATGGCGCGCAAATTATCAAAATCTTTTTAATTTATTTGCATATTGTAGTTTATTTTCTTCTTTGTTAGTTTTTTGCATCATATTGCATGCACATCGTGCTTTGTGCCTTCCCCAAGCATACGTTTTGAACGTTTTTCGTAAGAGTGCCTTAAGACGTTCCGTGGTGGTGCTTTACGTAAAAGCACCCATAGACAGGTTTGTCATTTTACTGTACTGACGTTACAAATGTCCGGGTTTTCTTCTTTTTTCACGTTCGAAGCAAAAAGGAAGGCTTTTTCATGCAGCGTAAAAATGCAAATGGCGTATCGTACGGTGCAAAATTGTACGGCGTAAGTGTTGCGTAAAATTTCACTCAGCTCAAGCTTTGCGATATCTACCTCTCGGGACTAAAAGGCAGAGAATTACTGTAGGCGTTAGCTCAACGAGTCGACAGGCGCGCCGAACCTTCAGGAACAGGCACTTCTTGAATGGATACAATAGTTAGTGGGCTTACTAACTTACCGGACAGTTAGGGTGTCGAATCCACCCCCTATATAAAGAAGCGACGAGACGATGTCGCACCTCTGTAGTCACGTGCCCCCAGTCCTAAGACACGTGTACTCATCTTGTGGACAAAACTGATGAGAGAGTTGCTGACTTTCTTCCCTCTCACTGAATTTGGATATGTGCCTCCAGTCCTGAGACATGTATTTCTATCTTGTGGACTTTCGGCTCGAATACCAGACCCGGCTCGAATATCGGACCTTTTTAGCTCGAATACCGAAAACCCCTTTTTTCATCTTTTACTTTGTTAAAGTCAGGCTAAAGTTCCAATGACATATCGAGGGACATTAGACCAACGATGACACGATTGAGAGGAAAACCTCCCCTTTTATTCTTTTAAAACCGATCTCTTCTCATGACCTGACATCACCCAAAATACTTTTACTTGTAAGAGCGTTCTACAATTGCAAAGAACCAATCTAGATTCTTTAGCGTGTTAAGACTAGGAAGGAATTTTTTCTAGCCTTAATAGCTACTTGTTTCAAACACTTAGCGAACCAAGGATTGTTTCGACATCCTTAAACATTACTGAAAGATTCTCTATCCTTAGAGTACTTTACAGAATGAGTCTCGGATTTATTTCCTTGACTACTTTGATCATCGTCTATTCTAGACTCGATCAAAGTGGGGGATAACTGTAGACATCTACTTTTGGCCTCCTGTCCCGACAGGAAGTGCAATGACGATAAATATAAAACCATCTTCGTGCTGGATCGAAGTGAAGAATGCTTATGGATAATTGGTTAAGCCACAAAACACAAAAGACTACCCCAAATTAAAGAAAAAGCTAAAACATAGGTCCAATTAACTAAACCCGATCATAATTAGGCTTAAGCCCATGCTTAAACCCTAATAATGACGGATTTAGGAGCGCCTAGGTGAAATCTAAGTGCTGCCGCTGGAAAAGCCGCGCGCATCTCACAGAGTCGCGTTGGGCTACCGCGCGCAACTAATTTAGTTGCGCGTGACACCCAGCGCAACTCACAGAGTCTTACAGAGTTGCGCTGCGGAAGATTTGTAATTATTCGGAAATTATACGGAAAATATAAAATCAAATCTTACCATAAAGTCGCGCGCAAGAACATTAGTAGCGCTGCATTTAGCAGCGCAACTCTATAACTTGCGCTGGGATGCCGAGCGCAACTTCATCTGTTGCGCGCGACACCTGCTGCGGCAGAATGCTCGAAACCCTAAACCTAATCATTCCCTATAAATACGAGCTTAAACCGAGGCTTCAACAGACGGAAATTAACCTAAAACTCTGGCGAAATAACTTGTGAACTTGTGCAACCTAGCCCTCTTGTCCTAAACACTCACCCTTTCGATACTTTGTTACTACGGTGGAGGTTCCCCAACAAGAAGGTGTCCATAAGTGTTCTAAACGGAGATCTAACAAAGAGAAGTGGTAAATTCCCGAGCACTTAGTTAAATCACCTTTATTTTCTTGTTTAAAAGGACTTTAATTAATTAATTAGTGTTGTTTGATCACCTTTAAAATAATTAATTAATCAATTCCATATAGTATCTTGCGTTAAATAAAGATTAGAATTGAATTAAATAATTGTAACCAACAAGAGTTGGCTCAAGTGGTAAGCAACTTGATGTCGCTTAAGGGAGGTCTCGGGTTTGAGCCTCACCGCATGCAGAAACTCTTGTTGGGAGACTCACCCACCATAAGTCAGGTGTGCTACCCGAGTCGGATCCGGATGTAGTCGGAGCTAAGCTCCGGTGAACCGGGTGGGCAACCTTAAAAAAAAGAATTAAATAATTGTTGGTTGATCACTTAAGCCAAGGCGAATCTTGTTTATTTATTGTTCTTTCACGAATATTATTAAATAAGAATAACGACTTTTGCAATGTAATTCCTACGTGAATTAATGCTTGTAAATAAAAATCAACTAACATAGTTCTAGGTATCGCGTTGCATATATTGTTTGGTGATGAAATTGTGAAAAAGGAAGAGCTAGTAGAGGCCATACTAGGGCTAGGATGACGAATCCCCTCTAAAAGGAACGTTATCTTAGTACCCTCGCTCCCGAACTCATTTATGGTTTATAGACCAATTTGGGCATGGGTAAACTTATGATTTGTGCTAATTATTCCATGAACTCCACATGGAAGAAAGGCATGAACGAGGTTTATGAGTTTTTCCTAAAACTCATTGGCGACTCCTACTTGTTTCTTACAAAAAAGCGTGATGATAGAATCAATTCTAATTCAAGGTCCCCAAACAGTCAGGAATTCAAATCCTACTACACCCTAACAAGTTTAAAGTCCTAGGCTTTTAAGTGGCCAAGGGCATTTAAGGAGAGTACCCCTTACGATGGGATCACCCTCCTTACAACTAGCGTCAGTGTTATAAGATTAAGTGAGACACATCTTGAGATTCCCACTCCCGTCTTCTTTTCTCTTTAGTACAGTCTAGACGGCAACAAAACAAAACTTATGGTTACGGAATGATTTTGGTGTTTGGCTTAATGATTATGAGAGTATTGCTTCTTTGTCTCTGATCTTTTATAAGGAGCTTTACTTGGTTTTAGACTCTTCATCTCTGGATTTTGCTTGTTGTGATCAATTACATTTCCTGTCTTTATCTGCTGAGGAGATAAGGGATATGATTAGGGATATGATTCGATTTTCAGCATTCACAATAACATATCCCTTGGTGGTCTCGATGGTTTTTCTTCGGCTTTCTTTAAGTGTCATTGGCATTCTATTGGCCCCTCAATAGTTTTAGCAGTCAAGTTTTTCTTTGCTCACGATTACATGTTGAAGCTAAGGAATGGAATAAAACTTTCTTGTCTTCTGCCAAAGGTTGATAATCCAGATAAAATTTCTCAGGTTTATCCTATTGGTCTTTGCAATGTCATATATAAGTGCATTGCCAAGTGTCTTACAGGTCGGCTTCGCTTAGTTCTTTCAACTTTGGTAGCTGATAGTCAGAATGCTTTTGTCCCGGGGCGACTCTTTTCAGATAAAGCTTTGATTGCTCATGAGGTGATTTCTTATATGAATAATTCACGAGCAAAGAAGCATTTCTTGCGGCTCTTAAGCTAGACATGAACAAGGCCTATGATTGGGTTCGTTGGGATTTCTTGTTTTGCGTGTTGTGGGTGTTTGGTTTCCCTTCTTATGAGATTCTTATTATTCGTTAGTGTGTTTAAACGGTGTCGTATCAAGTGTTGGTCAATGGCAACCTCTCTCATACTTTTCATTCTTAGTGTAGCCTTCGTCAAAGGGATCCTCTCTCGTCGTACTTATTAGTTTTATGTACGGAGGTTATGTCTGCCATGTTGGGACATGCAGAGGAAAGTTAGCTTTTTAAAGGTATTTGTATCTCGCTGGGCGCTCCTTCTATTTCACATAAGTTCTTTACAGATGACTCTCTAATGTTCTTTTAGTTAACTCCGCCAGCCTATGACAAATTTATGGCAGCTTTTTCATATTTCTGTGGTTTGTGGGGCCAAATTATTAATCTACGGAAGTCCTTTGTCAAGTTCAATTCTAATACTTCGGAGGGTTATCGAGAGTATCTTTCTTGTAGTATGAGACTTCAATGCAGGTTGTCTCTTGATTGGTATCTTGGTCTGCCTATTGATTTGGGTCATAGCAAAGTGTTTGGTTTCAATTCTTTAGTTGAAAAGGCCGCCAAGCGTCTTTTCGACTTTGCATCACTTCGTTTATCTTTTGTTGCTAAGCTGGTTATCATCAACTCGATCTTGGTCGCTTCCTTCAATCATGTTCTGTTAGGGTTCAAGGTTCCTGCTTTAATTTGTTCTCATATCGATAATTTATTAGCAAGGTTTTGGCGGAAGAGACTCTTTGTCTCGGGGTTTAGCGATCGTTTTGCGTCCCTTCTTCATCTTCCTAAGGGGATGGGAGGTTTAGGTGTGTGTAGGTTGGAGAGCTTCAACTCTGCGCTTCTTGCTCGTTTGTGTTGGCTCATCAATCAGCATCCTCAGCTTTTGGTTTCATAGCTCTTAGGTGCTAAGTATCCTTCTCTTCGCTCTTTTTAGACTCGTCGGATTCTCGGGTTGCCGTAATCTTTTGAATGGTTTGTCCACTCTTACTAAGGGTGTTGTTTAGAAGGTTGGATTGGGTCCCAGGTTCTTCTAGCCGAAGATGAATGGGTTTTAGGGGGCCCAATTTCATTTTGTGCAAAGTCAAGTGGGTTGGATTTTCCGACTCATGTTTCTTCTATCATTAATTCGCGTTATTATGCATGGGATCCGAATTTGGTTCATCAGTATTTTGATAATTCTTCAGCATCTCGTGTTTTGGCCTTGGAGCATCCGCTTTAACCAATGAATGATTTTGTTTACTAGAAGTATTATAGGGATGGGTCGTTCACTACGAAGTCAGTGTATGCTTTACTTCTCCGAAGCCTGGAATTCTCAAGGATATTTGGTGCTGTTGCTCCTACTTGGTGGAAACGTTTTTGGGATCTACATATTCTCCCTTAGTTACAGTGTTTTTGTTGGAACCTTCTTCAAAATGCTTTGCCCCTTTCTGCGAACTTACAATTACGCGGACACCCGGTGGATGGTACTTGTCTTTTTTGTCATGATCACGTAATAACAGCTATCCATCTTTCCGTGATTGTTCCTTCTCTTCTGGCCTCTAGGCCTATGATTTGTTTGGTTTTTCTTCTGATCAACTACAGTTCAAGTCGTTTTCTACGTGGAATGTCAACTCTGTCACAATGTTCCGCAATTCTAAGAATTGAGAAGGCGTTTTTTTTTTTTACTTATTTCTATTGGACTATCTAGCTTGCCCACGTAATCAAAATTTTTTTAGACAGGCAGTGGTTTCTCCTAGCATGATTTTTCTTTTTCATGAGGACAGGGTTTTACCAAGAAGAAAATCCCGAGACTTCATTTCTCTACCTCGTTCTTCTAAGGGTTCCTTGCCACCTCGGCGGGTTTCCGAGGCTGGGTTCTGACTGAAGGGTTAGCCTTCCGCGGCTTTCGATGCTTGTCTTTTCTTTGATGGTGCTTGGCAAGTTTAGGACAACAATGCCAATGCTGGTTGGATTCTCATGAAGGTTTTGTTCAGATTTAGTTCTAGGTGGGTGCTCTTGAGCTTGTCATTCTTCCTCGGCTTTCTAGGTGGAGTTTCAGACCTGTCTTTGGGCAGCTACTCGCAAGGGTTTTCGTCCTCTCCTTATTTATACAGATTGTGCGATCTTGTTTTATATTTTATGTGTCCGTTGTTCGGATGATCTTTCCTGTTGTTGGATATTCGGCCAACTATCTCACAATTTTCATCTTGCAAGTTATGTAAGGTTCCTCGTCAGTGGGTTGCTCCAACTCACTGGTTGGCGGTTCAAGCTAGGCGCGCGGGAATTTCTGTTTTGGTCCTTTTAGCTTTGTTGTTGTTGTTGTTGTTGTTGTTGTTGTTGTTTTTCTTTATTTATTTTTTCTTAGTTCTTGTAAAAAAAATAAAAAATAAAAAAAAACCTTTTTCATGAAATTCACTCAAATTATTCCAAATATTTATCTCTCTCTTTTTTTTTTAATTTATTTTATTTATTTATTTTTTTTTATATATATTTTTATATTTTTGAAAGAAGATTATTACAAAAATTTCAATTCTACAACCAAGCCGTTAAAAGGTATAAGGCCCTGTTCTTTTGAGCTTCTGGGCAAGAGCAGAGCAGAGCAGGGGTCAGCAGAGCAGAGCAGATTTCAGCAGAGCAAAGCAGAGCTGTAGGGAATAATTTCGAGCTTTAATCCCACTAGCTTGAACCCCACTGTGATCATACACTAAAGTACGGTGGCGTCCAAAAGGGAAGAAGATAGAGCAAAAGAGTCGCCAACAAGTTTTGGGAACTTGTAAACCGTTCATAGGATGAAGGTTACACCCCTTAACGATCCAAGAGATCGTCAACTCCATAAGGTCTAGAACCAAATAAGGGTTCGGGGATGATGGTACAAATCCAACCTAAAAGAGATTGAACCTGCCCTAATAATAGGCCTCTACTTTATTCTGATCGTATTCATGTGCGCTTTCTGATTAACATGCAATCAATAGGTTTAACCCTAAACCTGTTTAATCTATGTTGGTTGAATATTAATGCACAAATAAACTATTATTGGCGATCACTTGAATTATAATCACATTAACCCTAACATGATTATTAATTATCTTATTAAGCGTGATTACAAGTACAAATTCCCTTTAAACATGCATAAAAGGCGTGATCAAGCAATAAATATAGAGCAACATAATAAATAATCAATATCATGAATAATAATTAATAATCATAATAATAATCATAGCAATAATAATAATAATCATATTCATCATAAATAAAATAATCATCATCAAAATAATAATAAATTATAACAATTATAATCATAATTAAAGCATAATAAAGATAACAAGATCCTAGACATGATACTAACAAGATTAATAACAAACCCTAGCATGTCACTAAGCAATAAAAATCAAAGCTTTAACCCTAACATGATACTAACAATCATAAATATTAGAAAGAACATAGGAAGCATTACAGGAATCATATTTAATATTAAAATTACCCTAGACATGATACTAGGAATATCATAATAACAATGTAAACATGACTTCTACATCATAATATCAATAAATCAATTAAAGCACTTACGTTGATGCTTCGTACCTCTTTCTAATGACAAAATACACACGTTAGTAACTTCAAGGAAAATAATAAATGAACAATTAAATTAAAGAATTGAAAGGGAGATTTGGGACCAAACCCTCAGAAATTAAACCTTTCACGTCTAGGGCAATGACAACTTCGAATATGGCTAGGTGTATCTAGATCTTGCGAATGCGGAATTTTTTATGTGAAAACAAAGTTTAGAAAAAGAAAGAAAGAGATGAAAGATTAAAGAATGCTAATTAAAAACTGATTGTAGATGAGAACTCGTGAATGAGGAGAATTGGTGAGAATTGGTGATAATTGGTGAGAATTGGTGAGAACAGGTGAATGATTAGTGAGAATAGGTGAATGAAAACGGAGTTTTTAATACGATATTTATAGAGAAAATCAGCCAAAAAGATAAATTAAACAAAACAGAGTCTGACGCACAGAAAACAGAGCTGGCGCCAACCCTGGCTAGCTGGCGCCAGACACCAACACTAGCGCCAGGCCTGGTTTCAGGCGCCAAGGCCTGGGGTGGCGCCAAGCCTAATTTTAACGCGTTTTCAAAAATCAGATAAGTTTGCCGTACTGGAGAATAAAATCATATAATTTCCTCGAAAATGCTATTTGATTTTGATTAAAACTCTGAAAAGTCAACATCAGTCAATTTATCAATGCTAATTGAATTAGGAATGAAAAGAACCTTCTAGAAGAATCTAGAAGACTAAAACCATTCCTAATTGCATTAGGAATGATAAATCATATTAGGCCCTCCCCTAGATCATTGGGCCGTATATAAAGCTCAAACCGGGCCCAGTTTAGTAAATTGGCCATAACTTCCTCAATATTCATCGGAATTGGGCTTATAATATATCGTTGGAAAGGTCTTTGCAAGCCCCATCCAACTATACTACTATTGGACCCATATCATGGACCAACCGAACTGGATTGGCTGTTTTCTTAAAATAAGTTTTCAAAAACAGAGAGAAGAGAAAAGAATTAAAACTTTCCGCAACACTAGACTTTCCACACTTTCGCTTCATTCGATTCTGATTCGACGTGAAAGGTACTCATCACTGGGTTTGGTTTTGGGGAGACACAAATGGGTGTCTACAAGAGCAGAGCAGAGCAGAGCAGATTTCAGCAGAGCAGAGTAGATTTTAGCACTATTTTTATTAATATTAATACAACTATTATTATTAATTTATTATTATTTATTATTATTATTATTATTATTATTATTATTATTATTTTTAATTTTATTATTATTATTATTATTATTATTATTATCATTATTATTATTATTAATGTTGTTACTATTTAATTTAACTACTATTACTATCATTATCGCATTGTACTACCATTATTATTATTATTATTATTATTATTATTATTATTATTATTATTATTATTATTATTATTATTATTATTATTATTATTATTATTATTATTACTACTGCTACTACTACTACTACTACTACTACTACCACTATTATTATTATTACTACTACTACCACTATTATAATTGATGTGTGAATGAAAATATAAATAGATGTGTACCACGTTAACATATGTTTATAGTGAATAGATAAAAGACGATAATGGTTTAAAATATTCAAATTATTACATATTCAAATTATTACAACATTGTGGTGAATTAACCATCTACTTCCATATGATCTTCATTTTCATCATCTTCACTGCCATCTTGATATTCATTGTCATTACCTTCATTGTCACTTTCCGAGCGATTAGCCCTCCAAATTCGGCGTGCTATACGATGTCGCACTTTGGCCATACTTTTTTTGCACCATTGTGCATACATAGTTGAATCTGCTACTCCTATACTTGCGTCATGTTGAATGATTGGTATGCCAAACTTATGCATCCGAATAAAATTATGTAGTGTGCAAGTGGCTATAATGATTGACATTTGACTCTTTTGTGACACTTGTGGCATGTTATGTAGTATCCTCCACATTTTTTTAACTGTCCAAATGAACATTCCACCTTCATTCTGAGCGATGAATGAAGCTTATTAAAATGTTCTTTTAATCCTCTAGGTGGCAGTATTCTAAAATCAGGCATATGTATTCTTACTCCCCCGAAGTATGGCGTCATATATCCAAGAGTATTTGGATATGCCGAGTCCGCCAAATAATATTTTCCTGAAATATATAGATTTAAGAGTATTTTACACATAATAAATGAAAATATATATTTCATACGTAATTGAAGAATCAGAGTTTACCCGGAGGTGGATGAGGGAAATTAAATTTTGGATCACCCAAAACTGTCTTTCCACACCGTTGTATCATGAACACTTCCTTCCCAACCGACATTAATACACTAGTAGAAAAAAAGCATTAGGCACCCCATATATGGCACCGGTTCAGCCTAAACCGATGCCCAAAACCGGTCTAGAATTGGGCGGGTTTTTACCAAAAGAGAAAAGGCACCGGTTCAGCCTAAACCGGTGCCAAAAATAAAAAAGGCGCCGGTTTGAACCGGTGCCATTCAAACCGGTGCCAAATTCAAAAAAAAAAAAAAAACCGCGTCTTTTCCTCTTTTCTTCCTCTCTTTCTCTTTCCTTCCCTTCATTCGTTCATCCCTTCTTTCGTTCTCACTCAGAGTATTTGAAGTCGTGCCTCCACCTTTTCCCTCCACCACAGCCGCCACCTTCACCGGCGCTTTCAGGTGTCGAAAACCACCGCCGTGAATCTCCCTGCCCTGCCCTTCTCTGTCTTTCACGGCCAGCCTCCACTGCCTTTCTCTATGCGACACAATTAACAACAGCAGCAGCGCGCACCGCCTCCACCTCCACCAGCGCGCACTGCCTCCACCTCTACCAGCGCGCACCGCCTCCTCCACCAGCGTGGGTCTTTTCATTCTCTCATCCCCTTATCTTCTTCCACCTCCAACTAATTTAGGGTAAGTTCATCTTTTCAAGTTAATGGGTTCATCTTATTTTAGATTAAAATTGTGCTTAGATTGTATATGAAATGCAAAGAAAATTAATGGGTTCATCTTATTTTAGATTAAAATTGTGCTACATTGTTGGGATTAAAATTGTATGTTTGTGCTACATTGCTGGCTGTGAAATTTGTTTATGATGCCTTGTTTTGGGGAGTTTGGTTTTTGATAATTGAATCAGTTTAAGGATTTATTACTGAATTTTGTTGCTTGGATTCGATTTCAGCTGAATTCTGGCAAAGTTCTTGCTGTTGGACCTGGCCTTCGTGACAAGACGGGGAATCATATTCCTGTTGCTGTCAAAGAAGGGGATACCATGAATACGGAGGAACTACAGTGAAGCTTGGTGAAAAAGAGTGAGTTTATTTTTCTCCATGCACTTTTCTTTTTGTTCCAGATGGTGATTTCTTAGTCAAATTATTGTGATTGAATGCTTTGACTCTTGATCCTCGATTGAATATATTAGTAATTTTGCATTACCTTGTTCCTTAGTTGAGTTTTTGTATGTTTTAATGTGTATATTACTGACCTTGCTTCTAATTAGTTGTGAATAAATTAGAAAATTGTGAATAAATTAGAGAATTGTGATTACATTATAGATTTGTGAATAATTTAGAGAATTGTGATTAAATTAGAGAATTGTGCATAAATTAGAGAAATAGTGATATTGCCACTTAATTAGTTGTGAATAAATTAGAGAATTGTGAATACATTAGAGATTTGTGAATATATTAGAGAATTAGTGACGTTGCTAATTTTTGTTTTTTTAATATATAGATTCATATGTGAATTGAAGCAAGAGTTTAATTAGCTTGAGGACTACATATTGAGCTCAAGTGGGTAGTTGCTATATTGGTATGACTACTAAACTTTACTTAGCTATATTTCTTTCTATTCATCCATTTAATAAAAGTTTATTCATGAAATTGCAACTTGTGTATTGTTTAATTGCAAATAAATACAACAATATATAGAATACTTGAATTGCATCATCATATGCCTAGATACCCGTTCAAGGCTTTCTCATTAGGAGAAAGTCTTGAATAGTCCCCGGTTGGGACTGTTCTTGAATGTGTACTCTCACTTAGGTGGTGAATGTATGTTTTCTTTTCGATTTTAAGGAACATCTTGGCTTACCATTTCCTCACTATGTTCTCTGGGTACATATGTGGGTAATTAATTATCTACATCGTGTACTTGGAGAATTAGGGGGAAATGCTGCCGGATTTTCCTTAAAATTGGAAAGTTACATTCACTAGTGAGAGTAGACATTCAAGGATGGGTTAGGTTGGAGTGATAAGGACCCTTTGGAAACATGCATTTTTTCACTATATGAATGGTATATTCACGTTTTGTACTTGAATTTGATTTACATAAAATATGTAGCACTTACACATTATAATTATATGGTGCTATATATATGTTTAGAGACAATTTACTAAATGGAGAAGGATCGTGGTTGGATGTATGGTAGACGCGATACATTGGAATTTTGGAATGGGGTTCAAGAGTTTTGCGAGAGGGCTTTAGCTTATCAACGCACACTGGGAGGCAAAGGCCTTTATTGTCCTTGTGTTGATTGTAATTGTGTGTATGTGGTCGATAGTGTTGAAATCATTAGAGATCATGTATTATGTCGTGGGTTTAGGCAATTTTACCATGTGTGGATTTGGCACGGAGAAAGTGGAGAGTACAGTGGGGATCTTGATCGGAATGATGTGCGTGTTAGAAGCACTGAGATTCATGTGGACGAGGAATACGAGAATGATGAGTATATTGTTGATAATGGTGAGGATGGAGCCGATGAAGATCAGGCGGATGAGGTCGAGGATGAACAAGTGGATGAGATGTTGCAAGGTGTTGAAGGTGAAGTGTTTGAATTATTATCGGAGGCTTCCAAAAAGCCTTTGTATCCCGGGTGCAAAAAATACTCCAAACTATCGGCCGTGCTAACACTTTTCAACATTAAGTCGAAGCATGGGTGGACGGACATCAGTTTTACTTCTTTGTTGACCGCATTAAGTGATATGCTGCCTGATGGGAATGAAATTCCTAAGTCTTATTATTACGCAAAGAAGCTCATGTGTCCCTTTGGTTTGGAGTATAAGAAGATACATGCATGTCCTAATGACTGTATTTTATATCGAAATGAGTATGAAAAACTGCAGGAGTGTCCACGATGCAAGCGATCGCGGTACAAGCGCATGAGTTGCAATCCTGGCACGGAGGGACCTCCTGCTAAGGTGTTGTGGTATCTTCCCATTATTCCAAGGTTTAAGCGTCTGTTCTCAATACCAAAAGACGCTAAAAACTTGAGGTGGCATGCAGAGGGAAGAAAGAAAAACAGAATGCTGAAGCATCCAGCTGACTCTCCATAGTGGAAGAACATTGATTTGAAGTTTGAGGAATTTGGTAATGAAGTCAGAAATTTAAGGCTTGGGTTGTGCACGGACGGGATGAATCCATTTGGCACTCTTAGTACCCAACACAGCACATGGCCGGTACTTTTAGTGATTTATAATTTGCCTCCTTGGCTGTGCATGAAACGTAAGTATGTAATGCTTTCATTGCTAATAACTGGTCCTAAGCAACCTGGAAACGACATAGATGTTTACCTTGCGCCGCTTATTGACGACTTGAGAAAGATGTGGGACGAAGGGGTTTCCGTTTTCGATGCTCATCAGAACGAGATGTTCACATTGCGTGCAGCCCTTATGTGGACCATGAATGACTTCCCTGCATATGACAACTTGTGTGGGTACAAGGTCAAAGGGAAAAAAGCATGCCCCATATGTATTGATGACACATCAAGCGTATACCTGACTCATTCTCACAAAGATGTGTACCTACGGACTCGAAGGTTCCTTAGGCGTGATCATCCGTACCATAGGCAGAAAAAGGCTTTCGATGGAACCGTGGAAGAGGATACTGCGCCTAGACCATTGACTGGTGCTGAGATTAGTGCTCGGGTGAAAGGGATACAAACGGTGTTTGGAAAATCAGAAAAAACTGTGGTCTCAGCTGCTCTGTTTAAGAAAGAATCAATCTTTTGGAAGCTGCCGTACTGGAGAGAACATGACGTTAGGCATTGTCTTGATGTGATGCATATAGAGAAGAATGTGTGTGACGCTCTTTTGGGGACGCTTATGAATATCCCAGGCAAAACAAAGGACGGAAAGGGTGCACGGTTAGATTTGAAAGAGATGGGGATTCGTCCAGAATTGTGGCCTCAAGAAAAGGTTAGAAAGGGGAAGGAGCCGAGAATAGAAGATGAAAGTGTTTCGAAAAAAGGGAAGGAGAAGAGCAAGGGAAAGGGAAAGGCCAAAGATGCGTCAAAGAAGAAAGTTAAGGGTAAAGGGAAGGATGAAAAGAATTATTTACCCCCGGCTTGCTATACATTGTCAAGGGTAGAGAAACGTATGTTTTGTGCATGTTTGTACGGCATTAAGGTTCCATCAGGGTACTCATCTAACATGAAAAGATTTGTAACCTTAAATGGAGAATTGAAGCTGACAAGTATGAAATCCCATGATTGTCACATTATGATGCAAGTATTCCTACCGATTGCAATCCGTGGTATTCTACCGAAACACGTGAGGGAAGCGATTACAAGCCTTTGTTCGTTTTTCAATACAATTTGTAGCAAAGTTCTTGATCCTTGTACACTAGATGCTTTGCAAGAAGATGTGGTTGTTACTTTGTGCAAATTTGAGATGTATTTCCCACCCTCATTTTTTGACATAATGGTTCATCTGGTTCTTCATTTGGTGCGTGAGATTAAGTTGTGCGGTCCAGTGTTCATGAGGTGGTGCTACCCTTTTGAAAGACACATGGGTACATTACAAGATAAAGTACGAAACCGAGCTCACCCTGAAGGAAGTATAATGCAAGGGACAGTGGGTGAGGAGATAGGTAACTTTGTGGCGGACTACATAGCCCTTGCTCAACCTATTGGTCTTCCTACTTCTCAACATGAAGGTAGACTTGATGGTCATGGCACAATTGGGTCGAAACGAATGTCACCAGACCGAGATCAGTTCTTACAAGCACACCTTTATGTGTTGCACCATGTTTCAGATGTGCACCCATATTTAGACGAGCACATGGCTTGTTTGCGTGCCGAATTTCCATCCAAAGGTGAAAGGGCACTTATGCAGTTGCATAATAAGAAATTTGTTGATTGGTTTCGTGAACGAGTAATGAGTGGATTGAATGATACTAATGTGACCGATACAGTACGGTGGCTTGCGTACGGTCCTAGGGATGATGTCCGTTCATTTGAGGGATATGACATCAATGGGTACACTTTTTGGACCGAGGCTCGTGATTTGAAATCTTCCTCCACCCAAAACAGTGGTGTAACTCTTGTGGCATCATCAAGGGAGTTTGCAAGTTCTAAGGATAAATCACCTGTCGATGCAGAGTTGTCATACTATGGTCGAATTCAAGAAATATGGGAGCTTGATTATTGTGACTTCACGGTTGCTCTTTTCAAGTGTAAGTGGGTTGATAATATCAGGCGTAACGTCAAACATGAGGACTTTACTCTTGTAGATCTTGGGCACTTGAATGATAGTGCGGAACCATTTATCCTTGCATCTCAAGCTAAGCAAGTGTTCTACGTAACTGACCCAATGGATTCAAAATGGTCTATAGTGCTAGCTGGCAAAAGAAGAATCCTAGGCATTGGAGATGTTGAGGATGAGGAAGAATATGATGCGTTTGATGATTCAGCACCTTTCACTGTTCCTAGACCTGTTGTACTAAATGACATAGACAACGAAGCAGGTTATATGCGATCAGACCACAACGAAGGAATTTCAGAATGAGGTAGTTTGATTAAAAGTTAGTAATGGTTTCATTGCAAATATAGTTTAGTTATCATGTATATAGGAGCATAAGTAGGCGAAAATGATATATTTGTATTTTGAAATTGCCTAAGTGTACTCATTATCATGCATATACAAGGTTATAGGACCATAAGTAGGTGAAACTGGCATAAATAGCTTCTACTTAACCCAACTCCTTTGTTTTGTGTATGAACTAACATTTATTCATTCTAACAACCTATTTTCCATATGTAGATTGAAATTGGCATTTTGTACTCATTATCATGCATATACAAGGTTATAGGACCATAATAAGTAGGTGAAAATGGCTAAAATAGCTTCTACATAACCATAATAACTATCATGCATATACTTTACTATACACTAATATTGTTTTATGATTGCTTTGACAGGTGCTTATATCTCATGGCGGACGATCATGATCCTCCTTTGGTAGAGGACATTGACGATGATGAGTATGAGACGAGTACGAGGATGACGACTCCGATGATAGTGATGCTCCTTATGATGTGAATAAGGAGGATGACTTGGGTGAGCCAGAGGATCAGGCTCAAGATGAGTTCGAGCGTAGGCTTGACGATTTTGAAATGTCAGCTGAACGTGCACCGGCCATTGTAAATACAGCACGTGAGATTGTTGGTGAGAACCCGACTCCTGAAAGTCAAGGCCAAGGATAAGATGAAAACAACACAGGTGGTGGAGGGGGGGAAAAGGCACCGGCTGAAAGAAAAAGAAGGGGTCCGACGAGAAGCTTTAAGAAACCGGACGGTCCCATGGTCTTGGAGTATGACAACAAAGGCCAACCCGGGCCCAAATGGCGTCGACAATATGCTAATCAAGTTGGTTTATGTTCGCGGAAAATCCCCATTACACTTGTAATGCGGCAAGTACCTCCGGGTTTGATTCAAGCATTTTGGGATGATACAAGGGTAAGTGTGTTTTTGGCACATTTAGACAATTTAAGATACCTTAACCTTATGATTGTTTTTAAATAGAAACTAATAATCGGTTTTAATTTGTGCTTGCATAGGCAGTTTTCTATTCCTAATGATCCCGAGAAGAAAAGGGTGTTTATCTCTTTATTAGGGGAAAGATTCAGAGGCTTTAAGACCAAGTTGACTAATCGGTGGATCCACAAGAAGAAGAAGGTGCAAACAAAGAAGAAGAATGCCAAAGAGGATGACCGTCTCCCGTGGAAAATATGGCCGACCGTGTCAAAAGATGATTGGGAAGAGTTCGTTAGAATGAAGAGTCAAAAGAAAGCCATTGTAAGTTTGTGTAAATCTGATGTCAATTGAATAATAGCTTGACACTTTTTGTATTAATGAGACTACCATTTTTTTTTTGTAGGAACTTCGAGAGCAAAATCAAGCGAATGCAGAAAAGAAGGAATACGTCCATCGTATGGGTCCTAAGACTTTTGCTGAAAAGAGACCTGAGTGGGCCGCTTCGGGTTTATACCGTAAAGCGCTTCTAGTGGCATCGAAGGAACCCTCTAGTTCCACGATCACTACATTGGTGAGTCATGCCGGTGATTTCTTTTGTTCTCTCCATTCGTTTGATAAGAAAACCGGGAAATGGTTCATCAACGGTCCGGAAGCCAAAAAACTGGCGGATAAGCTAGTAAGTTACCTATGAATTGTTGAAATTAAGTCACTTTTGCATCTAATCACTGTACAAACCATTAACTGTTTTACTGACCTCATTTTTCCTTATGCTATAGCTTGAGCACACTCAAGAGATGGTGGAGGGCAAATTTGAACCAACTGTGGAGAATGACCCTTTCACCATGGCTTTGGGAAGGCCATACCATCCAGGACGAGTAGTAGGTTCGGGAGGGTCATTGCTTGGATGGAATAAGGTGATGGGTCCCGAATACACAAAATCGGGTAGATCTCGATCCAGTGTTAACTCACCGAGGGAGTTGGATGCCAAGGTGGCATCAATTAAGGAACAAGTACGCAACGAGTTAGTTGGTGAATTGAATGCTTGGGCGAAGATGATGAACTTACCGACTTTGCCGTTCCTCACTCGTACCTCGGTCGACTCATGTTATGAACCAAAAGGACAAGGAGAAGGTGATAGACATGGAGGAGATGAGATACGTGGTGAAGATGTGCCACCTGAGGTAAAATCAATTGGGTTATTAAAAGTTTTAAAATACCGAGTTAATTGAGATTTGAGGTGCAATGATTGACGTACTGTTGCAGGTTCCTACTCCTACACATGCGGACTCGAGGGAGCTTGAAAATCCAACACCGCATGAATTTCCAGAGTTACAGGTGATTTGTAACCCTCTACCTTAATGAATTTTGTTATATCTATGCTGTTGTAAAAGTCCTATTTAACTATCTTCTTTTTATATATATACTTGTGTAGGAAGACACCCGGTGTGCACTTCTAGCCCCGGGGCATGCAAATAGTACCGTGTTGAGTTTGGTGGCGTATGATAGTGCCCAACCGACGACGGGTGCTACGGCGGGGCCACATCATTACTCGGTTGGGATCGATTCAGTGGTTGCGGGGTTCGAAGACATCCCACTACCCGTACCGATAGAGGAGGTTGAGATAACAGCGCTTTGGCAAGCTGTAGGTAGCTTCGTTGATTGGCCACGTGCATGTGTGAAGTTGATTAATAAGGAGGTAAATTATTTACTTACTTGCCTATTTTCTTCATTTCTCAACTTATAAACTCCTTGCATCTCAAAACAACTCATAATCACATATTTATAAGTGTTTGTCAATTGAAATTACATTAAAATCTCTAAGTTCTAAGGTTTTGGGTCCAATTCATCAAACTAAAGCCACTTTGAGCCGAAATGGCTACTCACTTGCCTATTTTCTTCATTTCTCAACTAATAAACTTATACATTCTCAAACCATATCATAATTACATATTTATAAGTGATTGTGACATGAAATTGCATAAAAGAAACAAACTTCTAATGTTTTTGGCGCATTTCATCAAAATAAACCCAATTCGAGCCGAAATGGCTACTTACTTGCCTATTTTCTTCATTTCTCAACTTATAAACTCCTTGCATCTAAAAACAACTCATAATCACATATTTATAAGTGTTTGTCATTTGAAATTACATAAAATTTGCCAAGTTCTAAGTTTTTGGGTCCAATTCATCAAAATAAAGCCATTTTGAACAGAAATGGCTACTCACTTGACTATTTTCTTCATTTCTCAACTTATAAACTCCTTGCATCTCAAAACAACTCATAATCACATATTTATAAGTGTTTGTCATTTAAAATTACATAAAAATCGCCAAGTTCTAAGTTTTCGGGTCCAATTCATAAAAATAAAGCCATTTTGAGCCGAAATGGCTACTCACTTGGCTATTTTCTTCATTTCTCAACTTATAAACTCCTTTCATCTCAAAAAAACTCATAATCACATATTTATAAGTGTTTTTCATTTGAAATTACATAAAAATCGCCAAGTTCTAAGTTTTTGGGTCCAATTCATAAAAATAAAGTCATTTTGAGCCGAAATGGCTACTCACTTGGCTATTTTCTTCATTTCTCAACTTATAAACTCCTTGCATCTCAAAACAACTCATAATCACATATTTATAAGTGTTTGTCATTTGAAATTACATAAAAGTTGCCAAGTTCTAAGTTTTTGGGTCCAATTCATAAAAATAAAGCCATTTTGAGCCGAAATGGCTACTCACTTGGCTATTTTCTTCCTTTCTCAACTTATAAACTCCTTGCATCTCAAAAAAACTCATAATCACATATTTATAAGTGTTTGTCATTTGAAATTACATAAAAATCGCCAAGATCTAAGTTTTTGGGTCCAATTCATAAAAATAAAGCCATTTTGAGCCGAAATGGCTACTCACTTGGCTATTTTCTTCATTTCTCAACTTATAAACTCCTTTCATCTCAAAAAAACTCATAATCACATATTTATAAGTGTTTGTCATTTGAAATTACATAAAAATCGTCAAGTTCTAAGTTTTTGGATCCAATTCATCAAAATAAAGCCATTTTGAGCCGAAATGTCTACTCACTTGGCTATTTTCTTCATTTCTCAACTTATAAACTCCTTGCATCTCAAAAAAACTCATAATCACATATTTATAAGTGTTTGTCATTTGAAATTACATAAAAATCGCCAAGTTCTAAGTTTTTGGGTCCAATTCATCAAAATAAAGCCATTTTGAGCCAAAATGGCTACTCACTTGGCTATTTTCTTCATTTCTCAACTTATAAACTCCTTGCATCTCAAAACAACTCATAATCACATATTTATAAGTGTTTGTCATTTGAAATTACATAAAAATCGCCAAGTTCTAAGTTTTTGGGTCCAATTCATAAAAATAAAGCCATTTTGAGCCGAAATGGCTACTCACTTGGCTATTTTCTTCATTTCTCAACTTATAAACTCCTTTCATCTCAAAACAACTCATAATCACATATTTATAAGTGTTTGTCATTTAAAATTACATAAAAATCGCCAAGTTCTAAGTTTTTGGGTCCAATTCATAAAAATAAAGCCATTTTGAGCCGAAATGGCTACTCACTTGGCTATTTTCTTCATTTCTCAACTTATAAACTCCTTGCATCTCAAAACAACTCATAATCACATATTTATAAGTTTTTGTCATTTGAAATTACATAAAAATCGCCAAGTTCTAAGTTTTTGGGTCCAATTCATCAAAATAAAGCCATTTTGAGCCGAAATGTCTACTCACTTGGCTATTTTCTTCATTTCTCAACTTATAAACTTCTTGCATCTCAAAACAACTCATAATCACATATTTATAAGTTTTTGTCATTTGAAATTACATAAAATTCGCCAAGTTCTAAGTTTTTGGGTCCAATTCATCAAAATAAATCCATTTTGAGCCGAAATGGCTACTCACTTGCCTATGTTATTCATTTCTCAACTTATAAACTCCTTGCATCTCAACACAACTCATAATCACATATTTATAAGTGTTTGTCATTTGAAATTACATAAAAATCGCCAAGTTCTAAGTTTTTGGGTCCAATTCATCAAAATAAAGCCATTTTGAGCCGAAATGTCTACTCACTTGGCTATTTTCTTCATTTATCAACTACTAAACTTATACATTCTCAAACCATATCATAATTACATATGTATAAGTGATTGTGAGTTGAAAATTATTATTTCTCAAACTATTTCAGATTTCCAATGGAAGCAAAACTTCAAAGAGAAAGAGGGTGGAGAAGCCTAAAAGAATTGATCAACCTAAGAAGAAGCTAAGTGAACAACGGTCCAAGAGTGAACAAGCGTCGAAGTTGCACTCTTCGAAAGGTTCACCCATGCCACCTACTCCACTTGTTGAAGACATTGTTCTTCAATCGCTCTTTACTGACATGACCTTTCTTCACAACCGTGCTTGTCATTTGGTCGATCCCATGGAAGTTGCACTTCCTAAGGCAATGTTCCACTATGATGAGGATGCAATTGCATGGATCAGCAAAGAAGATGTGAAGGAATTTCTACGTGGTGCAAAGCTTAACATTTCCCTCATTCAAACATTCATGAGGTACTTCAATGCCCACATAATCTATACTTTTTTCAAGTTATTCAAATTGATGGTGATTATCCTACATATGATAAATTATTCAATGTTCATGCACGCAGAGCACTACAAGAGCACTTAACTGACACTGATTCTCCTTGTAAAGTTGGGTGGTTATGCCCCGAGCAGTTATCCACTACTAAAATCATAGGCAACCCCCATGACGTGTTGTACTATGTTGAACAGAGTATAAGGGAATCAGCGCGTGCGGGAGACAAGTTCATATTCGCCCCATGTTATAGAGAGTAAGTCTAACCATGTCAAATTCAATCGATTTGGCCTCATTATATGTTGACTCCTAAATATCAATTACCTTGTCTATTGTGAACTTATGTAGGGAGCATTGGAGCCTCATGGTGATTTGTAATTCCACTAACACAATTTATCACCTTGATTCAGCTCGATCATCGGAGAAGTGGCTCGTGAAGTCTATATTGCAAAAGTAAATATATATAGCAACCTATAGTGATGATTATTGCTAATAATAACTAATTTAGTAATCATACGACTAATCAAATTTGAATGTACTTTTTTATACTACAGTGTTATGAAGAAGCTACATTGTCGTGCTCCAAAGGGTCCAACATGGAAGACACCGTTGGTAATTTACATGATATTGTGATTATCTTGAAAATCTATGGTAGTAAATATTTGCTCATTTCCTTTGCATGTTTCACTGATGTGATTTGTTTGTCATATGCTAGTGCGCACAACAAGAGAATGGACTTGATTGTGCTTTGTATGTGATGAGATTCATGCTTGACATTGTGAATCATTGTACGGACACTCAACAACTTGATGAGGTAAGTCCTAAAACTTCTTGAAATGCTATATTGATGTGATTTCACGCCTTAGACACCTAATATTACCCAACAATGGCATGTTATGAGAAACAAAAAAGCTATTTCACAAGAAAGGTAGAAAATGGGCTGAATATAAGTCATAGGGCCATGTTAGGGCCATTTTGTGTTAATATGCTCTTTTGATGTGATTTCTTTCCTTATACACATATAACTAGATAATATTGACATGTTATGAGATAAATAAAGTTCATTTAATAAGAAATGAAGGAAATGGGCAAAGTAAGGTCATATAGGCCATATTCGGGCCATTTTGAGTAAAAAGCGTCATAAACCTTAATAAAATGCTCTCCTATACAATTTTAGGGCTTACACACATACAACTACCCAACATTGACATGTTATGAGAAAGAAATAGTTCATTTGATAAGTAATGTAGAAAATGGGCTACATAGAAGTCATATAAGCCCTATTTGGGCCATGTTGAGTAAAATGCGTTGTTAAACTTCTTGAAATGCTATATTGATGTGATTTCTAGCCTTATACACCTAATATTATCCAACAATGACATGTTATGAGAAACAAAAAGGCTATTTCACAAGAAAGGTAGAAAATGGGCTGAATAGAAGTCATATGGGCCATATTAGGGCCATTTTGTGTTAATATGCTCTTTTGATGTGATTTCTTTCCTTATACACCTATAACTAGATAATATTGACATGTTATGAGATAAATAAAGTTCATTTAATAAGAAATGTAGGAAATGGGCAAAGTAAGGTCATATAGGCCATATTCGGGCCATTTTGGGTAAAAAGCGTCATAAACCTTAACAAAATGCTCTCCTATACAATTTTAGGGCTTACACACATACAACTATCCAATATTGACATGTTATGAGAAAGAAATAGTTCATTTGATAAGTAATGTAGTAAATGGGCTATATAGAAGTCATATAGGTAATATTTGATAAAATACATATTGTTTGCCTAATTAATTATTTTTAAAATAATGTTTTTGTATTTCAAGTTTTGCAAGGTCCAAAAGGATGGTCCGTTGACAATCAAGGAGCTTAATGAAGTTCGTGACATGTTGGCGTCTTTTATCACCTTCAACATGTAAATGGCATTGTAATTGTAAATTATTTATGTTAACTTTTGAACTATATAACTTATTATTCATTATATATGTGTACTTACTATTATTTGTATATGTAAGCAACTTTTTTTTTTTTGTATTGCGTTTGGGAATATTTATTATATCTATATATATAATTGAATTCTTGTTTCTAATATTATTTTTGTATATAATAATTAATAATATTATTATTAGTTATTATAATAATAAAATTATTAATTATTATATTTAATATAATTGCTGGAATTACAGGTTATTATTATTGCAGGTTTTTTTTTAAATATTATTGCACGATGGAAAAAAAAAACGAAAAAAAAAAATTGGTTAATAGGCACCGGTTAGGCAGCAACCGGTGCCTAAACTATCCACCACCAAAAAAAAATGGCGGGAGAGCAGTTTTAGGCACCGGTTAACCGGTGCCTATTCCACCCTATGGCACCGGTTAACCGGTGCCTATTACACCCTATGGCACCGGTTTTGAACCGGTGCCAAAAACCATGTTTTTGGCACCTCTCACATAGGCAGCGGTTCAAACCGGTGCCTTAGACCGGGTTTGAACCGCTGCCAATTGCCTTTTTTCACCTAGTGATAAGTGTGTAAATTCTGTCAAACGAACAACAAGCCAAGACATTCCAACTTTTTCTCCCATGCCGATCACGAAATGGCACACCATTCGTATCACTTACAATGGCATCGATAAGAGTTCCATCCAAAGCTCCAATAGCATCCTGACAAATGATGACATTTATAATTAATTCTTTAATGAACATCTACACTTTCAACATTGAAATGTAATCAAGTGAATATAAATAATGAAGTTATACCTTGAAATAAGGCCAATATTTTGTATTATTAGCTACCTCGGGAGGCACCTCTAATAAGTCACGATGTGGTCTAATGATATCGAAGGACAAAATAACCAACGCTTCTAACACTTGGTTAAAATACTTGCATATTGTAGAAATAGAATGCTTAAATTTGTCGCTAGCATCACGATATGAAACTCCTTTTGCTAAAATATATAGACATATACGTACTTGCTCCGCTACTTTCACATATTTAGCGTCGTGAAGTAGATCTCTTTCAATCATCAAGTTCACTAATTGAACAAACATATGTCGATCAAGTCTTAATTGAATTTGACATTCCGTAGGAGTTTCTGTTAACAACCTATGTATATATTGCGCTCCACTTTCCCCTAGTTCTCTTCTTGGTTGCCTTATTGGTGGTATTGTTGTTGAATCAGGATTGTCTTCTAGCGAATCGCGGAGTTCTTGTAATGCAATAATCATGCATGCTTGTCTAATGTTTTCATCTTCCATTCTACATTACACAAAACAAGAAAATGATATATAAGAACAATTTATCAACCCTAAACAAATAGTAAATTCCAAATCTAATTAATCCAAATTAGAACATTAAACACTTCTAACATTCCCATATCGCCAGTCCAAATAAAAACCATAATAAAACAACACACCCAGTTCACCGAATTTAAAGACAAAACATAGTTCAACTGAAATAAAAATAAACATATATAGTGCAAACAAATTAGAATAAAAAATAATTCAACCAAATTTAATTCAACGGTAGTTCTACTTCATCAGATGTTAGGCAACGTATCATTTAAGTACCACCACCTAGCTTCGTCATCCTCAAGTGCCAAGAACATATGGGCAAACTTCTCTTCTTCCAAGTATTTCACTGCACGAATGTAGTAATGTTGACCTCGTGCCACAACAACTCCCATTCTACTCAGAGTTTGAACCACCAACGGAAATATGTCCATAGGCTTAGATGCAACACTTTTTTCCAACAATTTAATAACATTATCAATACTAGCTCTTCGTCTTTTTTCCTCAAAAGTATCAATACTACCTTCACTTTTTCGTTTAATACTAGTACCACCCTTAAGTTTTGTCCGCACAGTCTTTGGAGGGGATACACTTTGGGCAGCGTTTGATACATTGAGATCAATACCAACAGAATCACTATCAATGTTCTCGTTATCCCCTGAACCTTCACTTGGTTCAACATCATCATCTCCCTCTTCAGCATCGTATCCAAATTCGTCGTTGTCATCATTGATAGAAAGAGAAACTAATTTCTTTGACAAGATCGATTTACCCCTTGCCATTGCTGGTGAAAAGCATCCGCCGACCCCTACAACCGTTGTTCCTTGAAATATTTGCTCCATCAATTCTGCGTTTGCTAACCCCTTCGTAACTATTGCATAACCACATTTAGGAAAGTCCTGGAATAGGAAAGTTACAACACATTAGATTTCATCTTAAATGTCATCGAAGTAGTAAAAAAAAAAGGATAAGGTACGTACCACTAAGAATTTGTGCCATCTTTCAGTGTCGTTCTCTTTCTCGATATCAACTTTGTTTGTTATGGGGTCTCGCGCTAACCCAGTCATGTTAGATAATCTTACATGAGATTTGTAATTCCCCCTCAAAACAAACAACCGATTTTCACATTGTCTTGAGTTAACTTCCTTACTAATGCATGCACTTAACTGTTTAGCGACAAGTTCCCAATTCCACTTATTATGACCACCTGTATCTTTCTCTTGGATTAAAATTTCTAAATACTTTGTTGAGGTACGGGCATCCCAATGCATTTTTCCCATCTTGTTAGCTGTCCAATTAACAAGTTACAAAACCATGCAACAAAAGCCATATATATATGCATCCAATTATATATGTATTGTTTCACATGAACAAGCAAGATGTGTGAAACCAATCAGATTACACAAAATTCCCTCAGCAAATGCCAATGAGTCCTACGTGATATGGTCATCATCAATTTATTTAACATACACATTATTATTAATTAGAATATATTTTGTTTGGCTGGATGCTAGTTATTAATACCAATCCATATTATGTCATAATGTCATGCCAAATTTGATCTAATTTTCCTGATGGACCATGCTCTGTCACTGCTAACAAGCCCAATCATAATCAAAGGTTATCCAATAAAGCAAAAATTCTTCAAAATAACCTCTAACCATGCCCGTTGAAGAGGGTGTGCAAAGTGTTCAACTGCACAGGGCCTCCCATTTTTGAGGGCCCAAAAATCCGAAATTTACTTTAATCGAAGCCCAAGTGAGAAAACATGAGCAAAGCTGTCATTTACAGCTAATCTGTCTCCTCTAAAACTAGGTAGTGTGAATGCGTAATATATTCTTGAAAATATAAATAAGTCATCTTCTCTCTCCTAAGCAATACTTTCATTTATTATAATTAACATAGGATAAGCCCATTTATTGATTAATTTATCTTTCTCCCCTCTACTTCATACTTTCATTTTTCACTGTAAGAAGTTGAGAATTTGTCAAACAAAAGACTCCAAATTTCTAGCAATGTACTTGTAACTAATTCCTTCAGGTTTTAAAGTCTTTTGTCCAATTCCTTGATTATTTATGATGGCAACATCAAGTACTCATTCTACTGATTTATTTTTTACTTAAGGTATTTTAATTTGTACGTGTTGTTTGCTTTTGTTGAAGAAAGTTTAAGCTCTTAGATTTCTCTTGTTGAAGATTAAAGTGTGCATTTGTGAATTTTTTGAGACTAAAATGTCAATTTTTTACAATTAATTATGCTTTAGGCCTGATGTTAACACATCAATACTAGAGAAACCGAAAGCAACACATCAATACATACTTATTAATCATTAATATTTTTCACACATCAATACATATTACTCAGCATGATTAACACATCAATACATACTTATTAGTCATTAATATTTTTCACTAAATCAAACTAGAGAAACCGAAAGCAACGAAATAGACTATACTGAGAATTAAAGCAACGAAAGTATGAAACTAAACCCTAGATTGCGAAATCGATTTTCGATTATTAATTAAAACTGACCTCAAAAGCTGTTTCAATGGAGGAGAGAAAGCTCGGAAGCGCAGCTTCAATGGAGAATTGAGAGTATGGCGAACGACTGCTCAACTTCTCTCGTTTAGGTTTTTCCCAATTTTCTTAAACACAATATATAGTTATAGGTAGTGTTAGATTTAATTATTAATTAATTCAATTTACTTTTTTAATTTCTTTATATAAAAAAGGTAACAAATTAGTAAAATATCTTCCTTTTTATATCATTATTTTTCACTATTATTATAATAATGTAATATTATTATTCCCAAAAAAAAAACATGTATTATGTGTTATTATTAAGATCAATATGTATTTAGAAATTGTTAGAAATTTTTTCAGAAAAAAGAAATTGTTAGACATTATTATTAATAAATATTAAAAAATTTGTATTGTGAATTTTTAATTATTATAATTTTTAAATATGTACTTTAATTATTATGCACTTTAATTATTAAATATTATTAATTATTGATTTATTGATATTATTAATGGATATTAACCCAGAGCACACAGCAGAGCAGAGCAGAGCAAAGCAAAGCAGCTCTAAAGAACAAGACCTAAATCAATCATTCACTCTCTTTCATTTCCCCCCTGTCCTTTGCAAGCTTACTGGCACTGCTTCTACATTTCAATGACTCCTCCATAACAAGTTCCTCACTCATCCTCATACCATCATCAATAACAATGGACATCCTATTCGCGCAGATCCAAGCCGATCTCCGGTCCAACGACGCCCTCCGTCAATCAGGGGCCCTCCTCCAAGCCCTCCAACAATCCGCCGCCGGCCGCGACACTTCCATCATCGCCAAAACCTCCGTCGAAGAAATCGTCTCTTCCCCCGCTTCCGCCGTCTGTAAAAAACTCGCATTCGATCTCATCCGCTCAACTCCTCGCCTTACTCCCGACCTCTGGGACTCCGTCATTTCCGGCATCAAATCCGACCTCGACTTCCCTGACCCAGACGTCTCCGCTGCTGCTGTCTCCTTCCTCTCCGCCATCCCTTCGCATCTTCTCGCTTCCCTTATCACTCTCTCGCACCAGCACATCACTGCTTGCTTCGATTCTCCCAGCAGCAATCTCCGGTTCTCGATCACCGAGACTCTTGGGTGTATCCTAGCTAGAGACGATCTTGTTGTTCTTTGCGAGAATAATGTCAATTTGCTTGATCGTGTTTCCAGTTGGTGGAGGAGAATTGGGGTTAATATGTTGGATTCTTCTGATGCTGTTGCTAAGGTCGCGTTTGAATCTGTTGGGAGATTGTTTAAGGAGTTTGAATCTAAGAAGATGAGTCGTTTGGCGGGGGATAAGCTCGTCGATAGCGAGAATTCGGTTGCGATTCGGTCTAATTGGGTGTCTTCAATGGTTGATTTTGTGTGGAAAAGGCGGAATTCGCTTATGTCTAGGGCTTTAGTTCTTCCTGTTGAGAGCTTTCGTGCTACGGTGTTTCCGTTGGTTTACGGTGTTAAAGCTGTGGCTTCCGGGTCCGTTGAGGCAATTCGGAAGCTCTCGTCGAAGGGGGGTGGAGTGGCAGATGGGGCGGCGTTGCTGGTTACTGGGAATGCTGAGAAGTTTGTGGGTGTATCAGATGTGGTTATGCATTTGTCCCCATTTCTTGAGTCATTGGATCCTGCATTGATCTTTGAAGTGGCGATCAATATGCTGTATTTGGCTGATGTTCCTGGTGGCAAGCCTGAGTGGGCTTCGGGTTCTATTATCGCCATTCTCACGCTATGGGATCGACAGGAGTTTTCGTCTGCTCGGGAGAGTATCGTTCGAGCTGTTGTTACTAATCTTCATCTCCTTGATCTTACTATGCAGGTCCATATCTGTTTTTTTACTCTAAAATTGTTTATGTAGTCGAGTTGGTTTTGTTTATGTTCACTTATTGGATGTTTTTTTTTAATAGAATATGATTGAGCAAAATTATGTTTTCGGATGAAAAGTTGCTTTAGAGTAGTATTAATTTATTATCAGTAGATTGTTTGTGCATTCTCCCCAAGTCCCCATTCATCAGTTTAGTAAGAATTTGTTGGGAAAGCCGATTATGATGAACAGAATTATGTTTTTGGATGAAAAGGTTGCTATTCTTGTTTGTGGTTAACATTTGTATTAGAGAAGTATCAGTTATTATCAGTAGATTGTTTGTTCATTCTCCCCAAGTCTCCATCAATCACTTTAGTAAAAATCTGTTGGGAAAGGCGATTAATTAGAAGCTGTTACTTTCATACTGATTTAAGAAAGGCGACAGACTTTTCTGGATTTCTAGCGTTTTAATAATTACTTTGTATTGATTTATTTGATAAAAGAAAACCTGTATTGCCCTTTGATTATGCAACCACTGGAAGTGTCTGACTCTGCGGCTTCTCTGCAACAGGTCTCATTGTTTAAGAGGTTGCTTCTTATGGTGAGAAACTTGAGGGCAGAATCAGATCGCATGCACGCTTTAGCATGCATCTGTCGTACAGCTCTTTGTGTTGATCTCTTTGCCAAGGAAAGCGTTCGCAGAGGTCAGAAGCCTCTAGCTGGAACTGACATTGCTTCTTTATTTGAAGATGTGAGGATCAAAGAAGATCTTAATAGTGTCACTAGTAAAAGCTTGTTCAGAGAAGAATTGGTGGCTTCACTAGTAGAAAGCTGCTTCCAGTTGTCTCTGCCTCTTCCAGAACAAAAGAATTCAGGAATGGAGAGCCGAGTCATTGGTGCCCTTGCTTATGGTACTGGCTATGGGGCTTTAAATTGGACTGAGCCTGCTTTGGAAGTTGTAGAAGTGTGTAGACCCTGTGTTAAGTGGGACTGTGATGGTAGAACTTATGCAATTGATTGCTATCTCAAGTTACTTGTCAGACTTTGCCATATATATGATACAAGAGGTGGTGTAAAACGAGTGAAAGATGGTGCTTCACAAGATCAGATTCTGAATGAGACTAGGCTGCAAAACCTTCAGCGTGAGCTTGTCAATGACCTGCGTGAGGTTGGTGCACTTGTCTCAAAACTTTTTTTGGCTGTCAAAGATGGTACTATCATAGGCTTTGCATTTGGCTTGGTCAATACATACTATTGCTTTCATGCCTTGAATTTTTGGTTTAATGTTTTGTTTCTTCTTAACTTGTGAAGGGGTATCACTGGAACGCATACCTCAATCTCTGTATGTCGTAGATATTTAGAAATAATCTTTCTTTCTTGTTTTGGTGGGTAGGTGGGTTGGTTTGAGCAAACATGGAATCAAGAAAATGAGTCTAGTGTCTTTTATGCTGCCCCAAAAAGCCATTGATAATTGAAGTTATTAGTGGCAACAACAATATGATTATGCTTCGGTTTTTATCTGTATTCATATCCTTCCTTCCTTCCTTCCTTCCTTCCTTCCTTCCTTCATGTGGCCCTAGCTAATTGTTATCTAAACAAAGGAAAATGAACCCCTTTCTCCCTTTCCACTTCCATACCCTTCCCTCCTTTTCCCTTCAAATATTTCTAACTAGACACTACTAGTTTTGACTTACGCATAAATGTCTTGAGGAGTTTTGTTTATACTTTCCATGGTAAGTTATATGTTATGAATATTTGATGAAGACTGCCAATATATCTTTTTTAACTTGATTAAATTTGGTGAATTATAATATTCTTTAGAATTCTTATTAGTTATTGCACCCTATCCTAAATGATAGTTACACTTAGCTACATAGGCTAAGGAGGATAGGATAGAGAATTTAAAAACTATAGTATGTGTTGTATGTCGGGTATTTATAAAAGAGAGTAAGAAGGAATTGTTTTAAAGCGGGGCATTGTAAGAAAAAAGTTTGTCAAAATAGGAAAAAAGCACAAATGTAACCAACAAAAAGGAAATGTAACCTACAAAAGGGAACAAAGGTTGTATCCTTCTTCCTCTATTCCTTTTTAATTGACACATTTTTTTATCACATTTGCCAACGCACAAGTTCAACAAATACTATATCTAATTATCAACAAGTAAAATTTATTAAAAGTTGATATTATGAAATTACACATTGTGACTATTCTAACTAAAGCTGTCAATCCGGGTAAACTGGGTCAGGTAAGAGTGAGTCGGGTCGACTCGGGTTGGGTCAATTCGCGTTAATGACGTAACATATGCGGGTCGGCTTGGTTTTAAAAAGCGAGAGGCGCACCGAGGCGCAAAGGGTCCCCAGAGCCTAGGCGCAAAGCGGAGGCGCGCGCCTCTTGGATACGAGGCGCACCTTAAGTGCCCAAAACCTTATAATTTACTTCTAGACCAAGATATAAGCCTTAAATAATCAAAATAACATATTATAAATGCATAAATTAACAAAGGAACTACAAGATACCCTTAAAAGGCGCTAATGGCATGAAACTCTCTAACTAAAAAGCAAATCACACATTCAACATAAAAAGTAAATCAAGTAGAAACAAAAGCAAACATAGTAGGTCTTCAAGCTTGTTATATGGCATACTAAGACACTAGTAATCCATCTCCTCATCCGATGAATCATCATACACATCCTCCTCTTCTTGATAAGCCTCATCTCCACTTACATCCTCTTCCATCTCATCATCATAATTCTCATTATCATCATCATCTATCACAATTGTATGACGTGGTTTAGAAGTGGAGCCACTAGCAATTCCCTTTCGCTCCTCTAGTAGCATAGAAAGGTTCATTAGCTCCGGAGGCTTTACTAACTGTACTCCAAGTCAAGTCCTCCCCTTCAAATACAAAATCATTCTCCTCCTCCTCCTCTTCTTCCATTCTTCCAAGTAGCCACTCATTGCTTTCATCAATTTCATTTAAGACAATGGGATCAATGGTGTCTTTCCTCTTGTATCGCCGTTGCAATGCTCGATTATACTTGACATAAACCATGTCATTTAATCGACTTTGTGCTAATCGATTCCTCTTTTTAGAATGAAGCTGTAAAAATAGAATAATATAAGCTATTTAATGTAATAAAATAAAATCATATTACATAAATCAATAAAAGTGAAGGTACAAACCTGTTAAAACACCCCAATTTCTTTCACAACCTGTAGCACTACAAAAAAGGCTAAGAATTTTGATGGCAAACATTTGGAGATTAGGAGTTGTTGCACCATAAGCTGACCACCAATCTGCCGGAGATTTGGTCTTCCTTCCCCTAATTGCCATTGTATGACCAAAGAGACCGGTAGCATTCTTAAATTCATCCAACTCTGCAAGTATTTTATCTTGAGTTTCCACAAACGGAACTAGCCTTTCAATACAATCATACAAACCTTTCAAAACTTCCTCACAATTTACATTTACGGAATGATCATAATGAAGTTCCGGATTTAGATAAAAACCCGCCGCATGCAAAGGATGATGAAGTTGACTATCCCACCTTTTATCAATGATTTCAAATACCTTAATGTAGTTCTCTTCTCTTAATTCAAGTCTTCGCTATAGTCTCTTTAGCTCTATCCATGGCTTCATAAATGTATCCCATCGGAGGCTTTTTCTCACCATCAACAAGTCTAAGCACCTTAACAAGGGGACTTGTTAGCTTAAGAGCATACACCACATTCTTCCAAAAGCTTGCTTGCAAAATATAAGTTGCAATTCTCTTTCCTCCTGCCTCCTTCTGCCACTTGGAAGCACTCCATTCTTGAGAGGTTATCATCTTTCTCAAGTTGCCCTTTTGCTTATGAAATTGAGCTAGTGTAATGAAAGATGTTGCAAACCTAGTAATTGATGGCCTATGTAAATTTCTTTGTTGTGTGAACTTCCTCATCAAGTTCACCAGAGAGGTATGATTATAAATATAGCCATTGATGAACATGCACTTCTTTAGTGCATTCAAAACTCTTGGTAGTTTGCCAATGTCTTCTAACATCAAATCAATACAATGAGCAGCACAAGGAGTCCAATAAAGATGAGGTCTCTTAGATTCAAGTTTTTTTCCTCTTCACAAAAAGGAAAAAAAAAGTATTAAATAAAAACTTACAAAGCAAAACAATTAGTAAAATTTAATTGAACATGTCATAAGAGTGACAAGACTATTTACTAATTCATACCGGCTTTGACATAATTGGATGCATTGTCCGTCACCACTTGAACAACATTTTCCTCTCCAATTTCATCCACCATCTTATCTAGAAGTTTATACAATAACTCCGCATCTTTCACAACATCCGAAACATCCAATGATCTTATGAACACGGAACCCTTAGGAGAATTGACAAGGAAGTTTATAATATCCTTTTGGACAACCGAATCACGCCATCCATCGGATAAAATTGATCAACCTTTACTTGCCCACTCTTTCTTGTTCTCCTCTACTTGCATCTCAACATCTTTCACTTCTTTGTTCAAGATAAGAACTCTAAGCTCATACATACTTGGTGGTTTTAATCCGGGACCATATTGACCAATAGCTTCAATCATTGCTCCAAAGCTAGCATAGGTAGCCGCATTGAATGGAATTCCCGCATCATAAAACCACTTACCAATTGTCCTACAAGTTTTCTCCCTTAACTCCTTATCACAAGCACCAAAATTCCTTTCCTTTCCTTCTTAGCTTGCATTACTTCTTTAGAAGTTGAAGTGATAAACATATCCAAAGGACCTTTGTGCCTAGGCTTCTTAACAACTTTTTCGCGTTTTGTGACAACATCTTCCTCTTCTTCATCAACATCATCCGTTTCAAGTTGGGACATGCTTGGCATCATTTGGCTATCCACTTTTGCTTGAGCTTTGTTTATCATAAAAGTCTTAACTTCCTCCCTCACATGTTCTAGACATTTAGGACATTTAGTGACATTTCTAAAGCCACCAACTAAGTGTTGTTTTAAACGATGTGCCCCTCCCTTAGTCACTTTACCACAAAAACTACAATGCCAATTAACTCTATTATTAGGTTCCGGTTTTCCATATTTTCTAGCCGGGTCGGGATCGGATGATCCGGTGGAAGGAAGAGACTCTTCATCCATGTTCCTATAACAGAAAACAGTAACATTTTTCGTATAAAAAAAAAAACAGTAACAAAATATATATATACACAGAGAAACAAAAAAAATTGGAACCAAAAAACTAAAATAAATAAACTGGAAAGCCAAAAAAAAAAAAAAAAGAATATAAAATCAGAACACAGAAGATAAAAAAACAAATTTTAAAAACACGGTAAAAAGATAAAAAAAAAAAAAAGAGAACGAAGAAGGTATACAATTCCTAAAAAAAAAAAAAAAGAAGCAGTACAAAAAACGAAAAAAATAAAAAAAACAGTAAGCTAACCTGGTTTTGGCGAGATCCACCACAACTTGGGTCGTTTCCGGCGAGAATCGGCAGGTTTCCGGCGATAATCAGCAAGTTCCTGCGAGATTTGGCAGGTTTCCGGCGAGAATTGGTTGAGACCCAACGAGAATTGGCTGGTTTCTGGAAGCTAGGGTTTTAATTTTCAAATAGATATGTTTTCTCTCTCTTCTATTTCTTTAATTAAAGCCTGGTTTTTTTTTTTTATTTTTTTATTTTTTTAATAAATTGTAGTTGCACGTGTCCTAAACGCGCTTACATCTAAAAGGCGTCGCCTCACAGCACCTCACGCCTAAGGCAAAAGCGCTGAGGCGCGCGCCTCCTTGACTTTGCCACGCTTTTACAAAGTGAGGCGCTTTGCAGACCGCCTCGCTTTGCCACGCGCCTCAAGTGCGCCTAGGCGCGCTTTTTAAAACTAAGGGGTCGGGTTCGGGTTGGGTCATGCTTGAGTCGGGTCACGTCGTGTCATACATCTTATTGGGTTTGGGTCGGGTTTAGGTCGGGTTAATAATAGGTTGGGTTACATTTGGGTCGGGTAAACAATAGGTCGGGTTTAATTTGGGTTTTCACGGGTTAGGGTAATTCTCGGGTTCGGCTCAAGTCAATAATTTGCGAGTTAAAATCAGGTCGGGTCATTATCGGGTTTGAGTCGGGTTCAGTTCAAGTCAATAAATTGGGTGTTATAATCGGGTCAGGTCATTTTCAAGTTGGGTCATTCTCGGGTTCAAGTCGGATTCGATTCAAGTCTATATTTTGCGGGTTATAATCTGGTTGGGTCATTTTCAAGTCGGGTCATTCTCGGGCTCAAGTCGGGTTATGTTCAAGTTAATAATTTGCGGGTTACAATCAGGTCATTTCTTCCGAGTCGGGTCATATTCGGGTTCAACTTACTATAAATAGATAATTATCTTTTTATTAAGCTGATTATTTCCTTTGACTATAATATATATGGCAACATACTAGGGAACTATAGTCCATAATTTAGGAAGATAATTATCTCCTTTGACCATACAACAAATATGTACTATATTTAACTTTTAAATTTGGGGATGATGCTCCTTTCTTTTGCTGCCGTGAACCAACTTGATCTCCTTAGACAAAATGCTTTGATCAACAATAATAAGGAAGTCTAAATTGAATTTATGGTGATTTGAAATCGGGTCAGGAACAATTTGGGTTGAATGGGTTGAATTTTAGTCGGGGCAATAACAAGTCGTGTTAATTTCGAGTCGGCTTAGTAACAAATCGAGTTGTATTTTTGGGTCGGGTTAGTAGTACGCGAGGTAAAATTTGGGTCGGGTTGAATTTGGGTCGGGTGAATAATAAGTTGGGTTGATTTCGGGTCGGATTTGTAACAGGTCGGGTTGAATTCGGGTCGGGTTAGGAATGAGTCGGGTTGAATCTCAGGCTAGTAACAAGTCGGGTTAAATTCAGGTTTTGACGGGTTAAAATGGGTTTGAGTCAATTTCGGTTCAGGTCAATAATTTACGGGTTATATTCGGGTCGGGTCATCTCTAGGTCGGTTCATGTTCGGGTTCAGGTCTCACATACTCGGGTCAACTCAGGTCTAGGGTTGGTTTCTGGTCGGGTCAAGTCAGGTTTGGGTCAACATTTTTTCGGGTTTAGATGGTCGGTTAATAATCGGGTTCGAGTCGGTATTTCGGGTTGGGTCGGGTCAGCTTTTGACAACTCTAATTCTAACAATCTAACAAGAACTCACATGATTATGTTTTATCATAACTATAAATCATAAAAACTAGTCAAACTAGAGTTTGCGAATAGTGTCACAAGTCAAAATTTGTCAACTAAAAAAGAATGGTGGAAGTATTAGGTTTAGAGTTTAAGATTATATGAACGTATAATCCTAAAAACGCCATAGCCTTGTGGTTGTTTTCTAGGTCTTGGGGACATTCAGAAATCCTGTATAATATAATATATAGCATTATTTAGCTCTATTCAATTTATCGTGTATAACTATTAATCCGTTGATTCAAATTTATATAATCACATTTCATTATCTTGGAATTAGATTTTATGATTTTAATCCCCTTCTCTGAGGAGTTGAGTTAAGTCTAAAGCACGCGTTTGCATACAAATCAAAATGGGAGCTGTTTTTGTTCAAGGAGTTCATATTCAGGTCCGACTCACTAGATGGATAAAGATCATATGATGTCCTTTGATGCCATTTTCTCAAAATTGTATAGGATTGTTGCAGCCCATTTATGTAATTTTTTTATTGTCATACGCAGCTGTATTTGAGACGTGTACACATTTATTAGTTTTCTAGTTATTCGTATCTATAATTTTGTTATAGATCCTACTGTGAGAAGTCTGAGAACCATAAAGGTTTGCTTTAAAGAGTATTTATTTTGTTGTATACCAAAGAGCTATTATGTGTAAAAAAATCGTAAAGTTAGTGGACTAGATGTGGTTTACAGAATTACCTCCCTTACTGTTTTCATTTTGTAGGTGAATACACCTAGAATATCTGCCCGTCTCATTTGGTCTCTAGCTGAGCACATTGATCTTGAAGGTTTAGATCCCCTTTTGGCTGATGACCCTGATGATCCGCTGAACATTATTGTGACTAATATCCATAAAGTTTTGCTCAATATGGATTCATCTGCAATGACGACAAACAGGCTGCAAGATGTCCAGGCAGTTCTTCTGAGTGCTCAGCGATTGGGGTCTCGAAATTCAAGGGCTGGTCAGTTGCTGAGTAAAGAGCTTGAAGAATTCCGAAATAATGGCTCGGCAGATTCTGTCAATAAGCATCAGTGTCGTTTGATATTGCAGAGGATTAAGTATGCCACCTTGCATCCAGATGACCGGTAAATTTATCTGTCTGTCCTTATAAATACGGAAATATTCTTTCTATTAAGGGCATAATCCTCCCTCCTGGTCGTTTCTGTCAAATTCATTGACCTATACTCACAACTCACCTGTGTTTCTCTTTCTTTCTCTTTTTTGAAGTTGAGTTTATAATCTGAACTTTTTGCTGAGTATACTAATTGAAATATATGCTGTTAGTTTGTTCATAATTGAGAGGTCTTAAATATTTGTTGCGAGTTGCTAATAAAGTATAGAGCTTTGTTATTTGTAATTTCAACCTTCTCAATACGTCAAACGCGCTGACCTTGGATCATTGACCTAAATATGGGATTATGTCAACGACTTTTTTCCCTTAATTGGCTAACTCACATTCCAAATTCTCTATCTTAGTGTTTGTGTTTTAACCTGTAATTGAAATTACGTATCTAAGCATATCCAAACTTACTAGAGCTTATTGTAGCTGTGAACTGAACTTGAGTAGCCTCTAATGGCCCTCTATTGAAGTTAGGAGCACATTTGAACTTTGTTTCCTAAGATTTATTTAAAGGTGATAAGAACGTAGTCTTACTATACTCGAGTAATTTTATAAGGTGTGTCTTGAATTATTTTTCATTCATGCCTCCGTACACCATATTTATTAAAACTACATCATAGAGAAAGAAATATACTATATAATAGCCTTAATAGTCTCATCCTTAAACAATTATGTAGATGACAGTTTAGATGAATAAAAATTTGTCTCTATGTGGTGTTTCAGGTCTTGCACTTATCTGTGGAAGTGTAGGGATTCCTAGTTTTACACTTCCATGAAATAATTTGTTCATAGAGTTATATGTTTTATGTATTTCTCCTAGTCAATGATAAAAACTGGATAAGGTATTAATGAAGAGAAGATATGATTTTAACTTGCTCCAACTTGCAGTTACTGCTGAATAGGAGTCTTCAAAAGTAAGATGTTTGCCACTGATTAGAAAAATTAGAATATAATGACACGTACAGGATATGTATGGATTATCTACTACCATGAACTTGAAGTACAATTAACTAGATGTATCTACATTTGTCTTTCTACTCTTTGCATGTAGTGTAAATGAATCAGAAAATACAAAGGGCACATTCTCACCTATAACGAAGACATCATTCAACCAAAACGTTTTTTCTCTTCCCAATACATATCACTCGTCTCTATGCCAGGAAAATGCTCTCTCATCTCCGACAGTAATATCTGTTTGCCATTGTTTCAGTACTTGCAGCGTATCTTGCATGCTAAGTGGTATATCTTTATTTGCAATTTCCTGCACCTGGTTACTGTAGATTTTTATTTTATTTTATTTATTTATTTATTTTTTTTGGGGGGGGGGGGGGGGTGGTGGTATATATTGCAAACTGTTTGCTGTAGAATAAATATTGATAAGTTTAAGCTCAAACATATTACTTGGTGGTTTTCTTTTCTCAGATGGGCTGGGGTAAGTGAAGCCAAAGGAGACTATCCTTTTAGCCACCACAAGTTGACTGTTCAGTTCTATGAAGTAGCTGCAGCTCAGGACAGAAAGCTGGAAGGGTTGGTACATAAAGCAATTTTAGAGCTTTGGAGGCCTGATCCCAGTGAACTGACGCTCATGCTGTCAAGTAAAATAGATTCATCTCTACTTAAGATTCCACCAAGAGCATTTACGTTGACCGGCAGTAGTGATCCATGCTATGTTGAAGCTTATCATTTGGCAGATCCCAGTGATGGGAGGATCACTTTGCATCTGAAGGTTGATTTTTCCCCCATGAATATTCTGACTTCCTATGTGGCCTATCAAAAAGCTAAGCAATTGATTCTTTCAGGTTATAAATTTAACTGACATTGAACTTAACCGGGCTGATATTCGAGTTGGCCTGACGGGGGCATTATATTTTATGGATGGTTCACCACAAGCAGTGCGGCAGTTGCGTAACCTTGTTTCACAGGTTCTCTTGCCAAACCTTGTTCAATATGTGACTCCAAAATCATCTACTAATATCCATCTTATCTTGTGACTATAGGTTAGATGTGTCGGGAAGAGACTATGTTGTTTCAGTTCTGTTTGACCTAATTGTTTAATGCTGTAATGTCAAGTACTTTTTAAAAATTGCTGTTTTGTTTTCTTTTTAATTTCTAGGCAAATAACTATTCAAATTTTTTATAATAATTATTTTTTAATCTATAAAGTATCACAACACTTTTTGCAGTCCCTGTTTTCGATACTGAGCTATTATTCATTAATAATGAAGGTTATCTATTCTTGAAAGATTGGTTGGGGAATAGCAACTAATTATAGGCAGTGCAACAATTTTAAATACCAGATGGAGATGAATCGGTGGATTGAACAATGCTAGTCCTGGTCATTTTCTGGACAGTGTACTTAATTTTGTTGTTTTCAATTGTGTTGCTAAACGGGATTTTGCTGCTGGTTATCGTGAATTTGTCTGTTTGTTTGTGTTTTCATACATTTATCTTTTATCTTGTTGGCTTGTTTGTGTTTGCATCACTATTTACTTTTTACTATGTCATCATGTAGGATCCTGTACCTTGTAGCATTACTGTAGGAGCTTCTCATTTTGAGAGATGTGCCCTTTGGCTACAAGTACTGTATTATCCGTTCTATGGCACTGGTCCTCTACATTATGAAGGTGATTATGCTGAAGAAGATCCCCAAATTGTACGACAAAAAAAGAGTTCCAAGCCAGAGCTAGGAGAACCTGTGATCTTGAGGTGCCAGCCTTATAAAATTCCATTGACTGAGCTGCTTCTACCACACAAAATCTCTCCTGTGGAATACTTTCGGTTATGGCCAAGCTTACCAGCTATTGTGGAGTACACGGGCACATATACTTACGAGGGAAGTGGTTTTATGGCTACTGCTGCTAAGCAATATGACTCTTCACCATTTTTGAGCGGATTGAAGGCTCTGGAATCCAAGCCTTTCCATAAAGTTTGCTCCCACATTATCCGCACAGTTGCTGGATTCCAGGTACGAGAGACATTATGACCTGCTTACTAACTCAATATATCTCATTTATGGCTATTGTCCATTTGGCATCTGTTTCTTGTGGATTGGGCTTGTAGAGAACTAGATGTTTAAGCTTTACCTATCATTTTAGCTTAGGGATAATACATAGGCAGTAGGCTAACTTGAGGTTAAACAAAATCAATTTCCTAATCATGTTCATTATAAGCCTTTAAAGTTTGTGAACACGATACAATACCCCCCCTCCCTCCCCCAATACTATGGGTCTATCAACTTGTGACATTGGGTCAGCAATTTGTTTTTGCTATAACCCTGGGGTTTAACAAAGATAAGTGCTCACCTCAGTTTTAGGATACGAATTGCAAGCACCTCGTGCTGGATATTATGTTCTACTTGATTAGTGGCAATGATACCATAAATTTTTTTCTTCATATTTTTTGCTAATTTTATCAAATAGCTGTAATTTCCGTTTTATTAATTGCAACATATATTTTGGTGGTCAAACTTTTCTTTGACTGTTTGCTTTAACAATGGTAATAAAATTTTTTATTATCTTGTGAGATCTTGTTAGTTTTGTTCTCATGTGTGTTATAAAAGTAAAAACTTTTTATTATGTTTACTTACACAGAATTAGATATTTAAGTGGCCAGAGTGTGCTTTAGAGCTTGTGAATAGGCATATTGCAAGTAAATAAGATCAGGAGAAGTACTAAAATTTTTATATTATTTTCCCATATTTTTTTTGGTATTATTTCTTGGTGAAAATCTCTTGTAGACTCAAATGCAAATTCGAGCAGAAGGAAAGTATTCCCTATTTTCTCCCCTCCCTTCTCCTTCCCCTCCCCCTCCCCCTCCCTAGGAGTGTGTTTAGATTGAAGGAAATGGAGGAGGATAGGAAAGGAAGGGAAGGGAAGGGAAATGGAGGGATGGAGTATTATTTTTTGTTCGCTCCCCTTCTTTTCCTTCCCTTTTCATTACCCAAACAAACTGTAGAAGTTCTCTTTTGTTCTATTGAAAAATAAAGATGTTCTAAAATTATAATTGTATGTGGAACATATTGGATTTTAGTACAAATTACTAATTTTTATTTTATTTTATGCTTAAAAGATCTGTTTGCTAAATCTTCTGAAGCAGAAGGAAAATATTACAATAGTTGACAAATTGGTAACCATGAATTTTGTTAGCATTTTTTTATTACTGTAAATGCAAATCTGTAAACCCAAGGTTGTGAGAATAAGTATGACAGTATCTATTATAATATCAATCAATCAATCCATCAAAGCCTTAATTCCATAAGTGGGGTCGGCTACATGAACCAAAAGTGATTATTCCTTATAGTCATCCACACTTGGAACTTAGAGTTCACTAAATTCGAGTCCCTTCCAAACCCTCCCTCATTGTATTTAACCTCACCCTTGGAAGTAAGAGTTTGATAATATGCTCCTCTCAAGAAGTAATCTGTCCATAAACATTTCATTATTATATTTATATTTTTCTGTTGTAGCTATGTCTGCTGAAATACATGTCTTTTGGAGCAGTAAGTCGTACTTAATGCTATATTGGAACTTAATAGTTCTATTACATTTATTTATTTATTTAATTATGGGATTATAAGTATATGTTCAATCAATTACCAATCTTTTATATTGTATTTGTAATTTACAAGGCTGAGCATGCTCAAATATAAACTGCAGAGTAGTTCGATTTGGGTCTTTTTTGGTTTAATGTAAGTAATAGAAAAGAAGAGAAAGGAAGGGAGTGGGAAAAGAAAGTAAATAGATTTCCAATGTTTGGGTAATGAAAGGAAATGAAAGGGAATTGGATTTACCCCTTTTTACATTTCTTTTTATTATTGAATTCCTAGCTGCTTGAATACTCTTCAACCAATTTTAATGGGCTGTAAAATATAGAGTTGAAAGGACTTTCTAGAACCAGTAGTCCTTGGAAGTTCCTAAGTTGCCTGTTAGTTTTACAATTATTACTACTGAAATGTTCTTTACGTGAGGTTAGAGCTCTTAGACTTGAAGGGAATGGGAAAGCCTTGTAATATACTTCAAACTTGAGATTGCTTAGCCCTGTGAATCTTGACCACAAGATGAAACCTTGGTCTTTAAACTGCTTTACAGGACGTTAGGCCTGAACAATATGGCAGTTGCACCTGTTCAATTTTATTTTACCTCATACCCACCAGTTTGTTGCTCTTGACACTCTTAAATTTATTTATTTATTTATTAATCATAGTTTTGGGTTGATGGTATAGGGAGGTGTTCTGTCCTCATTTATTTCTTGAGCTTCCATATAGTTCCTCTTTTCATTTCACATTTTTTGATATTATCAGGGTCCTCCTTGCTTACCATCTTTCTATTGTAACAGCTATGCTTTGCTGCTAAAACATGGCATGGGGGCTTTTTGTGGATGATGATATTTGGTGCTAGTGAAGTGAGCAGAAATGTCGACTTGGGTGATGAAACAACTACCATGATGTGTAAATTTGTAGTACGAGCATCTGATGCCTCGATCACAAAGGAAATTGAATCAGACTTGCAAGGTTGGCTAGATGACCTTACAGAGGGAGGCTGTGAATACATGCCTGAAGATGAGGTTAAAACTGCTGCTGCTGAAAGCCTAAAAGTATCAATGGAGCGAATAGCACTTCTGAAGGCTGCCAAGCCACGCCCCAAAACCGAGCTTGAAAGTGAAGAGGACGAAGAAAGTAGTGGAGGGGAGTGGGAGGATGAGGAGAAGAAGAAAAAGAGAAAGGAAAAGAAAGAAAAGAAAAAAGCGGAGGAGGAAGAGAAAAGTAAAGGACCTTCGACTTTGTCAAAACTAACAGCAGAAGAGGTGGAGCATCTTGCTCTTCAAGCTGCAGTTCTTCAAGAGTGGCATGTATTGTGCAAGGATAGAGACACGAAAGTTTATTAATGTTTCCTGAAAATGTTTGAGTACTTTTCTAACTTGGTTAGTCGTATAAATTTAGTTTAGGTTGCAAAGTCTTGGCTGTTTTTTTATCCTCTCTAATTGTTCACATCGTTGCATGGTGGTGTTATATAAGATTTGCATAGTAGTGTTGTAACATAGGTTTTCAGTTTTTCATTTCCATAGTCTGTGTCGTGTATTTTCTGATTTCATTCTTGATTCATTACACATTTTGTATCGGCTGAAAGTGTTACTACGAGAACTATTTTCTATACATATGTCATTATCTATAGGTGCTGATTCAATTAATTGCTCCATATCTAGTTTAACTAACTCTACCTTAACTACTTGTGATTTGAATGTTACAGTACAGAATTTGTCAATTTAGATATCGTTAGATTTATCTTGATATATATATATATATATATATATATATATATATATATATATATATATATATATATATATATATATATATATATATATATATATATATATATATATATATATATATATATATATATATATAAGAAATTAATACTACCTCTAATATATATATATATATATATATATATATATATATATATATATATATATATTTATATTTATATTTAGTTGCAACTTTGGAACATTTTATATCTCACAAATAATACCCAAAATTACAACTAAAAAAAACAGACTTTGTATTTTTTAACCTTTTATTTTTGAGAAATGCTCACTTTTAACCTTTTATTTTTTGTCAATTCTACTACTACTACTACTACTACTACTACTACTACCAATGTATAAAAAGGCGCATTAAGGCGATATGGGTCTTGGAGCCTAGGCGCAGGCGTTAGGCGCACGCCTTGTCGAAGTGAGGCGCACTTTTACTTAAATAAGCCTTTTTTTTTTACTCATAAACATACATAACCCATTAAATAAATCAAGAAAGCACATAATAATTTAACAAAATATCTAAATATTTTTATTTTATATTAATTTTCCAAAAACACATGTAGGTGATACAAACATCATTTTTTTTTTATTATAAATATTATGCATTAACAAAGATACTACGTATATATAAACATAGTTACTTATAATATTAAAAGGACATGGAAGATTGACATCATATGTAGTCATCTCCTTGCGCAATGTCTTCCTCCATGTCATCTTCCTCAAGTGATTGATAACCTTCATCATCTTCTTCTCAATCTTCTTCATCTTCTTCCCCTTCTTCTAGTATTATGGTTTCCCTTAGCATTGTGGCGAACTTCGACTTGTGCTACCTCCCCTTCCTCCAGAACTACTCCCTTTAGACCTCAAATTAAACCTCTGTTCATACATTCCAGATGCACTTGCAACGTGTCCCCATGTGAGACCACCATCATCCTCAAATACTAATGCATCTTCGGCGTCTTCTGTCCTCTCACTCAACCACTCATTGGAGTCATCGATGTCTTTTAAAGCTATCGGATCAATTTTATCACGTAACTTATACCTTTCAATTAATGCTCGATTGTACTTAACATACACCAAGTCATTTAATCAAGCTTGGGTGAGCCTATTTCTTTTTTTTGCCGTGAATCTGGAAATGAAAAGTATCATTAATTAGTTTGTATATATATAATTATAAAATAGTTCACATTAGTTTGTTGAGAACATTTCCTTACATGTTCAAATGTACTCCAATTTCTTTCACACTTGATGCGCTACATGTAAGACTTAGGATTTTGATGGCAAATTGTTGTAAAGTGGGAGTTGAAGAGCCATAATAACCCCACTACTCAGCTTCAAATTCATAAGATAAATAGTAAATTAGTATACAATATATAATTGCACAACAAATTTTATATTAAAGGTAAAAGTGAATAGAGAGGAAATTTATACCAGGAGCCTTAGTCTTCCTATGTCTTATTGCCATTGCATTTCCAAAGAGACCATATGCTTGTTTGTAAGATGTTAGCTCTTCCATGATCTTGTCTTGCTTGTCAACAATAAGAACCAACCTTTGAATACATTCATATAAGCCATTTACTACTTCACATTGCTCAATTTGAGGATTATCATAAAAATACTCTTGGTTTAAGAAGTGTCCAGCAACATGTAAAGGACGATGTAGCTGACACTCCCACCTCTTATCAATTATTTCAAACACTTCTTTGTACTTAGACTCATTTCCATTAAAAGATGAAACAATTGCCTCTTTAACACGGTCCATAGCCTCATAAATATATCCCATGGCTGGTTTTTTTCTCCACAAACCAGCCTTAATGCACGAACTAATGGACCATTACAATTTAATGCATACACAGTTCCATTCCAAAAGGAAGGCATCAAGATAGTTTCAGCAGCTCTTTTGCCTCCCGGTTCTTTGGCCCATTTACTAGTCCTCCATTCTTGAGGTGTAAACATCTTTTTCATATTATCTTGTTGCTTATGTATTGATGAAAGTGTGATAAAAGCTGTTGCAAATCTATTCTTTGAGGGCCTTAGCAAGTTTCTCTGTTTTGTGAATTCCCTCATCAAATTCAAAAGACCTGGGCCTTGATAAATGAAGCTGTTCATCTGAATTGCTTTCTTTAGGACTTTATCAATAACCCGAATATGGGCAATATCTTCAAGCATTAGATCAATGCAATGGGAAGCTCATGGAGTCCAATACAAGTGCTTATACTTCACCATTAAGAGTGAACCTGTCATCATTTCTCAAAGTTTTAGTTTAAGTGAAAAATTACAGCATTATACGCATTAGTGTTAGGTTCTACTAAAAGTTAAAACACTAATCAGCAGCCACAAAATTTCTTCCATTGTCTGTGACGACTTGCACAACATTGTCTGCTCCTACCTTTTCCACAACTTTACTTAGAAGCTCAAGTAGTTTGTCACCCGTTTTTGAGTAGTTTGAGGCATCCACCGACTCAAAGAACATGCTTCCTCTTGGAAAATTAACCAAAAAGTTAATGATTGTCCTTCCACAATTATCTGTCCATCCATCCGACATAATAGAACAACCCATTTTTGTCCATTCTTGTCTATGATTATTCATGCTCTCACTAGTGCTTTCAACTTCTTTTCTCAAGAAGGGAACTCGAACCTCATAAGCAGGAGGCTTCATTCCTATTCGAGCTGTTGTTATAGAATCAATTGCAACTCAAAAGCTAGGATAATTCAGAGCATTGAATGGAATTCCAGCATCATACATCCATTTAGCAAAGCCTCCACAAGCCTTTTATCTTTGTTCTTTATTGCAAGATTCATTTAGTGTTCTTTGCTTGCCTTTTGTTTCACTTGGAGGCTTAATAAAAGCGTCCATTGGCCCAACATGTCTTGATTTTTTTTTTACATTTCTTGCTGCATTTGCTGCTGTTTTCCTCTTTGAGCTAGCTGTCATTTTCATTTCATCTTCATCTTCTTATTCATCATAATTAGCATCTTCATCAAAGTCATGCTCCAAGTTCATTTGTGCTCGATCGTTCTTTTTTTTTTTTTAGCCAAGTATTCAATAATTTCTTCTCTCACATGATCAGGGCATTTTTTGTAGATTGTTATGTTACGATATCCACCAGCCGCAAGTGTTGTTTAAGTCCATGAATTCCACCTTTGGCTACTTTTCCACAATACTTGCATATAACATCATTTGTTTTTTTTCGGGCCAACTAGAAAACCATATTTCCAACCCAAGTTAGAGTTTTTGGGAGTATTATTCTCCATGCCTGTAGGATGTCATTCATTTAGTAATAACTACAACAATTGCAGCAACATCAAGTAATGTATGTATATACAGAACAACAGCAGATTGCAACAAGTAATGCATTATAGCAGTAAGTAATTACATAACAATATCAATTAGATAGTTAATATTATACAAAATAGGATGCCATTGACTTTTTTTTTTATTTATTTGTGTGTGTGTGTGTTTTTTTTTTTTTTTTTTTTTTTTTTTTTTTTTTTTTTTCAGATAGTCAATATTATAAAAAAATAGGTCATTGATTTAGTCACACGTAAATGGATAGATTTAGTCACAATAGTACAGGCCGAAAGTTGTGAGCCAAATTGCAATTGAACCTTGAAATTGAGAGAACCATAGATCGATAAACAGTAGTGAGAGCACAATTGAAACTAAAATTGAAGTTGAGCAGCGGGGATTAATGGCAGAAGAAAGGATCTGGGAGTAAAAGCGGCGAAAGAGGAGTAAAGCGAAACCTGGTTCTACTGTTATTAACCCCAACCAGCCTATTTCCTCTGAGATTCCCTCATTTCCTTCAGGTTCCATGGTTGTGCATGTCCCTCCCTCTTCGTCTGTCCCTATGGATAACCAGTACTTAATGCTGCTTGCCCATGAGTCCATAGAGGATGTTATGAGAGAGGCCACCCCTCTTAATCCTTCTGCTGCTGCTGCTGCTGATGCATCCCCTCTTCTGATAGAAGATGATAGTTCTCCTTCTCTCATGGACCAACTGTTGGATGATCATGATTCTGCTGCTCAAGATGCCTCAACTCCTCCTGTTTATGAGTATGGCACAAACTCCAATCAGCATACAGGTCTTTCCTCTGATGATGAACAACGTTTTTTTGATGCTATGTGGGTCAATGTTTCTGCCTGCTCCTCTGAATCCTCTGGTAAGAGGAGGAGGACTGAAGATGCTGAAGACTCGAGGCTCCCTAAAAAATGATCCGGTCTTCTGTCCAATTTTTCCACCTTTACGGCCTGCCTTTACTCTTTTGTTGTCTGTTCACTCTCCTACTTAGTATTTGTACTAGTCTTAACTTTTATTTAGGTGTACTTGTATGTACTAGTTTTGATGCTTGTTTTCCCTCTGTATATAAGCATCTTTCTTTTTTGCTTTTCCTTTGTACTATGTTACTATTTTCTGTTTTTATGATGTATCACCAGATGCTATCTCTATATCAAATTATAATAATATATGTACATATTTCAAGCTATTTCTTGTTATTGGTCCTTTTTCTTTTTGTCTTTGTTTTCATCCTAGTTTTTTTTATTACTTATTTCTGGGTTTCTTTACCCTCTGCCCTCTCTTTTTGCTGAATGCTTTCCTACTTTTGGGATTCAGACTGGTATGTGGTTTTCCCACTTTGGACATTTGTGGATTTTACTCTATCCACTAAGGTACTTTATTTTTTCTACTTATCTCCCTTTTCCTTATGTTTCATGTCTACTGGTCCTATGCTTATTTAGCCTTCCCATCTTTTATTATCGGAATTCCTGCTGTGTTGCGGTTAAATACTATGAATATTTTTTTTGGAATCTTTTTAACTGGGTTTACTTACTCTTTTTGAGCCACTTAGCTCATATTTGCATGCCCTCATCTGGTAATATTAGGACTAATGCGCTTTCTAATTCTCCCCCTTTGCATTGTTGCTCCTTGTCCTTATCTCTTTTACAAGTTACAGTGCTTTTGCTTTGTCCTTTCCTTGCTATTTTTGTTGACTGTGTTCCAAGCTCAATGGGCAGTGTATTATTGGTTCTTCTTCCTTTGGACTAAGTTTCCTCTATATGAATTACCTCCATTTTGTTCTCTGTATTCCCTTATGTACATGTTTAGCTACTCCCTCATACTTTTCATGTCTCAGGATGATGTGACTTCTCATGCTGTCAGGTCTTCGACACTTGTTGGTCTGATTCCTAGTTCTTACAGTCTGTCCACACTTTGTCCTTTATTTCTTACTTCTTGTTGTATCAATTTACATTTAATTTTCGTTTCTCTTATTTCTAGTCGTATTTTCTTTTTGCTTTTTTCTGTTCAATTTGGGCAGTTCTTATCTACTCTTTCTTTGTTTCTTTTCAATTTGTTATTTGTCTTTCTTATTTTCATCTTCTGCTTTTGTTGTTTGGTGTATTTTTGGTTTCCTTTGTTATTTTTATTCTCTTCAAATCATTTATACACTTTCTTCTTGTTTTACAGGAACTGTCTGGGCTGTCTACGCTTTTTGGCCTATTTTCTTACGATTTCCCCCCTTCTCCATTTATTTGCCCTTGACTATGTTCCTGATTTTTCCATAGGAACTTATGACATTGGTTTCCATGAAACCTGGGATTTTTTGTTCTTTTGTTTACAGAGTTATAGGACTTTGTCCCTACATTCTTGTAGTATCTTTTTTGTTTTTTACTCCTCTTATACTTCTTTATGAAGATTATTAGTTGGAATGTTAGAGGGGCTAAGCGTTCACAAGCTATTAGTGAGATGATTTTCCTAAAGAAAAAAAGCAATCCAGACATTTTTATTGCAATTGAGACTATGAGCTCCCCTTCTAATAGTCATAGATTGAGTAAAACCTTAGGTTATGAATTTGTTCATATCATCAATCCGGTAGGGCATTGTGGTGGAATGTGGGTTTGCTATAACTTTACTAATATCTCTGTCCCTGTCGTACATTTGCAGCATAGGATTGCATCCTTACTTATTCATGATTTAGCACTTGATTTTGTTTTTATGCTTTATTCTATATATGCCCCTGCTCAAACCTCTCAAAAAGTGATGTTTTGGTCGGAGCTCTATGACCTTGTTTCAAGTTCTCCCCTACCTTGGTGTATTATTGGGGATTTTAATGACATATTTACTTAATGATAAGCAAGGTGGAAAACCCCCTTCCCTTGCTAGATGTTTTAGACTTCAACGTTTTGCTCAATTTACGCAAGCTATATACATCCCTGCTATGGGAAATTCATTTTCGTGGAAGCGTCCTTTTCAATCCCACTTTATTTATGAAAGATAAGATCGTTCCTTTTTTAGTTCTCAATGGTCTTCTTTATATCCGGATGCTTCCCTTTTATATGAACACTTTTCCATTTCTGATCATTCCCCTATTGTTTTGGTTACTAATAATAATATGACGCCTAGACTTTCTTCTTTTCGATTTCAGAATATCTGGACTTCGGATGTAGAAGCTCAGAATATTATTGTTAAAAATTGGAAGACTCGACATACTGGCTCTCGTTTCTTTTGCATTTTACAAAAATTGAAGCGTACTAAAACAGACTTAAAGCATTGGCACCATTCTAAATATGGTAATGTCCAAGCTAAATTAAGTTTGAATAAATCAAAATTGAGTTCTGTAGAATCTCAATTACAACTTTTTCCAGACAATGCTCATATACGTCAACACCTTAGTCGGCTTATTCGTCAATGTGAAAAGCTTCTTTTGTTTAGTAAAAAATTTTGGGGTAAATTTGCACGCAAATTATGGTTAACCAAAGGTGACCGTACGTAACTCTAGATTTTTTCATGAATCAGTTAAGTTTCGCTCTAGTAAAAAACAAATTTTTCGTCTGCAAAACGATGATAATCAATGGGTTAATAATCCATCCGATATTACAGACCTCTTTTATACTGAATTCTCTACTAGATTTAAATTTGCTTTTAACCATGATCGAACCATTTCTTTACCTTGGATTAACCCAATCATCTCTCTAGATGATAATCTGCAACTCACAATGGTTTTTACAGACGATGAGATACGATCTGTTTTTTTTTTTGACATATCCCCTTATAAAGCTCCTGGGTCAGATGGTTATGGCCCAAAAGTTTTTCAATTTTATTGGAACATAATTGGTCAAGATATTTGTAAAGCTATTAGAGGTTTTTTTTACAATGGTATTCTTCTTAGGGAATTAAATCATACTATTATCACGTTAATTCCTAAAGTCCACTCCCCCCGAAGGCTAGTCAGTATAGACCCATTAGTCTATGTACTACTATTTATAAAGCTATCTCCAAATTATTGGTTAACAGATTGAAGCCTTATTTAAAGAAGATTATAGGTCCTCACCAAAATGCTTTCGCCCCTGATCATGCCATTCAGGATAATATTTTGTTGGTCCATGAAATTCTAAACTTGTTCAATAAATCCAAAAGTAAGAAAGGTTGGTTGGCTTTGAAACTAGATATGGAAAAAGCCTATGATCGCATTGAATGGGATTTTTTATGGGCTACTCTTTCTGCCTTCGGCTTTAATGCTACTTGGATTAATTGGATTAAAGCTTGTGTTACCACTGTGTCTTATTCTCCTGCTATCAACAATGTCACTACTGCTCTCATAACACCTTCTAGGGGGTTACGGCAAGGAGATCCTCTTTCCCCGGCCCTCTTTGTTATTTGTATGGAAGTACTAACAAAAAAAATTAGTACTTCTTAGTCAAAACAAATCTTTAGGCCTCGGGGTTAAAATTGCACCAACAACCCCTAAAATACCTTGCTTACTCTTTGCGGACGATAGTCTTGTTTTCTGTAAAGCCACTTCTACAGCCGTGTCTTCTCTTCGGAATACTTGGGATGAGTTTTCCATGTTATCGGGTCAACTTATTAACTTTAATAAGTCTTCTATGGTTTTTTCTAAATGTGTATCTAATAATACTAAATCCTCTTTGGCAGGTTTCTTTAATATGACACCTAAATCCTTCCTTGGTCGTTATTTAGGGGTTTTCTTTAACTCTTCTCGTTATACTAAAGATAATTTTCAGCATCTTATTGCAAAAGCTGATCAGAAAATGAATTCTTGGGCCTCAAATTTGGTTTCTAAAGCTGGAAAGGTTGTTTTAATTCAAAGTCATCTTGAGGCTATCCCCTCCTATGCCATGACTACAGCTCGTTTACCTTCTTCTGTTACCTCTTCTCTAGACAAAATTAATCGTGATTTCTTTTGGAAGCAATCTCCGTCTAAGACAGGTATACCTATGGTTGCTTGGGACACTATTTGTCAACCTAAAAGTCAAGGGGGTTTAGGCCTGCGTAAGTCTGCTGCTGTTAATTCTGCTTTCTTGGCTAAGTTAGGATGGAAAATACTTACCGATCCGACTAATTTGTGGGTTCAATCAGTTACAACTAAATATCTTAGACAATCTCATTTTTTAACTTACCGTTCTCAGTCTAGAGACTCTTGGATTTGGAAGAAAATACTACAAACACGACCACTCTTGATTAGAGGACTCCGTTGGAAGATTGGCAATGGTACTTCTATCCTCTTCTGGGTAGACATTTGGTGTGCTGACACTAAAATTATAGCTTTATTGGATTTGGACCCAGATACTATTTCAGTATTGATATTACCGTTGATATGTTTATTACTGATGACAAATCATGGAATGTTTCCCTCTTACAATCTTGTCTCCCTCATGATCTTGTTCACCTCATTCGAGGTATTCCGTTTCCTTCCTCCCCTGTTCCAGTGAACCTTGTTGGGGACTTTCTAAGGATGGTCAATTCTCGGTTAAATCGGCAACTTGGTTAGCTCATTCTCCTTCTATCTTACCCCTTAAATGGGAATTTTGTTGGATTTGGAATTCAAATATCCCTCCCAAAATTATGATATTTTTATGGCAAATTATCCTAAACAGTCTTCCAACTAGACAAACTTTGGTTTCTCGGAATATTGACATCTCTCCCGTTTGTGCCCTATGTAATTCTTTTCCCGAATCTCAAGACCATCTTTTTCTTTCGTGCTCCTTTGTTAGGGATGTTTGGTCTTCTATGGCCGTACGTAACTGGGTTGACTCCCTTGTCTCTTCTTCATCAGTCCATGCCCTTTTTCTCTCTCTTAAAACTTCTTCTCCCAGGGATGTTCCAAAGATAGCCATTATGTTCTGGAGCATTTGGAAATGTCGAAATGCCCTTATCTTTAAGAGATCTACCCCTACCGTTGATACCATTTTTTGTCGTGCTTTTACTCTTTTTCAGGAATGGCAATCCCGCTCTCTCTTGGATAATCTACATCCTACTAGTCCTCCTGTTCACACCTCTCCGTCTCCTCCTACCCCTTCTTCTATATCCTGGTCCCCTCCCCCTCTGGGATTTTGTAAACTTAACTTTAATGGATCTGCTTTAACTAATTCAGCTACGGTTGGTGCGTGACCACCTAGGTAGCCACATAGCTAGCCGCACTTATAATTTGGGCTCTTGCTCGGCTTTTCTGGCTGAAGCTATTGCTCTTCGTAATGGTCTACTTTTAGCAAGAACCCATAACATCTCCCATATTTTCATTGAAGGAGATAATCTAACTGTTATTAATATTTTACAGGGAAAATTCTATTGCATCTGCTCATGGACGACATTAAAAAGATTCTGGAGTCTTTCTCAGCTTTTGATTCTCAGCATATATATCGTGAAGGAAATCGAGCAGCAGATTATGTTGCCTCTCTAGGCTATTCTACCCCGACACATCAAGATATTGACCCCTTCATGGATAGCAAGTTTTCTTATTTTTTACTTTTCGATAAATTAGGTTACAGTCTTGCGAGAAGACGTTCCTAATTTTCCTGTATCTTACCTTTTAAAAAAAAATAACTAGTAATATTATTAAAGTAATATATCTATATACATTAAATAAAAGCATCAAGCAGATTACATAACAGCAATAAAAATGTATGTATTAATATTATATACAATAATATATGTATATCCGTAGATTTTTTTTGATTTTTTTTTTATGTATATAACGTGGGTAATATAGTGACAAGAATTCATTTTTAAATATTTTTATGAGTTGGTGATGGTTTTGCCACAAAAAAAAAAGGTGGTGGTCCATTAAAAAATAAAAATCGGTAAATTCCTCTTTATAAGAGCAGTTGGAATTAAAGAAGAAAAAAAAAGATGAGAGAGAAATAGATGAAAGAAAGAGATTGGAGAAGATAAAAGATATTAAGAGAGAAAAAAATATAGAAATTACCTTTTAATATTCTTCTTTTACGTGCTTATCTTCTGATCAAACTTCTTCAATCTTTCTTTCTTTTTCTTTTATATTCTTCTTCTCCACTTCTCTAGAGTCTTCCGTGCTCCACTAGGGCTTTGGGAGTTTGGCCCACTTTCTATTTGTTAAGGTATGTATGTATGATAATAATAATATAATAATATTTTATTATAATAAAGTTGCAAGCACATATAATTCAATCAGACGCAATATATAAGCGCCTCAGTGCCTTATTCGCCTAGGCACGCCTCACCTGCGCTTAGATAAAATCGCCTCGCTCAGACCTTATTAGGCGCCTAGGTGCGCCTAAGGCACGCCTTTTCAAACACTGGCTACTACTACTGCTACTAATATTAGTAATTTTTACTGCTATTACTACTATTGTTGCTATTATTATTATTACCGCTATTACTATTACTACTATTATTACGTACTACTGTTATTACTACTGCTGTTGTTGTTGTTATTATTATTATTATTATTATTATTATTATTATTATTATTATTATTATTATTATTATTATTATTATTATTATTATTATTATTATTATTATTATTATTATCATTAAAACCTACAAATCCAATCAATTTACAAAAAATTGGTAGGGAACCAAGATACAATCTGGGCCCCCACCCCTCTAGCTATAGCGAACCCGATCCTATTGAAGATGTGAGCAGCTGCACGAGCACCAATATCCTGTGTCTTAGCGAACGCTTGAACCCGTTTCAGCAACGCAATAGCATCCTTATCTAATTCCCCTAATAAAGAAAAGGAGAAAGGAAGAAAACCATAGCCAATAGCCTTGCAACGTGCCCCATATTTGTCCCGCTTTCGTTGAGCTGCCGCCGACACAACATGACCAGGAACGAAGTTAGACAACCTCGATTGTGTCAAAGGTGAAGACCCTGTCAAGTCGACACATACATCACATCTGCTGGTTGTAGCGCCCCGTCGTTCCCACCAATTAACCCAACGTTAACCTCCTTTCGAGCAGAAATCCCGGACCGAAAACAAATATCAACAAGGGTGTCACGAACAACGTTTTGCCGATGCTTAATACCTACCATCCCAACATAATACACTGCACGATCCCCATAAATATCTCCATAAAAAACCCTTGAGCAAGCAGAGCACGGTGTTGAAACGGTGAACAAAGGAACACCCAATTAATAGCAAAGAACACTACGGTAAGTCTTACCATTCATAGTTTGTCCCAAACCCAATATCGGGACCGTCCGCAACCAGGCCGAAGAGTGATCCCCCTATTGGGACTTCTATAAGGCAACCTAACGCGGAGATAAGGAGAAGGTGGAATCCGCAGATGCAGTGACCTTCATGATATATATATTTGCCAATTTTTTCATGAGTCTGGGGGCAACGATCTCACTAGGGTTACTCAAAAGGTCAGTTTCCACAGTCCTGTTAAAAAGACTTAGGGTACCATCAAAGGTCGGTCCTAGACCAACAATACTAGAATCGCGAAGAAGCGTAGCCTGAAGACCAGAAGACTGGAGACGTGACGCTAGGAAAGCATAATGTCGAACATCACCCGCCGAATAGACACCCAAACCACCATAAGAAAAAGGTAAGGTGACAAGTCGCCATTGCCAATCACCAAAACCAGGCCCCGAAGCAGTTACAATGCGCTCCAAAGAAGCTCGAATGGCCACGTCAAATGAACCCTATGCCGTTTCAAAAAGACGAGGCGGACAAGTGCGCATAGCAAAGTAGAGTTTTGAAACCCCAGTACACGCGCGAAGAAGCAACAACTCGCATTGGGGATCATCGAGCTTAGCAACAACATCCATAAGCACAATGGTCTTCGACACTCTCTGCGAAACAAGCTCACCACAGAAAGAGGAATCAGCACTGACAGGACAACCCAGCAACTTAACACTATGCACATGACGACCAATATCCGGAGGAAAGACACCGACGTGACGGCTACGAGGGTCCTCCGAGGGCCAGAATACTTCCGTTTTCTCAACGTTGACATGGAGTCCGAGACGAGGTCCCTCCGCTTAAATCAACTCTAAAACTTTTCCTACCACTAAGGTATCACCAATAATGGTATCGTCATCTAGATACCAAGCTTGCAAACATAAGTCAAAAGAATCCCTAATTTGGCACAGTATCGGGTGAAGAACCAAAGCAAAAAGCAAAGGACCTAGAGGATCACCTTGTTGCACCCCCTGACATGACCATAAGATATGCTCCCCGTAAAACAATCTGGCCGGAGAAGAGTAACAGAATTCAACCCATCGTTAGAGAGAAGGACAACGGAGACTAACCTCACGGAACAAAGTCGACCGGTCTACCAAATTAAAGGCGTTCTGGAAATCCACTAACAACAATGAGAGGCCAACATCACCACCACACGCCTCAACCAAACGATTAACAGCATGAAGAATGGCCTCACCATCCGCCGGCACCCCAACACCAAACTGAAGACCTCCGAGATAGCTTCCTAGACGCAGACCAATCAAAGCAGCACCAACCTTTGAAACTAGACGCCTCCAAACAGTACTCACATCAATAGGACGAATACCACCGCCAGGCTTGACAAGCGGCGTAAGAGGAGCACTAGCAATGTATTCTTCCAGCACAGCAGGACATTTTCCAGAGAGAAAAAGATTAACCATTTGTGAAATAGAGTCCACCAACTCATCTGAAATAGCAACAACAGCAACACTCAAACAATCCATAAGGTGTTGAGCACGCAAGCCATCTCTACCGCATGACGTACCACGCGGAAAACCCCTAATCTGATCCAAAACAACAACAGGAGTAGCAATAAGGTGCTGATCAACGGGAGTATCCGGGATGATAGGAGCTGGAAAGGAAGGGTGCTTAGCTTGCAAATCTGCAAGAGTAGCGCCATTGTAAAGGGCAAGACCAGAAGACGAAAGCACCCTAACCGCAGCAGTGAAGTGCCCGTCAGAAATATTTCTCTTGCACTGCTTAATATTACGCTCGGACAAATCATGGTCCTCATCAACATCCAACAAAGGCGGAGACACATCAGCCAACGTGTCTCGCACAAGCTGCACAGAACCACCAGGCTCACACTAAGAACGAATAGCAGAGGTGATACTTTCTTCCTGCTGCTGATGCCTGACACCTGAAGAACACTCTCGACTACTCCGCGGGGAAAAGGTTTTAAAGACGCAGAGAGGCAACACAAGCAATTGAACCCAACAAGAGATGTCATCAGGCTTGCCAATGACCTTATCAAGGGCCCCTTTGATAACCCGAGAAAAACCCAAGCGACACTTAGGCGGGATAGATTTCACCAAACGAAATCGCTTAGATAACAAACTATCAAGAAGAGCAACATCAAAAGCAAAATGATGCTCAAGAGGCACACCGGGAGATACCACCGAAGGAACCTGCGGTTTAGGGAAACCGAAAAGAACAAAGCGAATAACACCATCTCCCAAGTCAGGAGGGGCCACAAAATCATCAGGACCATGTCGACACTTCATACGAAGAGAATGCGTCTTGAAACACTCCCCACATAACCAAATTCCCATACGATGGAAGGTCGTCTCGCCTCTAAGAAAATAGCCAAATCTAAAGTAAGAGAGTGACGGGTCATATCCCGCTCATCTTATCAACAATGACGGTCACGAAGATGAGTGATCAAAAAGGTTTTAGTGAGCCTATTACCCCTGCCATCTTGACACCCATTAAGACCCGCAAATGGGCAATGAAAGAGAACAGAAGGAGGCATAACATCAACCATAACTTGCCACAAGAGAACCGCAACACAACACAACGCAAACTGCACTAAAAACGCCTTAAAAGAGCACCAAATGAACACCAAAACAGCACCCAAACCAACAACAAATGCACACCAAAACTGCACCAAAACCACACCTAAATTGCACCCAAAGCAGCAGCAACTGGACACCACGACAACATGCAAACTGCACTAAAAACGCCCCAAAACAGCACCAAATCAGCACCCAAAATTGCACCCAAACTAGCAACAAAAGCACACCAAAACTGTACCAAAACCACACCTAAACTGCACCCAAAACAGCAGCAATTGGAAACCAAGACAGCACCCAAAAACAGCACCAAATGGACTCCAAAACTGCACCAAAAACTGCCCAGAATCCGCAACAAAAAGGACCCAAACAAACCTTAAAACAGCAAGGAAAAATGACCGAAAAACCTACCAAAATCACGCTGAAAACACGGCAAAACTCCACGAGCAAAAAACTGCATGAACACCGACCAGAACCTCGACTTGAAACACGCTCGAAACACCTCAAGATGATGCCTAAAAATAACTCGAGATCGGACCCGAAAACCTGATCACAAACGGAGCCAATTTGCGTTTGAAAACCAACGGAAAGCCACTAGAGCAGCCTGATTCCACCCAGAATTCGCCCAAAAAGAAGCACCTAAGACGCCTGAAACCACCGGACCAGAATGCACAGCCACCGTTATTATTATTATTATTATTATTATTATTATTATTATTATTATTATTATTATTATTATTATTATTATCATCATCATCATCATCATCATCATTACTACTACTAATAATAATATTTGTAGACACTTAATTTTTGCCACCTGTCCTGACAGGAAGTGCAATGACGATAAATAAAACCATCTTCGTGTTGGATTGAAGTGAAGAATGCTTATGGATAACTGGTTAAACCATAAAACACAAAAGACTAGCCCAAACCAAGAACTAAATCCAAATGGAGTCCAATCAATTAAATCCGATCATAATTAGGCTTAAGCCCGTACTTAAAACCCAATAATGACGGATTTAGGAGCGCTTATGTCAAAATAAGCGCTGCCGCAGAAAATAACGCGCGCATCTTAAGGAGTCGCGCTGGGCAGGCGCGCGCAACTAATCCATTTGTGCGCGACACTCAGCGCAACTGCCTGAGTTGCGCTCGTTAAAGATTCAGAATTTAAAAAATTGGAAAATCTAATCTTGCCATAAAGCCTCACGGAAGATAATTAGTTGCGCTGCCTATAGCAGCGCAGCGCAATCACTTGCGCTGGGTGGCCGCGCGCAACTAATCCATTTGTGCGCGTCACCTGCAACGGAAGAATGTTCAAAACCTTAAACCTACTCATTCCCTATAAATAGAGGCTTAATCCTAGGCTTAAACACACATAAAATTAACCCTAAACTCTTGCGAAAAACTTGTGAACTTGTGCTACCTAACCCCTGTTGTCTTAAACACTCACCCCTTTTGATATTTTGTTACTATGGTGGAGGTTCCCAAACAAAAAGGAGTCCATAAGTGTTCTAAATGGAGATCTAGCAAAGCGAAGTGGTAAATTCCGGAGCACTTAAATAAATCATTTTTATTTTCTTGTTTAAAGGACTTTAATTAATTAAATAGTGTTGCTTGATCACTTTAAAAGGTCTAATTAATCAATTCCACATAGTATCTTGCATTAAATAAGATTAGAATTGAATAATTAATTGATGGTTGATCACTTAAGCCAAGGCGAATATTGTTTATTTCTTGTCATATTCACGAATTTAATTAAATAAAGAATAACGACGTTGCAATGTAATTCCTACATGAATTAATGTGTGTAAATAAAATCAACTAATTTAGTTTTAGGTATCGCGTTGCATATATTGTTTGGTGATGAAATTGTAAAAAAAAGAAGAACTAGTAGAGGCCGTACTAGGGCTAGAATAGCGATTCCTCCTAAAAAGTAACGTTATTTTAGTACCCTCGCTCCCAAACTCATTTCTAATTTATGTAGACCAATTTGGGCATGGGTAAACTTACGACTCGTGCTAATTATTCCATGAACTCCACATGGAAGAAAGGCATGAACGAGGTTTATGAGTTTTCCTAAACTCATTGGTGACTCCTACTTGTTTCTTTTAAAAAAGAATAATGATAGGATCAATTCTAATTCAAGGTCCTCCCAAACATTCAGGAATTCAAATCCTACTACACCTTAACAAGTGTAAGGTCCTAGGCTTTTAAATGACCATGGGCATCCAAGGAAGGACCCCTTACGATGGGATCTCCCTCCTTACACTATTACTACTACTATTTATTATTATTATTATTATTATTATTATTATTATTATTACTACTACTGTTACTATTACTATTACTATATTACTACTATTATTACTATTAGTGTTACTATAACTACTACTGCTACTACTGCTACTACTACTACGGCTGCTACTACTGCTATTGCTGCTACTACTGCTGCTGCTACTGCTACTCTACTACTACTACTACTACTACTACTACTACTACTACTACTAGTACTACTAGTACTACTACTACTACTACTACTACTACTACTACTACTACTACTACTACTACTGCTGCTGCTGCTACTAATACTACTACTGCTGCTGCTACTACTCCTGTTGCTACTGCTACTACCGCTACTACTACCGCTGCTACTACTGTTGCTACTACTGCTCCTCCTGCTACTACTACTCCTATTACTAGTGCTGCTACTACTACTACTACTACTACTACTACTACTACTACTACTACAACTACTACTACTACTACTACTCCTAAAACTACTACTGCTACTACTACTACTACTACTACTACTACTACTACTACTACTACTACTACTGCTGCTGCTGCTGCTGCTGCTGCTGCTGCTGCTACTACTGCTACTACTACTGCTACTACTACTACTACTACTACTCCTGCTGCTACTACTGCTGCTATTGCTGCTACCACTGCTACTATTGCTGCTGTTGCTGCCACTACGTACTACTACTACTACTAGTGCTGCTACTACTAGTGCTGCTCCTACTACTGCTCCTACTACTACTCATGCTCGTGCTACTACTAGTACGACTACTACTACTACTACTCCTACTACTGTGCTACTACTACTACAAATACTGTTGCTGCTGCTACTACTACTACTACTACTACTACTACACTACTGCTACTGCTACTACTACTACTACTGCTACTACTGCTTCTACTACTGCTGCTGCTACTACTACTACTACTACTACTACTACTACTACTCCTACTATTACTACTACTAATGCTACTGCTACTACTACTGCTAATACTACTACTATTGCTACTACTGCTGCTGCTACTACTGTTGCTACTACTACTGCTACTGCTACTTCTGCTACTACTTCTTCTACTACTACTACTACTACTACTACTACTACTACTAATACTGTTATTATTATTATTATTATTATTATTATTATTATTATTATTATTATTATTATTATTAAATGAACTTCAAGTAGAATTAGTTGCTTTATTAGTCCTCTTCATGGTTTAATTAATTTTTTTTTCTTATTAGTCCTACAATGGATTTCGTGCAGTTGTATGTGGTTTAGTTTATAGTTGAATACACCGAACCGCTTTATCTTTGTAAAGATAAATATAAATGTTGTGGTGGAAAGTATATAAATATGAATGACAGTTGTTGATATGTGCGGTGGTAATGAGGTGGTTGACTCATGCGGATGTGTGTGGGCAAATGTGGAGTCGTATTTTAAATTGATCTGATTCAAGTTGTATTATGTACTAATTAATAAGAGTATTTCTCATAATTATATTAATTTTGATTCTATATCAAGAGTAAGAGATAATGTTTGGACTCTTAGTGTCTATATGGAGAAATTAAGGATTACCTTGTTAGTTAGAGTACAACACTACACCAAAGGTTTACATACATTTAGTCCATTTCTCTTTGTAGCAGCATTAGATTAACTAATAAGGTGGACGAGACCAAAGTTTTAGTTAATTCTAGGGTGTGTTTTGTAAGTTATATTGGTGGACGAGACCAAATCAAGGGTTAATGCTAAATTAGAGCAATTAAAGCGACCAAATTAAGTATATGGAATATTGTTTCAAGACTAGAATACTGTCAACCAAGGGTTAAATCCGTAGAGGAATGGAGAAATTGGCTAAGATGTTACCCAATTATACCATTGAAGTTAGAAGTGAATATTATATCAACTTATTATTCGACAATCATTGTTGTATGGGTTGCAATGTTGAGGTTTATGTTAACTTTGAGCAGTAGAGACAATTGCTACAATCTAGAGGGTTTAGATTAAGAAGTTGAAGAAAAATTGATTACATGGAGTATTATGTTGGCACTAGCTATAAGGGAGTCCAAAGAGAATATAGTTGAAGTTTAACGATGAAGGGTTGCCTAAGAGTTAAAAAATTTAACCTTTGGTGTCATCATGTAAACTTTGGTGTTATTGTGAAAATTCCATTGAATGACCATGATATTAGCTTCATTGAGTGAATTGGAATCTTATAATATGATTAGTTGAGGTGTGTATGTGTGGGGACACCTTAAATTATAGACTTACGAATGACGATGTTAGGAGGAAAGTTGGAGTTGCAGATGTTGAGAATAAAATTAGGGAGAAACAATGACATTGGTTTAGGGGATATTGAATAAGCTCGGGGAGATTGAATATGATGATATAGAAAGAGCTAAGGTGTATATATCACTTGAGGAGAAGGGAGTGGAGGGAAGGGGATCATGAATGATGACCATTGGAAATTAAATCTTGTGGTTGGACATTATTGTTGGTATGTTGCGAGATAGCTTGTATAAAATATGGTATAATGTAAAATATACAGTGAACCTAGTGTAAACTCTTGTACAAACAATTGTTTTTTATTAGTGAACAACTTCCTTATTTTACAATTAGATAAAATGTAATACTATATGACGCGGGTACATGGAACTTGCTAGAAGAGCAACTTCCTTATTTTACAATTGTTTTTTTAATTTGTGACTCGTAGTCGAGCTAAGCTCTTTGGTGGTGACCTCTCGGGGTTGACTATCATCAAACTTGAAGACCGGAAGAATTGAAGTGGTGCAACCAAACCAAGGTGTGTCCGACCAAACCTCCCTAGCAGTAGCAAACCATATTTCAACATTTTTGCAGGAGAGGTCTAACTTTAAAAGTTCGACCGAACCTCCCCTTGGTTCAGCCGAACTTACCCAGTAGTCCGACTGAACCTCCCCATTGTTCGGCCGGACCTTTTATCGTTTTCAATCAGCTTTATACGAACTATTTAAGTTCCTTTTAAGAACGTTTTGTACTTAATTTTTTGATGAACTTTTTGCTTAATTTTGTAATCAAAGAGACTTTCTCTCCCTACCATAATCTTTGTGATTATTTGGCTTTATTTTTGTTTGCTACTTTGTAATCTTTGTGGTTGCAACTTAATACTAGCTTTACTTTGTGTTAGATTGATTAAGAACCCCCTATTTCATTTATTTTGGTGATTGTTGAGATAGGTTTATCTTGTTTTGTTGATTTGAAATTGCGGCTACTTGAATATTCCCCCTTTTTCTTGTTTTCCTTGGTTTTTTCATATCATTTGGTATCAAAAGCCTAGGTTATTAGCCTAGAAAGATCCCACCTTTTGAATTTCTCTTTCCCCCTCTCAAAATATATCATCTTTTCCCACAAATATTTGAAATTTTCTTTCAAAGATACAAGCTTTCTATCTAAAAACATGGGTGATAGGTACTATTATGAAGATGATGAAAGTTACAATCAACACTCTAGATTGGATGCTCTAGAAAGGAAGTTTGATAGACTTCTTAAGGTTTTAGAGAATAGAAGAAGTCCTAGAAGAAGGAGAAGCCCAAGTGGAGAGGATGATTCTCACTCTCCACACCAAAGAAGGGAACACGACCAACGACACCATGAAGACAACCGTGATCGAGACATCAAGTTGGAATTTTCGAATTTCGAAGGCAATCTTGATCCTAATGAATTTCTTGATTGGGTTAGGAGTATGGAGAATGTCTTTGAATATATGGGTTATTATAATGAAAGACGTTTCAAATTGGCCATCCTTAAGCCTAAAAAACATGCTTCTTTGTGGTATGAGAACTTAAAGAATCGTAGGAGGAAAGATGGAAAATCAAAAATCACTTCTTGGGAGAATTTTAAAAAACATATGAATAAGGCTTTTGTTCCTAGAGATTATTTGCAAGATGCTTATATTAAATTGAATTCTCTTAAGCAAGGGACTATGTCGGTAGAGAAGTATACTAGGGAGTTTGAAAAACTCTCTATTATGAGTGGAATTGAAGAAGCACCGGAGCATAAGATTGCTAGGTACATTGGTGGCCTTGAGAGAAAGCTTGGGCAAAAGTTTGATGTACATGCCCATGGATGTTTTGATCAAGTTGTGCAAAAGGCTTTGAAGTTAGAGAAGTATGACAAGAGGAGTAGTGCTAGTGGGTATTCTAAACCTACCTTCAAGAATTCTTTTACTCCAAAGGGTGAGACAAGAAAGCCCATTTCCAAGGATGATAAAGGCAAGGCTCCCATGCATTATTCTAGCAAAGAAGACCACAACAAGATGAGCAATAGGATGAATGTACAAGTGTAGAGGCTATGGACATTTTGCTAATGAGTGTCCAAATAGTAGAGCTATGCTGATCCGTGAAATGGATGATGATGAGTATGAAGATGAGATTAAGGATTTTGGGGACCCTATATATGATGAGGAGGATGAGATTTTAGTTGAAGCCGATGAGGGTTAAATTCTTTTTGTTAGAAGGGCACTTCACTCCATTTCCATTCCTTTAGCGGAAGAGCAAAGGGAAAACATTTTCCAAACTCGTTACACCATCAAGGATTGAGTTTGCAATCTTATCATTGTTAGTGGCTCTTGCAGTAATGTGGATTCAACAACATTAGTAAGCAAGCTCAATCTTGAAACCACCGATCATCCTACTCCCTATAAGCTTTAATGGCTTAATAATCACAACGAGGTGAAGATAACAAAACAAACTCTTCTTTCTTTTTCAATTGGAAAATTATATAAGGATGAGGTGCTTTGTGATGTGTTGCCTATGGACGCTTGTCATGTTTTACTTGGAAGGCCTTGGAAATTTGATAGAGATGTATTTCATGATGGGAGAAAAAACACTTATTCATTCATGATGGATAAGAAAAAGATTGTACTCAACCCCTTGTCCCCCACAATTAAACAGAAAGAACCCTTGGGTACGGGAAACACAATCAAAGAGAACCTTCTCATTTGGGAAATTGCGATGGGAAAGGAAATAAATCAAGGACAAATCATCTTTATTTGTCTTCTTAAGGAAACACAAGAGAGTGAGCGAGAGAACCAAATCAACCCCCTTGTCAAGGAAGTGTTGGTTGAGTACCATGATGTTTTCCCCGATGATCTCCCACCCAGTTTGCCACCTATTAGGGAAATTGAGCATCAAATTGATCTTATTCCTGGGTCACAACTCCCTAATAGACTGGCTTATAGGTGTACTCCCGATGAAGCAAGTAAGCTTCAAAGACAAGTTGGTGAGTTGATGGAAAGAGGATTAGTGAGAGTATCCCTTAGCCCTTGTTCGGTTCCGGCTCTTTTGGTTCCAAAAAAAGATGGCACATGGAGGATGTGTGTGGATAGTAGGGCCATCAATAACATTAACATCAAGTATCGCTTCCCTATTCCTCGACTTGATGATATGCTTGACGAGTTAGATGGTTCCAAGGTGTTTTCAAAGATTGACATGAGGATGGGGTACCATTAAATTCGCATGCGTGAAGGAGATGAATGGAAGACCGCTTTCAAGACAAAGCAAGCTAAGGCTTGTATGAGTGTCTTGTGATGTTATTTGGGCTCTCAAATGCTCCTAGCACTTTCCCAAGACTCATGAATGAGGTACTTCATCCCTTCATTGGTAAATTTGTTGTTGTGTGTTTTGATAATATACTTGTTTATAGCAAATGTGAAGTTGATCATGTTAAACATCTGAAGCAAGTATTTGAAACATTGAGAAGTAGGCGACTTTTTGCTAAGTTGGAAAAATGTACTTTTATGGTGGATAGTGTTGTTTTTCTTGGCTATGTGATTTCTAATGTAGGGATATCAACGGACCCTAGTAAGGTAGAAGCCATTCAATCTTGGCCTAATCCTACCACACTCACCCAATTTAGGAGTTTCCATGGTCTAGCTTCTTTCTATCGAACATTTGTGAAAAATTTTAGCACTATTTTTGCTCCGGTAATTAAATGCTTGAAAAAGGCACTTTTGAGTGGACACCATCGGCTCAAAAGGCTTTTGAGACTCTCAAGAAGAAGTTGAGCGAGGCTCCAATCTTGATTCTCCCAAATTTTGATCAACTCTTTGAGGTTGAATGTGATGCTAGTGGGGTTAGAGTTTGGGCGGTTCTTGTTCAAGGAGGGAGACCGGTTGCTTATTTTAGTGAGAAGCTTGGTGGGGAAAGAATAAGATATAGCACCTATGACAAGGAGTTCTATGCCATTGCGAGGGCTCTTGATCATTGGTTACATTATTTGAGGCCTAGACCATTTGTACTACATTCCGATCATGAATCTCTTAAGTACATCAACAGTTCTCATAAACTCAACGCAAGACATGCCAAATGGGTTGAATTCCTCCAATCATTCACTTTATCTTCTAAGTACAAAGAGGGGAAGAGCAATGTCGTGGCCGATGCTCTTTCTAGGAGGCATTGTATGATCACTCTTCTCGATGCGAAATTTTTAGGGTTTGAGTTGCTCAAAGAGTTGTATGGTGATGATGAGGATTTTGGTGGGTTGATGAAGAAATGTGAAGAAGGGGTCAATGGCTCTTTCATGGTTCAAGAAGGCTTCCTTTTCAAGGGAAACAAACTTTGTGTTCCAAAATGTTCTCATCAACGGTTACTTGTTAAAGAAGCTCATCAAGGAGGCCTAGCTGGACACTTTGGGGTTGCGAAAACATATGACATCCTCAGAGAACATTTTTATTGGCCTAAAATGTTTGGTGATGTGCAAGACATAATAGCTTGTTGTGGGGCTTGTCACAAGGCTAAGAGTCAATTTCGTGAAGGACTCTACTCTCCTCTTCCGGTTCCTAGTCACCCATGGGATGATCTTAGTATGGATTTTGTGGTTGCTATCCCTCGCACTCCAAGGCAAAATTATTCCATGTTTGTTGTGGTTGATCGTTTTAGCAAGATGGCTCATTTCATTTCTTGTCACAAGACCGATGATGCTTCTCATGTGGCTACCTTGTTCTTTAGAGAAGTGGTGAAGCTTCATGGCATTCCAAAAAGTATTGTGTTGGATCGAGATCCTAAGTTCTTGAGCTACTTTTGGAAGACCTTGTGGAAGTTATTAGGAACCAAGCTCTTGTTTAGTACTTCTAGTCACCACCAAACCAATGGGCCAATGGAGGTGACTAATCGTACCATGTCTACTGTTCTCCAAGCTATCATTAGAAAACACATGAAAGATTGGGATCTTAAACTTCCTCAAGTTGAATTTGCTTACAACCGATCTCATTGCATAGCTACAGGGAAAACACCATTTGAAGTAGTGCATTGTTTCAATCCCCGCCTACCACTTGACTTGTTGCCTAGTATTCCTCAAGAGGAGTTGAGCTTTGAGGCAAAAGATAGAGTTGAAATGATGAAAAAGCTTCATGAAGATGTCAAGAAGAGAATTGAAAAGCAAATAAGAGTTATAAGGCAAAGGCAAACAAATTCAAGAAGCCAAAGGAATTCAATGTAGGAGATCTTGTGTGGCTCCAACTTCGGAAGGAAAGATTTCCGGCTAAGAGAAAGAACAAGCTCATGCCAGGATCCGAAGGCCCCTTTGAAGTTGTGGAGAGGGTTGGACCTAATGCTTACAAGCTCAAACTACCGGGAGACTTTGGGGTTCATGATACCTTTAATGTTGGTGATCTTTCTCCTTTTCTTTGTGAAGATGATATTGGTGATAATGATCCGGAATTGAGGGCAATTCCTTTTGAAGAGGAGGGGCTAGACGCGGGTGCATGGAACTTGGTAGAAGAAGTTGAAGATGTGTCACGTGTTGTGACACGTAGTCAAGCTAAGCTCCTTGGTGGTCACCTCTTGGGGTTGACTATCATCAATCTTGAAGACCAGAAGAATTAAAGTGGTGCAACCGAACTAAGGTGTGTCCGATCGAACCTCCCAGGCATTAGCAAACCTGATTTCAACATTTTTGCAGGAGAGGTCGAACTCCAAAAGTTCGACCGAACCAGGAGCAGGAAAGTTCGACCAGACCTACCCCTTGGTTCGGCCAAACCTACCTAGTAGTCCGGCCGAACCTACCCATTGTTTGGCCGGACCTTTTCACGTTTTCAGTTAGCTTTGTACGGACTATTTAAGTTCCTTTTTAGAACATTTTGCACTTAATTTTTTAATGAACTTTTTGCTTGATTTTGTAATTGTAGGCGTCGTTCAAAGTGCGCCTATGTTAAAGCATATGTGAATATTCTTGGCACTCATAGGAAGTGAGAATTGACATATACGATTATAGACAAAGCAAAGTAGGGAGCCGCCAACAAGTTTTTAAGTAACTTGTAAACCGTTCACAGATCATTATAAGGCAACCACAAAAAGGGACTACGATAGCAAACAACGATTAAACCGTGAAGGTTACAACCCATTCATAATCCATGAGATTACTAACTCCATATGGCTTGGAATCACGAAAGGAGGATCGGGGATGATGGTACGAAGTGAGTCATGGAGTCACATTCGCCCGTATTGGCCTCTACTCGATTCTTGTTGTGAAAAGTAATTCCTATGATCTCAAAGGCATACAAACAAAATATTCAATTTGCTCCAAACTATTATTAGGCTAAATTTGTTGAATATTAATGCAAAATATAATTCTAAAATATTGTTATCACTTGATTTAATAACAAGATTGAAAAGGAACCTAAACCGGTCGTCCAAATTATCTTATTAAGCGTGATTTTCAATTACTTATTTCCTTTAAACATGCAATATGGTGATCAATAAATATAATAAAATAAGCATTAATATTGGAAGAAATTCAACAATAAATCTAACAACATAAAATCATTAGAAAAATAATAGAAATAAAAGGAACATATTTCTTACTTTGATTATGTTTGCTTGCAACTATAAAATAATAAACAAGTTAGTAACTTCAAGAAAAAATAATAAAGCAATAATCAAATTAAATTAAATTAAAGAGAGTTGGTTTGGGGCCAAACCCTCAAACAGTTCTACCTTTCACGCCTTGGTTTAAGGACAAAACCTCGAGTAAAGTATGGACTCCTTGGAGTGCTTGAATAAGGAATTTTGAAAGAAGAAGGGTAGGCTAGTGTTTAGGCAAGAGCATAAAAGAGAGAAAAAGAGAGTTAATTGATGCCCCGTACATCAGATATTAGGGGGTATTTATAGAAAAAATGAGTAGAGGGAACACACAGAACCCTAAAAAGATAAAAACCCTAAAAAATAACACCGCGACACGGCAGAGCACACCGTGACACGGTGCCAGGCACCTTCAGATGGGGGAATTTCCGTGACACGGGGGAAAACAGAGTGACGCGGGTTATAATTAGGTTACGGGAGATAAAACACGTGAAGGGTTTACGTTGAAAGGACACGGAGTGGCCCCGTGTCGTGTCATGGGGAATCCCACCGTGGCGCGGCATTAAACCTCGTGACGCGGTGCTTGTTGCCGTGACGCGGGAAACTCTGCATACATTTTTTTTGTCTAAATACATTTTTTCCTGATAAATGGTTTATTTGACCAGTTATTGTGTTTATTTGAACCCGATTTTACATTCATTTCCCCTCTTTCTAGCCCGTTTTTGAATGAAAATGTTTTGTCTTGGCCTTGCCCCCTCTTGGTTTGTGTTTGTCCATATTTTGCAGGTCTATTGACTCAATTTGGAAAGCATTCGATGCATGGTTTGTGTTCAAGGAAAGGAAATTAGGGAATGGAGAGGGTACTCTAGCTGGAGCGGGCGTGCAGCCCTCAGGAGCAGGCGCTCCAAACCTTCTTCCAAGTTTCTGCCAAACTTAATGCCAAGTGCACCCTGTGAAGAGCGGGCTCTCCTGGCCGTGGAGCGGGCGCTCCTCCCCAAACTTTCAAAACTGTTTGTATTTTGAAGACAGCTGGAGAGAGCGTGCAGCATTCTGGAGCGGGCGCTCCTGGCCGTGGAGCGGGAGCTCCTCAGGTGCAGCTGGCACTCATTCGCTGGGAATCTGTTTTCTTTTGACAAATTTCCCTATGTGTTTCGGGGAGTATAAATAATTCCCCTTTAGTTCATTTGTAACTGAGACAAAAATAGCCTAGTTTTTAGAAACTCCTCTTAGTTTGAAACATTAATTTAGCTTTGTTTTCATCAAATTAATCATTGTAATAGTTGGTTTCAAGATTCATCCTCAAGAATTGGCACTTTGTATTCAACATTTCCAAGCTTCAATTAGTAACTTCCTTCTACTTTTCTCCATTCAATTTATGATTTTATTTGTTCTTGCATGAAATCTAAATCTTCTTAGTTCTTGATAATTTGTTATTAAATGATAGTTATTTCAATGGTTAATCACTTTTCCCCAATTATAGAAGAAGTTAGAACCTTAATACTTGTTTGCATGTTGATAAACATGAGTTGTGAGTAGTCTACTTGCTAGGGGCTGGGTGAAGCTCAACCTTTTGGGTTAATTATGAAAATGTGAGAAAAGCATTAATGTTTGTATTGCAATTAAATTGACTATATGAGATTTCTTGTTAGTTCTTCATGATAGGATTAGCTACCCTTGACTTAGGAGCTTGATAGCATGATATGCTGAGTTTGACATGGGAATGTAAATTGAGTATGTCATTACTTATTGCAATTTGATTATGTATCGTCTATTGCAAGACTAATGAGGAATCTAAGTTTAGTAGTGTGAGTTGTTTTCTAATTGCATTAGGTCGATTTTACATATTGTCCTTGCTATACCTTGTCTATTTTACTGCCCGTTTGCCTAATTGCCTTGGTTGAGTGGATCCCATTCCCTAGTGTCTTTAATCCATCGATTTAGAATCATAGTTTGTTTGTCTACTTGATGAACCCCAATTGACTATAAACTTCGACTTAGCTTAAGTGTTAAGATCTTTAGCAACCATATCCCGTTCCTTGTGGACCGAACTCTTACTTATCATTATGCTTGGTTTGTAAGGTGTTTGCTAATAAATGTGTTTGATTAAGTGTGGAATGTGCGACCGTTCTAACGCCCGTCAGAATGGTGCCATTGCCGGGGAGCGGTGTTGTTGATTGCTAATTGATTACTTGAGTCTAGTTCAGCATAAAACAACAACAATTCAAAAAGAGTGTGTTACTTTTTGGCTACACTTGTAGCCTCGTTACTAATTGCAATTGTTGAGAGTGTATGCGCAGAAATCATAACAGGATTTTGGTGCCTTACGATCCCGAGATTGTACAAACCTATAGGAGAAGAAGGAGAGCCAGTTCTAGGCCATTAACTACTTCCCCAACTAGGGAGGTCAATTTCGAGGAAAGACAAGAACAAATGGCTGGTGAGGAACAACCGGTCCAAAGACCCTTGAAAGAGTTGGGAATTCCAGGTGCTTAAAGAGATTGAAGTAGCATTGCTCCACCCGTTACTCAAGCCAATGATTTTGAAATACGCCCCGCAATGATTAATTTGATCGAAATGAGGCAATTTAGTGGAGCAAAACATGAGAGCCCTCTTGCACATTTGAACGAATCTTAAAAATATTGCAACACGATCAAGGTAAATGGGGTAACTCAAGAATTTGTGAGACTAAAGCTATTTCCTTTCTCCTTGATAGGAAGGGCTCTTGAATGGCTTGAGAAAGAAGTAAGGCCGAACTCCTTGAGAACTTGGGACGAGGTCACCACGACTTTCTTAGGGAGATTATACTCTCAAAAGAAGACGGCCGAGGCAAGGGCTTTGATACAAGGTTTCCGTCAACGGGCTAGTGAAACCATTTATGAGGCTTGGGAGAGGTATAAAGAATATCAAAGGGAGTGTCCCCATCATGGCATTCCGACATACCAAGTGCTTCAAATCTTCTATGGGGGCTTGAGCCCACAAGGAAAGACTAGCCTAGATGCGGGTGGCCCGATTATGAACAAGGCGGAGGAGCAAGTCATAGAGATAATTGAGGATGTGGTGAGGCACCACATGGATTGGCAAGGAGAGAGAGAGAAAGAGAGTCTCTAAACAAGGGAGGAAATGCGGTCTACTCCGTTGATCACCTTAATGCCATCAACAATTTGACTTCCCAAATCGCCAACCTTAGCAAGGAGATGACGTCCATCAAGGCAAAACTAGAGACCTCTAGTTCAACACAAGAGCATCCCTCCCAATCTAAGGGGAGAGGTATGAATTCTAACTCTTCTCCTTCTACTTCTAATAACATGCCACATGGGTGTTTGTTTTGTGAAAATTGTGGGTCATATGACCATGATACCTCTTCTTGTAATTATGATTCCCAACCTCAACCCCAATATGAAGATGGTAATGATAATGAAAATGAACAAGTCAATGCCTTGTTATGATAATAGACATAGGAATTACAATCAAAGATACTTACCACCTAATCGAAGAGAACAAGGGGGAAATTCCTATAACCAAAGAGGAAATGATTATGATTACCATAACCAAAACCAATGGGGAAATAGGAACAAAAGGGACCAAAATCCCCAAGGTAACTACAACCAACAAGGTGGTTATGGTAACCATAATCATAATAACCAAGGAAACTATGGGAATCAAGAACAATATCACCAAGGGGGAAACTCTAATAATCGGAACAATTGGAACAACAATAATAATAGAGGTTCTTCTAATCAAAATGCTTCCAATTCGAATGTTAGAGGTAATAGAGCTTCCCAAAACAACTATTATGCACAAGCACCACCTAGTAGGTCTAGCTTGGAGGAAATGATGGAAAGTCAAACTAAAATGTTCAATACTTTCATGGCCTCTAGTGAAAAGAAATTTAGTGAAGTCATGACCCATAATAAAATGCTTGAAACACAAATTTCTCAATTGGTCAATGCTTTGAAGGAAGGGACTAGCACTTCTAAACTTCCACCCCAAGGACTAGATCCTAAAAGACCCGTAAATGCTATATCAACTAGGAGTGGTAAAGTGTTGGAAGAAAGTGTTCCTAAAAGAAGCAATGAGAGAATGAACATGAGTGAGCCTCCCCTTGAGAGTGATTTTGAACAAGAGAGAGAGAAAACCATGAGAATGAAAAGGAGAAAGAATGTGAGAAAGAAAAAGAATTTGAGAAAGAAAAAGAATGTGACAAAGAGAAAGATTTTGAAAAAGAGAGTGAAGAGAAAAGAGAAAAAGAGAGAGAAACAAAACAATTGCAAAAGCTACCATATCCTCACAAATTTGTTAGAAACAAATTAGATGTGCAATTGGGAAAGTTTCTTGAAACATTGAAACAAATTCACCTTTCAATTCCTTTTACCGATGCTATCAAGAAAATGCCTAACTATGCTAGGTTTTTGAAAGATATTTTGACTGGAAGGAGAAAGTGTGAATTGGTGGAAACGATGAATCTCACCGAGAATTGTAGTGCAATCATCATGAATAAAATGCCACCGAAATTGAAAGACCTCGGTAATTTTTCTATACCTTGTGCTATATATAATATGCAAATTGATAATGCTTTATGTGATCTTGGGGCTAGTGTTAGCCTTATGCCATATTCGGTATATCAATGACTTGAGATAGGGGAACTTCTACCCACCAACATTACCTTACAATTGGCCGATCGTTCCATAAAATTTCCAATAGGTAAGGTAGAGGATGTTCCTCTAAGGGTGGGAAAGTTTGTAATCACGATGAATTTTGTTGTGTTAGAGATGGATGAAGATGTGAACATTCCAATAATTCTAGGAAGACCTTTTCTTGCTACTTCGGGCACTTTAATAGATGTTAAAAGTGCTAAAATTTCACTAAAAGTAGGAGATGAGGTGATAGAATTTGATTTGAATGAGAGCATGAAATATCCAAGCTCTAGTCTTGGTAATTGTATGATGATTGATACTATTGATTCTATTGTGACTTCTATGCATGAGCAATTGCTCACTACTAATTATTCCCTTAAGAATTTCCTTTTGAATAAGGAAAAGATAGGTGAGCAAGGCAAGGAGATGACATTGTATGAAGGAATGCTTGAAGGAAGTACGGAAGAAAGCATTGAGCAAGTATGCATGGGAATCACAAGCGATGATGCTTTGGAAATAGCTACCTCAAGAGAAGGTAAGGGTGTTCCAATGGTAGAGTTTAAACCTCTACTATCACACTTAAGGTAAGAGTTTTTGGGGCCTAATTCAACTTTTCCGGTAATTGTGAATTCTTCTTTGAACGAGTGCCAAACTCAAATGTTATGTGGTGTTTTAAGAAACCACCAAGTTGCTTTGGGCTATACCATTGATAACCTCAAAGGTATTAGTCCCGCTTTATGTATGCACCACATAACACTTGAGGAGGGTGCTAAGCCTTCCATTGAGAGGCAAAGGAAACTCAATCCCCAAATGGGGGAGGTGGTGAAGAAAGAAATCACCAAACTCCTTGATGCCGACATCATCTTCCCCATTTCGAGTTCTAGATGGGTTTCCCCCGTTCATGTGGTCCCTAAAAATGGAGGAATGACCGTAGTTGAAAATGAGAATGGTGATCTCATTTCAACTAGAACGGTGACCGGTTGGAGGATGTTCATAAACTATAGAAGTCTAAATGCATCCACTAATGAGGATCATTTTCCTATTCCTTTTATTGACCAAATGCTTGAAAGACTAACCAAGCACAAGTATTATTTCTTTCTTGATGGTTACTTGGGTTTCTTACAAATCCCCATAAACCCGGATGATCAAGAGAAGACAACTTTTACTTGTCCATATGGTACTTTTGCATATAGGAGGATGCCGTTTGGACTTTGCAATGCACCGGAAACCTTTCAAAGGTGCATGATGAGTATATTTGGAGACATGCTTGAAGCCGAAACGGAAGTATTCATGGATGATTTCTTGGTAGGGGGCCTTTCATTTGAAGATTGTTTGTCCAATTTGGGCAAATGCTTAGGAAGATGTGAGAAGGTCAACTTGGTCCTAAATTGGGAAAAATGCCACTTTATGGTTGAAGAGGGAATCTTCCTTGGTCACAAGATATCAAGCAAGGGGATTGAGGTCGACAAGGCCAAAGTTGAAGTGATTGAAAAATTGCCACCTCCAATTAATGTGAGAGGAGTAAGATCCTTTTTGGGGCATGCCGGGTTCTATAGGAGATTTATCAAGGATTTCTCACAAATTGCTAGACCCCTAAATGCTCTTTTTCTAAAGGATGCCATCTTTATTTTTGATGAAAAGTGTCTTCAAGCTTTCAACAAATTAAAGGAGGCTTTGGTCTCTACTCTAATCGTACAAGGGCCAAGATGGGATTTACCGTTTTAACTAATGTGCGATGCTAGTGATGTTGCAATTGGAGGGGTGTTGGGACAAAGAATTGAGAAGAAACTTCACGTCATTTACTACATGTCCAAGACCTTGAATGAAGCTCAACGGAACTACACCACAACGGAGAAGGAGTTTCTTGCTGTGGTACATGCTTTTGAGAAGTTTTGGAACTACCTTATTGGTTCCAAAACTATTGTTTATACCGATCATGCGGCTATTAGGTACCTTGTGGAAAAGAAAGAGTCCAAACCTCGTCTTCTTTTATGGGTCTTATCTCTCCAACAATTTCATGTTGAAATTTGGGATAAGAAAGGGGCCGAGAATGTGGTTGTGGACCATCTTTCCCGATTAGAGAATGTGAAAGCTAGTGATGATGAAATCTCCATTTGTGATGAATTGAGAGATGATGTGCTCTATATCTTGAATGAGAAGAAGCTTCTATGGTTCGCCGACTTGGTGAACTATTTGGCTTGTGGAGAACTCCCTCCCGATTTCTCCAAAAAAACCAAGGAAGAAGCTAAAAAGGGAAGCAAGGCACAACGTATGGGATGACCCCATTCTCTACAAGAGAGGAGTAGATGGTTTGCGCCGTAGGTGTGTTCCGGATGAAGAAGTGCAAAATGTGCTCAAGATGTGTCATTATGATCCTTGTGGAGGGCATATGGGTGCAAAAAAAACAACATTGAAGGTTTTGCATAGCGGGTTGTGGTGGCCTCACATCTTTAAGGATGCTTGGGGGTTTGTGAAGACTTGTGACCGGTTTCAACGAATCGGCAATATATCCAAGAGAAACGAGATGCCTCAACAACCGATTCTTGAGCTAGAGGTATTTGATGTGTGGGGTGTTGATTTCATGGGGACATTCCCTACTTCTTATGGAAATCAATACATCCTTGTGGCGGTTGATTACCTATAAAAATGGGTTGAAGCCATTGCCTCTGCAACTAATGACCACAAGGTAGTCATGAAGATGTTCAAGAAAGTCATATTTCCAAGATTTAGAATTCCTAGAGCAGTGGTAAGTGACAACGGTTCACATTTCGTTCAAAGTTCTTTTCAAAAGATGCTAAGAAAGCACGGGGTTCACCAAATATTCGGCCTTACCTATCATCCATAAACTAGTGGGCAAGCGGAAGTGTCCAACCGTCAAATTAAATTAATCCTTGAGAAGACGGTTGCAAGGAATAGGAAGGATTGGTCGGAAAATCTTGATGACGCTCTATGGGCATATAAAACGGCATACAAAACCACAATACGCACAACTCCATATCGTCTTGTGTATGGAAAATCTTGTCATCTACCGGTTGAACTTGACCACCGAACTCAATGGGCAATCAAGAAGATTAACTTCGACTTGGCTAGCACGGGAGAGCAAAGATGGCTTGATTTACATGAGCTTGAAGAGCTAAGATTGGAGGCTTATGAGTATGCTAGAAACTACAAAAATCTCACCAAGGATTGCCACGACCGCAATATTGAAAAGAAAGCATTTCTTAAAGGCGATAAGGTACTCCTCTACAACTCTTGGATGAAACTGTTTCCCGGGAAACTTTTATCAAGGTGGAGTGGTCCTTTTGTTGTCAAGGAAGTGTTTCCTCATGGAGCCGTGGAAGTTTGGGATTTGGACGAAAAAAGATCCTTTAAGGTGAATGGGCATCGCCTCAAGCTTTACAACGAGGGTGCTCATGTTGGTGTAGTAGAATCAATTCAATGTAATCTTGAGTGTGGAGGTCATCAAGCTATTAACGTTAAAGAAGCGCTTCCGGGAGGCAACCCGAGTAAAAAAGGAAAGAAAAAAAAATTCGCCAAGAGGTAGAAAATGAGAAATAAAACGATGAGTGAGTGAGAAAAGAAAAAAGAGTGTTGGTGATATCTGATTTTGGCTAAAATTTGATTGAATTATGTTCTTATGGTTTTGATACAGAAAAAAAAGGAGAGCAAAAAGGAAGCAAATAAGTAAATAAATCAAGCCATAAGCAGTGAGGAGCGGGCGCTCCTCAACATTGCACGCCCGCTCCTCACAGGGTGAAATTCAACAGCCGAAATAGAAGGTTTTCCAAAGCTTAGGAGCGGGCGCTCCAAGGAACTGCATGCCCACTCTGAAGCCAAGAGCGGGCGCTCCAATATTTGCATGCCCGCTCCTCACAAGGTGACCACTTTTGAAGGAAAAAACAGAAGGTTTTCCAAAGCTTAGGAGCGGGGGCTCCAAGGAACTGCACGCCCAAAATCTACACGCCCGCTCCTACATCTGGAGCGGGCGCTCCACCATGTTGCACGCCTGCTCCTCAACGAATACAAAAAAAAATAAAAATGATCAGTATGTTTTCCCAGGTCTGGAGCGGGCGCTCCTCCTTACTGCACGCCCGTCCACCTGTCCGGGTAAAAAAAAAAGAGAATCTTACTCCTTCTTTTAATCTCCTTCACCTATTTTCACCAATCATTTTTACATTCATATTCTCTCTCCTCATTCCCATCTACTTCTCACTCTAAAAACCCTCATTTTCTCCAACTTCTCTCTTCATTTTCATCATCAAATCCTAACTTTATTCACTCAAAATTCACAAATTCTTATTCTCCATCAAATTTTCTCTCCAAAAACCACAATTTTTCACAAATTTGGGCAAATATTTTGAAGACCCACAAGTTGAAATTGAAGAACAACAAAGGAAAAGGGCCAAGATTGCTAGAGAAGGAGGAAATTTGAGTAAATTGGAGGATTTTAGAGTATTTTCATACTCTAATTGGTAAAATCTTCTTCCCTACTTCACTTTCCCTCTTAAACCTTAGGGTTTTTCTTCAATCTATCTCTGAATTTGTTTATTTCATGAATGTTGTGTTATTAGTTGCATGATTAGGTGATTTAAACAAGCTTACTTGCCTTTGATAATTAATTTGTGGATTCTTGTGATTAGTTATGGAGTAAGAGAATTGTATTTAGTTTCTTGCTTAAGTTTGATTAACTTGTGCATGAAATTGGTTAAATTGTCTGAAATTGTTAATTTGTTGTGTTGGAATTGTTGGTTGGGTGTGTTGGAATTATATTGAATTGTGAGCACGTACTTGGATCTATTTGGGGGTTTGAAGTTTCGGAGATTGTTTGTGTTGTGTTGAGTGTGTGTTTGTGGTGTTTTAAGTTAGCTTTCCAATCCAAACTTAAATTCCAAAATGGTTCTTCGTTTATTTGGAGGTGCGGGAGGGAAGAAGAGGAAGACTACTTCCGGCATCCAAATAAGCAAAAATCATCATTTTGAAAGCCCAACCGAAACCCCAAACGAAACAATAGATCAATCAAATCCTCCCCCTTTAATAAAAATACCCAAAAAATCCAATGGTTACAACAAAAAGCTAACCACAAGAAAAATGCTTCCAACACGATTCTATGACCAAGAGTCGTGCCAATTGCTAGGAATAGACGACGAAATTCGTCAAGTGGCTGCAAATTTCGGATGATTAGACTTCCTTAAAAAAAGGGAGGAAACATTCGAATCGCTCACTCTCGAATTCCTATCCACCATAACCGTGAGAAAGACTAATAGGGAAGGAGAGCCCATTGAGTGCGAGATTAAGTTTAACATGTTTAATAAACCTCAAACCATAAGCTTAACTCGCCTCAATCAGATATTCGGGTGGCCTGTGAACAACCAAATAACCAAACCCGATAGTTACAAGCTCACCAGTTACGACGAGTGTAACTGGTGGAACATTATCGCAGGGTACCCCACATTCACGTCTCAGTCTAGCCATGCTAGCCATATCATCCACCCCGTACTCCGTATATTCATGAGAATTATGGGGTATGCTTGCTTCACGAAGCAAGATCTTGGGAAGCTAACAAAAGAGGAGATTAAATGCCTCTTTATAGCTTCCCGATTTGAGGGGGATCTTGAGGGGAATGTGAATATGGGGTACATATTCACTAAGCGATGCTACGATATCAAGATGAGCATGGAGTTGACGGGTGAGATTAAGTGTGGTGGGATGATCACTATCATCGCCAAGGCATTGGGTTTCACCGGTTGGGTTAACCAATTAACCCCAATTGAAGGCCTAAATGCTCTTGACCTTTCCGGTTTTGCCACAATGAATATGATTGTGGAAATTCGGGGAAATGTGACCACCTACTCTTGGTTGGTCAAAGGGAAACACCGTTGCATTCTCCCTAATGTGGCGGTGATGAACACCGTGGGAACCACTTGGAAAGTGCCAAATGAGCCACTCCCCGACAATGTTCCCGACCTTGAACAACCATCTCAACCCCGCCGCCATAGCATTTCTACCATTCCTAATTTTATGGGCGGTCAATCCTCCTCCTCATCTTCCTCCTTCAACCTTGATTCGGCCTTCCACCACCTCAACCTATCTAACCAAAGAATTCTTCAAGAAAATGAATATCAAAGCTATGTCTCCCAAATGTCCTACCAAAACCTCGTTGAAAGGGGAGACTTTCTCCCCTATGTCAAATATCCTTACCGACCCATTCAAGAAGGGCCGGTTGCGGGTTGGAATGACAACCAACCCACCAATCCATATTGGCAAGGACCCCGTAGCTCCATTTCGGAGCTACGTTCCTTCCCTCCCTACGATTATATACAACCTGGAGGTTGTGATTTTAGGGGGGACCCCTCTTACTACAACGTCCCCGAGATATGTGGTTGAATGACTCTCGAGGACATCGCTAACCACCCCCAAAGGGGATACTTCGGGTTTCCACCCGAGTATGATGGTGGTTGGGGCACTAGTAATGCACCGGATTACAATTATTACCGTAATTTCCCCAACTATGATCTTCCTCCCTATGTGGATCAACCTTCCTAATCCGACAATGTAGATCCTAGCTACAATTTCTTACCATCGTCGAGTAGGGAGGAGTGATCGGGAGTAGGCTTAGACTTTTGAGTTTACCGTTCCATTCTCTCCTTTCCTGTCATTTGTAACACCGAGGGCGATGTCGAGTTCTAGCTTGGGGGGGGGGGAGAGTTGTCCTCTTTGTGTCCATCTTTTGTGGGAACGGTATTCAAATGTCTAGCTTGGGGGGAAGTCTAGGGGGTTTTTGTGCCTAAAAGTAGGTTTTGTTTTTGGTAGGATATGTGATTTCTTGTGATGCTTTATGTGCTATGTATGGAGAAGTTTGAGTTTGTATGTGGAATGTTTGGCATGAAAGGCATAGTTTAGCCTTTGGGACTTGTGATAGGATTCATATGGTTTTATGTTCTAGATTGCATGCCTATTTTAGGTTGTGTTAGTTGAAATGAACACTACAAGAGGGGGGGGGGTGAATTATAGTTAAGTTCCTAATGACTACTTTTGCAAATTTAAAACAGAATGTAAAAGGAACTTGACAGTGCACACAAGATTTTACGAGGAAACCTTTTAGGGCCCAACTGGAAGTAAAACCTCGACCCTTCTAAGGGATTTCAACACAAAACCAATCCACTATAATAGTGCAAATGTAAAGTTACAAACCTATTATAATTTAGACCTTTGTAGACAAGTTCCAACTAGAACTTACAGCACAGTAAGACTTAATCCTACCCAATTCAAATCCCCTGACTTGAACTCACTCGTACTCTCACAGTACAAATACAACCTTTTATCACAAAGTTGTTTCTCCTGTATGCAATTGTAAATTTCATACACTCACACCCAACAACCCAATCAATTATAAAAACGCAATACCTAGAATATGTTAGGCAAGCTATGTATAAAACCCGAAACTAATATGACAAGATAAAGCTTGGAAAACTTACACTTTGATAAAGCTCTCAAGATTTTCTTCACGCATAAACTTACAAAAACCTAAAGCAATTCTATCTCTACTATTTATACAAGTGTAACTCGTATAGCAAGTAGGTTTTCTAAAGATAAAGAAGTTAACTTTCCTTATCTCAAGATATGATTTTGGTAAATATTTTTATTGAAGAAAACCCTTTCCGAAAAACACAAGAAGATATAGTTAAAAGAATAATATCGTTTTACTGATTTTTGGAAAATAAATTAAAACAAAATCTTTTTCCAAAATCTATCTTTTTATATTTTTCCGATTTTATCTATTTGCAAAATTATCTTGTCACGTCTCTAATAGATTTCATGCATATCTTATTAACATATTTAACAATAAATCTAGAAGATAGAATCTTAACTAAATTAATATTGCAATGCCGCGCTTCTGTAATCCTGAATAACTTGGGCTTCACGCAGACCAGGAACAAGTTCCTGCTGTCACTTGATCTCCAGTCCTCAACTGGAACTTCGCAGCCTAAGTTCCTTTTGGAACTTATTGTCTTCAGCTTACAACCTTCAAGTTCCTTTTAGGGAACATTCCTGTTAAGGAGTTTAGTTCTTGTTAGAGAACTCTTCTTCTATTGATTAACTTTTTACTAAGGTTTCTTCAAGTCTTCATAATACGAGATACTCTTCCACCACCAAGGTCAACTTCTCCTGTACTAAACACTTGTAAACCTTTAGTTGAGTTTGCTTTAGTTTAAGTTCATCATCATCAAAACCTATAAGCTTCAACAGGTTGGTTGTTGCCCTTTTCACGATTATATGGCATGCCTAGGCTAGAACAATTGCATATTGATGTTTTTGTCTCACTTCTCCTTATGTGTGTGCTATTTGGAGCATCTTATCTATGACTTTGATATGATTATACTTTGGTTGTTTTGTATGCGGGTTGGTATCATGGGTTGATTGGTATTGCTCTTGATCTTTCTTGATGATGATCTTTGATGATGATTTGTATGGATTAATGATGATGGTTTTCCCTAATATCCAAATTTCTTTTTCTTATCCTCTAACCCCTCTAACATCCAAATTCCTTAATATCCAAAACCCTAATATCCAATTTCTTTAATTAGTTCTCCTTTTCCCCATTTTCAGCTTTCTAAAAAAAAAAAATGAAAAATTAGCTTTAAAAAAAAAAATGAGTTTGCTTGCCTTTGATCGGTTTGCAATGATGATATTGTATTGTATGTAGTGGATGCTTGTTTTCTTTTTGTAATAAAATTTCGAGCATGGTTTAGATGCCCTTGGTTGAACATAGAATTGGCTAGTTTAGGCTTGTGTGAGAATAACTTTCCCGAATGTACGAGACTTAAAGTCTAGGTTTGTGGTAAGATGGTGTCACATATCTCAAATGAATTTGATCCTTGAAAGGTAGTATTTGATCCCATATTGTTCCAAAAAGTGAGGTTTTAATATTTTTCAAGCCTACTACATTTTGCATGAGTGGTAAGAATCCTCTTTGATTTAGTACCTAAATCGAGAACTTGAGTCTCAACTCCCAAGACCGTGGCCTAAACTACTCTTAGTATTGATAAAAGGTGTCATGTATTGTTTATTCACAAAAGGTTAAGGCATTTTTTCCCCTTATTTATTTTATTACCATTTCCATAGTTTAATTTGTTTTTAGTTCTTTGTAATTAGTAGATAGTGATGTAAATACCCAAGTTTTGTTTTTTTTTTTAAAAAAAAATAGAAAAAAAAGAGAAAAAAAAAATGAATGAAGAATAGAAAAACAAAGGGAAAATGCCAAGAAGTAATGTATTGTCACCTCCCTAGAAACTAAACAAGCTTGGGGGTGTACTCTTAAAAGTCCATTCATGGTTGTAACTTGGGTCAAGGTTAGGAGCCTCTTAAGGTTTGCTCTTAACGATACATTCTAGTTGGCTCAAATTGCAAAACACTTCTAGTTCTATATATGCCTTAGCTTTGCGTCGTATTCCTTGAGTTTTGCAATGATTAGGAGAGTAGTGGCAGCCTTTGTCGGTGTAGGGAGTTGACTCACAAGCATATGGAGAGGGTACTTTTTCATTGAGATGTTGAGTGTTCTGAAACCCGCTGTATCTATGTTTTTTCGGCTCTTTCGATGAGTCACGAGGCACTACCATTAATGGGGATTTGAACTTTTTGATAAGGACGCGGTAAGATGTGTTGAATATGCTTGAGTTGAGTATTTTCGGGATGGTTAGCTAGGCCTTGGCTAGTCATGACCGTGGTTGATCTTAGGCACATACCTCATGCTCGAGTTTTATTGCTTAAGGATTCTTGAATCTATGCATGTGCTTTTCTTTGAGCAAATTGATCTTGGGGTTTGTTTTTGGGCAATGTGAATTGCTTGAGGACAAGAATTTGGCTAGCTTGGGGGGATTTGATAAGTGGTTTATTTCCCCTCTTTCTAACCCGTTTTTGAATGAAAATGTTTTGTCTCGACCGTGCCCCCTCTTGGTTTGTGTTTGTCCATGTTTTGCAGGTCTATTGACTAAATTTGGCAAGCATTCAATGCATGGTTTGTGTTCATGGAAAGGAAATTAGAGAATAGAGAGGGCGCTCTAGTTGGAGCAGGCTTGTACCCCTCAGGAGCAGGCGCTCCAAAACTTCTGCCAAACTTAATGCCAAGTGCACCCTATGAGGAGCGGGTACTCCAGGCCGTGGAGCGGGTGCTCCTCGCCGTGGAGCGGGCGCTCCTCCCCAAACTTTCAAAACTGTTTGTATTCTGAAGACAGCTGGAGAGGGCGTGCAGCATTCTGGAGCGGGCGCTCCTTCACTGGGAATCCGTTTTCTTTTGACGGATTTCCCTATATGTTTCGGAGAGTGTAAATACTTTCCCTTTAGTTCATTTGTAACAGAGACAGAAATAGCCTAGTTTTATGAAACTCCTCTTAGTTTGAAACATTAATTTAGCTTAGTTTTCATCAAATTAATCATTGTAATAGTTGGTTTCAAGATTCATCCTCAAGAATTGGCACTTTGTATTCAACATTTCCAAGCTTCAATTAGTAACTTCCTTCTACTTTTCTCCATTCAATTTATGATTTTATTTGTTCTCACAGGATATCTAAATCTTCTTAGTTCTTGATAATTTGTTATTGGATGATAGTTATTTCAATTGTTAATCACTTTTCCCCATTATTGAAGAAGTTAGAACCCTAATACTTGTTTGCATGTTGATAAACATGAGTTGTGAGTAGTCTACTTGCTAGGGGTTGGGTGAAGCTCAACCTTTTGGGTTAATTATGTAAATGTGGGAGAAGCATTAATGTTTTTATTGCAATTAAATTGATTTTATGATATTGCTTGTTAGTTCTTCATGATAGTATTAGCTACCCTTGACTTAGGATAATCTTGATAGCATGATATGCTTAGTTTGACATGGGAATGTAAATTGAGTATGTCATTACTTATTGCAATTTGATTATGTATCGTCTATTGCTAGACTAATGAGGAATCTAAGTTTAGTAGTGTGAGTTGTTTTCTAATTGCATGAGGTCGATTTTACATACTGTCCTTGCTATACCTTGTCTATTTTACTCCCCGTTTGCCTAATTGCCTTGGTTGAGTGGATCCCATTCCCTAGTGTCTAAAATCCATCGATTTAGCATAGTTTGTTTGTCTATTTGACGAACCCCAATTGACCATAGACTTCGAATTAGCTTAAGTTTTAAGATCTTTAGCAACCATATCCTGTTCCTTGTTGATTAAACTCTTACTTATCATTATGCTTGGTTTGTAAGGTGTTTGCTAATAAATGTGTTTGATTGAGTGTGGAATATGCGACCGTTCTAACGCCCATCATTCCCCTAATTTCGTTCAGCCTTTTTAAGTGTCGATTGATAATTTCGGGCCTTTTCTGATTTATTATTTATTAATTTGGCCAAAATAATAAAATAAGTTAAATAAAAAGGTTTGGGCCAAAATAATAAATAAAATAAAAAAAGGTTTGGGGTAAAATTAAAAATAAACTATGCTTTGACTAAACATCAAGACTGAGCCACATACTATTTAAAAACTAAATTCAATTAAATACAATTTTTTAAGCACTCTCGGGATTAAATACTGAACCCGACCAATAATGGCGGTGAAAGATTGTTCATCATTGGGTTTGGTTTCGGGGAGACATTTTTAGGTGTCTACAGAAGCCCCCAGTTTGACTGAGTTTGTAGAAACGTCATTTTTAAAAACGATAGTCAAATTAGTCGATCGGTATAGAGAATGATTTAAGACCAACTGAGATCCTAAATCACTCTTTATACGCCGATACCTGTAGAAAAATATTAGTTGCACAGATAAAAGAGTAAAGGGATAGAATACGTATCTGACACCAGTGTATCGGTGATAAATGAGTTTGGTAGCTTCCTATGCTTGAAGGAATCCACCGGATGACGTTTTGCTGAAACACTTCCCATGCCTGAGGAAAGTCAATTGATAAGCTTGGTAGCTTTCTATGCTTGAAGAAATCTACCGGATGATACTTTCCATGTCTAACGAAAGTCAACATATGATTTTGGAGTTTTTTCTATGCTTGAAGAAATCCATCGATCATGCTTTCCATGCTTGAGGAAAGCCAACTTGGCGGTTTTCTATACTTGAAGAAAAATCCACCGATAATGTTTTCCATGCTTGAGGAAAACCGACAACTGATATAATCACTGACTTCTTTACTTTGAGAGGTGACAACGACCGACAATTTTCCATGCTTGAGGAAAAAACTTGTCGAATGAAATTTGCAAGTGTATGATTTACCTTAAAGTCGACCATTCGACTATATTAGGTGCTTAAAATGTCGAAAATGCAACCCCAATGCTTGTTAGGGGTAAATTAGTGATTTTGGTACCCTGTAGATACCAATTAAAATTTTGCGCGCAATTCCGGTAAGAAAATAACTGTCCAAAAGCTGCGAAAAATCATTCCAACTTGGTCACATAGCAAGGCACCGCGCCACAGGGAATAATCTTGCGACACTGTAGAAATCCCCGTTTGACAGTGGACAACCCCATGATGCGGGATTTTTTTCTGCTGAAATTTCCAACGCACCATGATTTCTTCAATGAGTCACGTGCAGAATTACCATTACATGGTAACGGGATTCGTGGCATGGGAACGGTGAAGCGTAACAGTTACTTTTTGGCTTTAAATTCGAGCTGCTGCTTTCCCATTTTCTTACTTCTTCTTCACCATTTTCATTCTCAATCTCCTTCTGTTCTCACTTCTCCTTTTTTTTTTTTTCATTTTTGATCTCTCCGGCCACCGTGCCACGGAACCAAGCACCGGCGCGCAGAGAGACACACCGTGTCACAGCGTCTATTTTCGCTGCACGGCCGTTTTGAATCGCTGATTTTTGCTTTAATTTGGCCGCTGTTGTCTGAGGTCACCGTTCTGTCCAAGATACACCGCAACACAGACCCATCTCACCGTTTCACGGCGTTTGTGAACCGAGCCGCAGTGGTTGCGCTGCTGCCTTTGCTGTTTTTAGAGATTTTGGAGCTCAAATCTTCATCAATTTTTCTCCAATTTTTTGCTATTTTTCTCATTTTTGATTTCTCACAAGGATTCATGTAAGTTTCTCTTGCTTATGTCTCAAATTTTGTTGTAAATTCCATATTTTCTTGAAACCCTAAAAAATAAATTAAATTAGGGGTTTTTGATTTTGAGTTTCTATGTCAAAAATCTTGCCATGAATCAACTTGTATATGAATGTTTGTTTGTTTGTGAGAAATTTGAGACCAAGTTTGTGTGATTCGGTGAAGAATTGAGCAAATCACCATTTTTTGGTACTACTTGTGTGAAATGGTGTTCTTGTTGTTCATGTTATTTTTTTGCACTTTAAATGGTGATATATTGGTTGTAGATCTTGTAAAATATGCCATGATGTGTAGATCTGTTGTTCTTGTGCCATTTTGAAATATGCTCTGTTTTGTGTATGTACTATATTGTCATGGAGAACATAATATCATGCAATTAGGAGAACTGTAGTATTAGTTCGTCATGGAGAAACTAAATACTAGAAATAATTCCATTATTTTGCTAATTTTTAGCCTTGAGGTAAAAATTTTGCGTATAATAGAAAATGCAACCTGAGGTAGCTGTTAAGCCGCTTTTGAATAAATAACTAGATAACTTAGGAAATGATGCTAAGTATTTAGATTTTTATTTTTGTAATAGCATGCGTAGACAATGGGATCGCGATCTTTCTACTCGTGGCCGACGTCAGGCTTTTCGAAATGACAATCCCACAGTACTTGAGGGCATGGACAACGATGCCTTAGAGACTGAGCCTCGCCCTTCTTTGAGTAGGGGTAGGTGGATTCCACCTCCGTGGACACCAGACGAGTTGGTTTCCTGTCGTGAGAACCACATTTCTCACCGTCCACTTGCCAGCATAGTCGATGGCACGCTTCGCCATCATTGATCCGGAGCTGAAGATTTGATTCCCCAGCTATATGGGATTATCACGAGGGATCCTGTTACGAATGCCTTGTGGGAGTCTGCTGGTTTAGGAGATTTCTATTCAGCGGCCGTAGGATTTTGCATCCCCCGGGGTTGTGGCTCGACAGTTGTTCGTGTGTTTTAGAGTATTTTTGGGATACTACCAACACTTTTCACTTTGCTTGGGGGGAGATGATAGTGACCCCCCTAGATTTTATAATGATCAGCGGCTTACGCTTTACCGAGCGGGTCGTACGGCAGATTCCTGACCTCACTTGGGGGCCGGCTGAGGTAGCAGATTTGTTAGGTCCGGTCGTTCAACATATTATGACTCAGCCGGTGCCTTGAGGTGGTCCTAAGAGGGGGAAATCAGAGTTGGCTTCTGTTCTTGCCCATGGCTTTGACATGGATGAGACGACACTTGAGCAGCGAGAACAAATCTTTATCTTGATTCTCATTTCCGGGACTCTTTCTCCTGATAGGAGTGCACGTGCGCTCGTTTGCTACCTTCCTTCTCTGGTTAGGATTGGCGAGATAGGATCCTATAGTTGGGCTAGCCTTGGGTATGTTGATCTACTCTTGTCGCTCCGTCATTGCCGCAGGCAGCTGAATGACCATGCCCCTGTCGCTAGCTATGGTTAATGGAGAGTCGTAGAGGTGATGATCTTTCTTCTTCTTGTTTTGTTTTAACCAGTTTAACTCTTGTACTTAGAGATTAACTTTCATTGCAGTTGTTGTTCTATGAGTACTTTTCGGGATTGGCCCCTTGACGGCGTCGTGGAGCGATCCATGATTTCCTTGTCGGAGCCAGCTGGCGTGATCAAGGCGAGTCACGAGTAGAGTCCGTCTCTGCGATGTGCGGGCTACTTCGCCGAGGCACCTCTTCTGTTGGTGTAAGAATTGATCTTGCAGCATGTTATTCTCTACCTTGATGTTATTTTTTCGGCATTAATTATAACTTTTATGGTTTTCAGGTTGCTGTTGAGATCCAGTATCGGCCTTAGGCTGGGTTGATTGATCTTCCCAAGGCCTTGCAGCTTTTGGCGCAACGTACTGTTTTTGTTGGTACTGCACGCTTTGCTTGGTATCTTGGGGAGCGAGTTGTTCGTGAGCACAGTATTGATCGCTTTGTGGTGCCTTTGCCTCCACTAGAGTCGATGCTGGACTCACGTTTGTTTGGGGCGTTGATAAACAGGGGGTAGCGCTACACTTTTCCTTGGCAGGAGCTTGTGCGTATGGAGGGCGATTATTCTCAGGACTTGCTTCCTTATTTGGCTCCTCGACCTCGTCTTCCCGAGGTATGATCCTTTTGAGAATTTTGTTATTAGTCTCTGTTTAAATTGTCGAATAACTTGATTATTCGATCGTATTTTTAGACGACTGCTCGTCTTAGGGGGAAGATTGAGGTCCCGCCTTAATTTGTCGTTACCCGGGGCCGATCGGTATTACTGAGGATCATATTGCTGATGCACTAGAGGGTTTCAGATAGGCACAAGAGTCTCTGCCTGATATGTTTGAGCCGGTAAGCTTTTTGACACGTTATTCATCCTTTTCAATACCGCTTGTCACTGATTTTTCTTTGCTTTGTTCTCAGCCTACGCACTCGGACATGATGGGATTTATGAAGTTGGTTGATGCTCTAAAGTACTGCATCATCAAGCTTCGACGTGGTGTGAGTTGTTGGGGTGGTTTTAGCGATGTTCTTGAGGCATGTTCAGTTTTTTTCCCATATTTACCATTTGTTCTATCTTGCACCATTGACATCTTTTAATTTTGTGTCTTTCAGGAGCTACGGAGGTCCCACTCGCGCTCGAGGCACAGAGACTCGAACGAGGGGGAGCCTAGTCGCGGAAGATGATCTCTTGAGGTTCGTCGGCATTCTCAGTCTCATTGGCAACCTCGACCTTCTCAGCTATTTCAAGAGGCTCAATGGCAGCAGCCTTTGCCTTCTCTACCTTTCCACCATTTTTAGGGTCAGTGGCAGCGGCCTTCATCTTCCCAGCCTGAATTCAGGCCAGTCATTACTCCTTTGGACCAGGTTTTATACTAAGTTCCATTGTCCGGGGCGCTTCCTCCACTAGTGCTGGACTTATTTTCAGTTCCATTGTCTGGGACGATGCCTCTACCAACGCTTCCTACCTCTTGGAGTTTGTCTACGTGATTTGCCAGTTGGACAGGTCCTGCTTTGAGTTTGTCTGCTACTGGAGCTATAGGGACTAGTAGGGATACAACTCCTCGTACCCGGATGATGGAGGGACTCTTTGGTCCGCCGTTCCCGTATTCCCTGGCTGGAGATGACACTGATTCTCACTCTTCTAGTTCTACAAATTTTTGACTGAGGGCTTTTATTATATACTTTGGTTAATGACACTTGACACTGTTTATGCATCATGATTTACTTTGTATATTTTATACACAATTTATGCATTTATTAGTGTGTATTAGTGTGTGCTTGAGACTCGTTGTGTGTGATTGTGTATTTATTAATGACACGAAAAAAAAATTGTAAGTGGAGGGTACTGACCTTCCCCAAAAGAAAAAGAAAATGAAAAATGGGACAAATTTTGTAATTTTCCCAAAAGAAAAAGAAATAAAAAGAAAATGGGACAAGTTTTACAACTTTCCCAAAATAAAAATAAAAATAAAAATGAAAATGGGACAAGTTTTACAACTTCCCTAAAATAAAAAGAAAATGAGACAAGTTTTACAACTTCCCTAAAATAAATAAAAAATAGAAATAAAAACAAAATGAAAATGGGACAAGTTTTAACTTTCCTAAAATAAAAAGAAAAATAATAATATTAATAATAAAATAATAATAAATAATAAATAAATAAAATAAATGGAGAATTTTAATAGCAATGAAACTCGAAAAAAAGAAGATTAGAAGATAAACGGTGAAGGCAAAACAATAAAAATCCGGATAAAAAGGTAAAGGATAAAAATATGAAGACGTGTGGGTACCGCGACACGACAGTATATACCGTGTCACGGCAAAACATGCCGTGTCGCAGCACAAATTCCCGTGACACGGTGGTATTTCCCGTGTCACAGTGCGTGTATTATGCAGCGGTGTAGTTTATGCGCATAGAAAGATAGATTTTGAGTGTTTCCAAGCGTTTTGGCTATAAAATAGGACCAGTTTATTCGTGATATGCATAATTACAAAACATAAAATAATTAGAATTTCATATTTCGATAATAATGTCTCAGAATTTTGATAATACGTTGCGTGACTGGTCCTATTTTTTGACCAATGCGGACAAAAGAGAGCTGGAATTGTTTCATGTCAGAGGCTTATTAGCCTTGAGGCATGTAGCAAGTGAACATGATTTTCTTAGGGCAGCTTTAGATTATTGGAGTCCAGAAACGCATTATTTCTAAGCGCGACACAAAGTCTCATGTCGAAAGAATTCGGTGCATCTTTGGTTTTCCTGCCAGAAATCTCATTGCAATGCCTACCCTACGTCAGTATTATTACCAAGACTTTGAACGCCATCTGAATCTGACAGATCAAGATTTAAATAAAATTGTGTGTGGTAATGAAGTAGATTTAGAAAAGCTTGCAAATTTGTATTTCAATCGTCCTGCCTCTGCGTCTTATCATGTATACCGTAGAAGGGCATATCTTTTTTGCATGTTTAGCAAGATTTTATTTGAAAACGGTAGGGTAGGACATGTTTGTTTAGCGTCTGTGCTTGAACATGTTGAATCAGGGAGATCTCTTATGCCTACTTGCCTTGGAGAAATTTTGCGCGGCCTTAACAAAGGAAAGACATCAGGAAGGGCTCCCTAGCACTGCTGCAGGTAAATTCACGCTCCAATTAGCCCCCGTGACACATTGCAGGCACCGTGTCACTGTGCATGTCTTCCGTGACACGGTGCATTCTGCCGTGTCACGGTGGATTTCTACATTTTTTTTTTCAGATTTAGTTTATGAAGCGTTTAGAACTCTTTGAAGCCCCCGATGATATTGAAAAAATATGTTCCCAACGATCTAGTATGTAGGAAGAGGAACTACTCTGCGAACATGTTGTATGATGATTGGAAGGTCTTCTTAGCAAAGAGAGAATTTTCCAATCAGTGGGTGGTGCCTTGGTGGAGGCTTACTAGGATGGTTGGCACGAATGATACCCTGTATTGTCGTGTTCCTAGTATTTTAAAGTTGACTTTTTATTGTCCTTCTCGATTAATGCGACAATATGGACTTGAACAAGTAGTTCCACGCTATAACGATGGTCCCCGTGAAGTATCGTTGCATGAAAGTAACGTTCATAAGTACGAGACTTATTGGATTGGAAGACCTTTATGGACCGTTTCTGCGAGTAACCAAGCTCCTCCTCCCTTATCTAGTGCATACAAGGCATGGTTGAATCCTAGAAGTAGAAGGGATCGAGTCGGATCACGCAACTTTGATGTGAAGGGACGTCTCGGAAGTAAGAAGGCGCCTCTTAAAGATCGTCTAGGTCCGAGAACACAAGGAATTGAGTTTAAGACTCCTATAATGCCAAAAAAGAAGAATTATGTGAAAGGAAAGGGTAAGGAAAATATGATTTATAGAGAGAAGCAATCAAAGAATTCTAAGAAAGGTGAAAGGGGTGAAAGTTCAACTAGAGGTGTGACGGTTCGGGCAACAAAAGACACATTAATGGTGAAGGCCGACCTAGTTGAAAAAGTGAAGGAGGTTCCTGAAGTGAAGAAGGATTAGATCAATATTGTTTTGTTTATATGATTTAAATTTTTAATTTTTAAATAAGGCACATGATGCCAATAATTGTAGTCACATTTATTTTAATAATAGCATATTTATTTTCTCCTTAAATAAAAATTACAATGACTTTTTATTTTATTATCCGAGTCAAGAAGTCGGACGCAATGGAAAAATAATAACAATCGTGGAACAAATATTCGTAAAACAGAATTTGCAAAGTCCAGATCATCACGCCACGGAAAAATTCCGCGGCGTCACGCTGGAAAATACGGTGACGCGGGGATTATCTTCTAATTTTTTATTGGCTGGAAATCCACCGTGCCACGATGAAAACTGCCGTGACACGGTAAACATTCCCGCGGCACGGTGGATGCTGACGTGGCACGACACTATTTTTTGATTTTTTATATTTTTTTATTGTCGTGCCACGGTGGATGCTGACGTGGCGCGGCGGATGCTGACGTGGCGCAGTAGATGTTGATGTAGGATTTTCTGCATTTTAGCTCCATTTTGTTGTCTTGTGAGTTGTACTTGGTAGACGGAGGAAGGATTTTATTTTTTAAAGTGGTCGAGCCCCCTTGAGGGTTGCCTACATATCCTTAACGTAGCTCTATTGGGTCATGAACTCATGCGACTAGGCATAAAATTTCTTGAGTTGATCCAAGTTGGTTAAATTGTGGAAACCGTTACCGTTCATGTCTACCAATTGTGCCGCTCCACCAGAAAAAATGGATTTAACAATGTATGGACCTGACCAGTTTGGTCTAAATTTTCCCCTTAGATCTAACACATTTTTGCGAAGTGCCTTAAGCACCAAGTCACCTTCCTTCATGTTCCTGGCCTTGACTTTTTTTATTGAAATGTCGCGCCATACGCTGTTGGTAGGTTTGGACATGATGCAAAGCTGCCAAGCGTTTTTCGTCAAGTAAGACTAGTTCATCATACACTAGTAGAAAATAAGTGATGGGAAGCCCCAAATAGTAAGCGGTTTTAAAAACCCGCTTGCCATTCACCTATATTTTTTTTTTCAAAAACCTGTAATATTAAATGGCAAGCGGTTTTGGCGTGAACCGCTTGCCAATATATATAATGACAAGCGGTTTGGAGTTGAACTGCTTGCCATTAGATAAATTGGCAAGCGGTTCAACCCCAAACCGCTTGCCATTTAAAAAAACCCTAAATCCGCACACCCCTTCTTTTATTTCTCTCTCTCCTCTTTCTTTACTGATCATCTCTCTCTCTCTCCTCTTTCATTTTGGCTGCTCTCTCTCTCTCTATCTCCACTTGCTACTCTCGTTTTCCCTTTCTCTCCTCTTCTCTTCCCTCTAATTCACCCGTTTCTTATTTCATTTTCTCTTTTTCTTTGTTCTTTCTCATCTCATCAAATTCGAACCTTAACCAGGTAATTTCGAGCAAATTTTGAGGATAATTTCAACCAAATTTCGAACAATTTCGAGCAAATTCGTGCATGTGTGTGGGTGTTTAAGTTTTTTAGGTCAAATTTGACCATGAAAACTCTAGATCTAGAGTTTTTATGGTCGAATTTGACCTTTAAAACCATAATTTGAAGCCAAAATCGGTGGGTTAGATGGTCGTGGTGTGTTAGATCGATGGTTTTTTTTTTTTATATTTATTTCGATTTTAGTTTTATTTTTTATTTTAATTTGATTTTTGGTGGGGGTCGTGGTGGGTGGGTGGCTGGTTTTAGTGGGTGGGGGTCGTGATTTTGGTTAGGGTCGTGGGTGGAGGTCGTGGTTTGGGTGGGGATCTGGTTTTGTGGGTGGGGTCGTGCGTAGTTTTGATGAGGGTTTTTTTGGTGGGTGGGGATCTTGTTTTGGGGGGGTCGTGGTGGGTGGGTGGCTGGGGGTTGTGGGTTTCGGTGAGGGGTTTTTTTGATGGGTGGGGGTCGTGGTTTGGGTGGGGGGTCGTGGTTCATCTATTAGGGGTTTTTTTTTAGGTCAAATTTGGGGGTCGTGGTTCATCTATTAGGGGGTCGTGGTTCATCTATTAGGGGGTCGTGGTGGGTGGGTGGCTGGGGGTTGTGGTTTCAGTGAGGGGTTTTTTTTGGTGGCTGGGGTTTTTTTGGTGGCTGGGGCTTCCCATTAGGGGGTTTGAACTGCTTGCCATTACGTATTTTCTACTTGTGATATCTTGCTCTTATCCAGTCGACTTCATCTAGTTGGCTTTCCAACGCGATTCGGAGAGAAGGTATTTCGAGCTCTATTGGTTGTATATCTTCAACTCCATAGACCAAAGAGAAAGGGGTAGCCCCCGCTGATGTACGAACAAAGGTTCGATAACCCCAAAGGGCAAAATGTAGCTTGCTTGGCCAATCTTTGTAATTTTCCATCATCTTTTCGATGATAGTTTTTACATTCTTGTTGGCCGATTCAACCGCACCATTTGTTTGCGGCCTGTAGGGTGATGATCTGTGATGCTTGATATGATATTTCTTTAATAGTTCTGCGCACTCGGCTTTGAAATGCGTCCCATTATCACTGATCAACTCATGAGGTACCCCATAGCGGCATATGATATTTTTCTCTCATGTCCCCCTTGTCCTGGTGGCGTTATCTTTCCAACGATGTTGATACCCCAAGTAGAGAAAGGCCATGGGGAAGTGTATGTGTAGAGAAGCGAAGGTGGAACGTGCTACAAATTTGCGTAGACTTGACACTTCATACATTTCTTGACGTATTCATGACAGTCTCTCTCCATATTAGTCCAATGGTAACCTTGTCGCTGAATCTTTTGGACTAACATCTTAGCATTCCTATGCGTTCCACATATTCCGGCATGAAGGTTTTCCATGGTTTTGTGTGCTTATTTCTTAGCTATGCATAAGAGATTTCTCCCTAGTGCAGTCCTCTTGTGGAGTTCTCCCCTGATGAGCATATATTGTGAGGCCAGGAGCCTCAAAGCACGACGTGCCCTTTTATCAATATTAGGAGGGTATTCTCCCTTCGTTACGTAATTAAGGATATCTGTATACCATGGATCTTCATCTTCTTCTTGTGATTCTGGTTCGTCATCAAGTGCATGAACGTAAGCCGACTCATATCTTCTTTCTATGGTTAATGGCATTCTGATTGTGTCTGTTGGAAATTGCACCATTGATGCTAATTTAGCCAGTGCGTCGGCAAACTGGTTTTCAGCGAGACTTTCACTTATCACCTTCCATCTTTTGGAGATCTGGTTAATGATTAGTGAGGAATCACCGTAGATTCTGAGCTTCTTGATTCCCAAGGGCATAGCTTTTTCTAATCCCAAGATGCATGCCTCGTACTCCGCGGCATTGTTGGTGACATCAAAGTCAAGCTTCATGGAAATTGGGATATGCTCTTCATTGGGTGATACGAGCAAGACTCTTACACCATAACCCTTTTGGATCGAAGCTACGTTGAAATAGAGCGTCCAGCTATCATCTTCGGTCATGAGTATATCTTCGTCAGGGAAATCATATTCATCTTCTTCTTTCTCAACTTCTTCTAGCGGAAAATCTGCTAAGAAGTCAGAAACCGCAAAACATATGATGGCTTTTGTGGTACAAATTTAAAGTCAAATTAAGCAAGGTTGACTATCCACCTTGATAATGTGCCATTGAGTGTTGCTTTTTCGAACAAGTACTTGAGAGGATCCATCTTGGACACGACATGCACTGTATGAGTGAGCATGTAATGCCTTAATTTCTGTGCGGCCCACACGAGTGCAAGACACAACTTTTCAAGTAGTAAATTTAATTCTCCTTGCTTTCGATCTCTTGTGATAGCATTTCCCCCATCGTTTCTCTTGTGACCGTAAGGTAGAGTCGAAGAGGAAAGTTTGGCATTGCTAGCGCTAGCACGGGTGGGTTTGCCATGTACTCTTTGATTTTGTCGAAAGCTTTTTGGCAATCATCATCCCATGTGATTGGAACATTTTTCTTAAGCTTCTTGAATATAGTTTCATATATTGCTGTAAGTTTTGATATGAACCTACTTATATATTGCAGCATTCTAATGAAGCCTCGAATTTCTTTCTCAGTCTTGGGTGGTGGCATGGCCATGATTGCTTTGAATTTTGTGGGATCTATTTCAATCCCTCGAGAACTGATCACATATCCAAGTAGTTTTCTTGACGTAACTCCGAATGCATACTTTGTTGGATTTAATCTCATGTTGTACTTGCGGAGTCTTTCAAAGAACTTGCGAAGTGCAATGATGTGGCCTGGGCGATCCTTTGACTTGAGGGTCATATCATCAACATAGACCTCCACCTCTTTGTGCATCATATCATGTAACAATGCTGTGGCTGCTCTTTGGTAGGTGGCACTGAAAGGAATGGTGTCCTTCGAACAAGTGTATTATTCTTATAGCGGGTTCAAAATTATTAGAAAGCTAATATATTCAGTAAGGTCAAGTGATCGGAATGCCTGGGTAGAGGCCGCTTCCGATCAGTAGTATTAATATAATTAATGTTACATTTTAATCTTGACTGAACCCTTCGGGTCACACCAAAGAAAAATATACGAACTGACTCGACGAATTAATTCGGAAGAAATTAATTCGTCGCCCCAGTGTTAAATATTTAGACGTCGGAAATTCGAGCTTAGAGCGTCGAAACCGAGCGTCAGAAGTCGAGTCAAAAATAATAAAAAGACGAGACGGCAAATTAGTAATAAATCAACAATGACCAAAACACCCCTAGCATCGGAATCCCGAGTGCTAGGGGATTAGCCGAGCTAGCAGCCCGCACCATGTGCGAGGCATGCTAGAACAGCACGGCCAGCAGCCCGCAAGCAGTGCGTGGCGTGCTGGCGTGCGCTGCTGCTAGCAGCCCGCACATGTGCCTGGCTAGCTAGCAGCGCCCTCGGCATCAGCAGCCCGCACTGATGTGCGTGGGCGTGCTGGGCCGAGCTGGCACCAGCTAGCAGCCCGCACGGTGCGAGGCTAGCTGGGCCGTGGGCCTAGGTCGGGTAGAAAGGGGAAGCTAGTAAGTATGCTTGCTTTTTGGTGTGGACAAGTGTCACAAGGAGAGGAAGGAGTGGGGAGCAAGTATGGTCCCCTCCTCTCCAAGTGGTCCATATTCCTCTTTACATATGACTAGGACACTTGTTGATTTATTACTTGCTTATATATTTAATTTAATTTAGCTTTAAATTAATTTGTGGAATTTCATGAATCCCACATTGATGGGATAGAAATTCCCACTCATACTTTCCTCTATAAATACCAACCTTGGGATTTGGAGTAAAGTGCTTGAGTGGGAGTTAGAAAGAGCATTCCATACTTTGAAAAAACTCTTGAACTCCATTAACACTTGGGTTTTGGTCGGACCTTGCTAACTCCAAGGTAACGGACCTAAAAAGTCATGTTCGTCCTTTGTGGGTGGATACCGTTGGAGGCACGACATTTGCGGTGCTCAAGGCTTTCAAGTAAGAGCCCGTTTTGAGAGGGCGAAGCTCGCTTCAAGGGTATGATTCGTTCTTCCTTTTCTTGTGTTTACTTATTTATGCTTTATGGTTTTATTAATTACGAGTGGTTCCTTGGGTCGGGGTTGTTTCCGCGGTGAGTCGGACTCACCAAATCCCAACAGCGGTATCGGAGCCCCACTCGTTTATTTTTATAATCATGTTTTTCAAGGTTTATTTTGGCTTATTTTTCTGGTTTAAGTTGCTAATTAGATTAGTAGCTCGGTTTTATTTATTTTAATCCCGTTTTTAATGTCGAATTTGGCCCAGAACCTAGATTTTCGCCCAAAAATAGTGAATTTTGGGTGGAAAAGGTGTTCTGGAAAGGTTTTTATCCTTTTGGGACTGTGATTTTAGCCAAATTCTGACCATAAATGCCTTTTTCGAGGGATTTTTCGTTTTTGACGAAATTTTTTTAAGTCTTTTCTAACCTTGAAATTAATGGCATAACTTGTTGATTATGTGGTTGATTATTTGCATTATTTTCTGCTTTTTTAAGTCCCTTTGAAGCACACTTACTTGGTAGTATTTGATGCTTAAAGGTTGATTTATTTTCACATAATTGCAAACTAATTGCTTTTTAGTGTGAAATTTTTTGTTTTGAGGCTTCCTAAGTGTTAAAGATTCAATCTTTATTTGTGATAAGTGATTGAAACTTTAAAAACCACTAAATTCCATGTTATTTTGTGTTAAACTTTGTTGTTTTAATCATTTTGAGTTGACTGGAAACATAAAGTTTCAATTTTTGTGATAGAAATTTGGTTATCTTCATGTTGGAAGATATAATTTTCAAGGATTCACAAAATTTAGATGTTGGAATTTTCATTTAAACATTAAAGTTCATAATTTTCCAACTTCCCCTTACTTTGTCAAATTCTCAAGTTTAATTTAAATTGATTAAATAAAAAGTGAGAAATTGCCTCAACTTTGTTATTGCACCAAGCTAAACCAATTTAATTAAGAATGGTTCTTGGAATTATTTTGGTTATTTGCACTTTGAAATTTTATTAAGTTAGACTTGTTTAAAATTTTTATTTTTTGCTCATTAAATTAGTTCTGAAATTAATTTAGAATTAATTAATTATGTCTCGCGAAATGGGATCAAATCCCGAGGCCATGGCACGCAAAACAAGGCAAAGAACCACCCTTGGCTAGCCGGGCTGCATAGCAGGCCGCATGTGGCTGCCAAGGTGGCTGCCCCGCCTTGCGTGCGGCCACACGCGCGACAGCAGCACACGGCCGCAGCAGCCACGCACCAGCAGCCATGGCTGTGCGTGCCCGTGCGTGCGGCAGTGGCAACAGCCCATTGCTGCTTGCCGCGGCCGTGTGTGCGGAGTTTTTTTGTGTGTGCATATGCTTGGTGCGGTGAGGTGAATAGCCGTAGTATGCTTGGTTTGCATGAGCCGCGATTATTCGAGTTTCCTTGGCAAAACGCTTAAATCGAAAGCCACTTGAAATGCGGTTGGCTTAATATTGCTTATTTTGCCGTTTTATTTATTTTAATTAATTTTGTTTATTTTAATTAAAATTTTGGGAGGCTAGGCCTCGGTTTTGAGTGGCATTGGCAAAATTTAATTTTGACAAGTTTGGGTGCTACCGACTTAATTAATTGGATTAATTAAGGGAAATGCGGAAATTAGTGGGAGCTTCAATTATTAATGACGTCAATTACATAATCGGTTAAACAACTTTGACTAGTTGTAATTAGGCGTGTTAATCGGATTAACCATGTAGATTAGTTACTAGTGCGCGAGTTGTTTAAATGCATTTTACTTGTTTGATATTGTAAATTGCATGGGCCATTGACAAATAGTGAATGGATGAATGGAATATATATTCTCTCTCACAGGTTTTATGAAATGGCAACTAGTGGGACCCGATTAGGATAGAAAATAGGAACTACGTGCCGTTATGTATTTTTGTAAATCTAAATACGATCTACGCACCGTTAAGTATTTTTGTACCTTAATATTTAGATTATTCCTAGTCGTAGACACTAGTATTTGCATAGTTTAGTTAAGTCTTGAAGACGGCGTATCTTGGAAGACAAAGCCTTGAATTGGAAATGAAGACCTTTTGAAGACTTGAAGAATTCAAGGGGCCATGCTAGTTGCCAACATGCATATATTATTTCGCTTTATATTTTATGCTTATATACATGTGAATTATTCGTTAGATGCATGTTTAGGTTTTCTTTATGTTGCGATGATTAGTTAAGTTCACTTAAATCAACCAACATAGAAATCCTATGTCCCTAATAATATTGAGTCAAATTTGCCTTTCCAAAACAACACTTACCAACCGAACGAGGGTGATGCTAGGCTACGCCAAAGCGAGGTGCCATCACTACTCCAAGGCTTATAAGGCACACCGGGTGTGCATGTTGGTTTTAGTTGAACTCATCGGTATGAGTGAGGAGTCCTCACATACCGTGGAAAAAGAGATACATCGTCAAAGATGCATTAGATGCGACGATTATCTAACCAAGAGTGGCTTAGAGCCATTAGCAAGGCAATGCTTACCTTAGAAGATTGAGTGTTAAGACAAGCCAAAGCATGCTTAACCACTCTTTGTTTCTTCGGATCTTGGAATCGCCTTATTTTCGCCAAATAGGGACAATTTTTATGCGTAAATAAGACGTTTAATAAGATTGAAGTTTGCATGAATGCTATTAAATTCCAAACTTATTATGTTCTTGATAAATGGTTATACTTTGCACTTATATTTATAGTATTCTAAATCAAATAATATTGTTTCCATGATTGGTAAAGGAAATCCTTGAGAATAGTTCTCAAAGACAGGAAAAGCATTTCTAAAATACAATTCTCATAAATGACTTTTATAACTAAGTCCGAAAGGACGGTTGGACATCATGTATTCAAAATACTAGGTAGTTTTGATAAAACATGAGGTATTGAGTTGCAAACTCAAGATTGTCAATGTTTGACAACCAATGTATCTTTTCGCATCATACATAATAATTGAGTAGGACTCATTGATGTAGTAATTCGAGTAAGAACTAATGGAAAAGATGTAACTTTGTTTTACGGCGCACTAGGTGCTTGATTATGCCTAACAAAGTATAAGAGTCAAGGTACTTAAAGAAATAATTCTTAAAGTAAGATTATGAGATATTGTATGATAAGAAATATAGGAAAGAAGGAACAAAGAAAAGGAATTAGATTCCATTTCAACTCATGAGTTCATGTTATTGTAGTTAACTTAGCAATTCGTTATCTTCACAAGTATCGGATACTGCTTGAGTGTTCCACTATGATAGTGACCTCAAACTATTGAAGTTAAGCTAAGTTATCGACTTACAAGCTTAGAATGAAGCAAGAAGAGCTACATCAGTTGTAAGGTCGTATGTTTTGTTTAAAGACCTTTTAAGCCAAAGGCTGGAACAAATAATGGTTATTATGTTCCATAATCAGCAATTGATCCGTTTACACACGGAAAGACTCACATTCAAAGTAATGAGCAATAGTTGCAAGATTTATTTGAATGGCATGGTTATCCAAGCGTTGAGTCAAGAATGCTTGATTATAAACAAACATTTCCCTAACATGATTAACTCACTAAGTTCAAGTCATGGGCTTGATTTGCGTTCCAAACATCTTTAGCAATGTCATATCGACAAGAACGTACTCAAGATTCTATTAGATAGGCTCTTGATAGTTGCTCGATTTGGAATCATTCTAAGACAAGCAAGTCTTAGTTGTTGAAACTGACAAAGCAGAGAGCTATTGTTCTTGGTACTGACAATTGACTCCGAAGGCTAAAGAGGAATCAATTACTTCAACGTTTCACAAAGAATTTGAAAGGATATGGCTATATTCATCAAATGTGAACAAACTTGACCTGAGTAGCTCAAGAGTCCAGTGAAGTACAAAATCGACTTGGCAAGATATCAAAACTTCTAGATTAGATCGAGCAATGTTTGCTTGAGCCAAGCGTGACCATCTCAAAGTTATGAATGGAAATTTTTATAAAGAACTCCACAAAGAACATAGTGTGTCCTCACGGAGACCTCGATGTCATTGGAAAATGACTCAAACGATGATGGTTCACAACCCTTCTGTAGGGAATAATTTCAAGCTTTAATCCCACTAGCTTGAACCCCACTGTGATCATACACTAAAGTACGGTGGCGTCCAAAAGGGAAGAAGATAGAGCAAAAGAGTCGCCAACAAGTTTTTTAGGAACTTGTAAACCATTCACAGGATGAAGGTTACACCTGTTAACGATCCAAGAGATCGTCAACTCCATAAGGTCTAGAACCAAATAAGGGTTCGGGGATGAAGGTACAAATCCAACCTAAAAGAGATTGAACCTGCCCTAATAATAGGCCTCTACTTTATTCTAATCGTATTCATGTGCGCTTTCTGATTAACATGCAATCAATAGGTTAACCCTAAACCTGTTTAATCTATGTTGGTTGAATATTAATGCACAAATAAACTATTATTGGCGATCACTTGAATTATAATCACATTAACCCTAAACAAGATTATTAATTATCTTATTAAGCGTGATTACAAGTACCAAATTCCCTTTAAACATGCATAAAAATGTGATCAAGCAATAAATATCATCAAGCAACATAATAAAAATAATCAACATCATGATAAATAATGAATAATAATCATCATGAATTATAACAATTATAATCATAATCATGTTCTTGTTAATATTAAAGCATAATAATAATAGCAAGATCCTAGGCATGATACTAACAAGATTAATAACAAACCCTAGCATGTCACTAAGCAATAACAATCAAATCTTTAACCCTAACATGATACTAACAATCATAAATATTAGGAAGAACGTAGGAAGCATCGTAACAATCATATTTAATATTAAAATTACCCAAGGCATGATACTAAGAATATCATAATAACAATATAAACATGATTTCTACATCATAAAGAATTAAAACCATTAAAGCACTTACTTTGATGCCTCGTACCTCTTTCTAATAACAAAATACACACGTTAGTAACTTCAAGGAAAATAATAAAACAAACAATTAAATTAAATAATTGAAAGAGAGATTTGGGACCAAACCCTTAGAAATTAAACCTTTCACGTCTAGGGCGAAGGCAACTTCGAATATGGCTAGGTGTTTCTAGATCTTGCGAATGCGGAATTTTGTATATGAAAACAAAGTTTAGAGAAAGAAAGAAAGAAAGATGAAATAATCAAGAAAACTTGATGAGAATTGGTAATGAATGATCCGAGAAAACGGAGTTTTTAATACGATATTTATAGAGAAAATCAGCCAAAAAGATAAATTAAACAAAACAGAGTCTGACGCACAAAAAAAAGAGCTGGCGCCAGGCACCAACACTAGCGCGTTTTCGAAAATCCGATAAGTTTGTCGTACTGGAGGATAAAATCATATAATTTCCTCGAAAATGCTATTTGATTTTTATTAAAACTCTGAAAAGTCAACAAAAGTCAATTTATCAATGCTAATTGAATTAGGAATGAAAAGAACCTTCTAGAAGAATCTAGAAGACTAAAACCATTCCTAATTTCATTAGGAATGATAAATCATATTAGGCCCTCCCCTAGATCATTGGGCCGTACATAAAACTCAAACCGGGCCCAGTTTAGTAAATTGGCCATAACTTCCTCAATATTCATCGGAATTGGGCTCATAATATATCGTTAGAAAGGTCTTTGCAAGCCCCATCCAACTACACTACTATTGGACCCATATCATGGACCAACCAAACTGGATTGGCTATTTTCTTAAAATAAGTTTTCAAAAACAGAGAGAAGAGAAAATAAAATAAAAACTTTCTGCAACACTAGACTTTCCACACTTTCACTTCATTCGATTATGATTCGACGTGAAAGGTACTCATCACCGGGTTTGGTTTTGGGGAGACACATTTGGGTGTCTACACCTTCCTATAAAGTTCTTAAATATTTGTACAAATAACTAATGTTCCACTAAACAATATGTCGAAGCTAAGAAAGGACGCCATATTCAGTTATGGAAAGAAATAACTTCTAAAAGTCTTTTCAAGTATATGTCTAAGGCTCTTAGTCTCAGTGGGAGTTCACTAGCTCAGTGGGAGCTAAGTGGCTCAGTGGGAGCTAGGTGGCTCAGTGGGAGCTGAATGGCTCAATAAAGACTAAAGATAGCTCAAGTGGGAGCTAACTGTTTGTTTCACAATGAACTTTTACCCAAAGACAATATACATGTCTCTTTGTAAGCATTCAAGTGAGACTACGGGCATTACCTCCACATCCTAATTGAGAACATAATGTTTGTTGCTCTAAGTGGTGTCTTTCTAGAAAGTAACACGTTTCCAAAACGACAAGTGGGAGGAAAATGAACTCGATGACCATCGAGCTTAGCAACAAACTAGAACTGAGAATCTCGGAAGACCTTAAAGGACTTCATGAGAATGCTTGATCAAGAATACTCAAAAGGACTTTACAAGTGCCTTAAAAGAGAATTCATTACTCATAAAACATTAAAAATGTTGGAGTAAGATCAACATGATAAAAGGGCTTTGAAAGCGCCTTAAAACTCAGTGTTTGATGCAATTACCCCGTATAGGTATAGAATTCACCAAAGGCTTGGATTGAATCCTATAAATTTTCTATTAAGTTAGAAATAAACCTAAGACTTACAAGCAAAGGAATAATGTCTTGTAAGATAACTACGACAAATCCAAATTCCGAATGATGGTTAGAGGCCATGAAAATCCGAAATAGACTCCATGTTTGAAAATCATGTTCGAAACTTGATTAATTTGCATGAAAGATGAAAGATCCATCAATTGCAAATAAGTTTTCAAGGAGAAAACTAACAAATGTGGAAATTTATATGCATACATAGCTAGATTGGTTGAAAAGGATATAATTAATTTCAAGGAGTTGATTTTAATAAAAACCTATTCACCAATTGGAATGCTTAAGTCTTTTCGTGATTGATCTAGCAAAATTGCACATATGAAATATGGCAAAATAGATACCAAAACCACCTTCCCAAAATAGGATCTTGGAAGTGACTATGGAATAGTCTAAGGGTTTTGAAAATCTAAATAATGCTAGATTTGAAAGCAAGCACATGGAATCCTCATGGGATTAAAGGAAGCATTGCATGAAGGAATTGGAACGTGTTTTCTCATAAAGTTAATAAGAGGATTGACTTATGGAGAAACATAGAAATTCTGATGAACAAGAAGTTTAGTGGGAGCAAAAGTAAAGGTCCAACGAGAAGTTTACGAACTCTATTGTGAAACAACTATCAAATGCTAAATGCTTAGATTTGAAAGTATTTTCGACAATGGACTAAGCTAAAGACGATACTTAGTACATGTTGGGAATTAAGTTCTATGGTATAAACTTAATTTAATGTTTAAATGAGTAAAGGAATTTACCATGTTAAACATGAAGGACTTTGAAAGGCTTTCGATCCATATATGTATGAAGCTAAGTAAATGTTTGAACTAAGTATAAGCTAGGCTAAATACTAAGTCAACCAAGAAAGACTCTAGTAAGAGACTTTCAACCATATCACATAGCGAACATTTTGGCAAGACTCAGTGTAACTGAATGAGCTAAGTGTCACATGGATGGAATAGAATTGAGAATCATTCTAGAATTAAATCCATCATGTAAAGCTATGATATGGAATCGTCAGACGACTTACTTGCTTAGAGCATGTGAAGTACGTATATAATACCAGTCGACATTAATCTAAGTATTAGATCATTAGATTATAGTCAAGAACATCCTAGCACTTAAATAAGTAGTTGGATGAGTTCTTGACGCATGGAAACAAATACAACTTGAGTTTTGATGTTGCAAGCACAAACCTTAACAAGGATTAGATCCTTAGCAAGGAAGCCATTTCTAAGCACGAGGCAAGAAGTGTCGTGGCTTGAGAATGGTAACATGGATATGCATCCATGTATAATGTGCGGAAATTTAAGATAAATTTCCATGATCGTAAGTGATTTGAGTATTCCAAATCATTGTCACTCGTTTGGAGTGATATCCATGCAAGGCATCATCGGAGAGTCTACTAAAACATATGTTGAGAATATTGTTGCCTTAAAGGCAATAATAAGATAGATGTTAAATGGAAAAGTTCGTTGTTGAACATTGATGATTGTAGGTTTTCAAGTATAAGGTCTTAAATCATGAAAATGAGTGGGAGCCATTGCTTGGAGAATAAATCCTGAATCACATTTAATCCATTAACACTCTCAAAATTTTATCATCTTATTATGGAAATGGTGGATAATGAAGATGCTAAGGTTTGCAAAGTAATTATAACTAAACCTATGCAATAAGTGAACGACAACATTCATAATTGCATGAAAGAAATCAAGCATATCAAATATGAGTGTGATTTCTATGAATGTTTTATGAAGAGTACTACTCTTAAAACATTTGGGGAAAACCATTTATCATAAGATGAAACATTGTGAAGTTTCATATTGGAATAAAATATTTCTAAATATTCCACAGAACTATTTAATTGTGGTTTAGAATTAAATAATGAGTCCATTCGATTTTAAGAAATATTCAAAATAGGGTATCAAGTCAATGGCTTGGATAAAGAAACACCTATTAAGTGAACATTGAATATTTTAATCTAAAATTATCCCTAATCAAGGTCATATTTTTTGTGGACGATTAATGACCATTAGAGATTAGTGTGTAGTATGATTTATAGCACCGTTTCTTGTGCTATGAGGATATAAATCATTTGCACAGGTATTGGTTTAGAACCATACTGGATCGACCTATGAGAATACTTTAAGAGATTTAAACATCGTCATAAGTATTTTTCTCATTATTACTATCGGAACTCTTTTCCTTGAACATGAGTAGTGTGAGGTCTCTTGTTTGAGTACTAGTCTGCTTTGGTATCCGCCAAACGTCTGCCGTAACTGGGGATTATATCGACAGATATCGGGCGGCTAGGTCCTCTTAGTAAGAGAAGCTACATTACAAGACTGGAAATGTCCCCCTACTAACAATAGGGAACATGTCTTGTTGTTTACAAGGCCTCTCGAAGAGCGAAACTGTGAAAATGCATGGCCGTGCTCAGATGGATTTTAGAAATCATCTGCTTATTGACAGTCAAACTTGGATTTCGAGAAACACTTCTGGACGTAACAGAGATGACGAGTAATCTTTCTCTGTAGTTCATGAAGAGACATAGGAAAGGGGCTATACACTAAATGCACACTTGTCCGGAAGGACAAGTGGGAGATTGAAGGGAATGGTGTCCTTTGAACAAGTGTATTATTCTGATAGCGGGTTTAGAATTATTACAAAGCTAATATATTCAGTAAGGTCAAGTGATCGGAATGCCTGGGTGGAGGCCGCTTCCGATCAATAATATTAATATGATTAATATTACAGGTTAATTTTGAATGAACCCTTCGGGTCACACCCAAGCAAAATAAACGAACCGACTCGACAAATTAATTCGGAAGAAATTAATTCGTCGCCCGAGTGTTAAATATTTAGACATCGGAAATTCGAGCTTAGAGCGTCGAAAACGAGCGTCGGAAGTCGAGTCAAGAATAATAAAAAGACGAGACGGCAAATTAGTAATAAATCAACAATGACCAAAATACCCCTAGCATCGGAATCCCGAGTGCTAGGGGATTAACCGAGCTAGCAGCCCGCACCATGTGCGAGACATGCTAGCAAGGCGTGGCTAGCAGCCCGCACCATGTGCGAGGCATGCTAGCACAACACGGCCAGCAGCCCGCAAGCAGTGCGTGGCGTACTGGCGTGCGCTGCTGCTAGCAGCCCGCACATGTGCGTGGCTAGCTAGCAGCGCCCTCGACATCAGCAGCCCACACTGATGTGCGTGGGCGTGATGGGCCGACCTGGCAGCAGCTAGCAGCCCGCACGGTGCGAGGCTAGCTGGGCCGTGGGCCTAGGTCGGGTAGAAAGGGGAAGCTAGTAAGTATGCTTGCTTTTTGGTGTGGACAAGTGTCACAAGGAGAGGAAGGAGTGGGGAGCAAGTATGGTTTCCTCCTCTCTAAGTGGTCCATACTCCTTTTTACATATGACTAGGACACTTGTTGATTTATTACTTGCTTATATATTTAATTTAATTTAGCTTTAAATTAATTTGTGGAATTTCATGAATCCCACATTGATGGGATAGAAATTCCCACTCATACTTTCCTCTATAAATACCAACCTTGGGATTTGGAGTAAAGTGCTTGAGTGGGAGTTAGAAAGAGCATTCCATACTTTGGAAAAACTCTTGAACTCCATTAACACTTGGGTTTTGGTCGGACCTTGCTAACTCCAAGGTAACGGACCTAAAAAGTCGTGTTCGTCCTTTGTGGGTGGATACCGTTGGAGGCACGGCATTTGCGGTGCTCAAGGCTTTCAAGTACGAGCCCGTTTTGAGAGGGCGAAGCTCGCTTCAAGGATATGATTCGTTCTTCCTTTTCTTGTGTTTACTTATTTATGCTTTATGGTTTTATTAATTACGAGTGGTTCCTTGGGTCGGGGTTGTTTCCACGGTGAGTCGGACTCACCAAACCCCCCCAACAGGCACCCGCATTTTTCAACCCGAATGTCATTACCTTATAGAAATATGTACCCCATTGTGTGATGAATGTGGTTTTCTCCATGTTTTCCTCGGCCATTAATACTTGATTATATCCGGCGTAACCGTCCATGAATGATAGAAGTGCATGGTTTGCTGTGTTATCGACTAGAATTTCAATGTGAGGCTTGCCTTGTTGAGATCCATGTAATCAAAACACATTCTGACCCTTCCATCCTTCTTCGGAACTGGAACCACATTAGCTATCCATTCTAGATAGTTGGATACTTTGATGAAACCTACATCCAATTGCTTTCTGATTTCTTCCTTCATTTTGAGAGGCACATCTGGTTTGATACAGCGCAACTTTTGTTTGACAGGCTTCATACCTGGAATGAGTGGTATTGTATGTTGAGCTATATCCCTGTCAATTCTTGGAATATCTTGGTATGATCAAGCAAATGCATCAAAAAATTCACTAAGCAAGTTATTTAGCTTTTTGCGTTCATCTTAACTTAGTGTTAATCCAATTTTTAATTCTTTGATAGTCGTATCATTGGAAATATTAACTGTTTATGTATCTTCGATGATTGCTGTTTTATTTTCGTGTTCTTCCATTGCTTTTATTATTTATTTGTTATTTTTATCATTAGCAAAGAAATATTGATCAGGGTTAGTGGAATGACACGCATCGTAAGTAAAGGTACTCATTTCATTGAATTCATTGGTCATTACATCAAGGAGTGCAAGGTCAGCTGCGACCTCGTCGGAATTATTTGGGATAGAAAGAGGAGACTCAATAAGAGACTCAGCATTAAGGGGAACTACATTAGACTCTATGGCAGAAAGGGGGTCAGCCTCATATCCTAAAGGCTCGTGTACAAACTCAGACTCGAACTCGGACCCAGACGAATCATATTCATCAAACATTGGACCTTCGCCAGCGGTCACTTCCAACTTCTCTCCACTTAGCATAGTGATCTTCACCGTCTTGCGCCATCCCTTTGAAACATCATCAGTTGGGACGATTAACTCAGAGGGGTAAAAATCTTTGCTTGACATGACAGCTTAAATGAGCTCAGAATCGTCATTCAAGACAAGCTTGGGTTCATTCTATTTTAGTCCAAAAAGAAGATTAATGTTCATATCATCAGAGCTTGGACTGGCTGGTTGCTTAGTTGTGAAGAGCTCATCACCTTCGTTGACGAAGTAACAATCAAGAAACATCTCGAAACCTGGCTCACACTTCCAATTGTGGACAAAAGGCTTAGGGAATTCATAGTGTAGACATCTACTTTTGGCCTCCCGTCCCGACAGGAAGTGAAATGATGATAAATAAAACCATTTTTGTGTTGGATCGAACTAGAGAATGCTTATGGATAACTGGTTGAGCCACAAAACACAAAAACTAGCCCAAACTAAATAAACAAAGCTAAAACGAGGTCCAATTAATTACAATATTAGGCTTAAACCCCTGCTTAAAACCCAATAATGACGGATTTAGGAGCGCCTAGGTTAAATATTAATCATGCCGCAGGAAAATCCGCATGCATCTCAATCAGTCGCGCTGGGCAGGCGGCCGCAACTAATTCAGTTGCGTGCGACACTCAGCGCAACCCTCTGAGATGCGCTCACGGAAGATTTAGAATTTTATAAAAATATAGAATCGAATCTTACCATAAAGCCGCGCGCAACATCAGTTGCGCTACCCATATCATCGCAACTAAATCACTGGCGCTGGGATGCCACGCGTAAATCATCCAGATGCGCGCGACACCTGCTGCGTCAGAATTTTCAAAACCCTAAACCTATTTATTCCCTATAAATAGAGGCTTAATCCGAGGCTTAAACACACAAAAAAACCTAAAACTCTGGCAAAATACTTGTGAACTTATGCTACCTAATCCCTCTTGTCCTAAACACTCACCCTTGATCTTTTGTTACTACGGTGGAGGTTCCCCAAAAAGAAGGTGTCCATAAGTGTTCTAAACGGAGATCTAGGAAAGACAAGTGGTAAATTCCCGAGCACTTAGATAAATCACATTTATTTTCTTATTTAAAAAAACCTTAATAAATTAATTAGTGTTGTTTGAGCATATTTAAAGGACTAATTAATTATTTTCACATAGTATCTTGCGTTAAACAAAGATTAGAATTGGACATTTAATTGTTGGTTGATCACTTAAGCCAAGGCGAATATTGTTTATTTTCTTGTTCTTTTCACGAATTTGATTAAATAAAGAATAACGACGTTGCAATGTAATTTCTACGTGAATTAACGTGTGAAAATAAAATCAAATACCTTAGTTTTAGGTATCACGTTGCATATATTGTTTGGTAATGAAATTGCAAAAAGGAAGAGCTAGTAGATGCCGTACTAGGGCTAGAATAGCGATTCCTCTCTAAAAGGACCGTTATTTTAGTACCCTCGCTCTCGAACTCATTACTGGTTTATGTAGACCAATTTGGACATGGGTAAACTTACGATTCGTGCTAATTATTCCATGAACTCCACATGCAAGAAAGACATGAACGAGGTTTATGAGTTTTCCTAAAACTCATTGGCGATTACTACTTGTTTCTTACAAAAAGGCGTGATGAGAGTATCGTTTCTGATTCAAGGTCTCCCAAACAGTCAGAAATTCAAATCCTAATACACCCTAACAAGTGTAAAGTCCTAGGCTTTTAAGTGGCCATGGGCATCTTAGGAAGGACCCCCTACGATGGGGATCGCCCTCCTTACAGTGGCGACTCCACTGGGAACTTAGAGGTTACAAGATTAATTCGTAGTTATGGTTCAAGGTTTCCAAAACTAGGTTTCCTATGGGTTGTAACGAGAATTAACTTGGATAATCTCTAGTTAGAGAGCGAGACTCGAACTCATAATATCTTCCTTTTGCGCAAAAGTAAAAACCAAACAAGCAACATTGCATCATACATAAGTATATCACACTTTAACCATTGGGGATTGGCACATTGATTAGGGGTCTCCAACACTAGGCTTCTATCCCGAAATCAGTAACAATCATCCCACCCATATCACCAACAAGATGTTGAGAGGACGATGTCATGAGTCAACACGTTGAGTGATTGATTTGTACATCGTTTCTTAAGATATGGTACCTTTGGGCACCCAAGCCTCTTTGACCTTAGAATGGAAATATGTGAATCTTGGCTTATAATATGCTTTATGTGCTTATGTGACTATGTGAAACGTGTTAGGATAGTCTTCTTCTTTTCTTTTTTTCGGTCCAGGTTCCCAATTACGAAGTAGTCTTTTCGTAATTTTGAGTCATATTCGAACGATAACATAAGAAAAAAAAGATGACAAAAAAAAGAGCTCGAATTAAAAAAAAAATAAAAAAAAATTAAGAGCAGGTGACGCACGCAACTTAATCAGTTGCGCGACCCCAATCAGCGCAACTAATTTGGTTGCGCGCGACATCCGCGCGCAACTCAATCTCTTGCGCGCACCCACTGTTACGAGTTGATTTGATTTCTCAAAAAAACAAGACGACTCGTTCAAAAAATATCTTTATCGGAGAATTGTTTAAGGGTGATGTTATGCGTTCGAATATATTTTGCGTTATTTCTTTTTTATTTCTTTAAAACAAGCGTATCGATTCACTTATCCTCTCGTAATTCCTTTAGGGCCGGTTCTCAAGATTGGGAACGAAGACTCCCGGGCGCTCGTATTCTATCTTTATCATCAAGTAACCCACCTATTTCAAACCACCTTCCCTCGAAAACTAGTCCTAGTCCAACAACAATGTCGACCATCGAACAAATCCAAGAAGAGATTGCTCGATTAAGAGAAGAAAAGGCTCAAGAGGCCGAGGAAAGAAGAATTAAGAAACTTTAAAAAGCTGAAAAGAAAAATGCCGAGGCCCTAGCCTTGCAACAAAAGATGGAAAAATTATCCATCAAAGAAAAATCACTATAGAAGCTTATTCTTCGTTCCACCATGGGGAACAAGTACTTCGACGCAGAAAAGTTTGCTCCTCCCTAAGGACTTGCTTTACCAGAAATGCTCGTAGCTGCGGACTTGCCAATATTTAAGGTGACCAATAATCCACAAAACCATTTAATGTGTTTAAATGGCACCATGGCATTAAAGGGAGTTGATCCTAAGCTTTATGCTTTGACTTTCCCTTTATCTTTAGACCCAACCGCGATAGAATGGTACTATGGGTTGGATCCAAAATTTAAAACAACATGGGAAGATGTAGTTTTGGCTTTCATTACCCATTATGAGAGTAACGTAGAGTTCAAATCGACTCTACGTGAGCTTGAAATGCTTAAGCAAGGCGACGATGAAGGTTTCCTTTCTTTCTATGGTAGATGGCGAGAAAATGTGGCCCACCTTGCCCAAAGGCCACCTGAACTCGAGTAGGTACAAAAATTCATCGACAACTGTCATGAAAAGTACAACAAACATCTACTCTACCTTGGTCTAGATACTTTTCAAAAGGTCTATTCTGTGGCTACTAGGATTGAAGATGATCTTGCTAAAGAAAAAGCAAACAAACCCCATTACCATCATCAACCTAAGAATAACTACAAAAAGGGGAATGATAATACATCATCCTCTATTGTTGTATTTGCGACCACTACGCAATATAATAATACGAATCAATACAATAATAATGATCCTAGAAGAAGGTGAACAAAAGAAAGAAAATTTACACCATTTCCTGTAATTTATAAAGAGTTACTAGAAAAATTAAGTGAAAAAGGCTTACTTGCGCCAACAGGGCTAACACCACCCACTCCACCAGAAAGAAGGTTTCCTCAATGTGATGGTAATGCTTATTGTGTTTATCATAGGGCGTTAGGCACATTACTGAACAATGCTACGTCCGTAAATACAAAATAAAAGATTTAGTAAACGATGAGAGAATTCCCACGCCTAAACTTAACAATAATACATCCCCATTAAGGGTGTTTCATATGGATGAGGATTATATGGGAAATCGTACGTTCAATCCATTGGATTATATCACAGCTATAGAAAATTCTCTAGCCACAATACTCATAGGGGCAACTAACGAAGTATATGGATTATGGGGCGAACACTTTCAAGACTTATATGTCTCTAAGTATGGCGTCGTCCCACCTCCATCTTGTTTACAAAACGAGACAAATGGAGCGCTTGATTGGGATCATTTCTTGGGGAAGTCACAAGACCTATCAAATCTCTCCTTGGATGAACAATGGCATCAAGCACAACTCATGGAACATCTTGAAATGGAGGCACACCCAAAGCCTCTAGAAGAAAGTTGGTTTGTGAGTCCTACAACTAATCCAAATGAGGTAGATCATCTAACTCGTTCTGGGCGAGTTTATCAAGCACCACCACCACCAAATGGATCTTCGACCACACAAAATCAAACTCAAGGTCAAATGCAAAACACAATACCACCTCCACTCGAGGTAGAAGATCCATTGGTTAAACAACTTCACCAATCCAAGGCGAATGTAAGCATTTGGGAACTCTTAAGTACTTCTAAAGAACATAGGAATTCTTTTATGAATGCTCTAACGGCCTTGTCTGTAAGCACAGACACAACCCCTCAGGATCTCGTTAGCTTGCTTACTAGCAAAAAATCCGACAAATCAATCATTTGTACTAATGATGATTTGCCTTCAAAAGACACTACCCACAATAATGCATTATACTTAACTGTGGGATGCAAAGGATACAACATCCCTCTTACTTTGGTAGATAATGGGTCAGGTGTAAACGTATGCCCATTGCGAACTGCGAAATATTTAGGCCTTAATCCAGAAAAAGACTTTCAATCAACAACACAAAATACTAGGGCCTACGACAACTCGAGAAGATCGGTGTGTGGAACTGTTAAGCTACCAATTACAGCAGGCCCAATTCAAAAGATGGTTGAATTCCATGTTATAGACATTAAACCTACATTCAACCTTCTACTTGGACGTCCTTGGATACATGAGCTTGGTGCAATACCATCCTCACTTCATCAAATGATTAGGTGAAACTATCAAGGGCTTGCTATGACTATAAATTCTTCTCCACTCAAAATAGCCATAAATGACAAATCAATTTTGGAAATAAGTTATGATAATGATGAAGAGGACATGTGGGGATTTGCCGCAAAGCCAATCTACACAATCGAAATGGAAGAAGTCCTTGAAGAATCATTCAAGCTTAATCCATATTCTACCAAGATAGTAAACAACATCTTATTCAAGAGTAGTTACTTTCTTGGAATGCCTTTGGGAATGGGAATGAAGAAATCCCTCTTACTTCCTATCTCAAAGAAAGGCTTCTCCTTTGGTTTGGGTTATAAACCAACCAAAGAAGAATTAGAGTCTCACGATGCAAAGGAAAAAACACGTAGAGACAACAACAAGAAAGGGATAGTCACTTTACTCCCATCCTACCAACGAACCCTTAATGGACAATTCATTAGGGAGGGAGAAGATTACCCATGCGACTTTCCAGAACCATTAGTTTTGGAAGGAATCAAGAAGCCTGGATTCAAAATATTCCACGATTGCTACTTCTTGAATGACGATCTTAAAATCGTTGAATCAAAACGCCCAATTCCAGGGTGCTATGATGGGCAAGCATTTAACTTACTATTTGGACTAGATCAAAATCATGTCGCTACACTGACCAATAAGAATGCCATTTGGACTCGATCAAAATCATTTATTAACTTGTTATTTGACCCAACCTCGTTGATTACCCCTTTTAATGAAACCTTTAAGCATGGATGGAGAAGATCTTTCAAATGGACCAATGACAAAGGCGATAAATTGGAGATCATCACATGTGAAGGGAAGATGTTCGAAAAATCAGACGATGAATCTAGCATAGACTTTAGGGAAGCTGAAAATTTAGGCCTTGTGGCCATTACTGAGTCTTTATTTTCTAGTTCTATAGATAAGGATCCTAAAAAGGATTCTTCTCTTGATGTACTCTCTTTTGAATTTAATGATATGAGCTATATTACTAAGTATATGCCTTTTCTTGAATATTTCGAATGCTATAACAATCAATCCAATAAAGATGATGAAGTTAATAAATTGGTGGAACTAATGAATGAACGAGAACAAAAGAACCCTATCATTGAAGAAACTGAAATAGTCAATATAGGAACCAATGAAAACAAAAGAGAAGTCAAAATTGGCTTAACTCTAAATCCGGAAGAGCGATCGAATCTCATATTGACGCTCAAAGAATTTGAAGATGTGTTCTCTTGGTCATACAAAGACATGCCTGGAATAGATAGGGAAATCGCGGAACATACCATTCCCTTGAACCCTACCTCAAAACCAGTAAAACAAAAGCTTCGACGAATGAAACCTGATGTCGCGTTAAAAATAAAAGAAGTACTGAAACAATTGAACGCTGGTTTCATTCGCGTATGCAATTACCCAGAATGGGTGGCGAACATCGTCCCAGTCCCTAAAAAGGATGGACGAGTTCGCATGTGTGTCGATTTTATGGATCTTAATAAGGCTAGCCCTAAAGACAATTTTCCTCTACTACATATTGACATATTGGTAGATAACACGGCTGAACATGCAATGTTATCCTTTATGGATGGATACGGAGGTTACAACCAAATTTTAATGGCAAAAGAAGACGAAGAAAAGACATGCTTTATTACCCCTTGGGGTACATATTTCTACACAGTCATGCCATATGGTTTAAAAAATGCAGGAGCTACGTACCAAAGAACGACTACGACTCTCTTGCATGATATGATGCATAAAGAGATAGAAGTGTATGTGGATGACATGATAGTAAAGTCCAAAGATAGAATGGGACATATAAAAGCTTTACGCAAAATTTTCACTCGCATAAAAGAATACAAAATGCGATTGAATACACAAAAATGCGCCTTCGGAATAACTTCCGGCAAGTTACTCGGATACGTAGTAAGCACACGTGGTATTGAGATCAATCCCTCTAAAATAAAGACAATTGTTGACATGCCTCCCCCTCAAACAGAAAAAGAAATTAGGGGGTTCCTTGGAAAATTGCAATACATTAGTCGATTCATTAACAAATTGACTATGACTTGTGAGCCAATATTTTAAAATTTGAAAAAAGAGGAAAACATGAATGGGACGATCAATGCAAAAAGGCCTTTGAGAAAATTAAAGATTATCTCAAAAGTCCACCAATTTTAGCACCACTAGTACCAAACTACCTCTTAGGCTATACATCACAGTTACAACACAACCACAAGCGCCATGTTAGCACAAGAGGTAGAAAAAGTCGAGCGTGCAATATATTACATAAGTAAAAAGTTCATTCAATATGAAACAAAATATAGAACCTTTGAAAAAACGAGTCTAGCATTAATGTGGGCAACTAAAAAATTGAAAAAAGTGATTTCCGACTTTTTAGCCCAACATCCAATTCAAACAAGTCATCCAGATGAAGAGATTCTCATGACGCAAGATGACAAATGGGTAATGTAATTCGACGGTGCGCCCAATCAAAAAGGATGTGGCGTATGGGTGTTACTCATAAGTCCAGAGGGAGCACATACTCCAATCTCTGTCAAATTAGACTTTGAGATTACTAATAATGCCGCGGAATGTGAAGCGTGCATTATTGGATTAGAAGCAGCCGCTAGCACAAGTGTGCAAAAATTAGAGGTACATGGAGATTCTAGTTTGATTATAAATCATTTATTAAAAAAATGGAAAATAAAGAACTCCACAAGGATACTATACCAAGCACACCTAGAGCAACTCATCGAGCATTTTGAATATATTGATTTTAAATATCTCCCAAGGGATGATAATCAATTTGCCGATGCTCTAGCAAAATTAGCCTCAATGATCAACATTCCAGATCACTTAAAAATGATGCCATTATGCGTTGATAGAAGAGAAGAACCATCGTATTGCAACGCAATAGAGGAAATAAATGACATTGAAGGAGATAATCCTTGGTATGATCATATCCTCCAATATATTACCCATGGAATGTACCCTGAAAATACTTCATCGAAAGACAGAAGAGCCTTAAGAACACTTGCGGCTCAATACGGTCTAGGAAACGGCCAACTATGCAAAAAAGGACCTAATGGTGAAAGTTTATTATGTATTGACCAACCCGAATCCACACGCCTTATGGAAGATACTCACAAAGGTGTTTATGGACCTCACATGAATGGTAAAATGCTTGCAAAGATAATTTCACAACAAGGGTACTATTGGTCCACTATAAAATATGATTACATACTATAAAACTCTTCACACTTGGGGGGGGGGTAATAATGCAAAATATAAGAATAAAAAAAAAAATTAACGCTCGTAGCACAAGTGTTGCGCGCAACTGGAATAGTTACGCGTAGATGTCACGCGCAACAAATTTTGTTGCGCGCGACAGGCTCGCGCAACCTCGGTTGTTGCGCGCGCCATCTGACGATAAACTACGAACCCGGATTTTTATGCTTGAAAAAAAAATTTCGACTTTTACTTGCGACAAAAAGAGGGCGTTTCTTAAAAATAACATATACTCGAAAATAAAAAATTAAAATTTTATTTGAATGTATTCTTTAAACAAAGTTTGATTAAATTTTTCATTTAATTTCTATTCAAGAGATTAAAGAAAAAATATATAAAAATAAATGTACAATAAACAAAAATAAAAAAAACTACGCAAAGACCAAATTTCGTATTACGAATACGTAGGCAATCTCTATGATTCGATCATATCAAAATTAAAAATATATATAATAAAGCTCTTTTTTTATTCAAAATCCAAAATAAAGAGAGACATTATTGAATTGGATAATAATTAAAAAAAAACATAGTAGTGATTACACTTTATTTGAATTAAACTAATGATTTGTGTAACACTCTAAGGTTTTACTATGTCCTTGATTGTCACAAATGATGGAGGAGTAGTTTCTATCGCAGTATTTTCAGAAACCTTGGAGCTCTCCCCTACACTCTTCTTATTCACCCAAACATTGTTTTTCAATTTAGGGATTGGGGCCTTTGCAACCTGTTTTCCTTTCTCTTTGACGATTATTGGAGCTTTCTTGCGAGTATTTGGTGAAGGTTGTTTGATTTTCACACCTTGTTGCGCGGGTTTGGAGGGAGCTTTCCTTTTTGTTTCCTTCGAACGAGCCTTAGGGGATGAAAAGTCTAATTTTCTTCTCACTCCTTTGTTTTGGCCAGTAGGAGGAGTAGTAATGGTTGAATGCATCAAAAGCTTAGTTAGATTCACGGTGGCGGCTTGAAGTTGAGATAGAGCCTTGTTTAATTCGCCCTTATCCGCCGCATTCATCCAAGCTTTGTATAAGGAAGATAATACAATACTGGCTGTAGGACTTCGTACTACCCACCTAGGAAGGCTTGACCAATATTCCATCCAACGTGGAATTCTTTCGGGTTTAAAATTCACATCTTTGGGGGCATTACAATCTTGTGGGGGAATGATTTGTTTCATCCCATATTGTCTCATTACCCTACAAGGAAAAACATAAGTGGTACAAGATAGGCCTAGAAGCCTAATATAAGTGCAATTGAAATTATTTCCCACCATACTACTTATGTTCCACCATGGAATTACAAAGCGTATGTTGGGAACCCCGTGACAGAAAAACAACGTCCATTCTTCTTCATTTTTATGCTTGTAAAGAATTTGACGTCCGGGGAATGTCCTCACTCCGTTAGCCTTGAGATTTTGTGGCTGATCCACAATTCGCAAACGCTCTATGAGCCAAATTTAAAAAAAAAAACAGAAAAAAATTAGTTTGCGATTTACACAAGTAGGTGGTGCGCGCATCAAAATCAGTCGCGCGAGCCAACCGCGCGCATCTCAGAGGATTGCGCTGGTCCTTCCAACGCAACTTCATGATTTGTGCTAGAATACGACGTAAAAAAATGTACGGTAATAGGAGTGGACTTCCCGTGAAACCGTTTTTGTTAGGGTGTCCTCTAAGGCGATTAAAGCATAGAACGGTTTATGCTAAATCCAAAGGAGCGGGTGAATGACATCCCTCTATTTTCTTTACTATGGACACCATGGAATAATCTCCGTAATCTTTCTCTGTCCTAAGTAAACAATTAGCAACAAAACAATAACATAAAGCACGAACTTTAAAGCGTTGTTTAGTCAAGTTTTCACGAGGGGCGACGAAGTGTTCAATAAATTGGATAAAATTCACGCCTTCTTCACTTCCAATGCTACTCATATCATTGTCGGACAAACCAAAAAATCTTTGGAATATATGTTTGGAATCCGACAAGGTAGGCGCATAAGTCACAGGGAGAGTGTTTGTAGGGAAGCCTAGCAAGGCCTCAAACTCACCAGGAAGTGGGACAATCTTGTCCCCTTTAAACAAGAAAAGATGATGGTTAGAGTCCCAATGGTTGACGGCGGCATGCAGAAAATCAAAATTGATCACTAGTTGCATATAATTCAATAAAGGGACTAGGTGGTAAATTTTGAAAGCTAGTTTATCCTCGGTTGATAGGGAATTTAGAGAAAAATAAAAAAATAAAAAAAAAAAGAAAAAAGAAGAGAAAGAGAGAATTTAGAGAGATTAATTCTTTTTAGATTCTTATTATTAAGCGAGTGAATACGAGATACTTAAAAGCCTACATGAAATCTCGTTTAAATAATACACAAAAGGGGCAAAATTATGACAATTTTCGCTCGAAGGAAACTTCACCGGCAGGTGTCGGGCGCAACTCTTGAGTTGCACTCGACGTACGCGCGCAACCAATTCACATGCGCACAACAGCCGCGCGCAACTCCTTCAGTTGCGCGCGTCTGCATTGTCGCGACATGTGAGTTAGGATTATTTCCGTATTTTGAACTACATAATAACGGAATCCCAGAGATCTTAAGACGAATCATACGCTTACCTTTTACTAAACTTAGTGTCCTTTTCCTTAATATCATATGGAATCCCAGAGATCTTCAGACGAATCATACGCACATGAAATACTTAGAACTTTTCGAGTCTCATCCACTCATTCTAAATCATTGCCGAAACAAATTCAGGAAATAAAATAGAAATCCTCCCCAGTGGAGTCGCCAAAAACTGTAGGGAATAGATTTCAAGCGTTAATCCCCTAGTTTGAACCCCACTGTGATCATACACTAAAGTACGGTGGCGTCCAAAAGGGAAGAAGATAGAGCAAAAGAGTCGCCAACAAGTTTTTTAGGAACTTGTAAACCGTTCCCGAGGTGAAGGTTACACCCCTTAACGATCCAAGAGATCGTCAACTCCATAAGGTCTAGAACCAAATAAGGGTTCGGGGATGAAGGTACAAATCCAACCTAAAAGAGATTGAACCTGCCCTTATAATAGGCCTCTACTTTATTCTGATCGTATTCATGTGCGCTTTCTGATTAACATACAATCAATAGGATTAACCCTAAACCTGTTTATCTATGTTGGTTGAATATTAATGCACAAATAAACCTATTATTGGCGATCACTTGAATTATAATCATGTTAACCCTAAACAAGATTATTAAATATCTTATTAAGCGTGATTACAAGTACAAATTCCCTTTAAACATGCATAAAAGTGTATTCAAGCAATAACAATAAATATCATCACGCAACATAATAATAATCAATAATCATGAATAATAATTATAATAATCATAATAATAATAATATCATCATAAATAAAATAATCATCATCAAAATAATAATAATAATAATAATATTCATGATCATCATAAATTATAACAATTATAATCATAATCATGTTCATGTTAACATTAAAGCATAATGATAGCAAGATCCTAGGCATGATACTAACAAGATTAATAACAAACCCTAGCATGTCACTAGGCAATAAAAATCAAATCTTTAACCCTAACATGATACTAACAGTCATAAATATTAGGAAGAACATAAGAAGCATCGTAACAATCATATTTAATATTAAAATTACCCTAGACATGATACTAGGAATATCATAAGAACAATGTAAACATGATTTCTACATCATAATATCAATTAAAACCATTAAATCACTTACTTTGATGCTTCGTACCTCTTTCTAATCACAAAATACACACGTTAGTAACTTCAAGGAAAATAATAATCAAAACAATTAAATTAAATAATTGAAATAGAGATTTGGGACCAAACCCTCAGAAATTAAACCTTTCACGTCTAGGGCGAAGGCAACTTCAAATATGGCTAGGTGTTTCTAGATCTTGCGAATGCGGAATTTTGTATGTAAAAAGCTAGTTTAGAAAAAGAGAGAGAGAGAGAAAATAATCAAGAAAATCTTGATGAGAGTTGGTGAGAATTGGTGAACGATTAGAGAGAATAGGTGATGAATGAAATCAATTGGTGAATGAAAACGGTGTTTTTAATACAATATTTATAGAGAAAATCAGCCAAAAAGATAAATTATCAAAATAGAGCACTTGGCGCACGTAAAACGAGATTGGCGCACCTAAGACAGAGCTGGCGCCAGCACAAGCTTATTGGCGCCAGGCACCAATGGCTAGCAACAGGCGCCAGGCCTGGTTCCAGGCGCTGATTTCAGAAATTAACGTGTTTTTGTTTTTATCATATCTTTTGATCCGGAAGTCGAAATAATCCATATAATATGTCGTTGCAAATCTCTTAAATTCTAATTTCCAACCCAATTAAAATCAGATTAAAATATTTTGTAGATAAAAAGATATGGCCAAAATAGTGGAAGGGTGTCAGTTTTGGATAAAGTTTCATGTCTCATTCATATCTTTTTCGTTATAACTCGGATTTAATATTATAATATATCATTGGAAAGATAATTTCAAGATCTATCCAACCATATAAAATTTGGATAAATATTATGAGGCACGAAAATAAAATCTGAATATATTCCAATTCGTACAAAACAAGGATTCTTAAAAGGAGTAGTTTTATTCAATTTCAAACTCTTTAAAACATAATTATCAATCCTAACTTCATTAGGATTTAAAAGAACCTTCTAGAATATTCTAAAAGACTATAATCAATCCTAATAGCTTTAGGAATGATTATTAATAATAGGCCCTCCTCTAGATCATTGGGCCGCATATAAAAACCAAATCGGGTCCAGTTTAGTATTTTGGCCATAACTTCCTCGATATTCTTCGGAATTGGGCTTATAATATATCGTTGGAAAGGTCTTTTCAAACCCCATCCAACTACACCATTATTGTATCCTTATAATGGACCAACCAAACTGGATTGGCTGTTTTCTTAAAATAAGTTTTCAAAAACAGAGAGAAGAGAAAAGAATTAAAACTATCCGCAACACCAGACTTTCCACACTTTCACTTCATTCGATTATGATTCGACGTGAAAGTTACTCATCACCGAGTTTGGTTTTGGGGAGACACAAATGGGTGTCTACAGAAGCCCCCACTTTGACTGAGTTTGGAGAAACGCAAGTTTCGAAAACAAAAGTCAAAGTATCGATAGGGACGGAGAATGATTCAGAACGTTCTGCGATCCTTAATCAATCTTGTAACGCCGATACCTGCAAACTAACATTAGTTAAACAGATAAAAGAGTTAAGAAACGCGTATCTTGCACCATCGAGCACACGTCTATGAAAGTAACCAATTTGTTTTGATGACCTCCTGCAAGCTAGAGAATGTCATCCCGCTTGAAAACCGCTACGCTTGTAACTGCTTCCAAATTAGAAGATTGCTTCACCTGAAACGATCCTCCTCCGCTTTAATAATATTCCACATCCAAGGGAATACTATCGAAGATTGATTCTCTTGAAACAATCCTCATCCGCATTGATAATATCCCGCGTCCAAGGGAATACTATCAAAGATTGCTTCTCTTGAAACAATCCTCGGTTGCTTTTTGACAACTTTCCACCATCTATGGAACGCCATCTTGCTGTTTGTTTTGACGATCTTCCGCAATCTAGGGAACGCCATCGATCAATGTTGCTACATCTTAAGCCTTTTCTTGAATCACAGTGACAACCTTTCCAATCATAGCAAAAGTCGTCGAAGACCGCCTCATCATGAACCGCCCTTCTCATATCTTGGTGACAACCTCCACAATCTTACCGAACGCCGTCGAAGACCGCCCATCTTGTGCTATCTTCTCAAATCTTGGGTGACAACCTCCACAATCTTAGCGAATGCCGTCGAAGACCGCCCATCTCGTGCTATCTTCTCAAATCTTTGGTAACAACTTCCACAATCTTAGCGAACACTGTCGAAGACCGCCCATCTCGTGCTATCTTCTCAAATCTTTAGTGACAACCTCCACAATCTTAGCGAACGCTGTCGAAAATAACTTTACTTGAAGTCATCCTCAGTTGTTGCGATAATATTCCGATGAAAATTACCGAAGACCAACACTTGTCGATCTTTAAAGCTCGCTCGAACCTTGCTTCCGCTATGCCTGTACGTCGGCGCTTTCGTTGCTTTGAACCTATACGTCGGTGCCTTTTCTGCTTTTGAGCCAATGCTTAGGTGCTTTAAGCTAAGTGAGACGATCTTTCATCAGGTCGATCACTTATTTGCTGTTGTAATCAAACCGACTACTTAATCATGTCAAATTGCTCATTGGGGCTAACTGGCGTACCAAGGAACCCGAAATCGCTACATGAAGTCAAAATCACCTTTTGGAGAGGCTTCGAGCTCTGTCGCTGCTGAAATATCTCTGGCGCCAAGAATTGACTCTGTCGCCGAACGCTGTGATTGGGTCTTCCCTGTTCTGCTACACCTATATTTATTTTGACTATAGAACTTTGCCAATCTCTTTAATTATCTTAGGGTTGACCTAAGGTTTCGCATTGCTTGACTCATCGACTTGACACAACTCAAGGTATAAACTTGACTCTCTGTGATCGACTGACTCGAGGTTGACTCAACTCAAAGTGAAATGACACGTGTGACTCATGACCCGTGTGTGCATAGTGTTGATTATGCGACTCGAAAATGCAAAAAAGCAAAAAATTTCCGTCATTTTTGTGGAGGGTACCGACTTTCTCCCGAAAAAGAAAGATGCGAAAAAGAATCGAAGTTTTGAAGGTGCATGTTTAACGAGTTTAGTCAAATGTTGTTTGATACTATCTTTCAAGGTGCAAGGATTAATCCATCCTAGGCTATCTCAATGGTTGACTCAATGATGAAAGTATTTGGGTAACTTAGGCACGGAGGCTAAGTACTTCATAATTCTATGTAATGACAATTATGAGTGATGAGTGATGTGACAAGGCATGCTTCATCGTTATGTTAAGATTTCATGACAAAGGGTTCCTAAGGGAAGTATATTTGGTCATGTATCTGTGATATATGTGAAAGTGACACTAAAGCTAGGCCGCAAGAGCTAAATGTGTGGAAAGAATATTATTTGTCACAAGAATCAAATGGTGGTGACTCTTAGGCTAGGTAAGCTAATGATGTAGGGATCAAGCCCCCAAGTCTAGCTCTAAGTGAATAGGGATGAGCATTGGAGATCCCTTGATATGATCATGGTGTAAGTGTGTGAATGTGAATATGAATGCATGTTTATTACGGTCGCACCTCGATGTGAGGTTGCCTACGTATCCGTTAGGAATCAGGCCTAACGTAGCTCTAGCCGAACCTCGCACAAGTGTGTATACCTCAAAAAGGTCTTTTCAAGGGTTGTAACGTGGTTAGGCTAAAGGTTTGAAAGAAGAAGGGGATAAAGGCTCAAGACCCCAGATAAGCCCCCAAGGTGTGCAACCTTGCTTTTGAATCTTTGTATTTTCATGCTTGAGTTTCTACTCTTTTTTTAAGCTCTCTTTTTTTTGCTTTATTTGTTTTATTTTCATAAGTGTAGGCAATCCCGATCATGCGGTCTATCACTCACTTGGCATTCATGTTTCTCAGGCACGGTACCGAGCACTCGACAAGAGACGCAATTTGAGACGTCTTCTTATCGAAGATATTTTCATATCAAAGACATTGGAACACTTGCCCTTTTGTACACTTTTATTTATTTTTGCTTTTTTTTTTGCTATTTTATTCTTTTGAATTTGCTAAAGCTTTCTTTAGAATTGCAAAAGTTGCACACCATCCCATCCCAAGGTTAGGTAGATGTAGGTTGAAAAAAGAAAGGTCTATCGTTAGACGAGGCTCAAAGTGGTTTATGAAGAAAGGATGTATAACTGAAGGGTGAAATGAGATATGATGTGGCTACAAGGGGTGCCTCAAATCATTGGTATACCTTGTGTTTAATTCGACATTGTTTATATATATATATATATATATATATATATATATATATATATATATATATATATATATATATTTTAATGCAATATAATGAAATCAAATGATCATATGCAAGGAAATAAATGCTCATTTTATTAAAGAAAAAGAAAGAATCTACAAAATTAATCTAAGGGAAAAGAAAAGGTGCCTATGCTAGACTTATTGGGGAAAGGAAAAAATGAAAAAGAAAATAGAAAAAGAGGTCATGAAATCTTGTTATTGAAGCTCGCCTCTTGTCTTGTGTTGTTTCCTTTATCATCACTCGCTCTTCTTGTTAACTGGAGGCATGAGAAGCTTGTTGTTATCAAATAAATGTTGGATAGCCTCCTTTAGCTTCCAACAGCTCTCAGTAGAATGACCCCTACCTTGATAGTACTTGAAGTGTTCGTCTGGATTCCAATTAGGCAATCTCTTTTCAGGTGCGGGATCTTGAATAGGTCCAATGGGAGTAATGAATCCTTTGGCATGGAGTCGATCGAAGGCAGTATCGTAGCTCATCCCAATGGGGGTGAAGTCTTTCCTTAGTTGCTTCTTAGATCCTTGGTTATCCATGGCTAAAACTTTACTGAGATCAAAGGTACTAACATTGTTACTAGAGTGGGCGTTTTTGGAAAAAGAAGGAGTGTCGCTCTTCTTTCCTTTCCAGCCACCGTGGTTACTATTGTTAGTAGCTTTTTGCTTTACGAGGTCGTCTTCGATTTCAATTCCAATGTCATAAACGGCCTTGAAAGTATTCAAGTTGTGTTGATATTTTAAGTGCTTTGAATACTTTTCTTGGAGATTCTTGATAAACATCCTCACAGACTCCTTTTCGGTGGGGACCTCAATCATCTTAGCGGAAGTTTCCCTCCACTTATTAAAGAAAGAAGTAAAGCCTTCATTCTCTTTTTGTCTTAGCATCTCAAGTTGTCTATGATCGGTTTCAACTTGAATATTGCACTTGTACCTATCAATGAAAGCGTTTACTATCGATTCCCAGGTAGAGGTTTTCTCTTTGTCAAGGGAGAAGTACCATTGTTGGCAAACGGTTTCAAGAGATAGAGAGAACAGAGAGGGGAAAACCTTCTTATCGATACTCTTAATACTCATTATAGTTTCGAAAGCTCTTAGATGGAAGTAAGGGTTATCCGTTGCCTTAAATTTAGGGATGTCAGTGGCGTTGAACTTATGTGGAAGAAGTTCCTTGTCCAGCGAGACCCCTTGTGAACTCATGCCCTGAAATTTATAGTCACTAGACAGCTTTCTCAAGCTTTCTTGCATGAGGTTCATTTGTTGTTGCTTCACAGGATCATCAACCTTAAGTGTGAGGAGCTTCAGTGTTTCAGTCATGGTAACCATTTGGTTCCTAAGCTCATTGACTTCTTTTTGGGTTGCCATTATCTTTTTAGCCTTCCTCTTTTGACGAATCGGTTTATCAAAAAGCGAGACTTGAATAAAGAGGTTGTCCTTGATTAATCGCCCTTCTCTCCTCGACCAAGTACTGTGGAAAAGGAAATTGGGGATATTTAATGTTAATTATTTGACTCAAACTTCATTCAACATGCAATGGATGGAGGAAAGTGAAGAAATATTGGAATAGAATGTGAAAAAAGATTTAGATGGAGGGATATGAAGAATTAGGAATAGAATGTACCCCCCAACTCAAATGACGGAAAAGACCGACTCATGCATGAACCTAGGACATGGTCATGGTTACATATAAAAAGTGTGTGCTATGACTAGTGATTGTATGTGACATGTTATGACTTGTGTCATGACCATGTGGCTAGACTACGTGACTAGACTCAAGCAGAGACTAAATTAAGACCTCGCGTATATGCATTAAACTGGACAGACTGTGGTATTTTAGTCATAAATTTTGATCTGCGACTCTGATTGGGATAAAACCAACGCCAAATTAAAGAACAAACTCGAGGCTACAGATCCATATGTTGTAAGACTCGTAGTTCTTCCTAGAACTCCGGCTATGACCAAAACAAGTTGACGTTTGTGCAGTATACGGGAATAAAAATCCGGGTTGACTTAAAGGAACTATGACTCGATTTTATGTTTATTTATTTGCTCAAATTAATTAATTAATTAATTAAACAAAGTCCTTTAGTCATTAATCAGTTTATTTAATCTTAACACAAGTCAAACAAACGGTTAGGAAAAATCACATAGAGTATGCACAACAAATAATGCACAATTAGTCAAGTAGGCACAATATGATGCAATGAGTTTGCAACCTAACCATGGCTCTAGTTCTCTAAAGTTCGGGATATGGTTTAGTCAATAGAGGGTCCATGGTTAATTGTCCGGATGCACCGCGCGGAAGCCTAACCGTGAAGGGTTGGCGCGAGTGGATGGGACACCGCGAGCTTTAGAAAAAAAAAAACTCGCTTCCATGGTTTGGTGAATTCAACATCTCGGATGTACCCTTTATTGCACGGAGCGTTCAATCGGGTAGATGGAGCATGAATTCCCAGAGGGTTATGTCCATAAGTAGAACACATATGGGTTTCACAAAAGTGAGAAAAAATTCAATTAGGAAGTAGGATCGAGCAAACAATACGAAAAACCGGTCGAAATTAGAACGCATATTTCTAGCTCGGTATTGGGGGAAATTAGCGCCAGCAATCAGAGAAGGGAGCCAGCTTTTAACTGTAGCGCCTGGCGCCAATACTGGCGTCTGGCGCTACGGTTAAAATACTAGCGCCAATGCTCTGGCCCCTGACGCTACTTCCCACATGCCTTAACAGCTTTTTGTGCTCGATAAAATTTTCCAGTTTCGCGCGGTGTTATTCCGGTCCTAGTTGTGAAAGATATTTCTCAAATTTCCTACGTGTAAGATCCTATGTTTTTAACTCATAACGGATGGTCTTTCCAATGAGATCTTTTTTTATACATATGACAATAATGTTAATCAAAATTACGCACATGAAATACTTAGAACTTTTCGAGTCTCATCCACTCATTCTAAATCATTGCCGAAACAAATTCAGGAAATAAAATAGAAATCCTCCCCAGTGGAGTCGCCAAAAACTGTAGGGAATAGATTTCAAGCGTTAATCCCCTAGTTTGAACCCCACTGTGATCATACACTAAAGTACGGTGGCGTCCAAAAGGGAAGAAGATAGAGCAAAAGAGTCGCCAACAAGTTTTTTAGGAACTTGTAAACCGTTCCCGAGGTGAAGGTTACACCCCTTAACGATCCAAGAGATCGTCAACTCCATAAGGTCTAGAACCAAATAAGGGTTCGGGGATGAAGGTACAAATCCAACCTAAAAGAGATTGAACCTGCCCTTATAATAGGCCTCTACTTTATTCTGATCGTATTCATGTGCGCTTTCTGATTAACATACAATCAATAGGATTAACCCTAAACCTGTTTATCTATGTTGGTTGAATATTAATGCACAAATAAACCTATTATTGGCGATCACTTGAATTATAATCATGTTAACCCTAAACAAGATTATTAAATATCTTATTAAGCGTGATTACAAGTACAAATTCCCTTTAAACATGCATAAAAGTGTATTCAAGCAATAACAATAAATATCATCACGCAACATAATAATAATCAATAATCATGAATAATAATTATAATAATCATAATAATAATAATATCATCATAAATAAAATAATCATCATCAAAATAATAATAATAATAATAATATTCATGATCATCATAAATTATAACAATTATAATCATAATCATGTTCATGTTAACATTAAAGCATAATGATAGCAAGATCCTAGGCATGATACTAACAAGATTAATAACAAACCCTAGCATGTCACTAGGCAATAAAAATCAAATCTTTAACCCTAACATGATACTAACAGTCATAAATATTAGGAAGAACATAAGAAGCATCGTAACAATCATATTTAATATTAAAATTACCCTAGACATGATACTAGGAATATCATAAGAACAATGTAAACATGATTTCTACATCATAATATCAATTAAAACCATTAAATCACTTACTTTGATGCTTCGTACCTCTTTCTAATAACAAAATACACACGTTAGTAACTTCAAGGAAAATAATAATCAAAACAATTAAATTAAATAATTGAAATAGAGATTTGGGACCAAACCCTCAGAAATTAAACCTTTCACGTCTAGGGCGAAGGCAACTTCGAATATGGCTAGGTGTTTCTAGATCTTGCGAATGCGGAATTTTGTATGTAAAAAGCTAGTTTAGAAAAAGAGAGAGAGAGAGAGAGAATAATCAAGAAAATCTTGATGAGAGTTAGTGAGAATTGGTGAACGATTAGAGAGAATAGGTGATGAATGAAATCAATTGGTGAATGAAAATGGAGTTTTTAATACAATATTTATAGAAAAAATAAGCCAAAAAGATAAATTATCAAAACAGAGCACTTGGCGCACGTAAAACGAGATTGACGCACCTAAAACAGAGCTAGCGCCAGTACCAGCTTATTGCCGCCAGGCGCCAATGGCTAGCACCAGGCGCCAGGCCTGGTTCCAGGCGCTGATTTCAGAAATTCACGCGTTTTTGTTATTATCATATCTTTTGATCCGGAATTCCAAATAATCCATATAATATGTCGTTGGAAAGCTCTTAAAGTCTTATTTACAACCCAATTAAAATCAGATTAAAATATTTTGTATATAAAAAGATATATCCAAAATAGTGGAAGGGTGTCCGTTTTGGATAAAGTTTCTTGTCTCATTCATATCTTTTTCGTTATAACTCGGATTTAATATTATAATATATCATTGGAAAGATAATTTCAAGATAAATATTATGAGGCACGAAAATAAAATCTGAATATATTCCACTTCGTACAAAACAAGGATTCTTAAAATGAGTAGTTTTATTCAATTTCAAACTGTTTAAAACATAATTATCAATCCTAACTCCATTAGGATTTAAAAGAACCTTCTAGAGTATTCTAAAAGACTATAATCAATCCTAATAGCTTTAGGAATGATAATTAATAATAGGCCCTCCTCTAGACCATAGGGCCGCATTTAAAAACCAAATCGGGCCCAGTTTAGTATTTTGGCCATAACTTCCTCGATATTCTTCGGAATTAGGCTTATAATATATCGTTGGAAAGGTCTTTTCAAATCCCATCCAACTACACCATTATTGGATCCTTATAATGGACCAACTAAATTGGATTGACTGTTTTCTTAAAATAAGTTTTCAAAAACAGAGAGAAGAGAAAAGAATTAAAACTATCCGCAACACCATACTTTCCACACTTTCACTTCATTCGATTATGATTCGACGTGAAAGGTACTCATCACCGAGTTTGGTTTTGGGGAGACAAAAATGGGTGTCTACAAGTAGTGAGAAGTTGACCAGTCCTTGAGGAGTCATATAATTATCAACTCCTATTTTTACCAGAGCATTTATCACAGCCTTTCGATGCTCGTGGGAGGTGGCCAAAAGCTTTCATACGTTCATTTTCACCTTAGTCTTTTGTAATTGTTTGATAACATCGTTGTTCACAGGGTCGATGGGATCAACTATTGGTGGTGATAACGGTGGTGGTTGAGGCGGACTAGGCTGTTGCAACAATCCACTTCTGGTGAGAACCTTGACCTCAAGGTCTCCCCAAACATCTTCACTTGTGCCAAGATACGAACATGCTATATCTTAGAGATAGACGTCTTCATCGTCACTATCCCAAATTCCATTCACTTCTTCATAGTTTGAGTTGAATATAATTTTCGGTAGAGGTTCATTCACAGGTTGAATGAGTAATGACGGATCAAAGGAGACTTCATCTCCCATGATAGCCAAAGCATCAGAAAGGGGACCTGTTTTAATATTAGGCTTCTTGCCCCTTAGAGGGACAGAAAGTTGATTAACATCAAACAGGTTTGGATTGCATCCTTCAACCTCCAACACTTCTTAGTAGTACGACCCTTTCCTTGATGAAACTTGCAATGAGCATTGGGGTAAAAGCTAGCAGTTCTGTTCTATGGTCGAGGTTCTAAAAAAGGTCTAATTGGCATAATCAGTCCTTAGCTATGCAAGCGATCAAAAGCAGCATCGTAAGTCATTCCCAAAGGCGTGTAAACCCTCCTTTGCCTTTGAAAATTCCGAGGGGGAGCATTAAGAGCTAGCACATCATTGATATTGACATTGTTGGTAGCATTATTGGGCTTGGAAGACGAAGAAGGGGTGTCATTCTTCTTGTTTTTCCAAGTGTTGTTGTTGTTGTTGTTGTTGTTGTTGTTGTTGTAGTTGTTGTTGCTACTAGCAGTCTTCATCAGTTCATCTTCGATATTGATCCCAATATTGTACACAGCTTCGACAGTATTCAAAGGAAGAAACTTCAAGTGCTACTTGTACTTATGAGTCAGATTTGCAATAAACAGGCTAACCATCTAGATAAGTAGCGAAGCCTTCATTCTCCTTCTATTTGAGAATAGAAAGTTCACGTTTAGAAGTCTTGGCTTGGATGTTACACTTGTAACGGTTCATGAAGCTTTCAGTAACATCCTCCCAAGTCGCAACATGTTTGGATTCCAAAGAGTAGAACCACTGTTGACAAGCATGCTACAAGAAAAGAGGGAACACAATAGGGAAGAGTGTCACATCTAATCCCGTAAGAGCCATGGTCGCAGAAAAAGCCTTCAAGTGGAACAACGGATTATCGGTAGGCTTGAACTTGGGTATGTCAGTAGTGGAAAACTTTTCGGGAAGCTTGTCCCTTATGGACGAAGAGGTGACAGGTTTCTCAACATGGGTGAACTCTTCAGAGATCTTACTCATCTGTTCCTTGATCATGTCCATTGCAGCGAAAGTGACATTGTTTTAATTGTCTTGCTCTACCGTGTTGACTCTGGTGGTGAGTGTTTGCATCATGTTAGACAACATCTATATGGTCCTGTTGATGTTCTCAATATCCTCCTTAGTAGCCATTGCTTGAAAGTAGACTGGATACGGACTTTGTGGAGATGATTTTGGTGGTTTCCTTGTACGCCTCTTTGGTATAAGTTGTTGTTGAGGTATTGACACGAACCGTAACAATCTAACCCTGCTTCCTGACCAAGTGATGTGACATCGAAACAAACACACCATTAATAACTAGACTTAACCTTGACCCATCCGGAAATGAAAAAAATAATTTTTTTTTTCGAAATTTTCTTTATTTTCTAGAAATATGCATGGGAGGATACAATCTGACTTACTCCGGAAAAAAAACGAAACAAAAAAAAACGACACAAGACCACCCTAAAGTACGGTCATGAAATGGTGCACGACTAACGGAAAAGTGTGTGAACTTGACACGACATGTAAGTAATTAAGTGAGGTTATGGACACGTGTTATGACCGTACAGCTAGACATGACATCAAACCAGACATACGAACCACATAAGCACGCACAAAGACCAAAAAAAGAATGACTGGATAAAATCCTGGGCACCGTGTCACGGTGCTAACTGTCGTGAGACGGTACAGTGCACCGTCAGTCGGGAGATAGCACCGTGTCACGGCATTGCTCACCGTGGCGCAGCAGACTTGCCGTGACATGGTGCACAATTCCATGCCTAAATTTGCATGATAGAGGAATAAACTAGTCGTTAATAGCCTATCCCAAAATCAAACACGATTTATAAAATCCTAAACAAACCTAAAACGAGTATAGGTAAGTATAGGGTCGAACCCAAAGGAGTTAGTTGGTGTTCTCTTTAGCCTAAATCAAGCTATTTTGGAGATTGAAGTGAGAAAATAGTTGGTGTTATGATAGCAAAACTAGACTAATCAAGTAATTCAATAAGCCAAATGCTAGGGATATTGGTTCCACATGCTAATTCAATAATCGTGCTAATCGACGATTTCTTCAATTGATTCAAGCATTGCAAAGGACAAACAATAATAGCAATCAAGAGAGTTCAAGAGCTATCTCCTAGAGGCCAAACAAGGGGTCACTATGAGTGGCTAACCAAGGAAATTCACAATTAAACTCAATCAATTAAAGCAATTCTCAAATTGATGGATCATGTCATTAAGAAATGCAATGCAATCTAGATTAATCTTATAGGTTGATCATTCCTAATCTAATTAATCACATGCAAAACTATGTCAACCAATTTAATTGCAACAACAATTCAATCAATCAAAGATCATCAACTAGCACAAATTATCAATCAAGCATGCTTCCCCTTCTCCCTAGCAACTAATCTACTCACTAATCATGGTGTAACTCAAGAACAAATCACTAGACTTAGCATTGATCATCATTCTAAATCCAAATCAAGAGAAAGCAATATCAACTACAATATCCAATTCAAATCCAAGCAATACTAACAATCAAAGATGAAACTAAATCAATCAAGTAAGAGATGAACTAGAAGAAGAAAATCTTACTAACATTAATGATTGAAAATGAAGAAATCTAAGCACAAATGATCCAATGTTGAAATACAAATTCAAATCCAAGAACTTCTCTCTAACTTCTCTCCAATTTCTCTCTCTAGAATTAAGCTAATGAAAATTATCTAAAAGTTAAGTTCAAAAAAAGGAATTACAAGTGTATTTACAGGCAAAGAAGAAAAACGGGATTCCCGCGCCCTCTCCAATAAACCCCGCGCCCGCGGAAAAATGTGTACGGAACCCATTAAAAATTCCGCGGGCTTCCAAGGCAACACCCGCGCCCGCGGGTCTTCTATTCCGCGCCCGCGGCAAAAGCACCCGCGCCCGCGGTAAGACCGCGGCGAATCCCCTGCTCCCAAAGGATGATCAGAGGGCCGTGGTCTCTCTGGTAAGAGCGGGCTCTCCAATCTTCCCGCGCCCGCGGCAAGCCTGCGACCTGACCGCGAAGAGTTCCTGATCGAAATCTGCCACTTTTGTGCAAATGAGCCCGCGCCCGCGGCCTTTATACCTGCGCCCGCGGCAGACTGGCAGGGTTTGATGCCCTCTCTGAGCCCTCTCCAAGCCGATTATTTCCTCCTTGCTTAGTCACTATTGCCCAACTTGATTCCCTTGCAAAGACAAATCCTAGATACCTACAAAAACAAACAACGAAAAGGAATAAAAGGGAAAAAGAACCAAATAAAAGGAAAACACGAAGAAAACACGAAAAACACAAGGAAAGAAAGAAAGAGATTAAAGGAAAAAGGACAAAAAATAAGATAAAAAATCATAAAAAAGGAAGATGAAATCATCCTAAAAGACTACCCTATGAATGCCATAAATGACACTCATCAAATTCCCCCAAGCTAGACTTTTGCTCGTCCCGAGCAAAACAAAGGCTAAAAAGGAAAAAGAAGCGCTTATTCAAAATAAGAAAAGAAAAAGAAAGAGATGAGAATATACACTAACTCACTTTCGTAGGAATCACGGTCAATTTTAGCAACAAAAGACAAGCCATTTAAACCCCTAGATCGCTCTAGAGGACAAGTGATGCTCTCGTAAAGGTTTCCTAGAGATAACCTATAACTCTTATTAAACAAACAAAAGAAGGAAAAATGAGTCAAAATACAAGAATAAAGAGCAATTAAAGAAAAACAAAATAAAAATATTTTTTTTTGTGAAATGGACTTTACAAAGTGACTATAGTTCAAATGAATAACAACCTTTCTAAAGTAAGTAATGGTATGCACGTTATAAGATACCTAAGGTTGATTGAAGCATAAATATGCCAAGCATAGGAACTAGTTGTCACACTCCACTTTCATCCCAAACGATCTTACCGCGTTCCCCCTACTAATCTTATATCTCCCCTTAGTGAGCGTCTCATAGATTCCACGAACAAATCGGAAAAAGATCAAATTTTTGGCTTACTCGACATCTTGACTTCGCATCCTCTTTCCTTAGGCTATAACCCATGATTCCCTCCACCGATGAATGACTCAACCCCTAGGTCAAAAGGTCTTCCCAAAGGTTGTAACGTAAGGCAAAAAGGGTTAAGGTAGGCTAAATTTAAAATTTGGTGGTTAACCTAAATTGTGAAGCAAAGATTGCGCATTTCTTTACACCATAACCAAGTAATCACCAAACAAAAATACCAACACCCCAAGCTTATTCAATGCTAAGATTACAAACATATACACAAAAAGCGTGAGAACGTTTCCCCCCCAAGCTTAAATGGAGCAATGTCCTCAATGCTCAAAAAGGAAGAATACTCACATAAAAATATTTTTGCAATTTTCACTTTTTTTTTTCATATTTCATTATTAGTGCTTTGTCCTCGCCTCTTTTAACTTTGGACGGCTTTTTCAAATTTGCACTTGCCTTGTCTATACTTTTTTTTTTTCACTTTGGACGGCCTTTTCATTTATTCACTTGCCATTATTCACAAAATATACACAACACCAACTTGCTTTCAAGAGAACCAAATATCCAAACTCCTCCACCACAAACTCCAACAATAATGAACAATTGCTTCACAAAAACCAAGAATGGAAACGAAAATGAAACAAAAGGCTCAAGATCTAGAGATGTGGCTTGAAAAGAAGGGAAAAAGGCTCAAAGGGTTAGCAAGTAGGAAAATGTATCCCTAAACCCAAAAGTAAAAAAAATAAGGAAACTTTCCTAGAAAAAGGAAAAATACCTCCCCGAAAACATGCCTTTGTCCTCCCTAGGTGGTTCGGTCTCGGTCTTAGGAATCATACGTTAAGATTCAAGATTAAGTTTGCGAAATTCAAGGATCCATGCCGCTCATGCAAGAATATGTTGAAAGCTTGAAAAAATATGAATCTCACATGGTTGTAGCAAAAACTCACTAAGGTTGTCAAATCGAAGATAGGGAGCAACTACCAACATGCCACAAACAAGTAGAATCCGGCTTCATGATCCCCCTAGTTCTAAACAACTACCCTAGCATGCTTTATCCTAGAATCAACCAAACGTATTCTCAAACCGTGAATACCACGACCACCTAGTAAGGTTATTATTCAAAAGCAAGAGTCCAATGATTACAAGTCCAAGTCAAAAAAAAAAAAGAATGAAAGAGTGAAAAATAAAGCCTCAAAAAGCTATGTACAAAACCAAGAACAAAAAGAAAAGAAAAGGAAAGAAAAGAAAATAAAATATGGAAAACCAAGATAAAGGAAAAGTAGGAGAACAAAGAAAAGGACAAAGATGCAATCATAACACGTAGTTCCCAATCGACAAACAAGCGGTCAAATGGCCACATCGCCAAAGACCCCAAACACACTAGGTGTTATAATCATACATCCTCGAACCGTTCAACTCTCTTAAAACTAATCCTAATCTAAACAAGCAAGAAAAGTAAAGGAAGAAAATTAAAGAGATAAAACAAGAAAGGCCTCACCAAGCGTCCAAGCTATGCTGCAATAATAAAGGAGCAAGATCGACCTCCTCTAAGAAGCTTCGAAGACCAAAGCAGTGGTTAAGAGCAAGGTGATAAAAAGAAAAGAAAAGGAATATATACAAAATTAAATTGTTAGTAACTTCCAAACAAAAGCAAACAAAAGTAAATTTACGCGAAAACTATGTACAAAGAGCCAGGGAAACCATCATCATCATCATCAATAAAAAGGGACCACAAAACATCATCATCAAAAACTAAAACAACAAGATAGACAACATACCAACGAGACTACCAAGAGCAAAGCAAAAGAAATCCATCAAAGCCCTTTCAAACACATCCCCAAGAGTCCAAGGTGCCTCCCCAAAAACCTACCCTAAAACATCCTATTTGATTCCCCCCGTACAAAATAAAGGCATCGACCGCGATGCTTAAAAACATGCAAAGCTAAAAGGGAGGAAACAAAAAGGGAATCAGACAACCTAGGGGGAAACTATTGGCCACTAGGGCCGGCACCACCATCACCCACATCCCAACCTCCGGTATAACCGGGAGGGAACCCATAGCGACCCTTAAAAAGGTCAAGTTGAGATGTGGATAATTGGTCAAAAGGCTCCGGTTGCATACAGAGCTCGAGGTGAGTGGGGTGAACATAGTAGTAGTCGGGGTCACCTCGATAATCATTCCCCCCCGAGACCCGGTAGTCATAATGACCGGACTCATCTGGGAAGTAACGCCTTGGCTCATCAGGGTTATCAACCCCGGGCCAATATTGGACGTGGGGAGGTTGTCACCACCCCTAGATGGCAAGGGCCTTGTTGGGGCGGCACATAAGGGTAGTTCACCGAAGGAGTGACCTCCCCCCTACGCACACTAGCGTCATATAGGGCGCTAGTTTGAAAAGACAAAGTTTGATGGTTCGAATACATACCTTGCATGCTCAATTGCATGCGCTCCATATGCTCACGCGTAGCCTCCATCTCACGGAGATATGCATCTCCTTGGTAGTCTTGTTGGTGATGTTGTTGTCTTCTTCTTCCTCTTTGTTGCGGTTGTTGCTGTTGTTCTTCTTCCTCTTCATCATCATCACCATCTCCTTCTCCACCTTCACCATCATGCCCATCATCATCATCATCGTCCTCATCACCATCATCCTCCTCCATAACATTCTCAACCCTCCCGTCATCCTCGGTAATCCTCCAAACAATCCTAGCCTCACGAGTGATTGAGGTGGTAGTTGGATTTGGGAGCATACAATAGTGCACATTTCGCACTAGCTAAGAGTACCCACCGTTTCCCTTAGACTTAGAAACGAAGCGCAAGGTGTTAAGTTGCTTCATATCCAAGTACATGTCTTCACTCTTTCCTATCGGAGTGCAAGACCTAAGGAAACGCTCTTGCTTGAAATAATACACCAATCTAGTAATCATGCCACCACAATGAATCTCACCCGTCTTCTTCCCAGTGGCGATCAACTTACAACAATTCATGAAAAGATACCCAAAATTCAACATTGGCCCCAAATCCGGCCTTGTAGCCATCCAAAGCACCAAGATCTCCTCCCTCGAAAGCTTCCCAAGATCTTGCTTACTAAAAACTGTATACCCAAGAATCCGGTGGAGAATACGAAGAGCTGGGTGGATGATCTCATTAGCAAGCGATTCCTTAGAGTCAAACGACCTCTTCCTAGATATGGCTCTCTACCAAGCAACCTCGTTGTATTCGGTCTTGTGAAGGGCAACCAAGGGCTCAAAGATGTCGGTATTTGGGTTGAAACCAAGGGCTTTGTTGAATTCCACAAGGTTCATTGTATGCTTGGAATTGAAAAGTTGAAAAAAGAGATGATGTAGTCGGTATCCCCCGTCATATTAAACTCAAAGGTGGAGAAAAATTCAATGCATGGTTCCAAATAAGTTCGGGGGGATGACTTTACAAACTCAACCAAACCAAGATTATGGAACAAAATGTGAAGGTCGGCATCAACACCCAATTTCTCCATATCCTCGGGAAAATAGTTGCGGGACGGTTTAAATTTCCGGGATTTCATTTTATTATAGATAGGGGTGTGTTTAGCCCGGTTATGAAATTTGAGAGCGGGTAAAGGAGGATGTGGGGCATTATCTTGAGTAGTTTGGGTTTGAGGGGGTTCGGTGTTTGAAGGTTGGCCACGAGATGATTGGTCGGGTGATTGGTTTGAACTTTTCTTGCTACTCTTAACTCTCCTTAACAAATCCATATTTTCAAGCTCAACCAATACTATGAATCACAACGAATACCCAAATTCAACACTACCACCAACGTGAACAAACCTCCGTTCACAAGACCACCCAAAACCACCACAAACTACAAAGTACCTGTTACAAGCAACAAACAAGCAAAATTCCAACAACAACCAACAATATCAACAATCAATCACAAAAAGAAACACAAAAACATCCAAAATAATTCCAAAACCACCATACAAACAACCAAAAACAACATACTCAAGCTTAATCAAGGCCACTCACAACCAATACATAAAAATCAATTGAAATTGACAAAAATAAAACAAAGGTGAGAAATATACCAAGATTGAAGACTCAAAGCAAGCACAAAACTGAGTAGACTCGAAATTCCCGAAGAAAACCACGAGAAAGAAGAGCGAACTTGATGAAAATGGAGTATGAAGGAAGTTTGGATGGAAATTCAAGAGAAAATAAGGGTGAATTTGAGTAAAATTGAGTGAAAGAGATGATTTGGGGGTTAGGGTTTGAGAGGAGGAAGAGAGAGAATGGGGAAAATTAAGAGTGAAAGGGAAAATAAGAGAGGAGAGAGAAAGAGAGAGGAACCGGGTAATATTAAAACCCAGATCCCCGCGCCCTCTCTCGACAAAGCCGCACCCGCTCCATATTTGCCGCGCCCGCGGAGAGACCGCGAGGCAACCGCGGAAAGTTTCTGGAAAATCCGAATTTTTCTTACCTGACCATGTGCAGCGCCCTCTCTAATTCTCCCGCGCTCGCTCCAAAATTGTCGCGCCCGCGGAGAGACCGCGGAGAGATCGCAGAGAGTTCCTGATCCAATTTTAGAAATTGAGTCGCGCCCTCTCTAAATTTCCCCCACGCTCTCTCTAATTTACCCGCGCCCGCAGAGAGCCCTCGGAGTGACCGCAGAGAGCTACTGATCCGCTTCCCACAATTGAAAGCTAGGGCACCCGAGGCCTCTCCAAGCCCGCGGGGTGCCCTCTCCCCTGCACTCTAAAACCTCTTATCACCCCAACAAATACATTTAGTCCATATATGATGAATGAAGGCTCCCTACAAAACAAACCAAAAACACAAGAAAGGGGTAAGAGCAAAAATCAACAACAAAAAAAAAACCAAAAATAAAAGAAAGAAAGGAAAAGAGAATAAACGTGAGAATCCGGGTTGCCTCCCATAAGCGCTTTTGTTTAACGTCGTTAGCTCGATGTTACCACCCCACTCAAGGTGGCTTGAAAAGAATCATTTGATGAATAAGGCCAACAAAGACTCCATCAAAATATTTCTTAAGCCGATGACCGTTAACCTTGAAAGAAGATGAGGAATCTAAAGGAGAAATCTCCACGGTGCCATTAGCAAAAACATCTTTCACCAAGAAAGGACCACTCCATTTTGACATGAGCTTTCCGGGAAATAACATCATTCTCGAGTGGTAGAGGACGACTTTATCTCCCACACAAAACTCCTTCTTTTCAATAAGCTTATCATGAGCTTCTTTGGAACGAGCTTTGTAGGTGCTAGCACAGTCGTAAGCATCAAGTCTAAGCTCCTATAGCTCATGAAGGTCCAAACACCTTTTCTCCCCCGCACTTTCTAAATCAAAGTTTATCTTTTTTATTGCCCATAAAGCACGGTGTTCAAGCTCCACCGAGAGATGGCAAGACTTGCCATAGAAAAAGCGATATGGAGTGGTACCAATAGGCGTCTTGAAAGCCGTCCTATAAGCCCAAATAGCATCATCTAACTTGTCCGACCAATCCTTTCTATTCCTTGCAACCGTCTTCTCAAGAATGAGCTTAATTTGACGATTGGAGACCTCGACTTGGCCACTCTATTGAGGATGATATGGGAGGTCGAACCGCTGATGTACTCCATGTTTCCTCACCATCTTTTGGAAGGCGTTGTGAACAAAATGAGATCCGTTATCGCTTATCACAGCCTTAGGTACGCCAAACCTTGGGAAGATGATTTTGTTGAACAACTTCAACACTACTTTCTGGTCATTAGTAGGGGAGGCAATGGCCTCAACCCATTTAGAAACATAGTCCACAGCCTCAAGTATGAATTGATTACCATATGAAGATGGGAATGGTCCCATGAAGTCAATCCCCTAAACATCGAACACCTCTAGCTCAAGAATGGGCTGTTGAGGCATCTCATTCCTCTTGGAGATATTCCCAACCCTTTGACATCGGTCGCATGACTTTACAAAGCCCCATGAATCTTTGAAGAGATGTGGCCACCATAAACCACATTGAAGAACCTTAGTGGTGGTTTTTGAAACGCCCATATGACCGCCACTTGGATCTGAATGGCACATCTTTAGAACACTTGGCACCTCTTCATTCGGGACACAACGCCGAAACAAGCCATCCACCCCGCGTTTATACAAGATTGGTTCATCCCACAAGTAATGTCTTGCCTCCCTCTTGAGCTTCTTCTTTTGGTTCATGAAGAAAGAAGGTGGAAACTCCCCACATGCTAGAAAGTTCACCAAGTCGGCATACTATGGGAGATCCTTAACCTTAATGGCATACAAGACATCACCAATCATTCTATCTTCAATTGGTAGACCATCATCATGAATTTGATCACCCTCAAGGCGAGAAAGATGGTCCGCCACAACATATTCCGCACCCTTCTTATCCCTAATCTCTATTTCAAAAGTTTGTAATTCAAGAACCCAACGAATCAACCTTGGCTTGGACTCTTTCTTGGCAAATAATTTCTTGAGATCCGCATGATCCGTGAAGAAAATGGTCTTGGAACCCAACAAATAACACCGAAATTTCTCGAAAGAGTGAACAATGGCCAAGAATTCTTTTTCTGTTGTTGTGTAATTCTTTTGGGCCCCATTTAGTGTCTTGGACATATAGTAAATGACATAAAGCTTCTTGTCCACACGTTATCCCAAAATACCTCCAATTGCCCAATCACTAGCATCACACATCAATTCAAATGGTAGATCCCATCTTGGGGCTTGAACAATGGGGGTAGAGATTAATGCCTTCTTCAATCTATTAAATGCTTCCCAGCATTTATCATCAAAAACGAATTCAACATCTTTTTGAAGAAGATCATTAAGGGGCTTGGCAATGAGTGAGAAATCCTTGATGAATCTTCTATAGAAACCCGCATGACCCAAAAATGATCTCACTCCCTTGACATTCACCGGAGGTGGAAGCTTCTCAATAACCTCAATTTTGGCCTTATCCACCTCTATTCCTTTATGAGAGATCTTATGCCCAAGCACTATCCCTTCCTCGACCATGAAATGGCATTTCTCCCAATTCAAGACAAGATTAACCTTTACACACCGAGACAAACATTTCTCAAGATTAACTAGGCACTCTTCAAATGAAATCCCACCTACGGAGAAATCATCCATAAACTCCTCCATTTCTTCCTCCAACGTGTCTCCAAAAATGCTCATCATGCATCTTTGGAAAGTTGCAGGGGCATTACAAAGGCCAAAGGGCATTCTCCTATAGGCAAAGGTCCCGAATAGCCATCAAGGAAGCAATAGAACTTGTGCCTTGTTAGTCTCTCTAACATTTGACTAATGAATGGAAGGGGAAAGTGATCCTTTTTGGTGGATGTATTTAGACGTCTATAGTCTATACACATCCTCCAACCGGTGACCGTCCTAGTTGGAATGAGCTCACCACTCTCATTCTTGACTACGGTCATACCCCCCTTCTTAGGAACGACATGAACGAGATAAACCCACCTATAGCTTGAGATGGGGAATATGATTCCTGCATCCAAGAGCTTGGTGATCTCTTTTTTCACCACCTCTCCCATCTGAGGGTGTAGCTTTCTTTGCCGTTCAATAGAAGGAAGGGCGCCTTCCTCAAGCGTTATGTGGTGCATACACAAAGCGGGGCTTATACCTTTAAGATCATCGATAGTATAGCCCAAAGCACCTTGGTGCTTTCTCATGACACAACATAACGCTTGAGCTTGGCTTCTCGCTTAAGGATGCACTAACAATTATGGGGTAAGTGGAATTTGGGCCTAAGAATTCATACCTAAGGTGTGATGGTAGAGGTTTGAGCTCTACCATAGGCACACCTTTACCTTCTTTTGTTGCGGCCGCTTGCAAAGCTTCATGGCTTGAGATCTTCAAGCACAATTGTTCATCCACTTCCTCCATGGTTCCATTAAGCAATTCCTCATACAATTCTACCTCCTTGCATGGTACACCTAGCTTGTCTTTGTTCAACAAAACATTCTCAAGAGCATTGTTAGAGGTGAGCAAGTGCTCATGCATGGAAGACACAACATGATCAAGAGAGTCAATCATCATGCAATTTTCAAGAGAAGAACTTGGATATTTCATGCTTTCGTTCAAATCGAATTCTATGACCTCATCTCCTATCTTAAGGGAAATCTTTGCACACTTTACATCTATCATAGCACCCGAGGTAGCAAGAAAGGGTCTACCTAGAATAATTGGAATGGTAGCATCTTCATCCATTTCTAAGACAACAAAATCCACCGGGAACACAAACTTCCCAACCCTCAATGGAACATCTTCCACTTTACCTTTTGGAAACTTGATTGACCTATCGGCTAGTTGCAAGGTAATGTTAGAAGGTAAGAGTTCCCCTAGACCAAGTCTTTGATAAACCGATTATGGCATTAAGTTTACAATAGCTCCTAAGTCACATAAGGCATTATCAAATTGCATCTTGTTAATAGCACAAGGGATGGAAAAGTTTCTGGGGTCTTTCAACTTGGGTGGCATTTTGTTCATGATGATTGCACTACAATTTTCAGTCAAATTGATTGTCTCCACAACATCACAAGTCCTCTTTCCGCTCAAAATGTCTTTGAGGAATTTGGCATAATTAGGCATTTGGTTGATTACATCGGTGAAAGGTAGAGAAAGGTGAAGTTGTTTGAGCATATCAATAAACCTCCTAAATTGCTCATCCAATTTGTGTCTCATGAATTTTTGGGGATAAGGGAGCTTGGGTTTCACAATCTCTTTCTCTACACTCACCTCTCTTGGTGTCTCAACCACAACCTCATCTAAAGATGCTCCACTTCCCTCATTCTCAACCAAAGCTTCCTTGGGGACCTCCTTGTTATCACTCCTCCTAGGCAATCTCTCCTCAGGAACCTTACCACTCCTTGCAACAATAGCATTCACGGGTTTCTTGGGATCTAGGCCTTGAGAAGGTGGAGAAGAAGGGCTTGCTTGGTCTTTCAAAGCACTAGCAAGTTGAGAAATTCGGTTTTCGAGCATTTTGTTGTGGGTCATCATTTCATTGAACTTCTTGTCACTAACGGCCATATATGTGTTCAACAACTTGGTTTGATTTTCAATTATTTCCTCCAAATTGGTCCTAGAAGAAGATGATTGTGAATAGGAATTTTCACCTTGAGTCTTTGAAAAAAATCCGGGTGGGGGACCTCTTTGAGAATTATTTTGAAAATTGCCCCTACCTTGGTTGTTCCAATTACCCCTATTTTGATTTTGACGATAACCTTGATTATGGTTTCCACTACCTTGGTTATGATTTCCATAACTTTTGTTTTGATTACCATAATTTTGGTTTTGATTTTAACTACTATAACCTTGATTGTTATAGTTGCCACGAGAACCTTAGTTCCCTTGGTTCCTATAACCACCACTTTGGTTATAGTTGTCAAAATTACCTTGGTTTTGGTAATTCCTATTCCATTAACCTCTTTGATTATTAAACCTTTTCACATTATTATTTGACACATAATTCATATGCTCACTCTCACTATTATCAAAATCATCACCACATTCCGGAGAAGCATGAGGGCAATTACAAGAGTCATGATCATAAGATCCACATGCATCACAAAAAAAGCAACCACTAGGCATATTATTTGAAGAGGGAGGGGGTTGAGAAATAGAAAAGGTACCTCTCCCCTTAAATTGGGAGGGAGAATTCGAAGCTTGAGAAGAAAAGGAACCTTCCAACTTGGCCTTGATTGCGGTCATTTCTTTCCTCAAGGTTGTCATTTGTGAGGATAAGTTGTTGATCGCATTTAGATGGTCTATAGAGTACACCGAAGAGCCACTCTTGCTAGTTGAATCCCTCTCACCATCTTGCCAATCTCTATACTACTTAACCACGTCCTCTATAGTGTCCACCACTTCCTCTTCCGTCCGATTCATTATGAGACCTCCGGCACCTCCATCGAGGCATGATTTTCCTTGAGGACTTAGGCCACCATAGAAAATTTGAATGACTTGATAAGTTGGAATTCCGTGGTGGGGACATTCCCTTTGATACTCCTTATACCTCTCCCATGCTTCGTAGAGGCTTTCATTAGGTCTTTGCTTGAACCCTTGAATCAAAGCTCTAGCCTCCGCCGTTTTCTTTTGTGGGTTGAATCGGGACAAGAATTCCTTGGTGACTTCGTCCCATGTTCGAAGTGAATTTGGCTTTACCTCCTTATCAAACTACTCCAAGGCTCGGCCTATGAGAGAAAATGGGAACAACTTTAGCCGGATGAATTCTTGAGAAACTCCATTCACTTTGATAGTATTGCAATACTTTCCGAACACCTTGAGATGGTTCAACGGACTCTCATTCTTAGCTCCGCTATATTGTCTCCTTTCGATCAAAGAGATCATCGCCGGCCTAATTTCGAAGTCATTCGTCGGTGTTGTAGGTGGAGCAATTCCACTCTCAAACTTGTACGCACCGGGAATTCCCAATTCTTTCAAAGCAACTCTTGGTTGATCTCCCATACTTAGTTCCTCTTCAAATCCTTCTTCGCTTGAAGAACTAAATTCAAAGGATCGACTAGCAGTTCTTCTCCTCAAAAGAGTCCTTTTGATTTCCGGGTCAAAAGGCACAATGGATCGATCACGAGCTCTATGCATGCAAAACTCAATGAAAATATTAGTAGCACGGCTAAAAATGTAGCCTTAAGAAACAAAATCTTTTTGTATTTTTTTTTTCAATTAAAATGAAATAGACTCAACAACTAAAGCTGAGCACCAATTTCACTCCCCGGCAACGGCGCCATTTTGATAGAGGAAAAAACTAGTCGTTAATAGCCTATCCCAAAATCAAACACTATTTATAAAATCATAAACAAACCTAAAACGAGTATAGGTAAGTATAGGGTCGAACCCAAAGGAGTTAGTTGATGTTCTCTTTAGCCTAAATCAAGCTATTTCGGAGATTGAAGTGAGAAAATAGTTGGTGTTATGATAGCAAAACTAGACTAATCAAGTAATTCAATAAGCCAAATGCTAGGGATATTGGTTCCACATGGTAATTCAATAATCGTGCTAATCGACAATTTCTTCGATTGATTCAAGCATTGCAAAGGACAAACAATAGAAGCAATCAAGAGAGTTCAAGAGCTATCTCCTAGAGGTCAAACTAGGGGTCACTATGAGTGGCTAACCAAGGAAATTCACAATTGAACTCAATCAATTAAAGCAATTCTCAAATTGATGGATCATGTCATTAAGAAATGCAATGCAATCTAGATTAATCTTATAGGTTAATCATTCCTAATCTAATTAATCACATGCAAAACTATGTCAACCAATTTAATTGAAACAACAATTCAATCAATCAAAGATCATCAACTAGCACAAATTATCAATCAAGCATGCTTCCCCTTCTCCCTAGCAACTAATCTACTCACTAATCATGGTGTAACTCAAGAACAAATCACTAGACTTAGCATTGATCATCATTCTAAATAAAAATCAAGAGAAAGCAATATCAACTACAATATCCAATTCAAATACAAGCAATACTAACAATCAAAGATGAAACTAAATCAATCAAGTAAGAGATGAACTAGAAGAAGAAAATCTTACTAACATTAATGATTGAAAATGAAGAAATCCAAGCACAAATGATCCAATGTTGAAATACAAATCCAAATCCAAGAACTTCTCTCTAACTTCTCTCTAATTTCTCTCTCTAGAATTAAGCTAATGAAAATTATCTAAAAGTTAAGTTCAAAAAAAGGAATTACAAGTGTATTTATAGGCAAAGAAGAAAAACGGGATTCCCGCGCCCTCTCCAATAAACCCCGCGCCCGCGGAAAAATGGGTACGGAACCCATTAAAAATTCCGCGAGCTTCCTGGGCAACACCTGCGTCCGCGGGTCTTATATCTCGCGCCCGCGACAAAAGCACCTGCTCCCGCGGCAAGACCGCGGCGAATCCCCTGCTCCCAAAGGATGATCAGAGGGCCGCGGTCTCTCTGGTAAGAGCGGGCTCTCCAATCTTCCCGCTCCCGCGGCCAGACCGTTTAGAGTTTTTGGTCGAAATCTGCCACTTTTGTGCAAATGAGCCCGCGCCCGCGACCTTTATACTCGCACCCGCGGCAGACTGGCAGGGTTTGATGCCCTCTCCATGCCCTTTCTGAGCCCTCTCCAAGCCGATTATTTCCTACTTGCTTAGTTATTATAGCCCAACTTGATTCCCTTGCAAAGACAAATCCTAGATACCTACAAAAACAAACAACGAAAAGGAATATAAAAGAGAAAAAGAACCAAATAAAAGGAAAACAAGAAGAAAACACGAAAAACACAAGGAAAGAAAGAAAGAAAGAAAGAAAGAGATTAAAGGAAAAAGGACCAAAAATAAGTTAAAAAAGCATAAAAAAGGAAGATGAAATCATCCTAAAAGACTACCCTATGAGTGCCATAAATGACACTCATCATTGCGCAATTTCCAGGTTTAATTAATTTTAAGTCCGTACTAATTACTATGTGGAAATAAAAACCCTCGGTCATAGGTTAAATAAAATGAGCAAACACATGTGGGTTAGCACCAAATAAACCACGTAGCTTTTAGTCACGATGATGTAAAAAAAGAGTTCGCAACCTAAGGTCAAGATCTATGTTCAACTATTATTCAAGATTTGGGTGTCAAAAAGGTACCATGGTTAAGAGTTTGGACGCGTTAGCAAGGAAGCCTCCCTTGAGGGTGTATGCCAACGGGCGGCTCCGCGTGTTTGTGATGAAATCGAACTTGACTCCATGGTTTGGGTGGAGTTAATAACTCGGATGAACCCTTATTGCCATGAATGTTTTTGGGTTGATAGATCTTAAATCCCCCGAGGCTAAGACGTATGTTGAACACACATGTTTTTTCATAAAAACCGAAGGAAGTTGACTGTGAGAAGAGAAAATAAGCCACCGGACTAATTTGAGGACTGCCGTGACACGACAGAGTGTAGCGTGTCATGGTGCTGCACACCGCGTGACACGGCAATTTCTGGAGTGGCGCGGGAGTCAGAAAATCTGAATGGTGCCCTGTTTTCCTTCGTTCGCAATCAAGTTATTCAATTTTTCCTACGGGACAGACCTAAATGCGACGGTAAAACGTCTATGCTTATGCAAAAATGTCAAATTAATCACAGGAATTTTTTTCAAGAATCTTTCAAGTCTCATCCACTCATCTTAATTAAATACCGATCACTCAAATCGATAAATAACCAAGAATCCTCCCTAGTGGAGTTACCAAATTGTAGGCGTCGTTCGAAGTGCGCCTATGTTAAAGCATGTGTGAATATTCTTGGCACTCATAGGAAGTGGAAATTGACATATACGATTAGGGACAAAGCAAAGTAGGGAGCCGCCAACAAGTTTTTAAGGAACTTGTAAACCGTTCACGGATCATTATAAGGCAACCACAAAAAGGGACAACGATAGGCAACAACGATTAACCCGTGAAGGTTACACCCCATTCATAATCCATGATATTACTAACTCCATATGATTTGGAACCACGAAAGGAGGATCGGGGATGATGGTACGAAGTGAGTCATGGAGTCACATTCGCCCGTATTGGCCTCTACTCGATTCTTTTTGTGAAAAGTAATTCCTGCGATCTCAAAGGCATACAAACAAAATATTCAATTTGCTCCAAACTATTATTAGGCTAAATTGGTTTAATATTAATGCAACATATAATTCTAAAATATTGTGATCACTTGATTTGATAACAAGATTAAAAAAGAACCTAAACCGGTCGTCCAAATTATCTTATTAGGCGTGATTTTCAATTACATATATCCTTTAAACATGCAATATGGTGATCAATAAATATAATAAAATAAGCATTAATATTGAAAACAATTCAACAATAAATCAAATGACATAAAATCGTTAGAAAAATAATAGAAATAAAAGGAACATAATTCTTATTTTGATTTTGTTTGCTTGCAACTATAAAATAATGAACGAGTTATTAACTTCAAGGAAAAATAACAAAGCAATAATTAAATTAAATTAAATTAAAGAAAGTTGGTTTCGGGCCAAACCCTCAAACAGTTCTACCTTTCACGCCTTAGTTTAAGGACGGAACCTCGAGTAAAGTATGGACTCCTTGGAGTGTTTGAAGAAAGAATTTTGAAAGAATAAGGGTAGGCTAGTGTTTAGGCAACAGCATAGAAGAGAGAAAAGGAGAGTTAATTGATGCCCTGTACATCAGAAATGAGGGGGTATTTATATAAAAAATTAGTAGTAGGAACACACAGAACCCTAAAAAGATAAAAACCCTAAGAAAAAAACATCGCGACACGGCAGAGCACACTGTGACACGGTGCCAAGCAGCGTCACACAGGGGAAATTCCCATGACACTGGGGAAAACAGAGTGTCGTGGGAAATAATTAGGTTACGGAAGATAAAACGCGTGAAGTGTTTACGCGGAAAGGACACAGAGTGGCCCCGTGTCACAGCACAGACACTATGTCGCGGGGAATCCCACCGTGGCGCGGCATTAAACCCCGTGACGCGGGAAACTATGCATCCATTTTTCGGTCTAAATAAATTTTTGCCCTAATGTCGTTTAGCCTTTTTAAGTACTGATTGATAATTTCGGGCCATTTCTGATTTATTACTTATTAATTGGACCATAATAATAAAATAAAAAGGTTTGGGCCAAAATAATAAATAAAATAAAAAAGGTTTGGGCTAAAATTAAAAATAAACTATGCTTAAACTAAACATCAAGACTGATCCATGGACTATTTAAAAACTGAATTTAATTAAATACGAATTTTTAAGCACTCTCGGGATTAAATACTGAACCCGACCAATAATTGCGGTGAAAGATTGTTCATCATCGGGTTTGGTTTCGGGGAGACATTTTTAGGTGTCTATAGTAATCAAAGAGACTTTCTCCCTCTACCATTATCTTTGTGATCATTTGGTTTTATTTGTGATTGCTAATTTGTGGTTGTACCTTAATCCTACCTTTATTTTGTGTTAGCTTAATTAAGAATCCACTATTTCATTTATCTTGGTGATTGTTGAGATAGGTTTATCTTGTTTTGTTGATTTAAAATTGTGGTTTCTTGAATATTCCCCCTTTTTCTTGTGTTTCCTTGGTTTTTTCATATCACTATATCTACTTCTAGGAATTTGCAAGCCAATTAATTTTGTTTTTGTTAAGCACATGTTCGAACCCATTGTGGCTAAATTTATAAATTGTAAGTTAATTGCAGTATAATTTTGAGTTTTGTTTTTTATAATTTCACTTTGTTACAATTGGACTTATTTAATTCAACGAATTGTATGTTTATTTAGTTTTAGGATTGCAATGGACTTGAGCTATTCATATTCAGATAACGCAATTTCCAATGGTGATCTGGATTTGGTAATAATAGATTACACTTCAACTTATTATGTTAAAGCGAGAACGTTTACTAATTATTACTATACAGTGACAAATTTAGGCATTGGGTCTAATCTCAAAAAGGAGAAGGGATAGTAAGAAGGTATGAACGGATACCAAACTTGTGTTTTAGAGAGCTTGTGATGATTCATGTTACATACCGAACTAGGTTTACAGGACAACATCGAGTGTTAGAGCTAATGGGAAGCTTGTAGAACTTAGCCCTGAGATTTTCGAGGTATTGCAAAGTTCAATTTACACTGTCTGATTGTGCCAATATTATTATTTTAAAGTTTTAGGTTGCTTACTACGTGGATTGAACAGGACGATCACTTGACTGTGGGTGGGTTAGTTAAAGCTAAAGGTAGAGTCTCGATATATCAAGTAAGGGGTAGGAGTAAGGTTTGTTACTGTTTTATTATCTAAGTTGTAAAAATGGTAAGACCATTGGTTTCTATGTTGAAGTTGGTTGACCGGAATTTTTGGTATTGACATGTATTGTATGAACCAAATTTAACATGTTGTATTGAGTCATTCGGTAGAATATGTCAAAAGTTGGATGAAACAAGAAAGAAGTGGGTGCATAACATGGGATTTGGGGGAATGATTTACCTAGCATCAAGCATGCAACTTCCTAGACTGCTAGCCTATTGGATATTGAGTCGTTGTGATCCATTGAACAAGAATCTAATGTCTCCTGATGGTCAGTAGTTAAAGTTGTCCCAAAATCAAGTCCATTGGGTCATAGGCCTTCCTAATAATGGCAAAGTTGTACCGTTGAAGAAGAGTGTGGTTGGAAAGCTGCGTCTGAAGGTTGAAATGTTGTTGAACAAATACAGCCAATCTTGGGAGACCACAAATAGCATATATAAAGGAAAGGTATATACTGCTAAGGGTATATATACAATTAACTCATGCCGAATGAAACGGGTTGAGAGTGAGTGGGAAGATGACGAGGAAATCAAATTTAAGACATTATTTCTCATTTTGTTCTTGCTCATGATTCTTTGCATGACTCAGTCACCACGATTGTTTTCTGATCTTATCCCTGCAATGACGTGTGCAATGGAATGTGATTAGTATGATTGGTGTAACCTTGTATTCACAAAATTTATGGGTAGTGTCATGAGATTTTCAAAAAGGTTTTATTCCATAGGCTATGCTAGTAGCAGCAGGGGTTGTTTATTGTTCATTGTGGTTAGTGAACTGATATCATTCGAAGCATACTCTTTTAAATATCTTTCTATCTCGTATAAATGATTAATATTTTCTTGTGTAGGTTTATTATCTGGACAATTTTAATAGAGACCCTGTGAAGTGGGTTGTTTATTCAAGGATGAGTGTATGGGATATACAAACATTAGTGCTGTTGCCAAGCTTGATTGTCTCTATGCAAACAGTGACTGCGGAAAGCTAGGGGTAAGTAATGATAGATTCACCTCACTTGTGGGGTAAGTAAGTAATACATCATTGACATCATTATTAGACTAATGTTCGTGTACCTGCTTAGATGTTGGATGTAGCGTACGGGGAAAGACATCCAAGGGATTCCTCATAGTGACAGTCCTTTTACCGGTGTCCGTTTTCTGGTAAACATTAGTTATTGCAAGTAATTTTTAATACGTTTTATGATATTATTGATTTTATGGTTTTATACTTTCATCAGGTTTTTACTTCTAGATTATCAGAAACGTCGCAGGTGAAGCCTAGGAGGAAAAGGAGACTGAATCACACCGGAGAACTGTGGTTTACAAAGTGTATTGCTCCTATAAATGGGAATTTTTGTATAAACATAGATAAGCAAATTCCAGAGGAAGGTCTATACGATGATTGAATATCTGCAGCTCCTAACTCCACTCGTACTATGATATGGTAGTTTGGATGAGTAAACAGTATAGTCAGTCAGTTGTGACGTGATTAGCGGCATTGTACTCTACAAAACGAGAATTTCATTTGTTTGATTAGCGACATTGTACTCTACAAAACGTGAATTATTTATTACCTTGTTTCAGTCATTGGTTTACTTACGCAATAGTTTATATGAGACACATCTAATTTCGTCTAGGTTAATGTTATACTTACCTCTGTTTTTATTAGTTGACACGTATTTCTTTTTAGGATGTTTTTTGTAGTTGACACGTTGCCTTTTTGGGTAAGTTTTATACCTTGCTTTTTAAGTGTACCCCACTTGATTTATAATTCTCTCTCACCCTCTCCCTCTCACTAATATGTGTGCCTAAATTGAACGTGTCAACTAAATAGAAACGGAGGAAGTAAACTATAGGACCCACGTATTTAAACCAAATTCATTTGGCCCATGTGCAAGAATGCAAATTCATTTGGCCCATGTGAAAGAATGCAAATTCATTTGGCCCATATGTTATACAGACCCATAAAAGGGGGCATGATACAGTACTTCACTGGCCTGTATTTAATTAAGTCAATACATTATATAGGGTCCTTATATCCAATTCAATTGACATTAAGAAGCCCATTGGGGTTTTTAGTTTAACGCCCAAATGCATGTTACCTAATAGTATGAATAAATGAGCTAATGTTATACGTGCAACAAAATGAAAATTTAATAGGACATAGACCGTCACACATAAATATGGGCCGATCATGACAAGGATTTTTTTTTATTTATTTTTGACAGAGATCATGACAAGGAATTAGAAATATAGCCCAACATGTTTATAAATTGAAAGATCTAATTTAAAAACAATAATAGAATTACTTCACAACTATCAACATTAGAAGTAGGACCCAAAACATTTATAATTTGAAACACCTCATTTGTGATAATGATATAATTAATGCACAACTCCGTACATTTGACTATGAAACTATTGCCATATTCCAGCTGTTTATATCACCTATGTCGTCTGCTGAACTAAATTTTATGTCACTAGTAAAGATTTACAACGTAACTCTGTCATTAGCTTCTTTACTAGAACTCACATACATTGCAAAGCAATTTGTTTGTTTTTTTTTTTTTTTTTTATTACATATAACACGAGCCATCTTACAAACACTCTTGTTTCAGTCAACAATAACATATATGGCACATGTAACTTCACAATGTGTTTTAGATATGGTAGGAAGGTATCTCTTTCCATATCTCTACAATTCCACACCATTAATGTTTTTTTGACTTTTGCCGTCGTTGTATTCTTAGTCGCAGAGAATTCTATCGATAATATCCTGCCATCCAGTTAACGGACCCCGAGCCATTCCCATCTCGTGGCGATGCAGGTGAAGCAAACAAAATTTTCTGTAAAGTATAATTTCAAATCATCTGAGTAACTCTTTATATGTAGTTAAAATTCACCACTCGACACAACAAATTTTTCCAGTATATGTGGTGTAGACACCTAAAAATGTCTCCCCAAAACCAAACCCGATGATGAACAACCTTTCACCGCCATTATTGGATGGGTTGAGTATTTAATCTTGGAATGCTTAAATTCATATTTCCATTTCATAAAACCAACCCAACTCCTATCCCATTTCCCCAAACCATAACTTATTTTCCTCTTTTCGTGCCTTTAAACCCACAATAATTCATTTTGTGTCCTTTAAAATCATTCATTTCTTGTCCTTTTTATAAATACATTTATTCTAGTTTATTTTGGTCCATAATATGGGTCTAATTATTGAATAATTGGATGGGGTTTGAAAAGATCTTTCCAACGATATATTATAAGTCCAAATCCGAGTTATAACGAATAAGTTTTGACCAAAATATTAAACTGAGCCCAAACCGAACCTAAGCCCACCTTACCTACGACCCAATGATCATGTGGAGGTTCCAAATTATTTAATCTCATTCCTAAACCAATTAGGATTAATTGGAGGCTTCTATAAGTTTCTAAAATATATTAATTATCCTTTTGAAAAGATAAGATTAAAGAGTTTGAAATTGAATAAAACTTTTCTTTTTGAAAATCCTATTTCTTTCCGAATTGAAAGACGTTCAAAGATAGTCAGATATGATTTTTGTTCCTCATATTTTTTTTATCTAAAGTTTATATGGTTGGATATCCCTTAAAATTATCTTTCCAATGATATATTATAATATCAATTCCGAGCTATAACGGAAAAGATATGAATAAAATGTCAAACTCTATCCAAAACTGACACCGTCTCACTATTTCGGACATATCTTTTGTTCTACAAAATATTTTAATCTGATTCTAATTGGGTTAGAAAGTATACTTCAAGATATTTCCAACTATATCATATTTATCATATTCTAATTTCTAGATCAAAAGATATGATAAAAACAAAAACCGCAAAAACTGCTGTTTATCGAGCTTTATTCCGATTTAATTCGGATCTTATCTTGTTTTTTCGACCCTTCTTTTTTCTATATAAATAGAGGTCATATCACCCCTTTTTCAATAATCAACAAGATTGATCACAAAATAATTCTCTTCTCCCACTTTAGCCTAAACACTAGCCTCCCTATTTTTTCATTCCTTCCCCTAAGCACTCCAAGGAGTCCATACAATACCCGAAGTTATAAACTTAAACCAAGGCGTGAAAGTTATAATTAACTGAGGGTTTGGACCAAGTCAACTCTACATTTATTTAATTTAATTATTTCAATTCGATTTATATTTTTATTGAAGTTACTAACAATTTATTCAAGATGTAGCAATTTAAAGGAACGCGCGAAATGTGAGTAATTAATTAGGTAATTTAATTACTCTCATTTTATTTTCTTATTGTTAGAATCATGATTAGGTTTTTTTATATTTGATTTGACTCGCATTATTATTGTCCAATTGCTTCCAATATTAATGTTAATTATATTATTTATTATGATCACCATATTGCATGTTTAAAGGAATATGTAATTGAAAATCACGCCTAATAAGATAATTTGAACAATCGGTTTAGGTTCCTTTTTAATCTTGTTATTTAATTCAAGTGATCACAAATATTTTAAAATTATGTGTTGCATTAATATTTAACCAATTTAGCTTAATAATAGTTTGGAGCAAATTGAATCTTTGTTTGTATGCCTTTGAAATCGCAGGAATCAATTTTCACTATAAGAATCGAGTAGAGGCCAATACGGGCAAATGTGACTTCATGACTCACTTTGTACCATCATCCCCGATCCTCCTTTCGTGGTTCCAAACCATATGGAGTTAGTAAACTCATGGATTATGAATGGGGTGTAACCTTCACGGGTCAATCGTTGTTGCTTATCGTTGTCCCTTAATCGTGGTTGCCTTTATGATCCGTTAACGGTTTACAAGATCCTTAAAAACTTGTTGGCGGTTCGCTACTTTGCTTTGTCCCTAATTGTTGTCCCTAATCGTAATGTCAATCCCCACTTCTTATGAGTGTCAAGCATATTCACCACATGCTTTAACGTAGGCTCACTTCGAGTGACGCCTACAATTTGGCGACTCCACTGGGGAGGACTCTTGGTTATTTATCGATTTGAGTGATCGGTATTTAATTAACATGAGTGGATAAGACTTGAAAGATTCTTGAACTATATTCCTGTTATTTAATTGGCATTTTCACCAATGCATATGCAATTTTAGGTCACCTATTTTGCCACAATAGTATGTGTTCTACGTATGTGCCTAGCCCGGGGGATTTATGCTCTATCAACCCGAAAACGCTCATGGCAATAAGGGTTCATCCGAGTTTTTAAATCCATCCAAACCATGGAGTCGAGTTCGATTTTATCACGAGCTCGCGGAGCCGCCTGTTGGCATACACCCTCAAGGGAGGCTGCCTTACTAACGCGTCCAAACTCTTAACCATGGTAACCTTTGACACCCAAAAGCTTGACCGTAGTCGAACATAGAACTTGACTTTAGGTTGCGAATTTCATTGCATCATTCGTGACAATGTGCTTATATGTGCATTTTTTTTTACTTTTTATTTTATTTTATTTTTTTTCTCTTATAAAACCTTTTTTTTATTATTAGAGTCAAACCATAGATTTTTTTTTTTAGTCACCCGGATTTTTATTCCTGTATACTGCACAAGAGTCAACTTGTTTTTGTCATAGACGGAGTTCTAGAAAGAGTTACGTGTCGTGATACCTATGGATCTGTATCCTGGAGTTTTTTCTTTAATTTGGAGTTGGTTTGGTCCCAATCAGAGTCACAGATAAAAAGTTATAACCGATATACTACAGCCTGTCCAGTTTAGGTGTCTTTTTAGCGTCAACTTTCTTTTTTTTTCTTTAATTTTTTTTTCTTGTGATCGATATTTGTGCTAACCTTAACATGTGTTCCTTGACTTTGATTGTGGTTGATCTTATTTATGACTAAAGATTGCCAATGGACCGTTTTCACCTAGTAAACTACATAAACATTAAAATTGGACAAAATTAATCAAGTTAGTTTATCTTTTAGTCTTCCGTGCTATTTGGTCATTGGGTCCTTTGTTTTTCACAACGTCCTCATGTATAGCCATGTGATCATACCACGAGTCTTAATAAACTTTCCTAATCACACATGTTGAGTCATTGCACACACTTTGTCTCCGAGTAATGCACCATATTGTTTATGATCATATATTAGGACCATGAATGCATCGTTTTCCATCATAATAGGAATGAGTGGAGTATTTCCCATCAGTTTTCGAAATTGTTTCATACACTCTTCCTTTTCCATTCGAGTATTGAGTGAATGCATTAGTGAGTTCATCCTTACACAATACTTGTGTCTAAAATCACTAGGCAATAGTTGGAAGAATAAGGGGAACGTCACTCCTTCCTTCTTCCCTTCCAATTAAAGCATCAACAACAACAAACTTTTTTCCTCACCAGGCGACAAGAAGTTACTCATAAACAGCCATGAAGACAAAGCACGATGCAAGCTTTTTACCAAGATTTCATGTTTTCTTCTTCTTTTGTTTCAAACACTCCCCCCCTAAAAAGTCTAGCATATGTTCTCCTTATCCATGTGTCTATGTGTCACATTTCTTACCTTCTTCATAAATGAGCATCTCTTTCTTACATTCGATCACGTAATTAGCAAAAAAAAAAAAAAAAAAAAAAAAAAAAAAAAAACAATTGCCGAACTAAAAACAAGGTACACCAATGATTTAAGGCACCTTAGCAACCCTGTCATTCCCCATTAACCATTAAATCACATATCCATTTCTTCATCAATCATTTTGATCCTCGTCTAACGATTGGCCTTATTTATTCAACCCACAATCACCTAGCCCTGGAATGGGAAGGTGTGTAATTTGTATAACATTCAAAGGCAAGTAAAAAGAAAAAAAAAAAGGCAACAAAAAAACAATGTCTAAGGGAAAGTGTTCCAATGTCTTTGATATGAACACGTCTCAAATTGTGTCTCTCATCGAGTGCTTGGTACCGTGCCTGAGAAACATAAATGCTAAGTGAGTGATGGACCGCATGATTTGAGATTGCCCACATTGATTAAAAAAAATAGTCAAAGAAAAAAGAAATGTTAAAAATAAAACTTGCAAAGTCCAATTCACAATTACACATCTTGGGGGCTTCTCTCAGGTCTTGAGATTTTTACCCCTTTCTTCCTTAAACAATCAGCTTAACCACATTACAACCCTTAAAAGACCTCTTTAAGGTGTACATACACTTGTGCAAAGTTTTGTTAGAGCTACGTTTGGCCTGATTCCTAAGAGATACGTAGGCAACCTCACATCGAGGTACGACCACATTCATATGCATGATCGAGTCAAAGAATATCCAATGCTTACCCCTACCCATTTAGAGGTAGACTTGGGGGCTTGAACCCACATCACATTAGCCTACCTAGCCTAAAGATTCATCATATTTGACTCTTCTCACATATATTTCCATCACCATAACCCTTGCAGCCAGCCTTAGTATCACATTCACACACTTCACTCACACATACATATCCATATCACCTTTCCTTCTAGGAACCCACTATCATGAAATCTTTTTTCCCTACCTTGCATGCTTCATCATCTTTCAAGACAACATCCATTAAAATATACATTGTATACTTGCCTAGCTTTCTGGTCTGAGCAATGTTCATTGTTTCATGCATCGCATAATGTGCTGAGCAACATTTATACATCAATAATTTGTAATCATACAAAGCATATCGTTCTTAGCTCCTTGACCTAAGCAACGTTCATTATGCAATAATCACTTCATCTATATACATACTTGTAGACACCCATTTGTGTCTCCCCAAAACCAAACCCGGTAATGAGTACCTTTCGCGTCGAATCATAATCGAGTGAAGTGAAAGTGTGGAAGGTTTAGTGTTGCGGATAGTTTTAATTTCTTTTCTTTTCTCTCTATTTTTGAAAACTTATTTTAAGTAAAAATCTAATCCAGTTTGGTTTGGCCCATGGCAAGGGTCCAATAATGGTGTAGTTGGATGGGGCTTGAAAAGAGATTTCTAACGATATATTATAAGCCCAATTTCGATGAATAATGAGGAAGTTATGGCCAAATTACTAAACTGGGCCCGGTTTGATACTTATATGCGGCCCAATGATCTAGAGTAGGGCCTAATATGGATTTATCATTCCTAATGAAATTAGAATTGATTTTAGTCTTCTAGATTATTCTAGAAGGTTCTTTTCAATCCTAATTCAATTAGCATTGGTAAATTGACTTTGGTTGACTTTTTGGAGTTTTAATCAGAATAAAAGAGTGTTTTTAAGGAAAGGGATTTTGCCCTTCTGTACGACTAAATTTTATCTGAATTAAGAAAACGCGTAAAAATAATAATTAGCGCATGACGAAAGACATTAGCGCCTGGCGCTAACTTCTTTTATCCTCGTCGAAACTCTGATTTGTTTTTTTTATCCGTTTGGCTGATTTTCTCTATAAATAGCCTCCTAAAACCTCCGTTTTCCATCAACAACACTCTAATTCTCTTCTCTCTCTAAGCTAAAGCTTACTCTCTCTCTCTCTCTCTCTCTCTCTTTTCTAAACTAGCCTTCTCTAAAACAAAATTCCGCATTAACAAGACCAAGAAACACCTAGCATAATTCGAAGTTGTCTTTTCCCTAGACATGAAAGGTTTTAATTTATGAGGGTTTGGTCCCAAATCTCTATTTCAATTATTTAATTTAATTGTTTGATTTTATTATTTTCCTTGAAGTTACTAACGCGTGTATTTTGTTATTAGAAAGAGATACGAGGCATCCAAGTAAGTGCTTAAATTTATTTATTGATATTTTGATATAGAAATCATGCTTGGTTGTTATTATGATTCCTAATGTCGTGTTAGGGTGTTTTGTTCTTCTTAGTTTCATGTTTAGGGTAACAACTAAAAATTCCTAATATCAAGTATGATTAAATGTATGCTTCCTATTTTCTTTCCTAATAGCATGTTAGTATCATGTTAGGGCTAAAGCTTTGATTTTTGAGGCTTAGTGACATGCTAGGGTTTGTTATTAATCTTGTTAGTATCATGCCTAGGATCGTGCTATTATTATGCTTTAACATGATTATATGATCATGATTATGATGATGATTATTATTTTGATTATTATTATTATGTTACTTGATTATATTTATTTTTATTTCTTGATCACACCTTTTATGCTTGTTTAAAGGGAATTGGTACTTGTAATCACGCTTATATAAGATAATTAATAATTTTTTTAGGGTTAATTTGATTATAATTCGAGTGATCGCCAATAATAGTTTTATTTGTGCATTAATATTAAACCAACATAGATAAACAGGTTTAGGGTTAAACCTATTGATTGCATGTTAAACAAAAAGCGCACATGAATACGATCAGAATAAAGTAGAGGCCTATTATTAGGGCAAGTTCAATCTCTTTTTGGTTGGATTTGCACCTTCATCCCTGAACTACCACTCATGGTTCCAGACCTATTGGAGTTGACGATCTCCTGGATCGTTAAGGGGTGTAACCTTCACCTCGTGAACGGTTTACAAGTTCCTAAAACTTGTTGGCGACTCTTTTGCTCTATCTTCTTTCCCTTTGGATGCCACCATACTTAAGTGTATGATCACAGTCGGGTTCAAGCTAGGGATAATGCTTGAAATACTCCTTACAGTTTTTGGCGACTCCACTAGGTAGGATTTCTATTTTAATTCCTAAAATTTTTTTCGGCAATGATTTAGAATGAGTGGGTGAGACTCGAAAAGTTCTAAGTATTTCATGTGCATAATTTTGATTAACATTTTTGTCATATGCATAAAAAAGATCTCATTGGAAAGTCCATTCGTAATGAGTTAAAACATAGGATTTTTACACGTAGGAAATTTGAGGAATATCTTTCACAACTAGGACATAAATAATGCTGCGTGAAACTGGAAAATTTTATCGAGCACAGAAAGCTGCTGAGGCATGTACGAACTAGCTACAGAAAACAGATTTTAGCGCCAATGATTTGACTTTGGCGCCAGGCGTCAGCTTCTGTCGCCAGGCGCCAAAGCCAAATTGTGGCGCCCGCCTGTGTTCGCTGGCGCCAAGTTCTTCCAATATCGAGCCACAAATATGCGTTCTAATTTTTACCAGTTTTTAGCATTGTTTGCTTGATCCTACTTCCTGATTGAGTTTTTCTCACTTTTCTGAAACCCATATGTGTTCTACATATGGAAATAACCCTCTAGGAATTCATGCTCCATCTACCTGATTGAACGCTCTGTGCAACAAAGGGTACATCCGAGAATGGTGAATTCACTAAACCATGGAAGCGAGTTTTCTAAACTCGCGGTGTCCCATCCACTCGCGCCAACCCTTCACGGTTAAGCTTTCGCGCGGTGCATCCAGACAATTAACCATGGACGATCTATTGACTAACCCATATCCCAACTAGAGCCATGGTTAGGTTGCGAACTCATTGCATCATGATTGTGCCTACTTGACTAATTGTGCACTATTGGTTGTGCATCCTCTATGTGTTTTTCCTAACTGTTTGTTTAACTTGTGCTAAGATTAAGTAAATTGATTTATTACTAAAAGAACTTTGCCTAATTAATTAATTAATTAATTAATTTGAGTAATTAAAGTTTAATAATTTAATCAGAGTTGACTTAGTACGACTTTAGGCATACCCTGTAGAGTAATAATACCGAAAGCAGTTCTAGATCGACGTTCCAGCAATGACGCCAAGATTAAAACTGCAGCGCCACCCTGTGGAGCGTAGCGCTTGGCGACATCCTTGCCATGTGGCGCTACACTACAAAGAGAGGCGCTAGTTCTGTCGTTTTGGCGACAATTCGGTTTGTTGCTCGAGTCATCAACTTATGTCTAATAGAACTGTTTTCTAGTCAATTCAATTAATTTTTACTGGCAATAATACCTTTTCAAGTGTAGACACCCAATTATGTCTCCCCAAAACCGAACCCAGTGATGAATACCTTTCATGTAATTTGATTATCGAACGAAGAGAAAGAATGAAAAGTCTAGTGATGAGGATGTTTTTCTTAAAATATCTTTTCTTTCTGTTTTTGAAAATATGTCTTTTCTTACCTTATTTATCAAAAACGTGCATTCCAATTTAGTTTGGTCCATGATAAGGGTCCAATAATAATGTAGTTGGATAAGGCTTGAAAATACCTTTCCAACGATATATTATAAGCCCGATTCCGATGAATAATGAGGAAGTTATGGCTAAAATACTAAACTAGGCCTAAACCAGTTTTTACCTACGACCCAATGATCATGTGGAGGGTCCAAAGGTCTAATCCTATTTCTAAACTAATTAGTATTAATTAGAAGCTTCTATAAGTTTCTAAAAGATCTTAATTATCCTTTTTGAAAAGATAAGATTAAATAATTTGAGTTAAATAAAAACTTTCCTTTTTTAAAACTTTCCTTTTCTTCAATCCTAATTCTATTCGAATTTAAAGTTGTTCAAAGACAGTCAGATTTTATTTCCGTGCCTCATAATCTTTATCCAAATTTAATTTGGTTGGATAGACCTTGAAATTATATTTCCAATGATATATTATAAAATTAAATCCAAGTTATAACGAAAAAGATATGAATGAGATACAAAACTCTATTTAAAACTGACAGTCTGACACCGTCCTACTATTTCAGCCATTTTTTTATCTACAAAATATTTTAATCTTATTTTATATGGGTTGGAAAGTAGACTTCATGAGATTTCCAAAAACATATCATATTCCTTATTTGCACTTCTAGATCAAAAGATATGATAAAAACAAAATTCGCAAAAACTGAGTTCCATCGAGTTCTATTTGATTCGAATTCAGATTCTTTTCTTATTCTTCGACTCTCTTTTTTCTCTATAAATAGAGGAAGTATCTCCCCTTTTTCAATCATCAACTCTCGTCAAGAATTTCTTGATTATCTCTCCCTCTTTCTAAGCCAACCCTTTTACAAATATAATTCCTCATACATTAGCACTAGACACACCTAGCCTAATTCGAAGTTGCCTTCGCCCTAGACGTGAAAAGTTAAAATTTCTTAGGGTTTGGTCCCAAATCTGTATTTCAATTATTTAATTTAATTTAATTATTTTGATTTAATATTTTCCTTGAAGTTACTAACGTGTGTATTATGTTATTAGAAAGAGATACGAGGCATTCAAGTAAGTACTTTAATGGTTTAATTGATAGTATGATATAGAAATCATGCTTAGGTTGTTATTATGATTCTTAGTGATATGTTAGGGAATTTTGATCTTCCTAGTATCATGTTTAGGGTAATAACTATAATTTCTATTATCAAATATGACAATTGTGTTTCCTGCGATACTTCCTACTTTCTATCCTAATATTCATGTTAGTATCATGTTAGGGTTGAAGCTTTGATTTTTTATTGCTTAGTGACATGCTAGGGTTTGTTATTAATCTTGTTAGTATCATGCCTAGGATCTTGCTATTATTCTGCTTTAACATGAACATGATTATTTTAATTATGATTATAATTGTTTTGATTATTATTATGTTGCTTGATGATTATATTTATTGTTATTGCTTGATCACGCCTTTTATGCATGTTTAAAGGGAATTTGTACTTGTAATCACGCTTAATAAGATAATTAATAATCTTGTTTAGGGTTAACATGATTATAATTCAAGTGATCGCCAATAATAGATTTATTTGTGCGGCATTAAGATTCAACCAACAAAGATTAAATAGGTTTATGGTTATTCCTATTGATTGCATGTTAGTCAGAAAGCGCACATGAATACGATCAGAATAAAGTAGAGGCCTATTATTAGTGCAGGTTCAATCTCTTTTAGGTTGGATTTGTACCTTCATCCCCGAACTACCAGTTTTGGTTCCAGACCTATTGGAGTTAACGATCTCCTGGATCATTAAGGAGTGTAACCTTCACCTCGTGAACGGTTTACAAGTTCCTAAAACTTGTTGGCGACTCTTTTGCTCTAGCTTCCTTCCCTTTGGAATCCAATATGCTTTAGTGTATGATCACAGTGGGGTTCAAGCTAGGGATACTGCTTCAAATATTCCCTACATTAAGTCATTAATCGAGTCTAAGCACTAAGTCCCATGGTCTTACATAAGAGTTAAAGCATGTCACTTACACTCACCACATAAAGCACACACCAATGCACACTTTGACCATGTCTAAGGGAGTCTTGTATGCGCTTATTTTCCGTCATTTTTTTAGGGGGGTAAGTCGGATATTAATCCTCCAATTAAACCACTTGTTTGAACCCTATACTATACTCCCAAAAATGTAAACCTTATTTTTGCCAAAAATATGCACCCTATTTTTGCTTTTGCTTTTTTCTTTTTCATAACCGTAAAGTCAAAGTCGATTTGAGTCAAGTCATTAAAACAAAACTGGTTTAATTTACAGCGCGTGGTCAAGAAAGGAAGGGCGTTTGATCAAAGACAACCTTTTTATTCAAGTCCAACTTTTCGACAAACCTATCACTCATAAAAGGAAAGCTAAGACAATAATGGCAACTCAAGAGGAGTTTAATGAGCTCAGGAACCAATTGATTATTGTGACTGAGGCGTTACAGGTTTTAACCCTCAAAATCGATGATCCGGTGAAGCAACAACAGATGGACCTCATGCAAGAGAGTCTGAGCAAACTGTCTAGTGACTATAAGTTTCAAGGAATTAGCTCACAAGGGGTCTCGGTGGATAAGGATCTTCTTCCGCAGAAGTTCAATGCCAACGACATCCCGAAATTCAAAGTGACATACAACCCTTACTTTCATCTAAGAGCCTTCGAAACAATAATGGGCATCAAAAGTATTGACAAGAAGGTGTTTCCCTCTTTGTTCTCGCTATCTCTTGAAACCGTTTGCTAACAATGGTTTTTTTCTCTTGAGAAAGAAAGAACCTCTACTTAGGAGTCTATAGTAAACACTTTCATTGATAAATACAAGTGCAACATTCAAGTTCAGACTGACTATAGGGAACTTGAAATCCTCAAGCAGAAGGAGAATGAAGGTTTCACCTCTTTTTTCAATAAATGAAGAGAAACTTTTTCTAAGATGATTGAGGTGCCAAGCGAAAAAGAATCTGTGAATTTATTCATCACAAACCTTTAAGAGAAGTACTCCAAGCATCTCAAATACCATAATAATCTCCATACCTTCAAGGCCGTCTATGACATTGGAATCAATATTGAAGACGACCTGGCTAAGCTGATAGCTGCTAACAGTAACTCCAAGAGTGGCTGGAAAGGCAAGAAGAACGACAATCCTTCTTCTTCCAAAACCACCCACTCAAACAATGTTAATACCTTTAACTTAAGTGAAGTTCTTGCCATGAATAATCAAGGACAAAAGAAACCATTTAGGAGGAACTTTACTCCTATAGGTATGAGTTATGACACCACATTTGACCGATTAAATGCAAAAGGTCTTATAACTCCTATTGGACCATTTGGGGACCCACCGGTCGAGAAGAGGACGGCTAATTGGAACCCCAATGCACATTGCAAGTATCACTAAGGTAGGGGCCATCTTACCGAAAATTGTTGGAAGCTTAAGGAAGCTATCCAAGATTTAATCGACAACAACAAACTGCCATTGCCTCCTGCCAGTAAGAAGCTGAGCATTGATAGTGCACCTCTCGCTCACTCCTTGGCAATTTCTGATGAGGAAAACAAGGTTGATCGCTCATCTCTTAACAAACCTATCTAAGAAATCCATGCTATTGAAGAAGAGGAGGAGATCTTTTTCGATGCCATGGTTGACCTTCCTGAACTAGCAAGTAAAGAGGATATTCAATTGCTTACACTGTCCATGTTGGAGGGATCAAACTTGCTGCGTGAAGCTCTCAAAGTTGCGAAGAAATAATTAGAAGAACTTCAGAAAAAGTATGACAAGGTCCCATCCACAAAGAAGAAACCCTTTTCTCTACAAGTAATTGACATACCCAAGAAGAGTAATAGACTTTATAATCCAATTGGGATTCCAAATGCTAAAATGTTCAATATGCTCTCCAAGAGTGGCGAGGTCAAACCTCTCGAACCGAGACCATTTGAATCATTAAAAAGGACAGGTAGATTCTACTGTCAATACCATCAATCAGGGGGTCACACAACTGAAAATTGTTTTAAATTTAAAGATTTAATTCGGAAAATGATTGATGACAAAAAGCTAGTCCAAATTCCACAAGAAGAAGACATAACTATTAATGGAGTTTGGGAAAGTGATGAAGAAGACATTTACTTAAAAGACATGGTAGGACCTCCACCTTCAGTGTCATATGCCATGGATGACTTCTAGGTTGAAGAAGATTCATCTATAGACGTCCTCACAAGATCCGGGAGAATGCAACCTCCTATTTTGACACAACCTATACCAACTACGTACGCAGCAAGTTCCCATACCTATCATAGAACACAATGATATTGCCAAACAGTTCAAGAAAACCAAGGTTAAAATGAATGTATGGAAACTTTTAGCAGTATCTCGAGAGCATAGGTTGGCAGTGATGAATTCCTTAGATAAGATAGGGATAGATTCTGACACCACTCCTGAGGGGTTGGCTAACTTCCTTACCAGTGATCTCCCTAGTCCTATCAACTTGATCACCTTTTCCGACAAGGACTTACCTCCAGAAGGTGACAAGCACTATAAGGCATTAAACCTCACAGTAGTTTGCAAGAGAATGAACGTCCCTATGTCTCTTGTAGACAATGGATCGGCCATCAATGTCTGTCCACTCAGAACTGCGAGGATGCTAGGCATAAGGGTGAAGACCTAACCCCGTCAACACAAGGAATAAGAGCTTACGATAACACTTGTCGTCAAGCTCTTGACAAGATTACTATGAATATAACGGCGGGAGTAATAGAACACGCTACTACATTCCAAGTAGTAGATATTAAGGCTTCATTCAATTTATTGTTGGGACGCCCTTGGGTTCATGACCTAAAGGCCTTCCATTCATCTCTCCACCAACAGGTAAAGGCCATAGTTGGAGGAATTCCCATTACGATCGATGCTTCACCCTTGAGGATTAATGCCATAAAAAATCCAATAATTAATGTGGAGCACATGAAGATGATGAAGACTTTTGGGGCTTTAATGAAGAGGTCTCCTTAATCGAGGAGGATGAAAGGACCCCTCTCTGCCACAACCCCCACTCAAATATGATAGTGAACGCTATTCTGAAGAAACAAGGACATTTTCCCGAGATGACCCTAGGAAAGAAGAAAGGAATAGAAAAATCGTTGGAATCACCTGGCCTCCCTATATTAGACACTTTCGGACTTGGTTTCGAACCAACTCGGGAAGATCTCAAGCGAGCACAGGAAAAGTCAAAGGCATGTAGGAACGCTCGCATCCAAAAGAAAGAAATCCCAATGGATCAGTATCCTCATACTCTCAATGGAAAATTCATAAAAGAAGGAGAGGACTATCCATGCTACGAATTTCCCGAACCTTTTGTCGTAAATAGCATAAGGCAATGAGGACTCAAAATTTTCCAAGATTGCTATTTTCTAGATGAAATCCCAACTCCTATCCACAAGGAGAAAGCACCCCCATGCTTTGACTTTAATTTCATGGGACTACTATTTGGACGAGAAAAATATGAGTCGACGTACATAAAGGATAACTCATGGCTCATCCAAATGGTCCTACAAAGCAAAAGCTTTGATCCCTCGAGGCTCATCACTCTAGCGGAAGGATCACTACAAGGGTGGTGCAAGACAATCAAGGTGACTACTCCAAGCAGAAGGAAAATCTCCATTACAAAAGCGCAAGGACCGATGTTCGAAGAGTCGTCTGAGTCGGAGTCAGAATCAGAATCAGAGTCTTTTCCTGTAGAGTCATCTAAATATTTAGTTGTATCACCCCCTTCTTCTATCTCTTCTCCTAAGATAGTTAGCAATCAAGTCCCCGAGGACATATCTCTCTTCGATGTAATGATTTTTGAATTTAATAATATGTCTTCTTCCTCTTACTCCTCGTGTTTTTCTTTAACCCAAGATGACGAGCATTGCTTAAATAACAATGAAAATGACAAAGAATTCATTAAAGCAATGGAAACACTTGAAAAGAAAACACCGATAATTGAGGAAACTAAGATGGTTGATATCTCAAATGATTCAACCAATAAAAGAGAAGTTAAAATCGGATTAACACTTAATGAACAAGAAAGAACCGATTTAATCAATCTACTTAAACAATTCATCGATGTATTCGCTTGGTCATATGAAGATTTGCCAGGCATTAATAGAGAAATAGCTCAACACACCATACCGCTAATTCCAGGAATGAACTTTATAAAACAAAACTTGCGTCGCATGAAACCCGACGTAGCTCTTAAAATAAAAGAAGAAGTCCAAAAATAAATAACTGCAGGTTTTATCAAGGTATCCAAATACCTCGAATGGGTCGCCAACGTCGTCCTAGTTCCGAAAAAGGATGGAAGGGTAAGAATGTGCGTCGACTATCGAGATCTAAATAAGGCAAGTCCAAAGGACGACTTCCCTTTACCACACATCGATATTCTGGTAGATAATACAGCGAATCATGCACTTCTCTCATTCATGGATGGATACGCGGGGTACAATAAAATTCTCATGGCAGAAGAAGACATGGAGAAAACCACCTTCATAACACCATGGGGAACTTACTACTATACGGTAATGCCATTCGGGTTGAAAAACGCGGGTGCTACTTACCAACGAGCAGCGACTGCCTTGCTCCATGACATGATGCACAAAGAAGTTGAGGTATATGTGGACGATATGATTGTGAAGTCAAAAGATCGCCCAGGCTATCAAATAGCCTTCAGAAAATTCTTCGAAAGGCTAAGAAAATACAACATGATGTTGAATCCATCCAAGTGTGCTTTTGGAGTCACCTTAGGCAAGCTTTTGGGTTATGTCATAAGCTCTAGAGGAATAGAGATAGACCCAACCAAGATCAAGGCAATCATGTTAATGCCACCGCCCAAAACCGAGAAGCAAATTCGAGGATTTATTGGCCGGTCGCATTACATAAGCAGGTTCATATCAAAATTGACAACAATATGTGAACCAATATTCAAAAAGCTTAAAAAGAATGTACCAGTAATATGGGATGACGAGTGTCAAAAAGCCTTTGAAAAGATTAAATCCTATCTCGCAAATCCTCTCGTATTGGCACCAACACTTCCGGGAATACCTCTTAGGTTGTACTTAACAGTCACCAAAGAGTCAATGGGAGTCATGCTAGCACAAGAAATAGAAGGCAAAGAAAATTCAATCTACTATCTAAGTAAAAAGATGCTCGAGTATGAAGTACGCTATACACCACTTAAGAAATTGTGCCTCGCATTGGTGTGGGCCACAACCAAGTTAAGACATTACATGCTCGTGCATACAGTCTTTGTAGTTTCTCAATTGGATCCACTCAAGTATATATTCGAGAAGTCTACACTTTATGGGCGTATATCAAGATGGATAGTCAACTTAGCCCAATTTGATGTAAGATTCATGCCTCAAAAAACTATCAAAGGATATGTGGTTTCAGATTTCCTAGAGGACTTTCTAATAGAAGATTCGACGCCTATACACATCAATGAATTTCCAGACAAAGACTTGATGGTCACCGATGACAATACTTGGACCTTATACTTCGATGGAGCCTCAAACCAAAAGGGATGTGGTGTTGGAGTATTACTAGTATCACCTAAATAAGAGCATGGTCCAATCTCCATAAAGCTTGATTTCGACGTTACCAATAATGCTGCTAAAATAAGAAGCATGCGTAGTAGGCCTTGAAACGACTTTGGCATTGGGAGTGAAAAGATTACGAATATTCGGAGACTCTTCGTTAATCATTAATCAGATCTTTAAAAGGTGGAAAGTAAGGAGCGAAAGTCTAGCCCCTTACTAAACTTATCTGGAAACTCTCACTAATCAGTTAGAGAAGGTGGAATACACGTATCTACCTAAAGAAGAAAATCAATCTGTTCGTGCCTTAGCAAGACTAGCCTCAATGGTTAGGATTCCTACGGAAATCGAGCAAATGCCTCTAACTATATAGAAAAGGCATAAACCGGCCTATATTCAAGCTATAGAAGATGATGAAGTGATCCTAGATGAAGATGAAGATGAAGAACCGTGGTATACGGATATACTTAATTATGTCACCAAAGGAGGATACCCTCCTCATGCTGACAAAAGAGCAAAACGAGCATTAAGACTCTTGGCTTTTCAATACGTACTCATAGAGAACGAGTTACACAAAAGGGTACCTAAGGGTTGAGATCTCTTATGTGTAGGGAAAAGGGATGCACAAAGAGCAATGAGGATAGTCCACGAAGGAATTTGTGGAACTCACGTAAATGGCAAGATGCTAGTCCAAAAGATAATGCAAGAAGGATACTATTGGACTACCATGAATAGGGATTGCCATCAATATGTAAAAAGATGCTCTAAGTGCCAAATTTACGCCAATCTACAACATGTTCCTCCGTCTCTACTCTACACCTACACTTCGCCATGGCCTTTCTCTACATGGGGAATTGACATTATTGGTAAAATCACTCCCTTAGGAACAGGAGGTCACGAATATATCTTAGTAGCAATTGATTACTTCACAAAGTGGGTTGAAGCGCAATAATACGCTAAACTCACTGCAAAACATGTAGCACTCTTTATCGAAAGAAATATTATTTGTCGATATGGTCTCCCACATGAAATGATAAGTGACAATGGAACTCACTTTCATGTTGAGTGTGAAAAATTGTTACAAAAATATGGCATTCAACATCATCATTCTTCTCCTTATAGACCTCAGGCAAACGGAGAAGTCAAAGCGGCTAATAAAAATTTAAAGACTATCATCGAGAAAATGACAAAAAATTACAAGGATTAGCCTGACAAACTCCACTTCGCAATGTGGGCTTATCGCACGTTGTAGACACCCATTTGTGTCTCCCCAAAATTAAACCCAGTGATGAGTGCCTTTCACGTCGAATCATAATCGAATGAAACGAAAGTGTGGAAAGGTCTAGTGTTGCGGAAAGTTTTTATTTCTTTTCTCTTCTTTCTGTTTTTGAAAACTTTATTTTAAGAAAACAGCCAATCCAGTTTGGATGCTCCATGATATGGGTCCAATAGTGGTGTAGTTGGATGGGGCTTGCAAAGACGTTTCCAACGATATATTATAAGCCCAATTCCGATGAATAATGAGGAAGTTATTGCCAAATTACTAAACTGGGCCCGGTTTGAGCTTTATGTACGGCCCAATGATCTCAGGGAGGGCCTAATATGATTTATCATTCCTAATGCAATTAGGAATGGTTTTAGTCTTCTAGAATCTTCTAGAAGGTTCTTTTCATTCCTAATTCGATTAGCATTGATAAGTTGACTTTGTTGACTTTTCAGAGTTTTAATCAAAATCAAATAGCATTTTTGAAGAAATTATATTATTTTATCCTCCAGTACGGTAAACTTATCAGATTTTCGAAAACGCGTTAAAATCAATACTGGCGTCCAACCCCAGGCCTTGGCGCCTGGAATCAGGCTTGGCGCCAGACGCTAGCCATTGGCGCCTGGCGCTAGCCGTTGGTGCCTGGCGCCAGCTAGCCAGGGTTGGCGCCAACCTCGTTTTGCGTGCGTCAGACTCTGTTTTGTTAAATTATCTTTTTTGGCTGATTTTCTCTATAAATATCGTATCAAAAACTCCGTTTTCATTCACCAATCATTCATCATTCATCATCTACATCTATCATTCACCAATTCTCTTCATTCACAAGTTTAATTAGCATTCTTTAAAACATTCATCTTTCTTCTTACTTTGTCTTCATACAAAATTCCGCATTCACAAGATCTAGAAACACCTAGCCATATTCGAAGTTGCCTTCGCTCTAGACGTGAAAGGTTTTAATTTATGAGGGTTTGGTCCCAAATCTCTCTTTCAATTATTTAATTTAATTGTTTGATTATTATTTTCCTTGAAGTTACTAACGTGTGTATTTTGTTATTAGAAAGAGGTACGAGGAATCAAAGTAAGTACTTTAATGATTTATTGATGTTATGATGTAGATATCATGTTTACATTGTTATTATGATATTCCTAGTATCATGTCTAGGGTAGTTTTAATATTAAATATGATTGCGGCGATGCTTCCTATGTTCTTCCTAATGATTGTTAGTGTCATGTTAGGGTTAAAGATTTGATTTTTATTGCTTAGTGACATGCTAGGGTTGGTTATTAATCTTGTTAGTATCATGCCTAGGATCTTGCTATTTTTATTATGCTTTAATATTAACATGAACATGATTGTGAATATAATTGTTATAATTTATTTTGATGATGATTATTTTATTATGATGATTATAATTATTATTCATGATATTTATTATTATTTATGTTCCTTGATACGTTATTTATTTTTATTATTTGATCACACCTTTTTTGCATGTTTAAAGGGAATTTGGTACTTGTAATCACGCTTAATAAGATATTAATAATCTTGTTAGGGTTAATGTGATTATAATTCAAGTGATCGCCAATAATAGATTTATTTGTGCATTAATATTCAACTAACATAGATTAAACAGGTTTAGGGGTAATCCTATTGATTGCATGTTAATCAGAAAGCGCACATGAATACGATCAGAATAAAGTAGAGGCCTATTATTAGAACAGGTTCAATCTCTTTTAGGTTGGATTTGTACCTTCATCCCCGAACCCTTATTTGGTTCAAGACCTTATGGAGTTGACGATCTCTTGGATCGTTAAGGGGTGTAACCTTCACCCTGTGAACGGTTTACAAGTTCCTTAAAAAAACTTGTTGGCGACTCTTTTGCTCTATTTTCTTACCTTTTGGACGCCACCGTACTTTAGTGTATGATCACAGTGGGGTTCAAGCTAGTGGGATTTTAAAGGCTTGAATTTATTCCCTACAGTTTTTGGCGACTCCACTGGGGAGGATTTCTATTTTAATTCCTTAATTTGTTTCGGCAATGATTTAGAATGAGTGGATGAGACTCGAAAAGTTCTAAGTATTTCATGTGCGTAATTTTGATTAACATTATTGTCATATGCATAAGAAAGATCTCATTGGAAAGACCATCCGTAATCAGTTAAAAACATAGGATTTTACTCGTAGGAAATTTGAGGAATATCTTTCACAACTAGGACTGAAATAACACCGCGCGAAACTGGAAAATTTTATTGAGCACAGAAAGTTGCTGACGCATGTGGGAAGTAGCGTTAGGGGCCAGAGTTTGGCGCCAGCATTTTAGTCATAGCGCCAGACGCCAGTATTGGCGCCAGGCGCTACAGTTAAAAGCTGGCTCCAGTCTCTGATTGTTGGCGCCAATTTCCCCCAATACCGAGCCAGAAATATGCGTTCTAATTTCGACCGGTTTTTCGTATTGTTTGCTCGATCCTACTTCCTGATTGAACCCTCTGGGAATTCATGCTCCATCTACCCGATTGAACGCTCCGTGCAACAAAGGGTACACCCGAGATGTTGAATTCACCAAACCATGGAAGCGAGTTTTTCTAAAACTCGCGGTGTCCCATCCACTCGCGTCAACCCTTCACGATTAGGCTTCCGCGCGGTGCATCCGGACAATTAACCATGGACCCTCTTTGACTAAACTATATCCCAAACTTTAGAGAACTAGAGCCATGGTTAGGTTGCGAACGCATTGCATCATATTGTGCCTACTTGACTAATTATGCATTATTTGTTGTGCATATATATATTCTATGCTTCTCTTAACCGTTTGTTGACTTGTGTTTAGACTACATAAATTAATGGCTTAAAGAACTTTGCCTAATTAATTAATTAATTTGAGTCAATAAAGTCTAATATTTTAATTGGAATTGACCTAGTACGACTTTAGGCATACCCCAGTTGACTAATAACACCGAAAACAGTCCCAGACCGAAACTCCAATATTGGCGCCAAGGTCTGAGCTGTAGCGCCACACTATGAAGTGTAGCGCCTGACGACAGCTCTGTTGTCTGGCGCCAAGCTCCATGGTGTGACGCCAGTCCTGTCGTTTGGCCGACAGTTCGGATTATTGGTCGAGTCATCACCTAGGGTCTAATTAACCAGTTTGCTAATTAATTCGGTTAATTTTCGCTGTCAATAACACCTTATTGAGTCATTAATCGAGTCTTAGTCACATAGTCTAGCCACATGGTCATGACACGAGTCTTAACATGTCACATACACTCACTAGTCTTAGCACACACTTTGAGTACATCGCCATGACCATGTCGTAGGTCCATGCATGAGTCGGTCTTTCCGTCATTGGAGTTGGGGGGTACATTCTATTCCTAATTCTTCATATCCCTCCATCAAAATCTTCTTTCACATTTTATTCCAATTTTTCTTCATTTCCTCTATCCATTGCATGTTGAATAATGTTTGAGTCAATAATTAACAATAAGTATCCCCAAATTCCTTTCCCACAGTACTTGGTCAAGGAGAGAAGGGCGATTAATCAAGGACAATCTCTTTATTCAAGTCTCGCTTTTTGATACACTGATTCGTTAAAAGAGGAAGGCTAAGAAGATAATGGCAACTCAAGAAGAAGTTAATGATCTTAAGAATCAATTGGCTACTGTGACTGAGACACTGAAACTTCTCGCACTTAGGGTCGATGATCCCGTGAAGCAACAACAAATGAACCTCATGCAAGAGAGTCTAAGCAAGCTATCTAGTGACTATAAATTTTAGGGCATGAGTTCACAAGGGGTCTCGCTGGACAAGGAACTTCTTCCGCATAAGTTCAACGGCACTGACATCCCTAAATTCAAGGCAACAGATAACCTTTACTTCCATCTAAGAGCTTTTGAAACTATAATGAGCATTAAGGGTATCGATAAGAAGGTTTTCCCCTCTCTGTTCCCACTATGTCTCGAAACCGTTTGTCAACAATGGTTCTTTTCTCTCGAGAAAGAAAAAACCTCTTCTTGGGAGTCGATAACAAACGCTTTCATAGATAGATATAAGTGCAACATCCAAGACGAAACAGACCACAGACAACTTGAGATGTTAAAACAAAAGGAAAACGAAGGGTTCACTTCTTTCTTCAATAAATGGAGGGAAACATCTGCTAATATGGTCAAGGCTTCTACCGAAAAAGAATATGTGAGGATGTTTATCAAGAATCTCCAAGGGAAGTATTCAAAGAACTTAAAGTACCAACACGACTTGAATACTTTCAAAGCTGTTTATAATATAGGCATTGACATTGAAGATGACCTTCTGAAAGATAATAGTGCGAGAGGAAAGAAGAGCGACCATCCTTCTTCTTCCTCTAGTGAGGTACATGCTACAAACACCTCTAAACCACGAATCCAAAGATCAAAAAGGGTGTTCACTCCACTTGGCATGAGTTATGAAACGGCTTTCGAGAAGCTACATCACAAAGGACTAGTCATGCCCATAAGGCCCATCAAAGATCCGGTTCCAGAAGCCAGGCCACCTAAGTGGGATCCTAATAAGCATTGTAAATATCACAAAGGAAAGGGTCACGACACCGAGGAGTGTTGGAAACTCAAAGAAGCCATTCAAGATCTGATCGATGACAATGAAACTTTCGAGATTCTAGCCATCGAAGATGACCAAGCATCCTTTGATCCATCACTTCTTATCACACCTGTAGGAGAGCCTACGATCGAGACAACTTATATGACCTCTCTCGATGAAGTGTCCATGATTGAGGAGGATGAAAGTCTTTTCTTAGATAATACCAAGGAAGACTTGTCAAGTCTAAAAGAGGACATTCGAAAACTGCAAGATTTCATTGCCATGCTCTTGAATGTGGTAGAAGGATTAGCGAATCGGGTGATGGCCATTGAACAAAATTCTCGCCAAGGGTTTGATGAAGAACTCAATGCTCCTAAGCCACAAGAAAAACGGACCATTGAAGAATACACACCAATAAGAATGACTTACAATGAAGCTTTCGACTGTCTTCACGAACAAGGTCTTATCCACCCCATTGGTCTCAGCCAAGACCCTCCACCTGAAAACGGTTTCCCAATTGGGATCCAAATTCTTATTGTCGATACCATAGAGGTCGTGGTCACACCACTGAAGTATGTCTCACCCTCAAAGATCGTGTTCAAGATCTCATTGATTCAAATCTCCTTCATGTTCCTCAGCACGACAAGAAGGCGAAGATTAGTAACAATAGTATCAGTGGATGTAAAGGGAAGAAGAGCGACTATCCTTCTTCTTCCGAAAACACCTACTCTAGTAATAGTGTTGGTACTTTTGACCTTAGTGAGATCCTAGCTATGAGTAATCGAAAGCAACCGAAAAGGGAATTTACCCCTATTGGAATTAGCTACGATGATGCTTTCGATCGACTCCATGCCAAGGGAATCATCACTCCCATAGAACCTATTAAAGATCCCCCACTTAAGAAAAGATTGCCTAGTTGGAATCCAGACGAACACTGCAAGTACCACCAAGGTAGGGGTCATACTACTGAGAGCTGTTAGAAGCTAAAGGAGGCTATCCAACATTTGATTGATAATAACAAGCTTCGCATATCTCCAGTTAACAAGAAGAGCGAGTGATGATAAAGAAACAACACAAGACAAGAGACGAGCTTCAACGACAAGATTTCATGACCTTTTTTTTCTATTTCTTTTTCATTTTTTTTCCTTTCCCCAATAAGTCTAACATAGGCACCTTTTCTTTTCCTTTAGATTATTTTTGTAGTTTTTCTTTTTGTTTTTTTTTTCCTTTTTTAATAAAATGAGAATTTATTTCCTTATATATGATCATTTCATTATATTGCATCAAATATAAAAAAAATAAAATAAAAAAAGAAAAAAAAAATCCATGTCGAATTAAGCACAAGGTATACCAATTATTTGAGGCACCCCTTGTAGCCACATCATATCTCCTTTCGCCTTTCTAATTTACAAATCCTTTCTTCATAAACCACTTTGAGCCTCGTCTAACGATAGACCTTTCTTTTTTCAACCTACATCTATCTAACCTTGGGATGGGATGGTGTGCAACTTATGCAATTTTCAAAGAACAAAGCTTGAGTGATTTGACTAATTCAAAAGATAGCAAAAATAGCAAAAAAATAAATAAAAGTGTACAAAAGGGCAATTGTTCCAATGTCTTTGATATGAAAATATCTTCGATAAGAACACGTCTCAGATTGCGTCTCTTATCGAGTGCTCGGTACCGTACCTGAGAAACATGAATGCCAAGTGAGTGATAGACCGCATGATTGGGATTGCCCATGCTTATAAAAATAAAATAGATGCTAAAGCAAAAAAAGAGCTAAAAAAGAGTTAAAATCCTCAAGCATAAAAATATAAATATTTCAAAAGCGAGGTTGCACACCTTGGGGGCTTTTCTAAGGTCTTGAGCCTTTATCCCCTTCTTATTCAAACCTTTAGCCTAACAACGTTACAACCCTTAAAAAGACCTTTTTAAGGTATACACACTTGTGCGAGGTTCAGCTAGAGCTACGTTCGGCCTGATTCCTAACGGATACGTAGGCAACCTCACATCGAGGTGCGGCCGTAATAAAAATGCATTCATATTCACATTCACACACTTACACCATGATCATATCAAGGGATCCCCTGTGCTCATCCCTATTCATTTAGAGCTAGACTTGGGGGCTTGATCCCTACATTATTATCTTACCTAGCCTAAGAGTCACCATTATTTGACTCTTCTAATAATAACTTTTTTCCACACACTTAGCTCTTGCGGCCTAACGTTAGTGTCACTATCACACACATCACGCATACATGACCAAATATATTTCCCTTAGGAACCCTTTGTCATGAAATCTTAACGCTGAAGCATGCTTCATCAAAATCACTCATAATTGTCATTGCATCACGAAGTATGAAGTGCTTAGCCTCCGTGCCTAAGTTACCCAAATACTTTCATCATGGAGTCAACAGTTGAGATAGCCTAGGATGAATTAATCCTTGAACCTTGAGAGATAGTATCAAAACAACATTTGACTAAGCTCATTCAACATTTATCTTCAAACTTTTGATTTTTCACGTCTTTCTTTTTCGGGAGAAAGTCGGTACTCTCCACAAAATTGACCGAAAATTTTTGCTTTTTTGCATTTTTCGAGTCGCACGATCACATTACAACGCACACACAAGTCATGTACACATTGAGTCATGTCGTGTCACATCACCTTGATTTGAGTCTAACACATGTGTCAAACAGTTCGAGTCGAGTCAACCTCGAGTCAGTCAAACATATCGAGTCAAGTTTATACCTTGAGTTGTGTCAAGCCGATGAGTCAAGCAACATTAAGCCTTAGGTCAACCCTAAGATAATTAAAGAGATTGGCAAAGTTCTATAGTAAAAAATAAATACAGGTGCAGCAGAATAGGGAAGACCCTATCACAGCGTTCAGCGACAGAGTCAATTTTTGGTACCAGAGATATTTCAGTAATGATAGAGCTCGAAGTCTCTCAGAAAGGTGATTTCGACTTCATACAGCAATTTCGAGTTCCTTAGTACGCCAGTTAGCCCCTATAAGCAATTTGACATGATTGAGTAGTCGATTTGATTACAACAGCAAATAGGTGATCAACCTGATGAAAGATCGTCTCACTGAGCTTAAAGCGCCTAAGCATTGTCTCAAAAGCAGAAAAGACATCGACATATTGGTTTTAGCGGAAATAAAGTTCAGGTGAGCTTTAGAGATCGACAAATGTTGGTCTTCGGAAATTTTTCTTCAAAACATTATCGCAACAAACATTCAAGCACCGAAGCTCTTTTGTTCAGAGACGCGTGAACATTTCCATCAAAAGCTCTTTTGCTCCAGAAACGCGTGGGCATATCATCAAAGCTCTTTTGTTCGGAGACGCGTGGACAATCCTTTTCGAGCTCTTTTGTTCAGAGACGTGTGGACATTCCCTATTTTCAAGCTCTTTTGTTCAGAGACGCGTGGACATTTCATTCAAGCTCTTTTGCTCAGAGACGCGTGGGCATATCAATCGAACTCTTTGCTCAGAGACGCGTGGGCATATCAATCGAACTATTTGTTCAGAGACGCGTGGACACATCATTCAGAAGATCATATCAAAAAGAAGCTCTTTGTTCAGAAGCGCGTGAACATATCAAAAGGAAGCTCTTTGTTCATAGACGAGTGAACATCGAAACAGCAAGGTGGCGTTCCCTAGATTTTGGAGAGTTGTCACAAACAACTGAGGATTGTTTCAAGAGAAGCAATCTTCGATAGTATTCCCTTGGATGCGGAATATTATCAATGCGGATGAGGATTGTTTCAAGAGAAGCAATCTTCGATAGTATTCCCTAGGATGTGGAATATTATCATTGCGGAGGAGGATAGTTTCAGGCGAAGCAATCTTCTAAATTTGGAAGCAGTTACGGGCGTAGTGGTTTTCAAGCAGGATGGCATTCTCTAGCTTGCAGGAGATCATCAAAATAGTAAAGCAGCAACAATCGGTTACTTTCAGAGACGTGTGCTCGACGGTGCAAGATACGCGTTTCTTAACTCTTTTATCTGTTTAACTAATGTTAGTTTTGCAGGTATCGGTGTTACAAGATTGATTTAGGATCGCAGAACGTTCTGAATCATTCTCCGTCCCTATCGATACTTTGACTTTTGTTTTCGAAACTTGCGTTTCTCCAAACTCAGTCAAAGTGGGGGTTTCTGTAGACACCCATTTCTGTCTCCCCAAAACCAAACCCAGTGATGAGTACCTTTCACGTCAAATCATAATCGAATGAAACGAAAGTGTGGAAAGGTCTAGTGTTGCGAAAAGTTTTTATTTCTTTTCTCTTCTTTCTTTTTTTGAAAACTTTATTTTAAGAAAACAGCCAATCTAATTTGGTTGGTCCGTGATATGGGTCCAATAGTGGTGTAGTTGGATGGGGCTTGCAAAGACCTTTTCAACAATATATTATAAGCCCAATTCCGATGAATAATGAGGAAGTTATGGCCAAATTACTAAACTGGGCCCGGTTTGAGCTTTATGTACGGCCCAATGATCTCGGGGAGGGCCTAATATGATTTATCATTCCTAATGCAATTAGGAATGGTTTTAGTCTTCTAGAATCTTCTAGAAGGTTCTTTTCATTCCTAATTCGATTAGCATTGATAACTTGACTTTGTTGACTTTTCAGAGTTTTAATCAAAATCAAATAGCATTTTCGAAGAAATTATATTATTTTATCCTCCAGTACGGTAAACTTATCGGATTTTTGAAAACGCGTTAAAATCAAGGCTTGGCGCCAGACGCTAGCCATTGGCGCCAGGCGGTAGCCGTTGGTGCCTGGCGCCAGCTAGCCAGGGTTGGCGCCAACCTCGTTTTGCGTGCGTCAGACTCTGTTTTGTTAAATTATCTTTTTTGGCTAATTTTCTCTATAAATATCGTATCAAAAACTCCGTTTTCATTCACCAATAATTCATCATTCATCATCTACATCTATCATTCACCAATTCTCTTTATTCACAAGTTTAATTAGCATTCTTTAAAACATTCATCTTTCTTCTTACTTTGTCTTCATACAAAATTCCGCATTCACAAGATCTAGAAACACCTAGCCATATTCGAAGTTGCCTTCGCTCTAGACGTGAAAGGTTTTAATTTATGAGGGTTTGGTCCCAAATCTCTCTTTCAATTATTTAATTTAATTGTTTGATTATTATTTTCCTTGAAGTTACTAACGTGTGTATTTTGTTATTAGAAAGAGGTACGAGGCATCAAAGTAAGTACTTTAATGATTTATTGATGTTATGATGTAGATATCATGTTTACATTGTTATTATGATATTCCTAATATTATGTCTAGGGTAATTTTAATATTAAATATGATTGCTGCGATGCTTCCTATGTTCTTCCTAATGATTGTTAGTGTCATGTTAGGGTTAAAGATTTGATTTTTATTGCTTAGTGACATGCTAGGGTTGGTTATTAATCTTGTTAGTATCATGTCTAGGATCTTGCTATTTTTATTATGCTTTAATATTAACATGAACATGATTGTGAATATAATTGTTATAATTTATTTTGATGATGATTATTTTATTATGATGATTATAATTATTATTCATGATATTGATTATTATTTATGTTGCTTGATACATTATTTATTTTTATTATTTGATCACACCTTTTTTGCATGTTTAAAGGGAATTTGGTACTTGCAATCACGCTTAATAAGATATTAATAATCTTGTTAGGGTTAATGTGATTATAATTCAAGTGATCGCCAATAATAGATTTATTTGTGCATTAATATTCAACTAACATAGATTAAACAGGTTTAGGGGTAATCCTATTGATTGCATGATAATCAGAAAGCGCACAAGAATACAATCAGAATAAAGTAGAGGCCTATTATTAGGACAGGTTCAATCTCTTTTAGGTTGGATTTGTACCTTCATCCCCGAACCCTTGTTTGGTTCAAGACCTTATGAAGTTGACGATCTCTTGGATCGTTAAGGGGTGTAACCTTCACCCTGTGAACGGTTTACAAGTTCCTTAAAAAAACTTGTTGGCGACTCTTTTTCTCTATTTTCTTCCCTTTTGGACGCCACCGTACTTTAGTGTATGATCACAGTGGGGTTCAAGCTAGTGGGATTTTAAAGGCTTTAATTTATTCCCTACACACGTCAATTCGCATATCAACATGAAATACGCCATTTTGCTTGGTTTATGGAATGGATGTCGTACAACCTGTAGAGCTAGAGATATACGCATTGCATTAGAAAGCAAACTCGATAAAGTTGAATGGACTAGGGCGAGATATGAGGAGCTAATTCTACTTGACGAAAAACGGCTAGAAGCTCTACATCATACTCAATGCTATCAAACTCGTATGGCTAGACATTTTAATAAGAAGGTCAAAACAAGAAACATCAAAGTAGGAGACTTGGTGTTAAAAGCATTAAGGAAGAATGTTTTAGATCCAAGGGGGAAATTTAGGCCTAACTGGTCTGGACCCTATATTGTCATAACAATCCTATCAGGAGGTGCCATAAAATCAACTGATATGAATGGCAATGAGTTCTCGAACATGAAAAATCTTGACCAACTTAAAAAGTACTACCCATAATAAATTGAATAGGATACTCAAGAGAGCTACATTTGGCCTGATTCCTTGAGAAAGGATACGTAGGCAACCCTTTAAGGGTGCGGCCACTTTATTTTTTTCAAACCTCGCATCCCAGGCTTAAAAATAATTTCGACAGAAAATCGACGAAACATCGGCGTCACAGAAGAAGTTCTTTCGCAAGCCGATTAACATCAGCGCCAGACGACAATGTCGTCGCCTGACGCCAGACTGTCGCAGCTGGTGCCAGTCGTAAAAACGCGGCGCCATTTTTTTTACAAAGTCCCTGGGAATATTTCGGTGTTTTTCGGAAAATTTTCGACTTCCGTACTGGAAAAAAATTTCTGGAAAATTAAATTTTCAGTTTTCATTGCTTTAATAAATTAAATTTAAAGGAGATAATTTAATTTTAAAAAAAGTTGCAATTTCATTAATAAAATAAACTTACAATTACATCATTGATGGAATATAAATAAATTAACTTTAAATTTAAAATCAAGTCTAATAATTGAACGTTAAGCAATGCTTTAATCTTTTTTCTCTTTCTTTGCTCTCTTCCAATTTTTGTCTATATCCTCTTCTTCACCCATAACTTTAGCCAGTAAGCATCCTTTAGAGGACCTACATTTAATTTTGGAGTAAATAGTTTCTCCCTTAGCTAGGACTCTATGTTTCTTCTCTACCCAAGTCTTCTTCTCTGAAGAGTCAGCTTTTCTCTTTCCTTTATCCTTTGTAGAGCTTTTCTTCCTAGTTATTGTAGGTGTTTTGAACTCAACTCTTTCACCCAAGCGTTCCTTAACAGGAATCACTTTGTCACCTAGACGAGTTTTCACATCAGTTTTACTCTGATTTTTCTTCATGTCCTTTGAAGGTTTCTTCAGAAGCCACTTCTTCACATCATTGGGCAAGGAAGGCGGAACCTTTTGGGTAATCACTTCCCATAAAGGTCTAGCGCTCCAATAAGCATCAAATTTGTCTACTTTTTGAGAGACAAGAAATTCATAGGGACGACGAAGATCCCCATAAGGAATTGTTTGAAGTAGGCTGTACTGTCTTTTTACCCTGCAAGGATAATAAAAAGTCATTCTAGACAAGCTTGGAAGACGGCAGATAGGTTGCTTGTTAACACCAACCATCTTTTCTATTTTCCACCAAGGGATGACCCACTTGATGGTAAAATTGCAAGAGCCAAAGACCTTCTTCCAATCATGGCGCCCCAGCTTAGAGAAGCGTTTCATCCTTTACACAAAGCAATTTGGAGTATATTTTTCAACATTATCTTGAGGACTAATTAATTCTAGTCTCTCCATTAGCCACATCTGTTAAAAAAAAAAAAAAAAAAAAAAAAAATCAATGCAAATAAATTAATATTACCATACAAAAATATGTTTTTGATTTCTGTAATTAAAAAAATCATTTTTCTACCTGTAATAAAATTGAAGAGCCCCGAAAAGGTGCTTTTGGATTTTTCTTTAATTCATCAAGACTAAGCATAGTCTCTCCAACAATTAATGGCATTGGATTTCTCCCAGATTCAATCTGCTCCAAAACAGTTGATATGATTACTTAACCCTCATTAGCTCTACCACTAGTTAGAAGATATTGATTAGGCATGCAAAAAAGGAAAGCCCTTCTTCTATAAACATGGAAAGACTCAGAATAAGGTCTATCAAAATAATGGCGAGCAAATTCTTTCAAATTAACTATGCTACCATCTACTATATTTGTTAGATCTTTGTCTTTTAAATTAAAGAAGCGCTCAAAATCCTTATAATTATATTCATTTACTCTAGGGATTACTGCAAGATCTAATGCATGGAAGCCTAAGATAGCACCGAATTCTTCCGGCAAAGGGCTAATTTCATCACACCCTAGTCTAAAACAATGAGTATCCACATCCCAATATTCTAAGGCGTTATGAATAAAGTCTACATCAAGATCTACCCCCTTGATACCATAAACACCCCTCATATGAAAAAAGTCTAACTCTTTTCTCTCCTTGGCAGTTAGAGACCGACACCATTCATGAGTGAAGTTGGTAAAACTTTTAGAGACTAAAGACATGAATATTATTTTTTCAAAAGCTAAGGTTATATTTAATCTGCTGAAATTATAAAGAAAATCGGCTGGGCAGGGGGCTATTTATGCACAAAATCGGCACAGTGTCCATCCGGAAAGGATTCAGAGTTAGCGCTCATCAGCTCTAGACGCCAGACATTGGCGCCTGACGCCAGGGCCTGGAGCCAGACGCTAAGAGTTAGCGTCTGGCGCTAACCCAAAACGTGTGGCGCCAGATGGGGCAGACGTGTCTTATCATACGAGCTTTTCGAAAAACCGCGTTTTTTTCCTGATTTGAGTCTGACCAATGACTTTACGATCTATTATTACCCTTTTTTTTAATTATATTTTTCCTTCTCCTTAATTAATATACCATTCATATTAATTATATTATTTTTTTAGATTATATTTTGGACTTAATTTTTAAGTTTTTGTAAATCCAATATTTTTTATTTTTATTTTTATTTTTTCTTTTTAGGGGAGAAAGTCGGATACCCTCCATCAATAATAAAAATGACGGAATTTTGCGCAAAATTATTAATTATCACAATTCTTTGCACACACAAACATGCACATAAAAATGAAAAAATAAATGTTAATTAAATAAACTCATAGTAGTATGTATATACAAATATGTCTAATAAATGAGTCTAATAAAGGCAAAGCTCTATACAAAGTTAAAATAATAATAAAAAGCACAGGAATAAACTACGGCACCGGAGGACGTACGCCCATCATATCATAAAACTGCGCAATACGAGAAGTAACCTCCCCACCAGCTCCAGCTCCAGCTCCAGTCTCCTCGGGAGGCGGAAAACTCAACTCAGGACCCGTCCACCCAAGATCAACCTGAGGTTGAGGCTGCGGAGGCTGCTGCGATGACGAGCCGACCTCGTACATACCACCACCTCTAAGAGCCGAAGTAGCCTCTCCCTGGCCTACCGGCGCAGCGTGTGCACCCACAGATGAAGAGCTAGAGCCCTCCAGCGCCTCGGTCCGAGTAGCCTCAGAATGACCACCCCGACCGCCAGAACCAGTACGGCGACGTCTCGAGCAAGATCTCGCCGGCTCTCTCCGCACCTCAGGCCTCGTCCGGGTATGAGAAGGAATGGGATGTTCCTGCAAGAAGAAACTAAGTCAGAAACAATCAAAATAGAAGTAGTAATGCAAAAATAAGAAGGGAAACTACCTCGTGAACGGCGTCGTCGCGACGACACGTAGCCACATTCCTCATCCGAACGAGCTAGCTCCGGAAGGCATCTATGAACCGTGCCATCGCCAAGACCACCTCGCACGAGAACTGACAAGAAAATAAAGTCAGTAATAATGCATAATATATATGGATAAAAAATTGAAAATAAATAAAGCTTACCCGAGTCTGGTGATGAGGAATCGACCGCTCCACGAAGCGCTCACCCTCAGGAGCCAGAGGAATCATCTCCTTGATCGGCCCTTACGTCCCCTAATAATGGATGGAAATACGAGGTGGCACGAACTTAGTAGGTCCAGCCTAACAAAAGAAAATCAAAGTTAGTAAAACATTATTTGGGGGCTACTTAACAGAAGGTAAAAGATGAAAATCATACCGCCACCTCCTCAGCCAGTATAGGGACTGGAGCTAACAACGGCAGTAGCTCCTCCTCATAGCACCGCCCAGGGATCGTATAAGATCGCTAAGGGACATGCTCACCAACCTCTCGGCGTTGAACATGTGATGCGACGGAGGAGCAGGAACGACGAAAGTGTCCGAGGAATGCTGAATAACAACCCTATCTCCAAGATATGCAACTGCTCCATATGTCCCTAAGAAATAGCGACGCTCAGCAGTATACTACGCGGCTAACCTAGGGACAACCAAGCCGATCCACGGCCGGTACTACACGTCAGGCTCCTGCAAAGAACGCCTATCAGATAAGAATCCATCAAAGGTAATACGGAAGTATTCAACTATACAAAGAACTATGCCGCGATGATCTGATCTCAGTTATAAGCAGTAGACATCCCAGCGCGACGACCTTCCTAAGCAGCACTCACTGGAAATCTGCGCGGCGACGATCTCGCCTGCGCAACTGAGGGGAAGTACTCGTAGAACCAGATCTACAAAAGGCAAAAGGCATCAGCAAGTGCTAATCATAGTTTAGAGCTAAACTTTATGGGAGATAAAGTATACCTCTACGACTCTCCAAAAGCCGAACAGAGCGACGTTTCCCGTAAAGGACTGGTGTCGACACGAGTCTCGTAACGCTCGAACAAAGTTAGCATAAGCCAAGCTGGCCCAGTCATAAGTCCCGATCAAGTGTACATTACGGACCGCAGGTAGGTAGTAAAGTAGCACTCTACTACCCTTGTCAGGGGAGAACGCCCCTGACAGCAAGATAAGCACAAAGATGTGCACCCGCTGCTCTCGGGTGGTCTCATCATCCTCGAAAGCCGCCGCTAGAGTCGAACGGCGAATCCCCTTGGCGCTGAACTGAGTCGACTCTACCTCAGCACGAGCCCGAACAGCAATCGGACCCAACAGCTCCTCAACCTCTGGAGAAAAGACGTTGATCTCGTTGTCGAACGGCAGCGCAACACTACTAAACTCGAGTGTCGTAATATGACTTAAGTCGGTCGGGGTGACCATCATCTTACCCCAGGAAAAGTGGAAAGTGTTGGTGGTGTCCCAAAATAACTCCACCAGGGCACGAGCCACGTGCTGACCCCTGCTAGAGGCAATCATGGCCTCCGACCCGCAAGACTCCGAGAGAAGTCTCACCTCTCCGTCAATGCCGATGTACATCTTCAACAGGTCGCCCAAGGTGTCGCAACCTTAACCGTGGTAGCGCGTCCTACCAACTGTGATCCCACGTCGCACCCTCTCAGAAACATGGTAGACGGGGGAGAAGTACAGAGTTCGCTCATCCCACTCAGGGAGAGTACCGAGAGAAGTGGACGGGTCGGCGTCCTCCTCTACGGGCTCGTGCTCTCGTCGTACGTCTCGAGACCGTGAACCCGAGCCTCATTGTCTAGCCATGCTACATTGTGCAAAATCATCATAAATTAAGGTTCTATAGTATCTAAGGTTCGCCTAGCCGCATGATACTATGTTCGCAAAAAAAACAGAGTACGTAGTACTAAAACATAGCACAATTTCAAATCAAAAATATACGACATTTTTCAAGAATTCAAATAATTTCTTGCAATACTATGGTAATTATTGTGACAAATTGGATAAGAATTGCTAGCAACAACATCAAGAACAGGCCACATTGTATTCCCGACCTTAAGAGGTCCAACAATGGTGATTTGTTCGTTTCTTCACCAAATTGAGTCAAACAAGTCTCAAATTACTCCCAAGGCCATATATAAACATAATAAAGCAATTTCATGGCATAAAATTTGACAAACAAAGTGAATTAAGCAATTCATGTTTCGAATTTTCAAGAAATTCGTGAACAAACTTGTGCGAAATTCATTATAACTGGAGTGAGTTTATAGAAAACTAACATAGATCGAGAAAATGGATGGAACAAGCTTTGATTTGCAACAAATTTGAGCGAATTCGGTTGAGAAACGAGTAAGAACGGATAAATTGAAGTTCCGCGGCGATTTCTCGTGCAAAATGAGCAGCAGCAGCAAAAATGAAGAAGAAAGGGGTATATATGGAAATCCCGACTCTAGCGCCAAGCGACAGGCCTTGGCGCCAGACGATACAGATTAGCGCCTAGCGCTAGTGTCAGCCCCTGACGCTAGTGTTAGTGCCTGGCGCTAGAGCCAAATATGTGGCGCCAACAACATTTCAGCGGCGACACACTATTCTGCCACTCAGTGTGGTTGTTTCGACCTCTTGTAACATTTTGGGTTCCTTGGAACACCAGTTAGCCCCTATAAGCAATTTGACATGATTAAGTAGTCGGCTTGATTACAATTACCTGAAGTGATCGACCTGATGAATGATCGTCTCACTTAGCTTAAAGCGCCTAAGCATTGGCTCATCGCAAAGCACCGACATAATGATTCATACAGCAAAAGGCACCGACATACTTGTTTATAATTCAGAAGAGGCACCGACATAATGGTTCATACATCAAAAGGCACCGACATACTGGTTTATAATTCAGAAGAGGCACCGACATACAGGTTCAAAAGCAGCAAAAGCGTCAACGTACTGGCATAGCGGAAGCAAAGTTCAAGCGAGCTTTTAAAGATCGACAAGCGTGGGTCTTCGGTAATTTTCCTAGGAATATTATCGCAACAAATGAGGATAGCTTCAGGCGAGGATATCTTCGACATCGTTCCAAAGCTTGCGAAGAGTTGTCACAAACAATTGGAGGTGATTTCAAGCGAAGTTGTCTTCGATCGTGTTCCCTGGCTTGCGGAAGATGATCACAAAGTGCTAGAAGGTAGTTTCAAGCGAAGCAATCTTTGATGGGGTTCTCTAGCTTGCAGAAGTCTATCATGGCGGAATTGGAGGTAGTTAAAAGCGTAGCAGTCTTCAGGCGGCCTTCTCTAGCTTGCACGAGGTCGTCAAAAATACAGAAATACAACAGGAAATCGGTTACCTTCAAAGACGTGTGCTCGACGGTGCAAGATACACGTTTCTTAACTTTTTTATATGTTTTAACTAACGCTAGTTTGTAGGTATCGGCGTTATAAGAGTGATTTAGGATCGCAGAACGTTCTGAATCATTCTCCGTCCCTATCGCTACTTTGACTTTTGTTTTCGAAACTTGCGTTTCTCCAAACTTAGTCAAAGTGGGGGCTTCTGTAGACACCCATTTGTGTCTCCCCAAAACCAAACCCGGTGATAAGTACCTTTCGCGTCGAATCATAATCGAGTGAAGTGAAAGTGTGGAAGGTTTAGAGTTGCGGATAGTTTTAATTTCTTTTCTATTCTTTTTTTTTTTTGAAAACTTATTTTATGAAAACAGCCAATCTAGTTCGGTTTGACCCATGGCAAGGTTCCAATAATGGTGTAGTTTGATGGGGTTTGAAAAGAGCTTTACAACGAAATTATAAGCCCAATTCCGATGCATAATGAGGAAGTTATGGCCAAATTACTAAACTGGGCCAGGTTTGATACTTAAATGCGGCCCAATGATCTAGAGGAGGGCCTAATATGGATTTATCATTCCTAATGCAATTAGAATTGATTTTAGTCTTCTATATTCTTCTAGATGGTTCTTTTCATTCCTAATTCATTTAGCATAAATTGACTTTTGTTGACTTTTTGGAGTTTTAATCAGAATAAAAGAGTGTTTTTTAAGGAAAATACGATTTTGCCCTTCTGTACGGCTAAATTTTATCTGAATTAAGAAAACGCGTGAAAATAATAATTAGCGCCAGACGACAGACATTAGCGCCTGGCGCTAATGCTTCGCGCCTGACGCTAGCTTTAGCGCCTGGCGCTAATGTTCAGCGCCTGGCGCTAACTTCTTTTATCCTCGTCAAAACTCTGATTTGTTTTTTTTATCTGTTTGGATGATTTTTTCTATAAATAGCCTCCTAAAACCTCTGTTTTTCATCAATAACTCTCTTATTCTCTTCTCTCTTTAAGCTAAAGCTTACTCTCTCTCTCACTCTTTTCTAAACTAGCCTTCTCTCAAACAAAATTCCGCATTCACAAGACCAAGAAACACCTAGCATAATTCAAAGTTGCCTTCGCCCTAGACGTGAAAGAACTACTACAAAATTGGCCAAAGAGACCCAATATATAAGACCTGTCATCTACACAGGCGGTCTCTTTGATCCAAGAGACCAATTATTATTAATAACGGGTCTCTAACTTTATTGGTTGGAGTGGTAAATTTATTCGAGAGACCGGTTATTTAAGACAACGGGTCTCTTGTGTTTTTTTTGAGAAAAAATGATTTATTAAAAATAAACCGGAGACCGCCTTTTGCGAAAACCGGTCTCTTGTTTTTGATAGATAGACCTGTTAACATTAAAAACGGGTCTCTTGGTTTTTGAGGTTCCACGCACGTCCCCACTCACTTTTTCTCTTTAATTTCTCTCTCCTCTTCATTCACTAGTTACCGCCGCTCATTTCCTTTCTCTTCTTCTCTCATCTCTTTCTCTCTCCTCCTTCAAACCCTAACTATTTCCTTCCTTCAAGCCAAATAGCTAGCAACTGTTCAATTCGAGCAGCCATTAACGAAGAAAAGAAAGAGAGCAAAATTATGGAAATTAAGCTCTTCGATTCTCGACGGTGAGAATTCTTCAATCCCCCTTTTCAATTTTATTTTTTTTTTATTTTTTTGTTTTGCTCTTAGATGTGGCGCAAAAAATAGGGGTTTTTTCCCCTTCATTTTCTTTCTAGTTATCTATCATTTTATTTGAGTAGATCTTTGTGTTCTAGTCATCTGATGTTCATTTTTATCATTTTTTCTTAATTAAAAATCTGAATTTCTTTTAAACTTTTCTTTTTAACATTTTTTTTTTTGTTAAAAAATAAAAAATTTGTCCAATTTTTCGTTTAGCCATGGTAATTGATTATAGTTTGTTTATTTTGCATGTTAATGTTTTTGTTTCAAAATCAATTTTTGCCATTTTTTATGAAATTTATGAGATTTGAACATGATGTGTTTTTCGGTTTCGTTTTGGGGGTTTTTTCAATGGATGTATTAGCTTTATTCGTTTTTCCTTTTACATTTTTTTAAACAATTTTCCCACTTAGATCTTCTGTAGTATTAGATCTAGTTTAGTCGATTTTTCGTTTATTTTTTTTTATATATGTTATTGTTCGTTTCGTTCTTATTTTATGTTAGCCAGATCTGATATGTTGATGAATTTATTTTATTTTTATTTTCAATATAATTTTTTAGTTCTTCAGATTTTAGTTCTAGAAATTTTTTTCGTCTTTAAAATTTATCTTTTTAGTTTATCATGTCAATTCACTCTTTAGCTCGTTTTTTAAATTGGTTAAAATTATTTTTATGAAATTTCATTTTAATTTTTTCTTTTTGTGTGTTTAATCGCCATTTAAACAAATTTTTAGTTTACATCCTGTATTTCATCAGTTATGAATTTTTCTTTTCAATTTTTAGATCTTTGTTTTGTTTCAAATGTTTTATTTTATTTTATTTTATTTTTTACTTTTTTGGTTAAGTTTCCGTTTTATTCTTTGTTTTGATTTTTTTTATAATTATGTTGGTTTAATTTTTCTGATTTATTTTATTAGATACAATTTTTTGTCTGGTTTTACTTTGTGTATATTTGTGGTTACAGGTAAAAGATTTCTTAAAGTTATCATCTAGAAGATCTTTGGAACTGGAAGTTATCATTTACAACGTTTTGTTTTTTTTATTTTATTTTTGTGTATTGGATTTTCAATTACTGTATATTTGTATCATGTTTGTAATCTTTGAGGTATATGACATTCAAGAATTATTTTGTACTCTATATTTAATAATGTAAAAAAATTAAATGAGTTATATTGATGAATTGTGATTATAATTTTATAATTTTAAAATTCGTATCAAATAAGAAATATTTTTTTTATTTTAATTGATATTGGAGAGACCTGTTAAGTTTAAAAACAGGTCTCAAATTTCTTAAAAAAGAGACTGCTAATCTTCCACAGGCGGTCTCAGTTTTTCACAAAAAAGAGATTGCCTATCTTCAATAAGCGGTCTTAGTTTTCTCATTCTAGAGACCGCCACTAGTCCAGCAGTCTGTTTGCCAAAGAGACCGCTTAGCTAGAGACCGCCTCTAAAGCAGTCTCTTTGGCTAATTTGGACGGGTCTCTTTGGCTGATTTTGTAGTAGTGAAGGTTTTAATTTCTGAGGGTTTGGTCCCAAATTTCTATTTCAATTATTTAATTTAATTGTTTGATTTTATTATTTTCCTTGAAGTTACTAACGCGTGAATTTTGTTATTAGAAAGAGATACAAGGCATCCAAGTAAGTGCTTCAATTGATTTATTGATATTATGATATAGAAATCATGCTAGTTGTTATTATGATTCCTAATGTCGTGTTAGGGTGTTTTGATCTTCCTAGTATCATGTTTAGGGTAACAACTAAAAATTTCTAATATCAAGTATGATCAAAAGTATGCTTCCTATTTTCTTTCCTAATAGCATGTTATTATCATGTTAGGGCTAAAGCTTTGATTTTTGATGCTTAGTGACATGCTAGGGTTTGTTATTAATCTTTTTAGTATCATGCCTAGGATCTTGCTATTATTATGCTTTAACATGATTATATGATCATAACTATGATGATGTTTATTATTTTGATTATTATTATTATGTGTCTTGATTATATTTATTGTTATTGCTTGAACACACCTTTTATGCATGTTTAAAGGGAATTGGTACTTGTAATCACACTTATATAAGATAATTAATAATCTTTTTTAAGGTTAATTTGATTATAATTCAAGTGATCGCCAATAATAGTTTTATTTGTGCATTAATATTCAACCAACATAGATAAACAAGTTTAGGGTTAAACCTATTGATTTTATGTTAGTCAGAAAGCGCACATGAATACGATCAGAATAAAGTAGAGGCCTATTATTAGGGCAGGTTCAATCTCTTTTAGGTTGGATTTGTACCTTCATCCTCGAACTACCAGCCATGGTTCCAGACCTATTGGAGTTGACGACCTCCTGGATCGTTAAGGGGTTTAAATTCACCTCGTGAACGGTTTACAAGTTCCTAAAACTTGTTGGCGACTCTTTTGCTCTATCTTCTTTCCCTTTGGATGCCACCATACTTAAGTGTATGATCACAGTGGGGTTCAAGCTAGGGATAATGCTTGAAATATTCCCTACAGTTTTTGGCGACTCCACCGGGGAAGATTTCTGTTTTAATTCATGAAATTTATTTCGACAATGATTTAGAATGAGTGGATGAAACTCGAAAAGTTCTAAGTATTTCATGTGCGTAATTTTGATTAATATTATTGTCATATGCATAAAACAAATCTCATTGGAAAGACCATCCGTAATTAGTTAAAACATAGGATTTTTACACGTAGGAAATTTGAGGAATATCTTTCACAACTAGGATCGAAATAATGCTGCGCGAAACTGGAAAAATTTTATCGAGCACAAAAAGCGGCCGAGCCATGTAGGAACTAGCGTCAAGGAACAAAGCCTAGCGCTAACAATTTGACGTTAGTGTCATGCGACAGCTTCTGTCGCCGGGCGCTAAAGCCAAATTGTGGCGCTGGCCTCTGTTTGCTGGCGCCAAGTTCTTCCAATACCGAGCCCGAAATATGCGTTCTAATTTTGAATAGTTTTTAGCACTGTTTGCTCGATCCTACTTCCTGATTGAGTTTTTCTCACTTTTCTGAAACCCATATGTGTTCTGCATATGGACATAACCTTGTGGGAATTCATGCTCCATCTACCTGATTGAACGCTCTGTGAAACAAAGGGTACATCTGAGAATGTTGAATTTACCCAACCATGGAAGCGAGTTTTCTAAACTCGTAGTGTCCCATCCACTCGTGCCAACCCTTACGGTTAAGCTTCCGCGCGGTGCATCCGGACAATTAACCATGGACCCTCTATTGCCTAACTCATATCCCGAACTTTAGAGAGCTAGAGCCATGGTTAGGTTGCAAACTCATTGCATCATGATTGTGCCTACTTGACTAATTGTGCATTACTGGTTGTGCATCCTCTATGTGTTTTTCCTAACCTTTTTTTTTACTAGTGCTAAGATTAAATAAATTGATTTCTGACTAAAAGAACTTTGCCTAATTAATTAATTAATTAATTAATTTGAGTAATTAAAGTTTAATAATTTAATCAGAGTTAACTTAGTACGACTTTAGGCATACCCTGTAGAGTAATAATACCGAAAGCAGTTCCAAATCAACGTTCCAGCAATGGCGCCAAGATTAAAACTGCAGCGCCACTCAGTGGAGCGTAGCGCCTGGCGACATCCTTGTCGTCTGGCGCTACACTACAAAGAGAGGCGCCAGTTCTGTCGTTTTGGCGACAGTTCGGTTTGTTGCTCGAGTCATCACCTCATGTCTAATTGAACAGTTTTCTAGTTAATTCAGTTAATTTTAACTGGCAATAATACCTTGTCAAGTCACTAATCGAGTATAAGCACTAAGTCCCTTGGTCTTACACAAGAGTCAAAGCATGTCACTTACACTCACCACATAAATCACACACTAATGCACACTTTGACCATGTCTAAGGGAGTCTTGTATGCGCGTATTTTGCGTCATTTTTTTTAGAGGGGGTAAGTCGGATATTAATCCTCCAATTAAACTACTTGTTTGAACCCTATACTATACTCCCAAAAATGTACACCTTATTTTTGCCAAAAATATGCACCCTATTTTTGCTTTTGCTTTTTTCTTTTTCAAAACCATAAAGTCAAAGTTGATTTGAGTTAAGTCATTAAAACAAAAATGGTTCAATTTACAGCGCGTGATCAAGAAAAAAAGGGCGTTTGATCAAAGACAACCTTTTTATTCAAGTCAAACTTTTCGACAAACCGATCGCTCGTAAAAGGAAAGCTAACACAATTATGGAGACTCGAGAGGAAGTTAATGAGCTCAGGAATCAATTTATTATTGTGACTGAGGCGTTAAAGGTTTTAACCCTCAAAATCGATGATCCTGTGAAGCAACAACAGATGGACCTCATGCAAGAGAGTTTGAGAAAACTGTCTAGTGAGAATAAGTTTCAAGGAATTAACTCACAAGGGGTCTCGAAAAAAAAGGATCTTCTTCTGCAGAAGTTCAATGCCAACGACATCCCGAAATTCAAAGTGACAGACAACCCTTACTTTCACCTAAGAGCCTTCGAAACAATAATGAGCATCAAGGGTATTGTTAAGAAGGTGTTTCCCTCTTTGTTCTCACTATCTCTTGCAACCGTTTACCAACAATGGTTCTTTTCTCTTGAGAAAGAAAGAACCTCTACTTGGGAGTCTATAGTAAACGGTTTCATTGATAGATACAAGTGCAACATTCAAGTTAAGACTAACTATAGGGAACTTGAAATCCTCAAACATATGGAGAATGAAGGTTTTACCTCCTTTTTCAATAAATGGAGAGAAACTTCTGCTAAGATGATTGAGCTGCAAAGCGAAAAAGAATCTGTGTGTTTATTCATCACAAACCTTCAAGAGAAGTACTCCAAGCATCTCAAATACCATAATAATATCCATATCTTTAAGGCCGTCTATGACATTGGAATCAATATTGAAGACGACCTGGCAAAGCTAAAAGCTGCTAACAGTAACTCCAAGAGTGGCGGGAAAGGCAAGAAGAACGACAATCCTTCTTCTTCCAAAACCACCCACTCAAACAATGTTAGTACCTTTAACTTAAGTGAAGTTCTTGCCAAGAATAATCAAGGACAAAAGAAACCATTTAGGAGGAACTTTACTCCTATAGGTATAAGTTATGACACCATATTTGACCGATTAAATGCAAATGGTCTTATAACTCCTATTCGACCATTTGGGGACCCACCGGTCGAGAAGAGGACGGCTAATTGGAACCCCAATGCACATTGCAAGTATCACTAAGGTAGGGGCTATCTTACCGAAAATTTTTGGAAGCTTAAGGAAGTTATCCAAGATTTAATCGACAACAACAAACTGCCATTGCCTCTTGCCAGTAAGAAGCGGAGCATTGATAGTGCACCTCTCGCTCACTCCTTGGCCATTTCTGATGAGGAAAACGAGGTTGATCCCTCATCTCTCATCAAACCTATCGGAGAAATCCATGCTATTGAAGAAGAGGAGGAGATCTTTTTCGATGCCATGGTTGACCTTCCTGAACTAGCAAGTAAAGAGGATATTTAATTGCTTACACTGTCCATGTTGGAGGGATCAAACTTGCTGCGTGAAGCTCTCAAAGTTGCAAAGAAACAATTAGAAGAACTTCAGAAAAAGTGTGACAAGGTCCTATCCACAAAGAAGAAACCCCTTTTTGTACAAGTAATTGACAAACCCAAGAAGAGTAATAGACTCTATACTCCAATTGGGATTCCATATGCTAAAATGTTCAATATGCTCTCCGAGAGTGGCGAGGTCAAACCTCTCGAACCGAGACCATTTGAATTATTAAAAAGGACAGATAGATTCTACTATCAATACCATCAGTCAGGGGGTCACACTATTGAAAACTGTTTTAAATTTAAAGATTTAATTCAAAAAATGATTGATGAGAAAAAGCTATTCCAAATTCCACAAGAAGAAGACATAAGTATTAATGGAGTTTGGGACAATGATGAAGAAGACGTTTACTTAAAAGACATGGTAGGACCTCCACCTTCAATGTCATATGCCATGGATGACTTCTGGGTTGAAGAAGATTCATCTATAGACTTCCTCACAAAATCCGGGAGAATGCAACCTCCTATTTCGACACAACCTATACCAACTACGCAGCAAGTTCCCATACCTATCATATAAGACAATGATATTGTCAAACAGTTCAAGAAAACCAAGGTTAAAATGAATGTATGGAAACTTTTAGGAACATCTCGAGAGCACAGGTTGGCAGTGATGAATGCCTTAGATAAGATAGGGATAGATTCTGACACCACTCCTGATGGGTTGGCTAACTTCCTTACGAGTGATCTCCCTATTCCTATCAACTTGTTCAACTTTTCCGACAAAGACTTACCTCCAGAACGTGACAAGCATTATAAGGCATTAAACCTCACAGTAGTTTGCAAGAGAATGAACGTCCCTATGACTCTTGTAGACAATGGATCGGCCATCCATGTCTGTCCACTCATAACTGTGAGGATTCTAGGCATGGAGATGAAGACCTAACCCCGTCAACACAAGGAATAAGAGCTTACGATAACACTCGTCGTCAAGCTCTTGGCAAGATTACTATGAATATAACGGCGGGAGAAATAGAACACGCTACTACATTCCAAGTAGTAGATATTATGGCTTCATTCAATTTATTGTTGGGACGCCCTTGGCTTCATGACCTAAAGGCTGTCCCTTCATCTCTCACCAACAGGTAGAAGCCATAGTTAGAGGAATTCCCTTTACGATCGATGTTTCACCCACGAGGATTAAATTAGAGGAAGCCATAGAAAATCCAATAATTAATGTGGAGCACGATGAAGATGATGAAGACTTGTGGTGCTTTAATGAAGAGGTCTCCTTAATCGAGGAGGATGAAATGACCCCTCTCTGCCACGACCCCAACTCAAATATGATAACGACCGCTATTCTGAAGAAACAAGGACATTTTCCCAGGATGACCCTAGGAAAGAAGAAAGGAATAGCAAAATCGCTGGAATCACCTGGCCTCCCTAAATTAGACACTTCCGGACTTGATTTTCAACCGAATCGGAAAGATCTCAAGCGAGCCCAGGAAAAGTCAAAAGCACGTAGGAACGTTCGAATCCAAAAGAAAGCAATCCCAATGGATCGGTACCCTCTTACCCTCAATGGACAATTTATAAAATAAGGAGAGTACTATCCATGCTACGAATTTCTCGAACCTTTTGTCGTAAATGGCATAAGGCAACCGGGATTCGAAAACACCCCCATGTTTTGACTTTAATGTCATGGGATTACTATTTGGGCGAGAAAAAGATGAGTCGACGTACATAGAGGATAACTCATCGCTCATCGAAACGGTCCTACAAAGCAAAAGCTTTGATCCCTCAAGGCTCATCACTCCAGCGAAAGGATCACTACAAGGGTGGCGCAAGACAGTCAAGGTGACTACTCCAAGCGGAAGGAAAATTTCCATTATAACAAGTCAAGGACCGATGTTTGAAGAGTCGTCTGAATCGGAGTCTGAGTCAGAGTCTTTTCCCGTAGAGTCATCTAAATCTTTAGTTGTAGCACCCCTTTCTTCTATCTCTTCCCCTAAGATAGTTAGCAATCAAGTCCATGAGGACATATCTGTCTTCGATGTAATGATTTCTGAATTTAATAATATGTCTTCTTCCTCTTACTCCTCGTGTTTTTCTTTAACCCAAGATAACGAGCATTGCTTAACTAACAATGAAAATGACAAAGAACTTATTAGAGCAATGTAAACACTTGAAAAGAAAACACCGATAACTGAGGAAACTGAGACGGTTGATGTCTCAAATGATTTAACCAATAAAAGAGAAGTTAAAATCCGATTAACACTTAATGAACAAGAAAGAACCGATTTAATCAATCTACTTAAAGAATTCATCGATGTATTCACTTGGTCATATGAAGATATGCCAGGCATTATTAGAGAAATAGCTCAACACACCATACCGCTAATTCCAGGAATGAAACCTATAAAACAAAACTTGCGTTGAATGAAACCCGACGTAGCTCTTAAAATAAAAGAAGAAGTTCAAAAATAAATAACTTCCCTTTACCACACATCGATATTCTGGTTGATAATACAACGAATCATGCACTTCTCTCATTCATGGATGGATACGCGGGGTATAATCAAATTCTCATGGCAGAAGAATACATGGAGATAACAACCTTCATAACACCATGGGGGACTTAATGCTACACGGTAATGCCATTCAGGTTGAAAAACGCGGGTGCTACTTACCAACGAGCAGGGACTGCCTTGCTCCATGACATGATGCACAAAGAAGTTGAGGTATATGTGGACGATATGATTGTGAAGTTAAAAGATCGCCCAGGCCATCAAATAGCCTTGAGAAAATTATTCGAAAGGCTAAGAAAATACGACATGAGGTTGAATCCATCCAAGTGTGCTTTTGGAGTCACCTTAGGCAAGCTTTTAGGTTATGTCATAAGCTCTAGAGGAATAGATATAGACCCAAAAAAGATCAAGGAAATCATGTCAATGCCACCGCCCAAAACAGAGAAGCAAATTCGAGGATTTATTGGCCGGTTGCAATACATAAGTAGGTTCATATCAAAATTGACAACAATATATGAACCAATATTTAAACAGCTTAAAAAGAATGTACCAGTAATATGGGATGACGAGTGTTAAAAAGCCTTTGAAAAGATCAAAGCCTATCTCACAAATCATCCCGTATTGGCACCAGCACTTCCGGGAATACCTCTTAGGTTGTACTTAACAGTCACCAAAGAGACAATGGGAGTCATGCTAGCACAAGAAATAGAAGACAAATAAAATGCAATCTATTATCTAAGTAAAAAGATGCTCGAGTATAAAGTACGCTATACACCACTTGAGAAATTGTCCCTCGTATTGGTGTGGGCCACAACCAAGTTAAGACATTACATGCTCGTGCATACAGTCTTTGTAGTTTCCCGATTGGACCCACTCAAGTATATATCAAGATGGATAGTCAACTTAGCCCAGTTCGATGTAAGATTCATGCCTCAAAAATCTATCAAAGGATCTGTGGTTTCAGATTTCCTAGCGGACTTTCCAATAGAAAATTCGACGCCAATACACGAAAATAAATTTCTAGACGAAGACTTGATGGTCATCGAGGATGATGCTTGGACCTTATACTTCGATGGAGCTTAAAACCAAAAGGGATGTGGTGTTGGAGTATTACTAGTATCACCTAAAGAAGAGCATGTTCCAATCTCCATAAAGCTTGACTTCGACGTTACCAACAATGCTGCGGAATACGAAGCATGCGTGGTAGGCTTTGAAACGACTTTGGCATTGGGATTGAAAAGATTACAAATATTCGAAGACTCTTCATTGATCATCAATCAGATCTCTAAAAGGTGGAAAGTAAGGAGCGAAAGTCTAGCCCCTTACCAAACTTATCTGGAAACTCTCACTAATAAGTTAGAGAAGGTGGAATACACGTATCTACCTAGAGAAGAAAATCAATTTGTTGATGCCTTATCAAGACTAGCCTCAATGGTTAGGATTCCTACGGAAATCGAGCAAATGCCTCTAACTATAGAAAAAAGGCATAAACCGGCCTATTTTCAAGCTATAGAAGATGATGAAGTGATCCAAGATGAAGAAGAAGAAGATGAAGAACCGTGGTATACGGATATACTTAATTATGTCACCAAAGGAGAATACCCTCGCCATGTTCACAAAAGAGAAAAACGAGCATTAAGACTCTTGGCTTCCCAATACGTACTCATAGAGAACGAGTTACACAAAACGGTACCTAAGGGTCGAGCTCTCTTATGTGTAGGAAAAAGGGATGCTCAAAGAGCAATGAGGATAGTCCACGAAGGAATTTGTGAAACTCACGTAAATGGCAAGATGCTAGTCCAAAAGATAATGCGAGAAGGATACTATTGGACTACCATGAATAGAGATTGCCATCAATATGTAAAAAGATGCTCTAAGTGCCAAATTTACGTCAGTCTACAAAATGTTCCTCCGTCTCTACTCTTTACCTACACTTCCCCATGCCCATTCTCTACATGGGGAATTGACATTATTGGTAAAATCACTCCCCTAGGAACAGGAGGTCACGAATATATCTTAGTAGCAATTGATTACTTCACGAAGTGGGTTGAAGCGCAATCATACGCTAAACTCACTGCAAAACATGTAGCACTCTTTATCGAAAGAAATATTATTTGTCGATATGGAGTCCCACATGAAATGATAAGTGACAATGGAACTCATTTTCAAGATGAGTGTGAAGAATTGTTACAAAAATATGGCATTCAACATCATCATTCTTTTCCTTATAGACCTCAGGCAAACAAAGTAGTCGAAGCGACTAATAATAATTTAAAGACTATCGTCGAGAAAATGACAGAAAATTACAAGGATTGGTCTGACAAACTCCACTTTGCATTGTGGGGTTATCGCACGTCAATTCACACATCAACAGGAAATACGCCATTTTCCTTGGTTTATGGAATGGATGTCGTACAACCTGTAGAGATAGAGATACCATCTATACGCATTGCATTAGAAAGCTAACTCGATGAAGTTGAGTGGACTAAGGCGAGATATGAGGAGCTAATTCTACTTGACGAAAAATGACTAGAAGCTCTACATCATACTCAATGCTATCAAACTCGTATGGCTAGACATTTTAATAAGAAGGTCAAGACAAGAAACATCAAAGTAAGAGACTTGGAGTTTAAACCATTAAGGAAGAATTTTTTAGATCCAAGGGGGAAATTTAGGACTAATTGGTCTGGACCCTATATTGTCAAAACAATCCTATCAGGAGGTGCATCAAAATTAACTGATATGGATGACAATGTGTAGGCGTTGTTCGAATTGCGCCTACGTTAAAGCATCTGTGAATATGCTTGGCACTCATAGGAATTGGGAATTGACATTACGATTCTGAACAACGATTAGGGACAAAACAAAGTAGGGAGCCGCCAACAAGTCTTTAAGGAACTTGTAAACCGTTCACAAATTATAAAAAGGCAACCACGATAAGGGACAACGATAAGCAACAACGATTGACCCGTGAAGGTTACACCCCATTCATAATCCATGAGATTACTAACTCCATATGGTTCGGAACAACGAAAGGAGGATTGGGAATGATGGTACGAAGTGAGTCATGGAGTCACATTCGCCCGTATTGGCCTCTACTCGATTCTTATAGTGAAAAGTGATTCCTGCGATCTCAAAGGCATACAAAAAAAATATTCAATTTGCTTTAAACAATTATTATTCTTAATTGTTTGAATATTAATGCACCACATAATTCTAAAATATTGTGATCACTTGATTAAATAACAAGATTAAAAAGGAACCTAAACCGGTTGTCCAAATTATCTTATTAGGTGTGATTTTCAATTACATATTCTCTTTAGCATGCAATATGGTGATCATAAAAAAAATAGAATAAACATCAATATTGGAAGAAATTTAAACAAATTATAGTGTTAGTTTAATCAAATAATAATCCTAATCATGATACTAGAAACAAGAATAAAAATAAGAGTAATTAAGTGAATCAATTATTCACTTTCCGCTTGAATTGCTACATCATGAATAAACCGTTAGTAACTTAAATAAAAATATATCAAATGGAAATTAAATTAAATTAATGTAGATTTGATTTGGTCCAAACCCTCAGTAATTTGTACCTTTCACGCCTTAGTTAAAGTATATAACTTTGGGTATTGTATGAACTCCTTGGAGTGCTTAAGGAAGCAATGAAAGAATAAGGAAGCTAGTGTTTTAGGCTAAAGAGGGAAAAAAGAATGATTTTGTGATCAAGTTTGATAATTGAAAAAGGGGTGATATGACCTCTATTTATAGAGAAAGAAAAGAAGGGTCGAAGAATTAAGATAAGATCTGAATTAAATCGGAATAAAACTCGATAGACTGCAGTTTTTGGTGTTTTTACTTTTATCATATCTTTTTATCCAAAAATCGGAATAAGATGAATAAGATATCTTTGAAAATCTATTGAAGTCTACTTTCTAACCCAATGAGAATCAGATTAAAATATTTTATAGAATAAAAGATATGGCCGAAATAGTGAGACGGTGTCATTTTTGGATAGAGTTTGATATTTTATTCATATCTTTTCCGTTATAGCTCGGAATTGATATTATAATATATCATTGAAAAGATAATTTCAAGGGCTATCGAACCATATAAAAGTTGGATAAAAAATATGAGGCACGAAAATCATATCAAACTATCTTTGAACGTCTTTTAATTCGGATAGATATAAGATTTTCAAAAAGAAAATTTTTATTCAATTTCAAACTCTTTAATCTTATCTTTTCAAAAAGGATAATTAAGATCTTTTAGAAACTTATAGAAGTTTCTAATTAATTCTAATCGTTTTAGGAATGGGATTAAATAATTTGGACCTTCCACATGATCATTGAGTCGTAGGTAAGGTAGGCTTAGGTTCAGTTTGGGCTCAGTTTAGTATTTAATTTCTACCATAACTTATTCGTTATAACTCGGGTTTGGGCTTATAATACATCGTTAGAAATATATTTTCAAGCCCCATCCAAATATTCAATAATTGGACCCAAACTATGGGCCCAAATAAACTCAACTAAACGTTTTTATAAAAAGGACACGAAATGAATTATTTTGGGTTTAAAGGCACGAAAAGAGGAAAATAAGTTATGGTTTGGGGAAATGGGCTAGAAGTTGGGTTGGTTTATGAAATGGAATTATGGATTTAAGCACTCCAAGATTAAATACTCAACCCGGCCAATAGTGGCAGTGAAAGGTTGTTCATCATCGGGTTTGGTTTTGGGGAGACATTTTTAGGTGTATATAGAAGCCCCCACTTTGACTGAGTTTATGGAAACGTCGGTTTCGAAAACGATAGTGAAAGTAGTCGATAGGGACGGAGAATGATTTAAAACGTTTTGCGATCCTAAATCACTCTGTATACGCTGATACCTGCAAAAAATGTTAATTCCACAGATAAAAGAGTAAAGGGATAGAACGCTTATCTAACACCAATATATCGGTGAAAAATGAGTTTGGTATTTTCCTATGCTTGAAGGAATCCACCGGATGACGTTTGTTGAAATGCTTTCCATTCTTGAGGAAAGCCGTCAGATGAGTTTGGTAGCTTTCTACGCCTGAAGAAACCTACCATAAATAATGATGACACTTTCCATGCTTGAGGAAAGCCTACATATGATTTTGGCGTTTTTATTTGCTTGAAGAAATCCACTGATAATGATTTCCATGCTTGAGGAAAGCCGACAAAGGAATTTAGTGGTTTTCTATGCTTGAAGAAATCCACCGGATAATAATTTCCATGCTTGAGGAAAGTCGACAGATGATGAGATTGCAAGTCTCTGTGTATCGAGAACCTTGCGTCGTGAAATGATGGTGGTTCGATTGTCCCCGAACGTGGGCTGTTGATAATCCGCTTGTCCCCAGACATGGGCTGTAGTTGGTTTGCTTGTCCCCGAACATGGGCTGTAAATGGTTCGCTTGTCCCCGAACGTGGGCTGTAGATGGTTCGCTTGTCCCCGAACGTGGGATGTAAATTGTTCGCTTGTCCCCGAATGTGGGTTGTAGATGGTCCGCTTGTCCCTGGACGTGGGCTGTAATTGAGACCTGCAAAATAAAATTTGCCAAGGGACTCGTATAGACTATGATTGACTTGACCAACTAACTTGACCAAGTTTGACTTGTCACGACATGACATGCGTATGAATTGTGATTGTGTGTGTATGAGTATGATTTGGATGTATGAGCAGACACAAGCAATCAACAATGCAAAAAAGCAAAAATTTTCCGTCATTTTTTTCATGACACGAGTGGAGGGTACCAACTTTCCCCCGAAAAAGAAAGACGTGAAAACTGAACTTTTATTTTCGAACTTCCCTTGATGAGAAAAAGTTTTGAAAAAGTTTGTGAATTTCCCCAAAAGAGAAAATATGAAACAAGAAGAAGTTTTGAATTTCCTCGTTGAGTAAGACAAAATGAATCGTATGGATTGAATTGTTTGTCTTTAAAATAATGTATGCATGATGCATGTTCTTAAGCCAGGAGGCTAAGGACAATTACATCATTTGACACAATAGATGAATGAACTTAGGTCATAAAGCTAAGCATCATATATAATGTAAAGAAACGATCTTAAACGTAACTTAGGTCTGGAAGCTAAGCACGTATATAGATGAAGTGGTTATTGAGTATTGCATAATGAATGTTTCTTAGGTCAAGGAGCTAGCACGATATTCTTTGTATGATTAAAAATCATTGATATATAAATGTTGCTCAGCACATTATGCGATGCATGAAACAATGAACATTGCCCAGGTTGGGAAGCTAAGCAAGTATACAATATTTCTTCTAATGAATGTTGTCCTGAAAGACGAGGAAACATGAACAATGTTGAAACAAGATTCCATGATAAAGGGTTCTTAAAGGGAGGATTATATGGATATGGATGTGAGAGTGAAGTGTGTGAATGTGATACTAAGGCTGGCTGCAAAGGTTATGGTGATGGAAATATATGTGAGAAGAGTCAGAGATGATGAGTCTTTAAGCTAGGTAGGCTAAATGATATGGGTTCAAGCCCCCAAGTCTAGCGCTCAATGGGTAGGGGTAAGCATTGGATATTTTTTTTAGTCGATCATGCACATGATTGTGGCCGCACCTCAATGTGAGGTTGCCTACGTATCCGTTAGGAATCAGGCCGAACGTAGTTCTAACCGAACTTTGCACAAGTGTATTTACACCTCAAAGAGGTCTTTCAAGGGTTGTAATATAGTTAAGCTGATGGTTAAAGGAAGAAAGGGGTAAAAAGCTCAAGACCCGAGAGAACCCCCCAAGATGTATAATTAAGAATTGGACCTTGCAAGTTTTATTTTCAACATTTCTTTTTGCTTTGACTTTTTTTTTTTTTTGAATCAATGTGGGAAATCTCAGATCATGCGGTCCATCACTCACTTAGAATTCATGTTTCTCAGGAACGGTACCAAGCACTCGATGAGAGACGCAATTTGAGACGTGTTCATATCAAAGACATTGGAACACTTGCCCTTAGACATTGTTTTTTTGTTGAGTTTTTTTTTTACTTGCCTTTGAATGTTATACAAATTACACACCTTCCCATCCCAGGGCTAGGTGATTGTGAGTTGAATAAGTAAGGCCAATCGTTAGATGAGGCTCAAAGTGGTTGATGAAGAAATGGATATGTGATTTAATGGTTAATGGGGAATGAATGGGTTGCAAAGGTACCTAAAATCATTGGTATACCTTGTGTTTAGTTCTGCAATTTTTTTTTTCGAATGACATGATCGAATGCAAAGGAAAGAAATGCTCATTTATGGAACATGGCATATAGACATAAGGATAAGGAGAACCTATGCTAGACTTATTAGGGGAAAAGGGTTGAAATGAAAGAAAAATTAGCATGAAATCTTGTATGGAAACTTGTCTTGTGCTTCATCTTCATGGTTGCTTATGAATTACTTATTACCGCCAAGAGAGACAAAAAGTTTGTTATTGCTGATGCTTTGATTGGAAGAAAAGAAGGAAGGAATGACGTTCCCCTTATTCTTCCAACTCTTGCCTAGGGATTCTTGAACTCGAGTACTATGGAACAAAATGAACTCACTTAATGCATTGACTCAATACTCATATTGGAAAGGAAGAGTGTACGAAAGAATTTTGAAAATCGATGGGAAATCCTCTACTCATTCCTATTACGACAGAAAACGACGCATGCATGGTCCTAGTATACGATCATAAACAATATAGTGCATTACTCGAAGACAAAGTGTGTGCAATGACTCAACATGTGTGATTAGGTGAGTTTATTAAGACTCGTGGTATGATCACATTGCTAGACATGAGGACGATGTGAAAAACAGAGGACCCAATGACCAAATAGCACGGAAGACTAAATGACAAACAAACTTGATTAATTTTGTCCAATTTTAATGTTTATGCTATTTACTAGGTGAAAAAGGTCCATTGGCAATCATTAGTCATAAATAAGATCAACCACAATCAAAGACAAAGAACACATGTTAAGGTTAGCACAAAAAATCACAAGAAGCCAGGAAGAGGACTAGAATTCTAGAAGAGTTAGGACTTATGGATATAAAAATAAATAAAATAAATTAAAATAAAAATCTATAATCCTATGTTATACGAGTTGACACGGATTAAAGGACTTGGCTAAGACTAGCTTGACAAGAAAATATATAAAGAAAAAACAATAAAAAAAAAAAAAAGTTGACGCTAAAAAGACACCTAAACTGGACAGGCTGTAGTAAATCGGTTATAAATTTTGCTCTGTGACTCTGATTAGGACGAAACCAACTCCAAATGAAAGATAAAACTTGGGGCTACAGATCTTTAGGTTTCACGATAGGTAACTCTTTGTTGAACTTTGGCTATGACCAAAACAAGTTGACTCTTGTGCAGGATACGAGAATAAAAATCCGGGTTAACTCAATTTATAAAAAAAAAATATAAAAAAAATCTATGGCTCGACTCAAATAATTAAAAAAAAAAGGATTTGATAAGAGGAAAAAAATAAATAAATAAAAAGTCAAAAAATGCACATGTAAGCACATTGTCATGAATGATGCAATGAAGTTCGCAACCTAAAGTCAAGTTCTATGTTCGACTATAGTCAAGCTTATTTGGGTGTCAAAGAGTACCATGCAATGGTTAAGTGTTTGGACGCGATATCAAGGCAGCTTCCCTTGAGGGTGTATGCCAACGGGCGGCTCCGCGAGTTTGTGATGAAATCGAACTCGACTCCATGGTTTGGGTGGATTTAAAAACTCGGATGAACCCTTATTGCCATGAGCGTTTTCGGGTTGATAGAGCTTAAATCCCCCGGGCTAGCCACATACGTAGAACACGTACTATTTTGAAAAAATAGGTAACCTAAAAGGCATATGCATATGTGACAATGCCAATTAAATCGCAGGAATACAATTCAAGAATCTTTCAAGTCTCATCCACTCATCTTCATTAAATACCGATCACTCAAATCCATTAATAACTAAAAATCCTCCCCAGTGGAGTCGCCAAATTGTAGGCGTTGTTCGAATTGCGCATACGTTATAGCATGTGTGAATATTCTTGGCACTCATAGGAAGTGGGAATTGACAATACGTTAGGAACAACGATTAGGAACAAAGCAAAGTAGGGAGCCACCAACAAGTCTTTAAGGAACTTGTAAACCGTTCACGGATCATAAAAAGGCAACCACGATAAGGGATAACGATAGGCAACAACGATTTACCCGTGAAGGTTACACCCCATTCATAATCCATGAGATTACTAACTCCATATGGTTCGGAACCATGAAAGGAGGATCGGGAATGATGGTACGAAGTGAGTCATGGAGTCACTTTCCCCCGTATTGGCCTCTATTCGATTCTTATAGTGAAAAGTGATTCCTACGATATCAAAGGCATACAAAAACAATATTCAATTTGCTCCAAACTATTATTATGGTAAATTGTTGAATATTAATGCACCAAATAATTCTAAAATATTGTGATCACTTGATTAAATTGAAAGATTAAAAGGAACCTAAACCGGTTGTCCAAATTATCTTATTAGGCGTGATTTTCAATTACATATTCTCTTTAGCATGAAATATGGTGATCATATAAAAATAATAGAATAAACATAAATATTGGAAGCAATTTAACAATAATAGCGTTAGTCAAATCAAATAATAATCCTAATCATGATACCAGCAACAAGAATAAAAATAAGTGTAATTAAGTGAATCAATTACTCACTTTCTGCTTGAATTGCTACATCATGAATAAACCGTTAGTAACTTCAATAAAAATAAATCAAATGGAAATTAAATTAAATAAATTTAGATTTGATTTGGTCCAAACCCTCAGTTATTTGTACCTTTCACGCCTTGGTTATAGAATATAACTTTGGGTATTGTATGAACTCCTTGGAGTGCTTAAGGAAGGAATGAAAGAATAGGGAGGCTAGTGTTTTAGGCTAAAGAGGGAGAAAAGAATGATTTTGTGATCAAGCTTGATAATTGGAAAAGGGGTGATATGACCTCTATTTATGGAGAAAAAAAAGAAGGGTCGAAGAATTAAGATAAGATCCGAATTAAATCGGAATAAAACTCGATAGACTGCAGTTTTTTCTGTTTTTATTTTTATCATATCTTTTGAACCAGAAATTGGAATAAGATGAATAAGATATTGTTGAAAATCTATTGAAGTCTACTTTCGAACCCAATTAGAATCAGATTAAAATATTTTATAGAATAAAAGATATGGCCGAAATAGTGAGACGGTGTCATTTTTTTATAGAGTTTGATATTTTATTCATATCTTTTCCGTTATAGCTCGGTGTTGATATTATAATATATCATTGGAAAGATAATTTCAAGGGCTATCCAACCATATAAAATTTGGATAATTAATATGGGGCACGAAAATCATATCTGACTACCTTTGAATGTCTTTCAATACGGATAGAAATAGGATTTTCAAAAAGAAAAATTTTATTCAATTTCAAACTCTTTAATCTTATCTTTTCAAAAAGGATAATTAAGATCTTTTAGAAACTTATATAAGTTTCTAATTAATCCTAATTTTTTAGGAATGGGATTAAATAATTTAAACCCTCCACATGATCATTGGGTCGTAGGTAAGGTGGGCTTAGGTTCGGTCTGGGCTTAGTTTAGTATTTAATTTTGACCATAACTTATTCGTTATAACTCGGATTTGGGCTTATAATATATCGTTAGAAAGATATTTTCAAGCCCCATCCAAATATTCAATAATTAGACCCAAATTATGGACCCAAATAAACTCAACTAAACGTTTTTATAAAAAGGACAAGAAATGAATGATTTTAAAGGACACGAAATGAATTATTTTGGGTTTAAAGGCACGAAAAGATGAAAATAAGTTATGTTTTGGGGAAATGGGCTAGAAGTTGGGTTGGTTTATGAAATGAAAATATGGATTTAAGTACTCCAAGATTAAATACTCAACCCGACCAATAATGGCGGTGAAAGGTTGTTCATCATCGGGTTTGGTTTTGGGGAGACATTTTTAGGTGTCTACAGAATGAGTTCTCGAACATGACAAATCTTGACTAACTTAAAAAGTACTACCCATAATAACTTGAGTAGGATACTCAAGAGAGCTACGTTTAGCCTGATTCCTTGAGAAAGGATACGTAGGCAACCCTTTACGGGTGCGGCCACTTTATTTTTTTCTAACCTCGCATCCCAGGCTTAAAAAAAAATTCGATAGAAAATCGACGAAACATCGGCATCACAGAAAAAGTTCCGTTGCCAGCCGATTAACATCAGCGCCAGACAACAATGCCTGTCGCCTGACGCCAGACTGCCGCAGCTGGCGCCAGTCGTAAAAATGCGGCGCCATTTTTCTTCAAAGTCACTGGGAATATTTCGGTGTTTTTCGGAAAATTTTAGACTTCCATACTCGAATTTTTTTTTGGAAAATTAAATTTTTCGTATTCATTGCTTTAATAAATAAACATTAAAGGAGATAATTTAATTAAAAAAAGGCTGCAATTTCATTAATAAAATAAACTAACAATTACATTATTGATGGAATATAAATAAAATAACTTTAAATTTAAAATCAAGTCTAATGATTTTGGAGTAAATAGTTTCTCCCTTAGCTAGGACTCCATGTTTTTTTCTCTACCCAAGCCTTCTTCTCTGAAGTTTCAACTTTTCTCTTTACTTTATCCTTCGTAGAGCTTTTCTTCCTAGGCATTGTAGGTGTTTTGAACTCAACTCTTTCACCCAAGCGTTCCTTAACAAGAATCACTTTGTCACCTAGACGACTCTTCACATCAGTTTTACACTGATTTTTCTTCATGTCCTTTGAAGGTTTCTTCAAAAGCCACATTTTCACATCATTGAGCAAGGAAGGAGGAACCTTTTGGGTAATCACTTCCCATAAAGGACTAGTTCTCCAATAAGCATCAAATTTGTCTACTACCTAAGAGACAGGAAATTCATAGGGACGACGAAGATCCCCGGAAGGAATTGTTTGAAGTAGGTTGTACTGTCTTTTTACCCTGCAGGGATAATAAAAAGTCATTCTGGACAAGCTTGGAACACGGCAGAAAGGTTGCTTGTTAACACCAACCATCTTTTCTATTTTCCACTAAGGGATAACCTACTTGATGGTAAAACTACAAGAGCCACATCCGTAAAAAAAAAAAAAAATTCAATGCAAATAAATTAATATTACTATACAAAAATATGTTTTTGATTTCTGTAATTAAAAATATTATTTTTCTACATGTAATAAAATTGGAGAGGCCCGAAAAGGTGCTTTTGAATTTTTCTTAAATTCATCAAGACTAAGCATAGTCTCTCCAACAATTAATGACATTGGATTTCTCCCAGATTAAATCTGCTCCAAAATAGTTGATATGATTCCTTGACCCTCATTAGCTCTACTACTAGTGAGAAAATATTGATTAAGCATGCAAAAAAAGAAAGTCCTTCTTCTACAATCATGAAAAGACTTAGAATAAGGTCTATCAAAATAATGGCGAGCAAATTCATTCAAATTAACTATGCTACCATCTACTATATTTGTTAGATCTTTGGCTTTTAAATCAAAGAAGCGCTCAAAATCCTTATAATAATATTCATTTACTCTAGGGATTACTGTAAGATCTAATGCAGGGAAGCCTAAGATAGCACTGAATTCTTCCGGCAAAGGGCTAATTTCATCACACCCTAGTCTAAAACAATGAGTATCCACATCCCTATATTCTAAGGCGGTATGAATAAAGTCTACATCAAGATCTATCCCCTTGATACCATAAATAACCCCCATATGAAAAAAGTCTTAACTCTTTTCTCTCCTTGGCAGTTAGAGACCGACACCATTCATGAGTGAAGTTGGTAAAACTTTTTGAGACTAAAGACATTATTATAATTTTTAAAAGCTAAGTTTATATTTAATCTACTGAAATTATGAAGAAAATCGGCTGGGCATGGGGCTATTTATGCACAAAATTGGCATAGTTTCAATCCGGAAAGGATTCGAAGTCAGCGCTCATCAGCGCCAGACGCCAGACATTGGCGCCTAACGCTAGAGACTGGCGCCAGACGCAAAGAGTTAGCATTTGGCGCTAACCCAAAACGCGTGGCGCCAGATGGCGCTGACGTGTCTTATCATACGAGCTTTTCGAAAAACCGCGTTTTTTGCCTGATTCGAGTATGACCAATGACTTTATGATCTTTTATTACCCTTTTTTATAATTATATTTTTCCTTCTTCCTAATTAATATACCAATCATATTAATTATATTATTTTTTTAGATTATATTTTGGACTTAATTTTTAAGTTTTTGTAAATCCAATATTTTTTATTTTTATTTTTATCTTTTGTTTTTGGGGGAGAAAGTCGGATACCCTCCATCAATAATAAAAATGACGGAATTTTTGCGCAAAATTATTAATTATCACAATTACTTGCACACACAAACATGCACATAAAAATGAAAAAATAAATGTTAATTAAATAAACTCATAGTAGTACGTATATACAAATATGTCTAATAAATGAGTCTAATAAAGGCAAAGTTCTATACAAAGTCAAAATAATAATAAAAAGCACATAAATAAACTACGGCGCCGGAGGACTACGCCCATCATGTCATAAAACTCCGCAGTACGAGGAGTAACCTCCCCACCAGCTCCAGCTCCAGCTCCAGTCACCATGGGAGGCGAAAAGCTCAGCTCAGGACCTGCCACCCAACATCAACCTAAGGCTGAGGCTGCGGAGGCTGCTGCAATGACGAGTCGACCTCGTACATCCCACCACCTCTAAGAGCCGAGGTAGCCTCTCCCTGGCCTACCGGCGCAGCGTGTGCACCCTCAGATGAAGAGCCTGAGCCCTCCACCGCCTCTGTCCGGGCAGCCTCAGAACGACCACCCCGACCGCCAAAACCAGTACGGTGACGTCTCGAGCTAGACCTCGCCGGCTCTCTCCGCACCTCAGGCCTCGTCCGGGTACGAGAAGGAATGGGCTAACCCTGAAAGAAGAAACTAAGTCAGAAACAATCAAAATAGAAGCAGTAATGCAAAAATAAGAAGGGAAACTACCTCCTGAACGGCGTCGTCGCGACGACATGAGCCAGATTCCTCATCTGAACGAGCTGGCTCTAGAAGGCATCTATGCACCGTGCCATCGTCGTGACTACCTCACGCGAGAACTGTCCAGGAAATAAATTCAGTAATAATGCATAACATATATGGACAAAAAATTGAAAATAAATAAAGCTTACCCGAGTCTGGTGACGAGGAATCGACCGCTCCACGAAGCGCTCACCCTTAGGAGCCGGAGGAATCATATCCTCGATCGACCCGTACGTCCCTTGATAATGGATGGACATACGAGGTGGCATGAACTCAATAGGTCCAGCCTGACAAAAGCAAATCAAAGTTAGTGAAACATTACTTGGGGGCTACTTAACAAAAGGTAAAAGATGAAAATCATACCGCCACCTCCTCATCCAGTACAAGGACTGGAGCTAACAACGGCAGTAGCTCCTCCTCATAGCACCGCCCAGGGATCGTATAAGATCGCTAAGGGGTACCAACTCTCTCTGACATGCTCACCAACCTCACGGCGTTGAACATGTGACGCGGCGGTGGAGCAAGAACGACAAAAGAGTCCGAGGAATGCTAAATAGCAACCCTCTCTCCAAGATATGCAACTACTCCATATGTCCCTAAGAAATAGCGACGCTCAGCAGTTTACTGCACGGCTAACCAAGGGACCACCAAGCCGATCCACAGCCGGTACTGCACGTCAGGCTCCTGCAAAGAACACCTATCAGATAAGAATCCATCAAAGGTAATACGGAAGTATTCAACTATACAAAGAACCATACCGCGATGGCCTCCCCAAGCGGCACTCACTGGAAATCCGCGTAGCGACGGTCTCGTCGGCGCAACTGAGGGGAAGTACTCGTAGAACCAGATCTACAAACGGAAAAAGGCATCAGCAAGTGCTAATCAAAGCTTAGAGCTAAACTTTATGGGAGATAAATTATACCTCTACGACTCTCCAAAAGCCGAACAGAGCGATGTTTCCCGTAAAGGACCGGTGTCGACACGAGTCTCGTAATGCTCGAAAAAAGTCAACATAGGCCTAGCTAGCCTAGTCATAAGTCTCGATCAAGTGTAGATCACGGACCGCAGGTAGGTATTAAAGCAGCACTCTACTACCTTTGTCAGGGGAGAACGACCCTTAAAGCAAGATAAGAACAAAGATACGCACCCGCTGCTCTCGGGTGGTCACATCATCCTCGAAAGCCGCAGCTAGAGTTAAACGGCGAATCCCCTTGGCGCTGAACTGAGTCAACTCTACCTCAGCACGAGCCCGAACAATAATCGGACCCAACAGCTCCTCAACCTCTAGAGAAAAGACGCTGATCTTGTTGTCGAACGGCAGCGCAACACTACTAAACTCTAGTCCCGTAATAAGACTGAAGTCGGTTGGGGTGACCATCATCTCACCCCAGGGAAAGTGGAAAGTGTTGGTGGTGTACCAAAAGAACTCCACCAGGGCACAAGCCACATGCTGACCCCTGCTAAAGGCAATCATGGCCTCTGACCCGCAAGACTCCCAGTGAAGTCTCACCTCTCCGTCAATGCCGATGTACATCTTGTACAGGTCGCCCAAGGTGTCGTATCCTGAACCGTGGTAGCGCGTCCTACCAACTGTGATCCCACGTTGCACCCTCTTAGAATTATGGTGGACGGGGGAGAAGTACAGAGTCTGCTCATCCCACTCAGGGAGAGGACCGAGAGAAGTGGACTGGTCGGCGTCCTCCTCTACGGGCTCGTTCTCCCGTCGTATGTCTTGGGACCGTGAACCCGAGCCTCATTGTCTAGCCATGCTACATTGTGCAAAATCATCATAAATTAAGGTTCTATAGTATCTAAGGTTCGCCTAGCCGCATGATACTATGTTCGCAAAAAAAAAAAAAAAAAACAGAGTACGTAGTACTAAAACAGTGCACAATATAGAATCAAACATATACGACATTTTTCAAGCATTTAAATAATTTCTTGCAATACTATGGTAATTATTGTGACAAATTGGACAAGAATTGCTAGCAAAAACATCAAAAACAGGCCATATTGTATTCCCGACCTTAAGAGGTCCAATAATGGTGATTTGTTCATTTCTTCCCCAAATTAAGTCAAACAAGTCTCAAATTACTCCCAAGGCAATATATAAACATAATCAAGCAATTTCATGGCATAAAATTTGACAAACAAAGTGAATTAAGCAATTCAAGTTTCGAAATTTCAAGAAATTCATGAATAAACATGTGCGAAATTCATTATAACCGGAGTGAGTTTGGAGAAAACTTACATAGATCTGGAAAATGGATGGAACAAGCTTTGATTTGCAAGAAATTTGAGAAAATTCGGTTGAGAAACGAGTAAGAACGGATAAATTGAAGTTCCGCGGCGATTTCTCGAGCAAAATGAGCAGCAGCATAAAAAATGAAGAGGAAAGGGGTATATATGGAAATCCCGACTCTAGCGCCAAGCGACAGGCCTTGGCACCAGACGATACGGATTAGCGCCTAGCGCTAGTGTCAGCGCCTGGCGCTAGAACCAAATATGTGGCGCCAGCAATATTTCAGTGGCGATAGACTGTTCAGCCACTCATTGCAGTTGTTTCGACCTCTTGTAACATTTTGGGTTCCTTGGTACGCCAGTTAGCCCCTTTAAGCAATTTGATATGATTAAGTAGTCGGCTTGATTACAATTGCATGAAGTGATCGACCTGGTGAATGATCGTCTCACTTAGCTTAAAGCGCCTAAGCATTGACTCATCGCAAAGCACCGACATAATGGTTCATACAGCAAAAGGCATCGACATACTGGTTTATAATTCAGCAGAGGCATCGACATACAGGTTCAAAAGCAGCAAAAGCGCTGACGTACTGGCATAGCGGAAGCAAAGTTCAAGCAAGCTTTTAAAGAACGACAAGCGTGGATCTTCGGTAATTTTCCTCGGAATATTATGGCAACAAATGAGGATAGCTTCAGGCGAGGATATCTTCGGTAGCGTTCCCTAGCTTGCGGAGAGTTGTCACAAACAACTAGAGGTGATTTCAAGCGAAGTTGTCTTCGATCGTGTTCCCTGGCTTGGGGAAGATGATCACAAAGTGCTAAAAGGTAGTTTCAAGCGTAGCAATCTTCGATGGGGTTCTCTAGCTTGCCGAAGTATATCATGGCGGAATTGGAGGTAGTTACAAGCGTAGCAGTCTTCAAGCGGCATTCTTTAGCTTGCGGGAGGTCGTCAAAAATACAGAAATACAGCAATGCAGCAGCAAATCTATTACCTTCAGAGATGTGTGCTCGACGGTGCAAGATACGCGTTTTTTAACTTTTTTATCTGTTTTAACTAACGCTAGTTTTTAGGTATCGGTGTTACAAGAGTGATTTAGGATCGCAGAACGTTCTGAATCATACTCCGTCTCTATCGCTATTTTGACTTTTGTTTTCGAAACTTGCGTTTCTCCAAACTCAGTCAAAGTGGGGGCTTCTGTAGACACCCATTTGTGTCTCCTCAAAACCAAACCCGGTGATGAGTACCTTTTGCGTCGAATCATAATCGAGTGAAGTGAAAGTGTGGAAGGTTTAGTGTCGCGGATAGTTTTAATTTCTTTTCTTTTCTCTTTGTTTTTGAAAACTTATTTTAAGAAAACAGATAATCCTGTTTGTTTTGGCCCATGGCAAGGGTCCAATAATGGTGTAGTTTGATGGGGCTTGAAAAGAGCTTTTTAACGATATATTATAAGCCCAATTCCGATGCATAATGAGGAAGTTATGGCCAAATTACTAAACTGGGCCCGGTTTGATACTTATATGTGGCCCAATGATATAGTGGATGGCCTAATATGGATTTATCATTCCTAATGCAATTAGAATTGATTTTAGTCTTCTAGATTAATCTAGAAGGTTCTTTTCATTCCTAATTCAATTAGCATAAATTGACTTTCGTTGACTTTTTTGAGTTTTGATCAGAATAAAAGAGTGTTTATAAGGAAAATACGATTTTGCCCTTCTGTACGGCTAAATTTTATCTAAATTAAGAAAACGCGTGAAAATAATAAATAGCGCCTGACGACAGACATTAGCGCCTGACGCTAATGCTTGGTGACTGGCGCTAATGTTCAGCGCCAGGCGCTAATGCTTGGCACCTGGCGCTAATGTTCAGCGCCTGAGGCTAACTTCTTTTATCCTCGTCGAAACTCCGATTTGTTTTTTTTATCCGTTTGGTTGATTTTTTCTATAAATAGCCTACTAAAACCTATGTTTTTCATCAATAACTCTCTTATTCTCTTCTCTCTCTAAGCTAAAGATTTCTCTCTCTCTCTCTCTCTTTTCTAAACTAGCCTTCTCTCAAACAAAATTCCGCATTCAGAAGACCAAGAAACACCTAGCATAATTCGAATTTGCCTTTGCCCTAGACGTGAAAGGTTTTAATTTCTGAGGGTTTGGTCCAAATCTCTATTTCAATTATTTAATTTAATTGTTTGCTTTTATTATTTTCCTTGAAGTTACTAACGCGTGTATTTTGTTATTAGAAAGAGATACGAGGCACCCAAGTAAGTGCTTGAATTGATTTATTGATATTATGATACAGAAATCATGCTAGTTGTTATTATGATCCCTAATGTCGTGTTAGGGTGTTTTGATCTTCCTAGTATCATGTATAGGGTAACAACTAAAAATTCCTAATATCAAATATGATTAAAAGTATGCTTCCTATTTTCTTTCCTAATAGCATGTTAGTATCATGTTTGGGTTAAAGCTTTGATTTTTGATGCTTAGTGACATGCTAGGGTTTGTAATTAATCTTGTTAGTATCATGCCTAGGATCTTGCTATTATTATGCTTTAATATGATTATATGATCATAACTATGATGATGATTATTATTTTGATTATTATTATTATGTTGCTTGATTATATTTATTGTTATTGCTTGAGCACACCTTTTATGCATGTTTAAAGGGAATTGGTACTTGTAATCATGCTTATATAAGATAATTAATAATCTTGTTTAGGGTTAATTTTATTATAATTCAAGTGATCGCCAACAATAGTTTTATTTGTGCATTAATATTCAACCAACATAGTTAAACAGGTTTAGGGTTAAACCTATTGATTGCATGTTCGTTAGAAAGCGCACATGAATACGATCAGAATAAAGTAGAGGCCTATTATTAGGGCAGGTTCAATCTCTTTTAGGTTGGATTTGTATCTTCATCCCCGAACTACCAGCCGTGGTTCCTGACCTATTGGAGTTGACGATCTCCTGGATCGTTAAGGGGTTTAACTTTACCTCGTGAATGGTTTACAAGTTCCTAAAACTTGTTGGCAACTCTTTTGCTCTATCTTCTTTCCCTTTGGACGCCACCATACTTAAGTGTATGATCACAGTGGGGTTCAAGCTAGGGATAATGCTTGAAATATTCCCTACAGTTTTTGGCGACTCCACTGGGGAAGATTTCTATTTTAATTCCTGAAATTTATTTCGGCAATGATTTAGAATGAGTGGATGAGACTCGAAAAGTTCTAAGTATTTCATGTGCATAATTTTGATTAATATTATTGTCATATGCATAAAAAAGATCTCAATGGAAAGACCTTCCGTAATGATTTAAAACATAAGATTTTTACACGTAGGAAATTTGAGGAATGTCTTTCACAATTAGGATCGAAATAATGCTGCGCGAAACTGGAAAAATTTTATCGAGCACAAAAAGCTGCCGAGGCATGTAGGAACTAGCGTCAGGGAACAAAGTCTAGCGCCAACAATTTAACGTTAACGTCAGGCAACAGCTTCTGTCGCCAGGCGCTAAAGCCAAATTGTGGCGCTGGCCTCTGTTTGCTGGCGCCAAGTTCTTCCAATACCGAGCCAAAAATATGCATTCTAATTTTGACCAGGTTTTAGCACTGGTTGCTCGATCCTACTTCCTGATTGAGTTTTTCTCACTTTTCTGAAACCCATATGTGTTATACATATGGACATAACCCTATGGGAATTCATGCTCCATCTACCTGATTGAACATTCTGTGCAACAAAGGGTACATCCGAGAATGTTGAATTCACCAAACCATGGAAGCAAGTTTTCTAAACTTGCGGTGTCCCATCCACTCGCGCCTACCCTTACGGTTAGGCTTCCGCACGGTGCATCCGGACAATTAATCATGGACCCTTTATTGACTAACCCATATCCCGAACTTTAGAGAGCTAGAGCCATGGTTAGGTTGCAAACTCATTGCATCATGATTGTGCCTACTTGACTAATTGTGCATTATTGGTTGTGCATCCTCTATGTGTTTTTTCTAACCGTTTGTTTGACTTGTGCTAAGATTAAATAAACTGATTTATGACTAAAAGAACTTTGCCTAATTAATTAATTAGAATAATTAAAAATTAATAATTTAATCAGAGTTGACTTAGTATGACTTTAGGCATACCTTGTAGAGTAATAATACCGAAAGCAGTTCCAAATCGACGTTCCAGCAATGGCGCCAAGATTAAAACTGCAGCACCACTCTGTGGAGCGTAGCGCCTGGCGACATCCTTGTCGTCTGGCGCTACACTACAAAGAGAGGCGCCAGTTCTGTTATTTTGGCGACAGTTCGGTTGTTGCTTGAGTCATCACCTTCTGTCTAATTGAACAGCTTTCTAGTCAATTCAGTTAATTTTTACTGGCAATAATACCTTGTCAAGTCATTAATCGAGTCTAAGCACTAAGTCCCATGGTCTTACACAAGAGTCAAAGCATGTCACTTTACACTCACCACATAAAGCACACACTAATGCACACTTTGACCATGTCTAAGGGAGTCTTGTATGCGCGTATTTTCTGTCTTTTTTTTTAGGGGGGTAAGTCAGATATTAATCCTCCAATTAAACCACTTGTTTGAACCATATATTATACTCCTAAAAATGTACACCTTATTTTTGCCAAAAATATGCACCCTATTTTTGCATTTGCTTTTTTCTTTTTCAAAACCGTAAAGTCAAAGTCGTTTTGAGTCAAGTCATTAAAACAAAAATTGTTTAATTTACAGCGCCTAGTCAAGAAAGGAAGGGCTTTTGATCAAAGACAACCTTTTTATTCAAGTCTAACTTTTCGACAAACCGATCGATCGTAAAAGGAAAGCTAAGACAATAATGGCAACTCAAGAGGAAGTTAATGAGCTCATGAACCAATTGATTACTGTGACTGAGGCGTTAAAGGTTTTAACCCTCATAATCGATGATCCTGTGAAGCAACAACAGATGGACCTCATGCAAGAGAGTCTAACCAAACTGTCTAGTGACTATAAGTTTCAAGGAAATAGCTCACAAGGGGTCTCGGAAAAAAAGGATCTTCTTCTGCAGAAGTTCAATGCCAATGACATCTCGAAATTCAAAGTGACAGACAACCCTTACTTTCACCTAAGAGCCTTCGAAACAATAATGAGCATCAAGGGTATTGACAAGAAGGTGTTTCCCTCTTTGTTCTCGCTCTCTCTTGAAACCATTTACCAACAATGGTTCTTTTCTCTTGAGAAAGAAAGAACCTCTACTTGGGAGTCTATAGTAAACGCTTTCATTGATAGATAAAAGTGCAACATTCAAGTTGAGACTGACTATAGGGAACTTGAAATCCTCAAGCAGAAGGAGAATGAAGGTTTCACCTCTTTTTTCAACAAATGGAGAGAAACTTCTGCTAAGATGATTGAGGTGCCAAGAGAAAAAGAATCTGTGAGTTTATTCATCACAAACCTTCAAGAGAAGTACTCCAAGCATCTCAAATACCATAATAATCTCCATACCTTCAAGGTCATCTATGACATTGGAATCAATATTGAAGACGACCTAGCTAAGCTGAAAGCTGCTAACAGTAACTCCAAGAGTGGCTGGAAAGGCAAGAAGAATGACAATCCTTCTTCTTCCAAAACCACCCACTCAAACAATGTTAGTACCTTTAACTTAAGTGAAGTTCCTGCCATGAATAATCAAGGACAAAAGAAACCATTTAGGAGGAACTTTACTCCTATAGGTATGAGTTATGACACCACATTTGACCGATTAAATGCAAAAGGTCTTATAACTCCTATTGGACCATTTGGGGACCCACCGGTCGAGAAGAGGACGGCTAATTGGAATCCCAATGCACATTGCAAGTATCACTAAGGTAGGGGCCATCTTACCGAAAATTGTTGGAAGGTTAAGGAAGCTATCCAAGATTTTATCGACAACAACAAACTGCCATTGCCTCCTGCCAGTAAGAAGCCGAGCATTGATAGTGCACCTCTCGCTCACTCCTTGGCCATTTCTGATGAGGAAAACGAGGTTGATCCCTCATCTCTCATCAAACCTATCGAAGAAATCCATGCTATTGAAGAAGAGGAGGAGATCTTTTTCGATGCCATGGTTGACCTTCCTGAACTAGCAAGTAAAGAGGATATTCAATTGCTTACACTGTCCATGTTGGAGGGATCAAACTTGCTGCGTGAAGCTCTCAAAATCGCGAAGAAACAATTAGAAGAACTTCAGAGAAAGTGTGACAAGGTCCCGTCCACAAAGAAGAAACCCTTTTCTCTACAAGTAATTGACAAATCGAAGAAGAGTAATAGACTCTATATTCCAATTGGGATTCCATATGCTAAAATGTTCAATATACTCTCCGAGAGTGGCGAGGTCAAACCTCTCGAACCGAGACCATTTGAATTATTAAAAAGGACAGATAGATTCTACTATCAATACCATCAGTCAGGGGGTCACACTATTGAAAACTGTTTTAAATTTAAAGATTTAATTCAAAAAATGATTGATGAGAAAAAGCTATTCCAAATTCCACAAGAAGAAGACATAAGTATTAATGGAGTTTGGGACAATGATGAAGAAGACGTTTACTTAAAAGACATGGTAGGACCTCCACCTTCAATGTCATATGCCATGGATGACTTCTGGGTTGAAGAAGATTCATCTATAGACTTCCTCACAAAATCCGGGAGAATGCAACCTCCTATTTCGACACAACCTATACCAACTACGCAGCAAGTTCCCATACCTATCATATAAGACAATGATATTGTCAAACAGTTCAAGAAAACCAAGGTTAAAATGAATGTATGGAAACTTTTAGGAACATCTCGAGAGCACAGGTTGGCAGTGATGAATGCCTTAGATAAGATAGGGATAGATTCTGACACCACTCCTGAGGGGTTGGCTAACTTCCTTACGAGTGATCTCCCTAGTCCTATCAACTTGATCACCTTTTCCGACAAGGACTTACCTCCAGAAGGTGACAAGCATTATAAGGCATTAAACCTCACAGTAGTTTGCAAGAGAATTAACGTCCCTATGACTCTTGTAGACAATGGATCGGCCATCAGTGTCTGTCAACTCAGAATTGTGAGGATGCTAGGCATAGAGATGAATACCTAACCCCGTCAACACAAGGAATAAGAGCTTACGATAACACTCGTCGTCAAGCTCTTTGCAAGATTACTATGAATATAACGGCGGGAGCAATAGAACACGCTACTACATTCCTAGTAGTAGATATTAATGCTTCATTCAATTTATTGTTGGGACGCCCTTGGCTTCATGACCTTAAGGTCGTCCCTTCATCTCTCCACTAATAGGTAAAGGCCATAGTTGGAGGAATTCCCATTACGATCGATGCTTCACCCATGAGGATTAAAGCCATAGAAAATCCAATAATTAATGTGGAGCACGATGAAGATGATGAAGACTTGTGGGGCTTTAATGAAGAGGTCTCCTAATCGAGGAGGATGAAAGGACCCCTCTCTGCCACGACCCCCACTCAAATATGATAGTGAACGCTATTCTGAAGAAACAAGGACATTTTCCCGGGATGACCCTAGGAAAGAAGAAAGGAATAGCAAAATCGCTGGAATCACCTGGCCTCCCTAAATTAGACACTTTCGGACTTGGTTTTGAAACGACTCGGGAAGATCTCAAGCGAGCCCAGGAAAAGTCAAAAGCACGTAGGAACGCTCGCATCCAAAAGAAAGCAATCCCAAAGGATCGGTACCCTCTTAACCTCAATGGACAATTCATAAAATAAGGAGAGGACTATCCATGCTACGAATTTCCCGAACCTTTTGTTGTAAATGGCATAAGGCAACCGAGATTCGAAATTTTCCTAGATTCCTATTTTCTAGATGAAATCCCAACTCCTGTCCACAAGGAGAAAGCACCCATATGCTTTGACTTTAATGTCATGGGATTACTATTTGGGCGAGAAAAAGATGAGTCGACGTACATAGAGGATAACTCATCGCTCATCCAAACGGTCCTACAAAGCGAAACCTTTTATCCCTCAAGTCTCATCACTCCAGCGGAAGGATCACTACAACGGTGGAACAAGACAGTCAAGGTGACTACTCCAAGCGGAAGGAAAATCTCCATTACAACAGGGCAAGGACCGATGTTCGAAGAGTCGTTTGAATTGGAGTCAGAGTCAAAGTCTTTTCCCGTAGAGTCATCTAAATCTTTAGTTGTAGCACCCCTTTCTTCTATCTCTTCCCCTAAGATAGTTAGAAATCAAGTCCGTGAGGACATATCTCTCTTCGATGTAATCATTTCTTAATTTAATAATATGTCTTCTTCCTCTTACTCCTCGTGTTTTTCTTTAACCCAAGATGACGAGCATTGCTTAACTAACAATGAAAATGACAAAGAACTTATTAGAGCAATGGAAACACTTGAAAAGAAAACACCGATAATTGAGGAAACTGAGACGGTTGATATCTCAAATGATTCAACCAATAAAAGAGAAGTTAAAATCAGATTAACACTAAATGAACAAGAAAGAACCAATTTAATCAATCTGTAAAACAAAAGTTACGTCGAATGAAACCCGACGTAGCTCTTAAAATAAAAGAAGAAGTTCAAAAACAAATAACTGCAGGTTTTATCAAGATATCCAAATACCCTGAATGGGTCGCCAACGTCGTCCCAGTTCCGAAAAAGAATGGAAAGGTAAGAATGTGTGTCGACTATCGAGATCTAAATAAGGCAAGTCCAAAGGACGACTTCCCTTTACCACACATCGATATTCTAGTAGATAATACAGCGAATCATGCACTTCTCTCGTTCATGGATTGATAAGCGGGGTACAATCAAATTCTCATGGCAGAAGGAGACATGGAGAAAACAACCTTAATAACACCATGGGGGACTTATTGCTACACGGTAATGCCATTCGGGTTGAAAAACGCGGGTGCTACTTACCAACGAGCAGCGACTGCCTTGCTCCATGACATGATGCACAAAGAAGTTGAGGTATATGTGGACGATATGATTGTGAAGTTAAAAGATCGCCCAGGCTATCAAATAGCCTTGAGAAAATTCTTCGAAAGGCTAAGAAAAGAGAACATGAGGTTGAATTCATCCAAGTGTGCTTTTAGAGTCACCTCAGGGAAGCTTTTGGGTTATGTCATAAGCTCTAGAGGAATAGAGAGAGACCCAACAAAGATCAAGGAAATCATGTCAATGCCAACGCCCAAAACCGAGAAGCAAATTTGAGGATTTATTGGTCGGTTGCAATACATAAGCAGGTTCATATCAAAATTGACAACAATATGTGAACCAATATTTAAAAAGCTTTAAAAGAATGTACCAGTAATATGGGATGACGAGTGTCAAAATGCCTTTGAAAAGATCAAAGCTTATCTCGCAAATCCTCCCGTATTTGCACCAGCACTTCCGGGAATACCTCTTAAGTTGTACTTAACATTCACCAAAGAGACAATGGGAGCCATGCTAGCACAAGAAATAGAAGACAAAGAAATTGAAATCTACTATCTAAGTAAAAAGATGCTCGAGTATGAAGTACGCTATACACCACTTGAGAAATTGTCCCTCGCATTGGCGTGGGCCACAACCAAGTTAAGACATTACATGCTCATGCATACAGTCTTTGTAGTTTCCTGATTAGACCCACTCAAGTATTTATTCGAGAAGTCTACACTCAATGGGCGTATATCAAGATGGATAGTAAACTTATCCCAGTTCGATGTAAGATTCATGCCTCAAAAAGCTATCAAAGGATCTGTGGTTTCAGATTTCCTAGCGGACTTTCCAATAGAAGATTCGACGCCAATACACGATAATGAATTTCCAGACGAAGACTTGATGGTCATCGAGGACGATACTTGGATCTTATACTTCGATGGAGCCTCAAACCAAAAGGGATGTGGCGTTGGAGTATTACTAGTATCACCTAAAGAAGAGCATGTTCCAATCTCCATAAAGCTTTATTTCGACGTTACCAACAGTGCTGCTGAATACGAAGCATGCGTGGTAGGCCTTGAAACGACTTTAGCATTGGGAGTGAAAAGATTACAAATATTAGAAGACTCTTCATTGATCATCAATCAGATCTTTAAAAGGTGGAAAGTAAGGAGCGAAAGTCTAGCCCCTTACCAAACTTATCTGTAAACTCTCACTAATCAGTTAGAGAAGGTGGAATACACGTATCTACCTAGAGAAGAAAAAAAATTTGTTGATGCCTTAGCAAGACTAGCCTCAATGGTTAGGATTCCTACGGAAATCGAGCAAATGCCTCTAACTATAGAAAAAAGGCATAAACCGGCCTATATTCAAGCTATAGAAGATGCTGAAGTGATCCAAGATGAAGAAGAAGAAGAAGAAGAAGAAGAAGAAGAAGAAGAAGAAGAAGAAGAAGAAGAAGAAGAAGAAGAAGAAGAAGAAGAAGAAGAAGAAGAAGAAGAAGAAGAAGAAGAAGAAGAAGAAGAAGAATAAGAAGAAGAAGAATAAGAAGAAGAAGAAGAATCGTGGTATACGGATATACTTAATTATGTCACCAAAGGAGAATACTCTCCCCATGTTGACAAAAGAGCAAAACGAGCATTAAGTCTTTTGGCTTCCCAATACGTACTCATAGAGAACGAGTTACACAAATGGGTATCTAAGGGTCGAGCTCTCTTATGTGTATGAAAAAGGGATGCTCAAAGAGCAATGAGGATAGTCCATGAAGGAATTTGTGGAACTCACGTAAATGGCAAGATGCTAGTCCAAAAGATAATGCGAGAAGGATACTATTGGACTACCATGAATAGGGATTGCCATCAATATGTAAAAAGATGCTCTGAGTGCCAAATTTACGCCAATCTACAACATGTTCCTCCGTCTCTACTCTACACCTACACTTCTCCATAGCCATTCTCTACATGGGGAATTGACATTATTGGTAAAATCACTCCCCCAAGAACAGGAGGTCACGAATATATCTTAGTAGCAATTGATTACTTCACGAAGTGGGTTGAAGCGCAATCATACGCTAAACTCACTTCAAAACATGTAGCACCCATTATCGAAAGAAATATTATTTGTCGATATGGAGTCCCACATGAAATGATAAGTGACAATGGAACTCACTTTCAAGCTGAGTGTGAAGAATTGTTACAAAAATATGGCATTCAAAATCATCATTCTTTTCCTTGTAGACCTCAGGCAAACGGAGCAGTTGAAGCGGCTAATAAAAATTTAAAGACTATCATCGAGAAAATGACAGAAAATTACAAGGATTGGCGTGACAAACTCCACTTCGCATTGTGGGGGTATCGCACGTCAATTCACACATCAACAGGATATACGCCATTTTCCTTGGTTTATGGAATGGATGTCGTACAACCTGTAGAGCTAGAGATACCATCTCTACGCATTGCATTAGAAAGAAAACTCGATGAAGTTGAATGGACTAGGGCGAGATATGAGGAGCTAATTCTACTTGACAAGAAACATCAAAGTAGGAGACTTGGTGTTAAAAGCATTAAGGAAAAATGTTTTAGATCCATGGGGGAAATTTAGGACTAATTGGTCTGGACCCTATATTGTCAAAACAATCCTATCAGGAGGTGCAGCAAAATTAACTGATATGGATGGCAATGTGTAGGCGTTGTTCGAATTGCGCCTACGTTAAAGCATGTGTGAATATGCTTGGAACTCATAGGAAGTGGGAATTGACATTACAATTCGGAAAAATGATTAGGGACAAAGCAAAGTAGGGAGCCGCCAACAAGTCTTTAAGGAACTTGTAAACCGTTCACGGATCAAAAAAGGCAACCACGATAAGGGACAACGATAGGCAATAACGATTGACCCGTGAAGGTTACACCCCATTCATAATCCATAAGATTACTAACTCCATATGGTTTGGAACAATGAAAGGAGGATCGGGAAAGATGGTACGAAGTGAGTCATGGAGTCACATTCGCCCGTATTGGCCTCTACTCAATTCTTATAGTGAAAAGTGATTCCTGCGATCTCAAAGGCATACAAACAAAATATTCAATTTGCTCTAAACTATTATTATGCTAAATTGGTTGAATATTAATGCACCACATAATTCTAAAATATTGTGATCACTTGATTAAATAACAAGATTAAAAAGGAACCTAAACCGGTTGTCCAAATTATCTTATTAGGCGTGATTTTCAATTACATATTCTCTTTAGCATACTATATGGAGATCATAAAAAAAATAATAGAATAAACATCAATATTGGAAGAAATTTGAACAAATTATATTATTAGTCAATCAAATAATAATCCTAATCATGATACTAGCAACAAGAATAAAAATAAGAGTAATTAAGTGAATCAATTACTCACTTTCCGCTTGAATTGCTACATCATGAATAAACCGTTAGTAACTTCAATAAAAATTATATAACTTTGGGTATTGTATGATCTCCTTGGAGTTATTTAAATTAAAATCAACAGGAAATTAAATTAAATAAATGTAGATTTGATTTGGTCCAAACTCTCAGTTATTTGTACCTTTCACGCCTTGGTTAAAGTATATAACTTTGGGTATTGTATGATCTCCTTGGAGTGCTTAAGGAAGGAATGAAAGAATAGGGAGGCTAGTGTTTTAGGCTAAAGAGGGAGAAAAGAATGATTTTGTGATCAAGCTTGATAATTGGAAAAGGGATTATATGACCTCTATTTATAGAGAGAAAAAAAAAGAAGGGTCGAAGAATTAAGATAAGATCCGAATTAAATCGGAATAAAACTCGATAGACTGCAGTTTTTCGGTTTTTATTTTTAACATATCTTTTGATCCAGAAATCGGAATAAGATGAATAAGATATATTTGAAAATCTATTGAAGTCTACTTTATAACCCAATGAGAATCAGAAAGATATGGCCGAAATAGTGAGATGGTGTCATTTTTGGATAGAGTTTGATATTTTATTCATATCTTTTCTGTTATAGCTCGGAATTGATTTTATAATACATCATTGGAAAGATAATTTCAAGGGATATCCAACCATAAAAAATTTGGATAGAAAATATGAGGCACGAAAATCATATCCGACTATTTTTGAACGTCTTTCAATTCGGATGGAAATAGGATTTTTAAAACCAAAAATTTTATTCAATTTCAAATTCTTTAATCTTATCTTTTCAAAAAGGATAATTAAGATCTTTTATAAACTTATGGAAGTTTCTAATTAATCCTAATTATTTTAGAAATGGGATAAAATAATTTGGACCCTCCACATGATCATTGGGTCGTAGGTAAGGTGAGCTTAGGTTCGGTTTGGGCTTAGTTTAGTATTTAATTTTGACCATAACTTATTCGTTATAACTCGGATTTGCCCTTATAATATATCGTTAGAAAGATATTTTTAAGCCCCATCCAAATATTCAATAATTGGACCCAAATTATGGACCCAAATAAACTCAACTACACGTTTTTATAAAAAGACACGAAATGAATGATTTTCAAGAACACGAAATGAATTATTTTGGGTTTAAAGGGACGAAAAGACACGAAATAAGTTATGTTTTGGGGAAATGGGCTAGAAGTTGGTTTGGTTTATGAAATGGAAATATGGATTTAAGCACTCCAAGATTAAATACTCAACCCGACCAATAATGGCGGTGAAAGGGTGTTCATCATCGGGTTTTGTTTTTGGGAGACATTTTAAGGTGTCTATAGAAGCCCCCACTTTGACTGAGTTTGTAGAAACGTCGGTTTTGAAAACGATAGTCAAAGTAGTCGATAGGGACGGAGAATGATTTAAAATGTTATGCGATCCTAAATCACTCTATATACGCCGATACCTGCAAAAAATGTTAATTCCACAGATAAAAGAGTAAAGGGATAGAACGCTTATCTGACACCAGTGTATCGGTGACAAATGAGTTTGGTATTTTCCTATGCTTGAAGGAATCCATCGGATGACGTTTATTGGAATGCTTTTCATGCTTAAGGAAAGCCGTCAGATGAGTTTGGTAGCTTTCTAAGCCTGAAGAAACCTACCGGATGACACTTTCCATGCTTGAGGAAAGTCGACATATGATTTTGGTATTTTTCTATGCTTGAAGAAATCCACCGATAATGCTTTCCATGCTTGAGAAAAGCCAACAAAGGAATTTGGCGGTTTTCTATGCTTGAAGAAATCCACCGGATAATACTTTCCATGTTTGAGGAAAGTCGACATATGATGAGATTGCAAGTCTCTGTGTATCGAGAACCTTGCGTCATGAAATGATGGTGGTTCAATTGTCCCCGAACGTGGGCTACAGATGGTCCGCTTGTCCCCAGACGTGGGCTGTAGTTGGTTTGCTATTCTCCGAACATGGGCTGTAAATGGTTCGCTTGTTGATAAGTTGTTTATTTGACCACTTATTGTGTTAATTTAAACCCGGTTTTGCGTTCATTTCCCCTCTTTCTAACCCGTTTTTGAATGAAAATGTTTTGTCTCGGCTTTCCCCCTCTTGGTTTGTGTTTGTCCATGTTTCGCAGATTTATGGACTCAATTTGGCAAGAATTTAGTGCATGGTTTGTGTTCAAGGCAAGGAAAATTGAGAATGGAGAGGGCGCTCCAGCAGGAGCGGGCGTGCACACCTCAGGAGCGGGTGCTCCAAAGTCTCTGCCAAGTTTCTGCCAAAGCATCAAAATATGGCACCCTGTGAGGAGCGGGCGTGCGTTGTTGAGGAGCGGGCGCTCCTGGCTGTGGAGCGGGCGCTCCTCGCTGGGAAATCCGCTTTCTTTTGACAGATTTCCCTATATGTTTCGGGGAGTATAAATACTTCCTCTTTTATTCATTTGTAACCGAGACAGAAATAGCCTAGTTTTTAGAGACTCCTCTTAGTTTGAAACATTCCTTTTAGTTAATTTAGCTTAATTTTCATCAATTCAATCATTGTGGTTTCAAGATTGGCACTTTGTATTCAACAATTTAAAGCCTCAATTAGTAACTTCCTTCTACTTTTCTCCATTCAATTTCTGATTTTATTTGTTGTTGCATGATATTTAAATCTTCTTAGTTCTTGATAATTTGTTATTGGATGATAGTTATTTCAATTGTTAATCACTTTTCCCCAATTATTGAAGAAGTTAGAACCCTAATACTTGTTTGCATGTTGATAAATATGAGTTGTGAGTAGTCTACTTGCTAGGGGTTGGGTGAAGCTCAACCTTTTGGGTTAATTATGCAAATGTGGGAGAAGCATTGATGTTTGTATTGCAATTAAATTGATTATATGAGATTGCTTGTTAGTTCTTCAATGATAGGATTAGCTAACCTTTAGTTAGGAGCTTGATAGCATGATATGCTTAGTTTGACATGGGAATGTAAATTGAGTATGTCTTTACTTATTGCAATTTGATTATGTATCATCTATTGCTAGACTAATGAGGAATCTAAGTTTAGTAGTGTGAGTTGTTTTCTAATTGCATGAGGTTGATTTTACATATTGTCCTTGTTATACCTTGTCTATTTTGCTCCCTGTTTGCCTAATTGCCTTGTTTGAGTGGATCCCATTCCCTAGTGTCCTTAATCCATTGATTTAGAACCATAGTTTGTTTGTCTTCTTGACGAACTCCAATTCAACATCGACTTCGAATTAGCTTAAGTGTTAAGATCTTTAGCAACCATATCCTGTTCCTTATGGACCGAACTCTTACTTGTCATTATGCTTGGTTTGTAAGGTGTTTGTTAATAAATGTGTTTGATTGAGTGTGGAATGTGCGACCGTTCTAACGCCCATCACTTGTCCCCAAACGTGGGCTGTAGATGGTTCGCTTGTCCACGAACGTGGGCTGTAAATGGTTCGCGTGTCCCCGAAAGTGGGCTGTAGATGGTCCGATTGTCCCCGGACGTGGGCTGTAATTGAGTCCTGCAAAATAAAATTTGCCAAGGGACTCGTATAGACTATGATTGACTTGACCAACTGACTTGACCAAGTTTGACTTGTCACGACACGACATGCGTATGACTTGTGATTGTGTGTGTATAAGTATGATTTGAATGTATGAGCAGATACAAGCAATCAACAATGCAAAAAAGCAAAAAATTTCCGTCATTTTTGTCATGCGACGAGTGGAGTGTACCAACTTTCCCCCGAAAAAGAAAGACGTGAAAACTGAACTTTTATTTTCGAACTTCCCTTCATGAGAAATATTTTGAAAAAGTTTGTGAATTTCCCCAAAAGAGAAAATATGAAAACAAGATGAAGTTTTGAATTTCCTCGTTGAGCATGACAAAATGAATCGTATCACTAGTAGAAAAAAAGCATTAGGCACCCCCCATATGGCACCGGTTCAGCCTAAACCGGTGCCCAAAACCGGTCTAGAATTGGGCCGCTTTTTACCAAAAGAGAAAAGGCACCGGTTCAGCCTGAACCGGTGCCAAATATAAAAAAGGCACCGGTTTGAACCGGTGCCATTCAAACCGGTGCCAAATTCAAAACAAAAAAAAACCGCGTCTTTTCCTCTTTTCTTCCTCTCTTTCTCTTTCCTTCCCTTCATTCGTTCATCCCTTCTTTCGTTCTCACTCAGAGTAGTCGTGCCTCCACCTTTTCCCTCCACCACAGCCGCCACCTTCACCGACGCTTTCAGGTGCCTAAACCACCACCGTGAATCTCCCTGCCCTGCCCTGCCCTCCACCGCCTTTCTCTGTGCGAAACAAACAACAACAGTGCAGCTGCAGCGCGCACCGCCTCCACCTCCACCAGCGCGCACCGCCTCCTCCACCAGCGAGGGTCTTTTCATTCTCTCATCCCCTTAGCTTCTTCCACCTCCAACTAATTTAGGGTAAGTTCATCTTTTCAAGTTAATGGGTTCATCTTATTTTAGATTAAAATTGTGCTTAGATTGTATATGAAATGCAAAGAAAATTAATGGGTTCATCTTATTTTAGATTAAAATTGTGCTACATTGTTGGGATTAAAATTGTATGTTTGTGCTACATTGCTACCTTGCTTCTAATTAGTTGTGAATAAATTAGAAAATTGTGAATAAATTAGAGAATTGTGATTACATTATAGATTTGTGAATAATTTAGAGAATTGTGATTAAATTAGAGAATTGTGCATAAATTAGAGAAATAGTGATATTGCCACTTAATTAGTTGTGAATAAATTAGAGAATTGTGAATACATTAGAGATTTGTGAATATATTAGAGAATTAGTGACGTTGCTAATTTTTGTTTTTTTAATATATAGATTCATATGTGAATTGAAGCAAGAGTTTAATTAGCTTGAGGACTACGTACATATATATTGAGCTCAAGTGGGTATTTGCTATATTGGTATGACTACTAAACTTTACTTAGCTATATTTCTTTCTATTCATCCATTTAATAAAAGTTTATTCATGAAATTGCAACTTGTGTATTGTTTAATTGCAAATAAATACAACAATATATAGAATACTTGAATTGCATCATCATATGCCTAGATACCCGTTCAAGGCTTTCTCATTAGGAGAAAGTCTTGAATAGTCCCCGGTTGGGACTGTTCTTGAATGTGTACTCTCACTTAGGTGGTGAATGTATGTTTTCTTTTCGATTTTAAGGAACATCTCGGCTTACCATTTCCTCACTATGTTCTCTGGGTACATATGTGGGTAATTAATTATCTACATCGTGTACTTGGAGAACTAGGGGGAAATGCTGCCGGATTTTCCTTAAAATTGGAAAGTTGACATACATTCACTAGTGAGAGTAGACATTCAAGGATGGGTTAGGTTGGAGTGATAAGGACCCTTTGGAAACATGCATTTTTTCACTATATGAATGGCATATTCACGTTTTGTACTTGAATTTGTTCCACTATGATGAGGATGCAATTGCATGGATCAGCAAAGAAGATGTGAAGGAATTTCTACGTGGTGCAAAGCTTAACATTTCCCTCATTCAAACATTCATGAGGTAACTTCAATGCCTACATAAAGTTCATACTTTTTTCAAGTTATTCAAATTGATGGTGATTATCCTACATCTGATAAATTAATCAATGTTCATGCACGCAGAGCACTACAGGAGCACTTAACTGACACTGATTCTCCGTGTAAAGTTGGGTGGTTATGCCCGAGCAGTTATCCACTACTAAAATCATAGGCAACCCCCATGACGTGTTGTACTATGTTGAACAGAGTATAAGGGAATCAACGCGTGCGGGAGACAAGTTCATATTCGCCCCATGTTATAGAGAGTATGACTAACCATGTCAAATTCAATCGATTTGGCCTCATTATATGTTGACTCCTAAATATTAATTACCTTGTCTATTGTGAACTTATGTAGGGAGCATTGGAGCCTCATGGTGATTTGTAATTCCACTAACACAATTTATCACCTTGATTCAGCTCGATCATCGGAGAAGTGGCTCGTGAAGTCTATATTGCAAAAGTAAATATATATAGCAACCTATAGTGATGATTATTGCTAATAATAACTAATTTAGTAATCATACGACTAATCAAATTTGATTGTATTTTTTATACTACAGTGTTATGAAGAAGCTACATTGTCGTGCTCCAAAGGGTCCAACATGGAAGACACCGTTGGTAATTTACATGATATTATTGTGATTATCTTGAAAATCTATGGTAGTAAATATTTGCTCATTTCCTTTGCATGTTTCACTGATGTGATTTGTTTGTCATATGCTAGTGCGCACAACAAGAGAATGGACTTGATTGTGCTTTGTATGTGATGAGATTCATGCTTGACATTGTGACTAATTGTACGGACACTCAACAGCTTGATGAGGTAAGTCCTATAATTTCTTGAAATGCTATATTGATGTGATTTCTAGCCTTAGACACCTAATATTATCCAACAATGACATGTTATGAGAAACAAAAAGGCTATTTCACAAGAAAGGTAGAAAATGGGTTGAATAGAAGTCATATGGGCCATATTAGGGCCATTTTGTGTTAATATGCTCTTTTGATGTGATTTCTTTCCTTATACACCTATAACTAGATAATATTGACATGTTATGAGATAAATAAAGTTCATTGAATAAGAAATGTAGGAAATGGGCAAAGTAAGGTCATATAGGCCATATTCGGGCCATTTTGGGTAAAAACCGTCATAAACCTTAATAAAATGCTCTCCTATACAATTTTAGGGCTTACACACATACAACTACCCAACATTGACATTTTATGAGAAAGAAATAGTTCATTTGATAAGTAATGTAGAAAATGGGCTACATAGAAGTCATATAAGCCCTATTTGGGCCATGTTGAGTAAAATGCGTTGTTGAACTTCTTGAAATGCTATATTGATGTGATTTCTAGCCTTAGACACCTAATATTATCCAACAATGACATGTTATGAGAAACAAAAAGGCTATTTCACAAGAAAGGTAGAAAATGGGTTAAATAGAAGTCATATGGGCCATATTAGGGCCATTTTGTGTTAATATGCTCTTTTGATGTGATTTCTTTCCTTATACACCTATAACTAGATAATATTGACATGTTATGAGATAAATAAAGTTCATTTAATAAGAAATGTAGGAAATGGGCAAAGTAAGGTCATATAGGCCATATTCGGGCCATTTTGGGTAAAAACCGTCATAAACCTTAATAAAATGCTCTCCTATACAATTTTAGGGCTTACACACATACAAATACCCAACATTGACATGTTATGAGAAAGAAATAGTTCATTTGATAAGTAATGTAGAAAATGGGCTATATAGAAGTCGTATAGGTAATATTTGATTAAATACATATTTTTTGCCTAATTAACTATTTTTAAAATAATGTTTTTGTATTTCAAGTTTTGCAAGGTCCAAAAGGATGGTCCGTTGACAATCAAGGACCTTAATGAAGTTCGTGACATGTTGGCGTCTTTCATCACCTTCAACATGTAAATGGCATGCATTGTAATTGTAAATTATTTATGTTAACTTTTGAACTATATATAACTTATTATTCATTATATATGTGTACTTACTATTATTTGTATATATGTAAGCAACTTTTTTTTTTTTGTATTGCGTTTGGGAATATTTATATCTATATATATATATAATTGAATTCTTGTATCTAATATTATTTTTGTATATAATAATTAATAATATTATTGTTAGTTATTATAATAATAAAATTATTAATTATTATATTTAATATAATTGCTGGAATTACAGGGTATTATTATTGCAGGTTTTTTGTAAAAAATATTATTGCACGATGGAAAAAAAAAAAAAAAAGAAAAAAAAAATATATATACAAAAGGCACCGGTTAGGCAGGAACCGGTGCCTAAACTATCCACCACCCAAAAAAAAAATGGCGGGAGTGCAGTATTAGGCACCGGTTAACCGATGCCTATTCCACCCTATGGCACCGGTTAACCGGTGCCTATTAATCACTATGGCACCGGTTTTGAACCGGTGCCAAATATGGGGTTTTTGGCACCCCTCAAATAGGCAGCGGTTCAAACCGGTACCTTAGACCGGGTTTGAACCGCTGCCTAATGCGTTTTTTCTACTAGTGTATGGATTGAATTGCTTTTCTTTAAAATAATGTATGCATGATGCATGTTCTTAGGCCAGGAGGCTAAGGACAATTACATCATGTGACACAATAGATGAATGAACTTAGGTCATAAAGCTAAGCATCATATATGGTGTAAAGAAACGATCTTAAACATAACTTAGGTCTGGAAGCTCAGCACGTATATAGATGAAGTGGTTATTGAGTATTGCATAATGAATTTTGCTTAGGTCAAGGTGCTAAGAACGATATTCTTTGTATGACTAAAAATCATTGATATATAAATTTTGCTCAGCACATTATGCGATGCATGAAACAATGAACATTGCCCAGGTTAGGAAGCTAAGCAAGTATATAATGTTCCTTCTAATGAATGTTGTCCTGAAAGACGATGAAACATGCACAGTGTTGAAACAAGATTCCATGACAAAGGGTTCTTAAAGGGAGGATGATATGGATATGGATGTGAGATGAAGTGTGTGAATGTTATACTAAGGCTGGCTGTAAAGGTTATGGTGATGGAAATATATGTGAGAAGAGTTAGAGATGATGACTCTTTAGGATAGGTAGGCTAAATGATATGGGTTCAAGCCCCCAAGTCTAGCTCTAAATGGGTAGGGGTAAGCATTGGATATTTTTTTGACTTGATCATGCACATGAATGTGGCCGCACCTCAATGTGAGGTTGCCTTCGTATCCGTTAGGAATCAGTCCGAACGTAGCTCTAACTGAACTTTGCACAAGTGTATGTACACCTCAAAGATGTCTTTCAAGGGTTGTAATATGGTTAAGCTGATAGTTTAAGGAAGAAAGGGGTAAAAAGCTCAAGACCCGAGAAAAGCCCCCAAGATGTGTGATTGTGAATTGGACCTTGCAAGTTTTATTTTCAACATTTCTTTTTGCTTTGACTTTTTTTTTCTTTTTTTTTTTTTTTTTTTTTGAATCAATGTGGGCAATCTCAGATCATGCGGTCCATCACTCACTTAGCATTCATGTTTCTCAGGCACGTTACCAAGCACTCGATGAGAGACGCAATTTGAGACGTGTTCATATCAAAGACATTGGAACACTTGCCCTTACACATTGTTTTTTTGTTGCATTTTTTTTTACTTGCCTTTGAATGTTATACAAATTACACACCTTCCCATCCTAGGGCTAGGTAATTGCAAGTTTAATAAATAAGGTCAATCGTTAGACGAGGCTCAAAGTGGTTGATGAAGAAATGGATATGTGATTTAATGGTTAATGGGGAATGAATGGGTTGTAAAGGTACCTCAAATCATTGGTACACCTTGTGTTTAGTTCGGCAATTTTTTTTTTTTTTTTCGAATGACATGATCGAATGCAAAGGAAAGAAATGCTCATTGATGGAACATGGCATATAAACATAAGGATAAGGGGAACCTATGCTAGACTTATTTGGGGAAAAGGGTTGAAATGAAAGAAAAATTAGCATGAAATCTTGTATGGAAACTTGTCTTGTGCTTCTTCTTCATGGTTGCTTATGAATTACTTGTCACCACCAAGAGAGACAAAAAGTTTGTTATTGTTGATGCTTTAATTGGAAGAAAAGAAGGAAGGAATGATGTTCCCCTTATTCTTCCAACTCTTGCCTAGTGATTCTTGAACTCGAGTACTATGGAACAAAATGAGCTCACTTAATGCATTGACTCAATACTCAGATTGGAAAGGAAGAGTGTATGAAAGAATTTTGAAAATCGATGGGAAATACACTACTCATTCCTATTACGACAGAAAACGACGCATGCATGGTCCTAGTATACGATCATAAACAATATAGTGCATTACTCGAAGACAAAGTGTGTGCAATGACTCAAAATGTGTGATTAGGTGAGTTTATTAAGACTCGTGGTATGATCGCATGGCTAGACATGAGGACGATGTGAAAAACAAAGGACCCAATTACCAAATAGCACGGAAACTAAAAGACAAACTAACTTGATTAATTTTGTCCAATTTTAATGTTTATGCTATTTACTAGGTGAAAAGGGTCCATTGGCAATCATTAGTCATAAATAAGATCAACCACAATCAAAGACAAAGAACACATGTTAAGGATAGCACAAAAAATCACAAGAAGCTAGGAAGAGGACTAGAATTCTAAAAGAGTTAGAACTCATGGATATAAAAATAAATAAAATAAATTAAAATTAAAATCTATAATCCTATGTTATACGAGTTGACACGGATTAAAGGACTTGGCTAAGACTAGCTTGACAAGTAAAGATATAAAGAAAAAAAATAAAAAATAAAAAAAGTTGACGCTAAAAAGACACCTAAACTGGACAGGATGTAGTATATCGGTTATAACTTTTGCTCTGTGACTTTTATTGGGACGAAACAAACTCCAAATGAAATATAAAACTCGGGGCTACAGATTCATAGTTGTCACGACACGTAACTCTTTGTAGAACTCCGGCTATGACTAAAACAAGTTGACTCTTGTGCAGGATACGAGAATAAAAATCCGGGTTAACTCAATTTAAAAAAGAAAAAAAAAACTGTGGCTCGACTCAAATAATAGAAAAAATAGGATTTGATAAGTGGAAAAAAATAAATAAATAAAAAGTCAAACAATGCACATATAAGTACATTGTCATGAATGATGCAATGAAGTTCGCAACCTAAAGTCAAGTTCTATGTTCGACTATAGTCAAGCTTATTTGGGTGTCAAAGGGTACCAAGGTTAAGAGTTTGGATGCGTTAGCAAGGCAGCTTCTCTTGAGGGTGTATGCCAACGGGCGGCTCTGCGAGTTCGTGATGAAATCGAACTCGACTCCATGGTTTGGGTGGATTTAAAAACTCGGATGAACCCTTATTGCCATGAGCGTTTTCGGATTGATAGAGCTTAAATCCCCCAGGCTAGCCACATACTTAGAACACGTACTATTGTGGCAAAATAGGTAACCTAAAAAGCATATGCATATGTGATAATGCCAATTAAATCGCAGGAATACAATTCAAGAATCTTTCAAGTCTCATCCACTCATCTTAATTAAATATCGATCACTCAAATCGATAAATAACCAAAAATCCTCCCAGTGGAGTCGCCAAATTGTAGGCGTCGTTCGAATTGCGCCTACGTTAAAGCATGTGTGAATATGCTTGGCACTCATAGTAAGTGGGAATTGACATTACGATTAGGAACAACGATTAGGGACAAAGCAAAGTAGGGAGCCGCCAACAAGTCTTTAAGGAACTTGTAAACCGTTCACGGATCATAAAAAGGCAACCATGATAAGGGACAACGATAGGCAACAACGATTGACCCGTGAAGGTTACACCCCATTCATAATCCATGATATTACGAACTCCATATGGTTCGGAACCACGAAAGGAGGATCGAGAATGATGGTACGAAGTGAGTCATGGAGTCACTTTCGCCCGTATTGGCCTCTACTCGATTCTTATAGTGAATATTGATTCATTCGATCTCAAAGGCATACAAACAAAATATTCAATTTGCTCCAAAATGTTATTATGCTAAATTGGTTGAATATTAATGCACCATATAATTCTAAAATATTGTGATCACTTGATTAAATAACAAGATTAAAAAGGAACCTAAACCGGTTGTCCAAATTATCTTATTAGGCGTGATTTTCAATTACATATTCTCTTTAGCATGCAATATGGTGATCATAAAAAAATAATAGAATAAACATCAATATTGGAAGCAATTTAACAATAATAGTGTTAGTCAAATCAAATAATAATCCTAATCATGATACTAGCAACAAGAACAAAAATAAGAGTAATTAAGTGAATCAATTACTCACTTTCCGCTTGAATTGCTATATCATGAATAAATCGTTAGTAACATCAATAAAAATAAATCAAATGGAAATCAAATTAAATAAATGTTTATTTGATTTGGTCCAAACCCTCAGTTATTTTTATCTTTCACACCTTGGTTAAAGTATATAACTTTGGGTATTGTATGAACTCCTTGGAGTGCTTAAGGAAGGAATGAAAGAATAGGGAGGCTAGTGTTTTAAGCTAAAGAGGGAGAAAAGAATGATTTTGTGGTCAAGCTTGATGATTGGAAAAGGGGTGATATGACCGCTATTTATAGAGAAAAAGAAGAAGGGTCGAAGAATTAAGATAAGATCCGAATTAAATCTGAATAAAACTCGATAGACTGCAGTTTTTGCGGTTTTTATTTTTATCATATCTTTTGATCCAGAAATCGGAATAAAATGAATAAGATATCGTTGGAAACTATTTAGATCTAATTTCTAACCCAATTAGAATCACATTAAAATATTTTATAGAATAAAATATATGGTCAAAATAGTGAGACGGTGTCATTTTTGGATATAGTTTGATATTTTATTCATATCTTTTCCGTTAAAGCTCGGAATTGATATTATAATATATCATTGGAAAGATAATTTCAAGGGATATCCAACTATATAAAATTTGGATAAAAAATATAATTTGCAAAAATCATATCTGACTATCTTAGAACGTCTTTCAATTAGGATAGAAATAGGATTTTCAAAAAGAAAAGTTTTATTCAATTTCAAACTCTTTAATCTTATCTTTTCAAAAAGCATAATTAAGATCTTTTAGAAACTTATAGAAGTTTCTAATTAATCCTAATTGGTTTAGGAATGGGATTAAATAATTTGGACCCTCCACATGATCATTGGGTCGTAGGTAAGGTGGGCTTAGGTTCGGTTTAGGCTTAGTTTAGTGTTTTGACCATAACTTATTCGTTATAACTCGGATTTGGGCTTATAATATATCGTTAGAAAGATATGTTCAAGCCCCATACAAATATTCAATAATTGGACCCAAAATATGGACCAAAATAAACTCAACCAAACGTTTTTATAAAAAGGACACGAAATGAATGATTTGAAAGGACACGAAATGAATTATTTTGGGTTTAAAGGCACGAAAAGAGAAAAATAAGTTATGGTTTAGGGAAATGGGATAGAAGTTGGGTTGGTTTATTAAATGGAAATATGGATTTAAGTACTCCAAGATTAAATACTCAACCCGACCAATAATGGCGGTGATAGGTTGTTCATCATCGGGTTGGTTTTCGGGAGACATTTTTAGGTGTCTACACAATGAGTTCTCGAACATGACAAATCTTGACCAACTTAAAAAGTACTACCCATAATAACTTCAGTAGGATACTCAAGAGAGCTACGTTTGGCCTGATTCCTTGAGAAAGGATACGTAGGCAACCCTTAACGGGTGCGGCCACTTTATTTTTTTAAACCTCGCATCCCAGGCTTAAAAATAAATTCGACAGAAAATCGACGAAACATCGGTGTCACAGAATAAGTTCCGTCCTCAGAAGACAATGCCTGACGCCAAACGCCAGACTGCCGCAGCTGACGCCAGTCGTAAAAACGCGGCGCCATTTTTCTGCAAAGTCTCTGGGAATATTTCGGTGTTTTTCGGAAAATTTTCGACTTCCGTACTCGATAAAAATTTATGGAAAATTAAATTTTCAGTTTTCATTGCTTTAATAAATAAAATTTAAAGGAGATAATTTAATTAAAAAAAAAGCTGCAATTTCATTAATAAAATAAACTAACAATTACATTATTGATGGAATATAAATAAATTAACTTTAAATTTAAAATCAAGTCTAATAATTTTGGAGTAAAAAGTTTCTCCCTTAGCTAGGACTCCATGTTTTTTCTCTACCCAAGCCTTCTTCTCTGAAGTGTCAACTTTTCTCTTTCCTTTATCCTTCGTAGAGCTTTTCTTCCTAGGCATTGTAGGTGTTTTAAACTCAACTCTTTCACCCAAGCATTCCTTAACAAGAATCACTTTGTCACCTAGACGACTCTTCACATCAGTTTTACTCTGATTTTTCTTCAATTCCTTTGAAGGTTTCTTCAGAAGCCACTTCTTCACATCATTGGGCAAGGAAGGAGGAACCTTTTGGGTAATCACTTCCCATAAAGGTCTAGCGCTCCAATAAGCATCAAATTTGTCTACTACCTGAGAGACAGGAAATTCATAGGGACTACGAAGATCCCCAGAAGGAATTGTTTGAAATAGGCTGTATTGTCTTTTTACCCTACAGGGATAATAAAAAGTCATTCTGGACAAGCTTGGAAGACGAAAGAAAGGTTTCTTGTTAACACCAACCATCTTTTCTATTTTCCACCAAGGGATGACCCACTGGATGGTAAAATTGCAAGAGCCAAAGACCTTCTTCCAATCATGGCGCCCCATCTTAGAGAAGCGTTTCTTCCTTCTCACAAAGCAATTTGGAGTATATTTTTCAACATTGTCTGGAGGACTAATTAATTCTAGTCACTCCATTAGCCACATCTGTTAAAAAAAAATCAATGCAAATAAATTAAAATTACTATACAAAAATATGTTTTTGATTTCTGTATTTAAAAATATTATTTTTCTACCTACAATAAAATTGGAGAGCCCCGAAAAGATGCTTTTGGATTTTTCTTTAATTCATCAAGACTAAGCATAGTCTCTCCAACAATTAATGGCATTGGATTTCTCCCAGATTCTGCTCCAAAAGAGTTGATATGATTGCTTGACCCTCATTAGCTCTACCACTAGTGAGAAGATATTGATTAAGCATGCAAAAAAGGAAATCCCTTCTTCTATAAACATGAAAAGACTCAGAATAAGGTCTATCAAAATAATGGCGAGCAAATTCTTTCAAATTAACTATGCTACCATCTACTATATTTGTTAGATCTTTGTCTTTTAAATTAAAGAAGCACTCAAAATCCTTATAATAATATTCATTTACTCTAGGGATAACTGCAAGATCTAATGCAGGGAAGCCTAAGATAGCACCGAATTCTTCCGGCAAAGGGCTAATTTCATCACACCCTAGTCTAAAACAAAGAGTATCCACATCCCTATATTCTAAGGCGGTATGAATAAAGTCTACATCAAGATCTACCCCCTTGATACCATAAATACCCCCCATATGAAAAAAGTCAAACTCTTTTCTCTCCTTGGCAGTTATAAACCGACACCATTCATGAGTGAAGTTGGTAAAACTTTTAGAGACTAAAGACATGATTATTAGTTTTTCAAAAGCTAAGATTATATTTAATCTACTGAAATTATGAAAAAAAATCGACTGGGCATGGGGCTATTTATGCACAAAATCAGCACAGTTTCAATCCGGAAAGGATTCGGAGTCAGCGCTCATCAGCGCCAAACGCCAGACATTGGCGCCAGAAGCCAAGAGTTAGCGTCTGGCGCTAACCCAAAACTCATATTAGTATGTATATACAAATATGTCTAATAAATGTGTCTAATAAAGGCAAAGTTCTATACATAGTAAAAATAATAATAAAAAGCATAGGAATAAACTACGGCGCCGGAGGACGTACGCCCATCATGTCATAAAACTGCGCAGTACGAGGAGTAACCTCCCCACCAGCTCCAGCTCCAGTCTCCTTGGGAGGCGGAAAACTCAGCTCAGGACCCGTCCACCCAACATCAACCTGAGGCTGAGGCTGCGGAGGCTGCTGTAATGACGAGCCGACCTCGTACATCCCACTACCTCTAAGAGCCGAGGTAGCCTCTCCCAGGCCTACCGGCGTAACGTGTGCACCCTCAGATGAAGAGCCTGAGCCCTCCACCGCCTCGGTCCGGGCAGCCTCAGAACGACCGCCCCGACTACTAGAACCAGTACGGCGACGTCTCGAGCTAGACCTCGTCGGCTCTCTCTGCACCTCAGGCCTCGTCCGGATACGAGAAGGAATGGGCTGACCCTGCAAGAAGTAACTAAGTCAGAAACAATCAAAATAGAAGCAGTAACGCAAAAAAAAGAAGGGAAACTACCTCCTGAACGGCGTCGTCGCGACGACACGTAGCCACATTCCTCATCCGAACGAGCTAGCTCCGGAAGGCATCAATGTACCATGCCATCGCCGTACCACCTCGCGCGAGAACTGTCAAGGAAATAAATTCAGTAATAATGCATAACATGTATGGACAAAAAATTGAAAATAAATAAAGCTTACCCGAGTCTGGTGACGAGGAATCGACCGCTCCACGAAGCGCTCACCCTCAGGAGCCAGAGGAATCATCTCCTCGATCGGCCCGTACGTCCCCTTATAATGGATGGACATACGAGGTGGCACGAACTCTGTAGGTCCAGCCTGACAAAAGCAAATCAAAGTTAGTAAAACATTACTTGGGGGCTACTTAACGAAAGGTAAAAGATGAAAATCATACCGCCACCTCCTCAGCCAGTACAAGGACTGGAGCTAACAACGGCAGTAGCTCCTCCTCATAGCACCGCCCAGGGATCGTATAAGATCACCAAGGCGTACCAGCTCTCTCTGACATGCTCACCAACCTCGCGGCGTTGAACATGTGACGCGACGTAGGAGCAGGAACGACGAAAGTGTCCGAGGAATGCTGAATAGCAACCCTCTCTCCAAGATATGCAACTGCTCCATATGTCCCTAAGAAATAGCGACGCTCAGCAGTATACTGCGCGACTAACCCAGGGACAACCAAGCCGATCCACGGCCGGTACTGCACGTCAGGCTCCTGCAAAGAACGCCTATCAGATAAGAATCCATCAAAGGTAATACGGAAGTATTCAACTATACAAAGAACAATACTGCGATGATCTAATCTCGGACATAAGCAGTAGACATACCAGCGTGATGGCCTCCCCAAGCGGCACTCACAAGAAATCTGCGCAGCAACGGTCTCACTGGCGCAACTGAGGGGAAGTACTCGTACAACCAGATCTACAAAAGGCAAAAGGCATCAGGAAATGCTAATCAAAGCTTAGAGCTAAACTTTTTGGGAGATAAAGTATACCTCTACAACTCTCTAAAAGCCGAACAGAGCGACGTTTCCCGTAAAGGACAGGTGTCGACACGAGTCTCGTAACGGTTGAACAAAGTTATCATAGACCAAGTAGGCGCAGTCATAAGTCCCGATCAAGTGTAGATCACGGACCGCAGGTAGGTAGTAAAGCATCACTCTACTACCCTTGTCAGGGGAGAACGTCCCTAACAACAAGATAAGCACAAAGATGCGCACCCGCTGCTCTCGGGTGGTCGTATCATCCTCGAAAGCCGCCGCTAGAGTCTAACGGCGAATCCCCTTGGCGCTGAACTAAGTCGACTCTACCTCAGCACGAGCCCGAACAGCAATCGAACCCAACAGCTCCTCAACCTCTAGAGAAAAGACGCTGATCTCGTTGTCGAACGGCAGCGCAACACTACTAAACTTCAGTCCCGTAATAAGACTGAAGTTGGTCGGGGTGACCATCATCTTACCCCAGGGAAAGTGGAAAGTGTTGATGGTGTCCCAAAAGAACTCCACCAGGGTACGAGCCACGTGCTGACCCCCGCTAGAATCATGGCCTCCGACCCGAAAAACTCCTAGAGAAGTCTCACCTCTCCGTCAATGCCGATGTACATCTTGTACAGGTCGCCCAAGGTGTCGCAACCTTAACCGTGGTAGCGCGTCCTACCAACTGTGATCCCACGTCGCACCCTCTCAGAAACATGGTAGACGGGGGAGAAGTACAGAGTTCGCTCATCCCACTCAGGGAGAGGACCGAGAGAAGTGGACGGGTCGGCGTCCTCCTCTACAGGCTCGTGCTCTCGTCGTACGTCTCGAGACCGTGAACCCGAGCCTCATTGTCTAGCCATGCTACATTGTGCAAAATCATCATAAATTAAGGTTCTATAGTATCTAAGGTTCGCCTAGCCGCATGATACTATGTTCGCAAAAAAAACAGAGTACGTAGTACTAAAACATAGCACAATTTCAAATCAAAAATATACGACATTTTTCAAGCATTCAAATAATTTTTTGCAATACTATGGTAATTATTGTGACAAATTGGACAAGAATTTTTAGCAAAAACATCAAAAATAGGCCACATTGTACTCCCGACCTTAAGAGGTCCAACAATGGTGATTTGTTCGTTTCTTCCCCAAATTGAGTCAAACAAGTCTCAAATTACTCCCAAGGCAATATATAAACATAATCAAGCAATTTCATGGCATAAAATTTGACAAACAACGTGAATTAAGCAATTCAAGTTTTGAATTTTCAAGAAATTCATGAATAAACATGTGTGAAATTCATTATAACCGGAGTGAGTTTGGAGAAAACTTACATAGATCTGGAAAATGGATGGAACAAGCTTTGATTTGCAAGAAATTTGAGCGAATTCGGTTGAGAAACGAGTAAGAACGGATAAATTGAAGTTCCGCGGCGATTTCTCGAGCAAAATAAGCAGCAGCATCAAAAATGAAGAAGAAAGGGGTATATATGGAAATCCCGACTCTAGTGCCAAGCGACAGGCCTTGGCACCAGATGATACGGATTAGCGCCTGGCGCTAGAACCAAATATGTGGCGCCAGCAATATTTCAGTGGCGACAGACTGTTCAGCCACTCAGTGCGGTTGTTTCGACCTCTTGTAACATTTTGGGTTCCTTGGTACGCCAGTTAGCCCCTATAAGCAATTTGACATGATTAAGTAGTCGGCTTGATTACAATTGCATGAAGTGATCGACCTGATGAATGATCGTCTCACTTAGCTTAAAGCGCCTAAGCTTTGACTCATCGCAAAGCACCGACATAATGGTTCATACAGAAAAAGGCACCGACATACGGGTTTATAATTCAGCAGAGGCATCGACATACATGTTCAAAAGCAGCAAAAGCGCCGACGTACTGGCATAGCGGAAGCAAAGTTCAAGAAAGCTTTTAAAGATCGACAAGTGTGGGTCTTTGGTAATTTACCTCGGAATATTATCGCAACAAATGAGGATAGATTCAGGCAAGGATATCTTCGGCAGCGTTCCCTAGCTTGCGGAGAGTTGTCACAAACAACTGGAGGCGATTTTAAGCGAAGTTGTCTTCCCTGGCTTGCGGAAGATGATCACAAAGTGCTAGAAGGTAGTTTCAAGCGAAGAAATCTTCGATGGGGTTCTCTAGCTTGCAAAAGTCTATCATGGCGGAATTGGTGGTAGTTACAAGCGTAGCAGTCTTCAGGCGGCATTCTCTAGCTAGCAGATGTCGTAAAAAATGCAGAAACACAGCAATGCAGCAGCAAATCGGTTACATTTAGAGACGTGTGCTCGACGGTGCAAGATACGCGTTTCTTAACTCTTTATCTGTTTTAACTAACACTAGTTTGCAGGTATCGGCGTTACAAGAGTGATTTAGGATCGCAGAACGTTCTGAATCATTCTCCGTCCCTATCTCTACTTTGACTTTTGTTTTCTAAACTTGCGTTTCTCCAAACTCAGTCAAAGTGGGGGCTTCTGTAGACACCCATCTGTGTCTTCCCAAAACCAAACCCGGTAATGAGTACCTTTTGCGTCGAATCATAATCGAGTGAAGTGAAAGTGTGGAAGGTTTAGTGTTGCGGATTGTTTTAATTTCTTTTCTTTTTCTCTCTGTTTTTGAAAACTTATTTTAAGAGAACAGCCAATCCAGTTTGGTTTGGCCCATGAAAAGGGTCTAATAATGGTGTAGTTGGATGGGGCTTGAAAAGTGCTTTCCAACGATATATTATAAGCCCAATTCCGATGAATAATAAGGAAGTTATGGTCAAATTACTAAACTGGGCCCGGTTTGATACTTATATGCGGCCCAATGATATATAGGAGGGCCTAATATGGATTTATCATTCCTAATGCAATTAGAATTGATTTTAGTTTTCTAGATTCTTCTAGAAGGTTCTTTTCATTGCTAATTCAATTAGCATTGATAAATTGACTTTAGTTGACTTTATGGAGTTTTAATCAGAATAAAAGAGTGTTTTTAAGGACAATACGATTTTGCCCTTCTGTACGGCTAAATTTTATCGGAATTAAGAAAACGAATGAATATAATAATTAGACGAAAGACATTAGTGCCTGGCGCTAATGCTTGGCGCCTGGCGCTAGCTTCTTTTATCCTCGTCCAAACTCTGATTTGTTTTTTTTATCCGTTTGGCTGATTTTCTCTATAAATAGCCTCCTAAAACCTCCGTTTTTCATCAACAACTCTCTAATTCTCTTCTCTCTCTAAGCTAAAGCTTACTCTCTCTCTCTCTTTTCTAAACTAGCCTTCTCTCAAACAAAATTTCGCATTCACAAGACCAAGAAACACCTAGCATAATTCGAAGTTGCCTTCGCCCTAGACGTGAAAGGTTTTAATTTTTGAGGGTTTGGTCCCAAATCTCTATTTCAATTATTTAATTTAATTATTTGATTTTATTATTTTCCTTGAAGTTACTAACGCGTGTATTTTGTTATTAGAAAGAGATACGAGGCATCCAAGTAAGTGCTTAAATTGATTTATTGATATTATGATATAGAAATCATGCTAGGTTGTTATTATGATTCCTAATGTCGTGTTAGGGTGTTTTGATCTTCCTAGTATCATGTTTAGGGTAACAACTAAAAATTCCTAATATCAAGTATGATTAAAAGTATGCTTCCTATTTTCTTTCCTAATAGCATGTTAGTATCATGTTAGGGCCAAAGCTTTGATTTTTGATGCTTAGTGACATGCTAGGGTTTGTTATTAATCTTGTTAGTATCATGCCTAAGATCTTGCTATTATTATGCTTTAACATGATTATATGATCATGATTATGATGATGATTATTATTTTGATTATTATTATTATTATATTGCTTGATTATATTTATTGTTATTGCTTGATCACACCTTTATGCATGTTTAAAGGGAATTGGTACTTGTAATCACGCTTATATAAGATAATTAATAATCTTGTTTAGGGTTAATTTGATTATAATTCAAGTGATCTCCAATAATAGTTTTATTTGTGTATTTATATTCAACCAACATAGATAAACAGGTTTAGGGTTAATCCTATTGATTGCATGTTAGTCAGAAAGCGCACATGAATACGATTAGAATAAAGTAGAGGCCTATTATTAGGGCAGGTTCAATCTCTTTTAAGTTGGATTTGTACCTTCATCTCCGAACTATCTGTCATGGTTCCAGACCTATTGGAGTTGATGATCACCAGGATCGTTAAGGGGTGTAACCTTCACCTCGTGAACGGTTTACAAGTTCCTAAAACTTGTTGGCGACTCTTTTGCTCTATCTTCTTTTCCTTTGGACACCACCATACTTAAGTGTATGATCACAGTGGGGTTCAAGCTAGGGATAATGCTTGAAATATTCCCTACATTACTTAACTTCAAAACCTAAGTGATGTTCAAGATCGTTTCTTTACACCATATATGATGCTTAGCTCCATGACCTAAATTCATTCATCAATCGTGTCACATGATGTAATTGTCCTTTGCCTCCTGGCCTAAGAACATGCATCATGCATAAATTATTTTCAAGACAAGCAATTTAATCCATGCGATTCATTTCATCTTGCTCAACGAAGAAGTTCAAAACTCATTCCCTTTCTCATAACCTTTCTTTTGGGGAAATTAAAAAACATTTTTAAAATTTTCTCATCGAGGGAAGTTCGAAAATAAAACTTTTTTTCACGTCTTTCTTTTTCGGGAGAAAGTCAGTACCCTCCACTCATCTCATGACAAAAATGACGGAATTTTTTGCTTTTGCATTTTCGATTGCTTGTGTCTGTGCACACACACTCAAACTATACACACACAATCACAAGTCATACTCATGTCATGTCATGTCGTGTCAAAATAAACTTGTTCAAGTCAGTTGGTCAAGTCAACCATAGTGTATACGAGTCCCTTGGTAAATTTTATTTTGCAAGTCTCAATTACAGGCCACGTCCGGGAACAAACATACCATTTACAGCCCACGTACGGGGACAAGCGGACCATCTACAGCCCACGTTCGGGGACAAGCGAACCATTTATAGCCCACGTTTGGGGACAAGCGAACCATCTACAGCCCACGTCCGGGGACAAGCGGACCATGTACAGCCCACATCCGGGGACAAGCGGACTATCCATATCCCACATTCGGGGACAAGCAGACCATCTACATCCCACGTCCGGGGACATGCGGACCAACTACAGCCCACGTTCGGGGACAAGCGAACCAACTACAACCCACGTTCGGGGACAATCGAACCACCATCATTTCACGACGCAAGGTTCTCTTTACACAGAGACTTGCAATCTCATCATTTTTCGACTTTTCTTAACCATGGAAAGTATTATCTAGTGGATTTCATCAAGCATAGAAAGCTACCAAAATCAGCTGTCGACTTTCCTCAAGCATGGAAAGTATTATCCGATGGATTTCTTCAAGCATAGAATACCGCTAAATTCATATGTCGACTTTCCTCAAGCACGGAATGTATCATCCGGTAGATATCTTCGAGCATAGAAAGCTACCAAACTCAACAGTCGGCTTTCCTCAGGCATGGAAAGAATTTCAACAAACGTCATCCGGTGGATTCCTTTAAGCATAGGAAACTACCAAACTCATTTGTCACCGATACAATGGTCAGATAAGAGTTCTATCCCTTTACTTTTTTATCTTTGGAATTAACATTTTTTACAGGTATCAGCGTATACAGAGTGATTTAGGATCGCAGAACGTCTTAAATCATTCTCCGTCCCTATCAACTACTTTGACTATCGTTTTTGAAACTAACGTTTCTACAAACTGAGTCAAAGGGGGGGCTTCTGTAGACACCTAAAAATGTCTCCCCAAAACCAAACCCGATGATGAACAACCTTTCACCGCCATTATTGGTCGGGTTGAGTATTTAATCTTGGAGTGCTTAAATCCATATTTTCATTTCATAAAACCAACCCAACTCCTATCTCATTTCCCCAAACCATAACTTATTTTCCTCATTTCGTGCCTTTAAACCCAAAATAATTCATTTCGTGTCCTTTAAAATCATTCATTTCGTGTCCTTTTTATAAAAACATTTATTTTAATTTATTTTGGTCCATAATCTGGGTCCAATTATTTAATAGTTGGATAGGGTTTGAAAAGAGCTTTCCAGCGATATATTATAAGCCCAAATCCGAGATATAATGAATAAGTTATGACCAAAATATTAAACTGAGCCCAAACCGAACCTAAGCCCACCTTACCCACGACCCAATGATCATGTGGAGGGTCCAAATTATTTAATCCCATTCCTAAACAAATTGGGATTAATTGGAGGCTTCTAGAATTTTCTAAAATATCTTAATTATCCTTTTGAAAAGATAAGATTAAAGAGTTTGAAATTGAATAAAACTTTTCTTTTTGAAAATCCTATTTATACCCGAATTGAAAGACGTTCAAAGATAGTCAGATATGATTTTTGTGCCTCATATTTTTTTGTCCAAAGTTAATATTGTTGGATATCCCTTGAAATTATCTTTCCAATTATATATTATAAAATCAATTCCGAGCTATAACAGAAAAGATATGAATAAAATGTCATGCTCTATCCAAAACTGACACTGTCTCACTATTTCGGCCATATATTTTATCCTACAAAATATTTTAATCTGATTCTAATTGGGTTAGAAAATGTACTTCAATATCTTTCCAACTATATCTTATTTATCTTATTCCGATTTTTGGATCAAAAGATATGATAAAAACAAAAACCGTAAAACCTGATGTCTATCGAGCTTTATTCCGATTTAATTCGGATCTTATCTTGTTTTTTCGACCTTTCTTTTTTCTATATAAATAGAGGTCATATCACCCCTTTTTCAATCATCAACAATCTTGATCACAAAATAATTCTCTTCTCCCTCTTTAGCCTAAACACTAGCCTCCCTATTCTTTCATTCCTTCCCCTAAGCACTCCAAGGAGTCTATACAATACCCGAAGTTATATACTTAAAACAAGGCATGAAAGTTATAATTAACTGAGGGTTTGGACCAAGTCAACTCTACATTTATTTAATTTAATTATTCCAATTCGATTTATATTTTTATTGAAGTTACTAACAATTTATTCATGATGTAGCAATTTAAAGGAACGCGCGGAATATGAGTAATTAGTTAATTTAATTACTCTTATTTTATTTTCTTATTGCTATTATCATGATTAGATTATTTTATATCTGATTTAACTCACATTATTATTGTCAAATTGCTTCCAATATTATATTATTTATTATGATCACCATATTGCATGTTTAAAGGAATATGTAATTGAAAATCACGCCTAATAAGATAATTTGGACAGTACAACCGGTTTAGGTTCCTTTTTAATCTTGGTATTTAATTCAAGTGATCACAAATATTTTAGAATTATGTGTTGCATTAATATTTAACCAATTTAGATTAATAATAGTTTTGAGCAAATTGAATCTTTGTTTGTATGCCTTTGAAATCGCAGGAATCAATTTTCACTATAAGAATCGAGTAGAGGCCAATACGGGCGAATGTGACTCCATTACTCACTTCGTACCATCATCCCCGATCCTCCTTTCGTGGTTCCAAACCATATGGAGTTAGTAATCTCATGGATTATTAATATGGTGTAACCTTTACGGGTCAATCGTTGTTGCTTATCGTTGTCCCTTAATCGTGGTTGCCTTTTATGATCCGTCAACGGTTTACAAGTTCCTTAAAAAATTTTTGGCGGCTCCCTACTTTGCTTTGTCCCTAATCGTAATGTCAATTCCCACTTCTTCTGAGTGCCAAACATATTCACCACATGATTTAACGTAGGCGCACTTCGAGCGATGCCTACAATTTGGCGACTCCACTGGGGAGGATTCTTGGTTATTTATCGATTTGAGTGATCGATATTTAATTAAGATGAGTGGATGAGACTTGAAAGATTCTTGAATTGTATTCCTGTGATTTAATTGGCATTGTCACATATGCATATTCAATTTTAGGTCAACCATTTTGCCACAATAGTACGTGTTCTACGTATGTGGCTAGCCCGGGGGATTTATGCTCTATCAACCCGAAAACGCTCATGGCAATAAGGGTTCATCAGAGTTTTTAAATCCATCCAAACCATGGAGTCTAGTTCGATTTCATCACGAACTCGCGGAGTCGCCCGTTGGCATACACCCTCAAGGGAGGATGCCTTGCTAACGCGTCCAAACTCTTAACCATGGTACTCTTTGACACCCAAAAGCTTGACCATAATCGAACATAGAACTTGACTTTAGGTTGCGAACTTCATTGCATCATTCGTGACAATGTGCTTTTGTGTGCATTTTTTTTTATTTATTTTTATTTTTTTCTCTTATCAAACCTTTTTTTTATTATTAGAGTCGAACCATAGATTTTTTTTTTTATTTGAGTCACCCGGATTTTTATTCCCGTATACTGCACAAGAGTCAACTTGTTTTGGTCATATAGCCGAAGTTCTAGAAAGAGTTACGTGTTGTGCTACCTATGGATCTGTATCCCCGAGTTTTGTCTTTAATTTGGAGTTGGTTTTGTACCAATCAGGGTCACAGATCAAAAGTTATCATCGATATACTACAGCCTGTCCAGTTTAGGTGTCTTTTTAGCGTCAACTTTCCTTTTTTTTTTTTTTTCTTCTTTAATTTTTTTTTTATCTTTTCATATCAAGCTAGTATTAGCCAAGTCCTTTAATCCATGTCAACTCATATAACATAGGATTATAGATTTTTATTTTTATTTATTTATTATGTCCATGAGTCCTAACTCTTCTAGAATTCTAGTCCTCTTCCTAGTTTCTTGTGATCGATTTTTGTGCTAACCTTAACATGTGTTCTTTGACATTGATTGTGGTTGATCTTATTTATGAATAACGATTGCTAATGGACCCTTTTCACCTAGTAAATAGCATAAACATTAAAATTGGACAAAATTAATCAAGTTAGTTTGTCTTTTAGTCTTCCGTGCTATTTGGTCATTGGGTCCTTTGTTTTTCACAACGTCCTCATGTCTAGCCATGCGATCATACCACGAGTCTTAATAAACTTTCCTAATCACACATGTTGAGTCATTGCACATACTTTGTCTCCGAGTAATGCACCATATTGTTTATGATCGTACATTAGGACCATGCATGCATCGTTTTCCATCATAATAGGAATGAGTGGAGTATTTCCCATCAGTTTTCGAAATTGTTTCATACACTCTTCCTTTTCAATTTGAGTATTGAGTGAATGCATTAAGTGATTTCATCCTTACACAGTACTTGTGTCTAAAATCACTAGGCAATAGTTTGAAGAACAAGGGGAACGTCACTCCTTCCTTCTTTCCTTCCAATAAAATCATAAACGACAAGAAACATTTTTCCTCACCGGGCGGCAAGAAGTTACTCATAAACAGCCATGAAGACAAAGCACGATGCAAGCTTTTCACCAAAATTTCATGTTTTCTTCTTCTTTTGTTTCAAACACTTCCCCCCTAAAAAGTTTAGCATATGTTCTCCTTATCCATGTGTCTATGTGTCACATTTCTTACCTTCTTCATAAATGAGCATATCTTTCTTACATTCGATCATGTAATTAGCAAAAAAAAAAAAATCAATTGCCGAACTAAAAACAAGGTACACCAATGATTTGAGGCACCTTTGCAACCCTGTCATTCCCCATTAACCATTAAATCACATATCCATTTCTTCATCAATCACTTTGAGCCTCGTCTAACGATTGGCCTTATTTATTCAACCCACAATCACCTAGTGTAATACCCCGTATTTTTATGTATTTTTATAAAATATTTAAGTATTAATAAAATGTATTGTCAAGGACTTAAGTATTTTAATTAAATATTTTAAAGGGTTAAAGTATTTTAAATATAAAGTTTTATGAAAGTAAAATATGTGTTGGGCCAAACGTTTATTAATTATAGGGCAATGTAAATTATTCCTACATACTCTTATTGGAATAACCCATTCCAAAACCCATAACTCAAGCCCTATCCCATAACTCAAGCCCACATTTTTATAAGCCCAAATTTAACCCTACACTCTCTACTCTATAAATACCCCATGAATCCCCAAAAATTTCCCACACAAAAAGGTTAGTCTTATTTTCTCTCTCCTTTGTTTTATTAATTTGTGTAATTATAATTATTGATTTATGGGTTTTGATTTTATTGTTTGAAATTAATTTAATTAGTATCAAATTGTATTTTGATGATTAAACTTTATAATTTTAAGATTTTGTAAATTTTATAACCTAGGGTTTTTAATTATTGAAAATCATGATTTTAGGGTTTTTATGAATAATTGTTTTAGGGCATTTATAGTAATGATATTTTGAAATTTTGGTGATTATAACTACTTATTAGTTTAACTTAATTCCAGATTATTTTGAACACGTAAATTCATGTTTTAATTATTAGATTTCCGTTCGTTAATATTAATCCCGTTTTAATCCCGATCAGGTTCTGAACTCCTCCGATTTTGATAAAAAAAAAAAGTAGTGTTTTTTGTGTGGAAACAACGTTTTAAGAAGGACTCACTACCTTTGGTAATGAGAACTACCCTCTCGTGGCCAAATTCAACTTCTAAATATGATTTTCGAGCAGTTTTTGATTTTTAACGAAGTTTTTTTATGCTTTAAATTTTATCCTTGAGTTTAAAAGGGGTAAGAGATAATTTAATGTTTCTATGGATAATTTAAGTATAAATATGTATTTTGATGAAGTTTTAAAGGGTTTTTGATTAGTTTAAAATGTTAGAATTTTATTTAAAGTAGTATAATTGTGATTTTTAATAAAAGGGTGTGATTATCCATTAAAAAGGAGTTTAATTAGGGGTTTTAAAATAAGTTTCAGATTATTTTAAGTAGTCTAAAGTAAATTTAAGTTGTTGGAAATTTTAAATACAAGGAGAATTAATATAGTATTATTGTCCCTTTATGTAGGAGACTTAATTCGGGAATTATTGTAGTGTAATCGGTTACTTTAAGAGCTTATTTGATGTATGTTCTCGTACTTAGCATATTTTGATGATGTAGAATCATGCTATGCTTGATTTCAATCAATTACAAGTAGTAGCATGCTAAGGTTTATGTATGGAATTGTGAATTAATGGTGTTGGTGATTGAATTATGAAGCATGAATTATTTGTGATGGTTTATGGATTGGAAAATTATATTTTAAGCATGTTGTGTTTGAACCACACTTTTATTTATGGCATGTTTGAATGCATGATTAATTAAACTACATGTTTAATTATGTTTGGAATATTGAAAAGGAATTTTATTATGGTTCAAATAATTTTTATTGATGCTTTAAGCATGAGGAAGGAGCTATATTAGTGTCTATGTACACGAGGAATAAATTGTATGTTGGTGCCTTTGTGCACTTAAGGTGTTTTTAACACCGAGGGATAGGATTTTTGGCGCTTTATGCGTTTAAGGTGTCTTTGACACTGCGGTAGAATTAAAAGGGTCGGGGTTCAACATTAAATAATATGTGGTCACTAATTATTCAAGAATTAAATTGGTATGTTTGGTTGATTGAATAATTATTGTTGATTGATTTATTATGCTTTGAGAGTCATCACCAAGTCCAATAACGCGTAAATAACGTAAAGTGAAAGAGATTACGCACCAAAACTCTTGGAACGTATATACCTTGAGTATGAACAATGGGGGGAGTTATGGGGTTTTATATTTAACCATAACTTCTAATGGAGTACAGGACGCTGTACATTCCTTTTTATTTATTATTATGCGCAGGAATTCCGCCACCTTTGAGTGGTTTTGTCGCTGGCACGGTTAGCTCCCGTGTCAGTTAACCTCAATTTATTTGGGGGAGGTATAGTTGGAAACCCGTTCGATGCGTAATCAACGCTAAATGAATTATTTAGTGTCTAGTTAATGTGTCTTGTTGATTGTTGTGTGTGCTTGTAAACAGGTGCAATGAGGTAAGTGTGTGTTGATAGGTGAAAGCATGTTAGTGTGTTTAATTACGCTTATGTACTCAGCTTTGCTGATTGTGTGTGTTTGTGTGTTTGGCCATGTCTTTACTTTGGCCTACGACGACCCATTTTCTAATGGCGAGGTTTTTAGGTGATGAAGCATATTCATGGATGGGCATGAGTGAAGAGCGAATCATGCTAGTTTCTATAAGTATATGATGTGTTTAATGCTTTAATTATTTATGATATTATTATCATGCATGACTAACGCAAAAGTTTTAAAGTTGGTTTGGTTTTAATAAGGGCCTACAATGGTTCTAAGTTGTAGGATGATTTTATTTTACTTTCGTTGGTTCACTTTTCAAGTTAACTTGTTTTGAATGGTTTTGAAATTAGTCTTTCGTTGTGTCTTTGATGGTTGCCTTACCCGTTTTCACGGTGGCGGTAATATCTTATATATTCCTATTTAAATTTTTAAACAGGGCAAAATAGGTATTTTAAAAGAAAGAAATTTCTAGGGTGTTACACCTAGCCATGGAATGGGAAGGTGTGTAATTTGTATAACATTCAAAGGCAAGTAAAAAAAAAAAATAAAGGCAACAAAAAAACAATGTCTAAGGGCAAGTGTTCCAATGTCTTTGATATGAACACGTCTCAAATTGCGTCTCTCATCGAGTGCTTGGTACCGTGCCTGAGAAACATGAATGCTAAGTGAGTGATGGACCGCATGATCTGAGATTGCCCACATTGATTCAAAAAAAAAAAAAAGAGTCAAAGCAAAAAGAAATGTTAAAAATAAAACTTGCAAAGTTCAATTCACAATTACACATCTTGGGGGTTTCTCTCGGGTCTTGAGCAAAGTTTTGTTAGAGCTACGTTTGGCCTAATTCCTAACGGATACGTAGGCAACCTCACATCGAGGTGCGGCCACATTCATATGCATGATCGAGTCAAAGAATATCCAATGATTACCCTTACCCATTTAGAACTAGACTTGGGGGCTTGAACCCACATCACATTAGCCTACCTAGCCTAAAGAGTCATCATCTTTTACTCTTCTCACATATATTTCCATAACCATAACCCTTGCAGCCAGCCTTAGTATCACATTCACACACTTCACTCACACATACATATCCATATCACCTTTCCTTCTAGGAACCCTCTATCATGAAATCTTGTTTCCCTACTGTGCATGCTTCATCATCTTTCAAGACAACATCCATTAAAAGAAACATTGTATACTTGCCTAGCTTCCTGACCTGAGCAATGTTCATTGTTTCATGCACCGCATAATGTGCTGAGCAACATTTATACATCAATGATTAGTAATCATACAAAGCATATCATTCTTAGCTCCTTGACCTAAGCAACGTTCATTATGCAATAATCACTTCATCTATATACATACTTAGCTTCAAGACCTAAGTGATGTTTAAGATCGTTTCTTTACACCATATATGATGCTTAGCTCCATGACCTAAGTTCATTCATCAATCGTGTCACATGATTTAATTGTCCTTTGCCTCCTGGCCTAAGAACATGCATCATACATAAATTATTTTCAAAACAAGCAATTTAATCCATGTGATTCATTTCGTCTTGCTCAATGAAGAAGTTCAAAACTTTTTCCCTTTCTCATAACCTTTCTTTTGGGGAAATTAAAAAACGTTTTTAAAATTTTCTCATCGAGGGAAGTTCGAAAATAAAACTTTTTTTCACGTCTTTCTTTTACGAGAGAAAGTCAGTACCCTTCACTCATCTCATGACAAAAATGACGGAATTTTTTGCTTTTGCATTTTCGATTGCTTGTGTCTGTGCACACACACACTCAAACTATACACACACAATCACAAGTCATACTCATGTCATGTCATGTCGTGTCAAGTTAAACTTGGTCAAGTCAGTTGGTCAAGTCAACCATAGTCTATACGAGTCCCTTGGTAAATTTTATTTTGCAGGTCTCAATTATAGCCCACGTCCGGGGACAAACAAGCCATTTACAGCCCACGTCCGGGGACAAGCGGACAATCTACAGCCCACGTTTGGGGACAAGCGAACCATTTACAGCCCACGTTCGAGGACAAGCGAACCATCTACAGCCCATGTCTGGGACAAGCGGACCATGTACAGCCCACGTCTGGGGACAAGCGGACCATCTACATCCCACATCCGAGGACAAGCAGACCAACTACTGCCCACGTTTGGGGACAAGCGAACCAACTACAACCCACGTTCGGGGACAATTGAACCACCATCATTTCACGACGCAAGGTTCTCGATACACAGAGACTTGCAATATCATCATTTGTCGACTTTCCTCAAGCATTGAAAGTATTATCCAGTGGATTTCTTCAAGCATAGAAAGCTGCCAAAATCATCTGTCGACTTTCCTCAAGCATGGAAAGTATTATCCGGTGGATTTCTTCAAGCATAGAAAACCCCCAAATTCATATGTCGACCTTCCTAAAGCATGAAAAGTATTATCCGGTAGATTTCTTCAAGCATAGAAAGCTACCAAACTCGTCAGTCGGCTTTCCTCAAGCATGGAAAGCATTTCAACAAACGTCATCCGGTGGATTCCTTCAAGCATAGGAAACTACCAAACTCATTTGTCACCGATACAATGGTGTCAGATAAGCGTTTTATCCCTTTACTCTTATATCTGTGGAATTAACATTTTTTGCAGGTATCGGCGTATACATAGTGATTTAGGATCGCAGAACGTCTTAAATCATTCTCTGTCCCTATCGACTACTTTGACTATCGTTTTTGAAACTAACGTTTCTACAAACTCAGTCAAAGTGGGGGCTTCTATAGACACCTAAGAATGTCTCCCCAAAACCAAACCCGATGATGAACAACCTTTCACCGCCATTATTGGTTGGGTTGAGTATTTAATCTTGGAGTGCTTAAATCCATATTTCCATTTCATAAAACCAACCAAAATCTTATCCCATTTCCCCAAACCATAACTTATTTTCCTCTTTTCGTGTCTTTAAACCAAAATATTTCATTTCGTGTCCTTTAAAATCATTCATTTCGTGTCCATTTTATTAAAACATTTATTCTAGTTTATTTTGGTCCATAATCTGGGTCCAATTATTGAATAATTGGATGGGCCTTGAAAGAGCTTTCCAACGATATATTATAAGCCCAAATCCAAGTTATAACGAATAAGTTATGATGAAAATATTAAACAAAGCCCAAACCGAACCTAAGCCTTTCTTACCTACGACCCAGTGATCATGTGGAGGGTCCAAATTATTTAATCCCATTCCTAAACCAATTAGGATTAATTGGAGGCTTCTAGATGTTTCTAAAATATCTTAATTATCCTTTTGAAAAGATAAGATTAAAGAGTTTGAAATTGAATAAAACTTTTCTTTTTGAAAATCCTATTTCTACCCGAATTGAAAGACGTTCAAAGATAGTCAGATATGATTTTTGTGCCTGATATTTTTTATCCAAAGTTTATATGGTTGAATAGCCCTTGAAATTATCTTTCCAATTACATATTTTAAAATCAATTTCGAGCTATAACGGAAAAGATATGAATAAAATGTCAAGCTCTATCCAAAACTGACACTGTCTCACTATTTCGGCCATATCTATTATCCTACAAAATATTTTAATCTGATTCTAATTGTGTTAGAAAATATAATTCAATATCTTTCTAACGATATCTTATTTATCTTATTCCGATTTTTTGATCAAAAGATATGATAAAAACAAAACCGCAAAAACTGCTGTCTATCGAGCTTTATTCCGATTTAATTCGGATCTTATCTTGTTTTTTCGACCTTTCTTTTTTCTATATAAATAGAGGTCATATCACCCCTTTTTCAATCATCAACAATCTTGATCACAAAATAATTCTCTTCTCCCTCTTTAGCCTAAACACTAGCCTCCCTATTCTTTCATTCCTTCCCCTAAGCACTCCAAGGAGTCCATACAATACCCGAAGTTATATACTTAAACCAAGGCGTGAAAGTTATAATTAACCGAGGGTTTGGACCAAGTCAACTCTACATTTATTTAATTTAATTATTTCAATTCGATTTATATTTTTATTGAATTTACTAACAATTTATTCATAATGTAGCAAATTTAAAGGAACACGCGGAATGTGAGTAATTAGTTAATTTAATTACTCTTATTTTATTTTCTTATTGCTAGTATCATGATAAGGTTATTTTATATTTGATTTGACTCACATTATTATTGTCAAATTGCTTCCAATATTAATGTTGATTCTATTATTTATTATGATCACCATATTGCATGTTTAAAGGAATATGTAATTGAAAATCACGCCTAATAAGATAATTTGGACAACCGGTTTAGGTTCCTTTTTAATCTTGGTATTTAATTCAAATGATCACAAATATTTTAGAATTATGTGTTGCATTAATATTTAACCAATTTAGCTTAATAATAGTTTGGAGCAAATTGAATCTTTGTTTGTTTGCCTTTGAAGTTGCAAGAATCACTTTTCACTATAAGAATCGAGTAGAGGCCAATACGGGCGAATGTGACTTCATGACTCACTTCGTGCCATCATCCACGATCCTCCTTTTGTGGTTCCAAACCATATGGAGTTAGTAATCTCATGGATTATGAATGGGGTGTAACCTTCACGGGTCAATCGTTGTTGCCTATCGTTGTCCCTTAATTGTGGTTGCCTTTTATGATCCGTGAACGGTTTATAAGTTCTTTAAAAACTTGTTGGTAGCTCCCTACTTTGGTTTGTCCCGAATCGTTGTCCCTAATCGTAATGTCAATTCCCACTTCTTATGAGTGCCAAGCATATGCACCACATGCTTTAACGTAGGCGCACTTCGAGCGACGCCTACATGTGGGATAGTACACCTTGGATCTACTATGTGACAAATTGACAAAGGGATAACGTTTTCTATGTTATTCCCTAACCTCCCTCATTATTCAAAAGGGACCATTCAATTTGACCCCCAATTCTCAACCCGATCCCGCTTGCTTAGTGGGGAATGGACATATTAGGACCTTTCACCACTAAGTCAGTGGGCAAGAAATATCTCATAGTAACAATGGATTATTTCACCAAGTTGATTGAAGCTGAACTTGCAAATTACATAAAAGCTTCCCAAGTAAGACCGTTTATATGGAAGAACATCATTACAAGATTTGGGGTGCCACAATGCATGGTCTTCGACCATGTGTGTCAATTCGACTATGATACCATCAAGGATTACCTGGAAGATATGAGTACCAAATATGCAAGCGCCTCTATCTGGCACCTACAGAGAAACGACCAAGAAGAGGCAGCAAATAAGCTGATCCTAATAGCCTTGCAAAGGAAATTGGAAGAGCATCACGACCTATGGGCTGACCTAGTCCCAGAGGTATTGTGGTCAAACAAGACAACAGAGAAGGAATCTAAAGGAAAAAATCCATCCACCCTGGCTTATGGGGAAGACACAGTAGTTCTAGTGGAAGTATAAATCCCTATCTTGAGAATCCAACACTATGAGTAGCAAGGGAATGAGAAGTGTCTGCTAGAAGAGCTAGATTTCATTCTAAAGATGCGACTAAAAGTAGCCCTTAAGCTGGTAGCTTAGAAGAGCAAAATCTCAAAAGCCTTCAACAAAAGAGTTAAGCATTGGAAAATACTACCTAGAGACTTGGTTCTCAGAAGGACTGTAATATTAGGAAGAGGAAACCGACATGGAAAGCTGTCAGTAGCAGCAAGACATCGTTAAACTTGTAAAGATCACATTTCTCTAAGTTTGACCTGCCTGCTAAAAGTAAAATAGGGCACCGCCTTGGGAATGCCTGAGGAAGGGGTATAGCACGTTCAACTTGAGCAGGGAGGAGTGAACAAAAGGAAAAAGAACAGGCTGAGCGGGTTCCCCCAAGGTTCTCTTGGTCCCACCTTACTCACCTTTTTTGTAAGAAGAGAAGAGGTAGATCAGCAATGACCCCTTAAGAGAGATAATTAAGAAGCATGACTAATAAGTCACATCCAAACAATTTGAATGACACACACATAAGTCACTGCCAAACAAGATGAATGACACACACATAAGTCACAGCCAAAAAAGCTGAATGACATACGCATAAATCACAATCAAGTAAGCTGAATGACATAAGAACAAGTCTCTACAAAAGTTAAGTAGGTGACATAACATACAAGCCTTCGTCACAAAGAGATGAGTGGCATAAACATTAACAGTTCCCACCTAGTGCAGTGAAGGGAAAAAACTAATGAAGCCCTATACAGCTAAGTTAGGGAGCAATAAAAGTAAACACAATAGGAAAACCCAACCTACGAGGTTTTACCTAGTATAATGAAGGGGTTGATGAGTTAAGGTTTAGGTACCGCTATACCATGACTCAGTAGAGGACTTGAGCATGCATATTGGCAATAAATTAAGCAATAAGAAAAATAACATAAAAGTTATTATATACATATATTAACAGGCTGAACCTCTGTCCACCAAGACAAAGAAAACATTCATCCAAAAGTTATAACATTCACAAAGCTGAACCCTCATCCACCAGGGTGAAGAAATATTCAACAAAAGCAGTTAGAAAAGCAAAAGATTTCAAGTTAAGCTGGACAAACCTAGCAGGCAGACATATATAGTGTTAAGAAAAAACGCACAGAAAATACAATCTTTGGCAGCTATACACCTTAAAGACAATTGTAGGCACTACCTAGTAACTATAGACCTAGGTGAGGGAAACTCCGATGAACCGTTGGAGGAAGGGGGAGACAGCCGCCAAAACCTTTATTGGTCATCAGCTAGAGTCTGCACTCCAATGGAAGCAGCAATATCAGCAAAGAAAGGCACTTCAAAATTCAGCACAGCGTGATTAGGGACTTTGCAATCAACAACGCAAGGGTGGTCAACAGGCAAATTATAATATTCAGCTTCTTTAGCAGCATCAACCTTAGCCCAAAAGGTGTTAAATGAGCTTGTTACTCCACACTCTCTCTATAAAGGCCGCTCACGCAACGAGTTGCGGCCTCCCAGCCCCCATCACGACGGTTAGCGAGCAACTTAGCAAAGGCTGGAGAGAGCACAAAGGACTTAATTTATTGCCTCTTTCTTAGCAGCCTCAAGCTCATTTTCCCTCCCATCTTGCAAATTGGCCATCTCAGCCTCTAACGCTTGCATCCTGGTTTGAGAAGCTCCTAGTTGCCTCTTATAGTATGCTAGCTTAGTCTGGGTGAGTTGGAACTCTCCTAACTGACATTGTAGGGAAGTCTCTCTCTCTCTCTTAGGGGAAGCACCTCGCCAGCAATTGCATCTCTCATAGAGCGAGCCAACTAAACATCCTTGTCCTTATGAATAAGGGCGCACTTTGATTTTTGTACTCCATATGCAATGCAAGCAAGGCATTTGCCAAGTCACCAACAAACTTGGTGAGCTGCAAACAAGAAAAACGATAAAGATAAGCTAAAGCAAATAAGCAAAGCAATGCAAGTTAGCTAAGGCAAATAAGCAGAGCTATGAAAATAAGCTAAGGCAAAAACAAGAATAGAAGGAGAGAGAGAAAGCTAAAGCAAACAATAAAACCAAAGATACAAAAGCTAACCATCTGCAAGTCATGACACACGGTGACAATAGCAGACTAACTGAACCACTAGTAGAATCAGCAGGAAGACGAATTCCTTGAGTAAGACGATAGCCCCAAGTGCCACCTTGTTGCGGATTGTCCACAAACATGGATTTGTTAGCCCAAACATTTATCAAAGGGAAAAACAGAGCGTCCTCAGCCCTAGGGGGGCATAGTAAAGGGCGAAGAGAGGTATCAATGGGAACCTCCCCGAACTTTATAGGTCAAGTTGGACGAAAAGTACCTCCAGCAAAGATTGAGGTTACAGAGAGAGGATTTTCAAACGCATCACTTAAAAACTGGTAAACGGAGCAATTAAGTTCACTCGAATTATGAGTGCTAGTTTCCTTAATAGCATTCTCATCAGGATGCCCAGTGTTGGCAGAATAAGAAACAAAGGGATCAAGCACAAAAGAAGTACGAGCCCTTTTGGCAGCAGGTTGGTCAACATTACATGAAGGAAAGACCACAGGATCATTCTCAAAGTCAATAAATGGATGATCTTGCTTATGTGAGCTCCTAGGCTAAGAGTGCCCTCCCCTACTAGTACTTCGTAGACGGCATCGAATCCTAGTGGAGCGAGGTGGGATCTTAGGAAGCTCTATGATAGGCTCACCAGGTAATTCAAAGGCAGAAGCCTTAGTAAAAGGACTAGTAGCATCCTTAGCAGCAATGGTAGCACCAATGCTTGTAGTATAAAGCAGAACATGCTTAGAAGAAGTTGTGGGTTTCTCACCCACCACAACATGAACTACGAAATCTCAAAAACGCTGTCAGCAAAATTATCCAGTCTAGTCCCTTACACCTTATTTGGATAGAAGGAAATGGAAGGAAAAAAAGGAAGAGATAGGGAGGGGGACAAATTATCTTATTTGGATAAAGGATTGGGGGAAAGAAGGGAAAGGAGAGGGAGGGATCCATTTTCCCTCTTTATTTAATAAGCATAATCCCTCTAAAATTGGAGAGATTTGGAGGAAAAATGGAGCTCACCTCCCCATCCCTTTATCTTCTACTCCCTTCCTCTTGTATTCCTCCCCTTCCTTTCCTTCCTTGTTTTCTATCCTAACAAAGTATAAAGCAACCAAGCTTCAGATAAGACAAAACTCTACTCTCTTTAGGAGCCACATATTACCATATAGACTCAAAACCAGAGGACGACCTCTTCAGGTTCATTAAAGACTTAAACAAATGCAGCAATTCAGGGTACCTCTTAAACCGCGGGAACCACAACAAGCATATCAAGGTATGTAGGGATGCAGGGTGTAATAGGAAAATACAAAGGTTAAAGGCACAAAAGACCTTGTCCAAAGTAGGGTCATGGGGAAATCGCAAACCCAAGTTTAAGTTAGCTGCAAAAATAACAATGTGACTAGTAGGAGGAGCAGATAACTTAGAGCCCCCAGCTGGCAAAACCTGCATGTAGCCCTAGCCAAAGCCATAAAACTCTTGACCCGTAGCAGCCTGATCCAACATCTCAGTGTCTTTACGCTAGTTGGAGTCCAGCACACACTTTTTGGGGCTGTGATACCTCTTTCAAGGTAGAAGTCAGATGTTCCCTCTTCCACGAGCTCTATAACATAAGTAGGCTGGCAATCATGAAAAGCACACGTAGTGGTAGACTCAACCATCCTACTCATATCTGTAACCGGAGAAGGAGATGGTGAAGAAGTCACATCACTGCCGCCCCGCACTACATAACGATCAAATCGATTCACATCAACTATATCATCAAGCCAGGCAAAACTTTGTAAAGGCTGAACATGGGGAATGGGGATAACAAGAGACACATCAAGAGGATTAGATTTAACTTGGTTAGCTAATTGTTTATGGTGCATCACGTGCATCCTTAAACGGGTGAGATGGGACAAAGGTATCCTATCACGAGTAAAGGAATCCCATCACAAGTAAGTATCCTTTCGCAATAAGGGTCAACAAAATCAGGACCGAGCCTGGATCGAAAGGGATGAAAAGTGCTGCCATCAGCAGGATGACTACTACCCGATCTAGGTGCAATAGGACGAGTCGCAACAGTACTCAGCCTGCTCTAAGCAGGAGCGCAATCACCTAGCATAATATAAACAGGAGCGCTCACTTGAGTGAGATGAATTAGAAGGAGAACCTGACTCGATGCCTAAAAGAGGGTCACTCACATTTTGGCTTTGAATAGTGTAGGAAATAAATTTCAAGCGTTAACCCCTAGCTCGAACCCCACTGTGATCATACACTAAAGTACGGTGGCGTCCAAAAGGGAGGAAGATAGAGCAAAAGAGTCGCCAACAAGGTTTAGGAACTTGTAAACCGTTCACAGGGTGAAGGTTACACCCCTTAACAATCCAAGAGATCGTCAACTCCATAAGGTCTTGAACCAAATAAGGGTTCGGGGATGAAGGTACAAATCCAACCTAAAAGAGATTGAACCTGCCCTAATAATAGGCCTCTAGTTTATTCTGATCGTATTCATGTGCGCTTTCTGACTAACATGCAATCAATAGGATTCACCCTAAACCTGTTTATCTATGTTGGTTAAATATAAATGCACAAATAAATCTATTATTGGCGATCACTCGAAATTATAATCACATTAACCCTAAACAAGATTATTAATTATCTTATTAAGCGTGATTACAGGTACCAATTCCCTTTAAACATGTATAAAAGGTGTGATCAAGCAATAACAATAAATATCAAGCAACATAATAATAATCATCATCATAAAAATAAATTATAATTGAAATAATCATGAAAATAATAAATAATAATCATAATAATAATCATGTTAAAATAATCATCATAAAATTATAATAATAATATTCATAATCATCATAAATCATAACAATTATAATCATAATCATGTTCATGTTAATATTAAAGCATAATAATAATAGCAAGATCCTAGGCATGATACTAACAAGATTAATAACAAACTCTAGCATGTCGCTAAGCAATAAAGATCAAATCTTTAACCCTAATATGATACTAACAATAACAAATATTAGGAAGAGAATAAAAGGCATCGTAACAATCATATTTAATATTAAAATTACCCTAGACATGATACTAGGAATATCATAATAACAATATAAACATGATTTCTACATCATAATATCAATTAAAACCATTAAAGTACTTACTTTGATGCCTCGTACATCTTTCTAATGACAAAATACACACGTTAGTAACTTCAAGGAAAATAATAAACAAAACAATTAAATTAAATAATTGAAAGAGAGATTTGGGACCAAACCCTCAGAAATTAAAACCTTTCACGTCTAGGGCGAAGGCAACTTCGAATATGGCTAGTTTTTATGAAACCAATTGAATTCTAATTATATATTTCAAGTTTAGATTGTTCTACTCATACATTCTATTACTAAATTAAATTTTCAGATTTTTAGTCTTGGTATTAAAGGTTTTAAATCATGGTTCTATGATGGAATTTTAGGCTTTTAACATACTAACCCACTACATAATGATTATTTCAAGTAGAGATGTCTATGAGGTTGTTTTATAATCTTAGACTATAATTTTAGATTATAATCTTAGACTAAAATTTTAGATTATAATCTTTACTTTAAAGTTGTTAGAATTTCATGTTATAATCTATATATATTCATGATTTTAACCTATAAACTTATAGTTAAACTATTGAATTATTAGCTTTGGCTATTGTGAACAATTTATATGCATTATTTCAAAGGTTTAAGGGCTTTTAAAGTAGTTTGGTATTGTAGACACCCATTTGTGTCTCCCAAAAACCAAACCCAATGATGAGTACCTTTCATATCATTTAATTATCGAACAAAGCAAAAGTGTGAAAAGTCTAGTGATGAGGATGTTTTTATTAAAATATCTTTTCTTTCTATTATTGAAAATATTTCTTTTCTTACCTTATTTATGAAAAACGTGCATTCAAGTTTAGTTTGGTCCATGATAAGGGTCCAATATTGGTGTAGTTGGATGGGTCTTGAAAATACCTTTCCAACGATATATTATAAACCCAATTCCGATGAATAATGAGGAAGTTATGGCCAAAATACTAAACTGGGCCCAATTTGGTTTTATATGCGGCCAAATGATCTAGAGGAGGGCCTATTATTAATTATCATTCCTAAAGCTATTAGGATTGATTATATTTTTCTAGAATACTCTAGAAGGTTCTCTTAAATCCTAATGGAGTTAGGATTGATAATTATGTTTCAAAGAGTTTGAAATTGAATAAAAACTACTCCTTTTTAGAATCCTTGTTTTGTACGAAGTGGAATATATTCAGATTTTATTTCCGTACCTCATAATCTTTATCCAAATTTTATATGGTTGGATAGATATTGAAATTATCTTTCCAATGATATATTATAATATTAATTCCGAGCTATAACGAAAAAGATATGAATGAGATATGAAACTCTATCCAAAACTGACACCGTCCCACTATTTTGGCCATATCGTTTTTTCTAAAAAAGACTTTAATCTGATTCTAATTGGGTTTAAAATTAGAATTCAAGAGCTTTCCAACGACATATTATATGCCTTATTTAGACTTCCGGATCAAAAGATATGATAAAAACAAAAAACGCGTGAAACTGATTATTAGCGCCTGACGACAAGCATTAGCGTCTGGCGCTCTGGTGCTGATTGTGTTTTATGAAGACAAGCATTAGCGTCTGGCGCTCTGGTGCTGATTGTGTTTTATTCTCGTTGTAACTCTGATTCATTTTTTTATCCATCCGCCTGATTTTCTCTATAAATAGCCTCTTAAAATTCTGTTTTCAATCATCAATTCTCTCTATCACCAACTCTCATCAAGAAACTCTTGATTCTCTCTCTCTTTCTAGCCTAGCCTTTTACAAACATAATTCCTCATACATTAGCACTAGACACACCTAGCATTATTCGAATTTGCCTTCTCCCTAGACGTGAAAGGTTTTAATTTCTGAGGGTTTGGTCCCAAATCTCTCTTTCAATTATTTAATTTAATTGTTTTGTTTTTATTATTTTCCTTGAATTTACTAACGTGTGTATTTTGTTATTAGAAAGAGGTACGAGGCATCCAAGTAAGTGCTTTAATTGTTTAATTGATATTTTGATATAGAAATCATGTTTAGGTTATTATTTTGATTCCTAGTATCATGTTTAGGGTAAAAGATATAATATCAAATATTCTTATTATGATTTCTGTAATGCTTCCTATATTCTTTCCTAATATTCATGTAAGTATCGTGTTAGGGCTAAATATATGATCTTTGATTGTTTAGTGACATGCTATGGTTTGTTATTAATCTTGTTAGTATCATGCCTAGGATCTTGCTATTATTATTATGCTTTAACATGATTATGTTAATTATGATTAATTTTATTTTTTTAATCATGATTATTTTTATAATTGTTATAATAATTATGATTTTTATGATTATTATTATTATTATCATCATTATTATTATTATGTTGCTTGATATTTATTATTATTTCTTGATCACGCCTTTTATGCATGTTTAAAGGGAATTGGTACTTGTAATCACGCTTAATAAGATTATTCATAATCTTATTGGGGTTAATTTAATTATAATTCAAGTGATCGCCAATAATATATTTATTGGTGCATTAATATTCAACCAACATAGATAAACAGGTTTAGGGTTAATCCTTTTGATTGCATGTTAGTCAGAAAGCGCACATGAATACGATCAGAATAAAGTAGAGGCCTATTGTAGACACCCATTTGTGTCTCCCCAAAACCAAACCCGATGATGAGTGCCTTTCACGTCGAATCATAATCGAATGAAACGAAAGTGTGGAAAGGTCTAGTGTTGCTGAAAGTTTTATTTCTTTTCTCTTCTCCCTGTTTTGGAAAACTTTATTTTAAGAAAACAACCAATCCAGTTTGGTTGGTCCATGATATGGGTCCAATAATGGTGTAGTTGGATGGGGCTTGCAAAGGCCTTTCCAACGATATATTATAAGTCCAATTTCGATGAATATTGAGGAAGTTATGGCCAATTTACTAAACTGGGTCCGGTTTGAGCTTTATGTACGGCCCAATGATCTAGGGGAGGGCCTAATATGATTTATCATTCCTAATGCAATTAGGAATGGTTTTAGTCTTCTAGAATCTTCTAGAAGGTTCTTTTCATTCCTAATTCAATTAGGACTTTTCAGAGTTTTAATCAAGATCAAATAGCATTTTCGAAGGAATTATATTATTTCATCTTCTAGTACGGTAAATTTATCAGATTTTCGAAAACGCGTTGAAATCCAGTTTGGCGTCCAACCCAAGGCCTTGGCGCCTGGAACCAGGATTGGCGCCAGACGCTAGCCATTGGCGCCTGGCGCTAGTCACTGGTGCCTGGCGCCAGTTAGCCAAGGTTGGCGCCAATACTGTTTTGTGATCTTCAGACTCTGTTTTGTTAAATTATCTTTTTTGGCTGATTTTCTCTATAAATATCGTATTAAAAACTCCGTTTTCATTCACCAATTACCATCTATCTTCATCATCTACATCTTTCATTCATCAACTCTCTTCATTGACAAGTTTTCTTTCATCGATTCTTAATTAAAAACATTAATTCTTTAGCATTCAATTCTTTCTTGCTTTTTCATATAAAATTCCGCATTCACAAGATTTAGAAACACCTAGCCATATTCGAAGTTGCCTTCGCCCTAAACGTGAAAGGTTTTAATTTCTGAGGGTTTGGTCCCAAATCTCTATTTAAATTATTTAATTTAATTGCTTTGATTATTATTTTCCTTGAAGTTACTAACGTGTGTATTTTGTTATTAGAAAGAGGTACGAAGCATCAAAGTAAGTACTTTTATTGATTTTATGATGTAGATATCATGTTTATATTGTTATTATGATATTCCTAGTATCATGTCTAGGATGTTTTTAATATTAAATATGATTGTTATGATGCCTTTTATTTTCTTCCTAATATTTATTCATGTTAGTATCATGTTATGGTTAAAGATTTGATTTTTATCGCTTAGTGACATGCTTGGATTTGTTATTAATCTTGTTAGTATCATGCCTAGGATCTTACTTTTATTATGCTTTAACATGAATATTGTTATAATTATGATTATTAATATTTCTGATTGCTATGATTATGATATTCATTATTTTCATGATTATTTATTATGTTGCTTGATACATTATTTATTCTTTATTGTTTGATCACCTTTTATGCATGTTAAAGGGAATTGGTACTTGTAATCTTGCTTAATAAGATAATTAATAATCTTGTTTAGGGTTAATGTGATTATAATTTCAAGTGATCGCCAATAATAGTTTGTTTGTGCATTATATTCAACCAACATAGATTAAATAGGTTTAGAGTTAATCCTATTGATTGTATGTTAATTAGAAAGCGCACATGAATACGAGCAGAATAAAGTAGAGGCCTATTATTAGGGCAGGTTCAATAATCTCTTTTAGGTTGGATTTGTACCATCATCCTCGAACCCTTATTTGGTTCATGACCTTATGGAGTTGACGATCTCTTGGATCGTTAAGGGGTGTAACCTTCACCTCGTGAACGGTTTACAAGTTCCTTAAAAACTTGTTGGCGACTCTTTTGCTCTATCTTCTTCCCTTTTGGACGCCACCGTACTTTAGTGTATGATCACAGTGGGGTTCAAGCTAGTGGGATTTTAAGGCTTGAAATTATTCCCTACAGTTTTTGGCGACTCCACTGGGGAGGATTTCTATTTTAATTCCTGAATTTGTTTCGGCAATGATTTAGAATGAGTGGATGAGACTCGAAAATTTCTAAGTATTTCATGTGCGTAATTTTGATTAACATTATTGTCATATGCATAAAAAGGTTCTCATTAGAAAGACCATCCGTAATGAGTCAAAAACATAGGATTTTACACGTAGGAAATTTGAGAAATGTCTTTCACAACTAGGACTGAAATAACACCGCGCGAAACTTGAAGATTTTATTGAGCACAGAAAGCTGCTGAGGCATGTGGGAAGTAGCGTCAAGAGCCAGAGCTTGGCACCAAACTTTTAGCCGTAGCGCCAGACGCCAGTATTGGCGCCAGGCGCTACAGTTAAAAGTTGGCGCCAGTCTCTGTTTCCTGGTGCCAATTTCCCCCAATACCGAGCCAGAAATATGTGTTCTAATTTCGACCAGTTTTTCGTATTGTTTGCTCGATCCTACTTCCTGATTGAATTTTTTCTCACTTTTCTAAAACCCATATGTGTTCTACATATGGACATAACCTTCTGGGAATTCATGCTCTATCTACCCGATTGAGCGCTCCTGGCAACAAAGGGTACATCTGAGATGTTGAATTTACCAAACCATGGAAGTGAGTTTTTTCTAAAAACTCGCGGTGTCCCATCCACACGCGCTAACCCTTCACGGTTAGGCTTCTGCGCGGTGCATCCGGACAATTAACCATGGACCCTATTTGACTAAACCATATCCCGAACTTTAGAGAACTAGAGCCATGTTTAGGTTGCGAACTCATTGCATCATATTGTGCCTACTTGACTAATTGTGCATTATTTGTTGTGCATATATATTCTATGTTCCTCTTAACCGTTTGTTGATTTGTGTTGAGACTAAAATTAATGACTTAAAGAACTTTGCTTAATTAATCAATTAATTAATTAATTTGAGTCAATAAAGTTTTTTTTTTAATCGAAATTGACCTAGTACGACTTTAGGCATACCCCGGTTGACTAATAATACCGAAAACAGTCCCAGACCGAAGCTCCACTATTGGCGCCAAAGTCTGAGCTGTAGCGCCACACTATGGTGTGTAGCGCCAGACGTTAACTAAATTGTCTGGCGCCAATCACCATAATGCGACGTCAGTCCTGTCGCTTGGCCGACAATTCGGATTATTTGTCGAGTCATCACCTAAGGTCTAATTAACCAGTTTGCTAATTAATCCGGTTAATTTCCGCTGTCAATAACACCTTGTCGAGTCATTAATCGAGTCTTGGTCACATAGTCTAGCCACATGGTCATGACACGAGTCTCAACATGTCACCTACACTCACTAGTCTTAGCACACACTTTGAGTATACATCACCATGGCCATGTCTTAGGTTCATGCATGAGTCGGTCTTTTCCGTCATTTGAGTTGGGGGGTACATTCTATTCCTAATTCTTCATATCCCTCCACCTCCATCATCTTATTCTTCTTCACATTCTATTCCATTTTTCTTCACTTCTTCCATCCATGTGTGTTGAATCGAGTTTGAGTCATATGATTGACAAACAAAAAATGAGGGTAATGATGAAACAACACAAGACAAGAGGCGAACTTCAACGACAAGATTTCATGGCCTTTTTTTCTATTTCTTTTTCATTTTTTCCTTTCCCCAATAAGTCTAGCATAGGCACCTTTTCCTTTCCTTAGATTAATTTTGTAGATTCTTTATTTTCTTTTAATAAAATGAGCATCTATTTCCTTGCATATGATCATTTCATTACATTGCATTCAAAAAAAAAAAAAAAAAATCCATGTCGAATTAAGCACAAGGTATACCAATGATTTAAGGCACCCCTCGTAGCCACATCATATTACCTTTCACCCTTCAATTATACATCCTTTCTTCATAAACCACTTTGAGTCTCGTATAACGATAGACCTTTTTTTTCAACCTACATCTATCTAACCTTGGGATGGGATGGTGTGTAACTTATGCAATTCTAAAGAAAGCTTGAGCAAATTCAAAAGAAAGCAATAGTAAAAATAAGCAAAAGCAAAAAAATAAATAAAAGTGTACAAAAGGGCAAGTGTTCCAATGTCTTTGATATGAAAATATCTTCGATAAGAACACGTCTCAGATTGCGTCTCTTATCGAGTGCTCGGTACCGTGCCTAAGAAACATGAATGTCAAGTGAGTGATAGACCGCATGATCGGGATTGCCCACACTTATGAAAATAAAATAAATGCTAAAGCAAAAAGAGCTAAAAAAGAGTAGAAACTCAAGCATAAAATTATAAAGATTCAAAAGCAAGGTTGCACACCTTGGGGGCTTATCTAGGGTCTTGAGCCTTTATCCCCTTCTTCTTCAAACCTTTAGCCTAACCACGTTACAACCCTTAAAAAGACCTTTTTGAGGTATACACACTTGTGCGAGGTTTGGCTAGAGCTACGTTCAGCCTTATTCCTAACGGATACGTAGGCAACCTCACATTGAGGTGCGGCCGTAATAAACATGCATTCATATTCACATTCACACACTTGCACCATGATCATATCAAGGGATCTCCAATGCTCATCCCTATTCATTTAGAGCTAGACTTGGGGGCTTGATCCCTACATCATTAGATTATCTAGCTTAAGAGTCACCACCATTTGACTCTTTTAATAAATAATATCTTTTCACACACTTAGCTCTTGCGGCCTAACTTTAGTGTCACTATCACACACATCACGCATACATGACCAAATATACTTTCCTTAGGAACCCTTTGTCATGAAATCTTAACATAACGATGAAGCATGCCTTATCAACATCACTCATCAATCATAATTATCATTACATAGAAGTATGAAGCGCTTAGCTTCCGTGCCTAAGATACCCAAATACTTTTATCATGGAGTCAACCATTGAGATAGCCTAGGATGGATTAATCCTTGAACCTTGAGAGATAGTATCAAACAACATTTGACTAAGCTCATTCAACATGCACCTTCAAAACTTCGATTCTTTTTCGCGTCTTTCCTTTTCGGGAGAAAGTCGGTACCCTCCACAAAATTGACGGAAAATTTTTGCTTTTTTGCATTTTTTCGAGTCACACGATCACATTACAATGCACACACGATTCATGTACACATTGAGTCATGTCATGCCATATCACTTTGATTTGATTCTACCACATGTGTCATTTCACTTCGAGTCGAGTCAGCCTCGAGTTAGTCAAACATATCGAGTCAAGTTTATACCTTGAGTCGTGTCAAGTCGATGAGTCAAGCAACATTAAGCCTTAGGTCAACCCTAAGATAATTAAAGAAATTGGCAAAGTTCTATAGTCAAAAATAAATACAGGTGTAGAAGAACAGGGAAGACCCTATCACAGCGTTCGGCGACAGAATCAGTTCTTGCCGCCAGAAATATTTCAGCAACGACAGAGCTTGAAGCCTCTCAGAAAGGTGATTTCGACTTCATACAACAATTTCGGGTTCCTTGGTACGCCAGTTAGCCCCTATAAGCAATTTGACATGATTAAGTGATCGACCTGATGAAAGATCGTCTCACTTAGCTTAAAGCGCCTAATCACGAAGACACCGACATACTGGTTTTAGCGAAAGCAAAGTTCAGGCGAGCTTTAGAGATCGACAAACGTTGGTCTTCGGAAATTTTTCTTCAGAACATCATCGCAAGAAACATTCAAGCACTGAAGCTCTATTGTTCAGAGACGCGTGAACATTTCCATCAGAAGCTCTTTTGCTCCAGAGACGCGTGGGCATATCATCAAAGCTCTTTTGTTCAGAGACGCGTGGACATTTCATTCAAGCTCTTTTGTTCAGAGACGCGTGGACATTTCCTTTTCAAGCTCTTTTGTTCATAGACGCGTGGACAATCATTTTCAAGCTCTTTTGTTCAGAGACGCGTGGACATTTCCTTTTCAAGCTCTTTTGTTCAGAGACGCGTGGACAATCCTTTTCAAGCTCTTTTGTTCAGAGACGCGTGGACATTTCCTTTTCAAGCTCTTTTGTTCAGAGACGCGTGGACAATCCTTTTCAAGCTCTTTTGTTCAGAGACGCGTGGACAATCCTTTTCAAGCTCTTTTGTTCAGGGACGCGTGGACATTTCCTACAAGCTCTTTTGCTCAGAGACGCGTGGGCATCCTATCAATCAAACTCTTTGTTCAGAGGCGCGTGAACATATCAAAAAGAAGCTCTTTGTTCAGAGACGAGTGAACATCGAAACAGCAAGGTGGCGTTCCCTGGATTATGGAGAGTTGTCACAAACAAATGAGGATTGTTTCAAGAGAAGCAATCTTCGATAGTATTCCCTTGGACGCGGAATATTATCAATGCGGATGGAGATTGTTTCGAGAGAAATAATCTTCGGTGATGTTCCCTTGGACGTGGAATGTTATCATAGCGGGGAAGATAGTTTCAGGTGAAGCGATCTTCTAAATTTATTGGAAGCAGTTACAGGCGTAGCGGTTTTCAAGCAGGATGGCATTCTCTAGCTTGTAGGAGGTCATCAAAACAGTAAAGCAGCAACAATCGGTTACTTTCAGAGACGTGTGCTCGACGGTGCAAGATACGCGTTTCTTAACTCTTTTATCTGTTTAACTAACGCTAGTTTTGCAGGTATCGGCGTTATAATATTGATTTAGGATCGCAGAACGTTCTGAATCATTCTCCGTCCCTATCGATACTTTGACTTTTGTTTTCGAAACTTGCGTTTCTCCAAAGTGGGGGCTTCTGTAGACACCCATTTGTGTCTCCCCAAAACCAAACCCGATGATGAGTGCCTTTCACGTCGAATCATAATCGAATGAAACGAAAGTGTGGAAAGGTCTAGTGTTGCGGAAAGTTTTATTTCTTTTCTCTTCTCCCTGTTTTGGAAAACTTTATTTTAAGAAAACATCCAATACAGTTTGGTTGGTCCATGATATGGGTCCAATAATGGTGTAGTTGGATGGGGCTTGCAAAGGCCTTTCCAACGATATATTATAAGCCCAATTCCGATGAATATTGAGGAAGTTATGGCCAATTTGCTAAACTGGGTCCGGTTTGAGCTTTATGTACGGCCCAATGATCTAGGGGAGGGCCTAATATGATTTATCATTCCTAATGCAATTAGGAATGGTTTTAGTCTTCTAGAATCTTCTAGAAGGTTCTTTTCATTCCTAATTCAATTAGGACTTTTCAGAGTTTTAATCAAGATCAAATAGCATTTTCGAAGGAATTATATTATTTTATCTTCCAGTACGGTAAATTTATCAGATTTTCGAAACCGCGTTGAAATCCAGTTTAGCGTCCAACCCAAGGCCTTGGCGCCTTGAACCAGGCTTGGCGCCAGACGCTAGCCATTGGCGCCTGGCGCTAGCCACTGGTGCCTGGCGCCAGTTAGCCAAGGTTGGCGCCAATACTGTTTTGTGATCTTCAGACTCTGTTTTGTTAAATTATCTTTTTTGGCTGATTTTCTCTATAAATATCGTATTAAAAACTCCGTTTTCATTCACCAATTACCATCTATCTTCATCATCTACATCTTTCATTCATCAACTCTCTTCATTGACAAGTTTTCTTTCATCGATTCTTAATTAAAAACGTTAATTCTTTAGCATTCAATTCTTTCTTGCTTTTTCATATAAAATTCCGCATTCACAAGATTTAGAAACACCTAGCCATATTCGAAGTTGTCTTCGCCCTAGACGTGAAAGGTTTTAATTTCTGAGGGTTTGGTCCCAAATCTCTATTTAAATTATTTAATTTAATTGCTTTGATTATTATTTTCCTTGAAGTTACTAACGTGTGTATTTTGTTATTAGAAAGAGGTACGAAACATCAAAGTAAGTACTTTTATTGATTTTATGATGTAGATATCATGTTTATATTGTTATTATGATATTCCTAGTATCATGTCTAGGATATTTTTAATATTAAATATGATTGTTATGATGCCTTTTATTTTCTTCCTAATATTTATTCAAGTTAGTATCATGTTAGGGTTAAAGATTTGATTTTTATCGCTTAGTGACATGCTAGGATTTGTTATTAATCTTGTTAGTATCATGCCTAGGATCTTACTTTTATTATGCTTTAACATGAATATTGTTATAATTATGATTATTAATATTTCTGATTGCTATGATTATGATATTCATTATTTTCATGATTATTTATTATGTTGCTTGATACATTATTTATTCTTTATTGCTTGATCACCTTTTATACATGTTAAAGGGAATTGGTACTTGTAATCATGCTTAATAAGATAATTAATAATCTTGTTTAGGGTTAATGTGATTATAATTTCAAGTGATCGCCAATAATAGTTTGTTTGTGCATTATATTCAACCTACATAGATTAAACAGGTGTAGGGTTAATCCTATTGATTGTATGTTAATCAGAAAGCGCACATGAATACGAGCAGAATAAAGTAGAGGCCTATTATGATGGCAGGTTCAATCTCTTTTAGGTTGGATTTGTACCATCATCCCCGAACCCTTATTTGGTTCATGACCTTATGGAGTTGACGATCTCTTGGATCGTTAAGGGGTGTAACCTTCACCTCGTGAACGGTTTACAAGTTCCTTAAAAACTTGTTGGCGACTCTTTTGCTCTATCTTCTTCCCTTTTGGACGCCACCGTACTTTAGTGTATGATCACAGTGGGGTTCAAGCTAGTGGGATTTTAAGGCTTGAAATTATTCCCTACACCTATTATTAGGGCAGGTTCAATCTCTTTTAGGTTAGATTCGTACCTTCATCCCCAAACTACCAGTAATGGTTCCAGACCTATTGGAGTTGACGATCTCCTTGATCGTTAAGGGGTGTAACCTTCACCTTGTGAACTGTTTACAAGTTCCTAAAACTTGTTGGCGACTCTTTTGCTCTATCTTCATTCCCTTTGGACGCCACTGTACTTTAGTGTATGATCACAGTGGGGTTCAAGCTAGGGATAATGCTTGAAATATTCCCTACAGTTTTTTCGCTACTCCAATGGGGAGGATTTCTATTTTAATTCCTGAAATTTATTTCGGCAAAGATATAGAATGAGTGGATGAGACTCGAAAAGTTCTAAGTATTTCATGTGCGCAATTTTGATTAATATTATTTTCATATGCATAAAAAAAGATCTCATTGGAAAGACCATCCGTAATGAGGTAAAAACATAGGATTTTTACACGTAGGAAATTTGAGGAATATCTTTCACAACTAGGATCGACATAATGCTGCGCGAAACTGGAAAATTTTATCGAGCACAGAAAGCTACTGAGGCATGTAGGAACTAGCGTTAGGAAACAGAGTTTAGCGCCACTAATTTGACTCTGGCGCCAGGCGACAGTTTTTGTCGTCAGGCGCGAAAGCCAAATTGTTGGCGCCGGCCTCTGTTCGCTGGCGCCAAGTTCTTCCAATACCGAGCCAGAAATATGCGTTCTAATTTTGACCAGTTTTTAGCACTGTTTGCTGGATCCTACTTCCTGATTGGGTTTTTCTCACTTTTCTGAAACCCATATGTGTTCTACATATGGACATAACCCTCTGGGAATTCATGCTCCATCTACCTAATTGAACGCTCTGTGCAACAAAGGGTACATCCGAGAATGTTGAATTCACCAAACCATGGAAATGAGTTTTTCTTAACTCGCGGTGTCCCATCCACTCTTGCCAACCCTTCACAGTTAGGCTTCCGCGCGGTGCATCCGGACAATTAACCATGGACCCTCTTTGACTAACCCATATCCCGAACTTTAGAGAACTAGAGCCATTGTTAGGTTGCAAACTCATTGCATCATGGTGTGACTACTTGACTACTTGTGCATCTCTTACTTGTGCATACTTATTATGTGACTAAGCTAACTGTTTGATTTGACTTGTGCTTGTAAATAAGTCTTAATAAACTAATTAATTAATTAATTAATTTGAGCTAAAAAAATGCCTAAAATCGAGTCATAGTTCCTTTAAGTCAACCCGGATTTTTATTCCCGTATACTTCACAAACGTCAACTTGTTTTGGTCATATCCGGAGTTCTAAGAATAACTATGAGTCGTACAATCTATGGATCTATAGCCCGAGTTTTATCTTTAATTTTGCGTTGGTTTCATCCCAATCAGAGTCACATATCAAAAGTTATGACTGAAATACCATAGCCTGTCCAGTTTAATGCATATACGTGAGGTTTTAACTTAGTCTTTGTTCCAGTCTAGTCATATAGTCTAGCCGCATGGTCATGACACGAGTCTTAACATGTTACCTACACTCATTAGTCTTAGCACACGCTTTAAGACCATGTCTTGGGTTCATGCATGAGTCGATTTTTTTTTTCGTCATTTGAGTTGGGGGTACATTCTACTCCTAATTTTTCATATCTCTCCATATACATCATCTTTCTCCATATCACAACTTTCATTGTTTCTAGCTTCTTCAATCCATTTCATATTGAATAGAGTTTGAGTCAAATAATTAACAGCCAATATCCCTAATTTCCCTTTTCACAGTACTTGGTCAAGGAGAGAAGGGCGATTAATCAAGGACAACCTCTTTATTCAAGTCTAACTTTTTGATAAACCGATTCGTCAAAAGAGGAAAGCTAAAAAGATAATGGCAACTCAAGAGGAAGTTAATGAACTTAGGAGTCAATTGACTGACGTGACTGAGGCGTTGAAGGCTTTAGCTCTCAAAATTAATGACCCTGTGAAGCAACAACAAATGGACCTTATGCAAGAAAGCTTGAGCAAGCTATCTAGTGATTACAAATTTCAAGGCATTAGTTCACAAGGGGTCTTGGTGGACAAGGAACTTCTTCCGCATAAGTTCAATGCCAACGACATCCCAAAATTCAAGGCAACATATAATCCTTACCTTCACTTAAGGGCCTTTGAAACTATAATGAACATTAAGGGGATTGATAAGAGAGTCTTTCATTCCTTGTTTTCTTTATCTCTTGAAACCGTTTGCCAACAATGGTTCTTCTCCCTTGACAAAGAGAAAACCTCTACTTGGAATGCTATTGTAAACGCTTTCATTAATAGATATAAATGTAATATTCAAGTCGAAATCGATTATAGACAGCTCGATGTGCTAAGACAAAAAGAGAATGAAGGCTTTACTTCTTTCTTCAATAAGTGGAGGGAAACTTCCGCTAAGATGATTGAGGTGCCCACCGAAAAAGAGTCTGTGAGGATGTTTATCAAGAACTTACAAGAAAAGTATTCAAAGCACTTAAAATATCAACACAACTTGAATACTTTCAAGGCCGTTTATGACATCGGAATCGAGATTGAAGATGACCTCGCAAAGCAAAAAGCTACTAACAATAGTAACCACGGTGGCTGGAAAGGAAAGAAGAACGGCAATCCTTCTTCTTCCGAAAACGCTCACTCTAGTAACAATGTTAGTACCTTTGATCTCAGTGAAGTTTTAGCCATGGATAACCAAGGATCTAGGAAGCAACTAAGTAAAGACTTCACCCCCATTGGGATGAGCTACGATACTGCCTTCGATCGACTCCATGCCAAAGGACTCATTACTCCCATTGGACCTATTCAAGATCCCACACCTGAAAAGAGATTGCCTAGTTGGAATCCTGATGAACACTGCAAGTACCATCAAGGTAGGGGTCATGCTACTGAGAGCTGTTAGAAGCTAAAGGAGGTTATCCAACATTTGATCGATAATAAAAAGCTTCCCATGCCTCCAGTTAACAAGAAGAGCGAATGATGATAAAGCAAACAACACAAGACAAGAGGCAAGCTTCAACGACAAGATTTCGTGACCTCCTTTTTTCCTGTTTCTTTTATTTACCCTTTCCCCAATAAGTCTAGCATAGGCACCTTTTTATTCTCCTTAGATTTATTTTGTAGGATCATTATTTCTTTTCCTTTAATAAAATGAGCATTTTATTTCATTACATATGATAATCGCATTGCATTGCATTTTAATATAAAAAAAAAACATGTCAAACTTAGCACAAGGTATACCAATGATTTGAGGTACCCCTTGTAGCCACATCATATTACCTTTCACCCTTCAAATATACAATCCTTTTTTTGATAAACCACTTTGAGCCTCGTCTAACGATAGACCTTTCTTCTTCAACCCATATATACCTAACCTTGGGATGGGATGGTGTATAACTTATGCAATTTCAAAAGCTTGAGTGATTTCAAAAGATCAAAATAAATCAAATAAGCAAAAAAATAAATAAAAGTGTACAAAAAGGGCAAGTGTTCCAATGTCTTTGATATGAACATGTCTTTGATATGAACACGTCTCATATTGCGTTTCTTATCGAGTGCTCGGTACCGTGCCTGAGAAACATGAAAGCCAAGTGAGTAATAGACCGCATGATCGGGATTGCCCACACTTATAAAAAAAATTCTAAAGCAAAAAAGAGAAAAGAGAGCTAAAAAAAAAAGAGTAGAAAGCCTCAAGCATAAAAATATAAATATTAAAAAGCAAGGTTGCACACCTTGGGGGCTTATCGAGGGTCTTGATCTTTTATCCCCTTCTTCTATAACCTTTAGCCTAACCACGTTACAACCCTTCAAAAGACCTTTTTGAGGTATACACACTTGTGTGAGGTTCAGCTAGAGTTACGTTCGGCCTGATTCCTAACGGATACGTAGGCAACCTCACATCGAGGTCCGACTGTAATAAACATGCATTCATATTCACATTCACATTCACACATCATGGTCATATAAAGGGATCTCCAATGCTCATCCCTATCTACTTAGAGCTAGACTTGGGGGCTTGATCCTTACATCATTAGCTTACCTAGCCTAAGAGTCACCATCATTTGACTCTTCTAAAAATAATATCTTTCCACACACTTGGCTTTTGCGGCCTAACTTTAGTATCACTTTCACACACCGCACAGATACATGATCAAATATACTTCCCTTAGGAACCCTTTGTCATGAAATCTTAACACAATGTTGAAGCATGCCTTGTCATATCAACATCACTCGCTCATCAATAATCATTGCATCACAAAGTATGAAGTACTTAGCCTCCGCGCCTACGTTACCTAAATACTTTCATTATCGAGTCAATTAGGATACTCTAAGATGTTACAATCCTTGTACTATGAGAGACAACGTTAACGGATTAAACTATTCAACATGCACCTTCAAAAACTTCATTTCGATTTTTTTTTATGTCTTTCTTTTTGGGAGAAAGTCGGTACCCTCCACAAAAATGACGGAAAATTTTTGCTTTTTTGCATTTTCGAGTCGCACGATCACATTACAATGCACACACGAGTCATGTACACATTGAGTCATGTCGTTTTATCACATTGAGTCCACACTAAGTCTTAGGTCAACCCTAAAGAAAGATAAGCAAAGTCCTATAGTCAAAGATAAATACAGGTGCATTCCTGCGGCAACAACAGCAGAACAGGGAAGACCCAACTCAAGCGCCAGACGACAACATCTAGCGTCTGGCAACAGATTTCAGCGCCTAGCGCTAGATCCCAACATCTGGCGACAGAGCAAAATCGCGGTGTCAGAGATATTTCAGCAGCGACAGAGATCGAAGCCTCTCAGAACAGCAATTTCGGGTTCCTTGGTACGCCAGTTAGCCCCTATAAGCAATTTGACATGATTGAGTAGTCGATTTGATTACAACCTCAAATAAGTGATCGATCTAACGAAATATTGTCGCACTTCGCTTAAAGCGCCTAAACATTGGCTCATCACAAAGGCACCGACATACTGGTTCAGAAGCGCCGACATTATGGTTCAGAAGCACCGACGTAATGATTCATAGCACCGACATACTGGTTTACAAGTAGCAGAAGCGCCGACGCACTGGCTAAAGCAAAGTTCAAGCGAGCTTTAAAGATCGACAAGCGTTGGTCTTCGGTAGTTTTCTTCGGAATATTATCGCAACAACTGAGGATGACTTCAAGAGAGATTATTTTAGACAGCATTCGCTAAGATTGTGCAGGTTGTCACCAAGATTCGAGAAGATAGCACGAGATGGGCGATCTTCGACGGCATTCGCTAAGATTGTGGAGGTTGTCACCAAGATTTTAGAAGATAGCACGAGATGGGCGGTCTTCGACAACATTCGCTAAGGTTATGGAGGTTATCACCAAGATTTGAGAAGATAGCACGAGATGGGCGGTTTTCGACGGCATTCGCTAAGATTGTGGAGGTTGTAACCAAGATTTGAGAAGATAGCACGAGATGGGCGGTCTTCGATGGCATTCGCTAATATTGTGGAGGTTGTCACCGAGATTTGAGAAGGGCAGTTCGTGATGAGGCAGTCTTCGGCGAATTTTGCTATGATTGGGAAGGTTGTCGATATGATTCAAGAAAAAGAAGCTCTTCGTTCAGAGACGCGTGGACATATAAAAAAAAGCTCTATTGTTCAGAGATGAGTGAACATCAAAACAGCAAGATGGCGTTCCATAGATTGTGGAAGGTTGTCAACAACAACAATGCAACAGCAACAAATCGGTTAACTTCAGAGACATGTACTCGACGGTGCAAGATACGCGTTTCTTAACTCTTTTATCTGTTTTAACTAACGCTAGTTTGCAGGTATCGGCGTTACAAGAATGATTTAGGATCGCAGAACGTTCTGAATCATTCTCCGTCCCTATTGCTACTTTGACTTTTGTTTTCGAAACTTTAGTTTCTCCAAACTCAGTTAAAGTGGGGGCTTCTGTAGACACCCATTTGTGTCTCCCCAAAACCAAACCCAGTGATGAGTACCTTTCATGTCATTTGATTATCGAACAAAGCGAAAGTGTGAAAAGTCTAGTGATAAGGATGTTTTATTAAAATATCTTTTCTTTCTGATTTTGAAAATATTTCTTTTCTTACCTTATTTATGAAAAACATGCATTCCAGTTTAGTTTGGTCCATTATAAGGGTCCAATAATGATGTAGTTCGATGGGTCTTGAAAAAACCTTTCCAACGATATATTATAAGCCCAATTCCGATGAATAATGAGGAAGTTATGGCCAAAATACTAAAATGGGCCCAATTTGGTTTTTATATGCGGCCCAATGATCTAGAGGAGGGTCTATTATTAATTATCATTCCTAAAGCTATTAGGATTGAATATATTCTTCTAGAATAATCTAGAAGTTTCTCTTAAATCCTAATGGAGTTAGGATTGATAATTATGTTTCAAAGAGTTTGAAATTGAATAAAACTACTCCTTTTTAGAATCCTTGTTTTGTACGAAGTGGAATATATTCAGATTTTATTTTCGTGCCTCATAATCTTTATCCAAATTTTATATGGTTGGATATATCTTGAAATTATCTTTCCAATGATACATTATAATATTAATTCTGAGCTATAACGAAAAAGATATGAAACTTTATCCAAAACAGACACCGTCCTACTATTTCAGCCATATCTTCTTATATACAAAAGATTTTAATCTGATTCTAATTGGGTTGGAAAGTAGACTTCAGTAGCTTTCCAACAACATATTATATGCCTTATTTGGACTTTCGGATCAAAAGATATGATAAAAAAACAAAAAATGTGTGAAACTAATTATTAGCGCCTGACGACAAGCATTAGCGCTTGGCGCTAATGACCAGCGTCTGGTGCTAATTGTGTTTTATTCTCGTTGAAATTCTGATTTGTTTTTTTTTATCCATCTCGCTGATTTTCTCTATAAATAGCCTCTTAAAATTCTGTTTTCAATCATCAATTCTCTCTATCACCAACTCTCATCAAGAAATTCTTGATTCTCTCTCTCTTTCTAGCCTAACCTTTTAAAAACACAATTCCTCATACATTAGCACTAGACACACCTAGCATTATTCGAATTTGCCTTCACCCTAGACTTGAAAGGTTTTGATTTCTAAGGGTTTGGTCCCAAATCTCTCTTTCAATTATTTAATTTAATTGTTTTATTTTTATTATTTTCCTTGAAGTTACTAACGTGTGTATTTTGTTATTTGAAAGAGGTACGAGGCATCCAAGTAAGTGCTTTAATTGTTTAATTGATATTTTGATATAGAAATCTTGTTTAGGTTATTATTTTGATTCATAGTATCATGTTTAGGGTAAAAGTTATAATATCAAATATGCTTATTATGATTTATGTGATGCTTCCTATATTCTTTCCTAATATTCATGTTAGTATCGTGTTAGAGCTAAATATATGATCTTTGATTGTTTAGTGACATGCTAAGGTTTGTTATTAATCTTGTTAGTATCATGCCTAGGATCTTGCTATTATTATTATGCTTTAACATGATTATGTTAATTATGATTAATTTTATTTTTTTAATCATGATTATTTTTATAATTGTTATAATAATTATGATTTTTATGATTATTATTATTATCATGATTATTATTATGTTGCTTGATATTTATTGTTATTGCTTGATCACGCCTTTTATGCATGTTTAAAGGGAATTGGTACTTGTAATCACGTTTAATAAGATTATTAATAATCTTGTTGGGGTTAATTTAATTATAATTTAAGTGATCGCCAATAATAGATTTATTTGTGCATTAATATTCAACCAACATAGATAAACAGGTTTAGGGTTAATCCTTTTGATTGCATGTTAGTCAGAAAGCGCACATGAATACGGTCAGAATAAAGTAGAGGCCTATTATTAGGGAAGGTTCAATCTCTTTTAGGTTGGATTTGTACCTTCATCCCCGAACTACCAGTCATGGTTCCAGACCTATTGGAGTTGACGATCTCCTGGATCGTTAAGGGGTGTAACCATCACCTCGTGAACGGTTTACAAGTTCCTAAAACTTGTTGGCGACTCTTTTGCTCTATCTTCTTTCCCTTTGGACGCCACCGTAATTTAGTGTATGATCACAGTGGGGTTTAAAGCTAGGGATAAATGCTTGAAATATTCCCTACAGGTATGGGTGTAAATTATATTGCTTAGGCATTGATTGAATTGTTACTATTTGGTTTAGGAGAGGACTTTGTAGAAGGTGATTTCTAGATAGTAAAGTGGCACACAGATTCGTTTACTCAAGGTGCGTACAAGGATACGAAAACCTTGAACTTGGGAGCATGTTTAAGGACTTGGAAAATTTAGAATCATGTTAGGAACTTGTGGATTAGTTGAAATTGTATGGTATTAATTGTGATTAATCATTGATGTGATGTTTAGTTTTGATTCTAGTATGAGAAATGTGTATTAATTTATCTTTTAAGTATTATTTATGCATTAATTTTCAAGATGAGCTTAAAGGCAAAGGTACGTGAATATGGTGTTTGAATTATTTTATTACTCGTTCATGATAATTGAAATGTAATAAGTAAAGGGAGAATTAAAGTCTTATAAGACGAGGTTAAGGATTTGAGGTGCCTTTTATGCACTTAATGTGTTTATACACTGAGGTAGTTAAAAGATTCAATAACAAATACTATTTTTCACTAATAAATCATGAATTGAATTGGAAATTTAAGTTGCTAGAATGATACATGATTGATTGGTTGAATTGTTTTGCATTTGAGTCATCACCAAGTTTAAACTTGTAAATCACGTAAAGTGCAAGATGTATGAGCAATAAAACTCTTGATTTGTGCACATCTAGAGTATTAACAATTTGGGGTTGGGGTTCACGGGGTATTAGTCGTGTACTTTCTAGGAAGGTCGTCAGATCTACGAATCTCTTGTTTACAAATACTTTCTAGATGAGATCTCATACTAGCTATGGTCACAAAGTCGCTCCCGTGGCCATTGGATGTTTATTGATGTTTCCGAAAGGAGGCATGGGGTTTTTATTTTATTGATGTTCCAAATGGAGCATGGGAGGACATTCTTGTCTATAGCTTAATCCAATTAATAAAATGAGATAATTTATCTATTATTAATTAGTGAAGTTTTAGTAATGTAAACAGTTAAGTCATGTGTTTGAGTCTATAATTAAATTGTATTTGATAATTGATTATTAGTAGCATGGTAGGAATTTCTTACTATATTTCATATCTTGTATGTACTTAGCGTTACTGATTGCATGCTTTTGTGTGTCTTTATTTGGTCATATCCTTCGCGTTTCAATGACCCTGTAATGATCCATTTTTTACACTTGTAATATTGGGGAGCAAATTTACCACATGTTTTTTTATATTTAGAATTTGCATCAAGGTGATGGGATTTTGAGTAGAGTGTTGGTTACCATTCACCGTTTATGTTATTTCTTACTTTTGAAATTATTTACTCTGTTTGACTTATTTACCACTTTTATTGGGTTTTGAATAAGGGCCTTAATGGTTCCAATTTGTTAGACTTAATTTGGTTTAATTTGATTATTGGTTTTGAAACTTATTTATAAATGAAATAGTTATTCCACTGCTAAATTCTAATATAGCCTTAACGTTTGAACACGAGGCGGTAGCAAGTCAGTAATCCTCTTGGATTTTTTTCAAGGTACTTACAGGTTTAAAGAGAGAATTATTAGGGTGTTACAAAGTGCTATCAGAGCCAGGTTTTATTTTAGTTACCACTAAAGAAATTTTTTTTTAGGCGCCTAATGTGTAAGTATTATGATTTTGGATTTAATTACTTGATTGAAAATTAAACTTTAATTTTTGAAATTATTTTATTTTAAATAAAATGATTCGGCATTTTAAAAATAAAATACTCCCTTCGTTACGGATTACTCGCAACAATTTCCTTTTTTAGCCGTTACACATTACTTGCAACAATTTTTTTCCAATTTTAGTAAGTTTTTTAGGGTAAAATGACAATTTTACCCTTACTTATATTTTTAGCTTGGATTAATTATTAACAAAACACTACACTTAAATTCTAATCAAATTAACATAACATAAGCCTAATCTAACCATTCCCACCAAAAACTGATCACATTCCATCTAAATTCAACAGATTACTCTCATCTCCACAACTACCCTATTAAATGATCTTCATTCAATTAACCTCGATCATGCTGCCCAGAAATCCTTTTTTCTGGAAAATTCTCCTGTTGCTCTTCATAAACCCTAAAGTTCCTCCTCCAATCTTCTTTCTCTCTCCTCTTTGTTCTCTATTCTCTCTCCTCCATTTTCTCTCTGAAACCCTAAATTTGAGTCCCTGTGTTTTCTGGAAAAATGAGTTCCCGAAAAAACAAGAAACCATGTGTAAAACCATCTAAGAACGATGATCAATCCACCATGTACATTGCTATGCGTGGATATGGAGTGATGAAACCTGTTCGGAGGCGTTCTTCTTTGTTTTTGAGGTACTCCTGTGGGAAAATAAGGGCAAAGTTTTACTTTTCGTCCAGCGACGAAGAGGAGCCAGTGGTTGCTGCAGATCCACCCACCCCGTTGGCTGTTGAGGCGGCGCCTGTGCCGGATCTGACTGTTTCCACTAAGGAAACTGTTGAAGGGGTGGTCGGGGTGAAAGAGTCCCTTGAAAAAGGAGCCGGAAAGAAGGAGGAGACGCCTCAGGAAGCTTTGGAAAAGGAGGGGTCTTCTAGGGGCCTCAAACGCCGATCTATGTGGCTCGATGACTACAGCGACTAGAATCCATGTTACCTGGCCTATATTAGGAAGCATTACCCTAATGACTTCCCCCCTGATCTCTGAACTTGCAGCGTAACTATGACTAAACCCTAGTTCCTTTAATTTTTTTGTTATTTCCTAAAATTTTTGTGTTTTTGTTCTTGAATATGAGTCCCTCTTGATAAAATATGTTGGATTGTGTATGAGTATTCTGGGTTTATTTGTTGGTGATGCATATCCTGTGGGTTGTCTCTTGTGAGTTTTTGTTGCTGCTATGTTGTTGATGCTTGTACTTTTACTGGTTTCAAGATGTTGAATTTGGTTTAATTAGTTATTGTATGGTGACCTTGCTTATGATGTATGGATGATGTGCATGTTTTTGGTGAGTGTTGTACTATATGGATGATGATGAGCATGTTTTTTGTATCTAAGCCCTTGGAATACTCTTATTGTGGATGTGTTAGTGTTGTTGCCATGGAGTCCCATTTGACACTTGTTTATGTTTGGCCCTTATAATGTTTGACTCATGTGTATCAATTGTGTTATGTTGTGAGTGCATACTTGAGGCATACAGTCACCACTTCTTGACTGCATACTTGAGGCATAGAGTCCCTGATGTCCCTTGTGTTGTGAGTGAATGAGTCCCCCTCCCCTCTTTTGTAATGGGTCTTTGTTGTTTCAAGTGATGAAGGGACTCTTCTGACACTAACCTCAACTTAAAGGATGCTCCAACATTTTCTTACAGATTTCGTTGTTGAGGTGCCTTTGTTTGGATGGTTTTTTGTGTTGATATAACATCCCATTTGATGGACTCATGGAATTCTTATCATGTCCTACCTATAGGGTATTTGTTGGTCATAATTGTTTATATTGATTGTCAAAAAGTTGTCATGTTTTCATAATTCCTACTACATGTACATTTGTTTGTCATGAATTCCTTACTAATTTACCTATGCTATTTGTCAAAATACACATAACCATTACAAAAATAAACAAAAACCTAGTTTTAGTCTTAATGGTTATATGTGGCAATCCATGATCTTCTTCTGCTTCTTTCTTGCACATTCATTCACAAACTTCTTTCTTGCATCTTCAAAAAGTTGTTACCTTGCATTGTGTTCTTCAAAAGACTGTATGCTTGCTTCATGATCAATCTGCATCCACTTCCATGTCTTGTGTGTCTGGTTGAGCCCCTGTTGTAGGAACAAACAGTGTGTTAAGGTACTCCACTGTTTCTGCTATGAGTTCCTTGTTTACCTTGAGTATGTCCTCCAATGTGCCTTCCCTTGCTTGTCTTGCCTTTCCCATGTGGGGTGAGTTGAAGTTATTGCCTCCCTTTTTCTCTAGTATTTTTATCATAAAATATTAAAGAGTGATCCAAGTGTACTTGTTTAGGGTAGGATCAAAAATCTGAAATGCCTCTCCCACTTTCTCAATAAGCTCATCCACATTAGTTGGGAAAGACTGATATTGTATGGACTGTATGACCTTAAATAAACCAAGGTCCAAAACATTGGGGTATGGGGATTGGGCAGATTGAAAAACAAACTTAATGTTAAAACCATTAGCTTGTGTGGCTGCCAAAAATTCAGCATCTGTGGGTACTTGATGGGGCCTTGCATTGTCCCACTGAATTACTATGTTCTTTGATAACTGTTGTGGCCATTCAGCATGAATAGTAGGAATGATTTTGTTCATGAGCATGTCTCTGATTGCTTCTTTGTTAACATTCTGAATGACTTTTGTTTCCATTGTGCATGCCTCTCTGTTTTTGCTTTTTTTTTACTTTGCTCTTTCATACTTCACAAAAGGGAATAGTCCATACTTCCCTGAGTGAAGTAGAGTCCCATCCTCACCATAAAGAGGATTCCTTATCATCCCCATGAACATTGCCTTCAATTTGAACCTCTTTGATTGTTGTGCTCTATAAGGTACCTCTTTATTAGGTGTTAGGTAAAAGGTCCTTGTCTCTGGGTTCCAGTAGAACCACTTTTCATCAATGTGAATTTGATGTTACATGTCCATAAATGATGGGTCCCCTTCACTTGGTACTGGATTGATATGCTGCAACACCCATTTTAACCTTGAAACTTTATGATTATCACTTAAAGCTGGGTGATTAGTTGTTGTGACTGCCCTTAGTCTGCCTTTTTTCTTTAATCTGTGTATGACCACATGATTCACATTAAGTGCTGCACCATAGCTTCTGTTTGTGGTCCTCTTGTACAGTGGCACAAACATAAGCCACTCATTAGAGTATTCCTTAGGCTTGGGACCAGTCTTGCCTAACTTCTTGCTCCTGACATCTACAACATCACCCAATTGAATGTGTTTCTTAATTTCATGGAACCATCTTCCTGTTGTTTATCTATGTACTCCATGTTTTCTTGCCAAAGAGGACAGCATGCCACGTGGAAGAGAGTCCCCTTCCATGTGTAGCAGGATGTCATCTACTATTTGCCTCTTTTCATTGATGTTGAGTTCTCTGTTATGCCTTACATTCTGTTCCTCTTGATTGTGACCCTCTGCCTCTACTTCTGATTCCCCTGTTTCTATGGACTCTGTCTCTTGCGGAGTACTTGCTTCACTGCTGCCTGAAATTATTTTTGTACTGTTGGATTCATGACCCAATTATGTACTCTCTTGCATTTCTCTGTCCTGCTGCATGAGCAGTTGGCTGATGTTGTAAAATTCATCAAATTCGTCTTCCATGAGTCCCTTTTTTTCAAATCAGTTGGTACGTGATGAAGTGGAGATGTTCTGGCTTTTTTTGGGAGCTTACAATGGAGCCTAATTTTGTACAAAGGACTAATGTTGCTACTAATTCAGCAATTAGGAATTAGGACTAATTTTAGTGGATGACTGTTTTTGTAATTTCCAAACAATGGAAACTTTTGGTTTGTAATCAAACTTTGAATTATGCTTTCCCTCCCCCCCCCCCCCCCCACCCCCACCCCCACCCCAAATCCGAAACAGTGTTGTTGATGATGTATGGGAAATGAATGGAACAGGTAATCCCCCTTTAAATAAGGGGCTTTTGGTATTGAAATTAGGAATGTCCCAAAAATTTGAAAGTGTTTTCAATTGATTTCAAACTTTTCATGAAAAGTTTGGAGGGAAATTAATTAGAGGGGAAAAAAAACCCTCCAATTTGCTGCCAGCCAAAAAGAGAGGGAAAAAGGTAAGAAAAAAAAAGGGGGTCACATGGGTCTCCTTAGAAATTGGGACCACATAATTTCCCTCTCTTTTTAACTCACCTAATTACATACCCTTACTATTTAATACACCCCCTTAAAAGTTTTGCCTAGGAGTCCGCAATTCCTCCCTTTGTTGCGAGTAACTCGTAACGGAAGGAGTATTTTAGAATAATGTGTTGCATTAATATTAAACCAATTTAGCTTAATCATAGTTTGGAGCAAATTGAATATTTTGTTTGTATGCCTTTGAGATCCCAGGAATCATTTTTCACCATAAGAATCGAGTAGAGGCCAATACGGGTGAATGTGACTCCATGACTCACTTCGTACCGTCATCCCCGAGACCCCGATCCTCCTTTCGTGGTTCCGAACCATATAGAGTTAGTAATCTCATGGATTATGAATGGGGTGTAACCTTCACGGGTCAATCGTTGTTGCCTATCGTTGTCCCTTAATCGTGGTTGCCTTTTATGATCCGTGAACGGTTTACAAGTTCCTTAAAAACTTGTTGACGGCTCCCTACTTTGCTTTGTCCCTAATCGTTGTCCCTAATCGTAATGTCAATTCCCACTTCCTATGAGTGCCAAGCATATTCACAACATGCTTTTACGTAGGCACACTTCGAACGACGCCTACAATTTGGCGACTCCACTGGGGAGGATTCTTGGTTATTTATCGATTTAAGTGATCGATATTTAATTAAGATGAGTGGATGAGACTTGAAAGATTCTTGAAAAATATTCCTGTGATTAATTTGGTATTTTTGCATAAGCATAGACGTTTTAACGTTGCATTTAAGTCTTTCCCGTAGGAAAAATTGAATAACTTGATTACGTACGAAGGAAAACAGGGCACCAGTCAGATTTTTTTACTGTCGCGCCATGGCAGATTCTGCAGTGTCACGATGCAATACACCGTCACGCGGTGTGCAGCATCGTGACACGGTGCTCTCTACCGTGTCACGGCAGTTCTTGAATCAGTTCGGTGGTTTATTTTCTCTTCTCACAATCAGCTTCCTTCGATTTTTCTGAAAAAACGTGTGTGTTCTACATACGTCTTAGCCCCGGGGGGTTTAAGCTCTATCAACCCAAAAACGCTCATGGCAATAAGGGTTAATCCGAGTTTTTAAATCCACATAAACCATGGAAACGAGTTTGATTTCATCACGAACTCGCGGAGCCGCCTGTTGGCATACACCCTCAAGAGAGGCTGCCTTGCTAACGCGTCCAAACTCTTAACCATGGTACCCTATTGACACCAAATAAACCTGACCATAGTCGAACATAGAACTTGACCTTAGGTTGCAAACTATTCTTTGCATCATTGTACCTACGTGTTTTATGTGTGTATATTTGGTCGTTTTTATCCTAACCTTAACGATCTTTCTGATGAGTGTCATTTATGGAACTCATAGGGTAGTCTTTTAGGGTTATTTCTTTCCCTTTTTCATGCTTTCTTCTCTTATTTTTGATCCTTTTTCCTTTAGTTTCTCTTTTTCCTCTTTTCTTTATGATTCTCGTGTTTTTATCGTGTTTTCCTTTATTTGGCTCTTTTTCCCTTTTATTTCCTTTCTTTGTTTACTTGTGTAGGTATTGTGAGAATCACCTTGGCAAAGGATTCAATTTGGGACCTTAATGATCAAGCAAGGAAGAAGCATTTGGCTAGAGAGGGCTTAGAGAGGCCTTGGAGAGGCCTCGGAGAGGTCTCCAAGGCAATACCAGCAGGCCGCGGGCGCGGGTCATCTTGCCGCGGGCGCGGGCCTATGTTACTCAAAACTGCCAAAACATGGCAGGAACATGCCGCGGTTTCCCCGCAGGCTCTCCGCGGGCGCGGGTAAAATGGAGAGGCCGCTCCATTCAGAGAGACCGCGGCCCCCCTGATCAGGCTTTGGGAGCAGGGGAATAGTCGCGGGCGCGGGTTTCACTGCCGCGAGCGAGGGTCTCTGCTGCCGCGGGCGCGGGGTCTGCCCAGATAGCCCGCGGAGGGTTCCGTACCCATTTCTCCGCGGGCGCGGGTCTATCGAGAGAGGGCGCGGGAGCTGCCGATTTCTTCTTTGCTTATAAATAGAATTGTATTTCCTTTTTGAAACCAACTTTTTGATAATTTTCATTAGCTTAGTTTTAGAGAGAGAATCTAGAGAGAAGTTAGAGAGAAGTTCTTGGTTTTGGATTTGTAACTCAACATTTGATCAATCAAGTTTGGATTTCTTCATTTTCAATCATCAATATTAGTGAGAATCTCTTCCTTCCTTCATCTTTTACTTACTTGCTATTTGATTTTTGCTTGTTGCTTGTTCTTCTTTGGATTTTAATTTGATATTGTTGATTATTTTGATTTCTCTTAGATTTTGATATAGAAATGAAGATTAAAGCAATTTCTAGTTATTTGTTCTTGAATTTCACCATGATTAGTGAGTAGATTAGTTGCTAGGGAAAGGGGGAAGCATGTTTGATTAATGAAATTGCTAGTTGATGCTCTTTGATTGATTGATTTCTTGCAATTAAATTGGTTGACATAGTTTTGCATGAGATTGATTAGACTAGGAGTGATCAACCTATAAGATTAATCTAGATTGCATTGCAACTCTTAATGACATGAACAATTGAATTGAAAGTTGCTCTAATTGATTGGGTTTGCTTGTGATCCTTCTTGATTTGCCTTTCATAGTGACACCTAGATTGGCCTATAGGAGATAGCATTTGAACTCTCTTGATTGCTACTATTGTTTGTCCATTGCAATACTTGAATTAATTGATTAAGCTCTAAACTAGCATTATCATTGAACTTGCATGTGGAACCCATATCCCTAGTGTTTAGACCTTTGTTTTACTTGATTAGACTTGCTTTAGTTTACCATAGTACCACCCATAATCTCAACTCCATCTTCGAGGTAGCTTGACTTAGACTCTAGTTTTCATCATTGCATTCCCTAGGGATCGACCCTTAACTTGCCCTATATTCATATAAGGTTGGTTAGGTGTTTACAAATTTTGTTTGACTTGGGAGAAGGGTAGATAACGACATACATTTTCCTCTTGTCAAAATGGCGCCGTTGCCGGGGAGTGCTATTGGTGCTTAGCTTTTGTTGTTGAGTCTACTTCATTTTAATTGAAAAAAAAAATACAAAAAGATTTTGTTTCTTTAGGCTACACTTGTAGCCGTGCTACTAATATTTTCTTTGAAGTTTTGCATGCATAGAGCTCGTGATCGATCCATTGTGTCTTTTGACCCGGAAATTGAAAGGACTCTCTCAAGAAGAAGAATAGCTAATCGATTCTCCTTGGGGTATAGTTCTTCAAGTGAAGAAGAGATTGAAGAAGGGCAAGGCATGGGAGAAAATCCGAGAGTGGCCTTGAAGGAGCTAGGAATACCCGGTGCTTATAGGTTTGAGAGCGGCATAGCTCCGCCTACAACACCGGCAAATGATTTCGGGATTTGGCCGGCCATGATCACCTTAATTGAGAGGAGGCAATATAGTGGGGCTAAGAATGAGAGCCCGTTGAACCATCTTAAAGAATTTGAAAAATATTGCAACACCATCAAAGTCAACGGAGTTTCTCAAGAGTTCATACGCCTCAAGTTGTTCCCCTTCTCTCTCATAGGAAGATCCTTAGAGTGGCTAGATAAAGAGGTGAAGCCCAATTCCTTGAGAACATGGGATGATGTTACAAAGGCCTTCTTGTCCCGTTTCTACCCTCAAAAGAAGACGGCGGAGGCAAGAGCCTTGATTCAAGGGTTCAAGCAAAGGCCAAATGAAAGCCTTTACGAAGCATGGGAGAGATACAAAGAGTATCAAAGGGAGTGCCCTCACCACGGAATCCCAACATACCAAGTGGTCCAAATATTCTATGGCGGTTTAAGTCCCCAAGGCAAGTCATGCCTTGATGGGGGGGCCGGGGGTCCTATCATGAACAAGACCGAAGAAGAAGTGGTGGACATCATTGAGGACGTGGTGACATACTATAGAGATTGGCAAGATGGGGAGAGAGACTCTTCAAGCAAGCAATCTTCATTGTACTCGGTAGACCATCTAAATGCGATCAACAACCTTTCCTCCCAAATGACAAACTTGGGAAAGGAGATGACCGCAATCAAAGCCAAGTTGGAGAGCACTTCTACTTCATCCCAAGCTTCAAATCTTCCCTCCCAATTTAAGGGGAGAGGTACTCCTTCTAACTCTCAACCCCCTCCCTCTTCACATAATATGCCTATGGGTTGTTTGTTTTGTGATGCATGTGGATCGTATGATCATGACTCTAGTAATTGTCCTAATGAATGTGTTGATGAGTTTGATAACAATGAGAGTGAGCATGTGAATTATGTGTCAAATAATAATGCTCAAAGGTTTGATAATCAAAGAGGTCAATGGAATAGGAATTACCAAAACCAAGGCAATTTTGACAAATATAATCAAGGTGGTGGTTATAGAAACCAAGGGAACCAAGGTTCTCGTGGTAGCTATAATAACCAAGGTTATAGTGGCCAAAATCAAAGCCAAAATTATGGTAATCAAAACCAAGGTTATGGAAATCACAACCAAGGTAGTGGTAACCATAATCAAGGTGGTGGTAACCATAATCAAGGTTATGGACAAAATTAAAATAGGGGTACTTGGAACAACCAAGGGAAGGGCAATTTTCAAAATAATGCTCAAAGAGGTCCCCCACCCGGATTTGTTCCAAGGACTCAAGGAGAAAATTCCTATTCCCAACCTTCTTCACCTAGGACCAATTTAGAAGAGATAATTGAGAATCAAACCAAGTTGTTGAACACATACATGGCCGTTAGTGATAAGAAGTTCAATGAAGTGATGACCCACAATAAAATGCTTGAAAATCAAATTTCTCAACTTGCTAATGCTTTGAAAGATCATGCAAGCCCTTCTTCTTTACCTTCCCAAGGTCTTGATCCCAAGAAACACGTGAATGCTATTGTTACTAGGAGTGGTAAGGTTCTTGAGGAGAGATTTCCTAGGAAGGGTGAGGATAAGGAGATTCCTAAGAAAGCCTTGGTTGAGAATGAGGGGGATAGGGCATCATTGGATGAGGTTGTGGTTGAGACACCTAGAGAGGTGAGAGTAGAGAAAGAAATTGTGAAACCCAAGCTCCCCTACCCGCAAAAATTCATGAGACACAAATTGGATGAGCAATTTGAGAGATTCATTGATATGCTAAAACAACTTCATCTTTCTCTACCTTTTACCGATGTGATCAACCAAATGCCAAATTATGCCAAATTCCTCAAGGACATTTTGAGTGGGAAAAGGACTTGTGAGGTTGTGGAAACTATCAATTTGACCGAAAATTGTAGTGCTATCATCATGAACAAAATGCCACCCAAATTGAAAGACCCCGGAAACTTCTCCATCCCTTGTGCCATTAACAAGATGCAAATTGATAATGCCTTATGTGACTTGGGAGCTAGTGTTAGCATAATGCCATATTCGGTTTATCAAAGGCTTGAACTAGGGGAACTCTTACCTTCTAACATTACCTTGCAATTAGCCGATAGGTCAATCAAGTTTCCAAAAGGTAAGGTAGAAGATGTTTCATTGAGGGTTGGGAAGTTTGTGTTCCCGGTGGATTTTATTGTGCTTGAAATGGATGAAGATGCTACCATTCCAATCATTTTAGGTAGACCCTTTCTTGCTACCTCGGGTGCTATGATTGATGTGAGGAGTGCAAAGATTTCCCTTAAGGTAGGAGATGAGGTCATTGAATTTGATTTGAATGAAAGCAGGAAATATCCATCTTCTTCTCTAGAAAATTGCATGATGATTGATTCACTTGATCATGTTGTGTCTTCCATGCATGAGCACTTGCTCACCTCTAACGATGCTCTTGAGAATGTTTTGTTGAACAAGGACAAAGTAGGTACACCATGCAAGGAAGTGGCATTCTATGAAGAATTGCTTAATGGAAGCATGGAGGAAGTGGATGAGCAAATGTGCTTGAAAATCTCAAGCCAAGAGGCTTTGCAAGCGGCCACATCAAAGGAAGGTAATGGTGTGCCTATGGTAAAGCTCAAACCTCTACCATCACACCTTAGGTATGAGTTCTTAGGCCCTCATTCCACTTATCCCGTGATAGTTAGTGCATCCTTGAGCGTGAGCCAAGCTCAAGCGTTATGTGGTGTTTTGAGAAAGCACCAAGGTGCTTTGGGGTACACAATTGATGATCTTAAAGGTATAAGCCCCGCCTTGTGCCAACACCATATAACACTTGAGGAAGGCGCCCTTCCTTCTATCGAACGACAAAGAAAACTACATCCCCAAATGGGAGAGGTAGTTAAGAAGGAGATCACCAAGCTATTGAATGCGGGAATCATATTCCCCATCTCTAGCTCAAGGTGGGTCTCCCCCGTGCATGTCGTTCCAAAGAAGGGGGGCATGACCGTGGTTGAGAATGAGAAGGGTGAGCTCATTCCAACTAGGACGGTCACGGGTTGGCGGATGTGTATAGACTATAGACGTCTAAACACATCCACCAAGAAGGATCACTTCCCTCTTCCATTTATTGATCAAATGCTTGAAAGACTAACAAGGCACAAGTTCTATTGTTTCCTCGATGGATATTTGGGATTCTTCCAAATCCCCATTCACCCCGATGATCAAGAGAAAACTACCTTCACATGTCCTTATGGGACCTTTGCCTATCGAAGAATGCCCTTTGGGTTATGCAATGCACCCGCTACATTCCAAAGGTGCATGATGAGTATTTTTGGGGATATGTTGGAGGAGGAAATGGAGGTCTTCATGGATGACTTTTCGGTGGGGGGTGTCTCATTTGAGGAGTGCCTTGTGAACCTTGAGAAGTGTTTGGAAAGATGTGTTAAGGTCAATCTTGTTTTGAATTGGGAGAAATGCCACTTCATGGTGGAAGAAGGTATAGTGCTTGGGCACAATATTTCAAATAGAGGCATTGAGGTGGATAAGGCAAAAATAGAAGTTATTGAGAAACTTCCACCTCCGGTGAATGTCAAGGGTGTGAGATCGTTCCTTGGTCATGCGGGTTTCTATAGAAGATTCATCAAGGATTTTTCACTTATTGATAAGCCCCTAAATGACCTTCTTCAAAAGGATGTTGAGTTCATTTTTGATGACAAATGCTTGAAGGCATTTGATAAATTGAAGAAGGCCCTTATCTCCACTCCTATTGTTCAAGCCCCAAGGTGGGATCTTCCTTTTGAATTGATGTGTGATGCAAGTGATTGGGCTATTGGAGGTGTTTTGGGACAACGTGTAGAAAAGAAGCTTCATGTGATCTATTATATGTCCAAGACACTCAATGGGGCTCAAAAGAACTACACAACAACGGAAAAGGAATTTTTAGCAATTGTGCACTCTTTTGAGAAATTCCGTTGTTACTTGTTGGGTTCCAAGACCATAGTCTTCACGGATCACGCGGCCCTCAAGTATCTCTTTGCCAAGAAAGAGTCCAAGCCTAGGTTGATTCGATGGGTGCTTGAATTGCAAACTTTTGAGATTGAGATTAGGGATAAGAAGGGTGCGGAGAATGTTGTGGCGGACCATCTTTCTCGCCTTGAGGGTGATCACATTCATGATGATGGTTCACCAATTGAGGATAGAATGCTTGATGACTTCTTATATGCCATAGAGGTGAAGGAACTCCCATGGTATGCCGACTTGGTGAATTTTCTAGCATGTGGGGAGTTTCCACCCTCTTTCTCAAAGAACCAAAGGAAGAAAATCAAAAGGGAGGCAAGACATTACTTGTGGGATGATCCCATCCTATACAAACGAGGGGTTGATGGCTTACTTAGGCGTTGTGTTCCAAATGAAGAGGTGCCTAGTGTTTTAAGGATGTGCCACTCGGACCCTAGTGGTGGGCATATGGGTGTTTCCAAGACCGCTGCCAAGGTTCTTCAATGTGGTTTGTGGTGGCCGCATCTCTTAAAGGACTCATGGGGCTTTGTGAAGTCATGTGACCGATGTCAAAGGGTTGGGAATATCTCCAAGAGGAATGAGATGCCTCAACAGCCCATTCTTGAGTTAGAGGTGTTCGATGTTTGGGGGATTGACTTCATGGGACCGTTCCCATCTTCATATGGTAATCAATTCATACTTGTGGTTGTGGACTATGTTTCTAAATGGGTTGAGGCCATTGCCTCCCCTACTAATGACCACAAAGTAGTGTTGAAGTTGTTCAACAAAATCATCTTCCCAAGGTTTGGCGTGCCTAAGGCTGTGATAAGCGATAATAGATCTCATTTTGTTCACAACGTTTTCCAAAAGATGTTGAGGAAACATGGAGTGCATCAACAGTTCGGCCTTCCATATCATCCTCAATCGAGTGGCCAAGTCGAGGTCTCCAATCGTCAAATAAAGCTCATTCTTGAGAAGACGGTTGCAAGGAATAGAAAGGATTGGTCGAACAAGTTAGATGATGTTCTTTGGGCTTATAGAACGGCTTTTAAGACGCCTATTGGTACCACTCCATATCGCCTTGTCTATGGCAAATCGTGCCATCTCCCGGTAGAGCTTGAACATCGTGCCTTATGGGCTATCAAGAAGATAAATTTTGACTTAGCTAGTGCGGGGGAGAAGAGGTGGTTGGATCTTCATGAGCTAGAGGAACTTCGACTTGATGCTTACGATTGTGCTAGCACCTACAAGGCTCGCTCCAAAGAGGTTCATGACAAGTTGATTGAGAAAAAGGAGTTTTGTGTAGGTGACAAAGTCCTCCTCTACAATTCAAGGATGAAGTTGTTTCCCGGAAAGCTCATGTCAAGATGGAGTGGACCATTCTTGGTGAAAGATGTTTTTGATAATGGTGCCGTGAAGATTTCTACTTTCAACTCCTCATCTTCATTCAAAGTTAATGGTCATCGGCTCAAGAAGTACTATGAGGGAGTGTTTGTTGGACTTGTTCACAAAATGATTCTTTTTAAGCCACCTTGAGATGGTGGTGCACGTCGAGCTAACGACGTTAACCAAAAGCGCTTACGGGAGGCAACCCGGATTCTCATCTCATTTCTTTTTCCTTTCTTTTCTTTTATTTTTCCTTGATTGGTTTTTTATTTTATTTTTGAGTTAGTTTTGTGTTTGTCTTGTAGGTCGCCATTATCATCTCTTGTTGGAAAAAAAAGGGGTTTGAAGAAAAGTTAAGAGTGCTGGGGAGAGGGCTCCCCGAGGGCAAGGAGAGACCTCGGGGGCAATTTCTCCCCTTGAGGCAAATTGAAATGTCATTTCCAGGGACTTCCCGCGGTTGCCCCGCGGTCTCTCCGCGGGCGCGGGAGGTTCTGGAGAGGGCACCTCCTGTTGGAGAGGGCGCAGGCCTTAATTCGGCAAAATTTGGAACCCCATTCCAGAAAGTCCCCGCGGTTACCCCGTGGTCTCTCCGCGGGCGCGGGAGATTTCCCGTGGGCGCGGCATTTTCGGGAGAGGGCGCGGCCTAAATTCAAGCAAATTTGGTACCCCATTCCAGGGACTTCCCGCGGTTGCCCCGCGGTCTCTCCGCGGGCGCGGGAGGTTTTGGAGAGGGCGCAGCCCCCCATCAGGTATTAAAATTCTAAAATTCCAGGAAGTCCCCGCGGTTGCCCCGCGGTCTCTCCGCGGGCGCGGGAGATTTGCCGCGGGCGCGGCATTTTCGGGAGAGGGCGCGGCAATCTGGGTTTCAACCCGGGGCACGCCTCTCTTCTCTCTCTCTCCTCTCTTATTTCCTCCTCTTCTCCTTATTTTTCCCCTTTCTCTCTCTACCTCCTCTCAAACCCTAACCCCAAAACATCAATTTCTCACAAATTTCTTCACCTTTTGCCCAAATTTTTAACAATTTCTTCCATATTCCTCCATTTTCAACACTCCTCCTCTTCTTTCTCGTGCTTCTTCGGGAAAATTCGGGTCTTTGAAGTGCTTTGAGTTTAATTTGAGTCTCCAATCTTTGTATACTTCTAACCTTTGTAATATTTTTGTCAATTTTAATTGATTTCTTTACATTGGTTTGTTTACCTTGAATTTGAGCATGATTTTTGTGTTTTATGGTTGATTTATGGGAAAATTGGTATAGTTGGGTGATTGTTACTTTTTCTTGTTGATTCATGATTATATTGTTGAATGATTGTTGATATTGTTGTTTGTTGTTGGATTTTGGTTGTTGTGTTGATTGGAACAGGTACCTTGTAGTTTGTGGTGGTTTGGTTGGATTTGTAAGGAGGTTTGTGAGTAATTTTTGGTGGAAGTTGTTTTGTTTGAGGGAGTTTGTTGTGTTCTTGTGACTTGTGTGAATTTTGTTAAAATGGATTTGATAAGAAGAGTCAAAAGTAGCAAGAAGCGCTCAAACAAATCCCCCGGCCAATCTTCTCAAGGCCAATCCTCAAACCCTCAACCCCAACCGCATTCCACAACTCAAGATGATGCTCCTCCTCCTCCTTTACCCCCTCTCAAATTTTGGAACCGGTCCAAACAAACCCCCATCTATAACAAAATGAAAGACCGGAAGTTTAGACCCTCCCGGCATTACTTTCGTGAGGATATGGCCAAGTTAGGAATTGAAAATGACCTTGACATACTCCTAGATAACCTAAGCTTGGGTGAGTTTCTAAAATCGGCCCCTAGAACCTATTTGGAGCCTTCCATTGAATTTTTCTCCACATTTGAGTTCAATAAGGTGGGGGAAACCGATTTTATTATTTCCTTCCAACTCTTCAATGTCAAACACACCATGAACCTAGCCGAGTTCAATGTAGCCCTTGGTTTCAACCCCAATGGTGATATCTTCGAGCCCCTTATCTCCCTAGTCCAATCTGAGTACAATGAGGTTTCTTGGTGGATAACCATAGCCAACAAGAGGGAGTTTGATTCGAAAAAGTCTCTTGCTAGTGAGATTATCCATCCGGCCCTTAGGATCCTTCATAGAATTCTTGGGTATTCGGTTTTTAATAAGCAAGATTTGGGGAAGTTGTCTCGAGAGGAGATTATGGTGTTATGGATGGCTACCAAGCCGGAGTTAGGGTCAAGGATTAATTTTGGCTATATCTTCATGAATTGTTGCAAGGATATAATGCATGGGGTCAAAACGGGGGAAATTCATTGTGGGGGCATGGTGACACGTCTTGTGTCGTATTTTAAGCAAGAGGGGTTCTTGAAGTCTTGCACTCCGGTTGGAATGAAGACGTGTGGATTAGTTTGAAGCAAGTTAACACTTTACGTTTCATAACTAGCACTAGGAGAACCGGCACCTACTCTTGGCTAGTGAGAAATACCCACCATTGCCTACTCCCTAACCCGGCCGCTACCTCCATCCTTCGTGAGGCTAGGAACATTTGGATGGTCCCTAGGGACAATGGGAGGATTGAGGATGAGATGGAGGAGGATGATGAGATTGATGGGGGTGATGAGAATGATGAGGAAGAGGAGGAAGGAGGAGGAGATGAGTATGATGAAGAGCAATAACAACCGCCACTACAACAACAACATGAGCATTTTCATGATGATTCTCAAAGAAGAAGAAGAGAAAGAAGACAACAACAACAACAACAACAACAACAACAACAACAAGGTTTCCAAGGAGATGCTTATCTCCGAGAGATGGAGGCCATGAGAGACAACATGGAGCACATGCAATTGAGCATGCAAGGTATGTACTCGGACCACCAAACTTTGTCTTATCAAACTAGCGCATTGTATGACGCTAGTGTGCATAGGGGGGAGGTCACACCTCCGGTCAACTACCCTTATGTGCCGCCCCAACAAGGGTCGGTACCTTCATGGGGTGGTGACAACCTCCCTACGTACCCGTATTGGCCCGGGGTGGAGGACCCCGATGTGCCAAGGCGCGATTTCCCACCTTATGATTATAGGGTCTCGGGGGGGGGGGGGGGAGTGATTATCGGGGTGATCCCGCATATTACTATGTTCACCCCCATCACCCTGAGCCCCTTGTTCAGCCTGAGCCCTATGACCAATTAACCCGATCCCAGCTTGACCTATTCCAAGGTCACTATGGTTTTCCTCCCGGTTACACCGGATGTTGGGATACGGGTGATGATGGTGCCGGCCCTAGTGGCCAATAGTCCCCTTATGCATTTTTGTTTCCCTTTTTGTTCTCCCCTTTCCCTATTTTGCATGTTTATAGGCATCGCGGTCGATGCCTTCATTTTGTGAGGGAGGAGGGTCAAAAAGGATGTTCTATGTTGGTTTGGGGAGGCACCTGGGGCTCGGTGGGAAGTCTTTGATAAGGCTTTTGGTGGATTTTTGCTAATGGTCTCGTTGGACTGTTGCTTGTTGTTGTTTTGTTTCATTTCTTGATGTTTCTGGGAGTTTCTTGAGAAAAAAAATATATAAAAAAATAAAAATTTTGATGATGATGGTTTCTTTAGGTTTTTGTATATAATTTGTATCTAAGTGTTTAATTGTTTGCTTTTGTTTGGAAGTTACTAACAATTTCATTTTGTATATATATAGCCTTTTTCTTTAACTCACCTTGCTCGTAGCCTATGCTTTGGATTGCGGAACCTTTTGGAGAAACACATTCTTACTCCTTGGGTACTTTAATTTGGCACGGATGCTTGGTGAGGCCTTTCTTATTTTACCTCTTTATTTTCACTTCTTCATTTTCTTGGTTGCTTAGATTAAGATTAGATTTAGGAGAAGTTGAACGGTTCGAGGATGTATGATTTTAACACCTAGTGTGTTTGGGGTCTTTGGCGATGTGGCCATTAGACCGCTTGTATGTCGATTGGGATAAACGTGTTATGATTGCATCTTTGCCCTTTTCCTCTTTCCCTTTCTTGTCCTTGTCTAAGTTTTCCATTTTCTTCTTTTATTTTCTTTCCTCTTCTTTTAATCTTGTTTGTGTGCATAACTTTTTGAGGCTTTATTTTCACTCTTTCTCTTTTTGAAAATTGGACTTGTATGCAATGGACTTTTGCTTTTGAATAATAGTCTTCTTAGGTAATAATGGTATGCACGGTTTGAGATTACGTTTGGTTGATTCTAGGATAAAGCATGCTAAGATAGTTGTCTAGAACTAGGGGGATCATGAAGCCGGATTCTACTCGTTTGTGGCATGTTGGTAGTTGCTCCCTATCTTTGATTTGACACCCTTAGTGAGTCTTTGCTACAACCATGTGAGATTTATATTTGTTCAAGCTTTCATCATACTCTTGCGTGAGCGGCATGGATCCTTGATTTTCGCAAACCTAATCTAGAATCTTAGCGTATGATTCCTAAGACCGTGACCGAACTACCTAGGGAGGACAAAGGCAATTTTTCGGGGAGGTATTTTTCTCTTTCTAGGATAGTCCCTTTTTGGTTTGGGATACATTTGCCTTCTTGTTACCCCTTTGAACCCTTTTCCCTCTTTTCAAGCCGCATAATTAGTTATCTTGAGCCTTTTGTTTCGTTCTCCTTTTTTTTTTTTTTTTTTTTGGTTTTTGTGAAGCAAGGGTCAATGTTTGGTGATTGTGGTCTATGAAGTTGGGGTTTGGTTCGAATTGGTGCACATAATTGAGTTGTTTATATTTGGTAAATAATGGCAAATGCTTATGTAAAAGCCATCCTTAGTAAAAAAGGCAAGGACTAATGCTTTTAAGGAGTTCAAGGAAATTCAAACAAATTTATAAATGAGAAAATGCAAAAAAAAAGAAAAAAAATAAGAAAAAAAATTTCAAGTGTCTTTCTCCTCTCTATGCATTGAGGACAATGTTTCTTTTAGCTTGGGGGGGAAAGCGCTTGCGCTTTTTGTTCTAATGATTGTAGATTGTTGCTTTGAATAAGCTTGGGGGTGTTAATACGTTTTTGTTTGGTGATTACTTAAGTTTGGTGTTGAGATTTGGCCGGTCTTTGCTTCACAGTTTAGGATAACCACCAAATTTTAAATTTTAAGCCTACCTTAACCCTTTTTGCCTTACGTTACAACCTTGGGGAAGACCTTTGGACCTAGGAGTTGAGTCTTTCATCGGTGGAGGGAATCATAGGTTGTAGACTAAGGAAAGGGGATGCGAAATCAAGATGTCGAGTAGCCCAAAAATTTGATCTTTTTCCGGTTCCTTCGCGGAATCTATGAGATGCTCACTAAAGGGAAACATGAGATTAGTAGGGGGAACGCGGTAAGACCGTTTGGGATGAAAGTGGAATGTGATAACTAGTTCCTATGCTTAGCATATTTATGTTTCAATCAACCTTAGGTATCTTATAACGTGCATACCATAATTCTCTTTAGAAAGGTTGTTATTCATTTGAATTATAGTCTCTTTGTAAAGTCCATTTCGTAAAGATTTTGTTTCCTTTTTCCTCTTTCTTTTCCTTCTCTGGTTTGCCTCTTGGGGGTTTGGTGGAGAGTTATGGGTAAACTCTTAGGATACCCTTACGAGAGCATCACTCGTCCTCTAGAGCGATCTAGGGGTTTAAATGGCTTATTGTAGCTAAAAACAACCGTGATTCCTACGACAGTGAGTCTTAGTGTAAATTCTCGCCCCTCTTTTTCTTTTTACTTTGAATAAGCCCTTATTCCTTTTTAGCCTTTGTTTTGCTCGGGACGAGCAAAAGTCTAGCTTGGGGGAATTTGATGAGTGTCATTTATGGCACTCATAGGGTAGTCTTTTAGGGTTATTTCTTTCCCTTTTTCATGCTTTCTTCTCTTATTTTTGATCCTTTTTCCTTTAGTTTCTCTTTTTCCTCTTTTCTTTATGATTCTCGTGTTTTCCTTTATTTGGCTCTTTTTCCCTTTTATTTCCTTTCTTTGTTTACTTGTGTAGGTATTGTGAGAATCACCTTGGCAAAGGATTCAATTTGGGACCTTAATGATCAAGCAAGGAAGAAGCATTTGGCTAGAGAGGGCTTAGAGAGGCCTTGGAGAGGCCTCGGAGAGGTCTCCAAGGCAATACCAGCAGGCCGCGGGCGCGGGTCATCTTGCCGCGGGCGCGGGCCTACGTTACTCAAAACTGCCAAAACTTGGCGGGCGCGGGCCCATTTCTCCGCGGGCGCGGGTCTATCGAGAGAGGGCGCGGGAGCTGCCGATTTCTTCTTTGCTTATAAATAGAATTGTATTTCCTTTTTGAAACCAACTTTTTGATAATTTTCATTAGCTTAGTTTTAGAGAGAGAATCTAGAGAGAAGTTAGAGAGAAGTTCTTGGTTTTGGATTTGTAACTCAACATTTGATCAATCAAGTTTGGATTTCTTCATTTTCAATCATCAATATTAGTGAGAATCTCTTCCTTCCTTCATCTTTTACTTACTTGCTATTTGATTTTTGCTTGTTGCTTGTTCTTCTTTGGATTTTAATTTGATATTGTTGATTATTTTGATTTCTCTTAGATTTTGATATAGAAATGAAGATTAAAGCAATTTCTAGTTATTTGTTCTTGAATTTCACCATGATTAGTGAGTAGATTAGTTGCTAGGGAAAGGGGGAAGCATGTTTGATTAATGAAATTGCTAGTTGATGCTCTTTGATTGATTGATTTCTTGCAATTAAATTGGTTGACATAGTTTTGCATGAGATTGATTAGACTAGGAGTGATCAACCTATAAGATTAATCTAGATTGCATTGCAACTCTTAATGACATGAACAATTGAATTGAAAGTTGCTCTAATTGATTGGGTTTGCTTGTGATCCTTCTTGATTTGCCTTTCATAGTGACACCTAGATTGGCCTATAGGAGATAGCATTTGAACTCTCTTGATTGCTACTATTGTTTGTCCATTGCAATACTTGAATTAATTGATTAAGCTCTAAACTAGCATTATCATTGAACTTGCATGTGGAACCCATATCCCTAGTGTTTAGACCTTTGTTTTACTTGATTAGACTTGCTTTAGTTTACCATAGTACCAACCATAATCTCAACTCCATCTTCGAGGTAGCTTGACTTAGACTCTAGTTTTCATCATTGCATTCCCTAGGGATCGACCCTTAACTTGCCCTATATTCATATAAGGTTGGTTAGGTGTTTACAAATTTTGTTTGACTTGGGAGAAGGGTAGATAACGACATACATTTTCCTCTTGTCACTTTCTTTGTCTATGGTGGTTTATTTTGTGACTAACAATTGTCAATGGACCGTACTCACTTAATAATTAGCGCAAACTTTAAAATAAAAAAAAAAATCAAAAAAAAAATAATAATAATAAAAAAATTGTCGTGCCACGTCAGCATCCACCGCGCCGTGGGAATGTTAACCGTGTCACGGCAATTTTCACCGTGGCACGGTGGATTTCCCGAAAAAAAAAAAGGAAAAAAAAAATTTGTCGTGCCACGTCAGCATCCACCGCGCCGCGGGAATGTTTACCGTGGCACGGTGGATTTCCAGTAAAAAAAAAAAATGGAAATGATCACCGCGTCACGGAAGCTTGTACTGTGACACGGTACAGTTTGCCATGTCACGGTGCCTAGGAAATAAGTCCAGTCAGCTTTTTTAAGTCTTCAGTGTTAATTTGGTCCTCGCGTCAGTCATTTTAGTTACTGTTCACATGTCTAGCCATACGATTATACCATGAGGCTTATAACATCACTTAATCACTCACGAGTCAAGTATAGTCCACACACTTTCTTTATTTATTTTTTTTAACTCGAGTCATACACCATGTCGTTTATGATCGATACTAGGATCATGCACCCCCAATCCTGTCATAATAAAAGATGAGTGGATCGGAGTTATTCTCACTTGTTTTCAAATGACTTTTTTTCCTATCTTGAGCAATGTGTCAAACAATTAAGTGCAGTTGTTTTATTTCACAGCACTTGGTCAAGGAGTAGGGATTGATTGGTACGGTTCGAGTCATTACTACATCAACCTCTTAGACCTAAGAGGAGTTTAAAGAGAACTTTGCCATCTCCACGTCACTCATCACCATCAAACTACTTTCAGTTTGTTCCAATGGCCACTAAGGAAGATATTGAGAACATTAACAAGTCCATTGAGACAATGTCTAACATGTTACAAGCACTCACTACCAGAGTCAACACTATAGAGCAAAACAAAGTTACCGCGGCTGCAATGGACAAGATCAAAGAGAAAATGAGCAAGACTTCTGAGGATTTCACCTATGTGGAACGGCCTCCCACTCCCTTAGATATGAAGGAAAGACTGCCTGAGAAGTTCTCCACTGCTGATATCCCCAAGTTCAAGCCAACTGACAACCCAATGTTCCATTTAAAGGCGTTCTCTGCAACCATGGCTCTCAAGGGATTGGACGTAACACTCTTCCCTACGGTGTTCCCTCTCTCCTTAGAGCATGCTTGCTAAAAATGGTTTTTTTTTTCTCTAGATACCAAACACATTGCAACTTGGGAAGATGTCACCGAAATATTCATGAATCATTACAATTGTAACATTCAAGCTAGAACTTCTAAACGTGAACTCTCCATTCTCAAATAGAAAGAGAATGAAGGCTTCACCGCTTATCTGAACAGGTGGAGGGAAACAACTGCACTCTTGGTATATCCTCCCAAAGAAAAAGTGATGATTCACCTCTTCATCCAAAATTTGACTCACAAGTACAAGCAACATCTCAAATTTCTTCCTTTGAACACTTTTAAAGCTGTATATGACATTGGCGTCAATATTGAGGATGATCTAATAAAGACTGCCGGTAGTATCAATAATAACACTTGGAAAAACAAGAAGAACAACCATCCTTCTTCTTCGTCTTCTAAGCACGAAAATACTACCAACAATATAAGCCAAGTTGATCTCAATGAAGTGTTAGCTCTTGATGCTTCATTGCCCAAGAAGAAAAGAACTTACACTCTTTAGGAATGACTTATGATGCGGCCTTTGATTGCCTTTACAGTCAAGGCTTGATCACACCTATTGGGCCATTTCCAGAGCCAAAACTTGAAGAAAGGAGCGCCAAATGGAATCCCAATGCCCATTGCAAGTACCATCAAGGAAGGGGCTACACTACGGAGCAATGTTGGAATTTAAAGGACGTCATTCAAGACTTGGTGGATGCAAACAAACTTTCTGTCCCTCCAGGCGGTAAGAAGTAATGAACACAAGGCGCACAACAGATCCTTTGTGCAACATTTCATGATTTCTTTTTAATCATTCATCTCCATTCCCCCATTCATGTCTAGCATAGATTTTCCATTTCAAATTTTTATATGTTTCATGTGTTCCGTTTACCTTTTCCATTAATAAAATGAGCAAATTTCTTTTACATCTCGATCATAGCATTTTTCATTCACTAATTAAAAAAAACAATTACCAAACTTAATACAAGGTACACCAATGACTTGAGGCACCTTTGTAACCCTGTCATTCCCTGTTAACCGTTCAATCACATTCCATTTCTTCATCAACCACTTTGAGCCTCGTCTAACGTTTGATCTTCATTTCTTCAACCCACATTCACTTAACCTTAGGATTGGAAAATGTGTAATTGTATAACATTCAAAAAGCAAGTAAAAAAAAACGCAACAAAGAAACAATAAAACAATGTCTAAAGGCAAGTGTTCCAATGTCTTTGATATGAACACGTCTCAAATTGCGTCTCTCGTCGAGTGCTTGTTACCGTGCCTGAGAAACATGGATGCTAAGTGAGTGATGGACCGCATGATCTGAGATTGCCTACATTGATTAAAAATAATAAAAAAAAAATGCAGTTCAAAAAAAATGAAAATAAACTTGCAAATTTAAAAATTTTCAAATTCACAATTACACATCTTGGGGATTCTCTCGGGTCTTGAGCC